>NC_061456.1:2502500-3752500 GCF_022581195.2 Helicoverpa zea | reverse complement strand
CTCCAGTTTGGGGCCGTAATGTAATGCTCCAAATATTGTGGGATTTTTTGCTACTTTCAAAGTCAAATAGCAGCCTGGGGGTTAATTTTAGACAATTCTTGTAGTAGTAAAAAATGTTCAGGGCATTATTCTCTACAAGAATCTACTATTTTTTTTCTTCTGGCCGGCACTTTCATTTTTGGGTACAAAATGTTCGAGACTTGAATGATCTCCTTTAACATGTATTAATCCTTGAAGAATAGTTTTTAAGTTTGTTTATTACCTGTTTTTATATTCTTCAAAGCTTTCCCTTTAGGGGTATTCGATTCCAAGTTTGTCATTATGTCATCAACTACGTAATCTGATACTTTCCTCTTGTCTATAACTATAATTGGAATTTACATTATTAATTGTAGTTATTAAATGTAATGTTTGTTCAATAAGGATTTGGTTGGTTAGACGTAATAGTTTGTACGTCATTTTCATGACAGCGGATTTAAACAATTCATTGAATTTTTCGTGTAGAAAAAATACGTCATTGAACGTTGATGTCACATAACCAATACACAATACCACAATACCTTTTAAGTATAATTATTATAAAAATAAAATTTTCCTTATTAGAGCGTTCAATTGTTATAGTTTTTAATGTAATGGCATGAGGATTAATTTCGTGAGAAAATTGTACCTCCATATAAGGATTTTTTGGATTACCTTCTCGAACCTTCTTAATGACGTCATCTTTACCGTCGTTTGGCCGAACATTAGCACGAACGTCATCCATAACTTCTGGTGGTAACTGCCCTTTTTGAATTGCTAAAATTAAAAACAAAACGATAAGACAGATATTACGCTACTATAAACCTATGTAGAAATCCTTTAATTGTATTACGGCTATCAGCTAATTTTAGAGTTAAAACGTTTCAATTACTGATAATAACTTGAAACAGTTAGGTATTTTCAAAGAAATCGTGGTTTACTTTCAAAACTGACTACCGAATAACCAATAACTTGTAACATATGCAGATGCGTAAAAATATTAGTCAACGGAATTTGTCATCAATTTTTTTTTGCGGTACTTCGACATTGACTGCGTCAGTTACCATTACCCTAAATATAATAGTTGAAGTTATTTTTCCTTATTTACCTTTCTGTACATTCTTCATAACATCCGAAACGTTGTCACTGGCGCGCACGTTGGCTAATACGTCATCCATCACTGACGGAGTTACGTGTTTCTTTTCTATCGCTAAATGTTATATTTGAAAATATATCAGTATATTTTTACTTTTAAAATTCTAAACGGACATCTTGTGATAAGCTGTTATGAGAGACTATATTAAGGACTATGCTATTCTTTTGCTGTATTAAAGAATAGCAGTGAAGCTTAAAGCATAGCTAGAAGCTACAAGCAAAAATTACATCACACCTAGGGCCCATTTCAGTCGCCAGATAAGACTGATAGAAGATAGAAGTAAAATGGTGAAAAATCAGCCCTTAATTAATTTAATATTAAAGACAAAAAAAAAAAAACTAACATCCAAGAGGCAGTAGACAAAATTATTTATACAACATACCTTTTTGAACCTTCTTCATAACTTTAGACTTAGTGTCTGTTTTTCGTACGTTGGCCAATATGTCATCCATAACAGCGGGTGCTAGTTTACCGTCTTTGACAGCTGAAAATTCAGGTAGAAAATAATTTGAAATAACATTACATAAAGTAAGACCAACATAGTAAGTAATTTTGTAAGCGATCGTCCTTTTTCGCAAGCGATGAAATTAAGAGCTGGTAACCGTCAAAATCGATGTCACTTCTGATATCAGAATGCCTTTAGATACTGATTTAATTTAAAACCACGAGAATAGCGATTGTTAACAACTATAGTTCGGCCATTCAGAGAATGCGTTCCTGACACGTCGCGATTGAACTGACGACGTAACTTTGCAATGGCGTTGCAGTTACGATAAAAATATTTTTGCTGGTTGTTTACCGTTTTAACAATTGAGGAGCATTAAAACAACATTATTATATCAATAATCAATGAATGTTATTACGTCGTCAGTTCAATCGCGACGTGTCAGGAACGCATTCTCTGAATGGCCGAACATTAATGAAAGCTGGTAGCAATTAGATAGCAACTCTCGATATGTCGTATGATGACAGCAATCCTGACGGTCACGACGAGCTGTCATCTCTACATCTTTGGCAGTAGTTATGGTAGGGTAGTAGGAAACCAAAAAGTATGATAGTTCTGTTACCCAAGACCACTACACAGTATTTAGCTGCATTTGATTAGGCTGGAAATGATTCCAACATTGAACATTTGGCAGTCGTTACGGGTAGTCAGAAGCCAGTAAGTCTGACACCAGTCTAACCAAGGGGTATCGGGTTGCCCGGGTAACTGGGTTGAGGAGGTCAGATAGGCAGTCGCTTCTTGTAAAGCACTGGTACTCAGCTGAATCCGGTTAGACTGGAAGCCGACCCCAACATGATTGGGAAAAAGGCTCGGAGGATGATGATGATGCCAACACGAGAAGGTCGAGATTACCTTTTTGAACGTTACTCATAATATCAGCCTTATCCTTTTGCTCTAAGCGTTTCTCTATCCTATTCAACATTTGAGCATCTTGTTCGCCGGAATCTGTTGTCTGTTCGTCACTAAGAGCTGCAATTATTGAAATTGGTAAATATTTCTAAAAATATTTCTAGAATTAATTGGAACTGCCATGTACCTAAAGGGAAAACCACTAAGTGCTGGAAACTACTGTTTTTGACGTACATTCGTTATGATATCATGGTCATGGTTCAGGAAGATGTACTTTGAGAGGAAAAAGTGAAATTCAAATTAATTCAGTACATTGATTAAAATATATAATTTAGAATATTTCCCACTTTTATAACACTACAAAAGAAATATACCATTATACAGCATTTCTTAAATTATTCTTATAATATTTCCTGTCTTACCATCCTCAGACGATGCTTCTTCCAACATTTTATTAGCAACACTGGAAGGCACGCGCTTTTTTGCTAACACTGAAATAAATAGGCCTGCCATTTAGACTAGAATATGTAACGTTTGGATGTATTGGATGTGTATGGACAGACCAGATTCTAATTATCATAATCATCAGCCTGTTTATCGTCCTACTACTGGGCACAGGCCTCCTCTGAAACGGAGCAAAATTGAGCGTTGATCACCACGCTCGCTCAACGCGGGTTGGCGATTTCGGACTGTACATAGTCCAGGTTTCTTAAAGATATTTTCCTTCACCTTTTAATCAGCCATTTGTATCCAATGTATACTTAGCAGCTTCTCAGATTGACATAAATACATGAGTGAGCCCTTGAGTATAATGTAATAATGCGAACATACCATTTTATTCTTCTAGTAAAGCGTTTTGACCTTTGTCATTACATCACGACTGGATCTATTATTATATTTCATGATTGCTCATTAAATTAAAATATCCCTAGCAATTAAATAAAAGCACTAAATATACACAAATAATAATTAGGTATGATGTACCGACATTGTGTTTCATCTCATGTGTCATATTTTCCTGTTTCTATTTTAAAAACATTACCTATTAATACTGAGTGATATTTAGGCAGACAAGAAATAGAGGCCCTCAAATTTTGAACAACTAAATAGATTATTTCTAACTATTCGATTTTGAGTTCGAAAAGCACATTCAATTGGTGGGTTCCAGCTGTCATTTAAACATCTCTTGTAATCGTCACGGATCGTCAAAACCTAGAAAGACTGACAACCAATCTTACCATCACATTTCTGGTCGCCTATGTAACTGTTTTGAGGATGTCAGATAGGCAGTCGCTCCATGTGAAACGCTGGTAAATCAGCTTTCAGTCAGGCTGGAAGCCAACCTCAACATAGTTGTGAAAAGGCTAGGCAAATAATAAAAATTGCACTTTGTGTATTATTTTACTATAATCTGACAGAACGTACTTACCCTTACGGACTTTCTTAAGAACTTGAGATGCCTTATCATCCGTTTGAATCTCTTTTTTTACTTCATCCAAAACCTTAGCATCAATATCACCTTTGTCTACAGCTAAATCAGGAAATGTAAGTTTTAATTTAATTTTGTTCTTTTTTAATAAGGACTGTCTTTCTAATCTCAGGTACGTTTTTTTTAACCTTTATAATTTGAAAGTTGCCTGAATAGTGATCGTAGCTTTAGATTTAAACACAGAATATGTTTGTTCAAAAACGAAAGACTAAATAGTACTTAAAATGTATCTAATAAACTTTGTCATTACGCGTGTTGCTTACAATGTTAAAGGCAGTATGTTACAATACCTTTACTTATTTTTCCTAAAAGATTATTTTTAATTTTCGTTGTTTTATCTTCTTTCTGTTCTGGTGGTGTCAAGTTTTCGACGATATCGTCTAAGAAGACTGGTGAAATTTGCCTCTGTTCTACAGCTATAATAAAAAATGATTAATTTTTAATACCATGGACCAACATTACTGCGTATAAACCACCAGCTGTTTCTTTTCTTACGGGTACAAGTCGGAATTTCTTCTCGTACCCGGACAAAATATAGCCTACGTTACTTGGGGACAATTTAGCTTCTCAATAGTGACAGAATTTTCAAATCGTTTATTTAGTTTCGGAGTCTTCTGTGTCCGTTTGTGATAAACTGAGTGATAGGGAGGTATATAATTTTCTAAGGGCTCTTTGCAAATTATTTTCAATGTTCTGGCAATTCAACAATAATATTTTTTACCTTTGGTTATTTTTGCTAACATCTCTGACTTGGTATCAGCAGGTTTAACAGATGCTTTGATATCGTCCATGACAGCTAGCGGTAACCGTTTCATCTTTACGGCTAGAAACAAAACAATGTTTAAACGAAGTCCTCTGGGAACTAGACGTAGATTGCAATATCATGTAACTTCATAAGGCAAAGTGAGAATCTATTTTTAGCACAAACATATCGTTGTTAGAAGAACATACAATAAAATGACAATGGACGATGGCATGTATATTTTAGTAGTTATATGCATGCATTATCAGGAGGTTATCGAATAACACACCTTCTTCTACATTTTTGAGAACGTCGCTCTTATTTTCTCCCTTTCTTACATCGGCGAGTACCAGATCCGTCACCGACGGCGTTAAATGCCTTCTTGCCATAGCTGAAAATATGATTACATTTTAACAAAACTTAATCATGATGCAGCTTAGAATATTCACTAGGTTACTTTTTATCCATTTGCGGGAAGGGGTCCCCGGGACGAAGAATAGACTGCGGGGAACACTTAGTATAACATTTATAAGTTACCAACCTTTTTTGAAATCTTTCAATATTTTCGACTTTTTGTCGCTTGGACGTAACTTTCCAACTACTTCGTCCATAACATCAGGCTCAATTTGCCCTTTTTCTACCGCTGAAATCAAACCTTTTTTAGACCTCATTAATTTTTTTTACTAATTTAATTATCAACAAGAACTGCCTGTGGCCAGTCATGATACAAGAATTATGAAAATTCAATTAAAAAATGAATGAAGTCGTATGACTTATAGTTTACCATCTCGTATGACTTGCAACGCCTCATGCTGTTCCTGATCGGGCGGTTGTAGACCGACAACGATATCATCCAGGACGATGGGGGGTATTTGCCGCTTCTCTAGACCTACAAAACCAAATTCATTAGTCTAGTTGAACTACCATATAGATTTCCTTCTTAAATGGATTTCTGATTAGAGGAAGGGGTGAGTTTTGTAGCCTATAAAGCAGTCATAAACTCAATCAAGCTCTGTCTCTAGTAATCTATCTATATTAATATTATAAAGAGGAAAACTTTGTTTGTTTGGTTGAAATGGATAAACTCAAAAACGAATGGACCGATTTTAGATATTCTTTCACCATTAGAAAGCTATATTATCTGCGAGTAACATAGGCTATATTTTATCCCGGTGCGGGCAGTAGCTCTCACGGGTCGCGGGTGAAACCGCGGGAAAACGGCTTAATAATAAACAATACCAAACCTTTGCGGACTTTCTCTACAACATCAGCTTTATTGTCCGAGGGATTTATATCATTGAGAAGGTCGTCCATGAAATCAGCTGGTAGTTCTCCTTTGTCCACAGCTAAAAAGATTTCTAGTATTACAATTTAACTACAATTTTTAATTGATCCTGATTTTATAACTTTTACCATGATATGCATAACTTCAGTAGAAAGGAACAACATCTTTACTTTTTTGTGTTATTACAAATATTGGATGGAAACATGCTCGTATGATCACTTATTTAGCCCTTTTGTTAATTCTGGGTACCCTCATTTACTAAACTTAACTGCATTTGGTATTTCTATGTGTACCTTTTAATACGTTCCTTAAAACTCCAGATCTTGATTTACCAACTTGTGCACGTTTAAGAACCTTCTCTGCCACTGTAGGCGATACATGCCGTTTTGCTATAGCTGAAATTATTACAGCACAACTGATAAAATACTATCCTTAAAAAAATCCTAATAACTGAAAGACAAATAGTGTATCATAATCTAACCATTTAGGACTTTGTTCATGACTTCTGACTTTTTATCAGTAGGACGAACATCGGTCATTACTTCTTTCAGTACTTCAGGTGCCAGTTGTCCTTTTGCAACCGCTGCAAAACAAATTATTGTTTGTTTGACAGGACGTGCCGTATTTATGTTTTGAGGAGATAAAGAGAATGTATGGAAAGAGACGGTTTACACCTAATACCTGAAACCTGGAGGCACTTAGTTAAGAAATAGGCGGTGTCAACTGGCTTTTGTTTGAATCGAACTTATTAACTTAGTTAAAATGGAGTGTAAAAAAATCTCTATGAGCCCCACGATGTCTTCATCATTACTATTTTTGTTCACCCGGTTATATGAATTAGGAGTACGAATTACTATCTTTAAACAAACCTCGTCGAATCTGCTTAACGGCATCTTCTTTATGATCAACTGGCTGTATTTTCGCAACAAGATCATTTATGGCGTACTTGGGCATTTTTCTTTGATTAATCTCTGAAATGATACGATGAGTGTAAATATTTACTGACAAAAAACAATTCTCAAGTCTTGTTGTTACCAAAAATATCTTAACATTTTTATCGATATTTTCGTTTCAACGTTATACTTTGTTTTCACTATATCTATTGACTATAAATTGGATCTACCTTTCTTCACTTTTTCAATAACCATAGATTTGGTGTCTTTGGGTTTAATACTAGCGTTGATTTTGTCCATTACATCGGCTGGTATTTGTTTGTTATCTACAGCTGAAATAAACACATAGTAGGGTTTTATTTTAAGGACTTTATTTCAACTAAAGATGAAGAACCAGAATATTATTGTGTGTCAAATTAGATTTTTGGGACATTCCGAGAAATAGGAGAATTTGAATTAATAGATCCACCAAACCTATTTCTATCTATTCATTTAGCTCTAATAGTTTGACAGTCAGTACTAGCGGATTTGGGAAATTCAATAGCCCAATAGTAAAAAGAGGTTTTTACAAGAACAGGCAGGCTATTTATTATATGATTCACAAAATACTTTACCTTTCCGAACATTCTTTAGAACTTGTGACCTTTTTTCACTAGCGTTGACGTTAGTGAGGACCATGTTTGCAACGGAAGGTGATATGTAGTTCTTGGTTATAGCTGAAATTAAATTTCGTTATAAATTTCGAGCCTAAATTCTAATTTACAACTATAGAGCTATATATATACAGCTGCTTTTCTCAACGACGAACACAATAGTGCAAGAGTGAGACATAAATTTTATCTCAGGTAAAGGATTTGGAACTATTTTCATGTAGAATATTATCTCCAGTTGATTATAATCTAAGTCAAATTCTAAAGCGCCTTCCAATAATACTTACTTTTGTTGAATATTAATTGAATGTGTGTTACCTTTCCGGACCTTTCTCATGACATCTGACTGATCATCATTGTCGTGCACATTCGTTAGTATATCTTCCATTACTGCAGGTGGTAATTGTTGTTTGTCCAATGCTATAAAAATATTAGATTTATATTGATTATCGAGTAATACTTACAGATAGCTGGATTTTGTGAAAGACCTTCCTATCTACAAAGTTTGTAAAGGACCTACCTAGCTTCAAAGATGGTTATATTAATCGAGAGATGACATAAAAAAATATGTGGAAAAGGAGGACGTTCTGCACAAAATCCAGGAGTAATTGGGATCAAAGCCGGGAGGATGGTCATGAATGATTATTAACAATTAACCATAGGCATTTTATTTTACACACAATACTAAATTAGAAGTAATCTACAATATTACCTTCCCGTAGGTTCTTTAGGATTTCTCCTCTTTTTTCTTTAGAAGGTTGTAATTCAGGCATTAAATCTTCCATTACATAGGGTGAAACTTGCCTCTTCCTGACCGCTGCAATTAATTATGTTTAGTTATACAGTATGAAGCTTCCAGTTTTCAAAATAAAAATGTTTGGTTATTCAGATAACTTACCTGTTCGGATTTTGTCTACAACTTGAGATTTATCGTCGCTAAGTCTTACATTAGCTAAAATATCGTCCATGACATCGGGCGGTAACGTCCCCTTGTTTACCGCTAAAATAAATAGGTTTTCATTAAAAGGTTCAGATTCAATGAAAATACGTGAGTTTAAATAATTTTTTACCTTTACGAAGATTTTTCATAATTGCTGATTTATCTGGGCTAGCTTGTGCTTTTATCATTATTTCTTCGGCGATCGATGGCGTCACATGCCTCTTTGCTATGGCTAGAAGAGTATAAGAATGTGTTGCCCAGGTAAGTAAACAAAATAACATTAATCAATCATTAATACTGAACTTGTAATGTAATGTAATGTTTGAGTGTAATGTAAACCCATTACACTCAAATATTAGTTCAGTTTATAAATAAATAAACTTGAGAAATATGAGATAAACATCAAAATAAGTATGCTTACCTTTTTGAAGCTTCTTCATGACTTGGGATTTATTGTCATTGTTACGTACATTCAATAGGACATCCTCCATCACATCGGCAGAGATTTGTCCCTTTTCCACGGCTAGAATATGATCAATTATTGTGTTTCTGATTTCGACTCCAAAATATGATCACTACTCTACATAATTATAAAGTTATTTTGTTCAACAGACCTTTACGTACGTTTGCTATAACTTCAGCTTTATTGTCTTTCCTAGGATATAGTTTAGTAGCAAGATCATCTATCAAAGTTGGCGGTATTTGTTTTGTCTCCAAAGCTGAAATGTTATATAGTGTTAGTAATAATATAGTAATAATATTAATATATATAATATAGATATAATATATAAATATAAATATATAAATATAAATATAAATATAATATATATATAATAATATAGTAATAATATTAATAGGCCCCGCAGGGCATCTGAGGCGGATGACGGGGAGTAGCGACCCCGCGGGGCTATATATCCGAGTGCTCCAGGGAGAGTATACTGTCCCCCATCTCCGGCCTGCCGGAATGAAGCATGACGGGGGATAGGTCTCCCGCCTCTTGGCTTGCCTTCATCGGCCGGTCAGAGTGGAGTCGCTAGAGTAGGGTTAGCAGCCCGCTCGGAGGGTAGGTGCCTCGTGGTAAGTGGCGAGTGGGCCGGTGATGCTGGACCCACAGGGAGCGCGTGATCTGCGTTTAAAGTCCGCCGAGGTATCCTCACCCTTCAGCCGCTCATGTACCTGTTGCCCTCTTGTTGCGATTTAGCGACTGATTCCCGGGGGCCCAGTAAGTGAGTTGGCGAGTCTCCACCTGCCATTTTTACATGTATTTAATACATTGTCATCGGCAGGTGCCATAGTTCCCGTAGTTTCCCATTCCTAGTCCAGTATCATCCCATCACAATAGCCCAAGTAGTTTTCATCCATAGTTTGCAATAGTTTAGCACAGAACCGGGGATTGTCCTTGGGTACATTTCTATAGTGTATACAGGGATAATCGTCGGTTTTGTGTCACCATTTCATTAAAGTTGTCTCAAAAGGGCTTCAGCGTGTTGGCTTCGGCCCCACGTTCGCCTCCCAAAAATCCGGGACTCTGTAGTCCCGAGGTCTGGTAGAGACATACAAGTTAATAATATTAATATAGTAATAGTAATAATATTATCTTTTTTGTTCTACTTTAATTATTAGATTGTGTTATCTTACCAGCTTTGACTTTATCTACAATAACTGTCTTGGTATCAGCAGGCTTTACAGTGTCTAGTATCTCATTCAAAATGTCGTTTGGTAGTTCTCCTCTTTGCACCGCTAAGGGAAAACCAAGAGTTATATCTCACAGTACATCACGTTTGTATAATCAAATGAAAATATGATTATAAGCAATACCTTTGCGCACACTTTTCATTACTTCAGATTTATCCTTACTAGTACGCACATTCGCTAGTAAGTCATCCTTGATAGATGGTGACACGTGCCTTTTTATAATCGCTGAAACAAATATTATTTAAGATAAACGAAGCAAAAAATTTTATCAATACAATTATACAAACAACCATGGAACTTGATGGTATGAATGGAAATAGACATATTGTGATGGACAAAATCTTCGTTTTTTACATGCTGTCTCACCTTTGCGCACTTTCTTCATAGCCTGAGATTTATTATCAGTAGGACGAACTGTAGCTAGTACTTCATCCAGGACAGCCGGTGACAGTTGTCCTTTCTCAACCGCTGCAATCAATTTCAAATTATACTTCGGCCGTTCAGAGAATGCGTTCCTGACACCTATCAGTTAGTCACGACTAGTGATGGGCACAACATAACACTGAGTTCGTTACCGTTCCTTCAAAATGAACCGCCGCATTATTTTAAGATTATTTTCGTTTTAAATTGGCGGAATCATTTGTTTTATATTTTAGTTATTTAAGTGGAAACCAAAAAAAGGTAATATTCATATAATAAAATTGTTTTATTTATTCTTTGTTACAAGTACATTGAATTGAATGTGCGAACAGAATATTAATCAGACTCCGATTTGCTTGAGGAGGTGGTGTCTTCATCATCATCTTCGCCTACATGTATAATTATATTATTATCAATAACAGAATCAATCCTGATATCTCGGTCTAACAAAAGCCGGGTAATCAAATAAAAACAGATCGAAAACACTTGAAAAACGTGGTCTATGCGCACGAAACGACAACGGACGACTGTTTTAGCGTCACAAAATGGCGGCCCATAACGCCATTTGGGGTTACCATTTTTAATCTAAGTATAAAAATGCGGTTTGGTCATAGTTTTATTTTTATATTTCATAAACGTTATAATTAAGTCTTATAGTCCATTATTTTCCAATTCTTAAAAAGAAAATCAAAACGTATTATTTTATATTATAACTGTATAAGAACAGATTACGATACTTGCCTGTTATTTTTAGCACAGCACTACAAAATATAAACCGCTGACATAACCTTGTAATAGCGCAGTATAGATTTAGAAAAATATTGTTTACCAAGTTATTTGACACTCAGTTTGGCACAAAATTATAACATTCATTGATTATTGATATAATAATGTTGTTTTAATGCTCCTCAATTGTTAAAACGGTAAACAACCAGCAAAAATATTTTTATCGTAACTGCAACGCCATTGCAAAGTTACGTCGTCAGTTCAATCGCGACGTGTCAGGAACGCATTCTCTGAATGGCCGAACTATAATGTAGAATATTAGAATTAATTTTTGTTTTAAAATAATTGAAAGTGTTACCTCTCCGAATATTCATTATGACATCTGCTTTGTTATCTCTAGGTGTCAAATCGGCAAGCACATCATCCAAGACATATGGCGATATTGTACTCGTTTCCAATACTGAAATTGTTTCTTTTATTTTATACTATTATTCTCAAAGTTCAGCAATTTAATTTGAACTAATATATTATCATATTTACCAGCACGAACTTTCTTTAAGACTTTTTCTTTAGTATCTTTCGGGTCTACGATTTTGAGAACATCGTACATTACAGTAGTGGGTATAATCCCCTTATCCACAGCTAAAATAAATGAACAAAAATTATTTCAAACATTGAGGGATGACTATGTCGTATATCGATAATTGTGTGTTTTACCTTTGCGGATCTTATTTACAATTTCAGGACCATCTACAGCTGTCGCTGCATTAGCTAGCACATCTTCCTTCACTGCTGGAGAAATGTGCCTCTTTGCTATAGCTACAATTATATTTTAGATATTATTGAATTAGAACGTAACCGATAAAGCAAATATTTATAGATCCAATGAAATTTTGTTACCTTTACGAACTTTTTTGACGACTGTGGACTTTTTATCGTTCGGTTTTAAATTGACTTTTAGATCATCTAAAACGGCTGGTGAAAGTTGTCCTTGTGCTATCGCTAAAATAAGAACATGTTCATTTGTAATCTATAGTCCTTTAAAAATATTTCATAAATAATAAAAAAAATATAATGATGTTCACCTCTTCGAATATTCTTTAGTACTTTAGATTTCTTATCTGTAACGCTTTCTGTATCAGATTTTTCTAATGTTTTTAACGCTTCCATGACAGAAGGCGTCATTTTCCCCGTGATTACCGCTGAAATGACAATACATTGTTAGACCACTTCCTTAACATAAAATGTACTCAGATCAATTCCATTTAACTAACCTTTGCGAACACGCTTCATAATTTCCTCTTCATCTTTCGGTCGTAGATGATCAGCTAATTGCTCCATTGTTTCTTTTGGTATTTTGCTCTTTTCGATGGCTGAAATATTTGTTTTGAAGAAATTCTTGATAATGTTTAAAGAGCCAACACGGCAAAGGTCGATCACTGACTACAAATCATCAATTTACGATATTATCTTTTAATTGAGCTTTATTCTACGTACCTTTGCAGACTTTCTTAAGAACATCAGATTTGTCGTCATCAGGAAGCACGTGAGCGAGAATGTCATTCATAACTGCAGGTGGTAAATGTCCTTTATCCGCAGCTGGGGTAATAAAAATAGAAGAGGTAAGTAACATGCGTTTCAAGCATAAAATACGGCCCTCGTTCAACATAATGCTGCAATACTCCTTATGTAAGACAAATTGTCATCGCTGTCTAGCGATAAGTAGCTATAATGCTAACGTGATGGGCGTGAAATAATTAACCTGAGCCTCGTATAGAGACCAGTCACCGCGATTACGTCGAAGTACGCGATTTTATCCATTCAACGGGTTAAACTTTGTAAGAATGTACTTGCAACATATTACGCAGCTCAATCCCATAAGTACTACGAAAACGACTTACCCTTATAGACTTTCTCTATGATTTCTGATGAGTCTTCACTGTCACTTAAATCAGTCATCACCTCTTCCATCACTGAAGGAGTCATATGCTTCTTACCAACCGCTACAATAAAAAAAAACGTTGATAAATTAGGTATGTAATTTAAAATGTGGAATTCCACCGAAATGTTGAAAATAACAACAAATGAATATGTTATCGCGAGTCCACTGCTAGCATTTGTTCGCGCACAAAGGTTGCAGTTTCACCAACATTTGTGGAATGAATCTCCCCTTCATACTGGATTCTCACATGAATTCTTGGTTACGTTTCTATACATACCTCTGCGGATTTTCTTGAGCACAACTGACCGACTATCACTCGGACTTGTTTTTTCCATTACTTCATCCAAAATAGATGGTTCTAACTTTCCTTTACCGATCGCTGTAATAAACAAAATGCTATTCTAAATATGAGAGCCATTTTAATGGCAGTAGTTTTTGGAATAGCTCCATCTATGTATACTACTTAATATTATTAATTCGGTAGTTACTTTGTCTGCGCTCTCATGCAAAAACTACAGAACCGATTAAATTATTTCACAGGTAGTCTAGAGCCTGGGAAAGAACATACTACTTTCTATCTGGCTAGAATTTATTTCCCTTTAAATGCTAGGAATAGACAGTATTATACAAACTAGAGATATCTTAGAACTTACCTTTTTGAATGCCTTTCAGTACTTTTGATTTAGTACGAATCATTCTAGTCTCGAAAATATCATCCATGATATGAGCTGGCACGTGTCTTTTTTGTAAAGCTGTAATTTTAGTTTATTACAATAATTAACTAAATAAATAGCTTGTACACATGTTATATCGACTAAGCGTAATAATAGGAAGGTACATTTTTGGCTCGGTTTGTTTTGTAAAAATATAGCTCATACTTATTTAAGTTTAGATAGGAAATTTTAAGAAAAAGACTACTACTTTTCACACATTTTTTCACAATTTATAGAGGGCTGTCTTCATTATTTAGAGTAAATTTTTGAACACGGAAAATTATTAATAGATCAGCAATCATATACATGCCTTGATGAACCTTTCGTATGACCGTTTTTTTCTTATCCTTTGGTTTCACTTTTGCCAGTATTTCCCCTAATATTGCGGGCGGCAGCTTTCCTTTTCCTACCCCTGAGATAATAGCAATAAATAATACATACTTTTATTGTATGATTCATAGATCAAGCTACGCTTTTAAACTATTTAGAAACATATTGCTCCATTTTCAGCTCGGATCAATCGATCAAAACATTAAGCAACCTTAGAGCGGTCCTTGGATTGTTGTCATGTGTGGCCATCTTGTCATGTGTAGTTCCTCCGTATTTTGGAATACCGGAAAATCTATGAGTCCCACCTGTCCTTTAATCTTCATCAGTTGTTATCAACCAGACACTCAGAATACAGAAAGTCCGACAACCAGTCTTACTAGTGGATATGGGGTAACTCAAGTACACAACTGTTACTTTTATCGCATATTTATAAGTTGAATTATAAGTATTTCAATTGAACACGTAAGCTATTATTGTTGGTGCACCAGCGAATAAGTATTAGATAATAAATGAAGAGATTTTTACATAGGTACCTTCACGGATCCTGTTAATAACTTCAGATTGACTGTCAGCGCCGTGTACATTGGCAATTATGTCTTCCATTACTGATGGAGTCACGTGCTTTTTTCCAATGGCTGAGGACGCAAAAACAATCACACTGTATTTTGATCGTATCCCATTTTTATTTTGAATTAAAAGAGAACTGTAACAGTGTATATCGTTGAAAATGTTTGATTTTGATGGTTGCTCCCGGAGCCAAAAATTTCGCTAGTGTGAAAGCGCTCTAAATTAAAATCCACAACTTTAAATAGGAAGCGGTTCGTTACGATTAATAGTTACTTGTATGGTTTAAATACCTTTGCGGACCTTCCTCATAACTTGTGATTCTGTTTCAGATGGACGTGAATCAACGAGTATATCATCCATCACGGACGGTGTTAGATGCCCCATTCCAATGGCTGAAATAATATTTTGCGTGTGACCAATATGTTCATTGTAAAGCTGAGAGTTTGTTTAGAGACGTACTTGTCTCAAGAACCGATGAACTGATTTGAAGATTATCTATTCAAACCCACTGATCAAAGAAGGCTATAAACTTTATCCGATAGCTCGGAATAGTTCCAAACGGACACTCTGGCTGAATAAAAGTTTAATTATATGTAAATATAAATATCTATGTCATTGCAGGAAAGTCCTAGAGGAACCGTGAGAAAAACGTCATGGGATTACCCTAGACGGTCTTAGTTACCTTTGCGGACTTTGTTCAAAATATCATGTTGACTAGATTTCGGCTTTGGACCACTGAGGAAAATATCATCCATAATATTTGGTGATACACGCCTGTTCTGCAGAGCTGCAATATAATAGGTACAAAGATAGTTTAATTATTTAAGGATTTCCATACCATACCGTCCAAATAAAAAATATTGAAATCACCTTTCTGGACCTTTTCCATAGCAATATATTTAGTGTCATTAGGATCTATGCAGTTGAGTACTTCACTGAAAACTTCGGGAGGAACTTGACCTTTCCTCGCGGCTGAAATTATAATCAATTTTAAAAACAAACTTCATATGCCACAATTGCTTTCTTTTACTCCTTGATTTGCTTACCTCGACGGAGGACTTTCATAATTTCTGGGATATCCTTACTGCATTGTGCTTTTGTGAGAACTTCATTAATCACAGAGGGTGTTATATGCTGCTTTCCAATAGCTGTAGTATTATAAAGATAACACCGTTATACATAGTAATTAATGTAGTAAAGTATACTGCTGCTACAACTAATTGAGTATTTCTTATTGAAATAAAAAAAAAATACCTTTCTGAACTTTCTTCATGACTACAGACTTCCTGTCTTTAGGACCTACACTAGATAGTATATCTTCAACAATTGATGGTGATAATTTTCCTTCCCCAACAGCTGCAAATGATTAAATATTTCAACCACACACTTGCTGAACTTAAAGTTGAAGTAATATTTACGTTTTAGGCTAAGTTAAGGCCACGGTTGGGACAGGCTAGGCAGAAGAAATATTAAGCTTTTCATAAACTTACCTTTACGTATATTCTGCATAACTTCTGAATTATGAAATGGATGTTGGCTGGCGAGGATTTCTTCCAAGACATTTGGAGGTACGTGTCTTTTTTCTACGGCTGCAAGTATAAATAATAACAATATAATGTTAGTGGGAAGTTAAGTAGGTACTAGTATAATATTTGCTCGCTCTCCAGTTTGTTATTGGCATTAAATAAATTCAACGATAAAGAGTCTGGTATTGTTGGAGCGGCAGTTATTAGCACCAAGACAATGTGTATTCATAAATTGTATCAACTTAATGCATGGAGATATAGCCGCAATTAATTACTTTAAACAAATTGCACGGCCTTATCTATTGGCTAAAAATATGTGTATTCCACTTACCTTGACGAATCTTCTCCTTGACCGCACACTCATTATCGGTCGGTGTTACATTGGCGAGTATTTCACTTACAATATCGGGTGGTAGTAGTCCGTTGTCAACCGCTAAAATAAATTAATAAATACATATACTTCTTATTTAAAATTATTTTTCTTCCAATAAAGAAAGGGGAAAAAAACATCATCTTCGATACCTTTGCGTACGTTCTTAAAAATCTGTGACTTATTTTGACCAGTTCGCACGCGTGCTAAAACCTCATCCTTCACGGATGGTGTGATGTGTTTCTTCGTTATTGCTGAAATAATATCAATCAGTCAGTTACCATATCCCAATTATATGAAATTACACATTCACGTTCATGTAACATGTCTCAAACTATGTTAAAATCTTACCTTTTCTGACCTTCTTTAAAACTTGAGATTTTGTGTCTTTTGGGCCAACCGTCGCCATTATATCATCCATCACCGCTGGTGACAGTTGCCCTCGGCCTATAGCTGTAGATACATAAATACAAGAGTAAAATAATTTTTCATAGCTGGTCTAATGGTTCTAATCCTCCAACTATTAGTAAAGCGCTACTCCTTATTTACCTTTGCGAACACTATTAATAATTTCACATCTAGTATCACTGGGCTTCTGACTACCAAGTATTTCATGTACTACATCTGATGGGACGTGTACTTTTTCCAGAACTGCAAATGAACTGGAATAATGAATCAATCAAATAAATTTATTTAAATTTATCCTCAGAAAAGTTTAAAGACGTACCTTGACGAACTTTCTCCATAACTTTGTATTTATTGTCACTAGGGCTTACATTTTTAATAATTTCCTTCATAACAGATGGGGGTATGTTTCCTTTTTCTACCTCTGAAATAAAAATACAAATAAAGTTGATGATAACGTATTAGATAAATAAGTATTTGCAGCATTTTGGACATACATACCTTTGCCGACGTGTCTTATGACGTCAGATCTAGTATTACTTGCTCTTAATTTGGCTAGAACATCTTCCATCACTGTGGGACTGATGTGTTGTTTTTCAATTGCTGAAATAAAAGTATAAATTGAACCACAATATGAATTATAGAGGAGTTCCTCGACACATTTATCTAACAGATTTAGAAATATTGTATAAAATCGTTCTTTATATTGGCTCGTTAGCAGCAATAAACTCTTCAGCTCGCTTTATCATATCAGTATACATAGATTATTGTATCGTACCTTTACGAACTTTGTTCAAGATGATTGAATGTGTATCGGTTGCGCATACGTTGTCCAGTATATCCTCGTAGACATCAGGTGACAGTTGTTTCTGGGCTATTGCTATAAACATCCGTATTATACTTTTGATAACAAACACTATAATTAAACTCAAATCATTGGAATTAGTACGGAAAATTGACGAGGAAACAAACTGTAATTGACACAGTTCCAAATTGACAAATTTAAATGGAAAATACGTATAATAATTAGATATACTATAATATAAAGTACAACAGCAATTAAATTTTACATGGTTATTAAATTCAATGCCATATTTTTAAAATAAATGTTGATAAGAATATTTCTTATAGTTAAAAAAAAGAAAGATTATCGTATTACTAACCTTTCCGAACATTCATCATAACTCTTGACTTAGATGCCACGAGCTTTGCCGGTCCCAAGATTTCGTCAATAACTTTGGTCGGTAGGCGTCTTTTCTCTACCGCTGAAAATTATGGCGAGTATATTGTTTTATACTTTTGACTATGCATCATAACTGATTACATCATTGTCTAGTGATTGAAAGCTCAACTGCAGTGCACGGGGTCTAGAGTTGGGCCAAAATCCTCTTTGTGAATTTAATGGACCCTGGAAGCTATTTGTGACACTTCCCCGTGTCTCCGAGAGCACGGTAATCTTCCAATCCTGAACTCTCTACGGCCATGCGGGATCACCACCAGGTCGAATACTTTGGACATGTGTACTTAAATATTTCTAATACAGTTGGCTGATTACTTTAGAGAACAAACCAGCAGGCCGTTAAAAAAATTCTATGTGGACGACATTATTCTATTTCAACACATTTTTGTACAACATCGTTTGCGTGTTGTAAATAAAGGACTTTAATAATAACAATAACATCGACCTACCTTCCTGCAATCTGTTCATAAGTTTAATCTTATTATCACTTGGTGTAACGGTGGCCAGAATTTTACCCAAAATAGCAGGGTCTAGCTGACCTTTATCTACCGCTATATTGAAAAAAAGTATTAAATATTAATTATAAATCCACTATCGACCAAAAAAACAAAACTGTATCCTAAATTTTCGTTACCTTTTTGCATGTTTTTGATGAGTGCAGACTTATTGTCACTAATTCGCATTTTTGTCAATATATCATCTGCATCGCTGGCAGGGATATGGTATTTTACTATGGCTAAAATAATAAAAAAACCGATCGATTAGTTTAAGATGCTTTTACTTAGAAAGTTTTGAATGTCAGTTGTCCCTAGAAGATTTTCTATTTACCTTTCTTGACCTTCTTCAAGACTTCGGATTTTGAGTCATTTGGTCGTACAGTGGCATTTATATCGTACATTACAGCAGGCACTAGCTGTCCTTTGCATATCGCTGTAAAATACAATACACGTGGAAAAAAACTGAGTACGATGAATAATAAATTATTAATATATTCTTATAACTTACCTTTTCTAACTTTCGTAATAACGGTCCTGCTGCACAAAAGTTCTAAATTGGTGAAAATATTATCAATGATAGGCGGTGGCACTTTTCTTTTTTCTAGCGCTGCGAATGACACAATATTTGTGTGGGTCATTATTTATTTCAATTGTAATTTAAGTTGACAAGTGAATTCGCCATGAAACTCACCTTTTCGGATTTTTTTCATGACTTGAGAATCGGTATCAATTGATTGTACATTAGCGAGAATATCATCCATAATATCAGGTGATAGTTGCCCCGCTTTTATAGCTGAAACCAACATCGGCTTAGAGAACTTACTTGTATTAATCATCATTTCACATACTTATCTATCACATAGTTTTCGCATAATATGTAAGTCATGTTAATCCATGTGCGATGTATGTAGATCAGATACCCATAACCAAACTTGCACATAATTTCTTGCCTTTTATTGCCCTACGTGCTGTTCTTATCAATTCAATAGACTACATACCTTTCCGAATGTTGTTTATAACGTTTGCTGTATTCTCACTGGGCTGAAGATGGTTGGTAAAGATCGAGTCTAACACATACCGTGATACTTGTCGCTTTTCTATTGCTGAAATTGTTAAAATACATTTTATTAATTGATCATTTTGAGTATGTTTATCTCAACTGCCTTTTCTACTTGGAACATCAGGTATCGCAATTAATGGAAAATACGTTTTGTAAAGGATGATGTCATATAAAATTTATACTCTAAACGCATATTTAATTCAAATTTACCTCTTCGAATTTTCTCTAAAACTTGTACTTTATTGTCACTTGGGTGTACAGTATCGAGTATTTCACTCAAACTGACCAATGGTAACTGTCCTTTTTCTGCCGCTATAATAATTCAGATTTTTAAGGCCATCCGTAATTTAAAGCTTAAATGCACCGTAAATGACAAACGACATACCCTTCCGAACTTTCTTTAAGATTTCCGCTTTGTCATCACAAGCATATATTGTAGAGAATACTTCGTGCATTGCCGATGGAGTAACATGTCTTCTTGTTATTGCTAGAATGAAATTAATAAGAATGACAAAAAATAAAGCTGCATACATTTTAAGGAAGGTAGCCGCAGTCTTCTTCTTCCATACTCCTCTATCTGACTTTGGAGTGAGCGTCCCCTAATTCTATAATTTTCATAGATTTGCGAACATATCCCATTTCTCATATTTTGACGTCTTTTCCTTACCTCTGTGAACTTTCTTCACGATCTGAGACTTACTGTCAGTGGGTCTCGTGTCGGCAACCAAATCTTCTAAAACAGCAGGAGATAAGTCTCCAGCTGCGATCGCTAAAATAATAGTACGAATTATTTTTCTGTTCTTTCTTACTTTAAGAAACATTCCGTTTCTGACAAACCGTTCAAGTTTTTATTTGTTGTTTGATGGATCCCTCTGATTCAGAATCTTCGTATTATTTTCTATTATGCGTTGCAACATATGACATGCAAAGGCGGAGTGGGTTGCTAGTAAGTTATACATATAATGCTCAAGTTTACCGAAAAGAAGATTCATAGAATATAATTGTTTAAAAAAAAACGTGACGTTTATGTTGTTGCTGTTCTTGGTCCGAAATTAAATAACGTTTACCTCTTCGAAGGGATTTCATGATATCTCCCTTATTTTCGTTAGGCTCAATTCTGCAGCAAACATCATCTACAACTTCTGGAGGCACGTGACTTTTCATCATCGCTATAAATGACAAATGAGTTCGTAATAACTAAGGTTGGAAAATATTCTTTTATACATTCGCAGGGGTATACGAGAGCAAGTTACCTTTTCGAACTTTATCCATAATCTTCGACTGAGTGTCATTAGGACTCACTTGAACGAGTACATCATCCATAACTTGAGGAGGCACCTGACCTGTGTCTACGGCTAAAATAGATCAAAAATAAATATTAGGAAATTATTGAAAATGTTCAAATTTTCATACCTCCAAAACACACTTAAAGATCTTTGAAAAGGTCTTTCGTGTAGTCGACATACAGATAGAGTATAAACGATATTTCTTTGCGCTAATTAAAGAAAACATAAAAGAAAAAGAAAACGCAATCATAAGCTACCTTTACGAATGTTGGTTATGACTTCAACGTTTGTATCTCTAACGCCAGCGAATAAGTCTTCGATAACTTTTGGTGGTACGAGTCGTTTTTTTAATGCTGTAATTAATAATATTTAAAATTCTTAAGATAGGTACCCTTACGAGTTTTCCTCTTTACAGTGCACACAATACAGTAATATGTTACTACTACCCTCACAATTAAAATGCTTCCTTACCTTTACGAAGCTTGCCAGTCACATTACACTTGTCGTCAGCTGGACGTATAAATTGTAGCATTTCACCCATTACTTCCAATGGTATTCTTCCCTTTTCTATCGCTAAAAGGATACAAACATATTTACTACCTAACACTGATATGGAAACCTGCTTTCATAAACACGCTTCAATGAGATCAATCTGTATGTCAACTACGTAATGCAATCTAAGGTAACTAATTTAACATTTTCAAGGCCCGCGGCGTCATGAAAATTGGCAGCTAGTATTTAGATCCAATGAGAAAACAATAATATGGTACTGTCGAACTGATCAGATATTGGATCCGAAAGAACTGGCTGGAATTTCATGATGGAAGATCGCATCATCCTTGGACTTGTTTTTTGAAAGCGTGTTTTTTAGGATTTTTTAACCATTGTTTTATTTGTTTCTGTGAATCTGTGTTACCTTTTCGTACATGGTTTAATATGCACGTTGCATCCTCACATGAAGCTATGTCTTTAAGCATTTCATCCATAGAGGTTGTTGTCACATGGAACTTATTCACCGCTAAAATGAATATTATCAAAGTATAATTTATGCAAACTTAACGATGTCGCAGAGAAAAGCTTGGAGTTTTTTTACTTACTTATAAGAACTTTGTTCACAATTGTACACTTGTTGTCATTATCCTTTACATTGGCGATAATGTCATTCATGACAGCGCGCGAAAGGAAACCTTTTTCTACAGCTAAAAAAAATATAATTTGAATTAGTAATAATGCCATGACTGGTTAAACTTTTTTCTGCACTCAATAATTGATGGTCTATTGCTCACATTTAAATAAAATTCACATAAAATTCCTTATAGGCCTTGCAATGGCTTTGGCCCATATGGTAGCTGAGGTTCAACTGTCACTCTGAGGTTACGAAAATTCCATATTCACTATCAATATATAGTGTTACCTTTTGCAATGTTATTTAAGACTTGGTCCTTAATACTAGCAGGTGCATCTCCCATATCCATTCTGCCCAACATCTTTAAAAGAGATGGAGTAACTTTTCCTCTTCTAGCCGCTGAAAGAATTAATGTAATATTAATTTGTACTTTTTTGTGTACGCTTTCCATAGTAAGGAACTTGAGTAAGTCATTATCACGCAAAAGCACGCAGCTGTTGTTAGGTAGCTGCAAGCTCGCTGTCATCTCTCCTTTGGGTCCCTTTGACCCTAAGTAGGTACCTTACCTCTACGGACTTTCCTCATTCTGGCAGCATCTAAATCAGAGGGTCGTAGGCCGTCGAGTATAGCATCGATTTCCTTCTCATCTTTGCCTGCTAATAATTTGCCAAGCGACGTACACATTTTCCCTGGTTCTAAATCTGAAGAGCGTAAATAAAATATTATTACACATACGAAACCATGTTCTAAATTTTAAAAATATCAGTTGATTATTATATATGATGCTTTACAAACATTTCCTAACCCCAGACGGTAAAGCTAGCTTCTTGACACTTACCTAGTTGTGTTTTTTTCTTAATAGGACGTTTGCCTGTAAGAATATCCATAACGGAACGAGATAGTAGTCCCATTTTAGCCGCTGAAAGAATTGTAAGCATTTTAGAGTATTGGTTAAGTTCTTGTACAAAAGTTAAGACTTAGATCTACTATTTGCTAGAAATTAAAAGTTTTCAAATCTAAAGAAACTCTCTCTTGAAATTGAAGTTATTTTGAGTACCTAAGTTTATTTATTTTTAGTACGCAGTCTTTGACATACCTTGATGGACCTTTTCAAGTTCTGACTTACTAGAAGTATTACTGGACAAAGTTTCGAAAAAGCCCCTAAGTTCTCTTACATCTTTTTCTTTCAATAGTTTGGCAAGTGATTTGCATACTTTCCTTTTTGACGTTACTGAAATCGAACCGTGGAAATTATGAATGATTAATTTGTTGGCTTAATACTTAGTACTCATTGACGCTGATCACAAGCGTGGTAGCGAAATATCAACCATGATTATAGGGTTATATACTAGTTCACGATGGAAAGGCGAGGTTGCGGGTACGTACTCACACTTATTTCATAATGATTCTCATATTTTTTATTGGTTTTAATTTTTATAACCAACCTTTCCCAAGTTTTTTAATCATCGCAGCTTCTGTATCACTATGTCGGAATTTAACACCGCTACTATATTTTTCTTCTAACAACTCTGCTATTGATGAACATATTTTCTGTTCTGCTTCATCTGAAATATTTGCATATTTATGGAAGTCCGAAACTAAGAATTATTTTTATGGTAGGATATGTAAAATTGCAGAAAGTGAACCTCTTTCATGGTTTCATCATGTGAATATTTAGGAGTACAACACATACGAATGCATGAAAGGAAAACATAAAGCCCTTATTATATTGAACGAATTTTTATGTTCAACTTACATTTCTTTGCATCTTTACTTGGTTGTATTTTGTCTAATAAGCTTATTACGGAAGTCGACAGTTTGGGCCCCTTTTTCTTACCTTGACCTGAAATAAAGTCAAAAGCAGACTCTAAAGTTATTTAGCAAACATTATTTCATGTTATTACCTATATTGAAAGAATTGTGGTTCGACTTACTTTTCTTTGCATCTTTACTTGGTCGTATTTTGCCTAAGCTTATTGTGGAAGTCAACAGTTTGGGCCCCTTCTTCTTACCTTGACCTGAAATAAAACCAAAAGCAGCTTTTAAGACTGTTTAGCAAATACATATAATTACTTGCAACGAATAGTATATTCGGCCATCTGCCGATTACCGAATATTCGGCGAGATCCTTGCCGAATATTAGACATGAGTAAATTTGCAACGCCTGAAAAGGGCCGACAAGCGAATCAATATTGTGAATTCGAAGTGTTCGGCCGATATGTGGCTTTAAAACATGTCTCATATAGAATAGAATATACCTCCAATAAAATTATATTTAAATTAGTGTTATGTTCTACCTTTTCCACATGGCCTAAAGAAATCGTTACCTTTACTTGATAATTTCCGATATGCTTTTCCAAAGTCTTTGTCTCTTATCTTTGCCTTAATGCGGTCATGCGCAGTTGGACCTGAGAAAAAAACTATTTACTGACAGAAAATGACCGAAGTGATGAAAAATAGCAAGCCAAAGAGTTGCAAGATTTTTAACTTCATACAAAAATTATATTGTTCTGCACCTAAAATTATAAAGATTTATTTATAAGCTTATTTACCTTTTAGTATCTTCAGCCAGCCTCTTCCACTTTGTTGCCTCAATTTTTTCCTTAAATCACTCTTTGAACATAAATATTTGTTCCATAAGTTAGCTGGAGTCTGCAGGAATTTTGGTAGACTAGACTTTTCTATCGTTTTCTTTGACGTCTTGTATTTTTTCTTAGGCGTTTTAAGTCCAGATGACGTAGATTGTCCAAAAAGAAGACCTCTTGATGAAAGTGTTGATTGGTCTTCTGATGGAGTCGATGATTTATCTTTTGATGAAGGTACTAATTTACTTTTCTCTCTTGATAAAGGCTCCAATTTACCTATCTCTTTTGGCGATCGTCTTAATTTTGGTGTTACTTTAAATTTCAGCGCATATTCATTTTCTGATGGAGGCGATGATTTATCTTTTTCTTTTGATGCTTGTTGTAATTTTGGTTTTGCTTTTAATGGGGGCGTTGATTCACCTCCTGATGTAAGTGTAAACTTATCTCTTTTTTTTGGTGGTCGTTGCGATTTTGGTTTTACTTTTAATGGGGGCAATAATTCACTTCCTGATATAAACGATAGTTTATCTTTTGACGAAGGTACTAATGTACCTTTCTCTTTTGACGCTCGTCGTAATTTTGGTTTTGCTTTTAATGGGGGCGTTGATTCACCTCCTGGTGTAAGTGTAAACTTATCTCTTTTTTTTGGTGGTCGTTGCGATTTTGATTTAACTTTTAATGGGGGCGTTAATTCACTTCTTAATGTAGACGATAATTTATCTTTCGATGGAGGTGCTGATTTATCTTTTTCTTTTGATGCTCGTCGTAATTTTGATTTTGCTTTTAATGGGGGCGTTGATTCACCTTCTGATGCAAGCGTAAATTTATCTTTCATTTTTGGTGGTCGTTGCGATTTTGGTTTTACTTTTAATTGCACCGCATATTCATCTTCTGATGAAGGCCCAGATTTATCTTTTTCTTTTGGTGCTAGCCGAAATTTTAGTCTTGCTTTTAATGGAGACTTTTTTTCTTTAGATGTAGATGTTAGTTTATGTTTTGGTGGTTGTTGTAATTTTAGTTTTACTTTAAATGGAGACGCTAATTTATCTTTTTCTTTGGATGGAGATTTTAATTCAGCTTTTTCTTTAGATGGTGATATTGGTGCATCTTTTTTTCTCGATGGAGACGCTAATTTATCTTTTTGTTTTGATGGCGATATTCCTTTATCTTTGTGTTTAACTGAAAATAAAATCAATACTTTAGTAAATTATATAACTATTTTATTCAGTTGTTGTAAACAAGCAATAAGTACGAATTACTTTTCTGATCTTTTTTCTTTTCTTCGCGCATACTACTTTTGGAGCTTGACTTTGATACAGGATTGAAGATCTTACACCCAAGTTTTTTCCATAATTTCATTGGCACTGACTTAGCTTTGACTTCTTTTTTCTTGGTACTTTTTATCGATCCTGAAGTAAACCATCCTCTTTACATACATACTTTACAATTGGCTATAATTGATTTAATCATAACAGTTATTTTATATATATAGAAATAATAAATAAATAATGAATTGAGTATAAAACAAAGTATATATATTTTTTTCTAACGAACACTATGTAGAAGAAACCTATTGAGCCTTGACGCTAGCTTCTAGGCCATTTGGCTCTTTTAAATATTCCAGCAATGCTAAATTCTAGTATGTATAATTCTATTAAAGTAACCGTTAAAACTTATTTGAAACCGATATATTAATATATGAATATATATGATATATTAATATATCTTTTTTTTTAGATGGGAAATCATTAAACGACAGACTGAAAACCCATCATGTTCCTTCTTAAGCACCGGCATGAAATGAAACATACCTTGAAAAAGCTTTAGGTACAAACGGTCCATAATTGGGTATAAGATTACCTTCTCGGAGTTTTCTAATGATTTCAGATTTCCTGTCACCGCCACCAGCATGAACATCTTGTTTGGAATCATGTGTCTTTCGAGCTTTTTCAACTTTTCTTCTGATTTTGTTTGCCAATGCTGGTGTTACTTCTCCTCTTTTTATGGCTTGAATAAGTTTAGAACATGTAGTTAGACCATAGCTTTACAGTTTATGCGTTATTAAAAAATAATATACTCTTTACCATTTTCAATTTCTTTAACAATATCGTGATCGATATCTCTTCGTCTTGCCTTCAATTCATCAACATCCACTAATTTGGCTTTATCTTTATTAATCATCAAATCCAAGACAGAAGGGGCTACCTTCCCTGCTTTGACGGCTAGAATAAAACAAACGAATGTTTTTTTTGTAATAATCTTTAAACATTGCATTAGTTATATCATAATTCGTACTTACCTTTATCAATTTCGTTTAGAATTTCCGATTTACCGTCTTTTGTACCCAATTTGGCTAGTATTTCATTTTTGGTCATAGGTCTTTGTCTTTGACCACTTCTCGTTATGGATAATCTTTTGAATAAAGGTACTTCTTGACATTTATTTACTATTGTTACTATTGTTGACGGTGACACTTGACCATGTTTTATAGCTACAAGAAATCAGACTGGTATTTTTTTGCCTTGAGCTATTTGTAACCGTTAAAGGAAAGGTATGTATTACCTCTACCGACGTCTTTAATTATTTTCAATTCACCAGTAGTCGTACCAAGTTTCCTACTTACTTCTTGTTTCAGTGATCTTTGGCTTTCCAAACTTTTCAAAAATTTATTTGTTTTTCCCTTATTTATCAACATTTCAATGAGGTATGGAGATATGCGACCTAATTTGATAGCTGAAACGGCAATAAAATTGTGGATTTTTTATTCTGATATCAGTTAATCATAAGATTAATAGTAAGTACTTTAACTTCTTACCTTTAGATATTTTCTGGATAATTTCCTCAATACCCTCATCACTGCCCAGTTTGAGTAAAATCTCACTTTTTTTCATTGATTTCACACGAATTGCACTTCTTCTTTTTCTCAAGTCAGTATTTAAAATTATGTTCAATAGAGATGGTGACAATTTCCCTTTTTTAATAGCTTAAAATGAGGATGAGGAGGAGGTGACTCACTACTTTGCTATGGAATTATTTTATTAATTAAGGAAATGTTTATTTGATGATTTTACGAAAAAGCGGGTTCCTTATGATAATTTTAATGTGTTATATCAAAATGTTCTGTTATTTATTATTAATGTGGTTTGTTAAACAATGCTTACCTTTACTTATCTGGTCCAAGATTTCAGCCTCCCCTTCTTGTGTGGCTAGCTTTGAGTATATTTGATCCATTAAAATTATTAAATCGCTTTTAACTTTCGTCAACTTTTTCTCCATTTTCTTATATTTAGAGGTCAACATGATATCGTCTGCTAGTGGCGAATAACTAACGGGTTTACCTGAAATCGAATTGATTAGTATTTTATTACAAATATATGATGTTTTTCCTTGCTCAGCTTTTATTTCACTGATTCATTACTTACATATAAACTTTGCATTAAAATTTTAGTATTTATGCTATGTTCTAAGTATGCGTCTTATTAAAGTTACCTTTGCAAGGTCGCCCTATCCTGGTATCTGATTTCAAACATGGTTTTCTCCTAGACTTCTCCAGCTTGTCTTTTGCTTCATCTTGACTTTTGACTTTTTTCAACGAACCTGAAGATTCTTTTGTTTTTTTGAGACCTAAAAACAGTCTGATCATAACCTGTGTCTTTTTAGTTGCAAATTATAAATCACAGTGTTTGCATTGTCTGGTATAATCTTACCTTTGTACCATTTACATACTCTAGACCTGTTGCTACTACTGCTTTGGGTAGGAAGTATATTTTTAATTTCAATCTCTGATTTAATATTCGGCACGCTCTTCAATTTCTCAGGTGGTGGTGTTTTCTTACCTGAAATCAAATTCTGTTTATTGTACCATATAGATGCGACGTCTGTGAGTATCACTTTATTTATTCGTCGAGCAAGCAGGTGGGACATCAATGTTTATACTTAACTACTACCTCTATAGAACCGACTCTTTTTTCTAAGAGAAGCGGCAGCACTGCTGGGTTTCGGTAATATATTCTTTATTTCGGTTTCCGATTTCAAAAATGGAATGCTCTTCAACCGCTTTGGCTTTGATTTTGTTATTGTATCATTTCCACTTTTCACTTTTTTCAACATTTTGTCTGCGCATGGTGGAGAAAATAGTTTTATGCGGGGATCTGGAAAAAACAAACCTAAAGTAATCTCATAATAAGGTTTCTTTTCTACTCATACTCTGATCTAAATATATAAACTTTTTAACTTTTTTAAAGAACAATGGTATTAGGTATCAGGTTCATGATTACGATGTTTATATTTTTTATACGGAGATACTCCATATGCATCAAACATTTTAAAATTCTCTTTTTTTCGAAATTATTTCATTTGAAATGGTTCCTTATCAATTTCGAATAGATCTAATGATAGAACTCTTTAGCAAATCAACTGTAATCACAAGAACACAACAGAACATCAAATAAATACTTTAAAACTGCGTAAAAATATATATCACTCACATTTAGTTTTTTTCGTCAAACAAACCGACTTAGAACTACTTGCGCTACATCTAGCAAATATTTCGTGAAGCGTTGACCCTGATTTCCCTTCATCTTTCTTTATCTTTGTCATCTTTGATGGGCATTTCTTGGCCTTTTTCTTACCTTAAATTAAATAATGTAACCAGTATTTGTGAGAAATTCACACTCGGTATCCTAGAGATAGATTGTTTTTGGAGACTGTTTTGGTCAAAGTCAAAGTCAAAGTCAAAGTCAAAATCATTTATTAAAATAGGCTAATACGATTAGCACTTTTTAACGTCAAGATTTTACAAGAATGACAGCACCCCCAAAACGCCCCCCTTTCACCACTTCCTAGTGTTATGGCTGGAAAGAAGAAGCGGTGAAGAACAAACTTCCCAGCAACACAGCTGTCTATACAATTTAATTATTATTAATTTATTTTACAATTATACAATCCAATTTTATCAATTATTAATTTAAAACACAGAAAAATACAAAATAAAATAAAGCACTTTTGTTCCACTTCAGAGCTGCCATCTGCGTTTATCTGTGAAATAATCATTAACATTATAATATGCCTTTTTAACAAGAATTTCTTTGATTTTGTTTTTAAAAGAACTGTCCGTTAATTCCAACAGATGAACCGGAATTCTGTTATAAATGCGTACACAAAGCCCCACAAATGAACCGTGCACCTTATGTAGACGATAATTAGGTGCGGTTAACTTATGTTTATTTCTAGTATTAAAATGATGTACGTCGCTGTTTTTACTATATGAATCTAGGTTTTGCCTTACGTATATTATATTGGCATAAATGTATTGAGACGCCACAGTCAGAATACCAATATCCTTAAATCTTTCCCTAAGGGAGACTCTAGCACCAAGTTTGTATATAGCACGGACAGCGCGCTTCTGTAGTACGAAAACATTCTCGATATCGGCAGCATTGCCCCACATAAGAATTCCGTAGGACATGATGCAGTGAAAATAGCTAAAGTACACCAAACGCGCCGTGGCTACATCGGTGAGAGCTCTTACTTTCCTGACAGCGTACGCAGCAGAGCTTAATTTACCCGTGATGCCAGTTATATGCTCACCCCATTGAATTTTGGAGTCTACTGTTATCCCTAGAAAAGTCGTAGCATGTACCGTTTCAAGTTCCTCATTGTTCAAAATTACACCGGGACCGAGATTTTTTACATTGGGCAAAGCAAATTTAATACATTTTGTTTTCTTCGTATTCAAAACTAAATTATTGGCTGTAAACCATTGCGTTACTAGTGAAAGACAAGAATTCACGTGCACGTTCACGTTTCACGGTGCAAATGCTTTGGCCTTTTTCTTACCTTAAGGGATTGTTCACACCAAACGTATTGTCCGCCGCTGACTGTGAGTATACTCACTGTCTGCCCCAGTATGAACGTCGACTCAATCTGCAGTACGCGTACTCACCAAGCCGACAATAAGCTATAGCGTACGATGCGCTACATGTGTGAACAAAAGAATAGGCTCGTGTAGGTTCACACTAGATGCGTACGCTGAGCGGCTGACTATTCTACACATAAAAGAGCTCAGTATTTGAACCCCCCAATCTTCATACATAACAGATGCTATGTCTTCCCAAGCGCATCTTCGTAAGTTTCTATCACTAAATTCTTCTGGATTCGCATTCCAAATACATTCTCTAGAATGTACTTCTGCAATAAACTTTTCGGTGTCGAACATCGCGAGGTGTCACGTGTCACGTCTGTCCTCATTGAAGTTTGTTTCTCGAGTGTATTGCGGCCGATGCGCGCGGCGGTGCGGGCGCGGCGGAGCGGCGCTATTCGGCAACTGCGTCCGCGTAGCCAATCCGCGTCCGCCGTGCATAGTCGCGTAGTAAAATAATCGGCCACTGAGAGTCAGCGACAACAGGCGACGTAATAGCGTATAGTCGGTTCGGTGTGAACGACAATTTCAATATATATGGAAAAGCAATAAACTGCGTAACGCGCGCTCACAGTCAGCGGCCGACAATACGTTTGGTCTGAACGATGCCTAAATCAGTTAATTTAAAAAGTATTTGTAAAGAGTTCACATTCGATAAATTCAATATTATTTTTTGATCGGAAGCTCTAGTCCTCGGCCAGGCCTGGCCAGGCAAGCCATCAGGTTCCGGGTAGCATTTTTGACTTTAAGCCCTCACCATTACCTCACCTTACTTTTTTTACCCTTTTAATATGACTTACCTTTACACGTTTTCTTCAAAGCTGGAGATTTACCACTACTTTTGCTAGGTCTAGCTGATACATCGTGCAGTTTTGATCCTGATTTCAATTGTAGCTGGCCTCTCAATCTACATAGTCGGGGTTCACTTTTATCTTTACTTTTCTTACATTTTGGTGGAGGTTGTTTGGCCTTTTTCTTACCTTAAATCGATAAATGTATGTATTTTATATACAAAAGTCGAAATGTTACTTACCACATCTGTTTAAAGCGCCCAGTGCAAAAAGGGCAATAACACAAAGTAAAATACAAATGCATCAATTTGAACCCATTTACATTCATTCTTCAATAGGGATGAAACCTGCCATGTGAAATCTATAAAACGAAAAACTATTATATTTATCCAGTTTTAATAATAATAATTATCTTACCTTTCAAGCTTTTCTTTGAACCAACAGCAAGAGATTTCGTATTACTTGTAGGCTTAGAAAAAATATCATGCAGCTTCCTGCCTGACTTCAAATATGGCTTGCTTCCTAACCTTCTTATTGGGGGTTTACCTTTATGTATCTTCGTCATCTTTGAAGGACATTTTTTGGCCTTTTTCTTACCTTAAATTAGAAAATGTAACCAGCATTTGTGATAAATTCGCACTCGGTGTCCTAGATTGTAGAGGTAAGGTGGAGGTTTTTACCTTTAAGGGTTTTTAGACTTTCAGTAGCAGATGCCAGTAATCTACGTGAATTGTTGACTAGCAAATCTTTGCGTGAAGGCGTTATTTCTTTTATTGCGTCTGTAATGAAATGTGAAAATCAAAAACCAAAGGCTACACAAACGTTGGTGTCTTATAAATCTTAACTAGAACTATTTTACTTTCAATGCTATAGTATGCATTATTGTAAGTACTTGATCAATATATTATCTAGATAGCCTATAAAATAGTATAATTAATAGAAATTTATACCTCTGTTGGGCTTGGCCAATAAATCATTCAGCTTGGCAGGTAGCTTAACGCATGGTTTTGACGTTTTTACTGTTGATGCTTTTGGCGATGGTTTATCTAACATCAATTTAATAAGCGATGGTGAAATATTCCTCTTCTTCATAGCTGAAATAATATTGTATGCAAGTTTATTGTATTTTATAGTAAATCCGCGTATTGAAATGTTTTGCTTTCATGATTTAAGGGTAATACATCTAGCAATAGGCTAAACAATCAGAGTAGTCGTTTTATTACAATAAAAGCATATAATTACAATTTTGCCTTTCTTAGCTTATTCTTCGTTTTAAATACGACTACCTACGGACTCACGTTCACATACCTCTTGCAAGTTCTCTCAATATTTCACCTTGACCAGCTCTACTACCCATCTTCTCCAATATTTCATTCTTATGCATTGACTTCTTTAGAGGCCCTCTTGATCGTGGTTTATATTTAAATGATATTATAGAATCATAGTTTTTACTGATTGCCAGTTCTATTAGCGAAGGTGATACGGTGCCTTTGTGGATAGCTAAAATATAAGTTTTTTTTTTTTTACTAATAATACTAATATTTACGAAGCGGTTTTTTTTGTAATTACTAAACTGATTAGAATTTCTTTCGCTGTTAGGAAGCAGCAATGTCCGCAAGACTGATAAGGTGATATTTTATCCGGTTACGGAAGGGAAGGAAAACGCTTGTAACGGCAAGTAAGTGGTACACCGTCAGCGTAGGTAAACAAAGTTCACAAAGTTTATATTACCCTTACCATTACGGATTTCTTTCATAATTTCAGCGTTACCATCAGCTTTGCCTAGCTTGGCAATTATATCATACTTGTTCCACGGCTTTTTTGATTCCCCTTTGTTTTCCAATAGTTCCATTTCTGATGGTGTGACTTCACCCTTTTTTATGGCTGGAATTTGGTTATAGGGTTATGAAATGTTAATAACATTTCAGTAAACAATATTTAATTACATATTATGTACCTATAATTTCATAGTAATATGTTTTTGAAATTATTAATGCACCGAAAATATTTTCAATTTAACTCACCTTTACGTATTTGTTTCATGATTTTGTCCAAACCTGCTGGGGTTTTAATTTTGGCGGCTATGTCCTTTTTGTCCATTGGTTTAAAAAACCGTTTCGTGGGAAACGGTTTGCCTTTCTTTTTGTTTATAACTTTTTCAATGATTGATGGTGTCACTTTGCCTAAGGCAATGGCTAAAATTGAGATGAGATTGTAGATGTTTTAATACCGTTTTTGACGAAATATAACTTCGTTTGTATGCAAATAATTGTACCTTTACGGATTGTGCTGAGAGTTCCCGAAGCAATAGATTTTAAAATACAGCCACATTTTACCGGCGTAAGAGGTTTGCATTTTATAGGGATATGTTCCACGTTCTCTGGCTTAGTAGATCCTGAAATTTTAATATTTATCTATATACATATAATAAATCTGTAAAAAAACTGTGTCTGTACATTGAATATATTAAAAAAATAATAATTGGGTGGGGTTTAGAAACAGTAATGGAGCACAAATCCAAAAAAAAAATTCTGTCTGTATGTCTGTTTGTTTGTACACGCTAATCTTCCGAACTACTGAACGGATTTCAATGATTTTTTCTTTGTTGTATCAGTATTAAGCCTGGTCAACATATAGGCTATAATTTATCTTCGAAACACCAACAGACCAACAAAACTATAAGAGATACAAAAATGGTGCCATGGCAAAAATTGTTTCATGTGATGAGCATTTTCAGTTGAGATAATAAATTTTAAGATCTGGAACACCTGATGTGGAACCCCAAGAGCCCAGCTTCTCTGTACCATATACAGGTATGACGTTTTAGCAAAAGTTGTTCAATTTGATAAGCACTTTCTATTGACTAATATAAATTGACGATCTAACGATATTGATGTGGAACTCCAGGGGCCCAGCTAGACTATAGCATATAGAGGTATGACGTTTTAGTAAAAGTTGTTCAATCTGATAAGCACTCTCTGTTGACTTATAAAAATTTAAGTTGTAAAACACCTGATGTGGAACCCCAGGAGCCCAGCTATAAAGCTAAGGAGCTAGCTGGGCTAGCATATGAAGATATGACGTTTTAGCAAAAGTGGTTCAATCTGATAAGCACTCTCTATTGACGTATAAACATCGAAGATCTGGAACACCTGATGTGGAACTTCAAGAGCAGTACTACACTTGAAATATATAGAAATTAATGTTATTAAAAAGGTATGGTGAAGCAAAAAAAGTAATTAGTCCATCTTTTAGATAACCCTAAAATAATGGACACGTATTTTTTCTTTTCTCTCTCTCACAAAACAAATAATAACGAAGATTCAACACGCTTGAATTTATTGTTAAGTCACTGCTTAGTACAAATTTTACATACCTAGACGTGGCGTCACGAGCCCCCACTCTCCGACTTTGTTGCGTTATATCTCATTATTATTTTGTATGTCTCTTCCAGACCTCGGGACTACAGAGTCCCGAATTTTTGGGAGGCGAACGTGGGGCCGAAGCCAACACGCTGAAGCCCTTTTGAGACAACTTAAATGAAATGGTGGCACAAAACCGACGATTATCCCTTTATACACTATAGAAATAAACCCAAGGACAAACCCCGGAGGTCGTCGTTAAAAAAATAATGACAATCCCCGGTTCTGTGCTATACCATTGCTAAGTGTGGATGAAAACTACTTGGGCTATTGTGATGGGATGCTAATGGACTAGGAATGGGGAAACTACGGGAACTATGGCACCTGCCGATGACAATGTATTAGATACATGTAAAAATGGCAGGTGGAGACTCGCCACCTCACTGACTGGGCCCCCGGGAATCAGTCACTGAATAGCAACAAGAGGGCAACAGGGACATGAGCGGCTGAAGGGTTAGGATACCTCGGCGGATTTTAAAGGCAGATTATGCGCTCCCTGTGGGTCACTTACCACGAGGCACCTATCCTCCGAGCAGGGCTACTAACCCTGCTCTAGCGACTCCACTCTGGACGGCCAAGCCAAGCCAGAGGCGTGAGACCTACCCCCGTCATGGTTCACTCCGACCGGCTGGAGATGGGGGACAGTATACTCTCCCTGGAGAACTCAGTATATATAGCCCCGCGGGGTCGCTACTCCCCGTCATCAGCCTCAGATGTCCTGCGGTGCTTATATCTCATTATTATTGTCGTTATTATCTCAAGAGCCTTTGTCCGCGCTAAGGAGCGACTGCCTATCTGACCTCCACAACCCGGTTACCCGCTCAACCCAACACCCCTTGGTAAAACTGGTCAGACTTACTGGCTTCTGACTACCCATAAACACTGCCAAGAATGTTCAATGACAGCCGGAACCTACAGTTTAATATCCACTCCAAATAACGGTCATTGGTATCCAAAATATACGTAGAAAGTACATACGAACTTAGAAAAGTTGCATTGGTAGGTACTTGCCAGACCTGGAATCAAAGACGCACGCTCATACTTGAGAGATTGGTTCTCTACCCACTAAACCACCACGACTGCCACTAAGTCATCACGACTTTGTCATCTCAGTAACATTTAATGTTTTTTTACGTAATAATACGTGTAATATTTTTGCCACACACAACTTAAATGCGGACTAATTAGAATCACTACTTTTATCCCTATAGTCACGTCCATTGCGGTTCAGTTCTCAGCGTTTTGTTTAGTCTGCTGTGCTTTTGCGGTTGAAGTACAAAAATTAAATATATGAAACGTGTATAATGGTTATGCGTATTCCGTTGTTTTCAAGTCAACGGGCCCTTAAAATTCAATATCAGACGATTCAGATCTTTGATTTTGCTGACCCCGTAGTCGCTGGCATAAGGGACAGGATCCGCGTACGAAGTCGCGGGCAGAAGCTAGTTTTCAATAAAACTATGAAAATAAGCAAAATATGAATATGAAAAATTTGCAAATATATAGGGACTTACCTGGAGAAGAATCCCTGCTTTCCGGTGTTAGTTGAGTTGGTTCATCCGGAATCTTGGCCTTGTCTTGTTTTTTTGATGTCATTATGTTCCTAATAATGTCGTCCGAATTTAAAATACTGCCAGTGTCTTTATTTATTATAAGTTCCATCATTGATGGGGTCACTTTTCCTTCTACGATAGCTAAAATAAAAAGCATGTTTTTTTACCTATCCATATTTCCAACAACGGCCACAACATTTTTTCTATGCAGCAGTATATTTGTTAAGTATTTTTTTATTTGGGTCCTAGAATGTCTAAATGTCAGGTATGAAAATTTGCAATTACCTTTGAGTGTCTTTTGCATCTTTAATAAGTCATCATTTTTTTGCTTTTCTTTATCTGCAGGAACAACATGTTCATTTTGTTTTCGTGGCAAGCTACTTGGGCGTTTTTTCTCGAGCTTACAGATTGGAGATTTATTCAAATAATCCCAAGATTTCCATCCAAATTCCTTAATGACTTTACTTACTTTATTTCCTAAAGTAATCATACTGGAGCTAGGTGTTTTGATTCCGGAACTGGCCTGTTTAATACAAAGCGTAGGAGAGGAGGTTTTCACAGGTTCTTTTATTTCTTTTTTACACTCTTCTGCACATTTCCAATCCTTTAGAAGGTCACAAGTTTGTCTGCTCCTAACTTTGTTTATTAAATCGGCCGTCAATTGTTGTAGTTTCGGAGGTGAATTTGACCTTCTTGAAAGACGTTTAAATGCTGGATATGATTGGTCTCTTAAAGGTGCTGTAATTTTAATTCCTCCTGGAGAGCGGGAACGAAACAGAGGGATTTCTTGTTCTGCAATATTTTTTTTCCTGGTTTTGTTTCTACGACCGTAATTGAATACATAACCATGTGATCTTTTATCGTATTGAATCGTGAATTCATTTTGTAAGGATTTAAATTTTTGGGAAAATTTCATTCCATGATACGGTTTTATTTCCCTTTTCGAATATAGCGTAATTGTTTCAAGTTCAGTTTCATCATCTTCTTCTTTAATCAATTGGGATGATTTAGGTTGTTTGATTTGAAGTTTTAACCCAGTCTTTTTAGTCCTGATAATTCTAGGGAATGGTTGCTCAGACAATGCGGTAGGTTGGCTCTCGGGTGTATCTTTATTGTTTTCAGCTTGCCTTAGTTCGGGCTGCGCTCTAATTTTGCTATTAGAGCTTTTAGGTAAAATCTCGGATGTATCTTTACCGTCTTCAGTTCGCCTCAGTTCGGGTTGCGCACTAATTGTGCTAGTAAAGCTTTTACGTGATTGATCTTGATTTGATTGACTAAGACCAGTGTCAGTATTTTTTGCTTTGTTTGCTAGGTCATCAAGAAACAAATTCATTTCATTCAACATATTTTGTATACCCTCCTGCTCTTGTAGCATAATTTTCAACTTAAGGATTAAACTCCGTTTTTCCTGAACACTTGTTCTTTCATTATCTGTTTGTATTTCAGAATTTACGAAGGAGGAAGATTTGGGCGTTGATGTATCTTTTGGAATTTTGTTTTCACTCCCGCTTTCTTCTTGTTTTGTAAAAAGTTCCAATGCATTTATTAATAAATTATTAGTATTAGTTCTTTGATCTTCTTCAAATGTGACGCGAGATGTTTTGGAGGAATGTCTATTTTTCCCTTCGCTAGCATTTAGTAAGATCCCTAGCTTTTTTTCTTCTCCTCCATTCTGTTTTTCCTCAGTGCTCACTGATTTAGTGTTGAGTAAACTCCCTCGCCGTTCCCACGGAAACTTGGATCCTTTATATTTCAGGATTACTGTACTCATTGATTTTGATTTCATAGTAGTTTTCAAAGTTAATATCGAAGCGTGCCTAATTTTTGGTTTGACACTAAGTCCATGACTTCTCTTCTTTACCTTTTCTCGAGATTTCAATTTCTTTGGATAATCTGGAGGAATGTTTTTGCTTGACATTTTGCATTTCGAGTTTTCCCGTTTTTTGTCACTGAATCCATAAAATTTTGTAGATTTATATCTCAGACGACGTTTTTTTGAACGCTTATTATGTTTCGGTAGTTTGTCCTTCCCAAGAACACATGAATCAGATTGACATTCGCTAGAGTAAATGTTGTTATTGTATCTTGTTCTAGTCATAACATTCATAACCACTGACTTACTAGGACCAAACATCAGGCGTTTGGCTTTACTCCTCTTTGCATATTTGTGTTGTGGTTTTGTGTCACAATTATAATATACAGTTGAATCGCTCATTGTGTATATTTTATTTTAACCGTTTGTGGATCACCGATGCAAAACGGAACTATGTATAATAAGATTTATAAAATAATTATCTGTTGGCATTCCGCTTTCACAAGTAATTTATATTCTACCTACAAGAAATAAAATATTAAGAATAACTTAGAAATATAGAAACGTTAAGTATATGAGTATGTAAAAGCTGATGGCTGGATTAACTATATCGTCTAGATGAACTCTATGCTATGGTTTATCAGAGAGAATTTGCGAATTAGATGTTACGTTATTAATGGGTCATTCTATATTTTTATATTGACAGATTTAATGTCTACGGACCGCTATATGGCCAAAGGGCTGCAATGATACTATGCACCTAAAAAAATGTTAACATCTATGTATTGATGATTATCTACACTTAGTATTGAAGTGAGGTACCTGTATAAACATCATTCTTCAACAAAACGAGCAGTTTGCAAAATTGATGACCAAAATTACCTCCATTAGTTTGTGTGTACACAAACCTGAAGGTTGATAAACCATAAACTGTGCACAACTAACCATGAATTTAGAACTTATGAATAGATAAGAACTTTATTTTATTTAAATTGTTTCATTGAAATTGTCAGCAAGTTTAGATCTAAAATTAAGTGGGGTCTGCATTAGTAACGTAGAACAATTATAATATACTGAAGTCTAAAGTTGAAATTGCTTACCAATTTACAAAAAATATATATTTGTTCGCTAAATACTGACGCATGGTTATTCTAACAACGCTCTTGTTGTCTTACGCAGAAGACAAGTAGCAGAGGATTTCCCCATATAATATAACATTAAATGGTTAATAATTACGATGAAAACACGTCTGCTAGACTTAAATACTATATATCAATGTCAAACGTATTTCAATATTTGACATCATTTGACGGGTGAAATCCCATAGACTTCACATATCTTTCTTTTTATTTGTAATACACTCAGGCATAATCATCGGGCATAATATAATGGACAACTACCAACAGGTATCTGTGGAGATCTAAGGGGGAGGCACTGACCTCTATATTTACACACTAAATATAGGTCAGTGGGGGGAGGCCTATGTTCACAGAGACATATAAGCTCGATGTATGTTCAGCAGTGGACGTCTTATGGCTGAGATGATGATGATAATGGACAATCGTTTTAAAGTCAAGGAGGTTGGTGCTGCTTACCATTGGTAATCAAACGGTAGTGGGATAGCTTAAATGTGATGTGACAATCCACGGATTACAATATTTCATCAAACATCAATAAATATAACTATAATATGTATTTTATATGAAAAAAATAAATAAAAATAAGATATAAACTGTATTCATCACGTAAAAGGTTTTTTTTTTTATCGGTCCATTTCTGAGTTTATTTGTTGCATAGATACCTACATCACATTTATCCTTCTATTCAAATCTTGCCTTTATGATAATCGGAATATGCAGGATAGGTAATCCTCGACATTATAATATGGAGTTACTAGCGGAACCGTCCTCATGGTAGGCTTGAGTTTATCGTTTAAGACAACAACAATGCAATCTGTACAATTACGCTTCAATACTTCACATTCTCAATCATTATGTGGGGATACAATATTCAGAATAGCTAAATGACACTCTCCGAATATGTGGACTGGTGGACTGTGACACTTCCATAATGCCGACTGATTCCCGCCATAAAAATGTCAGACATCACTTTTCTATACGCCAGTAAGTTCACAGCTTTGCGTCAAGAGCGAAGGGTACATTTCAACGGACATCAAAACTTTCTTAGATATTTTTTGCAGGAGCGGTTTCATGCCGTGTTGCGCCACAACCACAATAAGACGAACAAAAGATTTGTTTCCGCTACCAAAACAGCTAATGGTATAAATAAAACCATTTTATTCCTTTGATTTATTTAATAGGTACATCGAAAACAAAAGCTATCATACATCACGCTGAACAGAACAAGAAACACATTAGGTATCTTAGAACTTCCATAGTGAGTATACAAGGACTCCACACTACAACAGCTAAAGCGAATATTACGATATCAATAAACTGCTGCCAGATTTTAAGCAACCCTAAACAATGTGGATAGAACCAGGGGCACATGTAATAAATTTTCAAACAAGGTTTCTTTTTCAGAGTTGCCATGAAAAGACTGCATTGGAAATCGACTGGTTCCCTATATCGTTTCTTTTTAAATTTATTTACTCTTTGCTTCGGGTCCTTATCAGCCATGTGAACTAAATAGTTTGTAACAGGAACAGATTCTAGTTTACTTATAGCGCCCTTAGTTACTGGCATCTTTATCAATCTACGTTTTATTCGAGCGAACGTGGAGAATAAGCCCATTCCTTTTAGACTTTTCCTAAATTTTTTGGCTGCACGACTTGGATCCCGAACTGCATCTTTTATATGATACACGCCATCTCTTGGATGTTTCGCTACTCTAACTGCCGATTTCATAACGTCACAAAACACTTTTGCGCCTAAACTGCCTAAATCGACCAATGATTCTGCCACCATAAGTACACTTGACGGATTTTCATAATTCTTTACTAATTTCATTTCACGCTTGTCTTCTTTCTTCCTTTTCTTGAGAAGCTTTTTATCTTCTTTGGCATGCAACTTTTTACGCTCCCCTCTTCCTTTTTGGTATTTCTTCTCTTTAATTGTAGCTTGTTCTACCCTTTCCTTGTCTTCTTGAGCTCGCCGCGCAGCCTGTAATAACACTTCTGGCATTTTTTGTGCCTCCTGTTTACATATGTCACTCCCGCAAACACAAGGTTTTATTTTTAAGCTCTTGATTGATCTTTCTTCTCTTTTTAATTTTTGCCAATTCCTTTTACAAATGACGCTTCCGCAAATGCAAGGTTTTAACTTACGAGCCTTCGGTTTCGGTTTAGCTGTACCTTTCTTGATGTTCTTTTTCCTGTTTTTGGCACATACACAGCATTTACATTTGCTGCCATGAGTCATTGCAGAGATTTTGCGTTCACTTTGAGGATAAGTATCTAATCCTAATAGCGCTGCGATTTTCGCCTGCTCCTTAGCCTTTCCCCGCTTCTGTTTATTAATTTGATTAATAATATCATCCCTGTTAATTATTCTTGCGCTCTGTTTGTCTATTATCATTTTCATAAGCGGTGACGAGATTTCTCCTTTTTCGATAGCTAAAATAAATTCAATTAAATTTTTATACAAAATTATGGTAATATGCTAACAGTTCAGCTGTATCGAAAAAAAAATCAATTAGCAAGAATGTTAACAATAGGCGTGACGACATGGGTAAATACCAGTGATCGTATGTAACTAATCCGCATTTTAGATTGGCAAAAAAATTTTGTTAACAAAATATTAAATATTTACTAAAATATAACGAAACAAAGATTGAGAGTCAAACAAAGATAAGAAAATACATCTTTTGAAGCAAAACTCTGTATCTTTCGTTGGTTTCTTATTTGTTTTGTCAGAACTAAATGTTTAAGAAAATGTTCAGAAATGGATCTGAACCTAAAGATTTTTCAATTTTCTGCTATATGAAAATTTCTCTCGGTCATTGAGCTTCTTGAAAATCACTTAAGATAATCGACCAACTAAAAAAAATATCCTAAAATATAAGTAAGTGAATATACCTTTACGTGCTTTCTTCATAGCTTTAGACTCCTTACCACTTGAGCCTAAATTTTTAAGTACTTCATCTCTGTTCAGTATATTCATATTGTGTTTGTTGACTAACAATTCAAATAGTGGATCTGAATCAATGTTTTTAATTGCTTTGTTGTTACATGTGAAAAAACTACATATTTTGTTCTTTACGCATTTTTTGACGTTTTGAGGTAATTTCGTGATAGTTTCGAGGCTTAAAACTCTTTTGCAACATGGGCATTCTGACTTCGGGCATTGTTCTTCATCTTGCAGAGTGCCTTTATATTTCTTTGCTTTCTTATTGTGTTTTCCAGACGCTTTAGGAAAGCACACAGGGCATAATGTTTGATCTTGATCCCCTCCTCCCTCCCCTCTCTCTTTTCCTCTCCTCTCTCCCTCTCCTTCAAAGCACAAACAGTTCTTACGTGAGCAGCGACAAGTGTTGCGGGATTGTTTGCTTGATTGTTGGGTCGTCAGATTTTTGCACACTGGACAAAACTGGACAACTTTTGGGGAATTTCGATCACCAATTCCACCTCTGTAGTTCATCATTGCTTCTTGTTTAAGTTTCGTTTTACTTTCAAGTTTTTTGAACTTTTTCTTTGAATAAGGCATTATAGTTTCCATTTCCCTGTCTAGCGTAGATGTTTGCTGAGTTTTCACTTTCTTTTCAAATTTTATACCTGTTTTCATTGGTATAGTTGCAATTTGTTCTGTACTTGGTTTTAGCGCTAAATGTTTATTTCCTTTCAAATGTTTTAAAGTACACAAGCATTTGTCTACAAAGTTATTTAAATTCGCTTTCTTGCATTTCGTGTTCGTGCACTTTTCTTGTTGCAGAATTTGGCATGTCGGATGACATGTTCTCTGCGTTAAAACACAGAAGCATTTCAAAACTGATTTATTTTGCCTATTAGTTAATATCGATTTGTCTTCGTAATTTTGTGTTGATGATGAAGTAGTATATTTGCCTGTCTTGGACGTTTTACTCATGAACGGCTGAATAATCCCCAATTCTGTAACATTTTCAACACAATTATGTCGGTAACAATCTGTGAAAATTTTTGGATGATGATGATTTGAATTTATTATACCTTTATCAGTGAAGACAGATGGTACGGATGGTGCATTTATATCATTGTTTACTTTTGTATTTTTTGATCTTAACCGACGTTTATTGATAAGCTTTTCAAATTGAACCGGGGAGCATTTGCTTGGTATACACGTGTTAATTTCGCATTGGTAAGGATGCAACAAGCTTCCATAATATCCTTGACCTGTTGGTGAGTTTTCGCCTTTAGAGGTTTTTGTTTTTGGGTTTTTGATCTTACAGATTTCTGCTTTTGGACCTGTAAAATGAATAGTATAATTTGTACATACTGTCAGTCTTTGATCCTTATTAATATTATAAATGTGTAAGTGAAGTAATCTATATATATTTAAATTGATCCATATATCCCTTGCCCCTATAACCCTATTACCTCGTGTGAATGGCTGGATCAATTTAACTGCAAATTAGAGGGGAGATGAAAGAAATAGGATAGTTTTTGTCACACTTCGGCTACGGGATGCAGTTATCGCGAGACGCGGGTGAAACCATGGGCGGAAACTAGTTTGCTAATAAATAAATCACACTAACAACATTTTAACTGATTGAGATGATGTTTGGGATGCAGAGGAGCATTAAGGTAAAATTAATCTTCAAAGTGTTGAGTAGGTTACAGATATTAAGAAAATATGATACTCAGTACAATAATCAGCCCGTTACAATGGATGCTTTTTGAAACTTTTTATCCATGTACGAGAATTAGGTCTCCCGGAGCATAATCAAACAGCTAGTTACATACTATAGTATTTCCTATGTATGAGTATTAAATACTTAACAATGCAACAATTACCGTATTTCACTTGGTCTCCTTTACCCTGAGATCGATCTTTGTAGAATTCCATACCAAAATGTATGTTTGAGCCAAACGTCACATTACGAGACTGTCTTAATGAATTGTCTCCATAATGGAGTTGCTTTTGAACGCAGCAGTTAGACGGAGATGACCAATCTTTACCCTTAGACTGAAAAGACCTGGATTTAATATTTTTTCTTGACCTCAGACTTGCCGTAGATTTAAATTTTGGATATAATGGACCAATACTATGACGACATGGTTTATTAATCGATATCCCTCCGCATTCGAATCCTTTACATAGCTTTTTATATTTTTGTTGACCTGTCTGGGAGTTCTCAGACAAGGCAGTTTTTTTGTGCTTTTTAAGCTTCTTCGGTTTTGTCTCTTTATTCTCTGGAGTATTTTTGGTTTTGTCTTTGCCACCCTTTTTTCTTTTTTCAGGTATTCTTTGACTTTCATTTTTCAATTTGGACGTGCAAAAACATCTTGATAAAAAATGGGATATTCCTGTACCTTTACTTATACCTTGATAACTGATTTGTGCCTCGGAGTGTTTAAGTTGCCTTTGAGTACATTGAGAAGCTATGGCTCTACAATGTTTCGGTCTTGAGGATGACGTGGCACCGTCATTTCTTTGTTTCTTTTGTTTATACAATGACATTGCAACTCGGGCATCTGATCTCATACGAATACCGTGGCGAGAATATTGCTTATTTTTTTCCGTAATTGGATGTAAAGATGTTCCTAACATTTGTTTGTTACTTAATTGTGGGTTAGTATATTTGTAAACTCCCATATTAACACTAACATTTGATCCTATAATTGTAGGACTTCCTTGATATTTACCGAAGTGAGACTTCCTTCTACGTGGTGTGGCTATTTTGTTTTTCAATTCTTTATATTTTCCATTAAATTCAACTGACTTGGATTCTTGACGATTAGTTCCAGATAGCTTAGATGTTTTTAGACGACTATTAATTCTCTTTAAACATTCAACGGGATCACATTGGTATGGTATACAAAATCCAGGTTCGCATTCGTTGTCCTCCAGAACATATCCTCTCTTCGGTATGTTATTAGGTACGTTTAAATTTAACGCATAAAATGACTGATAAAACGGACTCAGCTTTCGCGTATTAATGAAATATCCAACTTGATATTCATTAAAATTTAAATTAACACCAGATTTCAAACGTTTTTCAAATGAAGTACTGTTTTTAAACATATTCTTTTTACCATTTTGATGCCCAAAAATATAATCTTTTAAAGGATCATTTGGTAATTTAAATTCTAAGGGTATTCCTCCGTATCTTTCATCAAGAGCGGGGCAGTTTATTTTTGTAACATTCTTTACATTACTATTTTCGTTTGATGGTAATATATGAACAAATTGACTTGTTAAGGGCAGATTTTTCTGAATATCAAATTTCAGCAATTGCGTCTTCGCAGTAGCATTTTTCTTTTGAAGACCAAGAGTACAAAAACACCTCTTAAGTAAGTAACCTATGTTTGATGCTTTGCCTTCTTTCCTCACTTTTTCTGATTGTATAAAGCTATTTCTTAAAGCTATTTGTTTATCATTAGTGCTCTTCATTTTGTTTGCTGTGGACGTTTTACTTACAGACTTATGCTTATCCGCTCGAATGCTATTTCCTATGTTGTGTATAGATCGGACAAAACAAGCATCACGTGACGGCGAGAGGAAACAGCTAGGCCCCGTGTCTTTTTGTGGGTCTCTCATTTTCTTTTCTTTTGTAGAGGTTCGTTGTAATAGTCTGGATTGATTACTTTTAGACTTCGAACTACCATTGAACGAGTTAGTAGTTCTCATAAAGGATTTTCTTTGTTTTTCACCATTGACGTAGCGATCACAAGATCGTTTTATCTCGGGCCGTTTAAGTTCTTCTTCGTAGCAATTGTAAGAATCAAACATTTTGGGAACGCAGAAATGACGTGCCAACTCATCACCTTTCAAATAATGTAGGGGCTCATATATGTGTGGATTAGGTAATTGGCAATTTTTTCTTGTACCTTTGAATTCAATTAGAGGATTTGACAAAGGATGCGAGGTCTTTGTGTGACCATAGCTTAAGTTATTTTTATTTTGCTGTTTTGCACTGCTATTACTAGGAAACTTGAATGCACAAAAGCATTTTTTTATAGCAGTTGCTAAGCTATTTCCCTTTTTCTTCGGTTTTTGTTCTATATCTGTTGCTACATGTTGGATTTGCGCAAACTCTTCAGATCCTATAGTCTCTAGTCTGATTCTTTTATCATCATAGGCCTGATTTTTGTCTTTAGTAGCTTTTTTCCTATTTTTGCTGTTTTGAGGTGATTTTTCCTTTAACGAGTCAATACTAAAGCTATAAGTGGATCCAACTCGCAAGGCTTTTTGTTTTGATTGGCTTGATACAATATTCATTTTGTTACGAGCTTTCGACGGCGTATACTGAGTTTTTGAGGAATTCATTGTTTGTGTCACATTCCTTAACGTTGGCTGAGTTGCTAGATTAGCCGTGTTTGAACATTTATTTTGAAAGTTAATATCACGTTCAGCAGGAGTAAACTTGTATTCGAAAGGCAGAATCTTTGATCTCTCGTAATTATAGCGAATATCTGCTCTGTTTGTTGTAAAAGTTTTATGCACGTACACGTATTCATTGTGCAATCGTGCAGTTTCTTCTTTCTTCTTGCTTTTTTTGAGTAATCCGAGAGTGCAAAAACATTTCCGTAAAAAGGGTTCAGTGTAGGTTTGCTTAGTTTTTACAGGCTTATTTTTTCCTGACTTCTCGTGACGAATGTATATTCCTTTGTGTTGCAGAGGCTTTTTTTCTTTTTTCATCCCTTTGACGCTCTCTTGCTCATGTAAATTAGGTTGAATATCTTTTCTTTTTGATAACTCAATATCAAAAGTAAAACTTGACCCGATACGCACCCCTTGCTTGGCTATTTTCCCAGATGAGACTTTAGATTCCTCTTTTGATGAATAGGAATATCTCGACTTAATTTTTTTGGGTTTGTTTATTTTGTACGGAATTCCTTTTGAAAACGATTTAGTTGAAGGTTGGGATGCAAATGTTGAAATAGATTTTTTTTTAGCAACCATGGTGTTAGTGTCTTTAGAAAAACGAAGAGCTTCTTTTCGGTTACGCTCTTTTATTCTTTCTGCACAGTCGTACGGATTGCATTCACCGGGTGTACAGAAGTAAGGCTCACACTCGTACGGTAGGAGCGACCGATGCGATGTAGCAGGTGTCAAACGATATTTAATTCCTGATGATATAGTTTGAGTTTGTTTTTTACCAGGCGTGTTATCTGAGCCTCTAATGCGAAATGATGCCATAGTCTTTCTAGAAACTAAGTTAAATTTTGGTGTTTTCGTTTGTGAAAGTCTTAAAGTACAAAAACACCGCTTTAATCTATGACCAACTTGTATTTTTTTCAAAGATTGCGATGACCTTGATTGAGATGATGTGTTATGTCGGGAATGAGAGTCACTCGTTCCATGGCCTCGTTCTCTGTATTTTCTACGATAATCTGTGTGCTTATTTTTCTTTCGGGATTTAGGTAAAAGAACTTGTGTTCCATCAGCTTTCCAACTGGGAGATTTGTCTTTATAAAATTCAATATCAAAACTGAAATTTGATGAAATTCTTACAGCTTGTCTTTGCGGATGGGAGTTTTCTGCGCGTACATTTCTTTCAACTGATTGAGGAGGCGGATGTTTTGAAACGCCTTTAACTTTTCCTGTAAAAGTCTCAGTACTCTTCGATACTATATATTTTGATTTAGGGCTCGTTTTCTGAGAAAACGCGGTACTGCCTACTGATTTAAGTTTTAAATGATCCGTGCTTGACGTTACTGATCTTCTTTGAGGTTTGGATTGGGACAGTAATATTCGGGCACAGTTTTCAGGGTCACATTCATAAGGTATACACATTGATGGTTCACATTCTCTTGGAAATGGCAAAACTGATCCGAGATGAGGTTTAAATGCCTGGCTAATCGATTCATGCAAATAAGACATTTTACTGTCTTGGCTGCTTTTAGATGAACCGCTTTTTTTGTGCTGCGATAGGATCGGTAATAGTGGCTTTCGTGTTTTAGAAAGCTCTATTGCAAAATTTTGTGATGAACTTGATTTAGCTGGTTTTTTTCCAGATTCAGGTCCTTTGGTTTCATTATTTGCAAGATTCTTTTGTCTTGGTTTGTGACGAATCAATATAACATTTTTTCCCTGTTTGAGACGTTTTGGGGATTTTATAGTATCTTTCATCTGAAGTTTAGGTTTTGATAAAGTTATTGAAAACAAAGATTTTGATGATGAATTTCGTGGATATTTGACTGGTTTCTTTTCACGAGTATACCAATTGTTGTCTTTACGCTGCCTGTGACGACCTGTTTTATTTAAACCTTTTTCTTTTAATTCCCCATCTGTCGATAAGACCTTCAATTTAGAAATAGTTGTCATTGTTGAAAACGATTTAGTAGACGGTTGGCACTCACAAAGAGCGTGTCCCAATGTAGATTTAGACGTTATTTGCTCTTTATCTTTATCATGACTTTTTTTCATTGCCTTTTCTTCCAATAATAATTTTGGTTTTGCAACTTTAGCCTTTGAAACTTTAGGAACAGGTGTCATTGGCCGCAGTTTTGGTGAAGGTGGTTTTAGTTTTATTTCCGATTTTGAAACGGAGTACAGGGTTCGTCTTCTGAGGATTGTTGTCATTGAGGACGAAGATTTAGTAGCTAACTTGTTCAATTTGGATGCGGGTAAACCTTGCTTCTTATTACGATGTACATAAAAATCTGTTCGTTTAGGAGGATATATTTTATGAGTTCTTTCTTGAATCGTGGTTTGCTTCAATATACCACGTGGTTTAGGAAATTGAATTCTCTTTGCTTGCAATTCTGCTGTTATGGATGTAACTTTAGTCAAAGATTTTGGTTTAAAAATGTTTGTCATTGAAGACTCGGATTTGTTTGAAGATCTATGTTTAGTTTGTACTCGAGACCCTATTACTTTCACTCTTTTAGAGCGTGTACTGATTGAAACACGAGATTGGCGTTCTCTACCAGAACCAGAATGTCGACTGTAGGCACTTCTTCTAGCTCCAATGCCTTTTGTTTTCTTTTTGAGACATTGTTCAGGTATACACTCGTCTACCACACAGATTCCTGATTCACACTCCCAGTCTTTAGCTGCAAGTTTTTTGAACATTTTTTCTTTAAATAATGTCAAAGAATCTTTTCTTATTTTAAAACGTGATGGTTTTATATCTGTACCAGTTTCTTTTTTCGTACTGGCCCCAATATTTCTGAATTTTCGTATTGACTTCATAGGGAGCTTTGCAATTTTACAGGGACAGGAACATAATTTCTTTTTCAATGATTTACGTTCAACGTTTACTGTTTTCTGAGTTTCGGCTTCTTTAGCAGCCAACTCTTTGGCGCGAATTTTATTCATAAAATGTTTAGATGGACGTGTTAATAAGCTATTTAGTGACAATGTGCACGTGCAAGGCTCTGATCTAATACTTTTCATTTTAAAATGCACTGCTCTGATTTTAGAACTTATTTTTGCACTTAGCCTCTGCCGATGTCTTCTTCCTTTCTTTTCAGCCTCAACAGTATATCTAGCGATAGCTTCATATGGAACATTGTGTCTGTAGACTCGAGGGTGCTTTTCCATTTGTTTTTTTATCTTTCTCAATGACTTGCATGAACAGCAGCTACAGCAACTATTTAATTTACTTGTATTCGATGTTCCAATATGGCCTCTATCAACAAGATCCACCATTTTTAGTACTGCACTACTCTTTTCAGTGCTATCATCTTCTCGTCTTTTTAATTTCTGTACGGATCTTCTCCGATCACTACTTCCACTTGAAATTAACTGATTTCGAACATCGTCATAAACAGCCCGCGTTCTAATTAATTTTTCTAACAATTTCCTCTCTCGTAAAGGTAAATATTTACCATAATAAAGTTTATCAATTTTGGATCCATCTGCTAATAGTTGTTGAACAGAGGGCTGCTTGGATCTGCTTCGGTACACACAACTAGTACAAGAACAACTTGCAGAGTGTAAACTGAGTCGCTTCATTGTGTGTCACTGTACATTTACAGATAAAATTACACATCCAAGTAATAAAACAGTAAAAAGTGCAGGGTTAATACTACACCGATTTCCATTAATACACCAAATAATTTACTGAAATTTTGAAATATTCATTATCTGCAACATAAAATGAGCTATTTAATTATACTATAATTACAAGCGGACGGTGGCTAAGTAACAGCCGCACTGGCTGACCGATCAAAGATGAAGCCACGGTCTGCACAGTCTTTGCTATTACTTTTACATAACAACGCATACCTTATTCACAGTCACACTCAAGTATTGGAGAGTAAAACCCAAGGTGTATTTATCTTTTGACACGCATTTTAAAATTTGTAATACCACCTATGACTCCTTCCAAAGTAAAGGAACCACTGTTAACCTTGATATATCACATAACAACACGATTTAGAATAAATAACAGTAAAATTCGTCTTCACGTATGTCATCTCATTCTGAAAAATGTGCCGAATGGATGAGAGAATTTCTTGTCACATGTGTCATATACGGATTTATTTTCGCTTTGGCCAGTTACAATGTCAATAGTTATTTGGAAGTAGGTTCTATAGGGAATTTTCTATCCTGTTCCCTGGAATCGCATTTCGACCATGTCGTATCAGATTGCTGTAGGTATCTTGTAAAAACGCATCCATTCTCGATTTCTGCATCGTATTTGTGTAGCGATTTAACTTCACAAATATGCAAGTTACGACTTTTCTTCTGAGCCCCGTGTCAAACTTCTAGACAGACCCTAACCCTGTTTCATTCAAGCTGTATCACATTCGGAGTTCATTCTTCAGGACAGATAATCGGGTAGATTTTTGGTAGAACTTTCCGACAAGAATTTTCTGACCGAGTTTTTGCAGGACGATTGCGTTGCACTCTTGCCATCTATCAGTACCCTATGTTCTATTTCTCTGCTTCAAAAATCATCTGCTAAGGAGGGCCATCAGAAAGTAGGTACCCAATTAATGCTTATTTAGAAGTTATTCATTCGAAAAATTTACGCTACAGATCAATAAAAACTAAAAACATACCATTTTATAACTTTTTTTATTTGTGTTCTCCTTAAATATAATATCAACTCAATACCTTATAATAAAACAATATAACAACCAAAAGGTGTGAAACTACAAAAAGTAAAAAAAAAAATCAATTTCAATCTTTCTAGCTAAAAAAATCTTTGAAGAGTTTTAATTCACTTCTATCCTTTGGATCGTCGATGTAATTCGAATCATCGACTTGATCTTCCAGAGTCGTTTCTAATATAGAATTATAGTTTTCAACTGATCTTGGTCGATAGCTTTCTTTAACGTGTTCAATGTAAGAATAATCTGAACTCATTCTTATGTCTCGTCTCACCTCTGCAGTGGCTTTATCTACCACTTTTACAGTTACTTGATTGTTATTATGATCCACATATCTCATGTTTTGCGAATTTTCTATCGTTTTATTACCAGCTTTGTGTTTCACTAGTTTTGATATATTCTTCTTGATTCCTGCTGCTAATTGCGCATACCTAGTTTTTCCAAAACTAAATGGCAATTGCATTTTAAATCTTGCTAGCAGATCCTCTATCCAGGTGGTGTATATATAAATAAGTAAGATGGCTATGGTAATTGTTAGGAACAATATGAAGCCGCAGCTGTACGCGTAAAGGCTAGGTGAGCAGGACTCGGAACAAACACTACACTTTGTGCAGCAAGACATCAAACTCATTGGAAGTATTGCGAGAGCGCGGAAAATCACTGATATCCAGTTTTGTAGTTCATTTATCAGCAAGCGTAACAAGTCTTGTAAAGCAAAAAGAATAGTCATAATAATGCGAATGATCGCATGCAAAATAGAAAGTATTGGTGCAAATAATAATGCATAGCACATAATTTTGAATGGAAATTCTTGTGTATAAACTTAAAGATATTATGTTGATAGTTTTTCGTACATTTTAGAAATACATCATACTTTACTGCAGTTTTATTATATTTTTAGATTTTTCAGATTTTTATAAAAAATTGTGAGAACACTTTTTTGTATAAACTGATATTTCTGACATTATTTTATTTGTTATTGATTTCATGGTATAGACTAGCATAAATCTATAGAGGTATAAAACCCACCGAGTTAGCAGTTGACCAGAATAGTATCTAAATTAAAATCATAGCTCTCTTGAAATATAAAGTTAACACCCGGCGAAAATAATATTATTCAAATATTTAGATAGTTCATATACCTACTTATAATACTAAACAGTACCGAGGAATTGAAAACCGACAAATTTTGATATAAAATAATTTTCCTGGGAGAAGCAGGTAGTTGATATGTTATTTTGATTTATTGTCTAATGAAATACAAAAAAACTCGTGCGGAATAAATTTAATTCTATTCCAAGTAATAAAGAATTGTAGTCCACTGATTATTTAAGGTTTCATCCGTGGTATATGGAAATGTAGTGTCCATCGTAGTCTCATTAACAATGGCCCCTACTCGAGGGAAGAACAATCCGCCTCCAAAAGGTAACTTAAATATTTTATCAAGTTTGTTTCCTTGTTTGTCTATTAATTCGCCATCTTTATTATACATATTTCCATATTTATCTATTCTATCGATCAGAGCAAGCAGTGGTTGCGAAGTACTCGTAGAGTCAGTATCGTTTCTTGAACACTCAGTGATCTCACCGGGAGTGGGTATAAACCTCGTATGGGCAGTGGGTTTAGCTTTCGCATAGCCAAGATTGTAAAATATTTTATCAAGAACTCCAGTACTTCTGAATATGAAAAAAATGATAAGGATAGCTATGCAAGACATTATGGCGTCGCATATTCCTCCTCTGGCTACTGGGCAAGGGCCTCCGCCACCGCACATAAAACATTTAAGTCTGGCTGTGATCATGAACACTACACAGATAGGTATCAAAGATATCATTTGAAGCAGGAACGATATGAAGTTGTATAATGTTTGGAGGACCATTCTTATAACGTTTTCTATCATGAGGATCATGGTCATGACGACCCTCACTAACATTTGAACGCCACATATTACGGTTTGTAGAACACCGTGCACGGTCCGACACATGATGGCTCACTGAGTTTCTGGAAAACAAAAATATTATGGTGGTGAATAAGCGAAGGAGTTTAAAAGATGAACTGTCTCCATTATACCTAACATCCGATCATACCAAACGTTTTACAATCTTATGATTGATCGACCGTTACTTTCACAATAAGGACCGCATATGAGAGGTCGATATGATATTTAATCAAGAAATGTAACTATCCAGAACGTTAGCTATCATGTAAAATACGCTTTTATCGCCAGTATACCAACAAGTACTTACTCACCTATATAAAAAGTACCCCATTTTTATCTCTAAGGACTTGAATTTTTGGCATGAAAGCGTGACCAGATACCAAATGGACTGCGGCAAGCAGACGAACCAGATAAGTAGCACTCGTTCGCAGTTAGAGTATCCTTGAAGTCCAGGTACATATCTGACTGAAACTTAACTTAAATACCGATCTACTGTTTACCTGGATAATTTTTTGGACCGAAAATGTTCATTCCAGTTCGTATCATCTGATCATGTTACAATTTGCTAATAAAAAAATCATTAAAAAAATATATAAAATATTATGTAAACACGTAAAAAGACATAGCAAAAATGTGATCTGGATATGTCATAATAATGTCAACTGGATTTTCTGTTTATTTTTAATTTTTGTTCGTCCTAGTCCTACCTAGTAGGTATACTATGCATTTTTAAGGAGCGTTTCAGGCTAAAATATACAATGATAAACTGAACTCTATCTATATCAATGTATATTATTGCAGCAACAAGCCCTTCCTTTCAATCAAAATAGAATAGCGTAGTCTGTAGCTAGTTTTTAAGGTCCCACATGCGTGGTAGCAAACTTGTTTCGCACTAGACTATAATAATGGCACAATCCACGGCCGATTTCGGCCACGGCGGCTATTCTCATTTTAAGGAGATCAGCCTGCTGCGCAGGACATATTATAGTGCATAAGCATTTGCGCAGACACAGGTGCATTCCCTATTACTTCACTCTCATAGCCCGATAGGACCGACCCGACACGACCGGAAAGAGATCAGGCGTAGGACCGATATTTACGTGCTCTCCGATGCACGGGTGAATCAATCACCAACTTAAAAACTACGGGCTGCTTTGTGGCCCGACCCGGGAATCGAACCCGAGACCTCGAGCACAGCAGCCGCGCTTGCGACCACTAGATCAACGAGGCAGTCTAGACTAGACTATATAAACTCATTATGATACAACCGCTTGCGGGCGGCACGAAAGGCTCGAGTCACACCAGCATGGCAGCGGCTGGTAGCGACGCGGCGAGCACTTTCAGTGTGAAATAATTGTCAACTTTCACTACATACGTAAAAGGCCAATACCGCTTAAAAAGCTTGAAAATGTCGCGCTTGTGCGTCTTGTTGATGTTTCCACCCGCGGCTGCCAGCGGACTCGAGCCTAAGCGTGCTTGGCCTGCTTATGGGCACAAAGAAACATTGTTTCATTACCGTGTCCACCCAACCCGATCAGGCTTTGCTTACTGTCTAGCCTTTTTCCCAAACTAAGTTGTGGTCGGCTTCCAGTAGTAACCAACTGTGGCTTAATACCAGTGTTTTACGTGGAGCTACTGCCTATCTGACTCCTTAGCCCTCGGTAAAATTGATTGTCAGATTTTCTAGTTTCTAACTGCCTTTGCCACGAGCTCCCTAGTAGCCTAACTTGGTATAAATGACAACTATAACCAGCTTAAAATAATTTAATAATAAATTCTTATCTAATGTAAACTTATTTAAGAGATACAAAGTATTTTTTTAAAACTATTTATGCATAAACAATCTGGCAGGACATCTGGAAGGATGACGGGGAGTTGCGACCCCGCGGGACTATATATATCGAGTATTCCAGGGAGAGTATACTGTCCCCCATCTCCGGCCGGCCGGAGTGAAGCATGTCGGAGGATAGGTCTCCCGCCTCTGGCTTGCCTTTTATCTGCCGGTCAGAGTGGAGTGGCTAGAGCAGGGTTAGCAGCCCTGCTCGGAGGGTAGGTGCCTCGTGGCAAGTGGCGAGTGGGCCGGTGATGCTGGACCCACAGGGAGCGCGTGATCTGCGTTTAAAGTCCGCCGAGGTATCCTCACCCTTCAGCCGCTCATGTCCCTGTTGCCCCCTTGTTGCGATTTAGCGACTTATTCCCGGGGGCCCAGTAAGTGAGGTGGCGAGTCTCCACCTGCTATTTTTACGTGTATTTATTACATTGTTATCGGCGGGTGCCATAGTTCCCGTAGTTTCCCCATTCCTAGTCCATTAGCAACCCATTACAATGGCCCAAGTACTTTTCATCCATAGTTAGCAATAGTTTAGCACAGAACCGGGGCTTGTCCTTGGGTACTTTTCTATAGTGTATACAGGGATAATCGTCGGTTTTGTGTCACCATTTCATTAAAGTTGTCTCAGGCTTCAGAGTGTTGGCTTCGGCCCCACGTTCGCCTCCCAAAAATCCGGGACTCTCTAGTCCCGTGGTCTGGAAGAGACATACAAGATATTATTTAATTGAATAAGGTTTTAGGCCGCATACATGAGCACTATGTACCTACAGTGAACCAGTAAGATAATGTTGAGACCGCTGATTCCCGTTGATGAACGTCTGAAAATTAAAATCTGATTATTTAAAAATCCTAGCGCGTGCTGCTATTATAAGTATGTTATGTTTTAAATCGGACTCCCCTTCATATTTCCTCTCTGTATTTTTTTTTTCATTTTTTGATAAGCCATACACCTTATCATCCTCCGAGCCTTTTCCTAACTATGTTGGGGTCGGCTTCCAGTCTAACCGGATGTAGCTGAGTACCAGCGCTTTACAAGGAGCGACTGCCCTATCTGACCTCTTCAACCCAGTTACTCAGGCAATCCAATACCTACCCCTTTCCCTTTAAAGGTTCTAAAAAAATGTCCTTGACCAGCATATGTATGTATAGACATATGCATATGTTCTGTTAGGGTTAGCTAGTTATAACCTTTTTTATGCTTATCTTCGTTCTCAAAAATGCATTGCGAGGTGTTTTATATATAAACATGATATTAATCCTTACCCAAATAAATACATACATCACAAGTATTTAATAGGTCTTTGTACCCGTTAAGCATTTTGTTAGCCCGGTTACGATAAAAAAAAAGTGTACGTAGACGAAGTCGCGGACGACAGCTTCTTTAATGTATAAGGACCATGAAGGAGAAAACATGCTGCGCTGAGCCCATATAAAATTGGGACAAGGGCGGGAGATGATCAAGATGAATATGTAAGAGCCATTTTACCGCATTTACTTTACGGATAAACTCAAAATATTTACTTGCTCGTTAAGGTATTTACGGGAGTTGATAATAATGCTATGGTACAGCTTAACTACAATTTTTATGCTTTAACGAATGCAATAGTATCCTATGTGATGGACAGCAAATTACCTGGTAACAACAGGACCAATCCTTTGTACAAAAAAAAATTATGATGAAGATTTTGAACTATTATAATTCGTAGCATTCTTTTTTGTATAACCCAGATAGATAAATATTAGATCCAACATTCCAGTGTTCTTCAATATGAAGTATGCTGCTACAAGGGTTATCGCTGTAGCGATGCAGTTGCCGATCGCACCGCCACCCGCACCTGGGCAACCACAGCCTCCACAGAACAAACACTTAAGTTTCGACGTTAGCAGAAATACTAAGCACACTGGTAGCATAGATATTATTTGCAGTATTATCGACAAGAAGTTATAAAGTGTGGTCAGGAGCAGTTTGAGTATATTCTCTATCATCATCAGGAGAATCATAAAGATCCGTACTATCATTTGTGCACCGCATATACACGTTTGTAACAAAGCACCCAACGTGCGACACATGGTTAATTCTGAAACATCGAATTCAGTTTTTCAAGGACCTACATATACATGCTAAGGTACAAGTTGGATGTGTGTTGTTTTGATGTCCTGATCAATCATCATAGATGTAACTATGTGATGTGGCAATTATTGGAAAGATTCCTGATCGAATGAAGAAATCGCAACAAAAATGATTCAAATGGCAAGGGACAACTTCAATGCCTATATTTACTGCCATAAAGGTACATAATCCTTTTATATTATTTTATAGGTATTACAAATATTAAGTCTGATCGTATCTACCTGATTTATTTTATCACTTTCAATAGTGAATATAGAAAGGCTATTAAATGAAAACACCAATTAATCAAGATGTACAAAAACCACAACATAACCTTAAATATTAAACCATGATAATAAGACCACAGATTCAAAATTCATTTTAATGTATTTTTTTAGTATCGACGTCAACACAATGCGTCAACAGCATTTTCGAGGTTTATAGTAACGAAGCAACATGTGATACAAAATGACTTAGCTTTCATTACTTTTACTCCCGACACAAAATGTCTGATGAAATGTACCCCATAAGAAAATTTCATAGTTAGCGTGCGTGACATAATGATAGTAGTCGTAGTGGCCTAATGGGTAAATTCCCAACCTGTCAATTATGGGGGTAAACTCTCAATTGTGCGGGTTCGATTCCAAGTCAGGCAAGTACAAATGGAACTTTTCTAAGTTTGTATGTACTTTCTTAGTATATCTTGGTCACCAATGGCTGTGTTTCGGCTGTTATTTAACATCCTTGGCAGTCGTTACGGATCATTGACATATAATTATAGGGACGGGAAATGTCTATGAAAAAAACGTGCATACCTGCAGGACTAAAATGGACTCCAAAGTTGAGAAAAGGCCCGAGAGATGATGAGATGAAGTTAAGACACACTGAAAGCAATAGTACAACGCTCATGCCTTGCAAAAATTGTGTCAGAACGTACAATAAATCTGTCCTACAAAAGTCTGACGTGGGCACACAGTAAGTAGGTTCAGTACATTACATTCAATTACATACTTTGAACTTAATATATGGGATTGAAATCACTTTAGCACTTATGTAATCGCAATTAATAACAAAACTCAATAGTTACGTACATTTTATTTTATACCAAGTAATAAAGTATTGTAGTCCAATTATTATTTCGCCTTTCCTTTACAGCATACATTTTTGACTCAGTAGTTTTAACTCCCTCCCCTCGCCTCGGAGCTCCAGTTCCAAAAGGTAACCTAAATATCTCATTGAGTTTGTTTCCATATTTATCAATTAAGTCACCATCTCTGTTGTACATATTTCCAAATTTATCTACGTAATCGATAAATCGTTTAGCATCAGGTGTTGTTGTATCAGGAGTGGTTACTCCAGTCTCAGTATTGGTCTCGGTGGCATCTGTCTCGCCATCATCGGGCGGCATATGCGTTGTCCCAGTTCCCTTTATAGGTTTGTATCCTAGTTTAAGGAATATTTTATCTAGCGTCCCAGTGGCTCTCAATATGAAAAAGATGATGGCAAAAGCTATGGCAGACAATAAGCAGTCGCATATTCCTCCTCCTTTACCACCAGGGCAAGCTCCTCCACCACCGCCGCAGATAAGACATTTAAGTTTGGACGTAAGTAAGAACACACAACAGATAGGCAATAATGATACCATTTGGAGCAAAAATGATAAGAAGTTGTATAATGTTTGAAGGACCATTCTTATAACGTTCTCTATCATAAGGATAATAGTCATAAAGATCCTCACAAACATTTGAATGGCACATATTATAGTTTGCAACATAGCGTGCACGGTCCGACACATGATGGCTTACAGATTTTCTGGAAAACAAAAATATGGTGGTAAATATACAAAGGAATGCAAAATACTATTTGTTTATCTACGTACTAACATAGTCTTAATCCAGAGAGCTATTTCCAAAACCGACGAATGCAGGATATAGGAGTAGGAAAGGCGAAATTAGAAATGTATGGCAATAGGCAGCTACATTACCTGAATATTTGGTCAGTGGGTCGTCTTAGGGGCAGTATATAATCTAGTTCCACATAGTCTAATTATATCCTCACACCATCCCCTTCAAAGTTCTTTTCAATATACCTAGTCATTTCTTACTTTATACATTCGCCTTTCATCCCTTTCATGATCCCTTTTGCTACACTCTGACCCCACCACATCACAGGACAGCGACAGTAACTTTACCTATCTACTTAAATACCTTCGCAGCTATTGTTTACCTGTTTTGGGTCGTACAATGTTGATTATAGTTCGTATCGCCTAATTATAATAATATACTTTGTAAATAAAAAAACATACAAAAATAATATAATAACATCTAAAAATATAAAGGCACGTAGCAAAAAATATGATCTGTCATAATAATGACAAGCAGAATTTTTGTTTAGGCCTCAGGTTTTGGCTGTGTTCCAAAAAAAATATCTCAGCATACTGGCCAGTGCAAAGAAATAACACTTATTTCTAGATTGCGCACTACATTTTTGGTGAGAAATCATCATGATTCCACACTGTGGGCGCAGCGTGAAGGACTGTCAGTCTTACTGACTGAAACCCACTAAGTATGTTCACATTGCATACCCACTATGCACTTTGTGTATGAGGGCCGCGACAACTCTTTAGGACAGGACAGCAGCCGCGGCAGTACAGTAATGGCGTCCAAGGCTGATTTCAATCACGGCGCTGTTCTCATATAAGGCGATCAGCCAGCTGCTCAGGACATTATTATAAACGCACGAGCATTCGTGCAGACACAAGTGCACTCCCTATTCCTTAACTCTCATAGCCCGACGGTACGGCAATCTGACACGACCGGATAGCGATCAAGAGCAGGACCGACATTAACGTGCTCATCGGAGAGCACGGGTGAATCAATCATCAACTTCCAGACTACGGACTGCCGTGCGCACAACAGTCGCGCTTGAGACCACAAGATCAAGGAGGCAGTCGCAGTGTAATAACTAACCTTTAGTGTCTAAACACACTATGCCGAACGTACGCGACCGAAGTTCCGCGGCTGATTTTAAGTTCCAACGTAATCGCCTGATATGCCATCGTGTAAGTTCGGCACCATAAGTGCCGAACTTACGCGGCAGAAGTTCAGTTGCGCAATTTTGTGTGTATGAACTTCGGTCGCGTATAATGTGTGTTCTACAGAATACGTTGCCGCCGAATTTCCGCTGAACTTACGCCCGACTGAAGTTCGGCTGTACGCTATAACGCAACGTAATTTCGGCATAATGTGTCGCCAGTAATTCAAAATATAGCATTGCAGGCGTAATCATGCCGAACTTCCGTCGCGTATTCTCGGCATAGTGTGTTTAGACACTTGGTATAGTTATCGGCACGAATCTTGAGCTCTGACCTGCGCAGAAGTAATTTATTGGGTCCCTTCTGTGGTATGAAGTGAGGCGCGGGGGCGGGCTCAAGCGGTGATTGGCCCGCAGTGCATCGCGTCATAGCCGTCACTCGGGATTGGTTCTTTACTAAATCACTTCTGCGCAGATGTAGATTCGTGCCGATAACTATATTCATGAATTATTATTGTTAAAATACAACGAATTAATTAGCCAACTTATACAGGGTTACTGGTAAGTAGACCGCATCCTTTCAGGAGGTGATAGTATAGGTCAATACGGACAAATTTGACCCTGGGATACACTGGGCAAAAGTTAACCCGTTTCAAGATAATCGAATTTTAAGATCTTTTCTTTACAAGTCGTCTAGGTACACGTATACATTTTTATTACTAGTTAAAAGTCTCGTTTTTGCGGATTTTTGTGTGTTTTGTGGCTTTTTGGATAGCCATATAAATGTAGATGTTTTTTAAGTATTCTGCACAAAAAAATGAAAAGTAATATTTTTGAGAAAATATCTACTAAAAAAGTAATTTCTGTTCGCTATAATTTCCTCTGAGATTTGTACAGTTTTATGGTTTGTTATTATGAAATGATTCATCTTCTATCCAAAAACAAACAAAAATCCACAAAAATGAGACTTTTAACTAATAATGAAAAGTTATACGTGTACCTAGACGACTGATCTTGAAATTCGATTATCTTGAAACGGGTTAACTTTTGCCCAGTGTATCCCAGGGTCAAATTTGTCCGTATTGACCTATACTATCACCTCCTGAAAGGATGCGGTCTACTTACCAGTAACCCTGTATAGCTGTTTAAGTAATGCTTGTGCCGTAGAGCGGGGCCGTCTCACCAGTATCACTTTTATCTCGCTACCGCTTATAAGGAAAAGGGAAAAGCTATCCTAGTTTTATGACAACGGCTCTTATTTTGGCCTGAACATTCTTTGTTACACAATCTTGAAATATGTGTAATGTCTTCGGCTGTGCGGGCCTTGGCGGTACCCGCGTGTGCGTTCGCGCAGCGGAATGTTGTTGAATTTAAAGATTTTAATTATGCAGATAATTAGTGTAAGACGTCCTATAATTGTGTATGGTAAATAAAAATTTGTGTATGCAGCCATTGTGGAGAAATTCACCAAAAACAGATTCCGCTGGGCGAACGTTGGCGAACGTTGTCCTGGCGGAACTTTTTTTAATCCATAGACTTTAGAAGAAAAGAGATGTGTCCGAAAATTAGTGTGTATTTGTGTATAATTGATTATGTATGAATGAAATCAGTGCATGCATAAACTTCGGAGAAATTCAAGTTTCCGCTACGCGAACGTTTGGCCATTAGCTAGTTTTCATATAAAGCGCTTACATAGAGAGCTGTAGATTTTTACATAGTACGTTGTTTTGAATTTGTTTATATTTGTTTAAAAAACAGGTTTAGAAAAAGTCGTAGGGTTTAAAAGATAAAAGTATAAACGTAAAATACACTTATTAGGTCTTAGTTCTTAAAGTATGCAGTTTGGGGTCTAGATTTTCACGTTTACACAAACCTTGTAAGTGTCTCCAACATGTTGCCAAGTATCAATGATGTTCCGTTAGTAATTAAAAAGTTATAGGATATTTTACCATGAACAGATCACTGTTTACAAAGCAGTCGAATATCACGACGTTCTAAAGGAATTGCATGGTAAAATGTATGCCAATAATTAGTTTAATCGTTCAACTATTCACTTGCAAAATTTCACGTCATTAAATTCAGTAATTAAAGAAAGACAATTAAAATATCGAAACCCTACATAATCCGACCAAGTTCGGATAGCTACAAAAAAGCGGCCGTGCCATATGTCTAAGCAACGTTCTTAACTTGGAAGGTTAATATATTTATTAATATGGTACAGTTGCGTACACAAGCGTTAGGAAAAAATAAAACAATTGCATATCTTGAATGAAAAATATTTTTTTAATAATAATGCCACTATCTACGACATTTTAGTTAAAATACGTAACGTTTATTAACGTTATTTTTAATCACGTAGTCAAGTAATTTATGTAAGTAATAATAATAAAAATATTTTTGTACACGGATATTTAAATAGAGAAGTACTTGTTAATTGAAGATTTATTTCTATCGTAGATAGTGGCATTATTATTAAAAAAATATTTACAATCCAGAAATACAATTGTTTTATTTTTTCCTAACGCTTGTGTACGCAACTGTACCATATTAATAAATACTAACCTACCAAGTTAAGAACGTTGCTTAGACAATGACACGGCCGCTTTTTTGTAGCTATCCGAACTTGGTCGGATTATGTAGGGTTTCGATATTTTAATTGTCTTTCTTTAATTACTGAATTTAATGACATGAAATTTTGCAAGTGAATAGTTGAACGATTAAACTAATTATTGGCATACATTTTACCATGCAATTCCTTTAGAACGTCGTGATATTCGACTGCTTTGTAAACAGTGATCTGTTCATGGTAAAATATCCTATAACTTTTTAATTACTAACGGAACATCATTGATACTTGGCAACATGTTGGAGACACTTACAAGGTTTGTGTAAACGTGAAAATCTAGACCCCAAACTGCATACTTTAAGAACTAAGACCTAATAAGTGTATTTTACGTTTATACTTTTATCTTTTAAACCCTACGACTTTTTCTAAACCTGTTTTTTAAACAAATATAAACAAATTCAAAACAACGTACTATGTAAAAATCTACAGCTCTCTATGTAAGCGCTTTATATGAAAACTAGCTAATGGCCAAACGTTCGCGTAGCGGAAACTTGAATTTCTCCGAAGTTTATGCATGCACTGATTTCATTCATACATAATCAATTATACACAAATACACACTAATTTTCGGACACATCTCTTTTCTTCTAAAGTCTATGGATTAAAAAAAGTTCCGCCAGGACAACGTTCGCCAACGTTCGCCCAGCGGAATCTGTTTTTGGTGAATTTCTCCACAATGGCTGCATACACAAATTTTTATTTACCATACACAATTATAGGACGTCTTACACTAATTATCTGCATAATTAAAATCTTTAAATTCAACAACATTCCGCTGCGCGAACGCACACGGTACCCGCGGATAAATAGATCGATATATTTTATAGTTTGCTGCACGTCATGGTTTTTTTTAATAACTTTGGGACCTTATTTCCCATGTATAAACCGTTAGTAGTAAATGAAAGTCCAATAAAAATCAAAATAATTTAATGAAATCAACATAAATATCATACCACAGGATAAGAATTTATTAAATAAAAATATAATACTGTATTAAATTAACTTTAGAAATAAAAGTGTACACAAGAAAGCCAAAATGGCTTTTAGGAGTGATGGTGGTGCTGAGTTAAGGGTAATACAAAACAAGAATACAAGAAAGTACGAGACACTGATATCTTTAAAATAACACAAGTACTGAGAATCGACTTTAAGTTACAAGGAAATGGTAGTGGATTTCGGCAGAAGAACTGAAGTCCAAAGCCAAGCATAAAGCATTTCTCATCAATTCGACAAATAAAGTATTTATTTAAAAACCACCTCCTTTTTTAAAGTCGGTTTAAAATGGACGGATTTGCAAATACGTGTTCTCAGTAACCACGAAACCCAGGAAAACATAATACAGATTTCTTCAAAGCTTTGCTTCAGCTTGTATGACACTTTTTTCATTATGCTATTACAGACGAAAATATTTTTACAAAACAAACTGAGGTTGATTCCACAATCAAATTGATTCTATAGAAAATTAGACAACATATGACCGAGTTTTATTTTGAAAATCAATTGCGTCAAGGTGATTGATGTACATGGAGTGGTGTCCGTACTTTCGGAGGTCTGAGGGCTTACAACTTGTAAGCTTGACGCATCATAAGGTCGAAGTAACAGTCGTTGTCGATGGACACGCTGATCCCGCTGTAGTAGTTCATGAACTCCTCCAACGTCACCTGTACATTAATTAGCTAGTTAAAAAATGCATACACATAAGGAATAGTGATATTTAAAAAACACATATTTTTGACGACTGGTCTCTGGTCTAACAGATGGAGACCGATGTAACAAAATAGCATGAGTATACCCCCGTGCATTCGAGCCCAGTAAGTTAAATTTATCAGAATACCACAATTTTTACTTAATCTCGCAGTTTTGTTTTATTTACCAAGTATTGAAAGGTTGTTTGTCGCACAAAGCTATTAGTTTAATTAAGTGGGGATATTTACTTACTTTTCCGTCCACAGATCCTTCAGACTCAAAGTTGGCGAGGAATTTGTTCAAAATGAGATCGGCTGTTTCTTCGCCACTCATGTACCTGGAAAATTACATAGAGACTGCATTTAAATATTCCTTATTTATGAACTATTCTTTTCGATTAAGCAATGCCTAACTGGACCTTGCTTTGTCTCCCTTCGCGGAGCACTAGCAATGATGTTCCATGCGGACTCAACGCGGTTCAAAGCGCAACATTTCTTGCGACTTCCTAGAAGTTTCTGGCATTACTATTATCGAAACTGTTCTTCTAAGTTATTAACGCCCAAGTTCATCGACAACATTAAAGAACTTTTTCTTAAATCAACTACATATTTACTTTGAAAATTTAAAGTGAAAATCCATCGTGAATGTATGTTTTAAAACAGCTGACGTTAACGTCGTCAGTGAACTTTGTCCTGAATAGAATAATTATACCAATAAAGAAGACTGTTTTGGTAAATCTATGAAGGTGCATTTACCTGGGATGGGACGTGACAGCATATACTCCCCGAATGTCCTCTACGGTGATAACTCCGTCGCCGGTCTTGTCTAGCTTCTTAAACGCTTGCTCCACTATAGCGCGCCGAGAATCGGACATCGGAGGCTGTGAAATATCAGAAATTGTACCTTGAAATACTTGCTTATTGTAATCTAATATCGATGTTGTGCTACTAAGATCAAAACTGGAGAATGAAATAGTATAATTGAAATCCTAGAGGCAGTCATTTTACTTCATCGAGATGCGTTAAGGGCAGTAGTTAGTAACTTCAGGGCACGGGTTATCAAAATCTGCTTAGCCTTGCTTGTTGAGGCCGGCTCTTTAGAACAAAAGAGGAAGAGAAGGTGAGTATTTAGAAATTCACTTTAAGGCTACGTTCTACGTGGGTAAGATGGTAAAAATTATAAAATGACCCCTCCCTGAGTCAGACTTTTACTGACTTAAAATCCATCGTGTTCCGTCAAAGGCCTTTTATGTACCAGGGCCGCAGTAACTCTTCCGAACAATCCCGCAGCCCCGGCATAGGACGCACCTTAAGAGATACACAACTATATAAATAATAATATGCTTACGCGAATGTGCACCAAGAATTCATCGAGGCTGATTGAGCCACTCTTGTCAGTGTCAAACCTATCAAAGAGCTCCATCGCATCCTGCAAACGAAAAAGTGCCTTTATTACCAAATATTTTTGCTTTTAGACAGAATAAAAATATTAAGAGGCGTCAAATGAGCAAAAATTAAATATTTGCCATATTATTTTCAATACACGCGCGCTCTTCTGGCGAATAAATGTAGGTAGAACTCGTTTTCGATAAGAAAACAGACACCGAAAATTGGCCGCTATCGAAGACATTCTCTTTCAAACCTTAAAACTTAAACTGTAATAATAATATTGCTTCTAAAATTATGCATCCCAGTTAGCATCCACAATGCAAATGCTACGTGTCCCACATTTCTTTATGTTGGTCTCTCATATTGTCTCACCAAAGGGCTCTGAAAGCCCCAGTGCTCTATTGTTTACTCAGACACAGGTACTCTTCACTATCTTATTATACATCTTAAAACCATGGGAAATATCTTCGCAAAGTAACATTTTTTTTTGCAGGAGTTGTTAAACTTACGTCATGGCTAAGTTCTAATCCCGTTTCTTTAATTCCGTTAATGAATTCTTCCTGGTTCAATTGCTTACTGCCATCGTCATCCATGCGTCGGAAAATCCTGTAATATTTCAAAAAAATATATAAAATCAAATAAATAGGTACATACTTTAATTTAAAAACAACAGGAAAGCTATTGTTAAGATGTATGATAAGGTAATCTATAACGGGTTATTAGTTAACAAAATACCTACTCATTAATAAAAGTTTAAATATCAAGAGCCGTAATCCGATTACCTATACTAAACCAACACTTTTTACTTATTCAAAAAATTCAAGGCAAGGTTTGTTTGATTGCTTGAATGTATAAATGCACTAATCTCAAAAGCCACTGAAGCGATAGGTTGTTAGCCCATTTATTGAAGGCCCATTTATTTATTTAGTCTTGCTAAACGGGTGGGTTGATTAGTTCCCACGATACTAACGCTAATGGGAACTCGTTCCATAACCATCCAGGTATATAAACTAAGTACTCCATACCTGCCAAGCCCCAGTATGCCGGAGGCTCCTCGCGAAAGGCAGAGCAGACGCAGCTTCTCCAGCGGATCGGTGGCAGAGTTGAGAGCGCGAGCAGACTTCTGCATTAACTCTTCCTCCTGGCGAGAAGTCGCCGACAGCGGTCTGTGCCATGCAACTGTAAATAACGACAGAAAATAATAGTTAAAAAAAAAAAAGAATTTTTAAAGCAAAGAAATTTTTCTTAATTTATATTTTCTTACATACATAGTACATACATACACGTGATGACGTGATGACGTGAAGCTAATATAAGCATGTTAAAAACAAATGAGCAACGTCCGAAACAGTCAGCGGATCTGAAGTCAGGCGATTGGGTGATGAAACAATTTTGTTGTTAAAAATCGACTGTGAAGTTTTAACACAAAGCGACGCAAAAACTCGTCATCGATAGAAACATTAAACGAAGTGACCTGTACTCAAAAAAAAAAAATCCGATGCCTAATTAGTTCGTTCAACGATTATTCAAATGTGAAATAATTTTTAATCTTTGCGAAAAGTCCAAATATCTCAGAGTAAGAAGAATCTTATGCAATAAGTACTGATTAATTATCAATCATCCGCATTTCTTTCAATAATGTCGTGATCCTAAAATACCTTGAGACTATAGCTCTCGAATCCGACTTATCAGACACTTCCCCCTACAAATGTTAAGAAAGTAAACAAAAATCAATGACTCACACTGTTGACATACATCCAACCGTATCAACTGACCTTGCAATCCGATCCGCGCATGTTCTAGAAGTCACTAGAACGATGACAAATTGTTAGACGAGCCGAGACCTATAGTTTTGTTTCGGTCGCACTACGCAGCTACGCACGACCGCCAGGTCTATAACCTCAATGGATAACATAATAATGTGGGAAATACGAAAGGTCTTATCTACCCTTCGTAGGTGTAACCGCGGGAATTTTGTGTGAAAGGCAATCGCTACTTAATCCCATTTTGGATAACTAAAGTGAAATAGAACTTGATGTTAGCGCAGTTGCCGGCTACATTACTTGTAGTTTGATTTCTGTTGGCACTGGCTGGTAGATATTATATTGTGCTTCGGTAACATCTCAGGAAGATAAATGGCTTTCCAGACAGATGCAGTGTACTGCAATGCAGTTACAGTTAACACCTGGTCGCATTGCTGAAATACCAATACTGCATTGAAGCAACGCTTCGCAAATTGGCTGTCATGCAGGCAGTCGTTTGCGCTTATTTAGTTTTATTTTATTATCTCATACATATTCAACACGATTTATTGTTAATAGGAAATGAATTTCGATCTGTATCGAAACGCAACGTTGCTAAATGAGAAACGATATTAAGAACTCTGATAAAAATGGGTCCTTTAAATAAGGCCGTTCTCCCTTTGTGTCTAAGGGTTGTTCTCAGGTCAAAACGAACCGTGCAAAAAAATCTTCCAAGACCATATCAGGGGGAATTAAAGTGAACCCATGATCGATAGAATAAATGTTACACGGGATCAAGCTTGAAACAGCAAAATCTTCATCGTTTCGAAACAAAGCAATACAAAGGAGCCAAACCAAAACAAAGCATAAATATCAATACAAGAAACTATTAAGGAAATCTTCCATCAATCTACGGCACTTTAGTGAAACAAATTATTGGTTAATTTTCAAAAGAAGGCTGTTTGACACGCGATCGCAAAACATTGTGATAAAATCAAAAACATTCCTTGACCTACATTTAAGTTTATTATTAACTGCAAGCAACATTTTGTTGTTGTTTTGACGGGAATCAATGAAATTGTAACATACCTAGGTACCTACCTAATTAATATTATGAAACGATGATTCGTCACTTAGGGTTTCTGGAATCAATTGTGACCAAATTCGTTGCATGGCAACAGTAAAATATATTTTGTAAGTAGGTACTATGAATAATAATTATTAATCAGGAAGACCTTTCCTATTGATAGCAAGTATTACTCTACTTATGATGTCAAGTCTTACTCTACTTTCGATACCAGGTCACTTGTAAGTAAGTGAATTATTAAACTAGGTATCTCCCCATTAAATATGAGTTCCTTTATAACTGAGATATAGGTAAGTAGTTCAACTTCACACAGGTCACACCTGTCAATAAAGCAAGTAATTTATTTATTGTGATTCCCACATGACACATTTCTACTTTAATACATTGTTACATAGGGGTTGCTAACCGCACCGGTCCTAAACGAACAAATCGATACAGTTCACAACACTGTTCAATTATTTAACTCGACAAATATTATATTTGTAGGAAGTCTAACAGCTAACATTTATTAATTATTCCTTAAGTTGTTATTCCACGTGAAACTTAACCTAGAAAAGCAGGTAATGTTCTTATAAAGGGTGGGTCTGGAAGCCGGTTTAATATTGTTAGAAAAGAGAAATAACAACAATACAAATTAGGCGCCTACTGAGTCAACAATAAATCATTGTGAGACAAACAATGAAAGACTGCATAACAATTACTGACAATTGAAATAATAATAACGAAGCTAAGACGACACCAGTTTCTAAGAACCACATCTTATTTTTGCTATAGTTTCAATCACTCTCGCAAAAACAAACACCGGCACATGAATTATAAAAGAACTTACTGTTAGATGAGGTCTTTATTTTTCCCAGATACATTTTGTCCAACACTAGCTAATAATACAACAACACACACAACACGTGATCAGATCCTGTCACACAACATGATTTTAAAGGTAGGATACGTCTTTCAGCCTCCGAATGTCACTACCGACTGGCGGCGAGGCAAACACGCTTGGGGTAAGGGTAGCAACGTCAGGCGAGACGGAATATTCCTAAAGCAAAAATTGGTGCTTATTTTTATATGAAAAAACTACACGTTCTTAAATGAACAGTTAGACCAGTTTACTTCGGCACAATGCAGTCGATTATAACAATGTACGCGGGTAAAAGCAGTTGTTTTAATGTAAATTGTTGTTGTTGTTTTAATGTTGGTTAGTTTGTTACTAGGAACGTTTTACTGGTAATAATACGTTCTAGTTTATGCTAATATTATAAAGCTAAAGAGTTTTTGTTCTTATCTACTGGACCTATTTGAAAAATTCATTCAGAGTTAGATAAAACCATTGATTGTGGAAGCCTAGAAGCTATTATAGGCTACTTATTAACTGGGTGCGCGGAGTAGTTCCCGCAAGATGGGGCAGAAGGTGCTAGTGAAAGTTTGTACTCCATAGTTTATGCATATTCATTGTTTATGCATATATATCAAGTATGAGGGCGCGGGTTCGATCCCAGGTCAGGCAAGTACCAATGCAACTTTTCTAAGTTTGTATGTAGTTTCTAAGTATATCTTAGACACCATTGACTGTGTTTCGGATGGCACGTTAAACTGTAGGTCCCGGCTGTCAGTGAACATCCTTGGCAGTCGTTACGGGTAGTCAGAAGCCAGTAAGTCTGACACCAGTCTAACCAAGGGGTATCGGGTTGCCCGGGTTACTGGGTTGAGGAGGTCAGATAGGCAGTCGCTTCTTGTAAAGCACTGGTACTCAGCTGAATCCGGTTAGACTGGAAGCCGACCCCAACATGATTGGGAAAAGGCTCGGAGGATGATGGATGAGTTTATGCATATTTAAGACAGCTATCTGCTTGATATTTTTAAAGATGAAGATTATTATCTACAACTTTTCCAAAACATCTGTTGTCAACCAAAATAATACAAACATCGCTTGATTTAAATCGGTCGGTATCTTTACATAAGTAGGTACGCTTTATGTACGGAAATAGTCTCATTAAAGAAGACATCAAAATGACTGTAGCTTGAATCAAAACAATAGGATGGAATCATAGCGGAACATCGATCACCAAGCAAATGGAGCGTGATAAGAAATTCTACATATTGTGTACCTTTATGTAATACTAGCTTCTGCCAACAGTTTCACCCGGGAGAAATACTTCCCGCAATCGAATTAAAAGTAACATAGGATATGTTATTCTGGTATAAGATATATTTCTGGCAGGTCTCATCTAAATCCATTCAGGAGTTTTTGCGTAAAGGGTGAACAAACATACATTCATACAAACATTCGCGTTTATAATATTACAAGTTTCTTATGTATCTTCATGTTAAATTGTAAAGGTAGACGGGTTACATAAATTCTGATGCAATTCAAATCAGAATGTTATGTGGTTGAGGGGGCGATTTGTCCGCCCACTGGATAAAAAGCTATGGAATATTCGAGGTCGTTTATTTATATTTAGATCTGCCAAACTTGTTGTTGGTAAATAATTGAATCTAAATATATAAAACTCAAAGGTGACTGACTGACTGACTGACATAGTGATCTATCAACGCACAGCTGAAACCACTGGACGGATCGGGCTGAAATTTAGCATGCAAGTAGATGTTATGACGCAGGCATCCGCTAAGAAAGGATTTTGATCAATTCTATCCCCAAGGGGATAAAATAGGGGATGAAAGTTTGTATGAAACTTTGTCAATTTTAAACCGATCGGACTGAGACTTTGCATGCATAAAGCTACTATGGCGTAGGCAATCCTTAAGAAAGGATTTTGATAAATTCCATCCCTAAGGGGATAAAATAGGGGATGAAAGTTTATATACATCTTCTTAGATTTTATAAAGAAGTCCTGATGACGAATCAGAATTTTATGATGACGTTCGCTTAAATACGATTTTGATTAATTCAACCCCCATTCAACCCCCACGGGTGATAAAATAAGGGATGATGAAGGATGTAAAATGTATTAGTTTCAACCTATCAGTACGTAATGGAACGAACAAAATAATGTTTAGTTCTAAATGTTGAGAAGATCTGCCTACCGCTATTAGATGGCGCTGTGCATTTTCGTCTCATTTCTGAATCGCGGTGTTAAGATTCTCCGCCAGTTAATTACCTTCGAACTGAACTGTAGGTAATCTGTTTGTTTGGTTGCTGCGGATTGCCTTCCTCACTGACATATTAAACATAAATATTTCTAGCGTATTATATTTGACGGTTCTTTTCTTGGCATTTTGTTTTTAACCGACTTCCCAAAAAGGAGGAGGTTATGGTTAGGTATATAGTCGTTTTGGTCATAGACTGCGTTGTATTTGGCATTTGTTTTGTTTTCGTTTGGTTTAAGTTTAGATTTTGTTGGTTAGACTTATTTTAAAATGGCTAAAGAAAATCTAAACGTTAATGGAGAAGTTGAAGAATGTACTGTCGTCCCTATTGTTGGTGACGGTGCATGTTTGTTTCGTGCTCTCTCTTATTTAATGTACGGAACACAAGACAGAGCAATGGAGGTGCGTACTTAATACCTAACGATATCCCGTTCGAATTTAAACGATTACAGTTTCCCCTAAAAGTCTGCTTTGCCATGACAATAAATAAGTCTCTCAAATTTGCGGGTATTGACTTGAGAGAACATTGCTTCTCTCATGGACAGTTTTATGTTGCTTGCTCACGAGTAAGTTCACCCAATAACTTAATAATTTTAGCGCCTAATGACAGATTAGTAAAGAATATTGTGTACAAAGAAGTTTTGTAGGCCCTAATTTTTTACACACGCTAAACAAAAGTAAAGCCGCAAAAACCATACCTAATTAATAATAATACTTCTTAACGCGAGCGAAGCCGCGGGCAACAGCTAGTTATGCAATATAGGCGATAAGCAATCCCCTGTAGTGGAGAAACACGTGAGATTAGTCAGCTGTTGTTCTAGAATGTCCACGTGGATTCGATAAATTGTAGGAACGTATGTGCTAGCTGCTGCCTGTGGTTTTACCCGCGCCCTAAAAGAACTACTACCCGCACCCGGATAGACTACAAGTTACTCTGTTATGTATTTGCTTTGCCACAATCTATTCTGTAGTTCTTGCGTAGAAAAGACACGTCCATCTATAAATCCAAAATTTCAGAATTATAATATTAGTGTACTTAATACTTATCTACACATAAAAATAACGTTTTACATACACCTCTAGTTTGTTGAAGGAACAGAAAACATCTGCAGAGCAAAGAGACCTCTCTAGATTCTGCGGGTCCTATATCGATTTCATCCTAGCAACGGTACTTAAAGTTCAACGTTACATAACTTCTATTTCGTTAGCCAAAGAGGGATATCAAACAGGGATACAGTTTCCGGTGAGGTATAAAATCATCATCTGCCTAGCCTTTTCCCATCTAAGTATGTAGGCACTAACTATGTACAAGCTGTTGATTTGCATCCGTGCCATATTCAAGGAGGTAATTATGCTAATGATTCTCGACCCAAATCAATAAAAAAATAGGTACGTAATTTTTTTTCTTTCATTTTTTTTCGGAATTCCGTAAATGTCACCTAGCCTTATTCAAACTTGGCGCGTATGTTACTGGCCTTAAAACCGTGCTGCACCCTCACACAAACGCAAACACAAAGCATACGCAACGATCACTCATAAATTTCATTCATAAAATTGGATTGCTTCGGAAATACCACGACATTACAATGACAAAAAAAGCAGTGCATATTAGTTATTTCCCATCTACTGTAATTCCAATAGATTATTTACGTGTTGTATGTCCTCCTCCTGAACTATGGCACAAATGCAAATCAACACCTTGTATATGTAACAGAGTTCATTATTTTACATGGAGCAACAGCCTATTTGACCTCAACCCAGTTACCCGGTCTACCCAATTCCTTGGTTAGACTGGTTGTTTAACTTTCTAGCTTCGGACACCTCGTAAGCTGGCTGCTAAATACATTCAAAAAACAGCCGGGAATTTAAGATGGCTTCCGAAACACGCAGGAACTCCTCATGAGAAGAAAGACGCCCATCTTTATAGCAACCAGCGAAGCGCTGCTTAACCTTATGATCGATTGCTCCGTTCAGCTTTAACTCAGCCAATAGTTCTCTCAGTGACGTAGAAAATGAGTTTCCCTTTTGTATTTTTTTAATAAAGAAATCTATCAAAGCTTGAATAGGGAATAATTAACCGCCACACAGGGCGCTTGGCTTTAAATGAATTTAATGTCGGTGAAACAGTTCAAGGTAAATGTTATTTAGGGTTGTCGAATCCCTCAAATAAGTTTTAAGAACGCGAAAGTTCGTAGAAATGTCGAGATGTGTGTTTGTTACTCTTTCACGCAAAAACTGAATGTATTTTGATGGACTAGGCAGGATCTTATTTAGTTGATATATCTGACAGACTAACATACTTTAAATAGGAAATGCTACCACTATTTATCCTTTCTTGGATTGCAGTTTAGGGGCGAGGGTGAAGATCGCTGACAGAAGCTATTATTGAAGATAAGTTTTTATGAACATGATACGTAAATTGTTTTCCTACATAGCATAATGGTTTGTGGGTGGCTGTACTACTTGTACAAAGGCTTAAGCAAAATAAAATTATGAGCAACAACCCTAATCCACCGCTATTTTGATTAATAAACGCTGAATTCTTATAAAAACTTGATGGATGGTATCAACCCTGTGTTCAACGAAAACACCGTATATTTAAAAAAATGTTATGCTTTTCAACACAAAGCTTGAGACAGCTTTTGATACGAAGAAATTACTTAGAATTTTTATAAAATGTAAATACATACGTTTTTGTACCATTTATTTAGCTCATAGAAAAAGTTTTTTCTACTATTGAAATGTCACTAGACAATACGAACAACACCTTTCGATCGAACACAAGTTTAAGTATATTTTACTAGCCGTTCACCGCGGTTCCACCCGCAATCCCGTGGAAAATACTTTCCGCACCCAAAAAGTATCTCAGGGTCTAGAATCTAGACCTTCTATGTACCATTGAAGTTAGTTCAGTATTTCTGATGTGAAAGTTACGAAAGCTTTCTTGAATAATTGACGTTTGCTCGTAATTTTTGTGGGGGGACATCCTCAAATTACTCAGGCATCTGTAGGTGCAGTGTGAGGGATTGCCAGGCTCGTACTGACTTCATTCTAGAACCATTTGTGTGTCAGGACTGCGGTAGTTCTTTGGAACAAATCCACAACTTAAGCATTCAGTCAATTGCCGCAACTGTGGAGAACCGTACTGAACCGTACCGTATGATGTACATATAATGTCTAACGTAAGTAAGGACTAGTTTTAATATTTGTTCTAAGGTCATTGCCTTTTCCTCCATAGTACGCCGTGTTGTGGGGGTCGCGTGATCTCACCCTTAACACGTAATCAAACTAACAATTAGGTACTACAGCGTATTTCCATTAATTCTATGCCGGTTGCTTCAGTTAACTTGTAGTTAAGGCAACTTGTTAAACTTTGTGGTGTAAAACTTTGATTAGATGTTAGACACCTTGTTTATTTTAATTTTTGGTAAAAGTACTTGTTTGTTCTTAGTATTACGGCCGTTATATTCAGTTGATCCAGGGAAGTCTCATAATATGGCAATCAATTATAATTATAAGCATACTGCTGACATCTTCAAGGAATCCCCTCATGCTTTAGAAAAATAAATAGATAGTACCTAGAAGTAGATATAACCGTCTGACTTCTTTAATACACTTTAGCTGCCTCTGCAAGACTGTTTGATAGGCTTGCAGCAATATTAACCAGCAGCATTTATTCAGAGGGTAAAATAAATTACACCCTTTTGTTTACGTGTGCCAACTTCAAGTAAGGTTGCAACCCCTAGTGTATTTTCTTTGATTATGAAGTAGGTATCTTTGTAACAACATAGGTTCTCTTTGTAACAATACAGATGTGTGAAACAAATCGATGGAAAGACGCAGTGTCCAGCGTCCTTGAACCCAGGTGGGTACATCTCTGCATTGCGGAAATTCTTTCCGGAATTTCTGTGAGAACTTTACTTATTTTCATTGAGAGAAAACTCGTTTAGTAGCGTGCAACGTTTTCACTATTTTAATTCAAGTACCTATATCACTCCTTCTTAATCGTATCCTCATGATCATGGAACGTGATTATACGCAAATGTTGTTTGTCTCCCTAAACCATTCTTTAATAGTTCTTTTGGCCAGGATAATCCTGTGCTAAACTGCTACTGAAGTCTGTCCGGAGACGATTTGCCTGTCCGTTCGCGATAAACTGAATGACTGCGATGACCGGATTTTCATGACTTTTACACTTAAACCAATACATAGATACGAATGATCATGAGAAAGTTTTACGTAATAAGTCCTACAGAATAATGAACAGAACAAAACTAAAATATCATGGCAATGTTTTATGTAGAGGTAGACGAGTAAATAGATAGTTAGGTACATGTAAATGTAAATAGCCCGCATCATGTCTTCAGCCCCTTTCCTTCATTACCGTTAGAATATACGGTTATCTCGTGACAGAATACCTACTGCGTAAATGTTTAGCAAGTCTAGAATGTTGTGTTACCCTGTAGTAAACCGACCGAAAGAAAATACTAATTAAGAATAGTTACTTACCCGTTACCTATATTTTCATAGGTGATAGGTAACTTTTAAGACAACGCTTATATGTAGGCCCGTATGTGTACACGTTTATATATACCTACTTCCTCAATAAACTACCCTCCAGATTAGAGGATTTAGTCCAGATTAGAGAGTCAAGAATCTCAAAACAAAGACAATGTGCTTAACTAACGCGTAACAAATACATACACAAAATCGGGCTGCGTCCAACTTGAAACCGTGCATTTTCCTGCATTGAGGAGCAAGATTCTCTAGATTTTTTTACTTTATTTTTAAAATAATAATAATTACGTAATTATTTTGTTCTATAACTTACCACTATCCATGACGTCGTTTTTATCCCCTTTGCCTTTGGAAACGTTGTCGTAGTTGAAGCAAGCTGTAAACAAAAAAAAACTAATTAGTAACCCGCCATAAAGTGTATTATCAACAAAAATTAGTAGACCTATTAATCTGTATAGGTAAGGATTTTGATACTAAAGTTCTCTAATGCATGTATTGCTGGTATTAGCCAACTACATGACACCATTGCACGCAAAATGTCCAGTGTTCATACCTACTGCATTACCTTCGCATGATAGGTGTACTATAACTTAACAATTAATAGATAACCATTTCACTTCATTATTATTATGAACAACCTTCAAATAAATATCAGAATAATAAACGGAAAACACACTCGATCGATCACCTAATTTCACAGTCGTAATTACTAAGCAGGTATAATAATTATTGTTACGAGCCATTGACAATATTCCCCATAGATTAGGTGAGGCCGACAAAAAACTGAAATTACCATACCAATTACATTGTCCTAAAAAAATAAAGCGCACCCATTAGACAGCGATTCTCAAATAATTATCCAGACGACTAGCCATTAACACTGATTGTATTGGCTTGACATTCAAGTTGATTTTTAAAAGGACATCTATCATTATTACTTAGATTTATAGCAGCCTTAATTGGAAAATCAATATGTTGGTATAGATTGGTACTGTTACACTGTAACCTCTGCCTGACCCGATAGAAAAGTAAGCGTGATATTACCTAGTGTGACTATGAAACAATATCAATTAAATCGGAACCTCGGTGGTCTATGCTTGTTGCCGCCATGTAAACGACGGCATGTAAACCGGCGACGCGCTGCGCGCGCCGCTGAACTTTTGTCTGTCATCAATTTGTCATGGAAAAAAAAATTTTCTTTTCGCTTTTTATTTGTCTCAATAAATTGTATACGATTATATTATAATAAACGATTATAATAAACGAATATATACGTATCAAACATGGTCCTTCGAGCCGGATGAAGCCTCGCATCGAATCGAGCATCGAATCAGCAAGAAACGGTCAGGCCGGTCGTTCCTCTTCTTCCTATCCTTTCCGTTTGTGTCTAATATCGTGCTGTATTTCAGAATTGCAGTTCGTAAACCTACCAATATGTGCAGTACGTGGTGCCTGTCAACTTGTATTTCGCTGTTGGTGTTTATACGTGAGTAACCGTCTCTTTGTGAACCGCCAAGATGAGTGACGAGGAATACGGTGAAAGTAATTGTTCAAATGTAGGTGATCTCAAAAAACAAAGGGGTTCTTTAAAAAGGCGATTAACGTTATTTGAAAAGTATGTTAGCAAGTACGAAAATGTAACATTATCCGAACGACAGCAAGCTGAGCTTAGTTTACGAATGGAATCGGTTACAAATGTTCTTACGTCTTTTAATAGAATTCAAGATAAAATCGAGCAATTAATAGATGAGGTTGACTTAGACAAACAAATTGAGTATAGAGAAGCTTTTGAGGACCAATATTTTAGTATTATGGCAATTGCCAAATGTTTAACCGATGTTGCAAAAGTTTCAGGTAAATGCGATAATTTACAGTCTATGCCAAATAAAAGTTCAATTAAACTACCTCAAATTATCCTCCCCTCATTCGACGGTTCGTATGATCACTGGCTCGAGTATAAAAATTCATATTTATCTATGATACATAAGCGGACCGATTTAGATTCAATTCAGAAGTTCCATTACCTAAAGTCTTCGCTTACGGGTTCCGCACTCCAAATAATAAGTGCATTGGAGTTCACTGCAGCCAATTATACTCACGCATGGGAGCTTTTGGAAAATAGGTACCATAATAACCGATTGCTTATTCACAACCATGTCAAATCTTTGTTTACTGCACAATCTATCAACAAAGAATCTCCTTCGCTAATTAGGAAACTAATCGATTTAGTTTTACGCAACTTGCGAGCGCTCAAATCTCTGGACGAACCGACGGACACCTGGGATACTTTAGTTATTTATATTATTGTATCGAAACTCGATTCAGCTACTGAGCGTGAATGGGAGAACTTTAAGGGCACAATATCATCGGATCTTAATAGAACTAAAATAAAGTTAGATGATTTATTGAACTTCTTACGTAATCGGGCTGACATGTTGGACATGATTCATAACAATCATACTCGAAATACGAATAACAAGCCTAGTAATACGTCTGAAGTCAAAAAACATATTAGTGCCGCCCATATACCGCAGTTACATAGTTTTGTGTCCACGCGTAACAATAACAATACGATTAAACCCGAAAAATCGAAGAATGTTTGTGTTATGTGCGGTGAAAAGCACGCATTGTTTATATGTTTTAAATTCCTAAATTTAACAGTTTCTGACAGAATTAAATTCGTTGATAATAAGATGGATTTGTGTCGTAATTGTTTACGTACAGGTCACACAATTTCTGAGTGTTTGTTTGGGCCATGCAAGCAATGCAAGGACAAACACAATACTTTACTACATAAGGATAAAAGCCATGTTATTGCATCGGTGCCGGCAGCTTCAACGGCGAGTGTTGATAGGGAGCCGGTTTCTGTCGTCTCATGTGCTTTGAATTTTGTAGACAACACCAGTGCCTCGCCAATCGAAAATGCGTCTTGTGTCTCAGTACCACAAGTGTTATTGTCGACCGCGATAGTTGAGGTTCTTGGTAGTGATAACAAATACTATACGGCTCGCGCATTAATAGACGGTGGTAGTCAGAATTCTTTCATTTCGGAAAGGCTCTGCCAACGTTTAAACGTATCATTAATACAGTCCACTATACAAATTGCAGGTGTGGGAAAGTCGGTTTCACACTGTAATAAATTATGCGATATTACCATGCGATCAAAAACGAGTAACTTTAACATTCAATTGCAATGTTATGTTTTGCCGAGCATTACAACGAATTTGCCGGCATCTCATATTTATTGCGACACACTCCTCATCCCGGACAACGTATGTCTTGCGGACCCCACGTTCAACATCCCATCAGAAATCGATTTGCTGATTGGTGCTGACGTTTATGGGGATTTATTGGAAGCGGATAGAATTCGATTATCAAAAGGTCCATACCTACAAAACTCGAAGGTGGGTTGGCTAATTTCAGGTCCTATATTTACAACCAAGTTACGCGCTAATAAGGTTCATTGTCATTTTATACAACAGTCGAATGTTGATACACACTTACGAGCTAGAAGAAGTTGTAAATTCGGGTTCGGTATTAACCGAAGAAGAACGTCAGTGTGAGGAATATTTTATTTAAAACGACTACACGAGATAATCGTGGCAGGTTCTCAATTCGAATACCTACCATTAAAGGAATCAGCTGATGTTCTTGGTGATTCATACGAGAGGGCAAAATCACGCTTCGTGTCATTATAGCGGAAATTAGATAAATACACTTCGTAGGTATAAAAGGTTATACAGTGACTTTCTACGAATAAAGTTATATAATGACCTAGGGCATATATCTGAAATAAACGAATAGGCATGGCCGCATTATTTCCTACCACATCATGGGGTATTCCGCGAGCACAGCACTACATCAAAACTTCGTGTAGTGTTTGATGCTAGTGCTGCAACCACCTCTAATAAGTCGTTAAATGACATACATCTAATCCTTCATCCTCTCCAAAACGACGTCTTTTCATTTTACTTCGTTTCCGACAGTATGAATATGTTACCAGTGCTGACGTGTTCTAGCTTTGCAAAATCGATTGGGCTAGATTAGAATGCCTCCTCATAATTTAAAAACGTTTGTCCAAATTCGAGTGTCCCAAATAAACGATTTTACGGGAGACGCGATTTGGTTGCATATTAGAGGCACAGATAATCCTGCAGATATTGTGTCGAAGACAATGATCTGTGGTGGCACGGGCCAGTCTTTTTACAGAGCCATGACATTGAATGGTCAAATAATGTTGTCATAGATAAGGAAAAATTTCCCGAATTAAAGGTTCAACATGCGAGTATGGTGTGTAGTAATCAGAATAGTGATTGTTTAGTAGATTTTAATAGATTTTCTTCATTCAATCGGCTGCGTCGAATGTCAGCCTATGTAATTATAATTCTTTCGATAACAACAGAAACATCCTATTCTGTTGTGTAGTAAACATAGACTGACTATGTTGATATTTGCGCATGAACATAAACAGTTATTGCATTGTGGGCCTCAGCAACTCTTGGCTTCTGTGCGTGAGACTTGGTGGCAACTTGGTGGGAGAAACCTAGCTAGGAAAACTGTCCACGATTGTGTCACTTGCACGCGACTTAAGGGAAAAATTGTACAGCCTCTCATGGGTAATTTACCCGCTGAACGCCTGGAAGCTGGGTTCCCCTTTATGCGTTGTGGGGTAGACTATGCGGGTCCAGTGATGATATTGAATCGAAGAGGGAGGGGTGCAAGTCTCACTAAAAGTTACATTTGCTTGTTTGTTTGTTTATGTACCCGTTCCATTCATCTTGAACTAGTTACAAGTCTATCAACGAAAGATTATATACTTGCTTTGAAACGTTTTATATCCCGTAGGGGTAAACCAGCTGAAATTATGTCGGATAACGCAACAAATTTTGTAGGTGCTGAACGAGAATTTGTTTCATTCATTGAAAGTAACAGTAGCGATATTGATGATTTTACTTCAAATAACAACATTAAATTTAGTTTCATTCCTCCGTATGCTCCTCACTTTGGCGGTTTGTGGGAGGCAGGGGTGAAATCGTGTAAGCACCACCTGCGACGCGTAATCGGTTCAGCTAATCTCACTTACGAGGAACTCAGTACGGTATTGGCACAAATTGAAGCCATCCTCAATTCCCGACCCTTAACCGCCCTGTCCACTGATCCTAACGACCTCCAACCCCTCACACCAGCCCATTTCCTTATCGGCCGGCCATTGACTGCTCCAGCCTGCAGAGATCTGACTGAAATATCGATTCATCGGTTAATGCGCTACGACGTTATTGAGCAGATGAGGCAAACGTTCTGGAAACGATGGGCGAAGGAATATGTGGCGGAGTTGCAGACGCGCACTAAGTGGAAAACTCGTCAAGATTCTCTTGCTATCAATCAACTGGCTTTGATAAAAGACGACAACCTGCCGCCACTAAAATGGAAGTTAGGGAGAATCATACGAATGTATCCTGGAACCGATGGTATCTCAAGGGTGGCCGACCTACTGACGTCATCGGGCATCACACGTAGGGCATTCTCGAAAATATGCCCCCTGCCAGTATCACCATAGCAGACGATGTGTCTGCTAATTCGGAATGCTGAAAATGTTGGAACCGGCTGTTTCCAAGGCCGGGGCCATGTTGCCGCCATGTAAACGACGGCATGTAAACCGGCGACGCGCTGCGCGCGCCGCTGAACTTTTGTCTGTCATCAATTTGTCATGGAAAAAAAAATTTTCTTTTCGCTTTTTATTTGTCTCAATAAATTGTATACGATTATATTATAATAAACGATTATAATAAACGAATATATACGTATCAAACAATGCTGTTAAAAAAAGGTTCCTGTGAAAACTTTGGGAACCACGAGACCTACTTGTCCTGACTGTCATATGTTCAAATGAAGGTGTGTTCTTCAGCAAATTATTATTATAACTGACCTACTAGACATGTCGCGCAGGCTGCCATGCATATCTAGGTAAATGAGGCTAGGCCGGACGCATTTGTCGTAAGTTAGACGGGCCTTGGACAATGTTTCCTCTTGTCTTGTCACGATAAACTTGAAGTTACGATATTACGTTGTAAGGTAAAAAATATGGTGGTGTAAGAAAAGCATTTTTAAGTTACAAACAGGTCTTTTTGTATTCACTTCACGAAGACCCAATAGGAGGCATTATTCGTTAAGCGTCATCATTAGGTGTATCAACCAATTACCGTCCACAACTGAACGTAAGCCTTCCTCTCCCAATGACGCCGACAGGCATATACCGAAGTATTTTTGGGAACAAGAAAAATAATGTTGTGAAAGAAAAGTCAACACTTTCCTCTAATACAAACATGACTTCTGACGACACTATCAGGTAGGTAAATGTCGTTGACTTCATACCTACATGTTCAAACACCAATTACCATAAAATTCAAGTCACCTGAACATGAATCATCGTTAGCCTACGCTAAGAAATTAGTCTGACTAATACCACACTAATATTTGTTGTAATAATTGTTTTCATCGCCCACGAACAATCTAGATTCTATGTACCAAGCAAATCTAAACACAATTGATAGTAAATGTTCTGGAATAGAAGTCTTCATTTAAAGAGCATTTTGCTGTTTTATAGAGATCATTGAGACTGAGTCATCATCGTCACTCGGTGTAGGCTTTATGGGTTATGTATTTTAAAGCAAAAATGCTTCACCTACTTCTGATAATTTAAAACTGCAGATTTGTTGAATTATGATATATTTCTATCTTCGCAGTATCCCTGAATCATCCTATATTTTCCTTGATGCAAGAATTGAAAACCTGAGTTATAAATACTTATAGGTATATATAACGTTTCTCTAAAACGAAAACTCCTTAGTTGCGAGGTAAGTAAAAACATATTCAAAGTTATAGTAAAAAAGAAAATAAGTTTTTGATTTTGCCGCTGACCCTACTTTATACATTTGACCGAACTTTTACTAATATCTAACGTTTAGCAGTTTCGCGCCAATTCCCTGATTGGGTCTACGTTCAAAAGTACTTGGCGGGAGAAATAACCGACTTGTGAACATTGAAATTGAAAACTACCGACCGGTAAAATTGTTATAACTTAAAATCGAAAAGCGATAGAAAAGACAGTTTGAAATGCGTGTAAAACTGTTCACAAAGCAAATAATTTTAAAAGAAAGTAATATTATTGGACTTACTAATTTAGTCTCACACCTTTTGCTTGTGTAGCTATGTATGTTTTCGAAGCAAAGACAACTGTATACAGCCAAGTACCACCGTCCAGGCGTGACTCTATAATGGTTATGGCCGCTCCTGACAATACGTGTCACACAGACGCAAAAATCGATCAGCAATCAAATTGCCTTTAATTATGTATGTCCAACACGATACGGTGTTTATGTTTTAAACTCGATATATTTTGTTTTAAGCAGGTGAACGCAACACGTTGTGCAATCGAGGTATTGAGATGGAATGACGCAGAGGCAGAGCATTGAACGTGAGATGTCCTCGTTCCTTATTTGGAGAATAAAGACTGCATGGTTGCTGCAATTTTTTTTATCGTTTTTTTTCTTGACGTTTTACGTTAAGTGCCTACTTTTTCACGCTGGAAAAGTTATACTCTGAGGAAGGACCCATGGTTTATGGCCTATTCCAAAATTTATCTTTATTTGTTCAGCGGTTTTACATAGCAGGCGTAAGTATAAAACAGACAGAGTAACTTTCATATTTTTGGTCACTTTACAGTTTTTTTAGACACTAGAATACGAAGATGTGGTCGTTTTGAAAATATGTTAGCCATCTACTTAATTGGGTATTTATCATAAAATATTAGGCGAACTTATAATATTTAACAGAACATCCTATATTTTCAATAGCATCTACCAATCAATATAATTTCCATAATTCAAAGAAAATATTGCTCATTTTCTTCGAAACGCCTCTTTATTTTGATACACAAACATGTTAGTAGACAACCATAACGTTTCATATATAAAAGTTTCTTATTCAGCAAACAAAAGTTCATAATACCATCCATCAGGCATAGACAAAAAAGTCAATTGTTAAACCTCCACGGTCATTACGATATACGCAGTTGATAGTTGATAATTACGATAGAACCGTATGATAGTGTCGTATCGATCGGCGACTCGTTTATAAAACATGGTAACTGCTTTCAAGGACATACAACCTCATGCATTATTAACTGACAGACATATCTAGGACGACCTCCGAGACATCTGCAAAGCCGCACGACTTTCCTCGGGTGAGAATTATGTACGTGTTTCATTAAGGCTATTTATTTTAGGTAGACCTTCTGCGGTTTTTCATTTCGTGCTCATAATTAAATGTGTTGGAAGTCTGAATTCAGGTAGGCACACTGGGCAAGTACGGTATTTATGCGTGTACCTTGATAGATCTTTGTTTAAAGATTAATGTTTCGTAACCAACAACACCCTTTGTACGACATTGAATCGCTTAACTGTGAAAATCTAAACATTTCTGTAAGTATATTTTTTTTTAATAAAGGAACGAAAGAAATCAAAAGCGTCACAACCACGCAATACAGCCCTCTCTCAGCATGATGCTGCGACCCTATGCGAGACAAAGTCCCAGCGCTGATTTTCAGCGATAGCTGAAACTACGTCCAACAAAATACAGGACCTGTTTACAACAACAACATGCCTTCTGTTCCATATAAGTACTGTAAATAATTTACTCCCACATTTTGTCAGCAATGGCAGTCTAATAATACGAATCTAGAATATAGACCAACTGTGGACACGTAAAATGGGAACCTACCTAAGTGGACACAATGCCCAATAAATTGTCCAGTCTAGTCAAAGCCAATTGAAGTAATGACCGGTGTTAAACGTACTTTTCCTACTCATCTTGGACTACTCAGAATATGCTCTGTGAAAGTCGCGACTTAACAAGATGAATTAAATTATCTATAGCTTGAGAAAATAATTATGCAAGGGTGAATTTTATTCATAAGTAAAAACATAGCAATATTTGGTCAGTGGGTCGTCTTTTTCGAATTTATGTCTAAGTAATGCCTTTAGACATAAATCCATAAGTAGGTACCTTATTAGTCTCATATGAGCGACATTAGATAAGTACCTAGTTAACTATGTTTAGTCATCCGAAAGATGAACCTAGGTACCTACCATATTACTAAATAGTCCAGAGAAAAATATCAGCGTTCATGAAAAAATATTTTGGTTAACTTTGGTCGTTGACTTTAAATTAAAATGATAATTTTAATTATTTAAACTTACCCGCCATGGAGGCGCTGCTCATTCTTCCGCGGGTAAAATCAATCTTGAATAAATTAATCAAACTGTATCTCAATAAAATCTAGGTATTACCTTTTATTTTGATAAGTAAATGATTGACGCACAGGTTTGACAACATATCCCTTTTTATCATAATCTAATTAGGTACGCTGCCAATAGCTTTAATGCCAAATATTAAAATATATGTGGTGTTATCATTATTTTCATAAATATTGTATAATTTATTCTTACAAAATTATTCGTTTGTTACAAAAAATGTTCAAATTTTTTTTTATTATAAAGAAAATTCTGCATTTGTACAGTGCACATAATGAAAACGACATAAAGCGAATAAACTTAGAAAACAAACTTAGCATCCGTCATGCGAAGTAATCAGGTTCGAGTCATAAATAATTTTGTTCCTTAAAATACTGAAAATTCCGAACCTAACTCATGTCAATTACATTTTTTTTACTTTGTAATAAATTCATAATGCACCTTTTAAATTATTTCAAGTACAAGCACATATACATTATATCGATTATTTTACGATATAATAAGAATTGTCGTCATATGTAGTAGCGTAATGTATATATGTTTTGTTGTCTATTCAACATTGACATTGACGGTTCGTAGTATTTGTCACCGGCACGTCATACGTAGATGACAGCTGTATTCTTTAATTCTATAGAGGTTATGTTAATGTTTGTATCGTGTTGTACTGTTATTACAATAATTATCTGAGGGTTTACAAATAAAGACTGTTATTAAAATACTACACATTCTCACGTGATAAAAATGGCACCAGGCAGAAAAGGCCATGTTCACGGCAAACGTTCAAATCAACATGTGAAGAGGGAATATGCAGAGAGATTGAGCGAATTGCGTTTAGATTCCTCAGACGAAAGTAGTTCTGATGGCAGTGACTCTGATGGCGAAGGTATAGCACCGGCTTTCCCAGTGAGCATGTGGGACCTCAACCACTGCGATCCTAAGAAGTGTTCAGGTCGGAAACTTGCACGACATAACCTCATCAAGAATTTAAAACTTGGCCAACAGTTCCGAGGACTCGTATTGTCACCAGTCGGCAAGCAGTGCGTTAGCCCAAACGATAAGGACATTATTGAAAAATTCGGACTAGCCGTTATTGATTGTTCATGGGCTAAAATTGACGAAACTCCTTTCGATAGAATGAAGTCGTCAAATCCGAGATTGCTACCGTTTTTGGTTGCTGCAAACCCTATAAACTACGGGAAACCGTACCAATTAAGTTGTGTGGAAGCTTTAGCAGCTGCAATGGTTATTACTGGGCATAAGCAAGAAGCAAGGTTTTATTTATCTAAGTTTTCATGGGGGCATTCATTCTTAGAACTGAATTCAGAAGCTCTTGATTTGTATGCTGCGTGTACTGACAGTAAAAGTGTTTTAGAGGCACAGGAAAAATATTTAGACAGTGTGAGAAATGAGAAAGATGACCGAGAAATGTGGCCGCCGAGTGAATCTGAAACTGAATCTGAAGAAGACAGTGCAACATAGTTGATTTGACTTTGTTTAAAGTTTACATTGATTTAAGTTAATAAAGCCTGTATTTATATACTAAATTATATTATACAATTTACTGTAGTGGCGTTTATAACAAAATTTGTTTGTGGAAAACTGTTTAAGATATTCTATGTAATTATATGTTCATCATCCTCCGAGCCCTTTCCCAATCATGTTGGGGTCGGCTTCCAGTCTAACCGGATTCAGCTGAGTACCAGTGCTTTACAAGAAGCGACTGCCTATCTGACCTCCTCAACCCAGTTACCCGGGCAACCCGATACCCCTTTGGTTAGACTGGTGTCAGACTTACTGGCTTCTGACTACCCGTAACGACTGCCAAGGATGTTCAATGACAGCCGGGACCTACAGTTTAACGTGCCATCCGAAACACAGTCAATGGTGTCTAAGATATACTTAGAAAGTACATACAAACTTAGAAAAGTTGCATTGGTACTTGCCTGACCTGGGATCGAACCCGCGCCCTCATACTTGAGAGGTTGGTCCTTTACCCACTAGGCCACCATTTGACCTATGTAATTATATGTTATGAATAATAATTTCTCCTTTATTTACATAGATATTTACATATTCACAATACATATAAAATGTATCCTAGTAAAACAAAACAATAATAATTAATTGATTTCAGCCTCATAATTTTTAATATTTTGTGTAACTTACAATAAAGCATTGACTGCTACATAGGTATTCACCGCAGTTAACTTTTGTCAACCTATACTATGCAACAAAGTCACGTTTCATAATAAAGTATTTGTAAGTTTTATATTTGTAATGATAATGATATGAACTGCTCTTGGGAGAGTATTTTTGTTTTATATGTAGAGCTCCTTAAAAAGATTTATTCAATAAATATGATAATACCGCAAAAAAAGACTATGAAAATGTAATTTAACATGATATATCAATTGTTAGAACCATTCTCTGATTGAGTTTGTTTTGACCACTACTATCTTTAAGAAGTTAAGATAATGTTTTATTTAAATTTGGTACTTATTTTAAATTCCTTACAATGCATTTCCATGACAAGTTTAATAGTAGGGGAGGCAAGAGTGCTAAACCGGGAGTGACTCGAGCGTCAATGAGACCTATTAGATTGCGAAGCTTAGATGATAAGAAGAAAAAAATGTCCTGACATACACACACTTTCATCGGTGGGTGGAGCGGCTATAAACTTTCAAAAATGTAAAAAAAAAACAGTTGCGTGGACATACTCGAGCGCGTCAGATATTAATAGCATGCACGTCGTACGTCATTTTGAAAACATACGTATATTAATCTGACTGTTTCCATGGTGGGGGTGGTCGTAGGTAAGAGTTAAAAATGGGAAAAAAAATAATTTTATCGAGCGCGACAGATTTTCAAAAGGGGTGTTAAGTGAACCAAAACGAAGTCTCTTATGCAATAATCTGACGATTTAGACGTGACCTAAACTCGTGGCCATTATTTGAAATTGCAAAAAAAAATCGCCATTTTGAAATACTCGAGCGCGTCAGATTAAGATATATATGGTTCATTTATGTACCCTTAACGTAATCATCTTATAATCTGACGATTATCTGGAGAGACTCGCTTAATCTGACAATGGAAAGTTTTTAAAACTAATAATAATCAATACTGTAACCTAATTTTCTTTGAAAAATTAACACCAATGTCGTTGTTTTTTAATTTTGTTATAATCATTATCTAAGTCGTGGTGGCCTAGTGGGTAAAGAACCAACCTCTCAAGTATGTGGATTCGATTCCAGGTCAGGCAAGTACTAATGCAACTTGTCTAAGTTTGTATTTACTGTCAAGTTTATCTTGGACACCAATGTCTGCACAGCAAGTACTTAGTACTTACAAGACATACACGTTGTAGCACTTTGGTATTCCTTTAAAACTTGAGATATCAATAGATTATTTACTTTTAACTTTTACACACTTTTTGATCTATATCCCAGAACGGACAAACATTTCAACAAAGCTGTCATAATAAAGGTTATTCTAGATAAAAAGGCCTATCCAATGATATGTATGAAATTGCTATTGGCGGAGTGTACCAATCTGCTCATACATTACATACATTTCTATAATAATTACATTGAATTATAATGACATTGATAAATATACATGTGACATAAACAATACAATTGAATCTATAATAACATGACTTGACGGAATTATCTACGCGTAAATCTTACAAAAACTAATTTTATTCAATTTAATACATATAGATAAAAAAATACGGCTCATCATCATCTGCCTAGCCTTTTTCCCAACTATGTTGGGGTCGGCTTCCAGTCTAACCGGATGACTAGGCCACCACGACTGTATAAAAAGAAGACTATAAAGAGTAATTATAGAGGACATAAATTACAAGAAGTATACGAAATGGCATTTCTCGGTATCACGATAGACAAACAATGCAACTGGAAGGCACACGTATTTAACGAAAGTATCCAATAAAATGAATCGTCTTCGTTAAAAACAGTATAACAAGCGCGGATCCAGCCCTCAAAAAAGGTTGTGGTCACAGCTACTAGAAAATCGGAACTAGAAGCGGCTACTAGAAAAGTAAAAGTCGGAGCATGAACATGCTCATTAAAAATTATGCAAGTCGTTTATGAACTTTTGAATGAAATTATTTCCTTTTTTCTGAGCATCAGGAGTTTGGCATTAGGAATGAAAATAAACTTAGGAGGAAGTTGGACCCGATAAAAAAAAAATATTTTCGATCCAAACCTATTTCAATCAAAACTTCTAGTAGCCAGTAAGCCAATATAGGGAGGGTTTGACGCATTTGGTGCACTTCTCAACTACCAGTGGCGGCATAGCATCGGGTGGCATCCCGGGCTGCTACCTATTGAGCACCCAAAAAAAAAAACGACAAAATAAAATTACGAACCAATCTAATAATGCTAAAAAAAACGTTTTTTTTAATATATCTAAACTCATATTATGCTCACTATCAGTTCCGTCTCTAGCTTATGTACCGGGTGCAATCATTACTAAAGCACCCCTATGTATGGAAAGATTGTGAGTAGTTTTGTTTTTTGCGCGAGCGTAGCAAGCCGGAACATTTTTTAGATTTCGTCGTAGTTACCAAGTTATAAAACCAAAAGCGAAGACGTGGTATAAAACCGTATAAATTTGCGCGAGCGTAGCGAGCGCAAAATTTTGGAGTCTTGAGACACGAAATCACAGAAACAAGTAAAAAAAAGCCACTGCTAAGTGAAAAAACCGCGAGCGTATCGAGCGCGAGATTTTTTGAGTTTTGGTACTGTTTTGTACAAAAAAATGTAAAATAGTGACTATTGTAAATAATAATAATTTTATTGTAATAGACAGCTGTGTTGCTGGGAAGTTTGTTTTGTTCTTCACCGCTTCTTGTTAACCAAAAAGTCCTGAAAGAGGGCGTTATGGGGGTGCTATCCTTTTCTACTTTCAATTTTAACTTAAACTAATCTAACGTTTTCGACATTGGACTTAAACCACCGCAAAGTGAAAAAGCCGCGAGCGTAGCGAGCGCGAATTTTTTTGAGTTTTGGGACACAAAAGTACCTCAAAAACTAAAGCTGTAAGAAAAAAAATATGGTGATCTCGAATTAGTAAACAACAGTCATAAAATTAAATGCAACAAAAGAAAGTATTATTTTGTTGCCTAGTGTTATCATCAGCCTATCGATTTAAAAAAACCGTAAAAGTGTGATGTCACAAGTCTAGGTAATAAGGTTGTGGGCATGCCCATCGTGCCCACAACGGTGGATCCGCCCTTGAGTATATATGCATATTATGTATGTATGACTTCCTGAGATTAGCGAGATCAAACAAAAAAACTCTTTAGCTTTATAATATTAGTGTAGATTATTTAAGACCCAAAATGTACCAACACTTATTGCAAATGAATTGAATTGAAAAAAGAGAGAGAGGAATTGAAACCTGAGAGGAGAATCGGCATCATGTAGCTGCACGCTTTAAACTTTATCGATTAATTTTCCTTACTTCGGCTTACGGGAATCGTCAGATTATATATTTTTCGTGAACGTTGAATTATTCCCTTCAAAATAAAAAAAAAATTAGCCGCGCTCGAGAAAGTCAAGATGACGTTTTTTTTTTACAAGTTTGCTTCCTTCCTACTTCTTATCGTCAATCGCAAATTGTCAGATTAGTGGAATATACACTTTTTAGCATATAACTAACTTACCCTATCTTAATCTGACGCGCTGGAGAATGTCAGATGATATATTTTTTTTTACTAATCTGATCCTTTATTCTAGACACGCGGCTACATATACAGGGCTTATACTTGGTGGAGGTGTTAAATGGGGTAATAGGTACCTCCCTATATACTAATCTGCCGCGCTTGAGTAAATCCCAAAATCCCTTCTAGGCCTCCCCTACTATAAATTTTTTGTTGTAATGAAACATTTCAAATATATTTTTTGAACCCCAGTATGAACCAAAATATTTTGTGAATCACGCCCTCTGTCGAATCTGAGTGACACTTAGGAACCAACAGTTAGTTCACCTTACAACGCCATCTATTGAACACAGTTTCTTACGATAAAAGTTTCACGTGGTACCAGTTAGATGGCGCTTCCCGCTCTTATTCAGAACTAAGTTTTTTTCTACCGCGGGGTTCCAAGTTTGTCTGATGTGTAAGCCTCACTTAGTTTGCTTTTGCTTTCCGAGAGAGTGAGTCGGTTATTGTTCAGTGCAGTGGCTGTTTGAAACTCGCGGATAACTTATTTATCACTTAGATTAGATACTTAAAGTGTGTTATGTTTGTGAATGTAATTGTGCAGTGTTTTGTGTGTGTGTAAAATTCACTTGGAACTTGGAACTTTTGAAGGCTTTTCCATCTGGAACTTAGGTAAGTTTGTCCGTTGACTTCATGCAACCTGTCACGCAGGTGTCTCGCAAGTCGCAAGTCACTAACCTCTGATGAATACCTAAATGCTGTCTTTAGATGCGTCGATTTGAACTTGATTGAAGTTCTGATTTGCTATTTAAAAGCTTACTTTTCCAGATATAACTTTTATCGGCCTATGTTGCGGCTTATTTTGATTGTAAGTTTTCCATACCGGTCGCGATTACCTCTGAGGCTAGAAATCGCATAACTTAGATTTGCTGCTTAAAAACTATTTTGTTGTGGTAGTTTATGAGTTCAATGCAGTGGATAGTTTGGTTTGTTCCCACTATGAAAGCACTAGAAGAAAGTAAAGTTAGAAAACTCGCAAAAAGTTTTATCGAGTAAGGTATAGACAGGTAGTGTTTATGAAATCTCGCGTTATACCTATGAAAAAGCAGTCCTGTGATATTGTAGCAGTGAGAAGAGAGTTCATAGAAGATGGTGTTTGTATTTTGTAAATGGTACATGTACATACAATGGTACAATATGTTGTACATAATTAAGTCTCGCTCGAAGGTGACAAAATTATTGGAAATAAAGTTGTTTTTCAGGAAGCATATCTAAATATTACACATTGGTAAATCACTCTATTCACATTGGTAATCTAGGTTTTGGGATTGGATTTTGTCTAGTTAGTTTAGGCTTCCTTCTCACCTCAGACTTTTTGTAGGGCATATAGTCGGGCCGTTCAGTATCGGGCGTATCACGGTGTTCTATTTTTCTGCTATAAAAATCGACCACTGATTTATCGGACATGAGCGGGCAGCCGAATCTCGTCAAAAAATTATTGAATGCGTATTTCATAACTCAATGTCGATACTGGTCGCAACTCCTTCAAATTGCTTATATTTTTAAGTTCTATCATGTTGACATTTTGGCTACTGTGTCATATTTTTTGTATTTTTTCCACGATGAGGTGATATTAGGAGAAATTTTAAATTAACTCAAAATTCACAATTCGATGTAAATCGTTTGCGAAATTTAAGTGTTATTTGTTCAGAGGCGATGTGCATTAAAATGTTTGGGAGTAAAATTAACGAAATCTTGTGAAACAGATGATTTTTGCCGTAGCTCCAGGTCTTTTAGTGTTATACTGTTGTGGCTACTGTTCTGAATCTTGTAAGTTAATTATACATATTGTTAATGCATTTATATTAAAGTTATCCCCACAAAGAAGGCTTCGATAATAGCAATGTTATGTATTGATAATACATTGGTACCTTTTTTGTATTGACCCATGAGAACCTGCCCTTTGCCTAACTGGAATCTATTTCCATTTAGTAGAGCAGTAGCAATATATCACTGAACTACCTACTCCACGAAACAAAGTAGTAGAAGTTGTTAGGTATGTAAATCGATTACATTTGTTTACAAAGAGCCTTTTCTTGACTAAAATGCAGACAATGCTGAATGTAACGCTTAACTTTAACTTAACGTATTTGTGATTCCTTAGAGCGAATAATTTTGATGTAAGAACTTTATCGTTACTTGCACTTTTCAGGTAAATCATGTTGTGAAGCAATTACACGAAGTAATTTTTGATTGTATTAGTGAAATTGTGTCTGTTTTATTCGAACGTACTCGCCTCTTAATTTTGATGGATTGAATAAAACCTCAATAAAAGGCAATACAACAATGAAGCCATTATTACAAGGAGATACGATCACCAACAATAGCTGTTCTTGCACGTCGTGTATTTCAAAGAGTGCATCTAATGGTCAAACCTTGAGACGATTACTGCAGGAAGGATCTAGAATCAATAAATTAATTAATGGTAAAAATTATGTACGTATAAAAGACAGTAAATTATTGGATGAATTCCTTAAAACCAGAGCATTATATGAAGCTCTGAGGAGTCAGTTGCTCTCTAGTAGTTTAAGTGTAAGTAGCAAAGCACACTTGCCGCCAACGCAATCAACTTCAGCACACCAAGATCCGGACAAAAATGTGGATACGGATAATCTTTTGGCTTTGGTTGACTTAGTAGATAAAGGAGCTGTTTTGAAATCACGAAAGTTAAGTGAGTGCTGCAGTTGTTGTGCATGTAATTCAAAAACCAGACTACCAGAAAATGCCCAAAAAGTACGAAGGAATAGACAAGCCCACATTGGTGTACACATCACTTCAAGATCTAGTCTTGCTTCAAAGCAAGAAAATAGTGATGCTAAGAATATTAAGTCCGACTCTTGTACGTGTGCATGCAAAGATTACGAACAAACGAATTTAGTTTCTAGAGAAAAATTTAATAAAATCCATCTTGAACCACCAATTATTAAACCTGAGCGTCTCACAGGCTTAAATAAATCTAAGTTGAAATCAATGAACGATGGAAAGATGAAATCATATCATAAACTTAAGCGCTCTAAAGCGAATCCTAATACTTATAACGAAAATATCGGTGAAAGTAATAAGATAAGAAAATCAAAACAAAAATCTCGAGATGACATGAAAAACTTGGATCTGCTCGATCTAGCTCAGAAAATAATAAAAGATAGTTTTATCGCCGAGCAAAAAGCTAAACAGAAACATACACCTGAGAAAAATCCTGTGGCTGCAATTACTGCAGGAAGTAGTCGTAATGATAAGAATCCAGTTAAAGATAGCAATGGTAGTCTTGAAATAAACAAATCGCCATTATTCCAAATCACTGAGCATAGAATTAAGAAGATCTCTAAAAGTAGAAACAAGACAAAAGACCCATCTAACACTTCAGCAACACATAGGAAGGATAAAAACAAACCAGAACCAGAAGCTACCGTCAGTGAGCAACAAAAAAATCTGTCCCAAAAACGCAGTAAAAACAACTTTTTATATGACACCCAAGTCGATGATAAGAATCTAGTTAAAGATAAGAATGGTAGTCGGGAAATAAACAAATCGCCAATAATCCAAAGCACTGCGCATAGAACGAAGAAAATCCCTAAAAGTAGAAACAAAACAAAAGACCCATCAAGCATCTCATCAACATATATAAGGAAGGATAAAAACAATCCAGAACCAGAAGCTACCATCAGTGAGCAACAAAAAAATCTGTCCCAAAAACACAGTAAGAACAACTTATTATATGTCGATGACAAAAAGAAAAAGCGTAAAGGACATCGTATTGTACAAGAAACAAGTGAAACGAAAAAGGCTCCATCACATAAGAAAATATCCTTTAAATCAGTAACGACGTTGCTATCACCTGCAGATGTATCAGGTAAACCGGAAAAACAGTTTACATTCAGTAGCAGTCAAGCAAAAGAAATCAAAACTAATGCAATTAGATCCCCTTCCAAGATTTCAAAATCAATATCTACAAGCTCGATAAAAAAAAGTTATTCGCCTTGTAATAAAAATTCCCAACCCCGGCAAACACTGTCTAACAAATCATCTTTGAATTCATTGTCTAAAGAAAACAAAATAAAAGTGGTATCGCCGGTTTCGTTTCATAGACAGCTCAAGCTGCTATCAGCACCTATACGCTATGGCAAGTCCGCAGTGCCCAAGGATCCTCCAAAAATACAGCAAACTGATGATCACAGGAAGACTTTGAAACGCGTGAAATCGCCTCCGCGTGATGTATCCCATGATCCGGAGAGATCCGTGCAGCCTAAGACCTCCCGCCACCGGGAGAAATCCCCTTCGTGTGAGGTGTTCTGCCAACGTGAGAAATCTTCTCAGCGTAAGAAATTCCGCCAAGGCAAAGGATCTAGTCAGCGGAAGAAATCCCGTCAACCTGAAGAGTCTCAAAAGCTTGATGAGCCCAAGAGGTCTCCTACACGTCTAGAACAAGTCAAGCCCACCCAACTTGAGAAATCTCGTCCTGGTCGAAAACCCAAACAGCGAGAAGTAATTTGTAAGTGTGAAAAACCTGGGACTCATGTACAATCCCCTCAACAAAAAGAATCTCGATTAAGTGATAAATCTATTTCTCGCAAGAAATCTGTTCTACGTCGGCCACCCCGTTTACCTTGGGGTTCTCGCTTTTCTGATCGTATGCTACCTAGTCACTATAAGAAACACCAAGTTAAACAAAAACAAATAATGAAAAACATACAGGCCGGTGGCCACGCCCTTAAACGGTGTCTTTGTAGTCTGAAGATTAAAGTAAAAAAAACGAAATCTAGAATTAATGAAAATGACAGAAAAGAGATACCTAAAACGAAAATATCACAGAGCATTCACTCAAAGGATTCACTTTCCTCTGTAAAAAGTTCTTTAAAAGCATCTCATTCAACCATTCACAAATCAGAACCCCCATCTATTTCCGAGTGTTCCGATTATGCTTCCAAAAGCAAGGGTCAAGAGATATTAAATAAAAAAATACCTGAAAACATACAAAAATCTGAACATAGCTTGCATAACAAACGTTCAATCTTGTCTGCTCAAACTGACAGTCACTCTAAAATAAAAAAGTCGACCCCAACAAGAAGCAAAGGTTCAGATATCAGTAATAAATCTTCTAAAAGAAAGGGCACATCTACATATGAGCTTTCACAATCAACTAAGCACACTCGTTCAAACAGTTCAATTCATAAAGAGGCAAAGGAAGGGTCCCCAGACAGGAGTAGTAGTATATCAGGCCTGAAGCAAAAATCTGCTTTGAAAAACAGCTATAGTATAACCAAAGAAAAACAGCGACTTAAAAACCACGCAGCGCAAACTGCAACTGATACTGTCAGCAATAAACAAAAGACTAAGGTACTTCCAAGTCGAGCCACTTCCAAAGGCATGAAAATACTATCATTTGAACACCGAGCAAAAAATTGGCACTATACTTCAACACATAGATTCAGCATTGAATTATTTGGGAATGGTTATTCCAAAAAGGGACATAGAAATAATCAAAGTACCCTAAAGCCAGTTCATACAAACAATACCAGAACCAAAAGAATACGTAATAAAGGATCGCAAATAAGTAATTCTACTGGAAAAGTGAGATATCCTAAAAGAAATCACGGTTTACGTAGGTGTTTTTGTAGGTCGAAATTGTTAGAAAATAAAAAGAAACAAAAAGGAAATTCTTCTAAAATGAATATGATCCAGCCAGAGAGTAAAGCGGAAAGTTCTCAAACGAAATTAAAAATTAAGACTGTTTCAATATCTACAGAAAGACAAATGTATGGCAATGTAATAAAGCATGTAATATTACCATATAAATGTGAAACTACCTTTCGTGGTCCGTTACAATATAATAGTACAAAGTCTTATAAAATACCACACACAACCCCTAAAAGAGAAGAGCAGAAGTTAATTAAACATGTGAAAGCCGAATACCGTAAACCGAAGTCTGACTATAGTATAACTTCTCAATCACTGCAATTTAAGAAGAACAAAGTCCCCTCTATAGTTTCGCACAAAAGTGAAATACTTAAACCCATATTGAAGAAAAACAAAGCGATTTCACCTGATATCACGAGGCAAGATATAAAGTCTAGTTTTCTTAAAAGTCCGTTGCATCGCGATCGACAATCTCATTCATATTCGGCAGCTGAGAAAGAAAGTAAAATAAAAAAGGATTCACACCAACCATACTCGAAAGACTCTGAACTAAACGATAATAAAACTTTGGAATCATTCTCTCAGGATCGAAGTTTGTTCCTTGGTCCCACTGTTAAGCATTGTTTATGTAAATTAAAGTTACGTAAGACTGGAAAAAACAATAGACAAAGCATTGCTGTTAATACGGATACATTATCTAACTCGGTAGCAGATAAAAAATACCCGGCTACTAAATTAAAACTCTCAAACCAGTTAACACAATCTGACTCAAAATATCCAAAACCTCCATATGAAGGCTTGCAAAAAACTAAGAAGCGTACCAAGCTAAAGAGTTTTGGAGTTGGCACAGAAAAAACTAAAATGGTATCAAAATCGAGTGAAACAAGGACAGTAGGAAGCAATAACCATATTAGGTCGAGTTTTAGGATACGGAAGATTTCATTGCAAAAATTCAAGAACATGAGAAAATATTCCGGCTTAGCTGATTGGTCTGCACACACCGGCGAAATAAATCCAAATTGGAATCAAAATATTAAAATAAACTCAAATCTTAGCTTTAATATAAATATTTATGAAGACGCAGCGCCTGATAATAAAACTCAACAACATATTTCAAATAATATGACCCATGGTATTTTGAAAAATGACTATGACAGTAAAAATATTGTGCACCGACTTAGTGATAACTTTAAATCCCTGCTGAAGATCAAAAGTCCCAAAACAAGCGGATGTTTTTGCACATTAGAATTGGGAAAAAAAGGTGAACAGCATCGGGGCAGCAAACTTTTGTCACCTTTTTTGACAAAGAATCCTAATCAAGTTTATAAAGTGAATACGGTGACTATTGCAGAAACCAAAATAATAGCTCCTAAAATCTTTACACCGAAAGATGTCGACGACTATCGCAGTGTTAATTCTAGTGACCATACTAACAATAGCAAACAAGACCTCAACCATACCAATCAGAGGGAATATTGCGAGAGAAAATTGACTTCCGGCTTTTCAACATCAACGTTTGCTGTTACATCAAGAAATATTAAGTCATGTATGCGCGAAAACGAAAGTGCAACATTGCAAGTCAACCCTATAAATGTAAATTCATTAAAATTTTCGTCCAAAGAAATAGTGACAATTAAATCCAAATTCAGTTGTGAATTAAACTATGTAAAAAATGAATGTGTTAAGAGTGATCGGATTCATAGCAATACATTGTACACAAATAATACGTTCGAGCTAAATGACCTCGCGTCAGAAACAACAATAGCAGAAGATATTAACGTAAAAAAAGAAGTCCCGATTCAAATTGAACACATTGATCGTAATCATCTTACTGGTGTACAACCCTTGCTGAAGAGATGTTATTGTACTATGAATATACAAGTGGCTGGTCAACATAATACAAAGCGTAGACACCATCACTCATCAAGGCTCAAAGATTATGAATGTGAGCCTGGAGTTTGCGTACCTTACGAATGTGACCCTTACGAATGTCAAAAAAGAATAATGAGGCGATTAATGAAAAAGGTTTCAACGATGTCAGGTACAGATAATAGGTTAAGAAACAGTGCTAGTGGCACTTCTTCAATGAGGTCAGATTCAAGAACTAGAGGATTACAGCCTAGTTTAGTACACAAAGAAAGGCGTCGTCGACCTGAGCCTAGACCAATGGGCTTCAGATACCAAACATTACCTCGAACACATAGACAAGCAGTCAAATATGGTTCTTCTTTTAATTTTGATATAGAATTCTCGAAGCGCTCTCAATCACCTACTCCAAAGGTAATGAAAGTGCCTAGACGCTCTAGATCGTCTATAACTTCCTACAGGCATTATATAGATAGAGGAACAAGAGGTTTCGGTGGGGAGAGGCGACACAGAGGATCTCAATCTACTCTGAGACACATGCGTCATCGAGGTTCTGGTGTTACCATGCTAAGAAGGTGTTTCTGCACACTTAAATTACAAAAAAAGGGAAGACAGCAAAGAGAATTAGAATTAAAAAATATACATCGAGGTACTTCAACTCCCCCTAAATATCAAGTGGATAAACCAATCTTGAGAACTACTGAGACTGGTCAGAATACGAAAGCAAGACAAAGGTACCCTGAATTATTGCCATATGAATGTGAACCTGGGATTTGTGTTCCTGGCGAGTGCGACCCCTATGAATGCTTGGAATTAATTAAGAGAAGAAAAGGTAAGCGTACCAGAAACTTCGGAACAGACTCAATAGCATCCGGAACTTCATCTAGCTCAAGCATGACTCCTAGTCAAAAACGAAGAGGGAGGCAGGTTCAGTCAAGGAACGTTCGAGTAAGGCCTATTAAATCTACGGAAGTTATATCGAAGCCATCTGTCGTATCTTTGGGAAGGCATGTCACACCATCAAGACAGGCAGTTAAAATTAGTTCCAGTTTTAGCTTTAATATTGAATTCTATAAAGATAAAACTTCCCCGGGTGAGGTTAGGGAATCTCCGCAAAGCAATGTATATAATAAGACACCGAGATATGTAAGAGGAGTTCCGAAATATGTAAACACTCGAAGAATGATGCGAGAAGGTTATTCTCAGGATGTAAAACCCACTCGGGATTTCTATTCTCAAATGGATACACGTACACGCGGCCAATCTACAATGACAAGTAGATTTCTTAAACGTTGTTTTTGTACAGCAAAATTGCTAGGATATAACCATGAGACTCGATCAAGGCACTATAAGTCATATGCTGTTTTGAAGCGTTGTTTTTGTACCCTAAAAATGTTATACGCTAATAAAAGAGACTATCATCAACCGGATAACGTAGGACATGAAAGAGCTCCCCCCATAATTGATAGACACGTTGTTATGACGCAAACGCGAAGATATTCCCCATATCTTTTACCGTATGAATGTGAACCTGGCGTTTGTGTTCCCGGTTATTGCGATCCTTATAAATGCGAAAAGCTAATAAGAAGAAGAAGAATGAGAGAAAGAATGATTGGTACAGAAGGACCAAGAACAAGATCAGTATCGTCGGGTTTTGCATCATCTAGAACATCCAAGGCAGGAATGACACAATCCAGGTCACCCTGGCCACCTGAACATTTCAGAAGACGAGACTATTCAGAAAGAGAAATGGTAATTAAAGAAAGAGTTACTGCACCAGTATCACCACAAAGACAAGCCGTTAAATTTGGATCGAATTTTAGTTTCGATATAGAATTTTATAAAGACAAGTTTCCTAATCACCACCAAATTCAAGCGGCTACTACTTTTCAAAGACCTCGGCCAAGGAGAAGAAGGGATCATGGAGTTTACCATGGATATAGGACCAGAGACATGGGTACAAGAGGTAGAGGCATTTCAGTACAAAGTCGTGATTCTCAAATGTTTGCACCAAGAAGAAAAGATATGGGTATAGGTCCAATGTTGAGAAGATGTTTTTGTACTTTACAACTATATAGACAAAAGCAATCTCAGAAAAATGAACAATTGAAAACGAATATGAAAAAATCTGACAACGACAAACAGGACCAATCGAAGAAAGGTAAACAAAAACAACCAAAAACTAAAAAACAAAAACAATCAAAATCAGGTAAACAAAAACAATCAAAAACAGATAAACAAAATCAAGCAAAAAAAGATAAACAGAAAAAATCTAAGAAAGATTGTTTGTGTAAAAAAGATGAGTCAGCAAATCAAGGTACTGCAACACCCGTATTTCGTTATAAATTAGAACCATATGAGTGTGAGCCTGGAGTTTGTGTGCCCGGTGAGTGTGATCCATATGAGTGTGAAAAACGTATTAGAAATCGACGAATGAATTCATCTGGAACATTAACTGAACATTATAGAACCAGATCGACTTCAAACATGACAAATTATCGCCGTCGACATCGATATAGTAACGCACAATTTGTTCCCAAACGCAGGAAACCGATGAGGACGCATGATGTCTATTACAGAGCAAAACCTAAATACAACAGAGTAGTTGAGAGACCTTCCAAACAAGCAGTGAAAATTGGCTCAAATTTTAATATTGACATAGAATTTTTCAAAGATAAATCACCCGCGGGTGGTTTAGTAAGGTCAATGCCAGTAAAACAGTACACTACATATGACAAACACAGAAGGAGAGGGACAACTAGTAGATCCACAGAGTGGCGATCAACTCCTTCAAGAAATCATTGGGTACAACGATCAAGAGCAATGCGTGATATGGATTCTCAAGCTTTTGGTCGAAAAATGCGCTCTACCATTACAGGGGCAGGGCCCTTCTTGAAACGATGTTTTTGCACGTTGCAGTTACATAAATCTGAAAATAAAACAAAACATTTTGGTAATGCATCTGTTTCTACAGCAACTGAAAAAGTAAAACCAAAACAAAGACAAAGCCCTCACTCCAACAGTGTAGAAAAATCGACTCACACAAAAAAACAAAAATCTATGAAAGACTGTTTGTGTAAAAAAGATGAGTCAGCAAACCAAGGTACTGCAACACCCGTATTCCATTATAAATTAGAACCATATGAATGTGAGCCTGGAGTTTGCGTTCCCGGTGAATGTGACCCTTACGAATGTGAAAAAAGAATTAAAAGAAGGCTGTGGTCAAAGCAGTCTGGTACTGAACCTTATAGAACCCGCTCAGTATCTAGTGCTGTAGGTAGAAGAGCGGAATATAGGCCAGGACAAACACAGGCCAGTTCTTACACTCCACATCAAAGAGCTCCAAGGACTCGTCATGATGATGAATATTTTCGTGATGAAAACCGAGTCATATATAATTCTAGTCCCAATCGAAAAGCTGTGCGCATTTCCTCCAGTTTCAGTTTTAGTGTTGAGTTTTACAAGGATACATCTCCAAAGTTTCCATCTATAAGTGATGCTAATATAATATATATGCGTAAAATGAAAGGAACAGAGACACGATCAACAAGAACTCGAAGTATGGCCTCCTATTATGAAAGATTCGGGCCCCGGCATTGTCAGTCACAAACAGATTGCATTAAATCGCACTGTAAAGCATCTTGTACACCTTCACCGAGAAGGTGTTTTTGTACATTGAAACTTCAAAAGATGGGTAAAGACCAACAATATATCTCGTATGAGCCGTACACATATTTGACAGGCACACACACTCAAACAAAAAATCTAATGGAAATTATACCAGTAGCTCGTGAAATTGGCACTAAAACAAAAAAATACAGACATATTCTAGAACCATATGAATGCGAACCAGGTGTATGTGTGCCTGGTCTATGTGACCCTTATGAATGTGTAAAACGAATAATGCGCAGAAATTTTAAGCATTTTGGAACAGGAACTGATGGCTTCTCAACGAGGTCAATCTCCAGCTTTACACCAAGATTTGTAAGAGACAATGCTATGTCTCAATCGTGTGACGATAAATGTGATAAAAGAATAACACCATCAACAGAAACCGTTTACAAAATAAGAAGACCATATCAGACTGAAGTTGCAGAAGATCATGATCGTCAAGCCTTATGTTTAGGTTCTAATTTTAGTTTCAATATGGAATTTTTCAAAGATACAACAGTCAAGTCAGGAGAATACGATTACGAATACGAGACACAAAGACGATACAAAATATATAATAATAATCCAGATAAATATAAGTCTAGGGTATGTGCTTCTACATGTGATGGAATAAAATCTAGAAATCGGGGTACATACGGCAGAGGCTATGTTGATCACAGAACATCTCAGGCAGGTGTGGATACTGAATCAAGAGGTTCCGGCGTGGGGCCATTATTAAAGCGCTGTTTTTGTACCCTGACGCTTCAGAGAGCAGAAGTAACAACTAAATTCAATTCACCAGCAACAATGTCTAACAAGAAAACTTCAACTAAAAAGAAATTCACTCCGGTTCCAGCGCCAACATATTACTTAGAACCTGATGAATGTGAACCAGGCGTATGCGTGCCTGGTGAATGTAATCCGTATGAGTGTCTAGAGAGAATCAAAAGAAGAGGCATTAGACGTTATTCCCGCACGACTGGCACGCGTATAAGACGACCACAAGTTTCTGTTTCAAACATGACTCAATGTATTCCGGGATACACGTGTAAAAAAATACAATGCAAAGAAGAACCTTGTACCCCTAAAAAAATTGAAAGAATCATTGAAGAACCTCGTTTTCCGTTTTTACATAGAGGTATGAAACAAGGTGTAAGAATCTCTTCACGATTTAATATTAACATTGAATTTTACAAAGAACCTCTGTGTCCTATCATAACAGAAGAACCAATTTGTCCAAAGAAGGCGATTTGTCGTACAAAAGATAGATGTATTGAGTGCAATAGAGAATGGAAAACAACGAAAACAGGTAGCTATGGTACCAAAAAATGTTTACATGACTGCGAGGCACAATGTGCACTTGTCCAAACAGCGGACAAATGTTCGGCTGTCGCTATGTTAAGAAGATGTTTTTGTACAGCAAAATTACAAAGGTCGCATTTGGCGCGAACATATCACCCGCAATCGTATACTGTTGGTAGAATGGAACAAATAAGTCCGACTCCACTTTTTGGGCCCAGAGAATATTGGGTTCAATATCAAACACCCAATAATATTAAAAAATCATTTAAAACTAAGGGTTATACTCTCGAGACAATAATGTCGCCCCGGAAATCTCGCAACAATAAAAGATGTTGCATTGGTCACGAATGCACGTTTCGTCGAGTTCAAAGTCCAATGGACAGAACTTTGAAATCAGAAGGTTTTAGAAAAGATTCAGAAGTCAAGCCATCTAATTTCAAGAAAATATTATTCAGTTGTAAGCATTTATTTAGGAAGCGCTCCAATCAAATTTGTTTTAATAATTCCGACAAAAAAGAACCTGACCAGCCAGAAGTTAAGAAAAAACCGATTAATAGGCAACCATGGATAGATATTTTGAAACCATCAAAAAGTGAGCGACGTCCAAAAACAACAGGAATCCCAACCATAAAGAAATCTAAAAGTCTAAAAGTTACCAAAGAAGGTCAATTAAATATCCACAAGAATTTTTTTTCGCGATTCCAATCTGGAGACGCTGACCAAGAAAACAACAACAGAATACAAAAAACAACTGCAAGAAATGTAAAACCCAATTGTCCACATTGTCAAGCCCAGGTTCAGCGTTTTAATAAGACTTTAAATAAGAAAGTTCGGTTCGCTTCCTTACTTAATTATAAAACTTCAAAAGCGCTCATTCCCATGGCTATAAAACAGTCAAATAATTTAAAACCCATTTCATTTTTGTTCAAAAGCCGTACATTTAATGTATGCTCATGCTGCGGAGCTCTCAGAAAGACGAGATTTCTCCCGCCGGTTTCACGGGGTGAATTATTGAATAACAAGTCATACGAAAACGTAACCATAAGAAAATCAGACATAACTAAAGGGATAACGCCAGTGCCAGCTAAAATTGAAACATTCAAAGAGAAAACGGGGCCCCCTAAAGGAACCAGGAAAAGACCTAAACAACCTTGTCCTTGTTGCGTGTGTAAAAAACAGAAGACAAGTAATAATAGGAATAGAAACCATATTGGTAACAAAAAAGATGCATTTGCAAGAACATGGGTATGTGGAAGCGTAGTATGTAAGAAAGAAGCTATAAAAGATGCCGAATATAAACACTTAGCATCCAGAAGAAATGAAAGGAAAACTCGTGACGGAGCACGAATTTGTGCATCTAAATCTAATAAAGAGGCGCATGCAACCGATTCAGGATACGAGCGATTTCGATTGCAAAGAAAGAACCAGGCAAGACAAGAAAAAGAAGCGCAAATGCGTAAACAACTTTACAAAGCAGAAGACACAGTATTAATGAGAATGCGAAATACGAAAGATAAATACATGTATAAAAAAATACCCAAATACAAAAACGCACCTGATGCCTTACCTTTTACTGAAACAGTTCCAGACATTGGTAAATTGGGAATAACAAGTGCAGGTGATAAATTACGTGGTGCACGCAGGGCATTAGTTTTTGGCTCAAAACGAACATACCGAAGTATTCAAGCATTTTTGCGAGACCCCATGCGAGCATGGAAAAAAAATCAAGTTGCGGCAGGTACTCGTCCTAGAGTAGCAAGCCGTGAGTGTTTAAATTTGAGGTGCCAAGTAATGAAATGTGTAAAAGGGGACAGAGAAAAGTTGGAAGATCGCTCCGTGAAAAAAATTGTTGTACAAGCTCATGAGACAGATCCAATGAAAAGAGTTCATACTAGAAAACAGCATCCAGCCTGGCGGCGGAAGTTGGTCTTCGCCTATGGATGTAGTCGATTCATGCTTTCGCTGAGGAAACAACCTTGGTTGACCGCATACTACAAACGCGCTTGGCTTTACACACATAGTCACTCTGTTCTTGCAGTCTGGAGACGATTTATGGATATTTCATTGTTTTTGTTGGCAGTTCCAGTGTTGTCTCCTTGTATATTTTGTGCACAATTAAGTAGAGCGTTGATGTATTGCTTTTTATGTAAGCGTTAGCTTGGTGTTTGGAATAAATTCCATACTTCTCCCTTTTCCATTTGTTTGACTTATTACCAACTAGCTGATCCCGCGAACTTCGTATCGTTTAAACCTTCCCTGGATCCCTACGAACATTTTAAAACCAAAATTAACTAAATCGGTCCAGTCATTCTTGAGTTTTAGTCAGACTAACGAACAGCAATTCATTTTTATATATATTACCAATAATGTACACGGTAAAAAGCAACTTTCATAACATTTTACTGATATTGGTTTACATTGTTGGAGGTTTCGTAGATCTCTTCTTTTTTTACCATAAATATAGCCTATAACACTCACAGATTTTATAAAGAAAATGGCTTTCTACATGCAAAAAAAAACTGCCAAAATCTGTTCCATATTTCATTTTAATGATTAGTAGGTATACATAGATAGTTTTTTTTTTTATATAGAATCGATATCTGTCTAAAGCTAGCACAAGGTTTAATTTGCATGTTGTGAAAAAAAAATCAAATAATGGTTAAAGATAAATAATGGTGCAATACCCTGCTTGCACTCTGTCCAACTACGCATTGATGATTGCACCCCAAAAGTTCATTGACCACGAAGGGTTTGAGGGTCGCTCGACCTAACGCTAATAAAAACATAAATTAATCTATTACATTTTGGTCTACAGTTTCTCCACAAAATAATAACTGTTGATAAACTACATCAGAATCTGCTGTTTTCTGTCTACTTTTATAAGTATACAAAAACCCACACATTTAGGATCTATCTACAGTTGAACATAAACATACACCTTACTACCCTTATTTAATACTATAAATGCGAATGTAAATAGTCAGTATATTGACGGACGTAACTGTCTCATCTTGCGAACCCTTTTTGTTTACCTGGTCTGGTGACTCATCTGGATGTTTTGATGTCCCTACACAGTTGCTGTGCGTTTCAATTCAGGGAAGATTTAATATTAAAAAAAAAATACCTACTCATTTTATAAGTCTTTTTCAATTAGGATTTGAATGCGATCACAAGTGGTTTACATGTCGTTAAATACATTTTCACGTATTAAATATTTCAAAATAAAAAGCATAAACCGAAGCAATATCCAGGCTACATTTGAAAAGACATGCAAAACGAAATCTTTCTAAAAGATAATATTCAGTTCATCCGACCTTCCCAATAGTTAACATAATATCCCGAAATCGAATTTGTACGATACACATTGCGTTCAAAGTGCGAAAACAAAAGAGAGCAATATCGACCAAACCCTCAAAAGTGAGAGGGAGAGCCACCCTCTTTATGAGTCAGAGGGGAGGACCCTTGCACGTAGCTATTGCGGTACGTACCCTTAGTACAGTACGAACCATGCACTCCACACTCATATATCGATCTGAGGTTTTGGCTGATCTCTGGCATAATGTTAATTCTTATTTTGAAATTATTTATAAGCGGTTTGGTTTCAACGTGTGAATACAACATGGGTCCTAAAAGCGTGCCCTGCGCAATCCGTTGGATTTGTCGGCACGGACCGCGGCACTGTATTTGTCGATTTGATCATTAGCATATTTCTACGTTGTGTTGCAGCTGTCACCGTACCGGCGTAAACCCGCACTGAAATCGGTTAGTATTAGACAGCAGACACATTATACAAACATAAACCATAGAATCGAATGCTTTTATACGATTTGTAATTGCAGAATTTTGTATTTAAATTGTGCGATTTAACTCTCCACTTTCCTTTTACTAAGAATGATATATAGGAATTATATAGGAATCTAGACGTAGTTTGTTAGAAACAAATTGATATTAACTGTGTCTGGATATAGTATCTTTATTTAAAATGTAGTAGTTGTCCTTTAAGAAATGTGTATCATTATTAACCGAACTTAATGCCTTTAGCGGCGAGTAGTGGACCGGTTCTGTCGGCCGTTCGTTAGATCATATTGATAAAATATTATAATACTATCGGTTTTTAAGGACTTCATTAACACATACTGATTTCTACTGAGATTTTTTTGTCATTTTATTGATCAGTTGGTCAAAACTCACTTACATGATTATTGATGACCGAAAAAGCTCTTATTTAAATAACAGTTATGATTCGGAGAGCCTTTTTTTCATTACCATCTAAGTAAACATCAATACTGTTGTATATTCCCCTATCAGCCATGATAAGCACCGGCGTCAAAGTTTAAAAAACCGCCAAATCAAGTAGGTTCCCTTGAATGTCGACTTAATACCGCCCTCCAACAATGTTGGCAAAAAACTTTTTTCGCGTGACTCAACGAAACGTCTTGTCCCAACTTTTGGGGTTGCTGAATTGCATTGCACTTTATAATATTTCACTCGCGAGACCGAGGGTACCTATCGTAATTTTTTTTATATTGGGCCTTGTAATATTTTAATGTTATTGCTAATATTGAATTTATGACGTCGATGGAGTTTTGTCGTTTGTTTTACATTTATAGGAAAATAAGCACTTAGTATTTTTGTATGAAGGTGATTATTTCTATTATTGCATTACTTTCCCAGGAAGGATTTTTGAAATGAAAACTTTAGCGACTTTGTGCATTTTTTTAACTTCATATTGCTTTCATAATTTCCTCAAATATTTTGTATTGAAGTAGCTTATTCCAATTACATTATAAATAACAGTGCGTATCAAACTACGATAATAATATAAATATCACGCTTGACTGGCCACGTCGTATAAATATGGATACAGCACGTCAACCCCACTCTATTCATTTCAACATCTCATTTAAATAACTATCATGGGGTATACTGGGAAACTGTGTAAATATATGATTAAAACTACCATGGGTTTTACATAATGGTGTTATAAAATGCATCTACGCCTAGGTCTATATCATATTATAACCCGTACTTTTTGGAACAGCTCCGTCGCTTTATATACGGTAAGTAGGTACGGTAAGCTATATATACGGTAAGTAGGTACAATATTTTACTATTTCGTCAAACTGTTTTGGTTGAGCTATATATACGGTAAGTACATAGGTACAATATTTTACTATTTCGTCAAACTGTTTTGGTTGTTGACTGTACTGGTTTTAATTAGTGTTTAAGACCACAGACTAATTCACGCTACCACTACTAAATGCATAATTCAGTAATAAATCATTGATCTAGATTTCAGAATAATTGGATTAATCGTTGATAGTAATTCAATTATGCACTATATCAATTATTCAGTACCTAATAGAAATTAATGAAGCTTTTAGTTGTACGGCTAGTTGCAAAACATATGAAGTTATGATTAGAGTTTTTGGACCATTAAATATCATGCGTGATTTTTTCATAGTTAAGTAAATGTTACGTGTGTTTAATCCGGGATATAAAAAAAGTCTTTTACTACTGTTAAAAAAAGGCTTTAACTAAACGTGAGCATATACCTTACTTTAATTTTAAAGAAAACACGACATTGTAAGCTGTCGGGCTTTCCCGCCAAAACACGCCATGTTTTCAATATGGCGGACGGTGCGAGCGGGGTCTCTTTACGACTTCCGTGAAAATTATAGCCGTATACGTACGTTAAACTTTTATACCCGCCGTGTTAGCTCACATAGGATATAATAATATTATTAGCGGTAAAAACCATGGGTATCATACTTGGTATAAGTTTTTGGTGAATTTTTTAGTCGCATTGCGTCCTTATTTTTGTAATCTTAGGTGCTACTTAGGCATTTATTTTGCTGGTTAATGACATACGATAAGACAGTCTTGGCTCCCTTTTGGAACTACTGATCCAAATTAAATTATTTACTAGACACGAGAGGCGAGTCCCATTACACATCTTGAGAGTGAATAGTTGTTGTTGAGAAAGAAGATCTTACATGGTATATTTTATCATAAGTAATATTTCTATTCACATAACTTCAGTTATTAAATCAGTACTACACCAGGTTCTCGTATATTATACTGATCAGCTCCGAGTTCAACCTGTCACCACGGTTGCTAGTATTATTATGCGCCACGCAAGGTCCAGACGTGACTTTATATTCCTTATCTTGGTTTGTACGTCCGTTCTTCTAAATGTTTATTAGGTGCTTTCCTCAGCTTTATAATTTTAAATAGAAGCCATGTACGTGGAATTCAAAAGCTTCTCCGTATGTCTGTTCTGGGATGAAAATCATCATTATCCGATCACCGCCTCTTGGACGCATTAAATCTCCAAGCAAATTTTATTCTAATCGGTCCAGCGGTTTAGCCTTGAAAGTAGTGAACTAAAGTTACATTCTAATGCTACACTTAATGCCTTATTGCAAAAGACCTATGATCAATATGGACAGACTTTAAAATGACTTCGAGTAGCTAAAATAATTCAAAACTTTGAATATACCTACCTACTACTACAGTATCTCCGTTTATCATACAATAGGCTTCTTAAATAACTGGTTTTAATGAATATCTAGTTTTCAAGTTTCAAGGATCTAAACTTACCTACTATTTAACCAAAAAACTATGAAGAGCTAAACAAAAAGATTAGGTTGACTCATAAAGTTGTGCTAACAGCTTATCGTCGACGAAATGGATCGATTGTATGATTCATTCACAGGGCTCCCTCTTGCTAACTTTCGTTTTGTGGTGCGAGTCAAAAGCTTCAGCGTGTTTACTGTTGATCAAAACTTTTTCCGTAGTGTTTCGTCAATTATGTTTGAACTGCTTTATTTTTTCCAATCACAGGTCTTGTTTAAATAACACACAAACACTGAACAAATAAATTATCGTAGGTGAATAGGTGAACGAATAAGATTCTCAAGGATCCCAGTATCGAGATATTATTTAAATGCAAATATTATGAGCAATGAGGCAATGGTGAATCGCAAAATCGTAAAAGCTTGAATCGCATTGCTTAGACCTGACGCTACACATATTAATTGCAAGCATTGCTATTAAACACATTTGTCAGTGGCTGTCCGATTTTATGATGCGTCCAGCTAAGGCTAGTTAACCAGGAACTTGCAATATTTTGACATCTAAATAATTAGCATTAGAAATATTCTAGCGCTGACAATTTACTTTATTATTCATTTGCTTTTGTCATTTATTTCATTACCAAAGCTTTTTTATGTACACTAGATTCCACTTTTCGTACAATTTAGTCGCAGGTCTTCATTTACTCAGGAAGAAAATATTCACTTCACCCTTAAACAGCACGTAGACCTAAGACCTAATAAAGTGTCTAGTTTAAAGACCACCTAAGTCCATATTGTAACAGGTTGCCAGTCCATTACTTGTGTTTCTTCGCTAACTTTTATCGCCACAATAAGCCTGTTTCATTCTTCTTTATACCCTGAAACGGGTATGTAATTACAAAACGGTGCGGCTAAGAATCTCTTACAATTGTCTCTTTAGTGTTGTTTCTTAGTAACTCCGTGAAATTCCTACCGTCTTTTTTATGTGCCTAGGCACGGGTCTGACAGTAACAAACATGATCTTTAAAAGAGACTGAGGCCTTCGAGTTTGATTCAGTATTTTTTGGGATAATCACATAAGAAATACTGTTCAAGAACATAAAAAGTGAAGTCTAAAGTTACTGTAACGTCCACTAAACGATTTCATTTTTATGAAGAATTAGCGATATCGGTACATATGTGATGTCGTATGCCGTGAATTGTCGTGACCAAGAGAAATATGGATGCATATAAAGATTTAAAGTAAAAGGTCTCAATGCTCTAGACTGCTTAATTATTGACAACTGTAGGTACTTCGATTACCAAGTCTGCCTCCGATCGCAACGTGATAGTTGAACATCGCGGAGATGAGGGTCATACAATCGATACTGTAGGGGTTGAAAATCCAGACTTCAATCCTATTTCTAACCCCAAATATACCTACGTTTGTACATCTCACGCATGTCAAAGGTCTAGAGCAGATATTCTACTATCAACTACACTACTATTAGACTTGAACCGTTTCGTAATGCAAGGTAGAAGGTTAAAATAAGCGACCTCAGTTTCCAAAACGAGTCCTTTTCTAATACCAAAAATAACAGCTCGACAATATATCAGATCCCAGTACTCTGTCCTCCACTTCCCCAGGGAAATCCAGCTTGATATAGGTACCAGGTACCAAGTGACAGAGCATTCACTCATATTAGAGAAATGACGAGAGATGTGGCGATGTTGTTTCAAAAATGTATCGAAAGTTCAGGGGCTTTATGTCGACGACTCAATTGATTTTATAGAAGTACCGAGAATTGTTATTTTATGTATCAGGAGACCTGCGTATGGTCAGCAAAAAAGTCCATTAACACAATCAAAATTACAAAAGTAGCTGAACACAGCTTTTGCATTTGAGATTTAAGTGATTTTTTGTTGCTGACTGTACCAAAATCATTGATTCTTTTTTATTCGTGTGTGTAGCAGATTTAGCAAGAAGTGGAAATAATGATCTTAAAATTCTGTTTTATAAGCTAAGTATGAAGTGTCAACATAGCTAAAGAGCATCCAACATTATGTTTAATGGCTAGTAATCTATACAGAAGTCATCGTAAATAAGAGCGGTGGTCAGATAAATAAGGTTTCGCTCTATAATTTATAATGATCTGGGAATAGATGAAAGTGAACATAGATAACTTGTAAAGGCTTATTTGTAGGTATCTATGATTTTGCAATTTATTACTTAACTGTGAATTAAATATCGCTTTCATTTTATTGTCCGATAATTTCGAACGATACATTAAAAATACATCAAAACTCATAGTAAGGGAACAAAACTCATAGGAAAAAATCTTCTGCAAATTCAAAGTTTTTCCTTCCCTTAAAAATAATGATTTGAACATCAGCTCAAAATCCTACAATAAATATTATTTATAGCATCAAACATCCCTAACAAGCCCTTAGGGAGCAATTTATCAAAATTCAAAAAACAACAATATACGCTTGAGCGCTGTCAGACGCACGTGTCCTTTCGCCATATACTTCCATATTTTATGGTGTTCATCACACTCGGCTTCATATACGACAGTTGACGGATTGTACACCCACTGAAGCTTTTCTATGTGTAAGTTTATGGATATTTGGGTTACTTTTCATCAATATCTAAGTTTTGTGGGTTTAATTAAAGACTTGTGAGTAGTTAGATAGGTAGAACATGATATACATATCATGTTCCTTCCGATTGAATCCTGAAGTGTTTAGTTTCTACAAATAGGCGTCAGAAATAAGACGTATCTCATCTGTGTGTCCTTTTACTGACTACGTTGGGAATGCCTTCCAGTCACCGGATGCCGGCAACTACCAATGTTTTAAAATACGTTATGATTAAAGAAAAGGAACCGGTAGGTACTGATATTTTATTTTTCTCTGCAACTCCTAAAAAACTCGTTCCTCCTAGCCTCCATAAACTTCAGTATTACCCGTCACATATTTCATACAATTCACAATTTATAAACCGGAGCCCGATAGCGAAAATGAGAACAAAAATCCTGAAAGAATAATTTATCAGTAACGCAGCCGTTAATCAGAGGAATATTATCTTTTTCATACGTGACCGTGTCGCTGTAAAAGTACTGAAAATGTAATTAATGCTCATTGGAGTCACGTACAGGGTCCGATGTTCGATTAAATTCTATACGAGTTATATGACAACAGCAGATAATAATTTGGAATATTTTATTTTAATTGTTTTCCAGGTGCGTGCTTGTGATGTCATTTGTTTCAAAGCGCGCCCTTTTGTTGTCTTTGTTCAAGCGATGACGTCAGATGTCATGCTTGATTGAAGAGGCTTCAATAGAAAATTAGTATCCAATTTAGACATTTCTGGAAGAAGCCAAACATGATAGCTACCTTCTTTCATTTCAATGAATAAGTGAGTATCAAATGGTTATTAGAATTGAAGCAATTCGATATACCAATTACCGAATTACCTATCGAATAGTCGTTTAGGAATCGGTAAACAACTATTATAGGTTACGAAACAAATAAATCTTAGATAATGCTATACAAAGATGGCAATAAAAGCCTCATAGAGACGAATAGCGCAACTTTCTGAATAAAATATTCATCTGGATATTTTATAGTTTGGGGTGTGAGGCCTCCGAGGCATGGGTTTTCCATTTGTAAATGGATTTCAAAATTAAAACATACACCTAAGGGACCGTCTGAACATTTTGATTAATTTAAACGTTTTTCTGTAGGTGTATCTATTGATAGACGATGAGGCAGACTGGTACCGTCAGGGGATAAAGTTTGAAGTTTTAATTAAAAAGTATTTTGTATTTCATTAATGTCAAAGTTCCACATTATTTCAAAAACATGCCAAACAATATACTTTAGCATCCATTTTATATTACCTGTATATGATTCTACTAAGCCTCCACGTATTTTAAAAACAAAGGAACCATATTTCGTCCAAAAAGCATTACATGACAGTAATATCCAGAGCACAAAGGTCATAAGTACAGCAATAATCGTAAAATATCAATGTTTATAGGCACCCCAGTGTGCGTGACGATTTAAATAAACCATGTTTGGTACAATTTTATTACTATTTTGATGATATAATTTCATTACACGTTACGGTTTAATGTCTCCTCCATAGGTTACTAGGTATATGTATTATTGTGCCCATTTTCCCCATTAAATAAGTTAAAAAGACACGTAAGAAGCCTTGCGGTAGGCAGAAAATGGTTGGCACGCTTTAAAATCCAAATCCTTTACTATATCTATACTAATATTATAAAGCTGAAGAGTTTGTTTGTTTGTTTGTTTGTTTGAACGCGCTAATCTCAGGAACTACTGGTCCGATTTGAACAATTCTTTCGGTGTTAGATAGCCCATTTATCGAGGAAGGCTATAGGCTACTTTTTATCCGGGTTCGTGCAGAGGTTCCCACGGGATGCGGGTGAAACTGCTGGCAGAAGCTAGTTACACTATAAAAATATAAGGTTTCAATACTATACTTTTTAAACATACATACTTTTTTCTTATAATAATAAGTTTTATTCCCGACAAAACAATACTATTTAACATTGTGGCGAGAATCTGCGGCATATTGCCACAACAGTGCCATACCTACGTGCCGTTCGTTGCTGCTGAATGCTTAACTCTGTTTGTTTATTATATTCTGTTATTGTGAAATAGCCTAGAATAAGAATATAACTAATTTACTACAATTCATTTCTGAACACTTAAAATTAAATAACTTACCTATTATTTAGATTTGCATGCCTTCGTGTCACAGTATAAAAATGTCTTTGTCAAAAAAAAATAAAAACAACTGCAACCAATCCTATTCGAAATTAGAGGTAAAATACATGAATAAAAGTCGAAACTTAACCGTTCAATGATTCGTCACAATATTCGCATTATAAACAAAGCTTCTGTGTACTGGCCAGCGAAACGTTTAAATCCTTAAAACATTAGGCTCACCGTCCTAATCCTACCTATTCCTGTTTGTTCCCGATTCTCTAACAAAGAGTTGTGTGGGCCCGGACGATAAAATTTATAAAATTTATGGCAGGGGATTACGTGAGCGCGTGAAGGGTTGATGGTGAACGCATTAGAAATACATTAGTGTCGGAAACTATGGAACTGTGATGTTATTAAAAGTAATGGGTTTGGTTTTTAATTATTTGACTTTTAAACCTTTTTGTTGTTATTAAATTCTACTCCAACAATAATTGCAGCGACATATTAATGCACAAACAAGTTTTCAGCTTTTAGTTTTCGAAGTCAAATTACGAACTAAAAGATTCAAATATTCTCATACTTATGACTTCGCCAAGCCTTTCTACACACTAAAACATAAAATAATGCCTCAAACTTTGTTATTAAATTACATTCATTCCATTACCCTGGCACTTGGAGCGGTACTTAATTTTCGGCCTAACCCCCGAAATCTAGGCATTTGTATAATGTAGGCAGTTTGCAACAATCCCTAAAGCCTAAGATTAGGGTCACGTTTGTAAAACTAAGTTAGACGATGCGTGGAATAATTTAGATTTTATGTTGTTTGTTTAGATGATCCCTCGAGATGGTAGTTTCTTCGGTTGACTTACTAATGACCGTTCTTGAGACCCTTACTAATATCACTACGTTTTATAAAACAAACTTGTCCTGCGCGTATGTCTGTTCGTGATCAACTATTGAACTACGGTATTCACCATCATTCACGAGGAAGATTTGCCTATCTATATAAAGCTGGGGCAACGCTATCAAATGACTAAGTACCTAATCACATTGAATGAACATTTCAAATTATGGCAGGTACTAAACATACAAAGGATGAACAAAAAACTATTTTATCCGGTTGCGCTGATTTCTCAGGATGCAGATGGTAAACCCACAAAACCGTAGAAAGAAAAAAAGTCAAAGTACTACCTCAATTTTAAAGGATATCTTAAGTTACAGTACAAATACTTTCTGCCAAGGAGGTGCCAAGCCTGGGTGTGCCGGACGTAATCATTTAAGCATTATCCCCGTTCCTAGAACATTCCTCAGCTTTACCGACAAATAAAAAGCAATAAGCATTTCCTTCACTCGTTACTAGTGTTTTACCGAGGTTTCTTTCTCCTCCTGGAATGTGTATATTTTCCTAAGACAAAGTTATTTATCCTGAGTAGAAATATGATCTGTCTTTTTGCCAAGTTACTCTCAAATCGGTTTCTGTCAGGAATTTTTGTGTTTATGAACTACCGTATAAAGATAGTCAGATTGTACTTCTTGCTTTGTTCCTAATTTAGCGTCTGTGCAGTATTGCTTAGTTTACTATAATGACTAAAAATATATATTATTTTCTTTAGCCAGCGGTCTCACTACAATAACCCGCGAATCTGGATACAGGGTCACCTAAGGCCTTTCTCTATATATAAACTTTCTATCCAAAACTAAAACAGAATTCAAATTGGTTGGGGACTTTCTGGAGCTTCACTCGATCAAACAAACACACTTCACCTGTATAATATTAATATACTCATTTTAAAATAGGTACTCTTGGAAACTGTCTACGGTCCTTCACATGCCTTCATACATCCTTGTTCTAATAGAGAGATGTCAAGTTAATTTGTGGGCTCGTGCATTGACCTCACAATGTCTTTGATGCGGTCGCGTGGCTGAAAGGTGTCTAGCATTGCTAATTACTTTAGTGTTCGACTAATTCACTTATGAATTTGAGATAACGTGAACACTGACTTGTTGGCATGTTGCTGTAGTTACAGAAGATGATGGTTTATTTTCGTGTACTTAGGTATTTCTTTTTTCGTAAAGAGTGGTCTTTAAATTAAATTTAAATGTCTTGGAAATTTACCAGAATTAAGCAGTCAATACATAGTGCTCTTAAAATAGTGGTACTACATAGAGGTTTTTTCAAGTTTCGTTATATCAATTCATAGTTATCTTTTAAAGCTTAAAACATTAATGGAAATGAATTAAAATTTAACGCACCAAATACATAGTCATCACACTGACCACTATCTCTACAGATTGGAGTCATTCCATCCAGAACCGACCCATAACTTTTAAATGTATTGAAACTTGACACAGAAATAAAAGTAAAAGATACGTAGAACTTTAATTATATTTCTAAACGTATATATTTAAAGCTACCCAATATTCATAGCTCATTTATAACGATCTAAACGTTCCTGTATCACGTGAAATCGGTTCTGGTCTGTAATTAACTTTGATTTGGGTGCGAATACGGGTAAAAAATGTTTACCTGGAAGTTGGAACATTGGAAGATTAAAAGAGACTATTTTTTGTTACACAAGAGTTATGGTGCGAAACAAAATGTCATTATAATTTTTATATGATCACGAAAGCTGAGAAATGATTTTTTTTTAAAGAAAACTCTTTTTTTAATCCCATAAGTACAAGATATAAAATGTAGTGATTCAATCAAAAAGTCGTTTTTTCATTTCAAAACAGGTGAAACAAATCAGCCCTCACTATCATTTGGATCGGACTTAAATGTCCAGTTCCCATAAGCAAGACGTCACTAGTATAAATAAGCTTACAATTAGTGTCACAGAACTCATACGCATCGTATAATCCCGATTATGATAGCCACAACAAACCTTTGACAAAATAAAAGTAAAGATACTTATCTTTACCTTTGGACATTTATCGTGTCCACCTGGCTCTAAGACCCACAGTAATGAGTTCGTAAAACTTATCTTTATCACTTAAACCTATCTAAATTATCTTTATTACATCTACGGATCTATTCAACTGCGTCTGATGCACCCCGACTGCATCAAAGTCAATATGTTATTATGTGAACCATTAAATTATCTTTTATTTTGTACCCAATAATTACAAAAGAATGTACGGCCGGACGCGCCAACGCTGCTTTATGAAAAAGAAACATAAATTAAAGGTGCTAAGGTAAAAAATGAATTGTATTAGTTGAATCAATTATAAGGCCATCTTCGTGCCGTGGATAAACTGGTTCTGGATCAGCCTCGCAATGGATTGGACTAGCTACCGCTGGACTACTTTTTTGAACGAAATATTTTCATTAATTACTCCGTACTCCTCTGTGACTGTTTGATTAAAAACTCGAACCTTTAAGATTAGTATAAAGTAAACAGCCGCTAAGATAAAGAAGATAGATTGGTTCTACAGGTATCATTAATCTTTTGATTAATTTCGTGTGTAAACTTCTGTATTTGACTTTAACTAAATGAGTTTTCAGCTTCACTTCATAAATATAAAATAAGAATCTATTTAAGATATTTTAAAAACTTAACTTCTCTATAAGAAACTACACCATAGCGAAAAAGAACAATCATTTTTAAAAGTTTTAATTAAAAGCCTACTATTTTTAAACAGCAGCAAACAACATTGGTAATTCTATCTAAGTTTTGTTCAAATGAATTTTGGAATAGCATCCCGGTTTTGGCGAAGTTTCACATTACGGACAGCGATCCTCCCGCGCTCGTAAAGCTTGTGGGGTCCGCCGTGGCACAATTTATTTGGCGTTAGACCTACACAGTTTTTACGAAGCTCAGCCTCAGGCGAACAACCCTTTTCGCAATAACGAACTTGTGCATTGAGGAATAGAGGGAGAGTTAAATATTTCTCTCTATCAAAGGCTATGGTGCTTGCAAATAAGGAAGTCAATGGGTGAGGTTACCTCACCCTCTTTCAATACAATTTTCATCGAGTTTTTTATAGTCCTTTCGACTTAAGGTTGTTTGCAGACGGATTGCAAACGTGTGGTTATTTCTATATTGCTGTTTTGTTGTTTGAATACTCAAGGTTTATTAAGGATTACGTTCAATTTCTGATACTATGATGATCTACAGTTTTGGCCGGTCATTATTGGTTTCATGTCGTGTGAGTGATGTCGGTTCGTACTGGTGTGTACCAAATTACTTCCAATACAATTTTATGGTAGACGAATTTACATGATTTGACACGGTCACCTTTCAATCATTGGCCTCATCATGTTGAATCAAAATAAGTAGCTTTGCAATAAAAAATACTGTTTGGCTCAGGTATTTACAATGCGCACAATCTCTTTAATATTATTATTACTACCACGATTTCATAAAATATGTTAGTAGAATGCGAATTTAGCTACAATATAGCCACATATTGGATTTAACTGAGCAATTCTTGAGTCATTACTTCGCCATTACCAATTGCTAGCATTGTGAATACCGTTAAGCAATTCAGGCTACTATTTATAAAGTGAAGACTCGCGTGTGAAGATTGTATCGTTTTTCTACCTCTGATTGTTTAGATTTAAATTGGTACAATTTAGATCTTATTTCTCTATTCTATTGCCTAGGCTGTCGACGCGCTGTCGTTCTTTTTTTTTATTCACTTCATCTTTGAGTACCTACTTACTGTACGAGAAATAATATTTGATGAGACGTTCATGTTAATTAAAATCTAGATTAATACAATAATAAATAACCATATTAGGTACATGTTTTGTCATAACAACTGTTGTTGTTCGAGTGTCCACTTAAAATTATATTTTTACTTTCATCAACCCACATTATTCAATACCTATCAATTTACCTAGATCAAATAAATGTAGGTACATATTCAAAAGAATGTCCAGGTAAGTCCTCTGGCAAGCGTTTCTGTTTCACGTGAAACCCCGCGATATTTATAGACTATACGCGTTTTAGCATCGATCCCGACTCCTTGCCGGGTCCTTGCATGGCTCCCTTTATACCATTGAACTTTGGATTTACATTGTATTCTGTATCAGCTTCATGTGGTTAAAGAACTAAGAATTTTGGAAAATGTGCTCTTTCTAGACGATAGCAATTTACATTTACTTTAAGTGCTTACTTTAAAGTCTTAAGTCTGAATAGTGATTCATTAACTTTTAAACTTGGAGGCTAATATCCCACTATATAGAACTTCTTCCAGTGAAAATTGATGTCGGAATGGTCACGTCAGTCCCATGTCGGGCGTCGACTATCCAATCACAAGCCAGGCAGCCCTCAGACGAGATGAGCCTTCGCAGAAACTTGGATGAGGCGTGCTGAATAATAATATCGTACGCAATTTATGATACCAATCACATGCGCCAGACAAACTTCGTATATTATTTTAGATTGATATAATAGTACAGAGGTGTATAACATGTACGTTGTAAATCGTTTAATCATCACATTTTATTGCTTGTTCTTTGTCTAAACAAAATTGATTCGCATTGGTACGAATGTTTCTATTTACACTTTTACATTCAAACAGGCATTTGTTTCTGCGTCTAACCCTTTCCCATTTCACCGAATCAGTTTCTTGACAACAAAAGTACTCGATCCTTTTGTTCTTATCCTACGTTGTGTATATTGAAACACTTACGATCGCTGGGCGTCGGCGGCGCAGCGACGCACCATCCTAGAGCTCCAACGAATAACACAGTAACTGTTAGCAAAGCCATTTCTGCACTACTTACAGTAATTTAGTCTATCAGGTTTATATAGTTGACCGTGAACGCCCACCGTCCATCATTAACTTCATACGACACGGCCTTGGCAATTGAATAATCGTATCTGTCGTCCTATTGAAATCTGTGACATTGTGTTACAGTGCATGTACGTCTGCCGGGGCCTTTGTTTCACCAATTGTTGTTGGTTTATCATTACTATTAATGTTATCATCGGAAGCTACTGTTCTTGTTTTCCTGTTAGGTGTATTATGTGTCGATTAACCGTAAGGTCCTTGATAAGAGTCAGGGTCGGCTGTTGAGATTGTTTTGTTTCTACTGTTATCTTTTGCATTAATTGCATTCTTGTCAGTTACTTGTATTTTATGTAATTGGTTCTTTACTTAAATAGTCTTGTATTCATTCTTTGTTTTGATAAGTGTAAGTAATACGCACTTTCCTACAAACATATTGCGTTGTTTTGTAGCTATATAAAGTCAATAAATCAAGTCTTTTGTATGTTTAGAAACGGATGTGGCACTCAAGAAAGATAAATCGAAATACTCACATAGTGTCAATGTCTTCGTTTCAATTTTATATTCATTGAATATTCTTATTGCGTTAGTCGTTTATGATACGAAGTTCAAGGCAAGTCTTACTACTTGCCATAGTTTTGTTAGCATTTTTTTCTGTAATAAATATAACTTTGTCTTTTTCATTACAATTCTTGTTTTTTAAGTGTTTGAAGCAAGCAGTACGCTATGGAGATAGATACATGTTCACTTGGAAAATTAAATCTACAAAAATAACTAGCAATTTTCGTATTTTTGTTTTCCTATTCCTAATTATCAAAGTTCCTCTTTGTTCAACAGTTTATTACCTTGTAGTAACGGCTGGTTCCGCGTAAATCGATACAAATGCGTTGCCGACCGTCTTTTGTTAGGGGATGTTACCCCTAAGTGCATGCCACCCTTACTGCACGGTGGTTACAGCGCTTTTTGTGATGCAAAGCGCTTTACAGCTCAGTTTTTTTGGACAAATATTCTGCTATTGAGATTAATAGAGGTGTTGTCGTAGTTTTTGTTGGTTGTCAGCAGTCTTTTGTTATTTAAGTCTTGCTTTGCTTTCTTATTAAGTAGACACACGTGTATCATTCAAATGAAAACACGTTTTCTTAAAAGCAGCTTATTTCATTCACAATAATATATTATGTTCTTACATTTCTTAAGAAATCATACTAAAAATAACTTAACGCCTTATAATGTTTACGCGAAAACACTTCAAAGCTTATCTGTCTCGATAACCACTTATAGTAAGGTAAGGTGAACATAAAATGTTGTGAAATACAACACTCGTTCGGCGTCTGCGCTTGAATTGTAAAGTCATTTTCTTATTGGCGCCAAGCTTAAGTGTTAATACCTATTCTAGTGTTTGTATAGTAGTTGTGCAAAATTATTGTAGCAATAAATTGTGGTAGTTAATGCACAGTCAGGTTTCCTAGTAACCTTTTACCAGGAAACCTGACACTGTGATTGTATGTGATTGGCAGATGCCTTCATCTTCCAATACTTTTATTATGACAGGCATTGTGTGTTTTGACTAGATCGAAATGTTACAGGATGTAATGATATTGAAAGTTAATTCATATTTTATGTACTGTAGGAAATAAGTATTGAAGCGGACATTATCGATCGTTATTAATCAGAGTGCCCAAACTTTAACAACAGCAAGTTTCACAATGACTAGCGAATTTTAAGATGGCCGCCATCAAAGTTGCTTTCCAATTTACTTAAGGTACAATATATTTTTGTTTTCTCGCCAGACATCTTTCTGCAGTTAAGCGTAAACTTGGCTCATAATTCTGTCGTACAACGGAAACTCTTTACAAGTTAAACTGGATGTTTTCAGTGGAGTTCCCGAAGAGTTTTTGTACGTTTTACGACTGAGCATCCGGCACTGGCCATGACTCACTGAATGATGTAGGATCTTGTCATGTCGGCAAACATGCTCTCCGCTCGGAATAAGGAATTATTCGGGATGAAACCTTTCCGAATGCGAAAGTTAAACTCGTCTACCTTTTCAAAGCGAGTGATTTTTAATAGGATTGTTCAGAGAGTGTATTTTTTCGGCATTGTGGTAACGGCTCCTGAATAATAAAGCGTAAATAATTAGATTTATAAGCAAAAGTCACAACACCTTAATTTCAACGTCACAACACGGTACGGTAATTAAGACCCCTCAGCATAAATCTGAGTCGGTAGCTGCTTTCAAAGGCAAGAAAAATCTACGCAGTCCGGGGTACAAAAGTGCCTGAGGCGTTAATTTGCCCCAGTGCACCCCTGCTGAACATCGCGCTAATCTCATTAGCGTCCCGCGGGTGCATTCGCTCAAATGGACCCCCCACGCCTGACGATTTGACAAAAGACATCCGGAACATCTAGTTTGACGACTATGCCGACTGAGTTGGTCTGAACCTGACTAAATGCGATTATAGGGTGAAGTCGGTGAGCAAAAGGATTTAAATTATTTGAAGTGAAGGTTGCGTGCTTTTCACTGAAATCATTAGGGAGTCTACGTTTATGCCCTCGCATGTAATGTATCTTTGTGTGCATATAGAATCCTGTCATCTTTAATGACGACCTACATCATCATATACCTGTTCTTTTTTAATAAATTGTCTCTACATATCAAAAAATGATAAAGAGATTTCGCAGAATATGTATCCCTCTTACCACTTACTCTTACCACAAATAAAATCCTAAGGAATGAGTTCGTAATTCCAAATTACAATTTTGTCAAGCAGTCGTGTGAAGGGTAAAATAAGTTGTAGCTTAATATGAATTATGAACTTGCGAACTCGATTCCAAGTTAGGAGCTACATGAACTATGAATCATAGTTGACAGCTACATGTGTGAAAATGTAAGGCTTTATAGTATACAGATATAGCAAGAACTTTCCAAAGCCGTCAGGCAGTTTGTCAAGTCTGAATTTGTGTAAAACTTATAAATTCGATTATTGAACGGGAGAGGCTCGTACTACTTCGGAATTTAAATGAGTTTATCGAGATTTTTCTAAACAACTTCCACGATTCATGGTAGAGAGTCGGAATTATTTATTGTTTTCTTGATTCCATGGAATGGAACTTGATTTTTAAATTAAATTGAGTTTTTGGAATGCGGAAAATATTTCGTGGATTCGATGGATACCTATTTCCCCCTTAATTTCTGTCTGAACTTATTTAACCAAACTTTTGTTTTTGTTGCAGGTCTTCATCAAAACAGCCAAAGTATTTACAAAAAAAGTAAGTTTTGGTAAATAAATTAAAAATAACAATTAACACGTCACGATACAGCGCTCATACATCAAAACCGAGTCCCACGTTGGGCGCCAATAACTCAGCAATCAAATGAATGTTAGCGCGAATGCTGTATTAATGTGATTCTGATGCTAAACTATTCGTATTTACAAAGCAATTAATTGTTAGTTTAACGGAGATGGTATAAACTTGGATTTATATTGCTTAGCATTCCTAGTCAAACAAATATTTGATTATAATCCAATCACAGAATATGTGAGATTGGCAAAAACGTTTATTACATAGTTAGTAGTCATTGTCAAGAATGTCTAACTACGATATACATAAGGTTATTCCTGTAAGCCTGTCCCATAAACATATCTTAAACAATATTAACGCTATGGGGGTCCTAAGCCCAGGTGGTTATATAGTTCTCCCCGTGTCTAACGATTAGTAGTGGTGGGCCTGTCTGTAGTATATACCCATATCTTACGGATAAGTTATAATTCACGGTATTATATACCAAAGTCATTTGAGAGTTTTTAGTAACCATCTCTAAATAGGATTGTAACTGACCAGTCTCAATGAAGTATTTGTGAACCTCGTTATAAATTGTTAATACTTCCAATTTGAAATATACCTAAGCTAAGCTATTAAAATATCCAAAAGAAGAATGACTGTTTTACACTTGTCTAATAAAATTTTGGCTGCAAAATGAACCATATGTCAACGTCATAATTTGACATTTTTTTAGACAAGGCATAAACTGACGTTTAAAAGTTTTTGTGGTAAGACGGATAGGATCTACCTACTCCCTAATCTACCTACAGGATGATTTGAAACAAATGACTTTCAAATTCCAAATTATTTTGGTAGCTAAGCAAGACCTATGAAACAGAACCCCTTAAACTTATTACCATGTTTATTACTACTTGGTAGCTATAGTTATGGCCCAGTGACTCGCGTCGGTGAGTCATCTACAATTATCGGGTAGCCGGGTCAACTCAGGGTACTTCAGGGGAACCCACCCCAAATCCGAAATTAAAATTCCGAACGTGACGCGGAGATAATAGATGATCAAAAATTTGACTACGTAATGAATATGTAGATTTTATTAGTTATTTAAAAAATGTAATGAGATTCGACAAAAGATTCTGTAGACATGTGTCTTTTTTATCTGATCGTGCGTAAATTGAGCACGTGATCGCCAGTTTTATTGTGCTACCAATTCTTATTATATTGGGATTTGAATTTTCTTGTGAGTTTGCTGCTGTTCAACTATGTATTTACCATAGTGTAGCATGAGTCAGCATTTCTCAAAACAAAAAACTGTTACGATATCAATTCGTGGAAGTTATATTTCGAGTGCCAGACACAACAAAATTAGCATTTTCTAGTAATTCTCCGACTCATAACCTCCAAACATTAAAACGCTACATTTTGGTAACTCTGTCGTCGCCATAAACATTTAATAAGTACTTATCTATGTGGATCTAACTTCGTCTGGTTTAAACAAACGCATACGGCATAAGTCACACGACATGGCGTGCGGGGTGCAAGGGGGGGGGGGGGGGTGGCAATATGGCGACTAATTGCACCGATTCACAACTACCGCCCAACCGTAGAGACATCGCTTGATTGATTATTATTGTCCGTTAGCGATATGGAAATCGCTTAAGCTTTTAGACTATTACAGGACCGCCATTATTGTTCCCCCCAAATTATTATAATTTAGGTCCTCGCTACTAAATAATGGTAAAGAGAGCTATTACGTTTGATATAGAATGTTCGACTTATCAATTAAGGGCCGTAATTGTAGGTCGATATGTTAATATATTCAATCTTCCCTATGCTCACATAAGATATGTTTTGAGTACCAAGACGATTTATGAACCTATGCGTTTTGTAAGTAATAAAACTAAACAGCTACCATTATTTCTAATTACCTACATTTTCTCCCTAAAACATAATTGAAAACAATAAAGCGGATATTCATCTAAAATATTCCATATTGCAAGAAACACAACCACGTCTTCAGAATACAACTGCAGGCGAATAAATCAAAGCAATTCTAAATCGGTGACTAAGCAACATCGACCGACGCTTTATCTTTTCAGACAGTCGGCGCCTTCGCTTAATGTGTTTCCTATTAAACCGTTTAGGCGTATGCTTCATCACTTACGAAGTGCAATGGAGAAAACGAAGCTACATTCATGATAGCTTCTGTAATTAATTTCAATATGTCATTTTGAATTCAGAATTCTATAATTCTTTAGGTAAAGATCTCATTGGAGTCTTTATAATCTGCGTAGGTACCATTATTATCATTCTAATGAAATATAAAAGGCAAGGATCACATTTTTTTTATTCCATAAAAAATCGTTTTTTTTTTATTTTGTCGCCGATAAAAACGAAAAATTTCGATATGTGCACATTATTATAGACTCACTCTGTATTATGAGTTAAGATTTTCACACAGCAAAAATATTTGATCTAACAAAAAAATCTTTTGTTAGTAACAAGCTCCGTACCTATTTATAGAGCTACGAAAAGAACAGAGAAGTATGTGGAGACGCACTATCGCATGCTCGCATACCCAGGCAACGTGCCTCGCATGCTAAACGCCCATTGTCCTTGCTTGAAGAATCTGTTCGTTACATGTTCCAAGAGTATCGATATAACACGACGTGAATTATGATTCACGTGTGAAGATCAATGTGTGGCGGATGCCATGGAAAGATATTGTATAATAAGATTGAAGGTTTTTGTCGTTGGGTAAACCGATTTCGATCTACTGGATTATTAAGTAAAATTTTCGCGTCCCCGTACCTATAGGTAGAAGTTTTCTGTGTCCTATAAGTGGGAACCAAATTATAATTTAATTCTGATAATAACATTAAATACTACTAAAACTTCATAAATATTTTACCACACCTATATCCACACCTATATCGCGCGAAACACCTGAAAACCTACTCGTTAATCCTTAAATCCACACGAAATGAATCCGCGCCCACCGCTTCTATAAGTCTCAACTAATTACCCCAAACACTTTCGGTGAAAAGCCTTAAAGGTCGAAAGCCAAGAGAGTTTTAATAGGAAAGCAAATCCTGATCTAATCCGGATTATACTCCCGGCGAAAGGAAAAATCCTCACGAGGAAGTGTGAGTCTGCAGAGACTTTTTAGAACTTATCGCGTGTGTGTTCTAGACTTTAATTAGACGTCGGCCTGGGACTTACTTCAATTTAGTCTTCGGAACTGGCTTTGGATGTTCTATTTTTAAAAGTTAGAGTGTTCGGTAAACTTGGTTGTGGCGTGTTCATGTTTCTTTTAAGCGGAGTTGACAAGTGACGATGTTCGGAGCGGTGTGTACTCGGCATAAATAAACTAAAGGTGCTGGATGTGTCACTTGGGTAACTTTTCTGGAAACTTGATCATTATGTGTACTTAGATAATATTTAAGGTTCGGCAGGGATTACATTGAAAGAGATATAAATATAAGCAACGGGAGGTAATGTTCTAAGTTTGGCAAAGCCAATAGGATATAAAATAAGCTTTCCTGAACAAACTATCCTAAAACGTAGAGTATAATTAATTGCCTAACAAAAATCGTTCTTTTTAGTCTACACCAAATTCAAACGCACATCCATACTCGACCACATGAGTCTACAGCAGAGGAATCAATCATTACCAATGTGTATTGAAGCGAGAATTTTTCCGCAGCCAAAGTTGAGGGCAAAACTAGGTTTTAATTAATCGTCTGTTAAACGAATTATATTATTCACGGATAGTTGATCAGATTTAATTTGATATACGTTTTGGCTGATGGCGAACTTTAGCGCTGAAAAAGTTCGCATTAATGAATTTTCAAACTTCATTCATATTGCTCGAAGTTATTTAGTTGGTTCATTAAAATATTAGGAAATCATAATTGGATGTTTGTTTGGTTGTTATTAGTTATTAATTCAGACATGAAAGATATGGAAAAAAATATCATTTCAAAAGTACTTTAATCATATTTACGCTAAAATTAAAATATTATTTACATCTCGTGGGCTAACAAGGCCTAAATTAATCTAACTTAATTTCATGAACTGAATATTATTAATAACTAAACCATAAACAAAAACATCGCATTAAGTCCACTCCAGACGCCCCAAAGAGGCGTGTAAAAAATAAACAATGTCTATGAATTTGGAGCAAGTAAATGAGCCGTTGACACATTACTCAACAAAGCCTAGCTATGTTATGAAGAGGGTCGTCAGTTGATTCGTGACATGATGAATACCACACAAAGACTCAGAAATGATCTACGCTAACCCGCCTTGGGAAAAGGATTTTTATGAGCAATCTCTTTAGTTAGCTTATAAGTATATAAGGCGTAAGAATATTAGGTTTCTGGTGTGTCACTGGTATCTTTGACAGTTTTTAGGTGAATGAATCTACATAATGTTTCTGAAGTTTTAGAAACCAGTTTTGTAGAAGTCATTCATAAGACTTCAGCCAGTGACAGCTTTGAGGAGAACTCTACCTTTAAAATAAATTAGCCAGGTTATTAGTCGTTTGATCAGTCTAATAATAGTGTGACATATTAGGGTCCCTGATTCATAAAAAGGACCCAAAAATGAAAAGGCAAAACTAGCAGAAGGTCTTTATGCGCTGGGAACTCCGCTGGTGTGAAAGCGCTCTTAAATAGCTGCAGAATTTAATTGCAAGTAAAATGTCTTCTAAAAGATGTCTCATTGGCATTTAAAGATTTTCATATAACAGCGCCTTAACTCTTGCAGTGACTAATACTAACGGGATGGTGTTTTCGTGCCAACTATGGCGTGCAAACTAACAGATTGCATCTCGTCATTTCAAACTGAAATTGAATAAGAAACAACAGTTTAAGTAGTACATCCCACGCAGTCGTTAGAATCACTGGCGAATGATCAATGATCTTCCATAATGATAGGCCGTAATTGCTTGTAGGAAAGTTCATGGCCAATATAGATATTAAACTTCTTTGTGTAACTTACGACCTCTTTTAAATTAGTCATCGTAGTATGGTTTTTATTTTTTGCGCAGTTTGTATATGATATGACCAAATTGCTGTAACTACATAGGTATATAAGTTAAAATATTAGATGGCCGATAATTCGCGGGGAAATATCGGGCATTTTTTATGCATAGTTCCTTAATCCTTCCAGGAATGCATGTGTGCTTTCATGAATATACATAAGCAGGCCATCAGCAACCTCTTCACAAATTCTGTGTTCCTGGTACCTACTCCAAAAAAAATCTCAAAGCTAAAATCATAATAGCTAAAAAGAATGGCTGTCACTACGCCTGTTTGAGGATAAAATAGCACACGGGACGTTTCCCGGGCAAGTTGCTGAGACAAATATCTCCCCGGTGGCGTATTGTGTTTTCACTACCGTGCTTGGCCACGATTTACGCGTCTATCTACTACAAACTTTCAACTACAACGTTAAAATTTTGAAAGAAAGTTCCCGGAGTTTTGGCCGGTGTAAGTATAATAACCACGTTTAGATATTTTCTTTTATCTGAGTCTGCAAACAGTAACTTTGTTTCTTGCCTTTGTTGTTTTGGAAAAATACGTCAAAACGATAACCGCAGTGATTATGATCTTGGGACTTATGAAGTTGGCATTTGTAATCAAAGAAATTATTAAACTTTCCTTTTGGACTTATTAAATAACTTTGTGTCTTAAATTCGGGAAATTATTTTATGTTTTCCTACTACACCTATTATTACCAGAACTACATACAATATTTCTAAACTATTATGTTTTCATGATTACTATAATCAGTGTCCAGAGCTTTTTTCGTAAAGAAATTCAAAATTGTATGTAGATAACTACCTACACGCTGAACAGTTTTTGGGTTTTTCCATGTGGAATTCCCAATGGCAGCTCGGCGTCCGGATATATAGCCGTTTACGGCACCATTCTAGCTCCATATTGCCTGACAAAATGAAGTTCTATAAAGGCTGAAATTAGCTATTCAGAAAGTACCAAAAATCTTATAAATGCAGTTGTGTTTACGAATGCATTTCTAAATTTCATGTTTTTACTCAGTGGGAGAAAAAGTCTAAACTATTTTGGAGTTAAGTTTTTTAAGGTCTAATCCATGATAAAGTAACTGTCGCGAGTAGCACCACGGTTTCTTACAAACTAGACATAAATGTGAGTATGAGGTAATTAATGCTATGTTCCCGTGAACCGGCGGGGTCGGTAGTTTCCCATGCGTCGAACCGCGACGGTTGCTTGCCCCATTGTATCGATATACACATGGGATATCTCCTGTTAACCAGCTTTGGAGTTTTAAAATAGAAATGCACTACCACTACCTTTATAAAAGCCCTCCAAGAAGGCAGAGATTTTAGGTAATTGAGAAATAGGAAGCCTTTTAGATAACTCTTTGATATCGATGTAAAGTATTACCCTAAGGCACTCCCTCACTTCAACAGCTAGAGCCATCGCCGAAAACTTAATTTTATCTATGAAATTAGTTAAGAGGAAAAAAAACATTAAGATAATATTTGCAGAAGATTATCTATCGAAGGTTATACTGCTTTTTATGTGATTATATACTTGTCGGTCGATTATAAATATGGCGACAGGAAATGCCGATTATGTTAGCTTACCAGCTTGAGCGCTATAAAAAACCTGATAAAATGTAAACTTATGTAACCGAGGCAACCTGTTTGCATCTCCCTAGATATTATGATGTTAGAACCAGTTGTTTAATTATAAAGAATGCATAATTATTATGAAATGTTTTGTTTGCTCAGTCCCACGAGCGTGAGATAGGAAGGAAATGTCTATTGGTCAATAAGGAATGTCACGTTAATAGATGGTTAGAAAGGCGTTATTAGAGGTCTTGACTGCTCAATGATAGTGACTTCTGTTCTCCAACACGACATATTCTAATTATTGACAACCATCACGGAGGGTTCAGTTTCTGAAATAGAAATCTTCTTAAAAAACGAAATTGGGACCAAAAGTATACCTAAGTAAGTATAATCATCGGCAAGGATATTGAGCCCTGACCTTCACCTGCGCAGAAGTGATTTATTGGTTTATTGCCTTAAGTGTACAGTGCGCAAAGCGATCCCCACTTTTCCGCCGAGAGCTCATTATCCGTGCTGATAACTATAGTAGCTTAGCATACAATCGTAAAAGTCACAAGCAATCATACAAAATACCTTTAATACCTAGACGTAATGCCAGTCGCAGATAAATTCTAGGAACTACGGAGATTAGTGGGCACTGATTGTGAAATACTAACACAGCACCAGGTAACACGATAATACCGAACGTCGAGTCTGATAGGATAATCAGCGTCCATGCAGCGTAATAGGCTTTCAGTCCAGCATTACGTGCCTATATTATAACTATACCTGTCGAAACTGTCCTGTGTCCTATTTTGACGTGGTGTATGGACTAGATTAAGTTGTTAATCAGGTGAATGGAATTGTCAGTGCTCATTGTTTTAGGCGGATTAATGCTTTTATTCCGATTGACAACATTTGCTGTCGGATGGAGTTTGAGAGCAAGCTTGGCTTTATTTTCATGTGTGACATACTTAGAAAATAAAATAAGTAGTATTTTAAATACATAAACTGGGATAAATACAGGAAAAAAGTTACTAAAAATTTACGGAATAAAATAAATAAAATAATGATTACTGTCAAAAAAGCAACTTTACATTGTGATAGTTGCCGTTGAGCCACAAACTAAGCACAGCTGAACGTGAACTCTTTAGTAACTCGGTCAAAATTCCATGATCAATCTTCTAAAACAATTATCTGTTGAAGAACCCTCGAAATCTCGTTGTGACAGTCTACTGTGCCAATTACCGAAGTCGAGTAATTGACTCGATTCAAACACTCGGTATTTCAACTTGAAAATAAATTTAAATTTTCTTATTAAAACGTTACGAATTTTAAGAGGCTGAAACTGTGCCAATTAAATCGTCTACTTCCTGAATTTATTAGCAAGTTAGTTAGTTAAGTAGTATTAAGTTTGACCTTTAGGCAGAATTTTACTTTTTGTGTTAGAACATTTTGTTAACTTAATATAATTTCTTGAACATTGGAGAAAATTGTTTTCTGTATACCTGTTTAGTATCGGCAATCTTCATTCTGAATCACCTATACAAAAAGTCACATTACAAAAATCCATATAAGTACTCTATTAGCCTAATTTTTTTTTACACTCGCACGTTCACAACTTTTAGTCCGCCGATATATGGGACTTACAAATCAATATGTGATGCATTATAATGTATGTACATACACTTACATCATTTTATCTCATGCCTTTGGCACAAATATATCTACCTACTTCAATGTTGAGCTACAGCTGTCTTACAGCCACCCATGACAACTATACATAGGTACATCTTATACATAAAACATAATTTAAAGGCAATATACAACCAGATAAATTACCATCCTCACAGCCTTTGCTTTATTATAAACCCTGTGACAAATATTCAGTCCACAGTTGAATGCAACAGAAGTTATGAGTTCCAGTAACATTATCTTAAAACGTGTGCCATTAATGCGTATACCTCGCACTGGTCACTGGTCACATAAGGCACACGAAGCGTGCTTTAACTTCAAACAAGTTGTAGAACAATGTATTGAGTGTGTATTGTAGTGCAGTTGAAGTAAGTTTATGAATTACAAGACTGGAGTTCTAAGTGATGGAAGAGGTAAGCCTGCTTGTGTTATGTTGGATTATAAATGCAGCTGGCGATGTCCTTTTAAACAGGCTGTAATACCAACTAAGTTTCTTTTAATCAATGCTCACTTCTGCTATTAAACTGTCCTTAGGCCTCATCTCTTTTCGAGATCATGTTGTCATTTTATTATATTTGAGAGTAGTTTTCAGAGAAGTAAAAAGTCCTTCAAAGACCTTAAGATTATCTTTAGAAATACTAGCACCACTACTAATAATAAGCTACATTACCTCAACTGCAACAACAACAAAAAAATACATATGCAACACGAGTAACCTCATAAACAGACGTTAAAATTCAGCAAAAAAGCTAGCCAAAAATAGAAATACCGGTTGTACGAAAAACAGTACAATAGTTTACGAAGCCAGTGGTCAGATACCTTGAATCGCTAGTAATTATCCCGCACGCTAGATAGAAACAAAAAGTTTAATGGAATAACGGCCAAAACGGTTTGTGGTCGTGGGTGCTCGACCGAATTCTAGGCGATTTGCGACCGAAAAGACACATTCTAGTGGCGGTTGGTAAATACTTTTTTAATGTATTTTAGTGTTTTAATATGTAGGTTAACCATCGTTACCGGGAAAATTATTTATTGGTTGTTACTGTGAATATCAGTCAATGAATAGATAAGTACTTTATATAGGTACCATATTTTCTATAGAGATATTCAATCTTCTTTAGTATCGTGGGACTGCTAAACATCAAAGTATCCTTATAAAGTATACTAGTACTCGAAGAAACCGCGTAAAACGAATTCCAATAATAGACGTTACTTAAAACGATAGTCTTCCTGTATGACAAAAAATTACTAAACCCGAAACACCAAAGTACAGTTCTAATCAAAACCATTTACAATCTTTCGATACAGAACCATATTCGCTTAAATTGCGGTACAGTCGAGCACAGTGATCAAATATTCAACACATTCTATTAGTGTGGATGTTCGGTTGCCGTGCATATTTCATGAGAATATTACTACCACAGCCATTGATTAACAATCGTGGACATTGCTTATTAACGAGTGACGGTTTGACTTCCAACGGATGGAATTCGAATGTTCGAATGCGATTGTTATTTGTTTTTGATAATCGGTCTTCGAGGATTAGTTTTCTGTGGATTAGCATGTTCACAACAGTGTTATTTATGTGCAGAATATATTTTGAGCTTTATATGTAAGTAGTAGGTACGTATGTTATTTGTATTTTGTTGATGATAACGTTGAGATTTTGAATTAATGGTTTTTCGGTTAGCAATCAAAAATGACATGGAAAATCATGTGCATGGATTAACATTTCTTAATAACTTTACATTATTAATATTGAGAAATACTTTTTTATGTTTGTAACTCTCTGGTAACTAAAAAACTTTTTAATTAAATTACACACACGTTTAAAACCAAAATCATCCCCAATTCTAAACAGATTTCACAGTCTGATGAGGCTTATTATAATACAAAAGTTTAAATTCAAAATTGTCAACGTCCCGATAGGAGCGTTGTCTGCGCGACTGTACGTGTGGCATATAAATGTTCTGATTCTGTATAATGGGACGACGAGCGTGCGGCAGTCATAACATAATGCGCGCGACTGTACATGGTTGCAGACTCTTCAATAATTTATTGGGAAGGGACACCTTGTTGTGGTTAAGCTTACCAACGTGGACAGAACTGCTATATTTCAACCTATAGCTATAGAGAAGGCATCATACGTACAATCCCCTAAGGATTACCTTAAGATATCTCCCGATCCAGCGGCATGTCATGGGAGCTGCACGTAAGCCTGTTGTGGACTGTCGCTGGCTTATGACGATGCTACTATGCATTTGTTTACTTTGAAGTCTTATTTCTGAAGTTTTGTCGTGACCTAAATTCTTCATAACAAGTCTCTAGTCTCTAATTTGTATGTAACTCGCATATGCATTTACATAATAATTTTGTTTCTGATTTTACTCCTCCGAGATCTCTTCAAACTGCATTAACGAGACAGCTCTCTAAAATCACAATGTCCTAGTCAGCCACTAACTTTAACAAACATCTCACAGTACTAGAAACAGTTGCAAAACTAACTGCAACGTTATCATTTGCTTACACAGCACAATGACGAGATTAGACCCTGAACTCTCAAGTCCTAAAGCTTGGTGCAGACTTGGCGTTCCAATGTTCTTGTGGGCAGTTACGCGTACACAGACTTTGAATGCGCTGTGAGGCGGAAATCGGTATGCGTGCTCAAATTTCTTAGGGCTACTGTTGATACTAAACTATCATTCCCGTGTACGCCGCGCAACTGCGTATGTGGACTTAAGGGTGCTTCTACACGGTGCAAGTAGTTGCGCAGGTTATATGCATTTTAAAAATATGCGGATCTGGCGACTCGAGCATGTACCAAAGCAGGCTACCCACCCGCGTGCACGCGGGTCACTTGCGCATGTTAACGTACTCCAGCTACATGTACCGTGTAGAAGGACCCTCAAGGCGCCCAGTCTGTACAAAGCCTTACAATGCAAGTCTCAAGATGCACAATTTAATAAACAGAACAATCTGGAAGTTGTGGAACTGGGCTAAACATTGGGTAACTCAGTTAGGCCGGTCGAGTGCACGACGAACTAGTTTTGTTGTGATCTCTGATGGAAGCGAGATTGTGCGCCTGTTGGTACAATGTGACAGTGTCTTCAGTAGTTTAGGTTCTGTAGCTTTGCAGAGAAGAACAGCTTTTGAGTTCGTAGAGCTTGTGTGCTTTTTTGTTTCATTGTAATTGTATTTTTGCTAAATATTTAAGTACGAATAGGAGAAATGGAACAAAAGAATATATACGAATATTGATAATAGAAATATTATGCTGTCCAATAAGGCTTAATTACGAAATGGTTTTTGCATATTATTTATAAAATCACTAGACGTTCTTTCTGATGGTATGTTCACAAATGCATGTACATAGGACCCTAAGCACATTGATTTCTCTTGCAACCACTAACCACAACGCAACATTCCTTTCAACACATACAACAATAGCAAAACTTACGTAATTCTCAAAACTTTCATTGTTATATCTCAAAATAGACTGAATATACTTCACAAAACCGTTGATAGATATCACTCAAGTCTCTCGAAGTTGTCTCGGAATAGCAGACAGACTTGTTTTACTATTCTCGAAATGAGACAACAATGTTGACATTCCGACAAGTTTGTTTGTCAATCTGTCGGTAGCAGTTACGAATGAGTTGGTCACAGGAATAAGTGTTGTTAAAATAAATGGACTGAAGTTGAAACTAGAATTGTTTGAAGTGACGGATAAGTTGTAAAACAATTAGGCACCCATTTGGAGGTAATACAAGACTTTTTCCACGCATGGTCAATTTCCAAATGATCATTGAACATTATGACGTCAATCTGCTTACAAAAAAGAAAGCATAATCCCATAACACAGAGCTAACAACATGAAGAAAAGGCAACAATGGTATTGTGTGGCGTGACGCCTCAATAAGCGCAACCCTTGTCACACCTGTCACGATATAATAGGATGTTTCATGCTCCATTGATTTGTATCGCTAAAATAATCCTCAAAATATTTACATTACAACCATCCTTTTTCTGATCGAACCGGTTAACCGCTTCATTTAATATGTGGTATCTTGCATCGTTTGCAAAAGTGTTACGGCGAATTAATTGCCGTATCTGGATGCAAATTAAGATTTTTTTCAATTTTATTTCACATTTTAACGACTTTTGATGGTTTGCTGGTAGCGGTTAGGTTTCTTATTTTTAATTTTAATTTGTGTTTTAATTAGGTTGAGTCGATTTTGCATGAGATTACGACAATGTAAGTAACATTGTCAATAAATAATGTATATCTGGTTTTTATAACTCTATCTTTTTAAACAATATTTAACTCTAAATACATTCTCGTATTAAAAATATCCTCTTTTATAAACCGAGACAGATATACAAGGTCTGAACCTAAAATTGGAACTACTAGTTTATTTCTAAGTCTACGCTGCTAGCTCAGTGATGTGGCGGTGTAGTGGCAACCCCTACTTGGCAAGCCGCTTATGTCCTCCCGGCGAAATTTGCACAAACTTGAAAATTTAATGAATAAGACTTCATGTAAGGACCTTACCATGTCATGCCTAGGAAGGAATAGTTTCGACGCGAAAAAGAGATAGTGCTACACGTTGTACGTAGCTCTGTTTCACTCTTTTACTTGAACAGTGATAGCTAATACATATCGTGGTACGTTCCTCAGTCTGTGGGAGCCGTTATCTTCATTTTAAGCCTTTGAATATCTCTTGAAGAAGTTTGTGTGTCTTGGTTTGTCTTAATTTGACTAATGAGTGGTTATATCGTAGTGAGGGCAAGTGGATTAATTTATATTTGTATTAGTACGTTTATATTGTATTTAGGAGGGAGGTTAGGAAGATTTTGTAAGTTTCCCATGTCTTAGGAGGCACCATTAAATATTAGTACATTATAAAACTTTAATATTGCCACTATTATATAGGGACAATTTCGGAAATTGGTTTGTGTTACTTATTTGATCAACCGGTACAAGAAACAAGCCTTACTACGTCTTTACAATGTACGTATATCTATATCCCTTACTCCTTTAGCTCTTTCCTAGCATACCTAACATTATTCAGTTGGTTCCTAAAATACACTTTTAAAAGCGTGTAAGACGAGTTCCCATTTTGTTCCTGACATTAATAATTCAAATTCTACTTTTAGATACATTCGTTATAATGACATTTTACGTGTATGTAAAGTACTAATTGGAATAAGAGAAAGTGAGCTTTGATGTGCTGCGGTGACTTATAAATTATGTTGAGTCATTGAAATATTAATGCTTTGGTAGAATATTAATTAATTCAATATTAAACGCTTTCATATGCCTCCTGTTCATTTGGTTTGTTTGATTATGTTATAGTGAGTTCAGGATAGAGAACCCGTTTTTCGAACTGCTTGGATGATCAGTCCATTTTGTTAATCCTTTTTCTGTACTAAAATAGGAACCTCTTTAAAGTAAACTGTAATAAAAGTAAAACTAAATATGTATGGTTGGCCGAGGTATTTAACCGAAGAAGCCGATAATTCAAAATCCTTTGTTTTATTATATTCTATATTCTTTATTGCACACTTAACAATACCTACACATAAAAAGAATAGAGACAGTTTATGTACAATGGCGAGCTTAACCCAGAATTGGGGTTTTATCCACATTTTCCTCTAAAACAACTGACGAAGAAGAGCATTCTACATCATCACGTTGTCTTCATTAATTTAAATTATACGTATTGAGCTTGATTCGGTTCAATGGAAGTAAGATGAATGGAATTTATAAAATACTCGTGGTTCAGAAGTTGCGAGCACGCACAAAGGAACTGGTTCTAAACTGTGTATGCTAATGAATGATCTGTCCTTTTAAGGCCTATAATCGTATATCTAGAAAAAAAATTGTTGTGGCTAGCAAAAGCTAAGTTATCTCGTATTTGAATAAAGATTTGATGCTCATGTAAAATGGGATAAATCTATACTAATATTATAAAGAGGAAAACTTTGTTTGTTTGGTTGTAATGGATCGATTTTAAATATTCTTTCACCATTAGAAAGCGAGTTATCTGCGAGTAACATAGGCTATATTTTATCCCGGTGCGGGCAGTAGCTCCCACGGGACGCGGGTGAAATCGCGGGAAAACGGCTAGTCTAGGAATAAATTCATTGTAGGGAACAAAAGCGAAGTTATCTCGTATTTGAATATAGATTTAGGCTTATGTAAAATGTGATAAATATATGATATTTTTCGTGACAGTAAAATACAGTGCTCTCAAAACAGGAAATAGTAATCTGTGCTTTTGTTGCAAATAAAATTTGTAGAGTGACATTCCCATGCTGTGGGTACAGCGGAAAAGAGTGTCAGACTTTTACTGCTTCAAACTTTGTTCCTTTTGGAGCCCTTTGAATACCCCTCTCAAACCCCCGTATTAGGTATCTTGGATCCTTGATTGAATTTTAAAGACCAAAATGAATACACTTATTTTAGGAACATTTGGTTAACTGTTCGTTCTATCGAAAAAGAAATACATATGTGTTTTAAAAAAACTTGTTTAAAATCTATACATATAATAAATCTGTAAAAAAACTGTGTCTGTACATTGAATATATTTAAAAAATAATTATTGGGTGGGGTTTAGAAACAGTAATGGAGCACAAATCCAAAAAAAAAAATCTGTCTGTATGTCTGTATGTCTGTATGTCTGTATGTCTGTTTGTTTGTACACGCTAATCTTCGGAACTACTGGACGGATTTCAATGATTTTTTCTTTGTTGTATCAGTATTAAGCCTGGTCAACATATAGGCTATAATTTATCTTCGAAACTTGAAGACCTGATGCAGAACACCAACAGATCAACAAAACTATAAGAGATACAAAAATGGTGCCATAGCAAAAATTGTTTCATGTGATGAGCATTTTCAGCTGAGATAATAAATTTTAAGATCTGGAACACCTGATGTGGAACCCCAAGAGCCCAGCTTCTCTGTACCATATACAGGTATGACGTTTTAGCAAAAGTTGTTCAACTTGATAAGCACTTTCTATTGACTTATACAAATTGAAGATCTAAAAACCTGATGTGGAACTCCAGGGGCCCAGCTAGACTATAGCATATAGAGGTGTGACGTTTTAGCAAAAGTTGTTCAATCTGATAAGCACTTTCTGTTGACTTATAAAAGTTGAAGATGTAAAACACCTGATGTGGAACCCCAGGAGCCCAGCTAGACTATAGCATATAAAGATATGACGTTTTTGCAAAAGTGGTTCAATCTAATAAGCACTCTCTATTGACGTATATACATCGAAGATCTGGAACACCTGATGTGGAACTTCAAGAGCAATACTACACTTGAAATGTATAGAAACGAATGTTATGAAATAGTTATGGTGACACAAAACCGACGATTATCCCTTTATACACTATAGAAATGAACCCAAGGACAATCCCCGGTGGACGTCGTTAAAAAAAAAGACAATCCCCGGTTCTGTGCTATACCATTGCTAACTGTGGATGAAAACTACTTGGGCTATTGTGATGGGATGCTAATGGACTAGGAATGGGGAAACTACGGGAACTATGGCACCTGCCGATGACAATGTATTAGATACATGTAAAAATTGTAGGTGGAGACTTCGCCAGCTCACTTACTGGGCCGCCGGGAATCAGTCACTGAATAGCAACAAGAGGGCAACAGGGACACATGAGCGGCTGAAGTGTGAGAATACCTCGGCGGATTTTAAACGCAGATTACGCGCTCCCTGTGGGTCACTTACCACGAGGCACCTATCCTCCGAGCAGGGCTACTAACCCTGCTCTAGCGACTCCACTCTGGACGGCCAAGCCAAGCCAGAGGTGTGAGACTTACCCCCGTCATGGTTCACTCCGACCGGCCGGAGATGGGGGACAGTATACTCTCCCTGGAGAACTCAGTAGATATAGCCCCGCGGGGTAGCTACTCCCCGTCATCAGCCTCAGATGTCCTGCGGTGCTTATATCTCATTATTATTGTCGTTATTGTCTCAAGAGCCTTTGTCCCAATTATGTTAGAGTCGACTTCCAGTCACGATGCAACTGAGTACCAGTGTTTTACAAGGAGCGAGTGCCTATCTGAGCTCCACAACCCGGTTACCCGCTCAACCCAACACCCCTTGGTAAAACTGGTCAGACTTACTGGCATCTGACTACCCATAACGACTGCCAAGAATGTTCAATGACAGCCGGAACCTACAGTTTAACATCCCCTCCAAATAACGGTCATTGGTATCCAAAATATACGTAGAAAGTACGTACGAACTTAGAAAAGTTGCATTGGCAGGTACTTGCCAGACCTGGAATCAAAGACGTATGCTCATACCTGAGAGATTGGTTCTTTACCCACTAAACCACCACGACTTGGTGGTTTAGTGGGTAAAGAACCAATCTTTCCAAACCAAGATTGGTGGAACTGTTTCGTGAAATAGTAAATGTAGACGTTTCAGGATATATTGAAGATCTGTATCGAATTGGAAGACCTGATGGATCTAAGAACCGACCACTTGTCATCGAGTTCATTAGCAAGAGAATGGCAAAATATATTGTAAACAATAGAACTTTCTTCCAAGGAACTGGATTATTCATTTCAGAATTTTTAGATAAAAATGAACGAAAGTATAGGGCACACATGCGAGAAGAACTAATAACGGCTAGAAGAAACGGATCGCACGCAGTCATCAGAAATAACAAACTATACATAAACGGAAAATTATTTAAAATGGATAACAATGTAAACGACTACACACAAAATACACAAGAAAATGAAGTAACATACAACAACACAACGCAACCCTGCACTATAAACGACGAGGCTTATGAAACAGAAAACCAGACATTTCGTAAACAACGAACAATCCTTTAAACTATTGTTCCAAAATATCCAAAGTCTAAACAACAAACAAGACATACTTGAAGTATTTATAGACGAACATCCATCATACAAAGCTATATGCCTTTCAGAAACATGGCTAACTCAAGAAAGACTAGACCTCATACAATTTAGTGGATATAAATTTGCTTCATCCTTTTGTCGCAGTACAAGAACCGGGGGCGGCGTATGCATACTACTACAAGACTACATTGAAAGCATACAGAGGAACGATATCATCAATATGTCTACAGAATATGTAATAGAAATGTGCGCCGCAGAATTACCTAAAGAAAACTTGTTAATTATAATTATGTACTGGAATAGGAGAGAGGAGGAAGTATTCTATAAAAAACTAAAACAACTGCTTAAATATATAAATAAAAAATACAACAAATTAAACGTAATAATAGGAGGCGATTTTAATATAAATATACTACAGGATAATTTAAAAGCTAACCAATTTATAAATCTAATGCAAGAAAATAACTTTACTCAACACGTAAAAAGCGCTACGCGTATTACACCAAATACCGCAACATGTTTAGATCTAATATTCACTAACTTTAACCACAAAGACATGCACATAACTATAGACGACCTAGGCTTCTCTGACCACCACAGCACAGTCCTACATTTAAAAATACCAAAACAACCCAGTATAAATAATTGGTATATAAAGAAAAGGTTATATAATAATACAAACATATTAAAATTTAAACAGGAATTACAAAAACTAAATTGGAACGAAATTCTTAAAACTGATTATAATATTAACACAAACTATAAAATATTTAACGACAAACTTACCTTAATCCTAAATAAGTGTATCCCATTAATAAAAAGTAAACTTAAAACTAAATATAAGAAATACTGGCTCACTGCCGGTATAAAAAAATCTAGTATTAATAAAAGACTCTTAAAAATATTAGTAACAAAAACAAAAGATCCTACATTAACAAATTATTACAAAAAATACGAAAAAATACTGAAGAAAACTGTAACTACAGCTAAAAAACTACACTACAAAAATAAAATGACAAAATCGAATAATAAAGTAAAAACAATGTGGGGAATCATAAATGAACGCTCAAATAAAAAACGTAAAAGTGAGAAACATAACATATCACTACAAGTCGAGAATAAGTTAACGGCGAAACCGCAAGAAGTAGCCAATATTTTTAACAATTTCTTTGCCTCCATTGGTGGGAAAGCTACCACATCTACCGGCAGTACACCTAAAGGGCTACCGACAGCCTTAACTACACAAAATACACTATATCTTAACCCAGTTGATCCGTATGAAGTAAATATAATTATCAAAAACTTAAAGAACAAGAACAGCCACGGAATTGACGAACTTCCACCCAGTCTGATAAAACAGTGCGCTGATGAACTAACCTTGCCATTTTATATACTCCTAAATCAATCCTTTGAAGAAGGTGTCTTTCCTGACTTACTCAAAAAGGCACTCATTAAACCCATTTTTAAAAAAAACGATAAAACTGACCCGAACAATTACCGTCCAATTGCACTACTACCAACAGCATCAAAAATATTTGAAAAAGTTATGTGTAACCGTGTTTATGCCTTCTGCGAAAAATATAGTATATTCAACGACAGCCAAAATGGATTTCGCAAGAACCGATCCACAGTTTTGGCTGTCTACAAGTATATCCAAGAAGCACTTAAAATTATTGACAACAAAAAATATGCTATTGGACTACTATTAGACATGACCAAAGCTTATGATAAAGTACAATTTGATATATTATTAAATAAACTCTACAACATAGGTATCCGTGGAAAAAGTTATGACTGGTTTACATCATATTTAAAAAACAGAGAACAAGTCGTTGAAATCGAACACTACAATACACAAACACAACACATTGAACTAATTAGATCACAAAACATACCTGTAAACGCCTCCATACCGCAGGGAAGTGTTATAGGCTGCCTACTGTTCTTAATCTACATTAACGATCTCCCTAACTACATAAACGAAACAAGCGTATTATTTGCCGACGACATCTCTATTTTAACATCATGCAACAATAACCAAAATTTAAACCAAACCCTAACATCTATACTTGACACTACAACATATTGGATGAGCGAACACAACCTTGAAATTAACTTTAATAAAACAAAATTAATTGCTTTCCACCCGCGACAAAAAACCCCCATAAATATTAATTTTGAATACAAAGGATCAAAATTAGAAATAGTCAATAAATTCACCCTTTTAGGCCTAGACATAGATACACACATAGACTGGAAACCACACATACAGAAAATAAAAACTAAGCTATCTAAATTTACATATGCCCTCAGAGAAATAAAGAAAACAACAGACCTCAAAACAGCAATAGTAACATACTATGCGTACGCATTCGCTTGGCTTAAATATGGATTAATATTGTGGGGTAACAGTACAGACGCACCTTCACTATTTACAATACAGAAGAAACTTATAAGAATATTAACCAACATTGAAGACACCGACTCATGTAAACCACATTTCAAAAAACTAAACATCTTAACACTACCCTGCCTCTATATATTTGAAATTTGCAAATTTGTAAGGAAGCACCCACAATTCTACAGTAAAAGAGCAGTCATCCAAACAAAACACAAACTTAGACATGGAAATAGACTTAATCTACCAACCTCACGATTAAATATGCATTCCTCTAGTGCGTTTGTTACGTCCATTAAAATCTACAATAAATTACCAGAATACATAAAAAACACTGAATCAAATAATATATTTACCAATAAACTAAAACGATTTCTCTTAGATAAAAGCTACTACACAATTGACGAATATTTCAAAGATAAATACCAACTAGGGAAACTAGGATAACTGGAATAAACAAGCAGTACTTAATATATCAATTTAATAACCTTACTTACCGTGCAATACCTTTAATTAGATTCTTACTATTGAGTCATAAATAAAAAATAAAAAAATACAGCTAATTTATAAATAAATAAAATAACTAATAACGATTAATACATAATATAGAATATTTATAATATAAATTAATAATATATAAATAAACGAATATAAATTTAATAAATAATATTAAGTAAAATGTAAATAAATCTACACAGAAATAATACCTACTCAAATATCTAAATATAATAAGATTTTCTACATTTAATTCAATATTAATATGTTTAAAAAGCGCTCTTCGTCCTCTCCTCTAAAAACTAACTTTGCTGTGCCCGACAGGGTCCATAATTGTTTCTTTAATTTTACCCACCAGCCTGTACACATTATGGAATGCAATAAAGTTATTGAGTATTGAGTATTGAGTATTGACTTCCACTAAGTCATCACGACTTTGTCATCTCAGTAACATTTAATGTTTTTTTACGTAATATTTTTGCCACACACAACTTAAATGCGGACTAATTAGAATCACTACTTTTATCCCTATGGTCACGTCTTTTGCGGTTCAGTTCTCAGCGTTTTGTTTAGTCTGCTGTGCTTTTGCCGTTGAAGTACAAAAATTAAATATATGGAACGTTTCTAATGGCTATGCGTATTCAGTTGTTTTCAAGTCAACGGGCCCTTAAAATTCAATATCAGACGGTTCAGATCTTTGATTTTGCTGACCCCGTAGTCGCTGGCATAAGGGACTTTATCCGCGTACGAAGTCGCGGGCAGAAGCTAGTTGCTAATAAGTAGGCGACTAGGTTAAATATCTTAAGTAGCATTGATGATGTTATCGACGGATATTGTGACGTTTATTTATGACAGAGCTATAAACAATCTCTTATTAATTGATTGGAAACTACTAAAGTCAAAACAAGTTTGGGCTATCACCTATCACCATATTTATTTTCGATAGTTTACGATGCCAAATATTGACGCCTATCTTCGTTTCAACTAGTCAAACTGGATTTTTGATGTGCTCCAACCATGATGACTATATTGGAAAGACATTGTTAATCTTCACCAAGTTTGTCCTCTATTATAATCGGGCATAGTCCCTCAATATAATTAGTGAATCTTCTTTAAGTATTTGTAGATTCAGATGCAGCTGCCTTCTAGATATTTGTGGATGTAGATGCGCCTGCTTATCAAGAATATCGAAGTGATCGAAATGATGAACAGCTAAATTCAACTTTGTCAGAAGTTTGAGAAGAAAACATGTGAATCAATAATTCTTAGTCATTATGCTTGCAGAAAATGTACTTAAACTCCAAGCTTGATTCAGTTCTTCGAAAAACATACCCCGGTTCATATAAAAATTATTGTTAAAAGTATTGTGTAGATAGTTCAAATACAGTTCACGGTCAAGGTCACTCCGTAAAGCGGGAAGTACACTGTGGTTCTGCTCACGGGTCCGTGACGATGACGTCACAACATTTGTGTGACTAATTTCATTGAATAGGTAAAATTATTATTGATTGGATATCTTCATCCGTTTCATGTACCATATTCATAGCGTCATACTTATTTTTTTTTCAATAGTTATTAGAATTGCGAAATACTATTTTGGCCTATAGCATCTTAGAATATTATTGCTAGCAGTAGACAATATTTTAAAGGACTTTAAGCGTAACTATGCCAATAAATGTCGATACAAAATCCAAGTTATTGGTACTATAGTTCGGCCATTCAGAGAATGCGTTCCTGACACGTCGCGATTGAACTGACGACGTAACTACATTCATTGATTATTGATATAATAATGTTGTTTTAATGCTCCTCAATTGTTAAAACGGTAAACAACCAGCAAAAATATTTTTATCGTAACTGCAACGCCATTGCAAAGTTACGTCGTCAGTTCAATCGCGACGTGTCAGGAACGCATTCTCTGAATGGCCGAACTATAAATAGCGTTAAAAACGGCATATTTTATTCACTATTCAAACATGCTTGTATAAACCTAGCTAACTTACCGACTTCTTCTGTAAAAACAAAAAACATACCAGCTTACCAGTTAAATGCTTCCAAAATACTTCTCGCACTACATTTTATTGCGGATTGCCGATTCACGCAGAACGTGACTGCGTTGCTTTATACAGTCTCTGAACCCTGAAGTCAGCAGGTACAAAAAAACTCTTTACTATTAAACATTTTCATGCATTTTATATTAAAACACGACTTGCACGGAACTTAAAGATCATTTATTATATGATCGTGTATCTATTAGCGACGGTACTAATGCTATTTTATTACCAAAATTATGTTAAGGCAAGGTATTGTTTCCCTTTTGTTTAAATACAAAAGCTCTGATGAGTATGCGTAAGCCAAGTCAATATTATAACGTAACATTACTCTTCTTCCCGTGTAGATTTTTGTTCATTAATAATGTATATTAAGCTCCTTTAATTTTATATACACTAAGCATGGACTTACCAACGTCGATAAAAAACATTGTGCTTTAACATTGTCACCTAGGACAGTCAGACAAAAAACCTTCGTCGCATTACAATTTACGCAACCAAACCAACCAATTCTTTCTTCGAAAAAGTCAATCCATCATGAAAATCCAAGGGCTTCCATCTATCACTCAGTCAAAGGCTTTACTGGCTCTGACTGCGAAATTGGATCAACATCAGAATGATTTGTTCTAGTCACCACGATTTTTTGGGACCACACTTTATCGATAAAGAAGATGATCGTCTCGACGCAGAATCGAGTTTGAGCTGGCGTAAAAAGCTTTATATCTGCGGCTTAAGATAGAATGGTACTGGATAAGTTATTTGCAGACTAGGCTAAATAAAGTTTTTTTTTTCTTTACCGGTTCAAACTTTTCTTATCAAGTGGGCTTTAGGTTTCTTAACCTAACCCATTATCAACTTTACTTAAATCCAAACGGATTTATCCTCTGTTGAATCAAAGCGCCAGCCACCTTATTTCGCCACGTTGTGCAATTTTTCAATAATTTCACAGCGATTTTTGGATGCACCCAAAAATTGCAATCGAGACCTCGTTGCCAATTCATCTAATAATATTTTTACTTGAAATACTATAAATCAAAATTCGAAAAGTTTTGTTTGTTAAAGAACCCAGAAAGGAATAGCACAAACCTCGCACCCCGGTCGGTAAACTACCACAATACAGCGAGTTCCAAACCGGTCGTAAACTAACTGTATTCTGCGATAAATCTGAATTAGTGATGCGACGTTGCAACACTCGAATAGCTTTACGTGATCGAGTGGAATAGTCGAATACAGAATGCTTATTCAACTAATGGTTCTACCGAATCTGCTTGATAACAAACAGATGATAATGCGAAATAATTCCGAGCACACTTCAGATTTAGTATCATGAATTACGAATAATCGAGATTTTTTTAAATGTATTAGTTCTGGTATAAACCATTCAACAGATCCGATGAAAGAAAGTTCTTTTAAGCCTAGACTAGACTTAAGACGCTCGAGTGAGTAAGACGCAGACGTAATCCGATTTCGCGCGCTCTACATGAATAGCTGTGTTCATATAATCTTTCTGTTCCGATACACCTGTGAATAATTCCTTCTCACGATGCCATTTAAAATTTTATCGATACGAGTCGCCTGCTGTGTACGTCACTATTGGATTTTATGGGCTGAACAAATAATATAGACAGTCCTCATATACGCTCAAGCAAATATTTCCGTTGGGTTTTTTCTAGGAATTAGTGAATGAAAAATGTGATGGCCATTTTTTTGTGTTTGCATACTAGTTTAATGTTGTTTTTGCGTGGTTATGAGGACTCCAAAAAACTTTATTGTCAAACAAGTCGATTATGCGTACAATTACATGGATGATTTAATATAACGTGTGAAGTGCTCGTTCAATGATAACGGACATTTGTTATGTAGGAGTACATAAAGCATGGAAGAACAAAAAGTATGTGTGTGTGTGTGTGTCATCAAGTGTTTCAAGACTTTATAACAACGTTCTTTGTCCTAAAATAAATAGCTAAATCCTCCAGTAAATACTTAATCTAAGCTGTCTGATTAATTTTTGGCCTTTTTTACATTCCCAAAAAAAATAAATTAAAAATATCCCAACAATTAAAAACACATCGCATAGATTTATGGCCGAGAAGGTTGAGCATCATAATCGTTAACCTTTACCAGAAATTAAACTCCAATTCCAAAATGAAAAGTAGCAAATCATTTTCCATTTTCAAAATGGATTCTAAGTTTAAAAGGGATTGGAATAAGTGTAACTTGGCTTACGTATAATTTATTTTATTCGCTTTGCTAGACTATGTACTTAGCAAGGTAAATCTCACTAACTAGAATACTTGTCGAGTAATATATAACCCGTTGGCGGGCACTTCGATGTACAATGTAAAGTAAGGGTAAGTTTAGACAGATGGTTTTAGAACGGAATGCCAGGTACGAATATCAATCACCTGGGAATCCGATGGATTTTAATTGTATCCCGGATTTGGGTATAATGTATCGATGTAATAAAATGTACAAAACGTTACTTGTACGATTTATTGTGTAAACGATTGCTACCTTTTTATTGGTTATTTTTATCTCGTTCTCATTTTGAATATCTAGGGAATAAAAAAGTAATAACAAAGAGCTTTGGAACCTGGAATGGTTCTCGTAATTAAAAAAAAGGCTCCTTAATAAAAAGATAAAAATAATTCAAAAGAGCTCTGCTATATAGCTTCCAGTTCGTAAGGTATCTTTTAATGCCTTGTACACAAAACCTAACGTTGTATTTCAAATAATAAGAACAGCTCAGTTTGTTCAAAACTAGTTACTAGTTAGCCAAGACAATTGTCAAGGCACGGTATTGTCTTTCCCTTTATTAGCTGAGTTCCTCGTAAACCCACTTATTCTCTACAAATGTGGTCATAAGACAAACTTTTTGGTGAAAAGCATATTTCTAAAAAGTGCCGTTTCATTCCTATACAGAAAACAGTTATGTACCTTTTGTATAAAAACATCATTATTACAGCTCGTCTTCAAATAATATAAATTGAGAAAAGTCTCATTTATTTGCCACGTATTGTATTATATGATTTGTTTGACTTGCCATGAGCGTTCATATTTCCTATATTGAGTGCGTAGCCTTATATTTCAGAGCCTTAAGGCTGTTTCAAAAGCCTTAAGCTCAAACTGTTTAATCCTACCTTAACTTCAAGCTACATGGTCATGCTCATTAAGAAGTACAAGACCGACTATAGCTCACTACAGCGCTATTTCTCGGTACGTAAGTCTTTAAGGAAAGTGCTTGAAAACCTCTTGAAAACAAAGTGGAGACTGATGAAGCAGGAATATTAATTTATCCAGCAATTAACGCTCGTTGCTGTCTAAACTAATAGGATGAAGTGGAAGTCTTTTATGCAGTTTCTATAAGCTGAAGTACCTGGTTATAGAAGGATCGCCTTTGATAGAGCTGGATTTTTGTTGCACAAAGGAAATATGTTGATGAAGAAAATATTTTTAAAACTACACCTTATTTAACGACTAGCTATTTTCCGTGGTTTAAATAGAGAGATTTTTGTACATATGTATCGTGTAAACATCCATTCATTTGGTAAAAAGCGGTTCAATCTAACAAACAAACACACCAATATATTTATATGTATAAGTGGAAATCTAATTGGCGTTTTCCGTTGAAAAGACATTTACCTACTTAACTACTAATTCGTCGCGCCATGTTGCTTACGTCACCGTCTATAAAAGATCTAATGACAAGTACAATGTACGGTCATACAGTGGTATCATTTCACCCTCTCACAATTCGAATTAAAGTCATTGCATCCGACTGTACTAAGGTTTCGTCAAGGGCTTCACTTTAATTAACCGATACTCTACACTTTTTATGTACAGAAGCAGTCTGCAACCCAATTACATTTCATTTTAAACCCTAATTTAATATAATAGGGTATAAAATACCTCGGGGTAGAATTAGGGAAGGCCGGAGTCAATTTGCATACGAGTAAACCAGTTTCGCGCGTGTCCATTATACAAAGAGATTATGGAAAAAATAGAGCGTATTTTTATTTTTATTAAAATGGAATAGGATTATTTTTATTAACATAGGCATTTTAAGCCGACTATAAATCGATTTTCGTAATAATTATAAACGTTCGTATAAATGTTAATGATGATTAAATTCATAGATTAATATGGAAATATATATTTTGAATTTAAAATTATTTTGCTATAAATACTAAGGTAATTCACAGTTGTAGGTAGGTATTTGTGTTGAGCAAAATGGACATTTTAGTTTTAGACATTAAAAACATTTATACAAAATGGATTTATTATATCTATAAAATCAATTATCGAAATCGTGCTGCTCCCCTCATCGCTGCCACTGTGGTGAGGCTGTCACCAGCCTCGGACACCACGGCCTGTCGTGCAGCCGTAGTGCGGGCCGTATTGCGCGGCACGCAAATATCAACGACATTATACGTCGGGCTCTTGTTGCCGTCGGGGTGCCAGCTGTACTGGAACCAAATGGCTTGGCGCGCGACGACGGTAAGAGACCAGACGGCATGTCTTTATTCCCTTGGAAGATGGGTAGGCCTTTAGTATGGAACGCAACCTGCGTCGATACTCTTGCGCCATCCCATCTTCCAAGTTCTGCGTGCTGTGCTGCTGCTGCCGCTGCGGCCGCGGAGAACCTCAAGCGTCGGAAATATAGTGGCATTGTCGGCAACTATATTTTCGAACCGTTTGGGGTTGAAACCCTCGGGTCGTGGGGTCCCAATGCGCACCCTACCCTACCCTATTTAAAGATCTGTCTAGGCGGTTGGTTGACGCTTCTCGTGACCAAAAGGCTGGCTATTACCTCGGACAAAGGATCAGCATGGCCATCCAACGAGGTAGTGCTGCCAGCCTCTTGGGTACGCTCCCAGTTAACAGCGATGGGGATGAATTTTTTGACGCCTTTTAGATATAGTGTATTTTATTTTATTTTTTTACTAGGATAGTTTTTTTTGTGTTGTAAATATTTGTATATATAATTATGTAAATAAATACATTACTACATTATCGAAATACAAAGAAAACTTATAAATTATTAAACATAAATAACATTTTAATACTGTTATGATCATTATCGGAACATGGAATTCCTTGAATTTAAAACGTGAACGCATTTATTGAATGCAAAATGTTAAATGTTGCAGACCAACATATCGGAATGCTGTTTTTTGTTTAAATATAATTTAAAGGTAGCGTTCTTCATTTGCATAGTGTTACTTCAAATCTTTTTGTTTCTTCTTTTAGTATGGTATTAGTCTGGTAGTTCCTGGGATCAGCGCGTTTAAGTAACCAAAAAAACTCTTCAGCTTTATTGCTTTAGATGTATAGTTTATATGTTATGGACCATGTGATTAATTCGGGCATTATTAATAATGCCCGAGCATTATGAATAATGTCTAGCTTTATCGGGCCAAGTGATTAATAACTATCTTAACTTCATTATTTATCACATTGCACGGGCATTATTATATTGCTACATGACAGTTGGGCAATTTGATAATAAAGCAAAAAATTGAAGTTAGTGACGAAAACGTATCCCACGTAACGGTTGCCCGGGTAACTGGGTTGAGGAGGTCAGATAGGCAGTCGCTCCTTGTAAAGCACTGGTACTCAGCTACATCCGGTTAGACTGGAAGCCGACCCCAACATAGTTTGGGAAAAAGGCTCGGAGGATGATGTGACGAAAACGTATCGCTGCAAAACCGACTCCACGTAGTCTTGTCTGTCCTACCCCTAGAGTGCAATTCAAAACCGCGTAAGTGTGGAGGGGCGAGGCGGCCTGCGAGCTGAGGCGCAGGTAGTTTTAACGCTCGCCGACGCGGCTGAGGCTGGCCGGCAGAGCCGGCCAGCAAGCCGAAGCTGCGGCGGTGAGCGTGAAAACCATCTGCGACGATAAGCTCGCATGGGACCACCGGAGCCCCGCAGCACCGGAGCCGTGACAGAAGCCATGCTTGCTGCATGTTGCTTGCTTACATTTTAAACGTACTGAGTTAAAAAATTAGAAGCTAAATAAATAAATTTTATGATGTCATTTAATAGTATTTTAGAAGTTTACTGTTAGAATGCATGCTACAAATTTAGATGCTAAAAAATAACCATCATGCGGAGTTGTATTTAGAGCGGTTTACTTAGAAGATAACGAGTGGCTGAGATAGTATTATTTAGATGCTCGTTAATTGTGGCTGACTTAGTAATTTAGAAGGCAACATACATTATTCGGGGCGAATAATTATATTAAAAAGGAGCCTGTTTAATAAGCACCCTTTAAATATGACTTTCCTTAACTTTCAAATGCAAAAACTAGTGGATTTTTAAGGCAGAAGTCCTTCATAATTAATCCAAATCATGAGGCTGATTATTTAAGTGGTTTAATATTTAGTTTATTTTAAATTAAATGGCAATAACAATAAAAAAATGAATATAAATATGTTATTACTTTGCTTGTATTACTTTGCCCAAAAGGTCACGGGCAATATGTATAGTGCCCGGTCAATTTGATTATTTGAATAATTATTATCAAATTGCGCTCTCATATTGGGCATTTTTCATAATGACCGGGCATTATGTATACTGCTCAATTTATCACTTGGTCCATAACATATACACTGGAGAATAATATTCCGTTTCATAAACTGGCTCAGAAAAAAAAGCAAGTTCAAAAATCACACTTGCATAATGCGAATCTCCCTTTGCTTTTGTACCCGCACTCCTCTTTTGTTGGCGGCCAGCTTGCTCATTGCTGGACACTCCAGTCGTTAGACCACGTTGGTAGGGCTTTTCATTAGTAGATTTTTTATATGTAAAATTTGCTTTGCACCTGTTTTGTTATTTTTGTTCGCATTCATTAGAGCTTTATAATCAGGATGATGTAATCCATAACTAAAGAAATCCTACAAATCCTCACCTTTTGTAATTCTTCCTTGAGTGTATAAATCGGTCCAGCAGTTCCTGAGATTAGCGCTTTTAATTAAACAAAGAATTTCTCCAGCTTCGTTAGTTCTATTTATATACGGGATATTGATTTTATGTATAATAATAATATACAGAAAATCAATATCCCGTAGGTATTTTAAAATAGTTATTCCAAAAAAGTTACTCAATAAATTAATTAAATCTCGTATGACAATGAGCACGCACTCGCGGGCAGTCTCCCTTTGCTTTTGTACCCGTACTCCTCTTTTGTTGGCGGCCAGCTTGCTCATTGCTGGACACTCCAGTCGTTAGACCACGTTGGTAGGGCTATTCAGTAGGATATGCGCATGGAGAACAAAATGACTAGTGGAGATGTCATAACGCGAAATTTCATAACTAAGTAGCGCGCCAAAATGCGGGTATTTGGAAGACGAGGAACGTTCCTATCTCCGCCTTCATACACCTTTAAAACCCACTTAAGACTAATCATTTACAGATTCGTCTTGATTTGACAAGGAATTCGTCCGATTTAGTAACTATTTTAGTAATCTGTGGTTATAGTAACGAATCACGCCTACCGTACATTACTAGACCGACAAGAAGGCGCCTAGCCTACCTGCCTTATGGCATCTCCACTCATCTTTCCGTCCGCCGTGGATATGCGGTAGAGATTTTTTAATATGTAGAATGGAATAAGCTTTGCGCCTGTTTTTTGAAGTTGGCAACATATAGCTTGATCTTTTTTTTGTTATATGATCTTCTTAATGAGGGTTACGTTATCCATATGTGTGGTCCTTATTTAGGTCATATCTATTTTTACTGGACAGGAGTAATCAAACCTACGTTGTAATGATGAAAGCAAAACCCTTACATTGTAAACGCAAAAGCTCTCTTCCTCATTCCTTCTTTGTTCTTGAAGGGGCTGCATGAAGAACTTATAGTTCCTCTCAGTTAGCTTTAAAGCGATGCAACCACAATACAAGCAATAACTGGAATAGCGTTACGCAATTACACAACAATACAGCAAATTGTCAGTATTAGTTAGACGACTAAGGCATTAGGGCAACCAACCATGCTCACCGATGTGACGGCTGGTGACTGCTTGCGTTAGTCAACCTGACGTGTCTAAGTGTGTGAGTGTGTATGTGTGTGTCATGGTACTTAGACATCTTAGTAGTTGCAGCCACTTGACTGACTGACTTAGGTAGATACGGAGTAATCTAGGGAAGGATTATGTGATTACTGGAATAATGCAAATTGGACCTTAATTTGTAAGAATTTTGAAAGATAAGCTAAGATAATTGATAAACCAGGTTATCGATGCCAATAATATGAAGCATAAAGTGTAGCAATGAGTATCTAAATTCTTTTTCAAAGTAAGATGTTATAAGATCCTCCATTAAAACGAATTATCCAAACAAAGTGAAAATCTCACTGCTAGCTAATTAGGCTTTACAATAATTTTACATTAAAACTCTTAGAAGCACTTTTAATAAAACCGCAAGACGAAGAGTTTAGCCAGCATTAAAATACTCCAACCCACATTTCTTTTGTTTCAGCCATTTAAATTCCGTAGCAAAACTTGGCAAATATTGAATTTTATGAAAAGAACCACTATGTATTTTCCATTGCTGCCTCAAGTACCTGGGCGCCATTTAATACCTACATACAGTTAAAGGTGTCAGTTCAATTTTGTGGTTGCATGTGCCCAGATTTAAGGGCCCCGTAATACGACCCTGGATCCACCTCTGGACACAAATTACAAGGCAGATGTTAGTACAGAGGTTGCACAAATGTAATTAACGCAATTTTCCACCAACTTGATTAAAGTTCGGATGGATGTCCTATTGTTGCAAACTGGATTGGCTTTTGTGGTACTAATGGCTAAGCTATGAAACTTTAGTAGGTAGTTAGGGCTAATGATTACGAGTTTCATGTAATTGGACCCGTTTAGCAGCGCCATTTTTTGGATTTTGATGAGAAAATACTGTTTTTCTTACTCACTGGCTGAATTAATTTATTCATTAACATATACCATCCCTAGAGGTCCTATTACATCTGTAAAATTGCCTCATTAATTAAATGGTATCCAGTGACCGATACGAAAAATGCTTGGTTCGATTTCTTCGTTAGAAAAAGGGTAATAAAGTGCTCAAATTATAATACAATAGCGGCCTAACCTAAATTAAGTTGTGCTGATATACTTATAGGGTAAATAATACCTTGAGAAACATCGGCCTTACGTATGTTACAAAAACTCGAGCGCTCTATCTCTATAGATCTCTATAGATCTGATCTTCAACATTCTCAGAATATCTAGTACTTAAGTACCTTCATTCATAACACTCCTGAACGACTGTCATCGATCATCCATCATGTCGCCTCATCTTCCTATGATTGACGTAACATTATCCTTCGGCAGTCGAGTAAAAAGGACTAATACGTATATTAGTTACTCTAGCAATCTTCAATCTGGGACAAGATTAGATCGTTGTATTCATAACAATGAGATATTTTCGGTTCTTAGGTAAAATATTTTTGAATGATCTTTAGATACTGATTCTCCTTATTCATTGTCTATTATTAGCTACACGAATATTTTCATCATCAGCATTCATAGTATATTTATCGGCTTATCATCTCTTGCTGAAAGTAGGTCTCCCAGTGAGTGCCAACCGTCTCATTCTTGGGTGACCTGAACCCATTTTGTGTTGGAACAATTACGTTTATAGCGACATATCCTTTTTTTTATTCTTTAAAAATTTAGGGACTTTTATAACGCACAGCGTATGTCAGTCCCATCGTACCCTAAGACATATCCTTCTTGTGACTGAAATGAACTCTATTTATGGAATAATATAAATTGATGAGTAATTAATTTGAAAGGGACAACTTGTATTGTCACTCACCTCCCTATCTTTAGATTATAATAGGTACCTTGTTATTTTCCTTAAGCTAAGACACGTGACCGCCCACCAGATTTATTTCTAATTTCATTTTAAGCCTTCTCTTCTTGAATGTTTTTGTGTTTTTATCAAAATTGACTATCCGGGTACATCAGGAAGTCTCTTTGTTTGCTTTAATATTGTAGATACAAACAAACACCCACAAATATTCAATACGGTTCATGAATCACCCCATACATAATAGCTATTATTACTGCATAAACATTTACGTCTGTTTACCCCCAAGGCTACATAAGATGCTAATGGCACATCCTCAATTCACCAGTTATGTTTTTATTTTTAACCGACTTCCCAAAAAGGAGGAGGTTCTCAATTCGTCGGGATCGTTTTTTTTTTTGCTTTTAAAGAATTCATGCTGATCGATTTTATAATACAATAAAACTATTGGCCCTATTCACCACACAGATCAAGTCAAACTCGGGCAATTTCAACACTATCATTGCAAAGTCTTCTATCCATTACCTGTAAATGTTCTGTTTACCTGTACCATCTAATCTATTACTCCACAATCTCCATAAATCACCTACTAATAACAGTTATTACTATTTAACATAATAGTCCTGTATACTTAAGCTTACCATGGTGGTACCCGTTACGTGGTCGATCTTGCGTGTAATATTCACTTTCTTATTACCGCGAGCTCGCTGATTATATTGTTTTCTATAATCTGTTAACTGGAAGAACGAGGTTTATGTCCGGAATGGGATTACGGCAATTTACTGAAGCTATGTTCTTCATACGCTATAGCAAGTTTTGTGTGTGTGTTGCTAAAAACAGCCCACAAAATGCCTTGCGAACTTTACAACTTTCCTCAAAAAGAGCCTGTAAAATAAACGGATAGAAGCAAGCTCCTATTTCATTACCTGTACTTACGTGTAGCTATGCAAAACATACATAAAACCTTTATCGAAAGGAGAATTCTAAAGCAAAGGCTCCTTTTAACGTTAGTGGTTTGGGATACTTTCAAGAGGCCCTGCGATTTTCAAACCGCACGACGATCAAACGCGGTTGAATTGCCCAAACGCAATGCAACCACAAAATCACTGTTTATCATCCTTTAGAGCTACGTCTATTGGAGGATGTTTTGTGCTCAAAATATTTGTCTTGACTAAACACATCTAAACAAAAATGATACGAATTAAGAAGAACATTGCACATTTACACCTTAAGTTCTAAAATGTCCACGATGCAACAGCAATAGCATTGTATAAAATACGAATAACAGGAATAGAAAGTACCTAGTTAAAGTAGGTAAGTACAGTTATTCTTAAAGATACCTTCTACAGAAATAATTTCAAAACTATGGAACATACGAAGAAAATGCATACAAAGTAAGATTAACAACCAGGCTATTCTCTATTCTACGCGGTTTCCTAGAATTGGTACGAAACACAAAAGATCGTTTAGTTTTCGACGTAAAACCTAGTTCCTAGATCTCGGTCTCATAAAAGATCGCACAAAACCTTTCCTATATTGCCTTCCATGCTATGTTATTATGTAAACGAAACGCCAGATAGACAATCTGTATTCATACTGCGAAACAAAATTCTGAATCGATTTTTTTCTCTCGAATTTTTGTTCTACCTTGTACTCTCCTGAAACAATTTCCTGATACATTCAATATTATCATCAAGGCAGGCAAGCAACTTCCATCTTTTCTAATAACAGCTTCCTCGTGAATAGCTTATGTCATTAATTCCAGTACCCGTACTTTTGCTTGCAATGAATTCTTATCATCAGCTAAACCTTCGAATCCAATATTCCCCAAACCACTTGGCTTAATAATCCAAAATACTATCGCAGCACCCATTCGTGCTCTCCGCAGCCATTCAAAGATCGCACGCCTACCTCACCAATAACCGTCAACTGTAATGGCCGCTATTGTCCTTATGACGTCACTAGGTAGCCCGTTCCGCGGACAGTCTTGAAAGCGAGCTGCCTCGGTCCACTGCCCAACCATACGCCACGATACTTTAACATATGATCATTATGTAATTTAACTAATGAAGTCACGCTTCACGCGTATTGTAAGCGAGACGTGATTACTTTATTGAGTGTCGAGTTCTTATGGTTAAGGGAATTGTTCTTCATTATCATTAAATGTTTTATGAGAAGTGATTAGTAACATGTAAGTTTTAAGTTGCACCTTCAATTGTCTTTAATCACTCTTACATATAATGTTCGTCATATTTTTTAATTAAATACATCGACTTTCTTATTTCCTATCGTCCATTTATCTTTGACTGCCTTTTTATTACTATTGACAATGCAAATAACCTCTTCTATGCACACAATATGTTAATTAAGTCAATCTCCCGTTGTTCGATCCGATATCTCTACATTTATAAATTGATTACCATCCAGCCAAGAGCAATGAAGATCTGTAGAGAATTTAAATTAAATCCATTGAGTAACGTGTACTACAGGGTTAATGGAAAAATCTTTGAAAAGAGTAGCTGACCTATATTGATAGATGTTTTTTATACTGCAAGACATCCTGACAATAATAGGGATTACGGAGGGGTTGGTAACAGAACTGAATTATCTTTCTCATTGTATTGTTAAATTATATTGGACCCTTTTTAGGGTTCCGTACCAAAAGGGTAAAACGGGACCTTCTTGTTTTCGCTCCTCTGTCCGTCACCAGGCTGTATCTCATGAACTGTGATAGGTAGAGAGCTGAAATTTTCACAGATGATGTATTTCTGTTGCCGGTATAACAACAAATACTGAAAACTAGAATATAATAAATATTTTTGGGGGCTCCCATACAAAAACGTGATTTTTCACTCATTTTAGCTCTGGTATGGAACCCTTCGTGGGCGAGTCCGACTCGCACTTGGCCGGTTTTTTTAAATAAAATCATTTCCACATTGTACAGACGACAGAAAACTCGTCGTCTGTATTAAATATCTAGGTATATTATTGGAAAAAAAAGCCTTGCGAGATTTATTTACCTGTCTTAATCTGGTGGACTACAATGCCAGCATTATGTCTCCAATTTTCAGTTCCAGGTAGTTAGCAGTAGGTAGTAAAAAACAATATTATTTTCTTATAATCTTAGTTTAATTAAGTATTGTAAACACGGAACAACTGAATCCAGTGAACACCGTCAAAATCAAATTCAAAGAAACGGTTTTGCATCGCGACCCGAGGCGCTTCATAAATTGCTTTTTGTGTGGATTTGTTCACAAAAATCATTTAACTTCGCCCCCAAGTTACTATGTAAACGGGAACTGAGAGACAGCTAAAAATATATCAATAAACAGATATAGATAAATCTGTGGATGTAATGGAATTGAGGTAACTTCAAAGACAGCAGAGGGGATGCAAAAGACAAGATGCTGGAATTGAATTAGTATTATTAACCTTTTAGTAGTGGTAGTGGTTTTACGTAGTGTAGTTGTATGCAGCCGAATTTTGATGGATGAGCAAAATGTAGCAAAGCTTTTGTTTCCTTATTTAAAAAGATGTAGTGAGTATTAGGACCGTACTGTTTACTTACTATACTCTCTTAGGTACAGAATATACATGGGTATACAAAAAAATAGTGTATCTGAATATGGAAGAGCACCACTATAAAATACGACGGATAACATAAATAGATAATAACTCCAGTTGGAGCTAGTTGCAAAATAAAACTCATATCAGATCCCCAAGGGGTTGAAAAACACAATAAATATTTTAAGAATGGTCTCAATGCCGACATGGGAACAGTACAAACAGTTTACGAGATTTTATCTCACTTTGCAGCTTGTTTGCCAAGTGAAACATGTTATTATGTTGTTCATAGATAATTTAGTACGCAGTGGAACATAGCCTGTTATACATTACTGGCGGCAACTTCCTTTAATAGTTGTTTGTAGGAATTTAGTACAATCCTGTCTTAGTGTTTGCTTTAGGTTTGTGCACTTACCCACTGTGAGTTTGAAGCATTTAAATCATATTTGGGTGTGTTTGAACAATCATGAGCGCTAATGTACGAAAGTTGTCGTATATAACTCATTTTGATCCCATTTCCTGAAATAAATGATTGGATTAGGAAATACTGTGCTATGTTCAAAAGTTAAGGTTAATTTTTAGAACTGACAGGATGACAAGAGCGCAGAAGTCTTCCCCATCCTGAAAAACATCTGTAAGTCAAGACTCTAAACAAGAAGCGTTTTCCCATCAAACATAATTTTGATGTTTAAGTTATTAGCATATTTTGAACCAATAAAACTGGAGATGCGATCAAACTTGTAGCACAGTTACCGAACTTCGACAAATTTGACGCTCGGCCCAAGGCTATGAGTTAAATGTTTAACCAAAAGATAATCGAAGTCTAGCTTTGATTGATTATATTTCATTTCCTTGACGTCAGTTTTTGAAACTTCGAAATGTGTTTATCGAGTTTTGAATTCGATTTATATTCTATCTTTTGTTGGATTATTTTCTAAGCTTAGATAATAATTGGTTCTGTATCTGGTGTTTGTCGGCGCATTAGTTTACTTTTAATTTATGTCATGGACGTTTTGCTCAGACGCAAAATACGACTGGCTGCAGTTGAATATTTACAACTTGCCAAGCGTCGTGTATTTGCGTTGCAATTAAAAAATACTGTGACTCTGTGCTACATTCACGAATCTATAGCTGCACCTATAACGCTCAGCAACAAATTAAAATTTCATGTCTTATTTATTTTATAAAAAAATGGTTTTATGTATCATAAACCTCGTCCGTTATTCATTACTGACCTTAACTTAGTTTAATGATGACATCAAATCTCAGAATATTTAAGTTCGGAAACTATCTAAACTGTATACTAGTTTCTGGCAAACTTCGAGACCGCGTTAGGGTTGTTTGAAACCGTTTGTATTCGGAAGTTAGTATGTAGCAGTTCAGTCAGTATGAAATTGTCTTTCCACCGCCATATTGAGATAAACACAGATATTAAGTTTAAGATGGTTTGCCTAACTGTGTATGAGTTATAGGGAATGCGAGATATTTCAAGTAGTAATGAAGTCAACAATGTAAATGATATTCTCATTATCCGTGTTCTACGTAAATATACCAAAAAATTGGTCGGCCTGTTCAAAAAAATAGTTTAGGGTACAGCAGTATTTTCACAAATGACAATATTTGCTTTTGCACCCTTCAACTAGGTGACGCAATGATTTATAGTGTGTACCAACTGTAGCAATAAATTGTGTTGTTCAGGCGAGATTGAACGATTTTTTATCATTCTCCACCAGCCCTGGGGTTGTAAAAACGAGAATTCTCTTAAAATCCGGCCATTGCTTCAAAATGACGCCTGTTCAAACACTCGAAAGCTGTAAAACGATGCTGTTTTAATATTTAATGATGTCAAGTAATTTAATTTGTTTGCGAAACGTTAAGAATTCATAAAGTACTCTTGTACAAATATTCAGCCGAGAACATAATGTCGTGTCGGTATCTATAGCACCGACGCCATCAAGCTGTGACTTCTTATGTTTGTGGAAGAGTTTCATCAAATACCTGATGTTCAATACGGAACTTTGCGAAAGATACGGGCACGTTAAATACCAAACAGATGTAAGAACCTTGGTAACACTGTTGAAACGTACAAACTTTAAGTAGAGCGCTGGGTACGCTTGCTGCCGCAACTTTTGAAATTTCAGTTAACAATTTATTACTGTAGAAGCAATTTAACAAACTTAGTAAAGACAGTTGTGTCAGATCTTAACGTTACCATTGCACGGGGGATTACACTTTGTGCAGGAAAAGTGGAACAGCGTTCTTAAGTATGTTTAAGTCTCTCCGTCTCGTCCTTACCTGAAGTTTTAATGATTGATATTGCTCGCGGTGTACCTTCTTACGTATAATGCTTTCATTTCTGTCATTTGTTTTTGTTTAATTTTCATTAGAGTTACAAAATGCTTTGTTTTTACATTATTAGGAATAGCACTTGGATTTAGAATAGCTATAATTAGATTTTACTTTTCGGTGTTCAGGATGGTTTTCATTCCCATTTCTGTTAATTTGATAACATTAATGCCGAATTCGACTTCCCTAATTGTTTCATTCCATTTTCGTATCCATTCTCTATTCGGCGTAGAAAATTGTCGCTTTATCAGATAATGTTTGCGAAATCCAATTCCCGTTAACTGATATGTGACTAATGAACCGGGCACCACTGTTATCCGGGAATACGGCCGGATAGACAGGGATATCCTGCGAAAGGAGATTATCCTCACCCCCTAAGGATAAGTGCGTGTGGATATGTATCGAGTTTCTTTTGTTTACCGTCTACTTGATTTGTCTAATGCGATTTCGTAGACTTTTAGAAACAGTCTGTCTACAAAAATGGCTTCAGTATCCTAATTCAAATTAAATATATCTATTGGTCAAAATTCACTATAGAAAGTCAACGTAGTATGATAACATATATCAGAATCATGTACCTACATCTCTATTTGCCAAAAATACACAAGTCTCACATTATATATTCCGTTTCAATTGATCGACTTACTGAAACTTGGCCTACGTTCCGTCAAAGGGGTCTAATTTGGAACTTGATATTGAGTTGTCGTCTGCCAGCTTACGGCCAACACACGGCATTCGATGCAACCGTGTCGTAATACCGTCTCCGATCCGGACCGGTTTCTGCAGAATTTAATAAAGTCTTTGTAGTTTACGATATCAATCGTAAAAGTTTTGTGGTCGTGAGAATATAACGTCAGAGTTTTTATGACACCAGTTTTCTTCGTGAATTAGTTGTTATTTATTAACTTTAATAAGATAAAACTCGTGGATTTTTCATCGGATTAGCTTAGTGTATTTATTTCTCTGTATTATAACTTGATGACAGTTAAATGGAATGGATTATGTTTCATGTTTCATAAAAAAGTTGTTCAATAAAACTTTGTAATCTTATCTGAGCATTTTTATTACTTTATTTATACAGTATTAATCAACAATACGAATAAAACTGAAAATATAGCTGGTATTAATTCCATTCCATACATTTAACGATAGGTTAATAATTTACGAGATCGATTGAATATCGATAAAAAATTCATTGATCCTCTAAAAGTCATCCAGAAAGTAGCGAATTTTCCAGTGTCGTGATCCCTGGGGGGAAATAAACGTGAATTTTATACCTACATATTGGGGGTCGTCTGTCCCGACATAATTCAAATTAAGCTCATGACAGAAGGGTCGGACAAACGGGGTAGTACTCGGAGGGTTGAAAATGTTTGGAGAAGGCTCTTGCATAAATCTATGTAGCTGTCTTCTTGCCTTGGTATCCGAAGTGGTAAATGTTTTGATGTCCTGAACAATGAGCGGGTCTGGATGACTCTTGACTTGATGCCATCTTGAGTGGCTCTTTGTATTCAGAATGAGGCCGTGCTATTATAAGTAGATCAGGAAACTTGTTAACAATATTCATTTACTTTGTGCCATTTTTTATTTAGTTTTTTTAGTACGAAGATAATTAAAATTAAAATAATGGAAAAAGATTCAGCCACTTAGGTAATATGGGAGTTTTGCTATACTTACATCCAGTTCGCGTCGGTCTACGTCAATAGACGCTATGGAGCGCAGGTGGATGCCATTCTCATCCATCATCCACCGAAGTGCGGTCCCTATCCCCTCTGTGGTATGATGCAATAGAAAATAATTGAGCAATATAAATAAGATGGGTCTATTTAGCTGAATTGCTATCGAGCGGGATCGAATACTGCAGTTTCAGAAAGTTATAAAAATAAAATACTTACTTACCTATATTTTTTTCCTTTTAATCCAAAGGCATCCAAAAATCTCAGATGGGTATCTACAAGTCTCACGGTTTAAAAATATTTGAGCATCGCGGTTGTCGCACTTGCGATACAAATCGCCGAAACGGGCGATTCAAAGAGTACACGAAATAAGGCTTGAAGTGTCCTGAATTTTTCTGTATAATTTTTTTCTTAAACATATCATATTTTTTTTCGTAAAATGTACCTAAACCTATATATCTATTTAAATGCTATCTTCCCTTCCATGAGCTTTCTCCTTTTGCATTGCAAAAATCTCATTGAACCGGGTAAAAATTTCATTATTCCGAGCCTTTCGCGATCATTCCCCATTGCGACCGAATGCCACTCCCGTGTCACGCAAATGGAATAATCCTATTGTAATAAGCATGCAATTCTCATATAATTATGTAGCTGGTTAACTAAATTAATTAGAATTGCTTCGGCTTTGGGTACGTGGTTCTTTTACTGCACTATTGATGACGAAGAAAAGTATCATAAAGTACATATATGTGATAGGATTTAATGTGATTGTGAACGACACACCCTGTAGACATTGGAACTTTGATGGAAGTAAGTAATTACCAATTGATATCACCAGCTGTTACAGACGTCTGCCGTCTGATGAGCATTGTTATGACGTGAAAAATAAATCATATTTTGACCAAATATTTACACATTAGCTAAAGAATTGTACAAAATACATTGTCTACACCTTCTTCTGACTTGATTAAATATTATTTGTACAGTATATGAAAAGGGAACATAAAGGTTAGCCTAACCTTTTAAGGATAAACACATGATCATGCTACTTTAGATAAAAACAAAAATTGAAAGTTAAAACAATAGCAGTATTAACCTTAGCCCGGTCAAGTACCTGTAAATATTTTAAGCCCTAACATAAATTATTAGGGTGCCGAGGCAATTCCCAGACCTGCCCAATCTCATAAATACTGGAAACGTATCTGGACACTGGGTATAACGCAAAATATAACATAAATATTAGGGCGCCACAATACCGCTGTAATCTGCGTTCACATTGTTTCGCTTTAGCGAGGGTCGTGTGCGGACTTTACATGTAAAATCTAGACAAGGACAAAAATACCAAAGAATTTACGACTACTATACTGATCTCTCTCGAACATTCGTTGTACAAAATACAGTTGCTGTGTAACTCAGATTTGATTACTAGTTTTGGACATGTCACAAATATCCCGTTGGATCTCCGAATCAGTGGTGTTAGAGCCCCGTACACTGCAAACTTTTAGTCGGCTGATAGTTTGATCATAAATCAGAATAGAGATTAATGGTAGTTTACATATTACAACCATCAGATATCCGGTCGGTCCCATACGACCGACTAAAAAACATTACTTAACTACCTTCAAAATGAACTGTCGGCCTACCATCGGACTAACTATCAGCTGACAGTTTCGTCTGCAGTTTGCAAGTCATCCCTCACAAACGCCAGATTCCAGTCGAAATGGCGACTTTAGAATATGCACGTGATGAGTTTTACACGACTACGATTGGAATCGTCGAAGTTCAGTTATCTCCTAAATTGCTGGAAGCTTTGTCGAATAAAATCCTCAAAGCGAACTCATTCTGTGAACGGAGGCTATAGACAAACCATTTATCCACTAAACCTGCCACAGTTTAAACTTAATGTTATGCTAAAGAGCTGAAGATGTAAATCCTTGCACACGCTTAATCTGCTAAAGCTCGTTTGCGTGATTGTTCTGCCTACAAACGCTTAAACTTGTTCCTACTCATGAATAACAGTGACGTTAATTATTTCTTTATTTTTCGTCCACACATTGTCAACGTTGTTCAATTAATCTCCACTCAGCTTTATCTTCAGTCGCTTCCAATCATGTTCCGAGTCTGACATCCAATTAACAGCGCTCTGATGACAAATCATTAATACGCTTGTTGTATAAAACAGCATAAGTACAGTCGGCGACAATGATGGCTATGAATAATTCATCGCCGGCTCCCGTTAACGTATACCAACAGATTTCGCTATCAAGGGCGCAACCCTTACCACCAGTTTTTTCATTCGTCACATTCCACGAGTGGTTCGTTGACGTAACGGTTTTAATTAACGAAATGCAAACTGATGTCCGCACTCAAGTGTTTTCGTTGCGACTGTATTTTGTTTTTTTCGAAAAATTCAAATTTCTGGTCAAGTGGCTTTTACTAGATTACGTAGGATGGTGGAATTGAAATAATATTCATTTTTGAGCTCTGCGTTTTAGTGTTATTTAATGGAAAGTTGTGATATTTGAACATTAAAGTGATATTATTTAAGCATTGCTTCAAATGATCACTAGAGTTGGTTATTAATATGCAAATGTAATTGATCTTCTTAAGAAACTAAGCAATAACTCGGAAGAAGTGGAACTTTCAGTAGCAGCTGACAGGAAATCGATGCATGACGCAACACTTCCCCGTGAGCACTTAGGCTCGCCACTAAGCCCTGGTAGCAAGCCAAGGCTAGGAACCTCGGCGCGGGATATTAATGGACGTCGGGAAGTCTTACGTCATTTCATCGGGCACCTAATTAATCAGAACCCTCCTCATGTGGACGATTAGTCTTTCGTTCTGTCACGCGTAATGATATGGACCGGAGAGGTTATCAATCGCTTTCAATTTATTACGCTCACCTACGCAGGACCTTTTGGGGCTTTTGACGGATCTCGTTTCACGGGTGGCGTTCCTTCTAAATGGGATATTATAAATTGCATATCAAATAAATAATCGCCTATCAATTAATACTCATCATTTATATTCTTTTTTACATCAAATAACTTAGTTCACTACAAATAAACTAAATGTTTAACAACACTCAAACTGCAGATAATTCGAAATTATACATCAATATGACATTGCTTTTTTTATTATAATGCAATACACTTAAATTTATTCTTGTACAAAAATACTACATACATAGCATTAATACTGACTGCACAGCAAATTTTCCATATTTCATAGCAAAATAACTATCCCAGTCGCATATTAACCAGTAAGTACAACAAAACCTGTTCATCATATTTGTCTTAATTTTCAAGAAGCCATGCTCGACAAATTAAATGATTATTATAACAAAAAAATCCTGTCACATTGCATTATTTCTAAAAACAGAACAAATTAACTGAAAAAGGTTCGCGGCTTCGCGCGCTTTTTCGTCACTGGAGTGCAGAGTGGCGCGAGTGAGTAAGATAGAGTTCAATTAAAAAATATTGTATTAAAAATTGAAGCTAGTAACGAAAACAAATCGCTGCAAAACCGACTCCACGTAGTCTTGTCTGCCCTACCCCTAGAGTGCAATTCAAAACCGCGTAGGCGCGGAGGGGCGAGGCGGCCTGCGAGCTGAGGAGCAGGTAATTTTAACGCTCGCCAACGCGGTTGAGGCTGGCCGGCTCGGCCGGCCAGTAAGCCGAAGCTGCGGTGGTGAGCGTGAAAATCATCTGCGACGATAAGCTCGCATTTGACCGCCGGAGCCACGAAGCGCCGGAGCCGTGACAGAAGTGATGCTTGCTGCATGTTGCATGCTTACTTCCATGTTGCATGCCTGGTTACATGCTGCATGCCTGCTTTCATGCTTCAGGCTTGTTTGCATGCTTCTTACAGGAAAATAAAAATTCCAAAACTATGCCAAAAGATGATTCTGACTATAAACATTCTGAAATATGATATTATAGTAGTAGCCTTTTAATGACTACTTATATGAAATGTATGCCAAAAGGAAATACTGACAATGACTGACAATGCACCAGCCCTATTTTTTTAAAGAACTATAGTATGTATATGCAAGCATATCATCGGACTTGCGATCCGACTCAAGTACGTGGCGCCAGCTGCAGAAGCTAAAAATGTTGCCTATTATTATTAGGGCAAAAAAGGAAACGTGTACGCCCCGCGAAAGCAAGACGCGCTTTAATAATTCAATAAATTACAATTTTGTATTTAATTTTATATTTTTTTGCTGGTCTCATTATGCCGTAATTAATAAATAATAAGATGACTGAGACAAATAAAATGCTGTTTCATTCTGAAAAACTGCTGTAAATAATATAAAAATAGAAGCTATATTTAAAAGAAAAAGAGTTAACATGTATAATGTGCATTAAGATTATTAGCTGTGCATTGATGAAAAAGCTTTTGCTTTAGGAAAAATCGCTGTACGCTGCGAAAATAAATTGTAGTGTGTTTAGTGATATTTTGAGTTGAATATTTTGCTGTGCAATCAGTAATTTTGATGGGAATTCGGAATCTTATTGCATAGAAAAAGGATATTTTTTGATTTGCGTTTAAATACTACCCCTTCTAAATAGTTTTTGGTTGGTGATGTTTATAAAAGTTGTTGCCATGCTCGGTTTAACACCAGCGGTATTTTCCTCAATTTTGTGCGAAAGTTACTGGTCATTTTTCTTCTGGACCTTATTTTTTCGTTCAATTTTACACTGATATGCATAACAAGCAAAAACTCGCCATGTAAATAATAAATTTTGATATGTGAAGGCAGTCTTCGAGTGCAGAGATTTTCATTCTGTCAATATGGTACAGGAAAAAATCCGGATACGTCCCTGGATGCGTTCTTTCTCACATTTTCCTTGTTGTCTTTTCTGAAACAAAAAGTTGATGACATAAATCCACATGAATCTGTATTAAACATAAACTAAAGAGTACGGAGAATATGACGTTTATTTAAACATGAACTCAAGGATAATTTGGAGTGTACTGTTATAAGTTATATCACTTGAATCTGTTATGTAGGTTGCCAAGATTAAAGTGTGCTTAACAAGCAACGTATAAAATTCTAATCCCATTCCAAAATCTAATCAGCGCGTTGAGGCAAACCAGTTTTATTACAACTCGTGTTGAGAACGGACTAAATCTACATCTGATTTATATAAAGCGCTATTTCAAGCGGAGCAAGATTGAGACAGGTGTTAAAAAATTTAGAGAAAAATTTCTTCCAGGTTATCCGAGGATACGGTCGAAGTCAAGTAAATCGGTTCATAGTGGAATTTTAAGCAAAGCAGGACTAACGGAATATATCTATAAAAAATGGAATGCCCTTACGCAATATAAATTCGGAACTTTTTATTTATAACAATAAACCAATAAACAAAAAGATAATTAAGGCTACGACTTATTTCGATTTTGTAAAGTTTTAGTCACCTCGTGTTCCGTAATTAAGTTCATATAAATAGAATCTAGTTCACGCTAAAAAGGCAAAGGGCAACCAACGTGTAAAATAAGTCAGTATATAACACGTAATAAAAATAACTGTAAATACTAGAATATGTAGATGATGAACTTATGAAAGTGGAACGCAGCAATTTTCTAGACCCTGACCAAACCAGTTAGGACTTCACCCGAGGACTACATTATCTTTCGTGTAATACGTATCTTTAAATGATTATTTCTTGCAAATGTCAACGGGACCGCCGCGCCGCTCAGAACGTCCATCTGTGCCTTCACTAAATTATGGCCTCCAGGACCAGTAATTTTCCCCTATTTAAATCAGTTAGATTTACCATTACAATTATTTACAATGTCACAACAGATTAAAAGGAATATTTTTATTTCCATCCGCCATTTTTATCTCTTCATAATTCGGGTGGAGTTCTGTTTGCACAATCAGTGTTTTGTCCAACAATAATGTTTCACTAAAAATCTGAAGTGAAATAGCTACGTCGTTGCTGACAACAATTTTAGCCTTTGACTTTGTACGCTAACCCAATTTCAGCAGCGAATATTAAAATTCAAGCTTTTCTTATTTTACTGCCAGGAAACAGGGCTTCCAGTACCGTTATAATGGATATAAATTATCAATCATGAGCTTAGAAGTCCCGTCTTCCGAAGCCCATCAATGATTGTGCCTTAACTATTATTATACCAACTGCATTATTATCGGAGAAGATAATGTTATTGCTCAGGTGCTCCAAGCTTTATAGGTACCATTTGAGGCAATCCACGATAAGGCAGAACGGCATTTTTCTTGATCGTTTTCGGTTTGGACCATTTCTGATTGTTTCTGTCCATTGCTTTTCGTACTTGTAAAATATAGCGATTGTTTTGTTCTCTACCTCAGCTGTTGTCCTTTTTATAGGGACGCTCTTTTCCAAGATTACATTTTCCATTTGATCCTTATCGAAGTGATTGGAGTATATATTTTCGTGTTTCTATTTCTGTTTATATTGCCGTCTGGATTTTGTCATTTATCTTCAGTTTGGGGTATCAGGTTTTAATAGCAATCTGGAATTGTCATAACTTTATTTACTATATTGCTCTTCATAAGGAACATGATACTATCTCTTAATTTAAATAAGTGTCATCATGACTGCTCCTAATACATTCGGCTCTTTATACCCCATGGTGTTATTCCCATGGCGTCCTTATCCAGAAGATAAAGACATTCAGAATGTATTCCTATCTTTATTATAATCTCCGGTGGACAGTTAATAGAGCTGAATATCAAACTGACGCGGTATAATATTACACTAAGAATTCCACGCGTTGTTCCACAGACTTATAAACGTACAAAATAGAGACATCAGCTACCTGAATTTTTAAAAGTTTTGTTAGAAAACGGTTTGTGACTTCAATTTAATTGTATGTAAACGTTTTTTAGTCATTTGCATAACTAATACTTATGGTAATGACACATGTATTCAAATATTTTTGTTGCCTTAGGCACTAAAATGAAAGATTTTTTTCTCGTTCGGTAAAGTTATAATTTGCTGTATATTTATCTAAGTTTTAATGGACTCCAGAATTTTATTTAAATTAACATAAATGTTGGCAAAGCAACAAATGTGTTACACGCACTAGCTATTAATTTACATTTACTTAATGAGTTTATTTATTTACTAACTCTACTGAATACTTTAATCACACTTAAAATTAACTGCTTCTGTAATATTTATTACTGTCGTTTATAACTTTTATATCTCGGAATAATGTACAAAGTTTTAATATCAAAACTTGGTGTAGGTCAGTATTGAGCACTCATTTTCGTATAGCTATTCCAAATTCAAGACAAAGCTTCTTTTAAAACTAAAGAATTACACCTACCAATATATGATAGCACAGATATGTTAGGAAGTATTTATGGGTAAAGTGTATTCTGCATTATAGACACGCATCGTTTAAAGCTCCCCAAAATATGAAATACAAATGCTCTATAACAGTAGAGCACGTGGCACAGACCTTAAAAAACGAGGGGATAGTCAAGCAGGTGTTCACTCAATGACCAATCACAAAACGCGCAACGCCGCGTCAAAAACATTATTCCGACCCTACAAATACCACTCCCCTCTGTAATAATACTTTAAAAAATCGCTTCTGTTTCAAAGGTCAGGCTAAAAACCTCATGCTTTTAGAAAACACAATCGTATCGCCCATAAAGACGAACCACATTTAGATATGTTTTTATTAGCAATTCTGGAAAAAATCTGTACCATTTTAGAGCTATTTATAGCTTGCCAAACAAGATGTGTCAATAGAACCACTGGTTTTCGAAAAGAGGGACTTTTTTGTTGTTTCAATTGTTTTTACGTCTGTCTGACGAAAATGCCCAAGTGTCAATTAAGACACTGGCTATGAAAGACGAGTTTATTTGCTATTTCTATTTGTTGAAAATGCCCATGTGTCAATTAAGCCACTGGTTTTAGAAAGCAAGAACTTTTGGCCACTTCTATTTGTTCCTAACTCTGAGTGACGAAAATGCCCATATTGCAGGCCGCACGGCCGGGCGTTTATATGCAAAACCCTGTCTACATGTAGCAACAGCTACAAAATGCATTCAAACAATTCACGTCGCTCGCCATTAGGCGGCCAGCCAAAATGTCTTCATTCGTATTTGTAGTTTTGTCTGTATTTTCATAGCACTAAAGTTCGAAAGTCGTTTTAAGTTGGGATAGCTTCTGAATGAGCAGCCCGCGATGAGTTTTTAGATTGGTTAACTAGATTAAATGAAAGTTTTCTGGTTTTGAAACTTCGTTACCAAATACTGGACCGCCTAGTGGCTTCGTTGGCGGTAACGTAGACTTTACGTTTCAGTTTGAATATAATCAAAAGGCTTAAAATAAGTAAATTGGTCAAAGTTAGAAAGTTAAAAATAAATGAACAATATCACCTGATAGTCATTTGCATATCAAAAGAATATTTTTATGTCCATTATGTCCTAAATAAACTGCTACCAACCTATTCGCATCCAAGCCGATATGGAAATGGCATTATTTCGTGGGATATTTTGAATATTCAAGAGGTTATCGACTTATAAACTGTTTGTTATCTAAGTAAAATAATGTAACCGGTTGTCTAAATAAAAAAATATTAAGACCATAGTTGACATCTTGGCTCATCTTATTTATTTATTCATGGCGACTAAACGCTTCAATATAAGACATTGTAAGACAGGTTATATCTCTGTCTTTTAGGAATTAGACATTACCAGAATGGAGCTTTTTTTAACGACGTCAAAAATCATCAAATGATCCCATCCCGCTGTGGGTTAGCAGCGGTGAGGGAGTGTCAGACTCTTACTGACTAAAAACCGTCGTGTTCCGTCGTAGGCCTTTTATGTACCAGGGCCGCGGTAATTCTTTCGAGCAATCCCGCAGCCCCGGCAGACCTTGGCCCTGCTGGGCCCCACAGGGGTTGCTGACATCTCTTTGAGGAGCGCGTGGAACAACGCAATGTCAAAATTCTATCTCTAGTAAGCAAATCAATAGATAGATAAAATATTGGGAAAGGCCGTTAAAGGTATTTTTGCAATAAGCAATAATTACCCATAATATTATGGCCACTGTAAACCCTATAGGTACCCTTTGGACGATATAATTATGAAGCCTGAATTTTAATAGCCAGTACAAAACAGTACGATTATGCCCCGTCAAAGAGAACAATTTTCAAGCGACTTCAAAAAACCAAATGACAAGCATACCCTTACAAATAAAAAAAGAATTTTTGAAATCGGTCCAGGCGTCTTTGAGAAATCGAGTAACAAACATAAAAAAAAAAAATTAGGTTCATTGGCCTAGAAGTCGGTGGCAAAATTAACTTAGTAACATCCATTAGACGCCGACTTCTAGGCCAATGCACCTAAATTTTTTTTTTTTGCTTTTTAGTGTTTTAGGAAGTCGGTTTAATTTATTGTAATATGAGTTTTTGAAATTCACACTTTTGAGCAAAGTTTGTGATACCTATTAAAATGTGTTTACAATGTTCATAGGTTGCTTATTAATTATTGAGACGACCTTTAATTTTTTTGCCTTTTCACAAATTCTATGAAAGGCAAAAGTGCGAATAAAAACTTCTTGTAGAATATACCACTATAACCTTAACTTATCTATCAACGTGTTGCAACAAAAAAAGGTAACTAATAGATTACTAAATGTAGTACCTACGCTAAAGATGGTCTCAATAAATAAAGTACTGTTTATAGCAAATAAAAAACAATATAAATTGAATACATCTTTAAAAAGAGACTTACTTACCTTAGCATCAACACATGAGTAACAGACATTACTTAAAAACGAGAATGGTTCGCATAATTTCCAACTTAATGCTTTAAAATCGATATGTTACAAGATGGGAGCTATCATTAGTCAGCATAACTCGAATGAAACAAGAACCTGTTGCCTTCAGACATTAGTAGACATTGCCCTTAATTGCCTCGTACGAGTGGCTCGAGAAGATAAGTAGGTAGTGAGAACACTCCATTATATTTTATTCTTACGCGAAGCTTAACTAAGCGCGGTTGTGTTAAGTTAAATCACTTATGTACATGATACCTTTTCCATTTACTTATTCTGTAACACATTATTTATGTTTTTAAATATGAAACACAAACAAAAAATATAAAAAATTGGTGCCCACTGGGTCCAAGATGATACCTGTTTATTGTTATTTTGTAAATGCAGGAATCTCAAAGCCTTGTTATTTGGCACTTTAGCTACTGGTTAATATTATACAAATTGGTCGTAATACGTAGGTATGTACGAAATACATAAGAAAACGAAAAATATTAATTTAGGAGTACCTAGAATTATTTTAATAGAAATCTAGTTACTTTATTTTGTTTATATAGTATTTATAAACGAATGCCTAAGACATAAAAATAAGACACGCGGATTAGAGTGTAATAAGTAATCAGTCTGCAGACTCTTAATCTCCTCACAAGTGTCCTTAACAAATTAATTAGATTGTTCTTTTCTTCAAACTAATATAGAGGTAATTCTCGTAAGTATATCTCACTAATATAGCTATTTACTTCTAATTAATATAATCAGTCATTGATAACTAAAAGCAAACAAACGACATTATCTTTCAAAAAAGTTTTTTAAAAATGTTTATCACTGCTTTCCGCTTCGGAAGCCGCTGAAATTTCAGTTAACCGTTCCTCTCAGGGAAATTAATTTGCAAGACTAACTGTTTTACCGCCTTAAATACGGTCGGTTGTAAAGCATTTTCTTTACGGAAAGTAAGTAATCTTGTGAAAGTACTGAAAGATGCAAAGATTACGAATAATCAAAGATTACATTAGGTATTTATAATTCTTGATCTCTTGTGTATAATGTATACTAATATCCAGGCTCCGGGCTTCCAGGCTTCCAGGCTGGTGATTGATACACCCGTGCCTCGGAGAGCACGTAAATGTCGGTCCTGCGTCTGATCTCTCTCCGGTCGTGTCGGATTACCGTCCCATCGGGCTATGAGAGTTAAGGAATAGTGAGTGCACCTGTGTCTGCGCAAATGCTCGTGCACTATAATATGTCCTGCGTAGTTGGCTAATCTCCTTACGTGAGAACAGCCGTCGTAGCCGATAATCGGCTAGGAGGACATCATCATCATACTAATATAATAATGAGGATTTTTTTGTTTGTTTGTACTCTAAAGGCTCCGAAACTACTGGAGCGATTTGAAAAATTATTTCAGTTGGAAAGTTACACTCTTCCCGAGTAATATTATGTCGCGGAACGGCGATTTGTCCTCGCGGGGCATGGGTGAAACCGTAGGAAAACGGCTAGTTATAAGAACAGTTATTTATAACATATACTTATTGCCATCTGGATTGACTTATTGAGCTGGATGCGAGAAGCCGAAAATCGATCTCAGTGGCGTGCACTTGGACAGGCCTATGTCCAGCAGTGGACTGCGACAGGCTGATGATGATACTTATTGACGTAATATTTTTATTTACTAGCTATAACAATAGTAATTTAAACATTACTCTACATTTCTAGAAAATAAACAGAATAAGCCTTTGTGTGAACAACAGAACAAACTGTGCAATAATGCGATAACCGCTCTGAAACAAAACTACATAATTTTTACAACAAAGCCAGTTTCAGCGCAGCGCAAATTACAACGGAAGATTTTATTTCAAATAAACATTTACACTGTATTTTATTATTATTATTTACATTTTATTAAGAAACAGTTTTACTATTTAAGTCCATATTAAGAGTCATTGAAGTAGGGAAATATTTAAAACCCTGAAGAGATAAAAAAAACTAAAATCAATATTCAATCAATGATTGTAACTAATAAAAGACAAAGACATTTCATCAAGATTTTTTGTGTTTGACCTCTAGAATTTTTTTGGGCCTATTGACATATCATCAGCTGTTAAATAGACCAATGATTATTTCAAATAAACAAAGATTCCGTGAAAAAAAACTTTGTTATCCGTTTTCGCAGTCCGATTGCGACCAAAACTTGTTGACCAAACCACTTATCCATCTTAAGTCTGTTTTGACCACGGAGTAAGGAAAAATGAACGGAGATGCTATAATGCAGGTAGGTCAGACGCCTTCTTCTAGGTCAAATTAGTACGGTGGGCATGACCACTGCCAAAACTAACGTGGCGATAGGGTTGTTTGAGACATTTGTCAACGATTTTCGGTATTACAGAAAATGGTCGGGTCCAAAGAAGGCGTATAAGGGTGAAAACAGTAACGTTCCTCGTCCCCCGCATTTTGGCGCACTACTTTCTTAGGCGATATTCCGTTATAGCACCTTAGCAAGCCATTTTATTCTCCATGGTTTTGACCCACAACACACTATAAAGTCACGTACATTTTATCGGGAAGTAGCAAATCCGGACTTTGGATGCTAACCCTTAGTAAGTCGACAACACTAAGTTATCTCTAAGTTGCTGCTAAGTTACCTCGGCTTATCTAAGTGAGCATCGAGCCGATAACGCTCAACTTGCTACAACTTAGATTGTGGAAGTGCGGGAAAAATAAAGGGAAAGAAAGTGATAATTAATGGCTTTGGTTTTCGTAATTATTTAATCAAGAATCTACAAACTAATAACAAATTATAGGTCAGTCTTCAATAACAGTCCATTCATTACTTTATTACGTCGAAAAAAATATTTCGAAAATACATAGGTATGTTATTATCGTCGTCTGTCTTCCCAATTATATTTGGATTCGGTTTTCCATGATTGCTGTTATAATGAAGCTGAGTAATTATTGATATTGTTCATTTATAACCAGTATATTTGGACAGAGTTAAAATTAACATTACAAAGGTACTCGATCCAATAAATGTAGATCACAATTTGATCACCAGAAAGCAAACATTCCTTTAATAATATTCACACATAAAACAATCTAAATTCCTTCTTATATAAGGTTGTACGTTATTTAACTAGCATCTCCCCCGGCTTCGTCCGTGAGGATTACACAGAACTACTGTTTTTACGACTTTCAACTGGACCCACAAACAGGTCACTTCACCTCTTTGGAGAACGCATAAAAACTTCGTGTGGATACCAAGGGAATAGTGCAGCTTTTTATCAATAAAAGAATTTCAGCATCAGATTATTTCTAGAAGAAAATTGCATAGTCGATACTCTAGTGACCTGAAACTTGGCTGCTGAATATATTTATATTCATATATTAATTCCTGGTCTTATTGAAATAATATTAGCTATCTTTTCTTAGTGACTTTTTGAGGTAGGAAATCTTGTTATTTAGTCTACTATCTTAAACCAACCTTAACCCACATTTCGGGAGCCTATTGTGTACCGATCCACGAAACTCTTCAATCCCGCCAAACGTACCTACTCCTGCTTATTTTTGAGGCTGTTTAAACAATGCAAAAACCTCAATTTTATTGTAATACCAATACTCACTATTGTGTTTACTCCACTCCATGTATGTTTTCACACGAGTAATATTAATTAAAATTTACCAGAATTTTACACCACACACATGAGCATATTTCTTTACAACTTTAATGAAAAGGGGTTTATTACGCTTTCATACTTTGTGTTGAAATAAAAACTGACAAGAGGGAACATTGAAACGTACTCAAACAACATAACTCAAAGGATCTCATAAAAGTGTATTCCCATTACTGTGGGTGCATTGCACGCTGTTACAAAGCTTCACGAAGTGGGTCGTGAATACCCTAGTCATAAATAGTAGTGGCATATTTATAAAGTAATGGTAATAATCTAGACTAGGCACTATTTTATAACGTGTGTTACAGAAAGTCATGTTGTAGTCTATAACAAATCGCCTTTATGTATGTATGTAGAGCTGTTTAGCTCAACTATAATATAAATTGAACCGAAATAGAGTTAATAATATATTATTATAATATCCCATTAGGTCAAAAACAATTAACACATATTTAGGCATTTATTTAGATAGATATACACTGCAACCATCAACAATTATCGAATTAGCTGTACCGTACCTAGTTTAAATATAGACTTTATAATCATCACATTGCTGATGCGTATCAAAAGCCTTTTAATAAAGTCTGATCAAATTATGAATAGAGTAATTCGTAAAATGTTTCGTTGTTAATTTAATTATTAAATCAAAATCTACACAAAGTATAATAATAGGTCATATTTATTTCAATTACGCTTACATGCAGTCAAGCTCGTTTACTCTTTGTCCTAAGAACAACAGAACAATTAAAAACAAGTCTAATTAATTTAAAATATATTGTGTTGAGACCGCACCGCGGATTTTTTGATTTTAGATAGCTCCGCCCACTACACTTCCGCGTCTATCGCGTCGCGCAAGCTATACTCTTCACTCAATGTGTAAAATTTGAATTTCGCGCCAATCGCACACGCCGAGGTCAGCGCGGGGTCAGGAGAACCGAACAGGGAAGATAGGGAGCCGCAAATTACCTAAGTTTTTTATTTTTTGATCGGATTTTTTTTTTTGTTGTACTTACAAAAATTATTTGTAATGAAAACTTTTTATGAAGAGTAATATGATAATTTGGACGCGTATGGTTGTGTGTATGTATGTGTGGTGTGTCGTGTATGTGTGTTTGTATATCCAGAACGGATGAATCGATATGTATTTAGGTTTTTTTGTTTGAAATGAAATTAATCGGGAGTGTTCCTAGCTTTATTTGGTGAATATCGGCCCAAGATGGCCGCCGCCACAAAATGGCGAATAACATATTTTTTTTACAATTCCTTCAGTATGGATATCAAATGAAAGGGCTTGATTAGTATGTAGAATCATGTATAATATTATTTAAAGTCCAAGATAGCCACCGCCAGAAAATGCTGAATTGCATTGTTTTTTTATAGCTCTCTCAATATGGGTATCAAATGAAAGCGTTTGACCAGTGTTAAATAATTTATACTAATGTTATAAAGAGGGAAGATTTGATTGTTTGTTTCTGTGGATTGTATAAGCTCTGAAACTGCTTAACTGATTTGATTTGCTTTCACAATTAGAGATTTACACTATCCCCAGTGAATGTAGGCCATATTTTATCCGGGCACAGGAAGAAGTTCCCCGGGAATGCGGCTAAAATCGCGTTAAACAGCTAGTAAAAATTAAGTGGGTAAGGAATAAGAGCGTCGCAGATCTTGTGTGTTATGTATGCTATAAATGTATGTAGTGAAGCTGTAAGGTATCAAAGAAGTAATGAAGCTAAGTAATTCATTTTTAAACATATTTATTAAAACTGAAATATAAATAATAATATAATGTAAAAAAAAAGAATTTATAGTATAACACGGTCTCCATAGATTTTTTGTTCTCAGAGTGCTATAGTAAGTTCAACTCAGTCTTGCGCGCGGTTATGTGTGGGCAACCCTTGTACATATACAGTGACTTTGTGTGCGTGACAAGAGGTACAGTCGGGTACATATACAGTTATTTAGGGGTTACGGCTGTTTAAGGAAAAACAGTTATTACGTAATTTAATGTTTATTTATCTGTGTACATATCTATTGAAATTATTAAGTTAGTTTTTGATTTGTTTAATACCCAATAAAAATATTTATTTATTTATAATGATTCTGAATCGCTACTTGAAAAATCAAGTCCACACTTTTATTTATTGTCCTCGTACCCCGAGCTAGAAAATATGTAAGGAGTATTTAATTCATCTTAGATATTTCACCTCATTTATTTCTTAGATACTGTCAATGTCAATTTGAAAAAACTTATGAGAAAATAATGAAAAACTGTAAGATGTAATAATAAAAAGCTTTGGATGTTGTTTCATTTTTTGAAACGCTACCTGACTCCTTAAACATTTTCTTCGTGAACAACTAGACATTTTTGTAAACGACTGTACCCATAACAAAAAGCGATAAGAACACGTCATGCTCGGACGACGTCACTGTCACACGAGCGAAAGTTGTATATTTACAAGCCGACGCACACATAGGGCCGCGCGCAAATCTGAGTTATCGTCACAAATTATTATACCTACGGCCGGAGCGACAACATGCGCAGGTCCGACCTCGACGAGGGCTATCGCCGGACTGGCTCGTCTCCGTACACATTGTGTATCAATCGCTAGAGCACGGACATAAGGTTCAGAATTGCGTAGCGTCTATCATGATCGCTGCCGCTCAAAAAATCCAATATCTTAAAACTTTAATTAGAAATGTTTGGTAATAGTTATGGAAAAATGACCTTGACAGAACGTTAATATTGATGTTAAGAATATATTAGAGTAATTTTGAAACATAAAGATAGTGTAACTTCCTTGTAATTTCAAAAATAGTACTTTTTTAGACGTGTTTTCGGAATTAATTATGATCGAGTAAAATTATCAGTATCGTGTTTTCGTTCTGGCAGAAGCTAGATAAAGATATCAATTTACCTATATCAAAATTTCAGATCCATTGGTAAGCGGGTAGTCCTATAATTTGGCATGGCAAACGGCTATCAAAATCACGGTGGCGTCTTAAATATATTATCTCTCCTCCGCGCGGATTAAAAGCGTAAACAACAAGAACAATAAATTTTAATCACTTTAGAGCGGTTTACTTTCGAGCAATTACTTACACAACTTTTAAAGCGAACAATATTAAAATAAGGGGAACGCGGGACTTTGCCCCGTTCTTAAATAATGGCACAGACTATAATTTATCAACGTTTGTGTAGGCATTAAAACTATAATCAGAATACGGCAAAGCTTTATATTTTTTGAACAATTATTATTCTGATTAATTGTCATCGCCATTTTATCGTCCCACAGCTGGGCTGCAGCCTCCTCTCTTTATATTCCTGGATTTCAGACTTTATAATCCAGGTTTCGAGATGTTTTCCTTCACCTTTTAATCAGTCATTGGTGTCCAAGATATGCTTAGACGGTACATTCAAACTTAGAAAAGTTTCATTTGAACTTGCCCATTGTAATCGAACCCACACACTCATACCTGAGGGGTTGATTTTACCCACTAATCAACGATAATCTAATTATTCGTTTTTCATATTAAACGTGTAAATTGAAAACGTAATTCATCATAATTCATGCATTCCCATTGAAACATCAAAATGTAATGGGCGTGCTTTTCAATAAAGCGAGATAGCAATTTAATTTGGATCTCTATTACCTCGGGTTTACGGTCGGTAAACTTGAGATTACAATCGTAAAAGTAGCGTAAAAGTGAGGAAAAAAGACGAAGTGCACTTGTCGAGATATTACTATGCGAGACACGTGGAGGTCACTGCATGGGGTCGAATGCGATTACCGTAAGACGAGTAACACGCAGATTTAAGGATTTTGGGGACTCTTTTATGTAGTTAACGTCTTAATGCATGTTTTTCTTTGTTATGTTTTGATAGGATACAGTTATTCGGTTTGTAGCACTTGTGTATTACGAGTATGTTTAGCTAAGATGTAATAATTACCTACTTACTTCAAGGTATGATTAGTAATCTGTGGTATGATGACGTTTCATCAAAAGCTTTTAATAAGACGTGCTTTAACATGAAAACTCCAACAGTGTAGGTTGGATTCACGTTCGGTTGATTAACGTTTTTTGAAGAAAATACAAATAAGGCTTTCTTTACATCTAAAAATTATGATAGCGCAAAAATAACGTGATTTTAATTTGCTACGCAACTTTCCGTTTGCAACTGAAATATATGAAATGCGAATAATAACCTTATTAGGTACAACGAGAACAACTTACCATCCAATACAAGCCTTCAAGCAAAAGTTGTTCCAAGAATACTCGTAAGTTGATAGAAGGTTCGTTCTATAAATTCCTATTTCATAAAGTGTCAAAACAAAACTTGTACAAACAGGGGAAAGCTTTTCACAACATCAGTTATGCGTTTTCAAAATAGTTGAAGTCTATTTTCATTTGGAAGTTGCAGCAGACTGTCTCAAAATAGTTTATTTAAATTGTCACCTACAGAAACATGAAATCTTGAGGGCATCAGAGCAAAATTTCTTGAAATAATACTGAGTTCATGCTCTGAAATTGAAGTTACGCTGTGCCAAAATGGTACTAATAATTTAATTAAAAGTTTTTTTTTAATATGGAACAATTTTAAATTAAGAATCTGAAAACTATTTCAAGAAAATAGCAAGCTCCAATATTACAATACACATTATACCTACATTCTTGACTTTTTTCTAAAACGGGCATTCAAAAGCCTAAGCATGTAATTATTTAAGTATACCCGACACCATAAGGAATTAGGATCGTTAATATATCTTGCGTCTCCTCTTTCATAACCCTTGAGCTATACGATACGAAAACAAATTACTCTACATGTCATGATAATAAATCATATAAAGTTGTCCTATGCTTTTTAGTCCTTTACATTCTCTAATTTCAAAATGCTTTTAAGCTCAAGTCTTTTTTTTGCAAAAGAATATTAAACTATTTCAAAAGTAGAAATTACTGTTACATTTCTGTTCAGAACATATCTATTCAGAGAAAGTTTAGTTCTAACTACGTACTTCTTTTAAAGTGTGCTCCAAATGCTTATGTAATACCTACTTTTGACACATTTAATTAAACAATTCGCCATCCTCCCGTTTTGTACTGAAAACGTCATGGGCCTGTTCTCAATTTTATTTGTATCGGCTTTCATTAACAAGACACCAAAGCATACCATATTTTGTAGTCTGTCTTCCATAGCCGGTAGCTTCTAGGTAACACAATATCCTTCAGCCAAACGAGTTTCAGACTTGCACTACAGAACACAGATATTCTATAAAAAACCCAAAGCAAATATTTTAGTAAACTTTTTAATCTATTTAACTCGCTTCGAAAATCAGACCGTTTAACTGAAATAAAACGCCGAAGTCTAGAACTTGAGCAGTCACAGTCGCTAGTGTAATGAAATTTAAGTGTCGCCGAGGAGCCAAATCGCCGCGGCACACGTGTACCGAGTTCCTTAAGTGTCGTCTCCAATACCTTCATTATGTTCCACCAGCAGGGAAATTGTATGAAATATGGCTTCGAAGGGGAAACTGTATCTGCGGGCGACGATAACAGGTGGACATACTGAGCTCAAGTTTGTGTAGCTTTGTGTAGGTAAGTACGTACGTGTACCTTCGTGGACGTGCTAAGAAGTTGGTTTATGTGTCTAGCTTCAAGTGGTGTTACCAAGACAGAAACTGTTTGGTTACCTTACAACTAATAGCCGAATTGAACCATTATCTTCTTTAAGACACAAAAATGAACTTAAACTGTACATAAGTGATACCAGTAATAATATTTCTGCATCTCATTCGCTTTCTTGAACATTTATAGCAAAAACAGATCAAGGCAGCATGGCCAAGCATTTTTGTTATTGAAAAATTCATAAAACCTCATTACGTTATAAATGCGGATTGCATTGGAAAATAAAATAATCTTCTTCCATTTATTAATACTTCCATTCAGCGGTTGGTAATTTAGAAAACTGAAACTCATTTATTATAAACCCGTAAAAGCTTCATATAAAGTAATCCGATCATTTTTATAATTCTAAAGCCATTTAAAACTCATGTTCAATAAAACTTACTCGTCATACTTCTCAGCAGTGTGTCCCCACGATGTCCCGTTGCGATTACAGCACGAACAACTTGATAAAGGCATTAAAATATGCAAGTAACCGCCTCCGAAGCTCTTTATAACCAGCCATCTAATTAGCACAGCCAGCACAAAGCTACCCCCGGCAATAATATCGTAAATAAGGGCCTTTTACTAATAAACCTTCAGGTATGATGGTTTTGCTGATGGCATTCCTTTGCCATATTTTGCTTTATGGAGGTTTTAACTATGTCTGGTTTCTGTGATGAAGCGCTGGTCATTATACTTGCGAAGTTATGACTCTTGTAAAAATCAACATGAGATTCTCGTAATCCCAGCATGTTTTTTTACTAGATCCAATATACCTTACCGCGAACCAGTAAGGCAGCCATATTGCGACTAATGCACTCATTAATATTCCTTCAGTGCAAAACAAATTCTTCAGATTTAGCGATGAGGGAGCATCGGGATTACATAACTGATATATACATCAAAGAATCCAAACAAGAAGAATATAGAATGAAGTAAGCTTTCCTTAGCAAGGCTAAAAGCTTAAATAAGGTTTGCTCCTCAACTTCATATATATTGAAATTTTATTATCTGTAAACTCCTAAGAAACTAGCTGAGGAGTTTGTTTGTTTGCTTGAACTTGCTAATCTTAGGAACTTATAGACCATTGTAAAAATTATTCAGCTTTAGATAGCTCATTTATTGAGGCCATACGCTACTTGTTTTTGGTGAGGGCCGAGTAATTCGCTTGTGGAAGCTAGTAAATACACATGCGATGTATCATCCCTTTGACGAGTCAAAACTAATAAATACTATTTAAACCCATCACGGTTTAATAGTCAATGAACACGAAAGCTGTTTACATTTAAATATATTTATTTAAACTCAGCGCTAATAGGACAATACGAATTAATATGATAATACAATTCATACCCACTGTACTCAAATAAATAATGTAACAAACGAAATTATACACAAAGGTAATTTCACGACTACCCACAATACGATGTTATTTGTAAACTTAATTTTCCACTACCTACACTGCTTTGCGAACTTTTCATTTTAATGAATTATGTTCTATAATTTAGGCGGTTATGAATAAATGTTTGTTTTGAGTAAGTAAATTATTATATTAACTTAAAGTGGTGGCTTACTGTAGTTTATACAACTACACAGAATAAAAATTCGCTTGTGGTAGTTTCGCTTTTAATAAGAGTTGACATCATCATCAACAAAAATTTTTAGTTCAAAAACACACTAAAGAACTAATCTCAGACATCATTTAAACCCACCACAGACCCAACGGACTTAGGTCATTCAGTCCCGAACCACCCACTAAGCTAACTGCCTACATCTATCACTACATGAGAAAATAGTTTGACTAATCGAGAGAAAGAAAGATACAGATCAAAGCAACTTCAACATTTTAAAAGAAAATTAAATTATCAAATCAAGCCTAATGATTACAAATTGAATGCCCGACCAATGGACATTGACAAACGACATGTTTCCATCAGATATTCAAACGAGGGGGCCCAGGGACCCAGGGGCCCATCTGGGCCGCAGATGTTCCCTTCTAATTGCCCTATCACAGTTATAATTATCAATTATTTACGTAAACTAATTAGCCTATTGCTCGAGCATTTTCGATCAGATAAAAGCTTTCTGTTTTAATTCAAACAATTGGATTATTTAATCAATTAGAATAAAAGATGAGCATCAGATGGCAGGATAGGGATTGGGAAGGACTTTGACCTGTGTACTGTTACGTAGAAAAGTTGAATTGTAACTTTTCACTTTTGAAATCAGAAATTACATTTTGTCATTTCATTAATTACTTTTAATTTTATATGTAATATCAATTATTATAATTTTTATCAATAAATGTGTGTGGTTTTCGATCAATAATACATGTTATGTTAAGGATTTGAATGAAAAAATTTGCAAACAAAGAAAAACAATCGTAATACAACTCGCCAAAAATAAATTATATTAAGTGACTGGTGAATCAATATTTAAACTTTCTGTTCATATCTACTACTTAAATCTGTTTTTAAAACTATCTTTTGAGACATAAAATAAAATAGCAAACTTCTCAGTATTTATCAGACTAAGTGCTGAAGCAGAAAGTGTTATTCTTTTATTTTTCATTTATAGTGCTTATTTGTTGCCGGAGAGCACTAAACTGCGTTAGTAATTCAACGAATTGTTTCAGCGAGAGCGAATCCCGAGATTGCGGTGTAAATATTTTTTATTTTTATTTATTTATTTGCATCAGGCATCTAAGGCCCATAGAAAATACAATACCAAACTTCAATATAATAACATTAAATTATAATACACTAATACATAATATATAAACAACTTAAAAACTAATGTACACGAAGCGTCGGCGTCGTGTTACGCTGCGAGGTGTCGCGTAGCCATCCTCGGAACCTCCGAAATGCGACACCCTTCGGCCAAAACTCTTCCTTGAGGAATGTCTCGACTTGATGAGTTGGAACTCGCACCATGAACGAATTGAAGTTCGTATTGTGACGCGCCTCCAACTTCGCCACCCTCAAGGTCCAGTTGGTCCTGGACCGGACATACTCCACGATTTGCTCCACCGTCGTGGTGTGATGTAGACGGGACACGTACAACTGCGTCGTTGGTACTGCAGGACGCAGCAGGATTTTGGGTCCTGTTTGTGCGGTACCGCACTGATTCCTTCAAGGTGGCCTCTTTTTTTTTTCTTAAGATAGTTTATAGTTTTACCTTGTGAGTCTCTAATACTTAATGGATATTGTAAGTGTGTACTCACTCATATACTCTTATCTAACTTATTTGTATTGCAATAGTAGGTATTTATGTGAAGTGGTATTTTCTAACTTGTGTTTAAACAATCATAAGTAACTTACGGGCTAAGTGCAAAGTACCTACATTACAAAAATACAGCACCGCAAGCCTTACATTAAAAATTAGCTTTTACTCCACAGTCATCTAAAACCGCCCACAACAAAATGAGTTCTACTTAAAAAAGGACTTGAAAAAAAAATACCAAAAAAATCTTGCTCAGCTAGCTTCGTTAAAAAATCTGCGGCCAACTTTGATTGCAGAGGCGGCGTGGCATGGACCCGGAGCGAGTAATTTTGTCCTGCGCTCCCCAAAAATATAATAAAGTTGTCAATTTGCACTTCGCCCCTCTCACCCGAGAGCCCCCGAATTAACTTGGAGCCCACTGTTTCTCCGAGTTTCACTTACGTCTCTCATGTTTTAACACAAGTTTAACTAGGTGGAAATGTTTTGGTAAGCTTCGTTACTTAGCAACAGGTGGGTAAATAGTGGTTTACCTACTATGTATGTAAATACTTTACTATCTATATGATACTATAAAGCTTTAATGAGACATTTAATGATTACTTACGTCACTCCTTAGTGACGGAATGTCATACAAATCCTTCACTAGGGAATGGCTTAAGTAACCATTAAATGTCTCTGAGTGGGGAGGTTAGTTTCTTTGTTTGTTAGGCGCTAGTAATAAAAGACTCAGGAACCTATTTGAAAAAAATATTTCAATGTAAAATAGCCCATTTGTCGAGGAAGGTTATAAACCGCTTTTTATCTGTGACCGCAAAATATTCCCATGGGGCACAGGTGAAACAGCTGACGTAAGCTAGTCATTACTTAGGCATTATTTTTGCAAGGTGAATTAAGTTACCTGTTCAATAATAAACAAACGGCTCTATAATCCCTTACGCTATCAATTTTCCTCTCTCAATTTATAATACTTAAATAAAACCATTAAATAAATAACACCGGAGCGTCTGTACCAAAATCGAGCCATTATTCCCCATTGTATGAAAACGTCCCCATTAAAACTCCCGACAATTTCCTTGGTCTAGATAATTTTCAAGATGTGTGGGCACATAAATTTCGAAGGGTGGCAACACAGTTCCGTTCTAATTAAGAATAGGCCACAGCAGCAGCACTTAAACGTAAGGTTCTGAGAGAATGGGAATCTTCATATTATGTAAAGGACAATGGGCACTTTGTATGGGATTTGGTACCCGCTCCAACAGCAACGTATTATATATCATTAGAAAGGTATTTACGTGAAGAATAATAAAAACTATGGAGCTTGCCTCAATTAGCTGTCCGATCCAAGAACGATAAAAATTGAATCGACATAGAAACAAATATGTCATCCATATATGCAAATTCATTAAGAGGCATTTATGCCGTCAATGTAATAATTTTAAACTCAGTTAACAGACATCTTACATTGATTGATACACTCTATTATAATCTAAAGGTTGTAATAGTCTATGGAGTCATACTACGGAAACACAATCGTTATCTGATTTGACAAAAGTTCAAAACATTTCTATTCATCTTTTTTTAAGAAGAAATTCACCATTATCTCAGCACCTCTTGAGGAGCAAGATTGAGTCGTAATATGGACTATGTAAACATCGTCTGATGACTTTTTAACCTCAATTGATTGTAAATGCTGAAAGACTTTCATCAAATACATAAGCTGGTTCTGCGTGAACTGCAAAGGTTTGCACAGTCTTTTTTTAAATCAATCGGCAGGCAAACATTCTAAAAAGGCCAAATTCCTGTTTTTTTCTTACTTTACCAGTTTTTATTCAAAACAGTTGGATTTAAGAACTTCATCTACGTTGATGATTTATGAACATTACACATTCTATTAGTCGATGTCACGGGAAATGGACAAGGATTTCGGACTAGTCGTCATAGTAAACATTTTTTGCCTTGCCAAGACCTACGCAATGGTACTAGATTCAACACTGTTGGACAGGGTACCAAAACGCCCATCGTCCTTTCATGGATTATGTTGTACCTAATTTATAGGTGGGTACTAATTTGGGGCGATGAAACGTTGCTTGGCGTTTAATTAATCACATTCCGGAGCAAGTTGACGTCTTCAAAGATTAAGCTCCAGCTATTAAACTACTTCGTTATGGTGGAACGGTAGTTTCTAAGTGTTAATTCAGGGTCTTGATTGCGATTCGACCTCTTCATTTCCTCCAGGTAACTGTAATCGACGATGTGATTATCACAGGACATTTATTGTGCGGCCATTAAAATGAAATAACGTTGGGCTTGTTAGTTCATTCCACTGATACTGATAGTTAGAAGAGATTTATGTCAGATAGTAAAAGGCTTACCATTTTCTGCCTTTCTTTAAAAAAAAATAAGGAATATTGGGAAATTCAAGTCGAATAAAACATTACCATCTGAAAGAAACCCCACTCATAAGATGGACTGAGATGGACCCATTTTATTTTTTCGCATAGGTATTTATATTGTGTTGTATTCATTTTATGTATCTGTAGGTAAATAAATCATTCTAATGGTAAATAAGCTCACATGCAACATAAATATTGATATTCACAGTTACTTCAAAAATAAAAATATAATCCATCCATTCGTTAGTTTTCATGCGAACCAACACGCGATCTAATAAACTAATCCGAGAAGTCAGATTTAATTTAGATAACATGGAATCGAAGCTAAAATTACTGAAGTATTTTCCAGCAGGAAATGAAATAGTTCCCTAGGTGAGGAAATGGAGGTAATAGATAAACTGTGATATTAATACCTGGCTGTGAAACAATTTAATTGAGAACGATCGCAAACAATGGCGCGCCAAGCGGCGGCGACTGATTGTGCGCGATTTTTGTGTTACACTGCTATGTAACCAGACTGGATATAAATATGATTTTACTTCGAAAGATTTAATTTATGTAGTCTTAATAGTTCCGTACATTAACGGCCGCGCTCAATATTTTATCTATCTTTGGTTTTCAAACTTGAGATAGGAATTTGACAGTAGTAGATAGTTTTCTCTAGTAAGCAAATTGACAGTTAGGTACATAGAATAGAATATTAGGTACTTACGGCCATCAGGAAAACAACTTAAATGATAGGCACAAACAAAATATGGACTATGTATCTACAATTTAAACTGCGGATTTTCCTGATAAATTCCTCGTGGAAAAGGCCGATAATGCTGCTTGACCTCTGGGAATCAAACCTTAATGAGTCAGTTAGCCTTTAAACCTGGCGCCAACCGGGAAATGAGAGGTTCATTAAAAGGTGTGTGTTTCAACAAACAAAGAAATTATAATTAAATGAACATGTTGAAAGTTGTTGAAATCTTGTATTGTTTTTTATATCACACTAACACAATCTAGATTCATCATCATCATCATCTCAGCCATAGGACGTCCACTGCTGAAGATAGGCCTCACAGATACCTGTTGGAGGCGACCTGCATCCAGTGTCTTCCGGCGACCTTAATAAGGTCGTCTGTCCACCTAGATTGATTTGAAAAATAAACTCAAAGTCATATTTCACTGTCCGAAACCACTTTCAGTTCTTCTAAAAGCACTAGACCCGAACACGTACACCAATAAAACATAGACTAGAAATTTAATTTGATTTGATTTATTACAAAATTACGTGCTCAAACTGTTGCGTATAGAATCGTAAGTAAAAAAAAAATTAATCATAAAGTTTTGAGCATCTGTCGGCGACTGTATCTATGTACTCTCTGCCCCGTGTAGGGCCGCGAGGCCAGCGTGTTTGTATTGTATTTCATGGCTCGACAATTAGCTAACATCACGGTACCTATTTGTTTGTTTGGGATACTCTGCCGTACAAATTTTAATTTCAAACCTGTGTACATACAGTATGTCACATAGGTAGGATTTTATTATATTGTACACGCATCAAATTGTTTTGATGTTTATTCGTGACATTTTATTATTATGTACATTTTACTAAAAATGTTCTAAAATTGAATTCTAAATTATTATATCACTAGCTTCCGCCAGCGGCTTCGCCCGCGTGGTGTGTTGATAAAAAGTAGCCTGTGTGTTAATCCAGGGTATCACCTATCTACATACAAAATTTCAACCAAATCGGTACAGCCGTTTTTGCGTGAAAGAATAACAAACATACATCCATACATCACATTTATAATATAAGTAGGATTTTGATTTTTTTAAAGGATACAATAGTTTTATCTAGGTACTTCTGATTTTATTAACAGTTTACTTTTTTATTTTCAGATTCATAAAGACGGATATTGGAGTAGATAAAGGTAAATAAAATTACTTATGAGGGAACCTGCATCCAATCTCTTCAAACTATCGGCGATATTTTGCAATATTATCCATCTGTTCAGAACATAATAAGCATGAGATTTTATTTAAAACATTAGAACACCAACACTATGATGCCACGGTAAAAAATACCTCTTTTTGTTCGAAACTAACCATCAAAAAAATTTACCCAAAATCTTAATGGTTGCCAATCCTTTAGGCTCTTTACCCACTTTTACACAATTTCTTCTTGTGTCGAAGTAAAATCAAAGTCGCGGTTACGCCACGTTCCCGCCACACCAACGCCACTTCTTCACCTCGCCTAAGGGTTGCATGAGGGTAATATCTTTAAAAGGTTTTTCATTAAAACAGGAAGCATTGTTTATCACAATTTGCACAGCCAACTCCAAGTAATATAAGGTCGGTAAACACCATTGCCAAAAAGGTGTTCTTTGGGGCACTCATAAAAATATTCAAGTTAGTATGGTCCTTCCTTTAAATAAGTGTGGTCACAAGATGACACGGCAAAAAACATACCTGAATTTGAAAGCTAACTAAAACAACGTGCTAATTTATGTAAACCATTGTCTTGATAAATTCTCAGTCACAAAAAGAAAATAAATACTACCACTGAATCATTTAAAAAGCAATCTAATGCGCATTAAAATAAATAGCATTTTTATTTGGCAACAGATCGTTGTAAAGCATCCCAACCAGCTTAATTACGTAGTATTGCTATCAAAACATACGTTCGGACTACATTATTCATGGCAGCTTCCTCCAGCTCGCTCGCTTTTCTCTTTCTGAAAGAAAAACATCGTATAAGTGAAACTGTTAACATTTAGTACTATACTTTAACTTTATAGTGGTATCTCTATCTTGAGATTTAGAAAATTGTTTGAATGAATGAGTTACTTCGTAAAATGCAGTCACATGAATTAAAAGTGTCACGTCAAGTTTTCTCAGGGAAATAATAAATCTTACTTAATTATGAGTAAAATGCGTTAAATAGCTACTAATTCATGAAACAGTCAACGTTTTACTTATTTTACTTAATTCCCACAACCAACTTGTAATATTTTTATTTCCGTAACAGTATTTCTCTTACTGTAAACAACACAAGCATTGGTCTCGCCTCATTAACTTTTAGCACAATGAGAACCAACTCTTTTAAATTAAACACTTTTCCTTAGTAACAGGGAACGAAATGTAATTCTTAAACTTTGCAAAGACCGAGTCGACGAATTGAAACGAATTAAAGGATCTTTGGAGAGTCAGACAGCGTGAAAGCCTTGCTTCAGCAAAGAAACTATGTATATTCGTTTGAAGGTCTACTTTTTCTAAACAACCGCATTTTAATTACTGTTGCACGTTTCACGTGGAGGCTTTGCAAAGCAGGTTGTTTGTATAAATAAAAAAGTAGGGTTTTCTTTAAAAGTGTAGGTATTTCTTTTTCTTTTGGTGCCTCTTTGGTGAAAATCTATTTACATGAGTGAACCTACTCTTCATATTGGTATATTCTAGTAGTAGATACTGGCTCTGCTCTAAGTATAATTCTTCTTTGATTCCACAAAATAATATTAATTTGAAATTTATCTAGCAATGTTTAGAGCAAAAGCAGAGAGAAGTCAAATACTACCTACGGTTACAATCTTATCAAGTTTTACAATGGAAACATCATATATCATCCCACAAATCGGATAGAATCGGCGACAACTCCCGCGCAATAACAATACGTTGATCGATTAAATACCGTTGTGTAATAACTTTCGCTACACCATTTATCATGTTATACACCTATCAGACTTGCGGTACATTACCATTAGTATCCACTCAATTATATACTAAGCTTGTCACTTACATTCTACTTGTTTGATATTTAAACGTCACTCTCTTCTCTAAGTTTAATGACCTATGCGTGCGTCGTTTTGAAACAACCAATAGAATTTGTACACACAGGGAAGTATTGTAACTGGATGGACGGAGATGATATTTTTGAATATCGAAATTCTGTTGATTGTTTAGAAACTTCAAGACTTACCTTTTATGGGGTCTGAGCGTTCCTGACGCCCTAACGGGTTATGAATGTTATCATAGGACCTTGTTTAGAATTCCCGAATCAGATAAATTACAGTTAGATCCAAAGTGTTGGTCATTTTAGATTTTGGTCTAATTGAAAACATAAACTGCTAACACATGAAATGTAGTATTTATGGTGCCTAAATAAATGTTGGTTTAAATATTTATCGATGAAGTTTTAACGAATCAGTATTTCGCAATAAATATTTACCATTATTTACTACATAACTTCATGTTATCCATTGATTGAATTTCAATATATTTCCAAAGTATACATATTTATGTAAATAAACAAAAAATATAAATAGTTATTTATACCTTAATAACATATTCTTACTATATATGAAATACCACACATACCTGGGAATGTCGGCTTCTATTCAGTAATATGTACGAAGCGAAATAACTTCACATGACGTCTTCAAATGGATTGTTTTCCTTTGTGAGAATGCAAGTGATATCGCTACCGACCTTTTTGTGGAAACAAAGACTATGCATTGTGGAGTATATAAATTGTCATTAATGAATGTTCATATGGTGTTTCTATTGCACTTGGTTTAGTTAACTATAATTTCTTACTAACTAGGTATCCATTTTCATCCTTATATTACTTATCGCTTTTCTTTTGTCTTTTTTTTTATTCTTTGCGTGGCAACTCGCGCGTCATTTGGGCGTGTTTTAGCATATTATTGAGAGCTACCAACTCAAGAGATGACTTTTGAAACCGCACTACAAAATCGACTATTGTGAAAGCGCTCTAACCGATAACGACTGTGGTAAGGAGACGATATCTCCTCTACGTATAAGGGATGAACGATGCACAAACGCGGTATCGAACACCATAATAAACTTCAGATTAATCGAGAAAGCAAGAACCGCTGCTTCGAATAATTGATTCGATAAATTATATTGGATTATTCCGAGCAAATTGCTACATCAGGGACGTAAACTAACATTAATCTAACAAGATTGAGATAGGTAAGTTTGCTTCAGTTCCATGCAAATCAGTCATGCTTTGCCCCCTTTAGGGGAAACGGATTGGCGCCTTATCAACAAGAGTTAGCGTAAGGAGGTTTTGTGTGCATAAGATTAGCCTTACAAATGGATTCCATAATGTGAGTGAAAGATTAAAAGAGAAATGCTGCTTTTATCAAAGTAAGATTAATATGGAGGCTGTATCACGAGTGTAAAGTAGCTTATCCGCAATTCCAGGTATTAAATATAGAAATACCATATCCCGTAGTTTATTTATCTTTGTGTTAAAGAAACATCCTAGAATTTTCAGCACTTTCTTTCTACAATTATTTCTCATCAAGATGATTTAAACATAGGCAAAATTGTGTACTAGGCTCCCATACGTGAGTGAAGGTAATATACATAGAAATGAATTGAAACATAAAGTTTACTCTAATTCCCTAATGTAAAAAGCATGTAAAAGCCTAGGTAAACGTAAAAGGGCACATATTTGAGATTAAGTTCCACGTGAAGGGTTGAACCGTTAAACAATATGGGTATAAGTACGTCATCATAGTAATGTTAATAAAGCCACCTTATTTTACGATGAAGATAAAAGGGGCATTATTCTCATAGGTGTAATGGGCTCTTAACGTTTTATCTATTAATCAAATCGCTTCGCTTGCTCTCTCATGCAATGATTTATACTCACACCTTTATTAATTATGATTAAAAGTCCGCGATCGCTTACAAGCTAGCTCTATTGTTAATTTATAAAAGAATTTAATCAAAATTGACAACAGAAAGTGAGGTTAGATTATTCGAAAGAGTGACCACGGCACTGGTGCATAAAGGGATTGAAAAGGAACATGGCGGGTTTTAGTCAGTAAGAGTCTGACACTCCTACACGCGTCTGACATTCCAAGGCATGAGGGTGAAAAAAAAGGTCAACCGATTATTACCAAAACAAAAGTTATAGGTACTGTAGATGAACTATCAATAAATTGTATCATAGAACATATAGATAAACCTACTTTAGAGATTTTCTAATCGTATACTTACTTATAAAAGTCACTATGACCAATTAGCAAAAGGAAATGAGTATAAGTGTATAGAGTACCAATTTCCTTGATTCTACAACATGTGCTCTCGTGCTGAGAAATCAATTAGATTTCAACTGATTTCTTATTTGCTGTAAAAAGTAAGTACAAGAAACTATATAAAGACGTCGTTTTGATAAATCGTGCAAGGGCTTTCTTTGTAAATATGGTTAAGGGCAAAATTGTGTGGAAAATCGGAAACAGTTTTCTCTTATTTTATCTTAAAACGTAAGAATGTATGAAGGTTGTAGAAATTACTTAATTTGTCAAAAAAAAAGTGTGATTGTTAACTGATTTATCCCTTACAAAGTTTCCTTATGACCAAGATATTAAAAATTCTAAGTAAAATGTGGAGATGATAAAACAATGTGAACGACCTTTTATTATCTTATCAATTACTAGAAGAGCTATCATGCAGATGCTGGTATCATATTGCATAACAACAGGATATGCTAATAATTGGCTAAAGACTTTAAAATTGTCTAAATTCGTTGTTATGTCTTACATGTGACTAACGGTCCCACAGTTTATAAATAGTTGTGTTATTTATTCAGTTGTTAGAGGCTTGAGAAAAAATTGTGCAGTGTATGGCATATGCAAATAATAGTAAGTTACAAAGTGCACTGGACTATGCAAACGAAGACTGCAAACTGGAGATAAAATTATTGTTTACGGAAAAACTGGGCCAGTTAACAAGTCACGAGCATAGCTTTAAAAACCGGGTGTTTTGATTTAAAAACTTAGCATTTTTATGAAAAATATATAACTTATTTTGCATGTTCTACAAAACATCAAAAGAGATAGGAATGCAATAGAATAGTTTAAAAAATTGACATGGCAATCGGTATTCGTAGAAGAAGTAAATAAAGTACACCAAACCTACAGATACCTACTTATGCTAAACCTTAGATTCAAATTATAGCTCACTTAATAACATCAGTTTATTACGACAAATTAGACGTCCCACGCGGTTTTTGCCGCGTTCCGGGAAAACTTCTTCCCTTACCCGGATATAACATAGCCCATAAATCCATGATCGTGTAGCTTCCTAGTAGTAGATACCTAAAATAACTATTTAAATCGGTTCACTACTTCCGGAGCATATTCGCTTCAAACAAACAAACAATGAAATCGGTCCTCTTTATATATGAGTACTAGCCGTTCCCCGCGGTATTACCAGGCCTCTGTCACTCGACGTACTTGCGCGCGATAAATGCCTACCGCTCGCTGGGTTACCGGTAGCCCCACGCGGCACAGGGCTTTCGACAGCCGCTCGCAACGCGCGCGTTTTATGTTTATTATTTTTATTAGTGAACATGTCGACCTCTGGCCAGTTATGTGCTGTGCTTGGTTGCAGATCAAGTAAAAGAAAAAATATAAAGCTTTCGTTTTTCCGTTTACCTAGAGATGTAGGCAGGTCAGTTATTGTTTATTTTTTATTTGATTTTTAAAATTATCTAATAAACTGAAGAACTATTTTGATTTGTTTAGGTGTATACTTATGTGACTATTGTAGGAAAATATAAAGGTTTCCTATTATATATGTATTGGCATATTTGGAAATATTTTATACCTATGTATGAATATACATAGGTTTCTATTTTTTAAAGTAAAAATACTTAATAAGTAGACAAAGAAGATAAATAAATAAATAAATAAATCTTCTTTGTCGAAGATAATATCTTCTTTGTCATTTTAAAAATAAGCGACGTACTTTAGATACTTAAATTATAGATACTTATACCTTATACTAGTTATACATGCAATGATTACCGAGTTTTGTAGCTAAAAACATTTCGAGTATAAGTAGGTATCGTTTTCGTCCAACTAAATGGTGGCTTGGCACATTGCATGTATCGCTGGGCAGAAACCAATTTTGAGTAAGTAGATATGTATCAGCGGTCAGCGGTGTTGTGCCAGGGGTAATAGGTAAGTATAGTAGACTACTTGCGTGTTCTGTGCTCGAAAAGTAGTTGGGCACCTCCATTAATTTGGGAAATCAGTTACAAATAAGCGTAACTTTGTTTCCCTATTTAATTGTAAGAGGCAACCCTACGCTCGCTGTCGGCACGGTCGCGGTCACTGAACTGTGCGCTATCGCATTGAAATAACAATCGAGCGCTGGAGCTATTAAGGTTCATTTTCTAACGCAGCTATGAATGTGTAGGTAGTTTGGGAACTTGTAGGTGCTTATAACAGTAGGTATGGACTTTTTTGTATGGAGTGATTTATCTGTTACGTAGTAACTATTATATAATCTGTGGTATTACCCGCGCCCGGTGTATTTTTTGCCGCTCTGGTACATGGTGAGCAGTAGCGTCTACCTACACTTGGTATTGGTATACTCATATAAGTTATGCTACCCTGGTACATGGCGAGCAGTTGCATCGAAATTTCGTTATTGGTATACTTTACTAAGGTGAATTATGCTGTCCTAGTACTTTACTTTTGTGGTTCTGCGGCATTCCGTAAGTTGGTTTTTGTCTAATCACTTCCGTCCCGGGAATCTTACTCGCAATTTTTTTTTCCTTATTTGCTCACCGTTTAGACCTACCCTGGACTACGACAAACATTTTAAAACTAAAATCAGCTCAATCGGCCCAGCTGTTCTCGAGTTTTAGCGAGACTAACGAACAGCAATTCATTTTTATATATATAGATAGATTAAGTTCGATAGCTCAATTTGCTGAAACCACCAAGCACAGCCATCCATATCAACATTAATACTTCATTTCGCAGCCCATAAACAAACGAACATCATTTTATCATCCGTTCGACTAGTAAACAAGCCAAACTAGTGCAGAACTTCCGTCCTAGCAGACTGTACAGTCCACTGTACACTCATGTATTCACTATGTATGTAGTTCTATTTACGACGCTATAAAATGATAGCTTTAGCGCGTCGCGTCGCGACGCCTGCGCCACAAACCTAATACATGTAAATGGCAGTCTGTGAAGTCATTATAATACGTTTATATGGGAGTATGAATGCGATTTGAAACTTGAGACTGTCCCGTTAGATTGTTTGAAGTTTGTGGAAATAAATGGAGTTGTGGGGGTAGTCGTTTTCTGCGAAAGCAATTTAGTTGATTAGGCAAATGAGTACTTATAAGTAGGTAAGTTTTGTCAACTGTGCATAGGTAAACAAAAGCAAAAGTTATATCTAGTAGTGATATATCAAGGTGAGTAGTCACAGCTAAAAGTAACGGAATACATAAAATGTTCATATATAAAACATTTAAAAGCTTTACATCAGCCATTAGTTGCATTAGTTAGCAAAGTAACAAATTAATTAGATCGTAATAAAACACAAATGCGTTAAATTCGCAATTCCGTGTGAAATACATTTATCAATACCAAAACAAAGCTCAAACACCAAGTCAGATGCGGGCAAATATGCAAATAAACCCTTATTTCGAGTATTTCCGAACGATTGCTTTCGTCCCGAAGTCGTGAACGCCGGCAATGCCAAACTTCTCGTTCGGAAATTAAAAATACCATCTGTTCAGCGATCAGTGTGTTGCCATGATAAATATTGAAATATTATCGTTTCTTTTGAATAAATTCAATAAGGTCGCAACGATTGATGGAACGCTTTGAAAGAGTTCAGCGTGTATTGGAAGCAATGGCGGTGAATAAACAGATACCATTTATATTCCGTAATGTTTATACAGTATTTCGGTTTGAATGTGGGGATGATTATTTACCTATATATAAATAACCGGTATATTTTGTTACGATGTTTCTCGAAAAATCGCTAATTCAGTCAGGAAAAATACATGGTAGGTACTCAATGATATGAAAATTGAGAATGCAACAAGCAATATATACTCATCACAATATTGGTACCCTATGATAGGTATCCGATAGGTTGTTACGTGTAGTTAGAAGCCATAAAGTCTGTCAACCAATCTTATATACCAAGAGATATATTGCCCGGTATCTAATTGAAGAGGTGAGATAGGCAGTCGCTTCATGTAAAACACTAGTACTCAGCTGCATTGGAAAAGGCTCGGCGGATGATGATAGTATCCCGCAATTTTCCATTTAATTTTAACACCACACAAGAAACACACAGGTAGATATTACCACATAAGGTGAAGCAACATTCACACTGCGAACTAACGGCCTCTTCTAAACCATTGATGGCTCCCATGGCACGTGACGACCAGTAATTGAATCTTCCCCATAGAATAGCTATGCATCCTCGGAATACGGTTTCAGGATAATTTGCTCATAAAGGTTGATTTATTAACCTCGGAGATCGTTCAGCTATATTGCAGCTAATTTTACTGATAGTGTGGTTTTCTTGCTGTGAAAGTACAGACATATTCTTGTGAGTTATGAGTGTATTATCTTTTTACTTTTTGCTTTAAATCTCACTAAATTGGTTCATGTATTTCATTAAGTTTAATAACTTCCCTGTCCTAGGAGCCATTTGTGATACACGCCGATTGTTGCACTATTGTATCTGCATCGTGGAAAGTGAAGTGTTTTTTACGACGAATCAGATATAATATTTCAAATCGCAGCGACGAATTATGTCGTGGGTTCTAAAAAGTAGGTTCTACTTTATTCCTGAAATTGATTTAACTAATTTCACAACGTTTTAATACTCTTTACGTCAAAGTACCGTAACAAAACAATTAAAATGATCCATTAACACACCTGTCCGTTCTGTCTGGATGGGCAGACAAACTTGAAGGTTCTGCAAATTAATTGGAGTGCTTCAGAACAAGAGGTAGCCAAATGTCATGTCAGAAACAACACTCGTGCACTAAGTGCTTGAATGCTTTCACTGAATTAGACTAGAGTTTAACTCCTACGCTAAACCTACATAACCTAACTAGATAATGAAAAAAAATTGGTCAAAAAAAATGGATATTTTACTTGCGTTAAACATGGTATAAAATGGTATGAGATAAAAATTATGACAAACATGTGACAGCTAGAAAAAAAAAGCATACAAAATTACATATAAGTAAAGCTAAGTTAATTGAAAGAAAATTGTTTTTTGTTTTTTTTTAGTAAACATATTTAATAGCTGTACTATTAAAGCATATGTTCAAGCCTGTATCTGTGCCAGATTTTTAAAGAAAAAATAAGCTGTTGTTCTAAAAAAAGAGACATAATTCGTAGTTGAAGAATGCACGAGCACAATAACAAATAGGTCAGTGCCCTACCGGCGCCACAGTCATAATAACCCGCTCTAGTTAGGTGACACCCGCAGCTTACAGAAAATAAAAAAAACAAAAACCCTTCTTCACAATCGGGTGAAAACTAAATGCATTTTACATTCGCGAAAATATTTTTCCCAGTAATTGAATTAAAAGCTACCTCCAAAGAATACATTATGAGTAATGAGAATTTTACCGTGCATAAAAACAAATTGGGTATTTTATCGGAGCACGGAAAGATCATAAAAGATATATTTTTGCAGACAGTAAAAAACTGAACTTCACTCATTATTTTTACGGTTCTTTTTAAAGTAGACATCAGCAGAGCAAAATTAGAGTGTCATAAGTGATAAAATTGCGAGTTGCCGTATACATATTTTCGCTATTGCATTGTAATCAAACTTTATCCCGAACCCCTAACTATGTTTTTTTTTTTTTAATTCTATGTATTATCGTCCATTTACACGATCGAGACGATCCGGTATTCAATCGATACACCAGTCGATTTTACGCTTCATTCAATTTAATAACAACACCTCTGAATGAATCAAAGATGAAGTTAATTATTCCTGTGTGATTTCGATTGTTAACCGAGTAATCGATTCTATTCGCTATATAAATTATGTAAGTTTTGCGTGAGACGTTAAAAAATGTTAAGGTTATAGACCTTGAAAATAAAATGCATGTAATAGATATGAATTATATTCAACTTTTGAAATATACTTTGTCAAAAAATCCTCTGTGTATAATGCATTCATGTATCTTACTTTATTAGCCTAGTTCAATTCATAAGTTAAACATAACCGTAAAAAACCAATATTGCAGTTTATTAAGTACTGAAACTCCAAATATCCAACACGAGTGAATGAAGAAAAATTAATCCACAAACAAAATTGACTCAAGAAATCAATACAAATATAAATTAAAATATCCCAGCAATCGTTTATCTGAATACTCGACAGGCTTCAAACGCAGGCGTTAGCTAAGCTTCTTAATTACCTCTATACGCAATTAAAGGATAAAGGCACTCAAATCCGCCATGTCTGTCTACCACACGCGACCAGGATTAGTTGACCTCCCATATTCCCTATTTACTCACAGCCGTTCCCATCTTCTCTTCTTTTGTTGTTCTTACTAGAGATAGACATTATCTACTTGTATGCTGCTTTTTTAATCGATCACATAAATCATCAAATGACCCCTCCCGCTGAGGGTTAGCACGGTGAGGGAGTGTCAGAGTTTTACTGACTAAAAATCCACAGCGTTCCTTCGGAGGCCTTTTATGTACCAGGGCCGCGGTAACTCTTTCGAACAATCCCGCAGCCCCTTCTAGTATTGAGCTAATGTCAACGTCCTATCTCTAGTAAGCAGATTAAAAGATAGATAGAATATTGGGATCGGTAGACGATATACAACTTTGAGGTGAACCTTTCCGTGGGCAGAGGTCTTGTAAGCTGGCGACGTGTAGGCGAAAAGTTTGGATCTCAGCTAAGTGTGATTTCTTTTGCAAAGGCTTTTACTTGAAAATGTTTCTTTAAGATTTTACTTAACTTGTGTTTTTAGGAAATTGTGTTAGGTACACGTTGTTGCTTTTACTGGTTTTGGTACCTGGAGGCATTGTTTTCATATTGAAAAGGTGTGGTTTTTCTTTGAAGAATAAGTTGTTAAAAAAATAATAATAATTGTGTATTAAAATAAATCTTAAAAAAGAACTGAAAATTTTAGGATAGTCGAACATAGCGTGTTAAAAACAAATTCAATATAAAACTATGCAAAACATTGAAAGTTACGAATAATTTAGGATTTTTGATCTAACAAATTAGTTTGTAACAAAACCTAACAAGCCTGTAGGTATTTCATCAACAAATTTTTTACACACATTTCGATAAAATTCTATTTCAAGCACTAGAATTATTTTCTCTTTGATCGAATGATTCTAAAAGTATCTAAATTAATTCGTTGAACATTATTATCGGTCTTGCCTAGTCTTTGATCAGTTGCTTTCAAATATTTATGTCTAGTACAAAGTCTGCAGTGAGACATTTAAAAATAACTACAGACACGTTATGCCAGCCTTATAAAGCATTCAAAGCAATTTTCGCCTTAACACGACGCGTACAGCCAAAGGTCCTAGACACCCATGTACGTCAATTACAAGTTAAGTTTATGATGCGTGTAACGGAATAGAGACCATTTTGACGTCGCGTCGGATCTGTTCGTGTGGCTTCGGAACGCTTCGGGCCAAGCTTCGGGCTATCGTGTTCGAAGTTGGGATAATTTTGAATTTGGAACCATGTTTTGGTCGTGGCTATTCGAATTTGAAAAAGTTTTTTTTTTGCTATTGCATTTTATAGAATAAAGTTTGGTGCCTAATATTTTTGTTCGTTTATTGACGGAGTACTTACCTCGTGTGTTTTTAATATCACTGTTAATATCAAAGTAGAAATAAATAAAAAAAAGTTTTCTAAGTACCTACCCCAAATTGTTTCGCAAAAGCTAAAAATAAAGGACGACAAACCACTGCGGTCCATCTTGAAACTTTCAAATTTCTAAGTACAGCTTCACCCAAAATCGGCTTCAAGTTCGGCCTAAATTCGGCTTAACTTGAAACATTGACCTTAAGTCGTGGCACTTGTAACTTAACTCGTATTTCCGACATTATATTTGGTCAATCTTGTCTCGTACTTAAGTCGCAAAGTCGTAATGCCTAAGTTAGATGAAGTTGCTAACTTTGCGTATAACTTAGACGGGGTGGTAATAAACTATTTTATTAGAAACGTATTTGTTTGTGGAACTAACTTAATTAGGTTTTATTATGCTTAGAGTAACTTCAAGTTTAGTCTTTCGGCAATGTAAATTACAAAACTAAATGCAATTTTGTAATGAAGGAAGTTTGCGGCATATAACTCTATAATTAAATTTTGCCATAATGTACTAAAGTAGTATTCATAAATTATGATTTTATGAAAGACTTAAGCTTATGAAATTTATTTAAAGGAAACGAATAGACTTACAGTACTTCACAAGAATCAATTAACTTTCAAGTGTTCAGGTCAGGCAATCACAGTATTTAACCGGCTAACGGTGTTCTAAATCGTTAAAGTTACAAGCACTAGCAGCTGGGAAGTTTATCTGCACTGTAATTAATCGAACATACCTTAGGTCCAGATAACTATCTGCGCTGTCACCTGTGCGACTTTTCACACATACAAACTTTTTAAGACCTTCTCTTCTGAACTTATTCCTCATTTTCATAGTTCCTACTCCGTTCTGTTAACAATCTCATAATTTAGGCTTTCAGGTTCTCACGAGCTTACTTCGTTATTTACTAAAAATAAAATATAAGACACCAAACCACAAATTAAACAAACAGAACGGCAAGCAGCCTCCATTTTCCGAAGTAGACCGGATCGATTTTGTAAATCAACGCAATCTCCGCCGTATTCAAAACCACAAACTAAAAAAAAACTAATTCAACCCGTAACTAGCTCACGTCCACAGTTAAACCAAATAAACCATCATGACTTACAACGAGATGTTTGTTAAAAAAAGGAAAGGAAAAGACAGGGTGTGCATGCAGGTAAATACGAGTGCAACCGGTCCCTCAGGCTTGTATTAGCGTAAACAGTTTACCAAATTACCTCCTTCACACTTCAAACTAAAATAAACTTACCACTGCTCTGATTAAGGTCCCATTTACGCTGCAGTGCAATCATCCCGCAGGACTCGCGTGCTCCAATCGCCATATTTTGGAATGATAATTTTAATGGAGCCAAACATGCATCTTATAATGTGGCATAATATCATCCCCTTGGAATGTGAAGTCTATTTTAAAACCTCAAGCAAAATATGGAAAACGGAGTTCTGAGAAATGAAGTACCAAGATAGGGTTGTCAAATGTAATACCTGATGAATATAAATGGTGTAACAGATACGCAGGCATGGGTGGAAAATGTTTCCTCTTTCACTTTATTCTTGAAGGAGACGCGGCGTGAAATATATTTGTAATTCTAAATCGGCAAGGTCTGATGTGTAGGTACATTAAGGCGGCACAAAGTCCACGGTTCATTTCCTGTGAGACCCTATCCGAGGCTTTCGCCGGCCATTTTTATACAAACGACATGTCGTCTATAATATTAATATGGTGCAAAATATGAGATAGAGCGAACTTGGGAATCTGTACTTTATTTAGGTAATAGATATTCACGACTGGGTGAAACTTAGGACAATGTTTAGTACATACGTCTTACTTTGGTTGGATATAGGTACCACCTATTATTATGTTGTCTGACAAACATCAGGTACCAAGTATAAGTTATAACTATCGCTAATCTCATAAATCACAGAAAAATACATAGCTACTTATGTCAATACAGATTTACTTGTACCTATGTACTATTAGAATTGTAATATAATTTATTTATTTTTAACATGTAAATTACATTTTTAAATACTGTTACAGCCTTTTTATCGTCCTACTGCTGGGCTGCGGCCTCCTCTCACATGGAGAAGGATTGAGCATTAATCACCACGCTTGCATGCTTGCATTTTTAAATATTAAATATAAAAATAAATAACATTTAAAACATTGGAATTATTAATAAGATGACAAAATAAATAAAGTTCATTGGAATTAAATGTGAATGAAAAAGAATCTAAAAACACTCTCCAAAAATCGCTATTCGTTCGTAAGTCACACGGCAAATCCTCCCGCATGCCTCATACTTATTTCGGATTTTCGGTTTTTCCTGGATAAAACTGAAAAATCTGCAGTCATTTATTACATCATAAAATATTGGATAACATCGATCATCATACAACCGATTATCATCAAGAGTTGGTTGAGAAGCTATGGCTATGATTAATAGATCTGAAAGCAGATTGCCCAATTTAGTATGAAAATCACGCACATCAATGTTCAATTATAGGCAGTATTTCATAATCAAAAAGTTTTTTTTCGCAATTTTCTCGATACCACAATCGAATAATATAATCCCGAAATGACCCGCCAAAAACCGCGTGTAAAAAATGGCGCGCGAACAAACGCCCCGAATTAAACCGCACCCAATGAAAATAATCCCTCGGAATAATCCCACAGCAAAATTGGCGCGACCGTTTAAAAATCTCGGATAAATGTAATGAAACAAAAGCGTGGCACTCGATTGCCGCGATATAATTCTCTCCGGGTCTCGTAATATTGAAAGGATAATCCTGGGACTCCAATTTGTCAAGCTCGGCCCGCCACGGACATTCATGCACTATGTGTGTCTCGCTTATGACGTTATTTCTTTACCGTCATTTTGTTTCATTTATCTTGCTTTGTGACGGGAATGTTTTTCTCTGGCATTGCTTTAGCTGGTGCTAGGTTTCTCGAAACACGACATTTAAACTTTATGTCTTCGTATAAAGTTTGCGCTGTGTCTAATAACCTAATTTCCCTAATTCTGTTTACTTAGAATGGTAATTTCAAAGCCTCCTCGTAAGAAGCCATGTAGGCTCCCCAAAAAAGCATTATCTTCAAAGCTGACTTCCTTGGAGATTAAGTAACCTGTCGTATTAATACCTTATGACTTCCTGCGGTTTGCTTGTCAGCTTACAGTTCAGTGAACAAAACTGTCTTATATCCTGACGTCTAACGTACATAACAAATGGATCTATCCATTTCTATTATTATTTTTGTCATAGGCACCGTGCGTAACGATGACCCTGCCATCTCGTGACTTATATCCGAAACTTTTCCCGCAAGTGTCAAAAATTGTACTGTCAAACCATGGAAAAAATTCTGAATATTCGTGTTAAATTTTGCTAATTTAAGTTATCAAAATGTATTGTTGTATTGCTGGATGCTGTAATACATCCAAAAACAACTCCAAGGGTGTAAAATTTTACTATTTCCCATTTTTATATTTACTAATAGTACTCACACGCCATGGCTTAGGGATAAAAGAATTAAATGGATAAATGCAGTTGTAAAACACACGTAATACTTTAATACTTATTGGTGGAGTTGGAAATAACTCTGCCATTGTCACTCCATTGTCATAACCCAGTAACTGTCGGTACGTTGGTTTGCCCCATTGTTGTGCATAACTGGTTTTCGATTCTGCACTTTCTGCAGAATTTACGTAATGCACTAAGGCACAGACGTGCTTACATTGTCCTGATAGACCTGCCTTGCAATTACAAGTTGCACTTTTAATGTTTCTATTGCAACCAAGCTGAAAGGACAGAGATAAAAATTAAAAATAGAAATAATGATTTTCTAAAGATATTGTAATAACAATTAATTTAAAAAAGGTACTTATTGTTATCTTAACATCATATACATTTGAAATTTTTGTCTGAGCAACAATTTTGCCAGTTAATATTGTTTCTTGTTCTTGGCCAACTGTTTCTATGACATCAAAAACATGGCCCGACTCGAATAGCTTTTGGCCTTTTGATATATTTTGACCACGCTGTCGATCATTGTTTATTGGTAGAAAACCATATTTTATAATTTTAATCATTGTATTTTCTATTTTTAATCATTGTAAAATCACATTTACAGACTAGACAGTGACAACCAATGGGTCTGGAAAGTTTCTTTTTTTACTCGCACGGTGTCTCTACTGTCGGGATTATAACGCCATCTATAAGTTTCCGCACGGTGCCTATACGCATTAATTTTGCCATCTTTCAATTTCAAAGCGGTGAATTATTTAGCAAAGACAAAAATACATAGGTATACTGTAACTATACTCTTTAATTCGTTCGTTGTGTCGCAGCGTAATTTGATAATCTGTGCTCACATGAGCTTCATCAAGACATTCCGGGGCCGGAACAAATATTTGTACGGCCGCTGCTACTTACGGGACGGGTTTTGTACCGTACATACATACATTTGTGAGAAGCATTACCTGCTACTGATTTACTGGGTTAGATAGAGGTAGATAAATGCGCTAAAGAGGATGAATGAATGCATATTATACACACTTCGCGGTGATTATGTGGACTTGTGGAGATACTTAAGTAAAGCTGACCGCGGGGATTGGCGATTGGTTTATTGCTCACATCACAAGTGCTGTTTCAATGTAGGTTTGATTGCGTAAATACTTAGTGAGGATTTACCATTTGGAATTTCGATTGAACATGGTCAATTAGAATATACTTTTATCATAATAATAGGGCACAATATTGGGTAAATAGATAAATGTACACAAAAGTAGAAACTTCAACAACTTACTCTTTTAATGGAAAAACTGGCATCGTAAAAGAAGTGTTACCTTATGAACGATGGAAGCTTTTAAAGACAATGAACAGTTAATAACTTAGGTAAACAGAAAAAATATGGGACCGGAACAAATAATTGAGTAACTACAATATGGAGTGCTTCTGATTTACTTTTATGAGTGCTTTTCACATTAAGTTCCTACCAGGAGATGCAATTGTGGACGAGAATGCACGATCGGCGACATTAAAATTTATGGTCATACTAATAAAGTTCAAATTACATTGTTATAGTTGCAATTTTACCAGATGTAGGAGTAAACCTATCAGCATTAGAGTTACATCGATTTAAAGTAGTTAGAAGTGTAACGTGCCTTAAGTAAATCAAGACGTCTATGTTAAGAGTAAAAAACAGACCTACACAAACTAGGGAAGTATTAAAGCACAGCTTAGTTCTGTATTTTATCGCCTTTAAGACGTAGATAATTTATACTTAGTGGCATAAATGCTCGCTAGTTTTACGACTTAGGTATGTCAATGACTGCAGTTTTATTGTTTAACTAAGTAACTGATGTAGTGGTAACATAATTTCAAGAAAGAATACCAACTTGATTAGTACGTACTAAATATGTGAAACTAGACTTTCTGCCATTTTGAGAGAATGGCCTTCAATGAGAATTGTGCTGCTAATTGACGCTACCGAATTGTTGAATAAAGTACGAAACAATGTTAGATTTATTTACGAATTTCGTAGCGAAAAGTTCGCCAACTCACATGTAGCTAAAAATACATTTTCAAACCCGATTTCAGTGAAGCTACTATCGAATTTGAAAATTACGTTTCATTTCGCTCATTTGAAACAACGAAAGTGACCACAAATTGTAACCAGTGCACGCAAAACGAAACAACTAACACAAAATATAGAGCCTAGTAAAGTCTACTTAAAAAACAAAAGCCTGTCTTGAAACACCGTCCAAAACCAGATCATAAGCGTGGAGTGCCTACATAGCAAATGTTACCTTTCTCAATGAACACTTGTTCCTCTCGACGTCGGAGGGGCCAGCCCTCACGGCGAAGCGTGAACCGGTGAACCCACACTTGACATCTTGAGGACCTCTCAATCCTGCGATCCTTCCATGTCCTCGATACTTTGTAAGCTATAACATTTTGAGTGCCTGTAAAAGTTTTCCTATGCTAATTTTATAATATAACGGGGCGACGCGACGTTGTAAAATTTTATTTCTGCAGCAATTAAGAATTTAAGAGCCGAGTGCATTTTCCTAAGATTTATGGGGTGAGACTAAGTTGTTGCTGTTATTTAGTGTACCGTTTAATTTGGTTCTGTAAGTTAACGATTTTTTATTTTATTTTTTATTTTTATTTTTTTTTATATTTCACCAAAATAATAAGTGCTGAATTTTTAATTTAGGACTACCTGCTAAATATTTCATGTAAATTGTATATTTCCTTTGTTTTATATAAATACCGTTTATTTCAATTTGTGAGACGTCCTTGTCATTCCTGCCGAATAATATTTAAATATTTCGGAAATCAAAAATTCTTGTCTCAAGTGGCATCTTCAACTTCAAACATTTCTCCATTGAAATGTTTCATTGCACATTCTTTATTTCATTAGATAATAAAGGCAGAAGATAATATTAAGGAATTCCATTCAATTTGTACAATTGTAAATGGCCGTTTGAAATTCAGGACTCCTTTAATATTTTTCATTTTGCCGGCGAGCTTGCAACTTCTCTTGTAACCTTACCAAATTATTATGTGTACAGAAATTTAAACTTTATAACTGGGTGATAAGACACAATTTTTATATGAAGTACGTCTCCTTGTTCTAGCGTGTACTTTTGCTACATCTCTCTCGAAGGAAGATTCCTTGGCTAGGTTTGGAATCATATTTTTGAAATCTTGAAGCTTTTTATTGCAAGCGATAGAAGTCGACAAAGCCATTACGATATTTTTATCGTCTTTTCGCAATTTATTTCACGTCAGTGCTACGGCTTGGCGCCATTTACGACGATGATATTTTTATTTTTAAGCTTCTGATTTACTGTGTACTGTTTTAACGAAGACCTTTGTTCTACTCGATCGTTTTGTTACTCTTTAAAAGCCAACAATGCCGTGAAATTAATCATTGTGATGAGACGTAGTATTGATTAAATTTTAAGGAAAACAACACAAGGCGTAACGTGCGAGGAAATCTCTTTGTATCGGAACGGCAACAACTCCCGAAGATCTTCTTTGTTAAAAATAAAGTTCCCTTCAGTTCGACAGCAAATTACTAAGTAATTTGACTTCGATACAATCTTTGTTTTTACCGTGTTTGAGTTTTCCTTCACACTTTTCCTACTAATGTAAAACAAAATATATAAATCTTAGAGAAACTTAGCGTTTTAAGTAGAGCAATAAAATATCGGGCTAACATATGTTCGTACGACTTTAGAAAACATTTTCCAAGTTTTCTTTCACCGTATGGTGCCAGCTCGGGTTTCTTCATAACGGAATATTATACGTCGAAAATGGGAATGTACCTTATTTTAATAATGTTATGGTTTAAATTAGTAAATCATTTGGTACCTAATGTTAATTCTCACGTATGTGAAAGTAAGATACAACCAGGTTAGTGGGATATCTAAGTGCTAACATATTAGGTTTAGCAAAAGCTCGGGTTTAATTGGGCTGCACATGTTGCTTATCTAGGCTTACTTATTTCACTTTCTGGATATTATTAAAACGTTTTATGTTTTTGTTTGCGCAGTATATGTCCTATGATACCTAAGTGTTAATGGTTTCCAATATGGCTAGATGTTATCGTGACATCATGTAAGCGTGCAAAAAGCTCCGAAGGCGCTGGATTGTTTTATCTTTATGAAGTAAAGATTATTTCGTATTTTTATCATACTTACTTAAGAAAAATACTTCATTAACCTGTTTTTACGATATCCACCTACTTCCTAATAAATCTTCCCTAATTAGTAGGTATTTGCTATTATCCTGTTTATTCAACTTATTTGTTGTATCAAAAAACAAATAACAAAGCTATATCTTTGGTAAGCTTTCTAAAATAATACCTATAAACATTCAGACTGAACAAAAAATAGCTCTAACAGACAGAACAGTATTATCTAAAAATATCTACAATAGATCTTTGTGGATTTCAGCTATGTATTGTGTATAAGAGAGCCCATTGAACGTATTGTCCGCCCATGAATGCGAGCAATTCCTATTGCGACCACCGCAAATGTCCCCCTCTCCTCCCCAAAACCGCGACAATTCGCAACAAAGAGACGCAAGTGGTTGTTATATGGGGGGTCAAGCAATACTGGCGTGTGATATGGCCATGTAATTTGTCCAATCATTGCAGATCGAGGTGCAAAAGATTTATATGCGCTGTATACCTCTTTTGTTCACATAACGCGAGCTATTAGACTATATCGTTTTTACTGCGACATTATATTTGATGGCGTGTCCGGATTATGATCGTGTTAGTCTGGCCGATCTGTTTTACGTTCGGCTGTTGTTCGAATAGTCTGGTTTTATACTTTAGTGTTAAATGTTTTTTCTCACGGTGAAAATATATAGTCAAACTAATAAAAACACATATATTTCACCTATATTTTATATTTGTATACATTTACAACATCAATAGTTATCAGCTTGTATATAAGTAGTTAAACCTTGCACTATCCTCGACTACCTTTTATTCCTTTTTCCTACTAACGAAGTTATCGTGTTTCACCGCCATAAACAAGACACACAGGTAGATTAAAAAACTCCATCAACACCCCAGCCACTATCACCTTAACTCAATATTTTCCGCGTCTTTCAAAACACCATACATTATCCCATTGAATTCACCCCACATTGGTTTAACGTCGCAAGTGTAACTAAGGCATGAATGGGACGGACTAAACCCTCTTACAGCGATTCAAAAGGAACCCTCTGATATGATTTTCACAGAAAATTGCTTACAACAAAAGGGAATTGGACGCTTTTGTTGATATACCGGATTTATATCGTCAACATACGCGATGCTTGGGTTACGTGAATATGATACTTTGTTCCGCCTTCTGCTCTCGTTGGCCGTGTTGACAACCCGCAATTATGTAGCCGGAAAATTATTATACCTGTATTTTCTCGTCCTAAAACACAAAGATGTAAAATGTCAAACCTACCCCTTCCCATACCTTTCACGACAACTTATTCATAAAAACAAAAAACAACCGAAAGCAATTAATCTGAAGTAAGTGCGATAGCAAACAAAAAAGATGTTACTGCAACCATAATATTTCACGACAGCCCAGCAAAGAAACGAAAACAAAAATCACAAGCATGTTTTTAAAATTGCACATCTCACACAAAAAGTTCTTAGCAATTAAAAATAATTGCGAACATCTTAAAAGGCGAAACTGCACCTACAGTACGTTCGCAAAATTCTTTGTGGAGTCAAACTAGGGACTCACTCCAGGTGGAAGCGCGAGCGATCCAAGAACAATGAGGCGCCCTCAAAACAACCAGGATGCCTAGGCATTGTACACCGCCAACGCTTTCAAACCACTCTTCGTCCCTCTTAATTAAGGGGGCAATACTCGAATGCTTCTCGCCGGCGTCAATGGAGGCCATTCAGACGTGTGCCGTCTGCGCCGAGATAACGAACCTCTCTCGGTTATTACCGCCAGCATTTTTCTACTTAAAACTCGCCATATGTTAAACATTTTGTTGCTTTTTTAGATGAGTCGGTGTCATTTTGAATATTTGAACATGCAGTTGTGTAGTACCTACTTAGCTGAAACATCAGCTAAAGATTTTGCTCCGTGGAATGTCATAAAGTTGTGTTTTCTATATGTTCGTATAGCAAAAATATGATGCAGTATAAAATGTATTTTATTAAAGTCACTTTTTCGCTTTGAAAACTAAAAGGGAGAAAACTTTAAAGTGACAACTTACTTCAACTTACATTTTATTTATAGCAACACAGTGTAAGTTTGCTCAAAGTTTCTGTCAACTTAGAAAAGTAACAAAAATGCTTTTAAAATACAGCCGTAAACGAGTGTTGGTGCACAAGAATTCACCTGATTAAATATTAAAACAGACTGAATATTCGTTGTCTTCATGAAATTGGTATGAAAAAGATTATTGTAAAAAGATAACGCCGTTCCCGCCATTTATCTTTCTGCATGGCGGCCTCTCTGTAAGATTAAATGTGTTTCTCTCATTTAATAACAAGTAAAGAAAGCAAAAGCTTTATTCACAACCTTTTCACGTAAGTGCTCATAATTTAACTTATTACTAAGGTGAGACTTGAATGGAAGTCCCGAAAAGAATACAATATTTTAGTTTAATGTGACGGAAAAAGAATGAGGGCAACATTTTTCTAGGAACTTTAGACATTATGTTCATCTTAACTTACCTACTTTTGACATTCATAAGTAAAAACCATAAAGCTTGAAAACTTACATGATCTTTGTCATTCTAATTGTAACCCCATCCGTCCTGCGAAACGAGACTACTTTATCCAATGCACTTCTTATAGAACGTATTACGTCTCAATTAGGTTTAAATTACTTGGAATCATTAGCAGGGTTTATGGCACAGGATTCCAAACCCAGTATGGGAATACTGGTTGCGATACCGTTATGACTAGCCTTGGGAAACGGGATTGCCACCAGTTGTTGTGCCTATGACATGAGAGTATTACTAGCATGCTTTAAATTTATGGCATCGGGATCCTGTGTGGTCAACCGGTCACATTTTTAACCGACTTCCCAAAAAGGAGGAGGTTATCAATTCGGCCGGTATGTTTTTTTTTTTTTTTTTTTTTTCTATGTATGTACATCGATTACTCCGAGGTTTATAGACCGATTTACGTGATTCTTTTTTTGTTCGACTCGGAATAGCTGCCAGTTGGTCCCATAGTAATCAGGTCAGGATCTGATGATGGAAACCCTGAGAAATCGAGGGCAACCTTCGAAAGTTGTAGGCATACATAGGGTAAAAACTTGACACTCAGGTGTACGCCTAAAAGCACTATTCAACTGTGAAGATTTGGAGCTGATCTGATGATGGAAACCAGAGAGGGTCGAGGGAACTCGACAACTGAATATGTAAACTACCTCGTGTTTGGGCTTAAATTATTTGTATTGACAAGACCTTTGCAACAGTGAAGGTTTGGAGCTGACCTGATGATGGAGACCAGAGAAAGTAAGTCGAGGGAACTCGACAACTGAATATGTAAAATACCTCGTATTTGGACTTATATTCTTTGTATTGATGAGAACTTCTCACTTGTATGGATAGTGACAACTATTCGTATCACTGAAAAGCTTTAAATAAAAAACTTTTTTACAAAAAAATTAAACCGACTTCCCAAAACACTAAAAAGCAAAAAAAAAAAACTATTTTTAGGTGCATCGGCCTAGAAGTCGGTGGCAAAATTAACTTAGTAACATCCATTAGACACCGACTTCTAGGCCGATGCACCTAAAAATAGTTTTTTTTTTTTGCTTTTTAGTGTTTTGGGAAGTCGGTTTTTGATATTTCATGAGCACACAAAATATGCGGCTCTGCATATATTTTATTCAGTCGACGCAAATATCATGCAATAGAAATATATTAAAATTCTACTTAAAATATTTATTTGCAATTCCTAGAAATCGGATTTGGGCCTTTGACAACTATAATTTTAAGAAATATATGCACTGATCTCTTGTGGCTAGTGGACTATTAAAAATTATTTGATGGGGATTTACACTGCAGTTCTCGTAACAGCCTCATACAGTGGGTATTAGGTTGTTAAAGCTTATGATAATTGCAACTTTCCTAAGACTGTAAAATATGCACTGCTTCGGACTGCAAAGCTAGTTATTAAAATAGCGGGAGACGGCAAACATCATCATTTACTAAGTACCTATCTGGTTATACGAAAAGGATATAAAACTTGAACTTGGTATTTTATAATAGCATTGCACTGTGCAAACATTTTTTGTTATCAAACCTTGTAATTGGTTTCTTCTTTTCGAGGATTTATTCGGTATAATATAGAATGTTTTTCCCTAATTAATAACTCGATATATTTTTGGGGCAGAGACCTCCCTATTTCACTTCTTAGTTCCCGATATTTCGGGATCCATTGAGACTGGTGGAAATCCAAATCGTCACACCATCTCTTCCGAAGCTCACGTTGTCTGCGGCGTCCTAAAAGGTTCATATTCGACAAAATATTATCCAGTCAACAATATTGGTGCGTCAAAGTAAGGGAAAGTAAATAAGGAATACGGTTCAAATCCATCAAATATTTTATATCCCCTTTTGTACAGCTCAATGGAATAGCTAACAACACTCCTCAAGTACCTATTCCTTATCCTTCATGAAATATTCTGAACAACGATGCTCTCTTGTCGAGTCTTCAACGAACAAACATAATAAATACAGTATATGTTAGTAAGTATCTTGCTTCAGTAATGACTAAGATAAAAGTCATTTTTTTCGAGTAGGCGGAAAATCACAATCTTTTTGGAGGTAACTTTAACAGAAAACAGCCCCCAAAATGCCCACCTTTTACCACTTTCTATATGTATTTGTTAGAAAGAAGTGGTGGAACAAAGTTCCTTACAACCCATACAATTCTCACAAACTTTCGCTATACATTAAAAAAAAACTGATAACCAAAAGACAACTCAATTCACCAATAACAGTTATTTCATTATTGCGAATCGTTAACATAATCAAAACTGGCTTAAAACTCAATACAAAGAATCAATTTATTAATTAATGCGGCTTCATCGACTTCTTGCATTTTTCTCTGAACTTATAAATGAAAAAGAACAACTGACATTGCTTTGTTAATTTCAATAGAGCATGATTTTCTTAAAAGCTTTTATTAAAGTTTGCCATTTTGCTCGTAATACAATTTCGCAAGTCGGTTTTAACCCATATTCTGTTATTCGATAGAACTTTAATAACTATGCACACAGAACGATTTTTGTTAACAATTAAATACCCCTGTGAGTTGCGACGAATCCAATTCAGATAAAAAAGAATTCATTTCATTATTAATATTCCCTGTTGAATTGAGAACCATCCTCTTTTTGAGAAGTCGGAAAAAATATTAAATACGTATACGGAGAAAGCATTCCTAATAAAAACTGTCAATACTTAATCTGTTTTATAATATTTTAAGAGTATCCAAAAAAAGCTTAATCGCACTAATGTATACCAACTACAGTTACCCCAAACTATATGCGATGAAACGTCATGAATCCATTCTGAAAGCATTTCATTAAACAATAAGTAATTTACAATCATTTACTGAATTGGAATACCGGGTGGTACAAGTTAGTACAGTAATTTATCGAAGCAATCAATAGCCATAAACGTTAAAGGATTCCTTGTCGGCCACATAACTTGAATCAATAGAGAATAGATACGGTAACGAAGAAACCTTCGGATTAGCGTTAAAACCTCTTTCGAACAGTTGTTCTTCTGTTTAGCACCTCAACCATTAACGGCCACAGATAATAAAGAACACTCGCTGCATAAAAAGTCAAACGGTCATTGACCCCGTTTAGATTATGTAAAAAAATCAAGGTAAACAGATTTGCGGGATTTTAATTACGTAACAGATATTACTTACTTACCTTCATATAATTTTAGTTTTCCTTAAAATAACAACTGCATAATACATATACTCATTTTGAATAAAGACTTCATAATGTTTTTCATTGTCCGCCAAAAACTTTACCTTTACTATGGTTTTTCCACAATTGTCTGTGAAAAAAAGTTAGTATTATAAGTTCGGCCATTCAGAGAATGCGTTCCTGACACGTCGCGATTGAACTGACGACGTAACTTTGCAATGGCGTTGCAGTTACGATAAAAATATTTTTGCTGGTTGTTTACCGTTTTAACAATTGAGGAGCATTAAAACAACATTATTATATCAATAATCAATGAATGTAGTTACGTCGTCAGTTCAATCGCGACGTGTCAGGAACGCATTCTCTGAATGGCCGAACTTATAAGATTTCCAAATGATGGATTTAAGCAATTTTATTTTCATTATTTATATCTAAGAATATTTTCTAATATATTTTTATGATAACAAAACAATGTGTTGGGTAATACAGAATTGCATTCAATGTTCAGACAATAATTTAAGAAGGCGCTCCCCAAACAAGAAGTTTGTTAAGAAAATACGCTTTTCATTACCTGTTTATGAAGAATTTATGTGAGTAAACCTTAATGTAATGTATTTATAGTAAAACTGCTTAGTGTTAGGTATACATTAGATATTACGTAGTGAAGATAATAATTGTTTTGATTTATTAATACCTACTTATGTAGTTACCTAGCTGTTTTTCCACGTCTGCAGGTATTTGCTCACGCATCAAAAACTTTAACAAAACTTTAATAGAAAAACTTTTCAGTTTACTAATTTAACATATCAGATACGTAATAATCACAGTAGAACATCGAAAAGCAAGCCTCAGTTACTGACCATAATATATCGAATCTAAAAGTTTAAAATCGAATTTTCTAAAAGTAAAATCCAATCAAACTTTAGTAGCTATCGGCCGAGTTAGCGAGTACCTAATGCTTGCACATTTATATTTTTAAAGTCTATTATTATACGGAAAGTAATGTTTATGCAATGGAAGCCGCATTCGACTCGAATAAATTCTTGGTTTGAATTTAAAATTCTCGTTAAGTGCCACTGCGTCACTGAAGCCAGCAATCATAGGCCGGCGACCCCTTGCGGTCGATAGTGCTTTGTATCAAAGAGTTTTATTTCTTTTTTACAACACTACGCATCATTGTCTATGAAACTATGATCGAGTAACGGATAACCGATTACTATCGATTATTAGACGAACGGATCAAATCGATTGTTGATTTTGTTTCGTCACCCTTTTCAGCGATGGCGAGGAAAACCCGCATTCTTTATCATAGAGATTTAGTTTCATTTTAGGTTTCTTATCTGTTGTCTATAAAGCGATCATGCTCGCCGGTGTAGTGTATAAAGTATAGGATATCTACTATCTACTGAAGACTCGTTGAAGAGATTACATAAAAGATATCGTCGAGTATAAATTGACAAGGCCCCTCCACGGAGGTAATTTGTAATATATTTCTTACGCATTTTCAAGATAAATGCTATGTGATGACTACCATTTATTCTGCTTTGCAGTAAACAAAGATTATGCTGAGTAGAGTGTAATAGTTTTAAATGGGTGATTACGCGTCAAATAAACGATCTTTATGCTGGAGAAAAGGCTGAGAAAATAGCTATCGTTTTTATAATAATGAGACATTTTCTATATTTAATGATCTGACTCGGCTGGTTCAACCATTTGATGTTCTGCTTAGTTTTTATGTCGTCTGTTTAAACTAGCAATTTTGTAGACTCTTAGTGTGGAAAATTCGATTTTGAACCATACCTTACTGATATTACATTAGTCTTCAGATAGAACAAGGACACAATAACGCCCATCAGTGAATTAAATTTCAGCGAAGAAAGGATATTAAACATTACCCTTAGAGCTAAGTAGAAATAGAAGTAAATCCTCATAATCTCGATTAATATAATCGCAATAAGAAACGTTCGCAGCCTATGTATAGACAGTTACCCGAGGCTAGAATCTTGCACAGAAAGCCGATGATCCGACGAACGAGCCGAACGGGTCTTCTATTTGATCTACATAAGTAAATAACTGGAATACAGCTGTGATATGTAGAAAGTGCAAACATTGTATCGAAGCACATATTGCTAGATTTTTAGGTAGGTATAGAGTTACCAACGTAAATATAGATGTTGCACTTCTACCTGAAATTACAAATTTGGAAGATGTATTTTGTTGAAAAATGCACATATAAAGTATATCACACAGCTGCTAAAATTTGGAAATAACGTTTATTTTTTTTTCTTCACGAGTTTTTAACTTGATCACCTGGGCTCGATAAAAAAGACAAAGTAGGAACGTTAAATGACTAGACAAGTTTTAATCTTATGGCGGATTAAGATATCCAATGAAGCGCTGAACGTTATAATTAAGCCTTAGCACTAGACACTAATTATATTATTACAACGATACTGCAATAGCTTTCGTTTAATACTTGATTTTAATACTCAGTCTCGGGAAGTGCTCTCATAAGCTTAAGTTGTTATTAAAATCGGAACAAGTACATAAAGATATAAAGATTTCAGAGCGCAATAAAAACGGTGCAAGACTTATATGAAGCCATCAAAATATCGTATTTTTTTACTGTTAGGTACTTTATACAAACCAGTCTTGGTTTCCAATTAAAATCCGTACCATAATTATGATGTTATGTGAAATGTGAATTCTTTGTCGAAACTCCTTTGCATCGTTTTGAAAGTCTTTGAAGTCATTTATTTTAGTTATACCTGGATAAACGTTTTCTGATATTTCTCCACTTTAAGAAAATAAAGCATTTTGAACTTCAAGCCTTTTCAGCGGAAAATGGAGCAATAACGTTCTAAAGAGGAATAAACTGCTTTCATACCCCGGTCAATACCTTACTCTAAGGTACTTCTTGCCTCTTGGTACTTTCTTTGGGAAAGAATTAGTACTCTTAAATTATGAGCCACATTCAATATAAGAACAAACATCCGAATTGGGAAACTTCCTTTCTGAGAAGTCAATAAAACCTGGCGTAACAGTTCTAAATAATTGTAAAGGTTCATTATAATTTGAAACAAAAAAATATGCACAATCAGAAAGTACCTGGCTCACAAAAACTAAATTTTCACCCCTAAATCTCATAATTCTATTATCCAATTCCCTCGCGTATAATAGTAAGGAAATGAGAAAGTAAATCAACTCGAGATCTCCAAACTTTGTCTCCAAGATCGTAAGAGTTCGCCGCAAAAACGTCCCTATTCATCAAATGTGTACGTGAGGGATAAATCTCTCGAATCGTGTTTCCGTACGTAATCGCACGATTCACTGCGTACTAGCGAACTTAGGCCCAGCTTCACTGACAGCATAAACGCCCGTTTTTTTCTTAAAAGAACTTATTATTAACTGAATGGAACTCGTTTATATTTTTAACATTAATAAGTGCTCGTTAAGGCCTTTTAATGAATGAATGAATAAAATGATTTTTGACTTTACGTGATAATTCATAGTAAACAGTAGTTTTAACAAGACTGAAGTTTACCTTGTTGGTGAACTTGGGCGTTACGCCGAAAGCGAATCACGTTGCATTTTTTTAAGTGAAAAAAGTCAGCGCCGGGAATACATTTTCAGCGTGTGCGTCCGAAATGTAAGCGTGCCAAATACGCATTTTAGTTTTGTTCGAAAACTTGTTAAGGAATTTGTGGTCGGTACGGCCGTTAGCGAAAAAAAAGTAAAAGCCCTTTCTATCTATATTTAATGGACTATGTAGTGATTTAAAACCTATTTGAAACTTTGCATTCGGTAATCCAACAGTCGTGTTTCTATTACAAGCTGAACCACAGTGGCGGATTTACAAATTTGCCGCTAGTAGGCCATTCAATTTTTGCCGCCCCTAATGATTGTGAACTTAATGATATTTCTGTCAGTTACTAGATTATTTTTGCAACCCGCTATGTACCGAAGAGTTTAATGTTGACCTAACAAGTTTATCTGACAGCGACTTTAAAGCGTAAAACCTCTGTAACTTTTAAACGGCTCAATTGATTTTCATGAAACTCGCCCGTAAAACACCTGTAATACAAAAAAAATACTAAATTAAAATCGGTTCATTCGTTCGGGTGGGTACTATATCAGAGGCGCACCCATCGGGTGGCACCCCCCCAAAAAAACGACACAATATAATCACGGACTAAAATTGTAATTGAAGTACTTAAAAATTGTGTAGAAATCATTCATGTTGCTTTTTGCTAGGTTTAACATAAAGAAACCGGAGTCATACCACTGCAAAGTTATAAAGCGCTAACTAGTTTTATAGAAACTAGTGTCAAGTAAAAAAGTCGCGAGCGTAGCGAGCGCAAAATTTTTAAGATATAGAACAGTAAAGTACCAAAACGAGTTTATAAAACCGGCCTAAAGTGAAAAAGTCGCGAGCGTAGCGAGCGCCAAATTTTTTGAGTTTTGAGGACACAAAAGCGAAATTATTTGGGACACAAAAGTCCTCCACCTCCTGAACAGCTTAGAAATCGTCAGCGTAGAGCGTCAGTTGTTTTTGCTACTTCGGTGCTTTAACTTTTTGTTAGATTGGACTCAAAGAGCGCAGAATAAACCAGAAAAGATGAAGAAACCGCGAGCGAAGCGAGCGGATTTTTCAATTTATTTTTATTGAAACGCTATTGGAATATTTTAAAATTCATGATCACATAAACCTAAGCATATATTAAATAAAATAAAAAATAAAATAAAAATAAAAATAGCCTTTATTCAGACCTTGTTTACAGTATACAATCTTAATCTAACAACTCTGACGAGTTGATGACACCAACGACCTGGTCTGTTTGCCCAACTTTGGCAAAGGCCTCCTCCATTTCCTTCCACTCTGCTCTGTATTGGGCTCTTCTAGTACATATATTCCCTGCTATGCTTTTAATTTCGTCATCCCATTTTCGGTACTGTCTTCCTCGATTTCTTTTCTTGTCCCTAGGGTACCAAGATATTATGTTTTTGTTCCACTTGTCATTGCCTCTGACTATGTGGCCGGACCATTTCCACTTTAGTTTCCTTATTCTAGTTGTGACATTCTCAATTTTCATGCGCCTTCGGATAGTGGTGTTTCTTATTCTATCAGATTTTCTTATATTTAGCATGCTTCTTTGCATTGCCGTCTGACACGTTTCAAGTTTCTTATATTGCGCTTTGGTGAGAGCCCATGTCTCGCAGCCATATGTCAAGACTGGGAGTATACAAGTGTTATACAGTTTTGTTTTCACGTACGTTTTGATTTCTGTATTCTTCATTATTTCCTTAAACCCCCAGTAGCGTTTCCATGCATTTCCAATCCTTGTGTCGATTTCTTTTGTCATTATATCAGTGACCGAGATTTGTTGGCCCAAGTAAGTGTATTCTTTTACAAACTCTACTGGTTCGCCGTTTAAAAGAATATTGTCTTCCAATGCGTTTGTCATAGCTTTGGTTTTTGAGGTGTTCATCGTCAGACCTACCTTGCGGCTTTCTCTATCCAGATCAGTGATCATGTATTGTAGTTGGTCTTTGCTCCTTGCCAGTAGTATTATTATGTCATCAGCGAACCTCAAGTGTGTAAGATTTTCGCCATTTATGTTAAGTCCGTAGTGGTCCCATTCCAGTCTCCGAAAGATATCTTCCAGTACAGCTGTGAATAATTTAGGTGACAGTGGATCTCCCTGGCGTACGCCTCTGTTTATGTTTATTTGTTTCCCTTGTTTCTCTAGTTTTATTCTTGCTGTACTGTTAGTGTATATGCTTTTTTTAAAATCCTAATGTATTTCTGGTCGACTCCTTGTTTCTTCAGACATTGCCAGATACTGTTGTGTTCTATTGAGTCAAATGCCTTGTTGAAATCGATGAAGCAACAGTAGAAGGGCACTTTAAACTCTTTGGCTTTTTCAAAAAGTTGTCTTACCGTTAGTATATGGTCCAATGTTGAATAGCCTGACCGGAAGCCAGCCTGTTCCTTGGGCTGGTTTTCATCAAGAGTTTTGGTTATTCGCCTTAGGACAATTTTTGCAAAAAAATTGTAATGTTCGACATTAGGCTTATTGGTCTGTAGTTGTTAATTTCTCCTTTGTCCCCCTTTTTATGGAGTAGGATTATTGTTGATGTAGTCCACTGTGCAGGAATTTCTTCGGTGTGCAATATGTCGTTGAAAATGTGTTTAAGTAGTGGTACTAGCTCGTTTTTACAATTTGTAAGTAATTCGTTGCTGATATTATCAGGGCCGGGAGCTTTATCCTTCTTCTGTGTTTCTATTGCCTTGTATATTTCTTCTATTAGTATAGGTGGAACCGCGTCGGTGTTATTTAAGTCGGTGTTTACTATTTGGTTCTTGCTGGAGTAAAGGTTTTCGTAGAATGTAGTTGCTATTGACAGTATATCATATCTTTTTGTTTTCGTTTTCGAAAGTTGGTCTTTCATATTGGGTATCCAGTTTTTCTTTTCTTTTAAAGTTTTTAGAGCTTTTTAATACCTCCGGTTTTGCTTATGTATTTTTCAAAAGTTTCACGCCTAGTGCGTTCTCTGTCTTTTCTTATTTGGTTTTTGATTTCTTTACTTATTTCGCTTATTTTGTTTCTTTGTAGTATTTAACAGTTTTGATCTTGCTTCTAGGAGTGTAATTACTTTCTCTGACAAGTTTTTCTTATCCTTCGTATTATATTTAGTACCAGGTTCTGGTCTCAATGTCAATATTTCATGTAGTTTGTTGTACTTCTGCTGAGTATTTATACCCTCAAAGGATGATTCTGTCACTAATTTCAGTTTGTCTTTGATGGTGTTTAACATTTGTTTGTTATTTGGTGTTGGTCTTCTGACTTTGAAGGGTCGACTTTTAATAGTGCCCATTGACCTGCTCAGACGTGCTCTGAGGACTCGGTGGTCGCTATTAAAATTTAGATAAATGGTGCCGCAGTCGTCAATTAATTTTGGTCTATTTGTTAAGATGTAATCAATTTCGTTTTTGAAACTGCCGCCTGGCGATTCCCAAGTCCATCTTTTTGAAGTTCTTTTCTTGAATAGGCTGTTCATTATCCTCATGTTATTTTCCATCGCCATTTCTATTAGTTTTTGTCCGTTCCTTGTTCTTTTCCCTCTGATGTAAGGGCCAAGTACAATATCTTCTCCATTTCGTGGACTTCCAATCTGAGCATTGAAATCTCCCATTACTATGCAGTGTTTGTATGTGTACTTTTTTAGGGCGATGTTGAGAGTTGAGTAAAATGCATCGATTTCTAAAGTAGATGACTGCTCTGTTGGTGAGTAAGCTTGCACTATAGACCATATTTCCTGTTTTGGAGGAATTTTAATATTTAATTTGTTGAGTTTTGAGGACACAAAAGCGAAATTATTTGGGACACAAAAGTCCTCCACCTCCTGAACAGCTTAGAAATCGTCAGCGTAGAGCGTCAGTTGTTTTTGCTACTTCGGTGCTTTAACTTTTTGTTAGATTGGACTCAAAGAGCGCAGAATAAACCAGAAAAGATGAAGAAACCGCGAGCGAAGCGAGCGGATTTTTCAATTTATTTTTATTGAAACGCTATTGGAGTATTTTAAAATTCATGATCACATAAACCTAAGCATATATTACAGTGAGTTTATTAATCGTTTATTTATATATGGATTGTGTACTCGTATAATTATAAAAAAAAAAAAAAAACTGTAAAAAAATTCGCAAAATTTGCCGCCCCTCTAAATCTGCCGCTCTAGGCACTGGCCTACTTGGCCTATTGGTAAATCCGCCACTGCTGAACCATAACGATTGAAAACAGAGAACTGCGTTGTAAACGGCCTATAAAATAACAATAATCATTAATTACAAGAAAGCCCCTATTTGGAATCCATGATGCCGGCTATAAAAATCTTTAATTAAACTTCTGTCTTCACTATAACAAACAAGAAAATTTATTTTAAACAAATAACGATTTGTGGTTTATTGTATTAATAAATTTAACGATGATTTATTTAACTTTTTACTATTAAACGACTTTTTATAATAGTTATATGTATTCAAGGAAATCCACTTAATAACTTTTGTTACAGTTCTAAGGAATAGGGTTAGACCAAATGGTTATTTTCCCACAATTTATAGCTAATATTAGTTGCATTAGTTACTTTCAGTATAATTATAAACTAGCATCGGCGATTTTCATGTCAACAAAGATCCTTCGTATTTGATGGTAAATATTTAAAACTCCGACATTGACATAATGATTATTCCTAATATTTAGCAAGCCGAATATAATGTTCACACTCCTTTCCGTTCCACAGCAAAACAATATATTAAACACTCCTAAAGTATAGGTAAACATATTCCGTAAAAATGTTATCAACATGAAAAAAAAATCCTAAATAAAAATAATAAAACGCGCCAATAAAAGTTTAATATAGAAATGAAACCGTTTATCCTGAGTCAGAATACGCTCCGATGTACGTTGCATGCAGATTAGGTTGACTCCCCTTTTTTATTCGCCTACGTTCCCAGTACTGTCTCTCAAACACGTGTGAAAGTTGTATAACGATATTAAATTTTTCTTAGTATTGTAACTGAGAAGGGCACAAGATATTCTTTGGATATAATTAAATAAGGTATTTTTACCTGTCATTCAAAATTTTTTTGGCAGTCGCTACGGGTAGTGGAAACAAGTCTTTCCAGGGGTTAAAAGGTTGCACTAGTGGCTGGTTTGAGGAGGTCAGATAGGAAGTCGCCCCATGTACAACTCAGTTACTCAGCTCTGGTTAGACAGGAAACCAATAACATTGTTGGGAAAAGGCTAAGCTCGTGATAACAATTAACTACTAAATGGTGAGCTCATCAGGTGCACCTCAAAACGGTGGCGCTTCGAGGAAAACCTCTATTTTCTGACTACGAATGGTCACTACAGCGTATGAGCTTTAGATACTTTTCAACCATATCACCAGGTAAAAGATGCGTGGTCAAACAATATTTATTTATTTTTATTTATTTATTTTTTTACAATCAGGCAACAATATAACTTGTATATATAACTTGTAATTATTGTTTCTAGCATTACGATGAAAATAGACAGATCATTCACTGGAACTCTATTGTTCTTGATAACCCGATACACTATAGTCTACCTTATAATATAATCTGGCAGTAACTAATGAATTATGTACCGTAATACAATCTATTACACCTAGGCAATTTCGTATTCACCTAACTAAATACTCATTTCTCTTGCTATCGAGCGAAGGTGTAATATATTCTACATTATATTACTTTACTCAGTTATATTATAACAATAGGACCATGATCTAGGTACTTATGGACATTATTTCAGCGAATGAGATTTCATTCCAAGATATTCCATGATTTGTATAAGTTAGGTATTTAATTTCAGGACTTACTTGCCTTGTTTACAATGAAAAAATGATAAACCAAATAAACTTCTTGGAAAAATAAATAAACACAGCAGCATACTTTTTCAGTACCAATATTGTCATAAACATATCAGAACTTAAATTCCTCTATCCATAAAATGTCACATAAATACGTAAAACTTTTTGATTTTACATTTTGCTGTCCCTTATTTCTAAAACTAGTTCTAATATCCCAGTTTCAAAACAAACATGACGAAGCAACTCACTATGATATCGATTTTGGTACCAGTTAACTATTAACTGTAGTTAAGGTTCAATTACTATGCTAGTGTGGGTTTATTGGGAATTTCCAACAATTTGAACCCCACTAAGTTGGTAAACAAAGGACATTATAACAAAAACTGTTAGTGCAAGTAGGAAGCCAATTCATACCTATTATGTGTACCTATTTATATGTACGTGCAGTGAAACGTGTTACACACATAGAATTTAAAAAAGTTAGGGTTTTGAACCGACTTCAAAAAAAGAGTTTCTAAGTTTATCTCTCGTTTCGCAGAACCGATTTTATTGAGGTTTTCATACGAGTATAGTATTTGTCAGATTTAGGAGAAGATTTAAGGTATACGTCGGTTATAATATGGGCCGGTTTCATATTTTTAACATACATCTCGTATTCCATGAATAATTAAATTAATTATCTGATGATAGAGAGTTTGTTCCTGTTGTTTCCTCAAACAAAATAAGTCATTCCAGGGCAAAAAAAAAACAACGCTCTCTCCGTGAAGGAACCATTCATTCTTTCGTTCCTTCCTTCATTGATCAAAATTACTAGCTTTTGTGCGTCGACCAATTATTTTCATGACCACCAATTAATGGAAAAGTAAATTAAGAAAGCCTCATCTTGCATAAAGATTTTAAAAGAATGCCGGTTGCCGTCCAATTTTCTTTTTACCGCGCTTTTAACTTTTGGTTCCGCCTACACTGCCAGTATTCACGTTTACAATTATGGTACTTGGCATTATTTGAATCTTCTAGAGTGAACACTGTTATCTAATTAGGTAATTATGTTTTTCTCAAGCATGAAAAACTATCGCATTACGAGCTCAAAGTCCAGTAGCCCTGTATATAATTTAATTTAAAAAATGTAGTCTAACTAGGACGTATTAGATAGAATATATCTTCAGAAAAGAACCAATAAGTTCCAATATTTTCTATATCGTTCTCTATGACCGATAACACGGTCATAAAGTTTAAGTATCACGTGTTTTTTCCTCACTTATATGTTATCCATTACCATTGAAACGGCACATTTATATCGGGAATATCGAAATAAAACCAGTAGCCGACAATTAAAGCCGAATAAAATACCTTCTATGTGAGTTGGTCACACTGTTTATTGTACCAATTTAATGTTATAACGCCAGATGAAATAGTATAGTTTGAAATCGTGCCGCGCCTTGCTTTCAAAGGGAGCATAATCATTTATTGCCTCGTGAGATTATTGAGTAAAAAGTTTTACAGCACCCATTGAATTGAACATCTATTGGGTAGTTTTAAAGTGAAATAACGAATTAATTTTTATTAGTAATTAAATGGATTTAGGAAACTTTCAATTTAGTTTTATGAACGCCCATTCTTAGGTTACTCAATTTTTATAAACCATTTAACTAAAATGAATTTTAACGAAAAAAATATTCATAAGTTTACATTGTAAATACATACCTGTATATTGTAGAGGTATTATGCGTATCTACTCGGAATTCACAAATACGTACAATAGAACGAGCTCATACAAAACCAGAAACAATGAAGGGATATACGTCGGAACAACATAATCCTTTTCTCGTACAGACACATAATACATGGCTGAAGGGTGCCAAATCGAATGACCGGCCAAAGGGACGCAATGGGAATCGAATCGGCTATTCGTGGCACGTTTAATTGATAGCACCATTAGCACTATAGTGTCTCTACGTTGTGTTACCGCGGGATAGAATCTAATAAAAACTTATTTGTAGTTTCCTCTTTATTGGAGCACTTAAAGTATTGGAAGTTGAGATATCCAATTATGTTGTGAAAGGATTAAGGGTTTGGACATACTAGACTAGACTAGTTTGGACGTGGCTTATAGGCTCTCACTTACGTGAGTCCTCGGCATGAAAACAGAGTTGACTTTTTGTTGCTGTAGTCAAGAATTAGTTACCATTCTATCAGCAAAATTCTTCTCAAGTATTTATTAAACGCACACAAAACTAGACTGATTTACAAATCTCTTCTCATAAAGTTATAGTAAAAAAAAATAATAATAACATCGCATATAAAAAAAAAAAAAAAATTATCGCATAGTCCACATTTAAAACACGTATCCAATGTGTACCATCCTCAATAACATCAGAAGCTCAGGAAGCCACGTCTCTCAATTATTGTAGATGCATCCTGTTTTATAAACTGCACTCAACACGGTGGCACGAGAAAATAAGACTTCAAACGATGGCTCTAATAGGTTCTTTAACATGGTTGCAGTCGATACTATCAGTCTCACTTAAATGTAGCGAGAAATATTTTAGATAGAAGAGCCTTCTTGTTTCAAAAGCTTTCTATTTTACAACGTGCCTGCAACAAACAAACACAAAGTACGCACGTTAGTTTGCTAATGTGCAACGCTTAACAATATCGTTAAACAAAGTTTCAGAAATCATTTTGGCGAGTTCCAGTTGTTGTTTCGTGGTCCGCGTAACGATTAAACTATGTGTACAAATGGTTACCTACAGTTTCAACGCATTTCGGAACTGCAATGAAAGTATCAATTTATTCCCTCTGATATATCCGACACCACTCGTTAAACTGTTGTTTTTTTAACAAAGAGAGAAAACTCTTTAATAACGCAAGCGGTAAATAAACGTGTGTGAAACATAATTTCCGTCTGTATATAACCGTTCAAAAATTCATCATAACGTTAAAAACTACGGGTGGAGTTTAAAACGGCTTGCGCTACTCAAAGCGCTTACCGTAGAGGGCTTCAGTTTTCTATGTGCGAAACTCGCTGCAAGCTGGTAGTAAAACATAATTATGTCACCCTACTAAACTTCACCCGTCTCGTGTAAAGGACTAGTTGCTTCACGATTATTTCTCAATGGCTCTAGCCTCAAACCCATCGCAAGCCCAAAAGAAAACACACTTTATTTTTATGTCCTGCGGTCTCTTTGTAAAAGCATTTGCAGTTGAAACAACAGGCTTTTAGGTAAATGGCTCCAGGTAAAAACAGTTTTATTGGCATGCGTGGAGAGGTAATAAAACTTGATGCCTACATTTTCATGTGTTTTTTTAAGACTACCAAAGACTTAGCTGGCTAAAAACATTTAAAAGCAGCATAGTCTTGTTCTTGTTTAAAATAAGTTTTTATACTGTGATAATAATATACCTAAAAGTTATATTCTGCATTTTCCGCATAACACAAATCATTTTGCGTGAAACAACCCTCATTTATTAATTAAACGCGTCAACATTATCGGAAACATCGACGCCCAGGTGTAAAATGATCTTCCCCCTCGTGGAAAATTGGAAAACGCGGATATTGGCGGGAACGAGACCGGCTCCATTAATTGATGCCATTAATCTTTTGACCGTAACCGACACCTCTGCGCGACCGTCCACGGAAATGGCCGAACGAACTCGAACGGGCATGATTGCCGCTTTCAAACATATTATTAGGTAGCGCTTTCTTAATTACCCGTTCATGTAGGGATGTTTATTAAGACTTATTAAATAGTTATCATGGCTCAGTAACACCTGTTCCACCTATCAGATTGTATAAACATTTCTCCCATAAGTAGTGGGACCCAAACTCAATCGCTTCTATGCGCAGGTGTCCGTATTTTCTTTCAATTTCCTTTCCAGTAAACAAAACATGTTGAACTTGCGTTGTTTATAGTCGATTTACCTCACGTTTCCATACACTTTTACTTTAGCCCTTTTATAAAACGTCTCTGTATAAAAAGGCTGTATATTAAGGCTAAATAATAAACTTTTTACGTAGCTCAATCGGCTCCTTTATTTTCCTTTCTTGTGAAAACATATTCTTGTAGCTATCCGTTTGACGATCGTTTTATTCGTCGTAAACTACATCGAGTGGCGATAAAAGATGTATTATCTGCCTGTCTTCTAAGTTTCTATTGTAATTTTCTCCTCCGAGCTCCGGTATAAAAACAGCTATTAAATCATAAGAGTTACTTTTTACATCCATATTAGCGTTTTTTGATAATTATGTTTATGTGTGGTCTTGTTTTAAATTCATGTTTCTTTTGTTTTAGATGGACAGCCGAAGCAGTTGGTGTACGCGGCGGCATCGCTGTAGGTGAATAACGACCAACATGGCTGGGACATGGGCATTCGCGGTGGTCGCCGCCGTCACGCTGGTGACCACTCGCGCCTACCTCATACTCATCCCCGACACCGCCCCACCGGGACACGAGGTCCTCGACGCCGCCGTATACAAACTAGGCTCCGAACGAACTTACAACATCGATGTGCACAGAACAGCTAACTTCGTACATCATATTCTCAGAGTCAATAGAACCAGCGGCGTCGTAACTTTAAGAAAAAGGTTAAGATGCGACGGAGTCCTCTATCCAAACCTCTTCACTTTCTACGTAGACTCCACATCGGAACGCATCCGCGATATCGACTACTACAGTTTACCGATAAGAGTCCTTGTAACTGGCGAGGACTGCAGTAGAAGGCACGCCGATCTGTATGATATAGATTTCGATCGGGTCTACGACCAAAATGATGCAGCACTACAGTACGAAGATCAACTTATCAGAGACAAAAGAGAGGCTATATATCAAGAGAGTATAGACTGGAGGTTGTTAGAGGGCGATGAGGTCTCTAGTCAATATAATGTCCTTTCAACGGCCTATCCTTGGACGAACCTAATGTTTGAGGACTTCGTAGCGAGAAATAAAAGTAGAAGAAAACGATCTCACAACCTAATACCCTTCGATATGGCCATAGATGTAAAAATAGCTGAAGCGAAGCAATGGATATCGGAAACATACGCTAGTTTCGCTATCCCGACAACGGATCGATGGCAAGGGATTTGTCTGAAGCAATCGCAATTCGTGAATTCCCTCACAGCTTTCTTGCCTCGGACAGTTCAGAAGATGTGCAAAGTGCAATTTTTAGATGTCAGTGATCCGCGATTCATGATTGAAGCAAGTCAGGGTGATTTGGTTGCGAGTGGAGATATTTGTATACAGGAACCAATGTGGAAAGTCTCAATATTATTTACTTTTAACTGCGACAAGATCAATATAGTAGATTCGGATCATAGACTGAAGATAGTGTATCATCACCAAGAGCTTAATGATACTGATATTGCGAGGAGAGTGAAGAGGGAACTTCGGAACCAGTCACCATATTTTGAACAAGCATTGTACGTAGCATCAGTTGCTGAGGAACAACCACCTGGCGTTACCGTTACCACAGTAAGAGCTCGGTATGTACTTTATTACGACTTCATTAACATAGATACACAATTACCAAGTCCGTTGTATTAGATTACCAGGCGCTAAATGCGTTAATCTTTACCAAATAACGGAGTCATGCAGTCTATATAGTATTTAATGATGACTAATGGCTTCTAAAACCTCTTAATTCGAAGTTCCTCGTGCTAACAAACAGGACGCGGGTATTATCCTAATCAACGTCAGGACATAACACCTAGTCACCATCTGTCGTTTTAATTGACTTTAAGCTGTGTCTTTTATGGTCCCATCTATTTTATGCGATCCGGAACCGCTGTTATGGGCCTTTGAACCTGTTGGAGGATACAAGGGCTGAGCACATCATTTACAATGATGAGGTTGTCATTTCAGAAGGTCTATGGGATCATTGCTCGTTATATCTTTCTTTGATTGCGTTATTACGTTTATAACTATTATGTGTGATAATGCTTTCTCAGTCTGTCGATTTGATGTTATCAAATCCATTACTATAATAAATATGTTTTTGTTTATTTTTATATTTTTTATCAAAATATCAAGATTCGTTGCGTCAAGTTTCTTTTTAAAAGAATATTAAAATAGATCCAGTGAAGACAAGTATTACTTTTTACCAATAACTATTAGCAGCCACAGAAGATTAAAAACCTTTTCTCCTTCATTCCGCTATTTCGAAGTTTATCACGTACGAGGAATCGCAGTAATAACGCGTGTAATCAGACGTTATTTGCTCTCAACATTTTAAAATTGCTACCTTCATCTGTTTTGTGCCCGCAAGACTTGTTATTGAACTCACTTTATAAATTACATGCCGTATTACGTAATTACTTGGCATTCCGACTGTTTGATAAAGTTTTGTTTTTCTAGTTTTTCCTTTCATTTTTATTTCTGGTGTAGTTTTTATCGTATTCTATTTGTATGTTGCTCGATATGTTGACTCAGATAAAATCATGCAATGCGGAATAGGATTTACGAAATGTGCCCAAATAAAACCAAAAACAGACTTGGATATGTGGAATGAAAACTTTTAGGCAGAAGCTAAACTTCAGTTTCATTATTTAAACTCAACGAAATATTATAGGTGAAATTCAAGCCAATAACATACGCACTTGTACATGTCCTTTAACATTTTTATTATTTTATAGGGATCCAGAAAACAGTCCAGTAACTTACTCCATGTCGAGTCTCCTAGACTCACGGTCTGCGGGTATGTTCGCCGTGGACTCCAGGACTGGAGTAGTAACCACACAAGCAAGGCTGGATAGAGAGAGACTAGATGTCCACTACTTCAGAGTAGTGGCCCAAGATGATACGTTCCCGCCTAGAAGTGGCACCACGACCTTACAGGTGAGACGTTGAAAAAATAAAAATATGTTATGAGTATATTTTTGTGAAAGTTTATTTTGTCTAGAAATTGGATTAGGTACTGTTTTTATACGGCTTGGATTTTGTTGAAAAAGTATCAAGTGTAAAATAAAATAGGTTGTTTTTCTTTTTTTTGCCGAATCACTAATAGGTACCTTAGCTACGTTTTCAAGGGATTAATTTAAATTTTCAGAAAGATTTTTCAAAATAAAGGTGACATCTTAGGTTCAACATTTCAAGATTCGCGTTAAGGCTATATTTTATTTATTTCTATCTACAGATCAACGTGCTCGACTGCAATGACCACTCCCCAGTCTTCGAAATGCAACAGTACGAGTCTTCAGTGAGAGAAGGAGCCAGCCCGGGAACAACTGTCCTAACACTGAAAGCTACAGACCAGGATATTGGAAAAAATGCTGAAGTAAGTCATAGAAAAAAAAAAGTTAAAGTTTTATTGTTCGGTCGGTATATTGTGTTGGATTTAGGACACAAGAATATCGGGCATTCCATATTTTTGGAGCAAAGACAAAGCATTGTTTCGACAAATTCCCAAGCGCTCCTTTTTACGTGTCTGGAAAAAAAACTTTCATACGTCAATTCTCTTGAGCTCCAAGTTACGTTGAATTTTTAAACTTCAAAGGGAGAAAAAAATCTCTTTGTAAACTTCAGCGAATAACTGTTTTTATTTTTTAAGCTAACCTAACTGTTATATTCCAGGTGGAATACTCAATAGAATCTGTAACAGCAGAAACATTAAATCCGGAAGATACAAATGAATCTATCGATAATACAGAACAGATAGATTCTCAGGATGTGTTCCGGATAGACGGGAGAAGTGGAGCCTTGCTGACGAGATCACCCCTTGATAGGGAGAAAGTGGCGCGGTACACTGTTATAGTTAAGGCTACAGATCAGGCCAGTCCTGTGTCTGATAGACTGTCTAGCACGTGAGTAATTTATTTTATTTCTTTATGAGAAATCAGAGCTCCTCTCACTCAATCACCATTAATGTAGTTGGTCTCCTTTAAAACAAAACCCAAGCATTTATGTCTTCGTATGCTTTAAATAGATAAGCAAATTTAGCTTCAGATACACAACTGTGTATTAAAATGTGCCTAATTTTATAATTTGTTTTTGGTTAGACAAAGCAGTTAATTCCTGCTAAAGCAATCATATCTTTATACTCTGTCGATTAATATAGCCCAAACTAACCATTTTCCGCACAATATTAGCCGATTATTAGCTCCTACCATTCATGCATGTACGGTGTAATTACAATTAATGATATGGCACTAATTACGTACTCCAGAAATTCCACTTAGTAATATCCCTAATGCATTAATAGAGGCCTCTGAATATGATGTATGGAGATCTATATTAGTTCGATTGAGGTCAATGCTCAATAATATCTCGACAAGCAATTGCAAATTGGCAATACACAATAAAATTGATCCAACATAATATTCAGAACTTCACAACAGATACGGAAGAGTATTAACTTCTTCATCAATCTTTCTAAAAATACAATCAAAATTAAATGTACCTTCTCATAACTAAATACATTTTATCTCCCCAGTGCTACAGTCCACGTGAACATTCTGGATGACAACGACAACTACCCTCAGTTTAGTGAGAAGACATACACTGTAACAGTGGACGAAGACATCAGCGCTAATGATAACCCAGTCATTGCAAGGATCAAGTAAGTACCCCTTAAATAAAGACTAAAAAAAAACACCTTAAGGTTGACTGGCAAGAATGCCTATGGCATTAAGTCCGCCAATGTAATATTTATGTTGCATAAAGTTTAAATAAATAAATAAAAAAGATTTTCATAAATATCCTCATAAAACAGTGGAACGTAGGTGTGAAGGTATCCATTTGATTCACAATGTGCAATGCAGAAATGGCAAGCGATTAAAGCAAAGTATTTAGCTACCTAAATTCTAGTTACACCACCGCCGGATACGAAATTCCTCATGCAACATTCCAACTTAATTTAAATTATACCTCACCCACACACAATTCATATTAACATATTTAACATGTTTAATGCAACGATAACTATGCGATTCACTTAAGGCGTTTGTAGCTGTGGGAACTCAGACTTATATTGGGAAAGTCGATTTGAAAGCATCTGAGCCCCTGGGACTGTAATACTTACAAACTCAGTAAATCATCTACATTCAAAACTTGGCTAAACGTTTTCCAATAGTACAATATGTCGGTATCCTCCAGGCTCCAATAGAGCTATATTTCCAGGCTAGCAATCTTCCCCTCTGCACCGTCTGCTGTTCAAATTTGTATCGCCATAAATCCTTATAGAAATTGTTGTAAAAGCTCCCGCGTTCATATTTATTGTTTTACTCCCAACAACTGCAACTATCAATATTTCATGCCAGCATTGTGGTGAGCCGTTAGAAATTTATATTATTCTACCAATGTTACCGAAATTATTAATTTTGCATTCGTTTATGCATTGTTATTGAATACTTATGGTGCAACTGTTTTGTGAACACAATCAGGTTCGTTATTCATTCAGGTGGCTATTGGAAAACAGTTGTTTTAATGTTTGTGTCGTTAACCTATATTTGGTCATTCAATGGCCATTTAGCAGTTGTTCATAATATTAAACTTTTCTGTATTTAGGTACATATACTGACTATTCATTGGTTATTTTGTTAGAGCTACGGATGCCGACGTAGGATCAAATGCGGCAATACGCTACGCTATCATCGGAGGCAACACACAGATGCAGTTCTCTATCGACAGCCTCAGTGGCGATGTGTCGCTGGTAAAGCCGTTGGATTACGAGCAAGTGAGGAGCTATCGACTGGTCATCAGAGCTCAAGGTTTGTAACCAATAACGTACTAAAATAAACTCCTTTAATATCCTGACTTGAACTTGACAACTTATAGTTGTAGCTTAATTACTACCCTAAAGACTTCTTGTGAAATTTATTAAAATGAAGAAATTCGTCTTTGTTCTAAAAAATACTAAGGTTCGTAAAATTGGTGATCATTTTTCAGATGGCGGCAGTCCCTCCCGATCTAACACGACACAACTTCTAGTAAACGTAAAGGATGTGAATGACAATGCACCGAGATTCTACACCTCACTGTTTCAAGAGTCCGTCAGTGAAAACGTTCCCGTTGGCTATAGTATAGTTAGGGTAAGTGTTATTTAAGTGTATCTTCCTTTTTGTTTCACCAGTTTTGTTTCTGATGCCCTCTGCAAGCGAAATGGTTTGAAGTTGTCATGATATTTGTATGTAAATGACATGTCTATTTTTCAAAGAGTTTTCCTTAATGTGTATTATTGTTTAATTTTAGAATATAATGTTTCCAAAAAGTAGCGATGAAACACCAGATTACTAAATAACACATCTGGCCTGAGTGTTAAGTGCAAAAAATAAATAGGGCAATCAAAAAACCTTGGGATACATTTACAATTTTGCAAACCTGCCTGAGAAATATCCATTCGTAACATCATTGCTACCCACCGAGCTACGTAAGGTTCCCCGGCTATAATTACAGGACTATCGCCGCTTATTATAGGCTGTGATACAGAAGTAACTGCTACTGGTAGTTTTTATGTAACTCAATCTTGCAGCTGATGAAAATGGAAACCAAATTAAAACTATACCAATACGTATTTACGTACGTACTTTGCCAAATTTTCGGCGTAGCATGTCTTTACCTGCAACATCAATATTCTTACCAAGTGCAGTATTAGTTGTCTTTTTAATTACTTACAAAAACTTACATAGATTTTGGTTGAAAAAATCTCGGATAAAAAAAAAACTATAGTTCATTAGTTAGGTATTCCTATAGGACAGCCAAATGCCAAAGTCTACAATATTTATCGAACTTTTGGGGCCTATACATTTTGTTTTCCTTTTCTTTTCTTAGCATCCTCAAAACTTACGAGTCCTTTCGGAGTCATAACGGTACAATAGATAAATCCGCACCATCCATATACTTAGGTACTGTCTTGAGGTCAGACATGAATCTCAAACCTTACCAAACGTCCAGCCTACTCACATTCATCCATATCGACCTTTTAATACTCGCGAGGGAATAACACCATACTTCGATCAGCCCGTAAAGTATTAATGATGTTGTAAAAGCTAATGTGTATTGCTCTATACGGGATAATACTTTGTTGTCCAATATTGTAAAAAGCTATCACGCCTCCTTTTACAAGACTCGTTTATGGTTGCGCAGACTTAACGCCAACTTTATAATCATTATGATGGAATTTTCATCAGCTCTTAAGTAGGTACGTGTGAAACTATTGGCTAAGATAATTGCGATTTATTATCTGAAAAGTTCTATAAAGTTTATTAGTAATATAGGATCTACTTCGTCTGATAAAACAAAGCATAGGATATCAAAATCAACACAGCTTATGAACTTCGTAAACAATTCTATCCACACAGAATATCCGAAAACTTAGTTTAGAAGTATGAAACTTATTTGTAGCTTCGTCACAGGACTAGCAGTGCCATCTACCGCGTTACAGCGTGACTAGCAAAGCTGCTGAAACATGAACGCAAAAAGACATTTCGTAAAGACTTTCGTGTTTTTGGCTTCATGAAAAACTTTGTCCTCATTGTTTAGTATTCTTTATTTTTTGTTTATCAAATATCGATGTTAAAAATATTAGGTATAGGATCCTAATCATTTCTAAAGTTTCGCTGGTTATGCAGTATGCAGGCTTGTGCAATATAATATGCCCTATGAAGCTAGCTGATCTGCTTATATGAATCCAGTCCCATGGTCGAAATCGACCTCGGATGCCCTTATTAGTAGGTAGGCAGACCCAGCATTTATCATTAATCCTACAATTCCAATTATCCTTCAGGTGCAAGCCTACGATGCAGATGAAGGTATGAACGCGGAGATAACATACACGCTGACAGACAAGGAGTATAACAATAACAACGACTTACCCATCAGCATAGACCCGCGCTCCGGGTGGGTGTACACCTCGTCACAGTTAGATAGAGAAGTGCAGGCCAAATATCAGTTAATGGTAAGTTAACTTTAAAGCTTTTATAATTTTTTATTTCCATTTGGTTGTAATCCTAATAATTTGAATATGGATATGCTCTATCAATTTCCGGTAACTCGGGAATAGAATTGATGCGTTGAAATCATCCTGTTAATGCTTACTGTACAAAAGTGCATAGCAAAGCGCTCACATGTTTGTCTTCCATTTGGATTAGAACTTTCGGTCCTCGTAGTTTCATTTGATGTGGGTCCAATTAGTAATACTGCAGTATTGAACACGACTTTAGACATGACTTCAGATTGCTCAAAAGTTACCTTAAGAAATATGATAAGTTAAACTTAACTTTCATTCCTATCTTCCTACCCAGGTAACAGCAACAGACGGTGGCTCCCCTCCTCGTTCAGCAACAGCCTCAGTAGTCGTGGTAGTACAAGATGTAAACGACAACGACCCAGTGTTCTCTCCGCCACAATATGAAGTGGAGTTAGCTGAAGATGAACCTCCCGGCACACCTGTTGTTACACTCACTGCTACTGATGCTGATGAAGATAATAGGTAAGAAATAGAACCTTAGATTCTTAGTTCATTTGTTCTTTAAAAACAACGGACTATCGTAGTGTGTGATGATGATGCACAAAAGTTACCCTTATATTCATCAGGCAACTTATTTGTTCCTTCTTTAATAACAACTGACGATCGTAATCGTGCCAGGGTCGTATAGACATAATAAATTGATATTAAACGCCGGCAGATAGTACCTTTGTACTATTTTATGTTATTACTTCTTCTGTCATGTGTTCGTTGTGTACATAACTGGCTTAAGAAATAAATAAAATTCTACTTTACTACTTATTCTACATACTATATCAGTGTAACAAAACTAAGGGCTAAAAATGTTGATCATACTGACTTTAAAACTACAAAAGCAATCACAATAACTTTTAACACACACTTTCTTATTCCAGACTCCACTACGAGATCACAGGAGGCAACACTCGCGGCAGATTTTCAATCACCTCACAAAATGGTCGTGGTCTCATCACAGTAGCCCAACCTTTAGACTTCAAACAAGAGAGACGATATGTTCTCACTGTTACTGCGACTGATAGCGGCGGTAGAAGTGATACGGCTATGGTCCATATCAATATAACTGATGCTAATAACTACGCACCGGTGTTTGAGAATGCTCCTTATACTGCTTCGGTAAGTTTATTTTAAAACTGACTTCTTACTTAAGGCCCTGATGGCGCGTGACCTGTCAGGCTACCAATTTTTTTTCAAAAGGCTTTACAAGTGATGATGAAAAGCGGTTGGCTTACATGGATGACTTTATTAAAAGTCTTACACTCTTTCCATTTTAACCCTAATGAAAACAGTCAGTGAAAGATATCTCATCCTGAAAAATTATAGTCCTTAATTTTCTGACATCCATCATAAGTGGTATTCGCATAATGTTAAAATTACAACGGCCTATGTAATCAACTAAAATATTCTATGTGTCCAGGTATTCGAAGATGCGCCAGTAGGCACAACAGTACTCGTAGTATCAGCTACCGACAGCGACGTCGGAGTAAACGCTCAGATCACATACAGCCTTAGTTCAGAGATATCCAACGAAGCCGTCACTCATCACGATCAGGAGTTCGTCATCAATCCTCAAACTGGAGCCATCACTACTAACAAGCTGTTGGATAGAGAGACTATGAGTGGTAAGATTCTTAAATCCTTCTAAAATATTAAATATACTATATTCCAGGGATGGTGAACCTTTATTGACTTACGTGCCAAATTAAATAGAAAACACAATCATAATTATAGAGGCGTGCCTTTATGGTAAATAGTTAACATGAAAAGGTAAAAGATTATGACGAAGGGACTTGTTTTTGATTCCCAAAGGAGAATGGGCGAAATGTTTGGATATTGGTCTACTCCCCCTCTAGTAATAAGTCATACATCATTTGAAAGGTCTTTTCAAGCGTTACATTTTGTACTAACATACTAACAAACGACAATCGCCGCCATACAAGCAAATACTCTGCATAACACAAGCTTTCTATTGATATATCACTAAATGCTACAGGAGAGGAAGACCAAAACGCTCATTGTCCTTTACATGAATTCTTAGATCTCTTAATAAAATAGGCTCTATTCTGAATATGGGAAGAATCATAATTAAGTACATAATTTGAACTGAAAACTTGCAAAATAATGGCGTGCCCAAATTATTTAGCTGCGTGCCACCACGGGCACACGTGCCATTGGTTCGCCATCCCTGATATTCGATAAACTACCGATAGCTATAATGATCGAAATAGCTTACTGTCTTGGTCCAACATTGAGTTATTATAATTTCATTGTAACTAAAAATTTGTGATGAAAAAACAAGTATGATATAAAGTATAAATTGCAATAAATCTATTTGAGTTTGACTTTGATCTGGTTTAAACTGGAAACTGAGGACCCTATACGCAACAGCATCAACAGTAATTTAATTGAATAAATAAATATTTCCAAATTGACCAACATATTCGCTACTAATACTAACGTACATTTTTACAGGGTACCTTCTAACAGTGACAGCAAGAGATGGTGGAGTACCATCTCTATCGGATACAACGGATGTGGAAATATCTGTAGTAGATGTAAATGACAATGCACCGGTGTTCAAACAACAGCTGTATACTGCTACTATCATGGAAGATGCTTTAGTTGGTAAGTTTTCTTCATTTATACGGACTATACAGACTATAGTTCGCACCTACTTTTCAATTTTGAAGTTTATTATATGAGTCCCTGCGAATTCGTTCTTACAAATATTGCACGCTTTGCTTGTCCGAAGCTACTACAGGCTTCACAAGTCAAAAAATATATGAACAAAACACTACTTTTATGCGTAAGGCGTCAAAAGGCTAATCTCAAAATTGCTAAATTTGGTGTGAACTATAAATTAAAAACTTTTGATGAAAAGACCATTCCCGGGGGCTTACACCTACTATCATACATAATACATATTTAAGTACAAAATTTCGGTATTTTCAGGTACCTCTGTAACGCAAGTAAGCGCCACAGATGCAGATGTAGGTCTGAACGGACGCGTACATTATGAACTGGAACCCAAAGATCGAGAAGAAGGATCGTTTGTAGTAGACCCCGCTTCTGGAGTCATAAGGACCAACAAGGCTTTGGATAGAGAATCGGTGGCGACATACGACTTAAAAGCTTTGGCTATTGATGGAGGGACACCGCCTTTGAGTTCTACTGTAAGTTTGCTACAATTTTCTTAATTCAGCAATTTGATAATTATCTTATTCCTTATAAATTAGGTGTTCATTTATGTAAATATGTGTATATTTATTAATTTTTAACTTGATAATCGTTCCATAGTTTTGAAATCTTTCAAAATTCTGTCTTCTTTGAAGTTAAATCACAGTAGCCGTAATAGTATCATCTACGTTATCTAATTTTAGTAAGTTAGCAGTTATATGAAAAAAACGTTATATTAATATAAAACGTTATTTCAGGTAATAGTCCACATAAAAGTAGAAGATATAAATGATTCCCCACCGGTGTTCGAAAGCGACTGCCTCACATTCTACATTCCTGAGAACAGCCCCATTGGAACAACTGTTGGAGAGATTTACGCACACGATCCTGATGAAGGAGCCAATGCTGTGGTACATTATTCTATTAAAGGTAAGTTCATAAAAGTCTAAAATTGTGTTGATGATATTTTCTTATAAGTGAACTAAAATAAATTAAATTGAAATGAAGATTTTTTGCAAAGCATTTCAAAGTTAATACTTAACAACCCAGACTTAGCTAAGGCTAGGTACACCGCAAAGTCAAAAGGAATTGGGTGAAACTAGTTTCTCTGAATGCCAACAATAAGAATCGATCGACACGAAAAGTATTTCGATGAAGACAAGAAAGTGTGCACATAGACTTAGAATAACAAACTAAAATAAAAAAAATATGGTTCTTCCATTTCTAGGTGGCGATGACTCCAACAGCTTCTCCCTAGAAACTCGCCAAGGTTCCGACAAAGCTGAACTAGTCACCATGGTAGACCTGGACTATGAAAGTCCTCGCAAGAAGTACGAACTCATCATCCGTGCAGCCAGTCCGCCACTATGGAATGACGTCAGAGTAGAAATATTAGTCACTGATGTTAATGACAATGCTCCTATGATGAAGGATTTTCAGATTATCTTCAATAACTATAAGGATTGCTTCCCTGTTGGACCCTTTGGTAGGGTCCCGGCTTATGATGCTGATGTTACTGATAAGGTAAGTTTGATGTCCATTAAAACCTCTTTTATTTTTTCTTATATTTGAAAGGTTTCAGCTGTCCTTGTAGGCTTTTTTCAATTTCCTTTGCTACTAGTATAACCTGATCTTTTTTTGATAGCTCTTATTGGTTAATATTTTTGTTTGCAGTTACAATACCGCATTCTTTCGGGTAATAACGCAAACCTGGTGCTCCTAAATGAAACATCAGGAGAGATGACACTATCACCACAACTGAACACCAATGTACCAAAACTCGCTACTATGGAGATATCTGTTTCTGGTATGTTTAATTTTATTCTGCCCTTCTAACAATTCACTTTTGCTTGGGAGACCACCAAAATGTATGCAAGATTTTAGTGGACATTCGAGAATTTGGATCCGAATATCTTTATTGCGTATCTGTAACGCATGTTCTTCTGTTTGAATATATTTTCAGAAAATTTTAAATTAATATTTAATAATTATGTTATACGTGGGCAGATAGGCAGTCGCTTCTTGTAAAGCACTGGTACTCAGCTGAATCCGGTTAGACTGGAAGCCTACCCCAACATGATTGGGAAAAAGGCTCGGAGGATGATGAATTATGTTATACGTCTTTACTTACGCAATTTTTCTTCTTCATCATCCATCTATTTAATTCCCACTTTGCATTTTTAACATCATCCTCCGAGCCTTTTCCCAACTATGTTGGGGTCGGCTTCCATTCTTACCGGATTCAGCTGAGTACCAGTGCTTTACAAGAAGCGACTGCCTATCTGACTACCTCAACCCAGTTACCCGGGCAACCCTTGGTTAGACTGGCGTCAGACTTACTGGCTTCTGACTACCCGTAACGACTGCCAAGGATGTTCAATGACAGCCGGGACCTACAGTTTAACGTGTCATCCGAAACACAGTCAATGGTGTCTAGTACTCAGAAAGTACATACAAACTCTCGTACTTGTCTGACCTGGGATCGAACCCGCGCCCTCATACTTGAGAGGTGGGTCTTTTACCCACTAGGCCACCACGACTTTTCACTTTGCATTTTTAGCCTTCTCTTGAATTCCATCATAGCTTCCTTAAAGCCTACATAACTCAATGATTTTTCCCTTACAGATGGAGTAAACGAAGTAAAAGCCATGATGCAGCTATCAGTCCGGCTCATCACCGAAGAGATGTTGTTCAACTCCATCACCGTGCGACTGAATGACATGACGGCTGAACAATTCCTGTCGCCTCTGTTAGGATTCTTCATTGATGGGCTGGCGGCGATCATACCGTGTCCTAAGGAGAATATTTATATTTTTAGTGTTCAGGTATGCTATAATGAAATAATTTAGTTCATTTGAGTTGGCTACTTTTGAGACTTTACAATACCTTATGAGCTATATTACATTGACAGTCGACATTTGGTTTACAAGTTGATGGCATTTTACGTGGGATATAATTAATTCTGAAGCAAATTAAGATTTAAGAATTTTGGAAGTTCCCACTTCCTTTCACAGTTAGCGAAACGCAGCTATCCTTTAAGATCCTTCATGGCAGGCTTGGTCATGAAAATCTGTTCCCAAGGTCCAATATCAGTTTTCCCATAAAATTTATTTTCCTCATTTTATACTTATTTCCGCAGGACGACACAGACGTAACTGGCAACATACTCAATGTATCATTCTCCGCTCGTCGTCCGGACGCTGAAGTCGGGGTAGCGGGAGACACCTCTCAGTACTACTCACCGACACACTTGCGGGAGCGAGTGTACTTACATCGAGCCACATTGGCCAGGCTTGCTACTGTACAGGTTAGTTTGTAAAACCTTTATGATTTGTCACCGTAGCCAAAAAAACGGATCTGACTTTCATAGAAATCCCTTCAAATCTTCCTTAAATCCTTAAATTTTATCCCCAATGTATGTAGTCCTCTGGCGCGTTCAATACTATCAATCTTGCGCGACAACTCCCAGCTTTGGGGCTCTGTATGTAGTTATTTGTTGGAATACCACCACCTTCATAAAATCTGCGAAAAATCTAGTTGTGGTCCTCGCCAAATCAGGATACGTCTGCTTACGGTCTATTGCATTTAAGTCGTTCGTCTATTTGAATTCAGTATATTGTTATAAATTTCAATTTTCTATATCCTTCAAGTGTTGAACGCGCAAATGAGGAATACTTACTTATTTTCTTCACTTATTATATCCATATATCCAGGTCCTACCATTCGACGACAACATCTGCGTGCACGAGCCGTGCCTGAACTACGAGGAATGTCTGACGGTGCTCAAGTTCGGCAACGCTTCGGGCTTCATCAACAGCGACTCGGTTTTATTTAGGCCTATATACCCGGTCACCACTTTCTCTTGCCAGTGTCCTCATGGGTTTACAGGTGAGAAACAACAATAATTATTTAAACCTACTAACCAAACCCTATATAATTAGTCATAAAACGCCTATTTTACTAATGGGCGGCTACTTCACGACTGGTTATGATTTGGTCATCGTTACAGTAAAATGGTGCAACATTTTTTAACCTTAAATTGACACAAAGATTACTCAAAAAATTACAGCATAATGTAGGCAAAGGAATTTATATTATATACTTACGTGCTACGGGTATTTATTAACACATTTGTTACAGGCTCCCGAGAACATTACATGTGTGATACAGAAGTGGATCTATGTTATTCATCGCCGTGCATCAACAACGGTACTTGTGTGCGGCGTGAGGGAGGGTACACTTGCGTTTGTGCTCCTGGTTTTACAGGTAAACATCTTTACATTAAGTATCATTGGTATTTGTACCTTTAACTTTAAAAAATCCATTTAGTGCCTACTGCAGAAACCATTAAAATGTCAAAGTTCAGCATCTTCTTTAAACACCGGATCGTTGTTTTAGCATCAAGCCCAGTGTCACCTTGATAAAAAATGAAACATTTGTATGTTCCAAATTAAGAACCACCAAGTTGCTGAGAAATGTGATCAAACATCTACGCTGCTAAGCCATATTCCACAATTTCAGACATTTTAGCCCAAAAGCAAAAACCAATCTCACATTCTATTCTTCCTCACACAGGTGTAAACTGCGAAACAGTTCTAACATCAGCAACATGCGCCACCCAGTCTGCCGTCTGCCGGAGTGGCTCCCAATGCGTCTCAGTTCGAGAAGGTGGCTTTGTGTGCCAGGGCTGTGCTATAGATGCTGATCACACCACCCCACTATGTGAACTGAGGGCTAGAAGCTTTCCTACTTCCTCGTTCCTGACGTTCCCTGGATTGAAGAGGAGGAATAGACTTCATCTGAAGCTGAAGTAAGTTTTTTTTGGAGATTATTTTTTCATGAGAATGGGATTCGTATTTCTTTAGAAGTTGCATATGTTAGGAGCTATATAGTTCGGAAGATGGCTTCGTGTGTCGGGGCTGTGCTATAGATGCCGATCACACCACTCCACTGTGTGAACTGAGGGCTAGGAGCTTTCCTACCTCCTCGTTCTTGACGTTTCCTGGATTGAAGAGAAGGAATAGACTGCATTTGAAGCTGAAGTAAGTTGTTTTTTTGGAAGTTGGAGGTGATTTTTTGACTAGTAAGGGGTTCGTATTTCTTTAGAAGTTGCATATGTTAGGAGCTATATAGTTCGGGAGATGGCTTCGTGTGTCAGGGCTGTGCTATAGATGCTGATCACACCACCCCACTGTGTGAACTGAGGGCTAGAAGCTTTCCTACTTCCTCGTTCCTGACGTTCCCTGGATTGAAGAGGAGGAATAGACTGCATTTAAAGCTGAAGTAAGTTTTTTTTGGAGATGATTTTTTCATGAGAAGTGGGTTCGTATTTCTTTAGAAGTTGCATATGTTAGGAGCTATATAGTTCGGGAGATGGCTTCGTGTGTCAGGGCTGTGCTATAGATGATAATCACACCACTCCACTGTGCGAACTGAGGGCTAGGAGCTTTCCTACGTCTTCGTTCTTGACGTTCCCTGGACTGAAGAGGAGGAGTAGACTGCATTTGAAGCTGTAAGTCAGTCAGATTTTGCGTGAAGATGACGCTTTCGTGAGAAAAGGTTTCGTAATGGTTTTGTAATGAACTTGGATATGTTAGGGGTTATATGAAAGGGTTGGGATCAAGACCACATGTCATGATCATAACCCAAACCTTTCATATATTTTTTACAGTATGCAAATTAAGGCTAGTCTGTCCCAAACCAAAAAAAAATTTAGACCCCATCGTAAATAATTAAAAAGACTAGTCTAAAAGGTTATCTGTTATTCACCAAATCCATGGAGAATCAGTTAATATGTTCGTCAAATATCAAGTGCAAATACATTTTGTTATTGCAACATCAACAAAATATTTAAAAATCACTTTCTTCACCAGGTTCGCAACCCAATCTCCAAACGGCTTACTCCTCTACAACGGACGATACAACGAGCGTCATGACTTCCTCGCGCTCGAAACTATTAGTACCGGCGCAGGAGTGGCCGGGGGTCCTGGCATCAGGTTCACGTTTGCGCTCGGAGGGGGCAAGGTGGATGTCACAGTGGCTAGTAATGTGGCTGATGGCTCGTGGCATACTGTGGAGATCGAGTATTATAATAGAGTAAGTAAGAAATATGGTGATTTCTTTTTTCTTTGAACTCCTTCCTTGCCTTTGAAACTGATTTAACTGCTCGTTTGCCCTATCTACTAATTACAAAATGACAAAGTAACTCTGCCTTTTTGACCAGTCTTTTAAATGGACACATATAATGGACTGAAAAATTACATATTTTTTTTTTTTTTTATCTGGCAGCGGTAGGTAGTTCCCTCGATAGGAATAGCTATTTTGCTATAATGGATTACCAAAGCCCTGTAAAAACGATATCATTTTAATACTTACACTCTTTTTTCATATATAAGGTGCTTTAATATTACCTGCCAGGACTTGAATGGGGGGTAGTATTGCGTTTATAGATTACAATAGTAAAGATAAATAATTGATTATTTGTCATATTTTTTTTCATACAAAAAAATAATACGTATAAAGAACAATGTCAGACGTCCATAGTAACTTAGGCTCAATAAAAATATTTCATGTACCTACAGTGAAAATTCTTACAGTTTTTTGTGTAGTTTAATGTCAGAAGCTTTTCTATGTTTTCCACTTTTGCATTGAACTTCTCAAAACCAAATTATTCAAACGAAAAACCGGAACTCGATAAACAAAATAATTACTTATTAACATGATATTTTTATTTGGAAAAGTTCTAGATAACAATTAAATATTTTATAAGAAGTTAGTTTTTTATAATATGGAAATTGTTGTAGTAAAGAACTTTGTGTACGTGAGAATTCCGTTTTAAAAGTTGATTGGGTGGGCCGAAACCTGACATTGTTCTTTGAATGTCAAACAAATCCTTCATTAAGGAATGGTTAAAGTGACCATTAAATGTGTCTGAGTGGGGCGTTAATTTAGTAGTTTAAATACACACCTTATATGAGTCTAACTAGGGATAAATTCTCATATATTTTTTTCCAAATTTTAGACTGCAACCCTGATCCTGGACGATTGCGATAAAGCTCTATCACTGGCCGGTGCAGCAGACTTCGGCATCAAGTACGCTTGCGCTAACTTCTCCAGAAAGATCTTACCGCCACGATGTGAAATCGCCACTGAAACATGTCACAGGTAAATACATAGAAATATTTCTACATATTTATAAAAAATGCTGAAAAGTTAAGTTCAACTTAAGGTATATTACCTCTAACCCTGAAATTCTTGAACGTAACTCAACTTTAAATCTTACTTTAAAGTCTTCTCGGTTCACGTAACTATGACTGAGATAAAATGATGTCTGAGGAATCCTTGAAATTGTGTGTGTTTCAGTATTCGGCCGTTTATCCTGTACTTTGTCCTACATCATAAAAAGAAGGAAACAAAATACCTTTTAGCTCCTACGTCTTTTAAATGAACCGTTACTTGATCATCAGTCTTTTTCTTTCCAGATTCCTAGACCTAACAGGCCCCCTCCAAATCGGTGGTCTCCCCAACATCCCAAGCAGTTTCCAGGTCAAAAACAAAGACTTCCAAGGCTGCATATCAGATTTATACATCGACCACAAGTTTATAGACCTCAACAGTTTCGTAGCAGACAATGGGACCTTAGCTGGATGTCCTGAGAAGAGGTCTCAATGTAGTTCCGCGCCGTGTTATAATGGAGCCGAGTGCAAAGATCTGTGGGATACGTATCTTTGTGATTGCACTGAAGGTTATACGGGGAAGGATTGTGCTGATTGTGAGTAGTTTTCGTATCTTTTATAAAGACATACTTGTTCTTTTGTTTCGCTACTTTGTCATGTTTTTATGTGTTGTATGTACATTTGCTTGTCGCGCTATATGCGTCATAACATAACCGCGAATAAGTGCTTTGTTTTTTGATCATTATGATTTCTTTATTCACCACACAAGAAATTGGCCGCGAATTCGTCCGCAATTCTCGGTTTTCTATTTATCACTCGAAATTTCTTTTAACACAACTGTACTCTAAAACACAACAAGAATTTACTCATAATTTTTTCAGAAGTAAGGTGAAATTGTTCTAAATTCCTTTTTATTTCGTATCTCCTAGCTACAAACCCACCATGGCGATTCAGCGGTGACGGCATGCTTTCGTTCAACCCACTACTGCGTCCAATACAACTGCCGTGGCTCAACGCTCTGTCTCTGAGGACCAGACAACAGGACGCCTTCCTCATGTCCATACAAGTTGGACAGAACAGCACTATACTGATTACTGTGAGTTTATAGTTACATTAACCCCCCTACTGTGTCCAATACTACTGCCTAACGATGTATTGATCAAAATAAAATTAAATAGTGAATATAATAATAAAAAATAAATATAATTAGTGCTTTTGAATCATCAATAAAATTTACCAATTCTGCATCTTCTTTCTTAAAAGAAGGGTATAGTTTTCGCCAAACTTTTTATCGTCATGGAACATTGCGCGCAACGCCGCCGCGCTAATGCGCTAATTTCTGCTCTGCTTCATCTATCTTCTTCTCATCAAATACATTCTATGTCTGCAGCTAAAATCCGGCCATCTTCACTACTCTTACAACGGGGAATCAATGTACCTTCCCACAACTACCCTATCTGACGGCGAATGGCATCGAATCGACATCAAATGGCTTGGCACAGATATTTCCGTCAGTGTAGACTATGGTCTAAGAACTGTATTACTGCCTATGTTAGCCAATAAGATCCAAGGACAGTATATAGGAAAGATTCTGATTGGTGGACCTGATAGTACGGCAGGATTGCTCGCGTCCGAAGTTGGGTATTTTGAAGGATGTATTCAGGTTAGTATTGTAACTACTTCATTATTAATTTATTCCATTATGTCAAATTATGGTCTTCCAGTTACTTGTTCGTATTTTTTCTCAGTATCTTACCTATGTATCATGCTCTCGTAAATGTATGTATTTAAATTCTTTTTCTTCATAAACTGATAAATATATATTTTAGGATGTGAGAGTGGGAACAGCACAGTCGCTCCTCAACAGGCCAACTGTAAGGGAAAACGTTCGCGACGGCTGTCAGTCACGAGCTGACTGTATGCTGTCTATTTGTCCACCATATGTAAGTATAACTTTTTATATCCAAGTATACCTCGTTTGAAATGTTTCTGCCTCCAAAACTGGTTTTCCTTTCACGACTTACTTGTGCTTTTGCTGGTAAGAAGTCTTGTCATAAAAACCTACGTATAGCATATGCTTTCTGACACATCATCAGCCTTTTTATCGTCCTCTCACACATAGAAGGATTGAGCATTAATCGCCATGCTCGCTCAATGTGGGTTGGTGATTTCATACTTTCTAGTGAAGTCCAAGTTTTCTCAACATGTTAGAAAAACATTTGATAACTCACCATATATCTTCTCAGAGCACCTGCGAATCCTCCTGGGACAGTACAGAATGTGTCTGCGCTCGTGGTCGTTTAGGCCCGCAGTGTGCCCCCGCCTGTGACCTGCAGCCGTGCGGGGAACATGCAGTTTGTACCCATCAGGACACTGACAAGGGGTATAGCTGTACCTGTGACGAGGGATACATGCTTACTGGTGAGTTTTATATTGTACCTATGTTGTATTGTCTTGTTGTTGTTTTAGGAGAGATCTTAGTAAAAAGTTGTGTATTTTTGGATATTGCCCAAATAAATCTGCATCTTTGTATTAGGTTTGAAGACTTTTAAGAGACTTCTGTTCAAATATATTTTTTTAATAACAACGAAAGACTACCTATTCGTAAAACAGCATCAGCGAATGCCAAATTATTATCATCCTGGTGCGTTATGAATGTCGAGAATACTTTAGAGTCGAGGTCTAACCTGTCCCTCTTGCCATACCTCTTCAAAGCTTACTTACAGAGTAATATTTACAAAAAACGATTTGTTCCAGCATCGGGTTGCGTAGAAACAGGCGTTGAGGAGTGTCCGGGAGGGTGGTGGGGCGGCGTGGCGGGGGTGTGCGGGCCCTGCCACTGTGACGTCACAAGGGGGTACCATCCGCACTGCCATGCTACTACCGGAGAGTGTCATTGCAAGGTAATTGATACTTCTTGTATAGATTGTGTGTCTTTTGAATTATTTGATTTAAGACGAGATTCCGCTTTCTTCTTTTTTTATATGTTTTCTTTCATACTTAGTTATTTAGTAAGTAAGTTTTTAGTACTTGCTTGTTTCACAAGAATATTTTTTTTTTGAGGTTTTCATTTAGTAAGTAATCTGTTTCAACTTGTCTAATGCTGCTGCTGTTCAGTCAGCAACAGGATATCCCCTAAATTCAGAAGTATACAGGCAACATACAAGTTCACTTGTCTAAAAATTTGCAATTTACCATTTGAGTGTGTCTTAACTTGTTTCGATATGCAGAGGCCTGCCTTTTGTCTCTACCTACCATTGACAGTTGCAAGTGTGAACCGGCGCGAAAATTCGACACCCCTAAATCTACCACTATCATTAACCAACCTTCCTTCCCTAGGAGAACCACTACAAGCCAGAAGGCAGCAGTGACTGCCTGCCCTGCCAGTGCTACGCGATGGGGTCGGCGAACAGCTCGTGCGCGGGCGTGTCGGGGCAGTGCCACTGCCGCGCCGGCGTCATCGGCCGCGCTTGTGACGCCTGCGCCAATCTCTATGCTGAAGTCGCGCCCAGTAGTGGCTGTGAAGGTAACAACTGATAGCAAGCCAGCAGGCAGCACCGACTGCCTGCCCTGCCAGTGCCTCTATTCTATTCTATTCTATTCCTGCCAGCGCTACGCAATGGGCGAACAGCTCACAGTAGTGGCTGTGAAGGTAACACTTCAAAACAACAGGACTTAAAACTCACGGACTCTACCTCTATATAGTTCTCGTAAAACTTTGTCCTGTACATTGCGGTAGTCGCTGCGCAGAAATCATTTTAAGGCGAAGGTGTGGAAGGGATGCGGGCCACATAAGCGTTAAGCTAAGCGTCCACTTGTCGGTATCGTACGCAACGGACGTATCGCACGCAACGCATCGTAGTATTATTTATATAGAAACTCAAACAAGTGCGTCCACCTGTCCGCATCGTACGCATCGCACATCTTGTTTGAGTTTCTATATAAATAATACTACGATCCGTTGCGTGCGTTGCGTCCGTTGCGTACGATACCGACAAGTGGACGCTTAGCTTTAAACTGGACAACTATTGAGTTGTTTGAGAACTTTACTGTATGTATAGAATGTTATTAGAAATTTTAATTTAAGGAACGTGCTCTCTTGCTTAGAAAATGTTCAGGAATCATATTTATTCGTTCAAGTAGGTATATCAGAAGAACTGGGTACAGAACAGAAAATAGTAAATACATATTTCCTTTTTTTAACAGTTGTCTATGATGGATGTCCTCGCTCCTTCTCACATGGCGTCTGGTGGCCGCGGACTAAATTCGGTGTGGAAGCTGTAACAGACTGCCCTTCTGGTAAGATATTCACACACATAGAAAGCAGTTTCTTTATATAGAGAAGACTAGTATAATCCTTTACCTATCGTATACTTTTAGGTACAAGTGGTAAAGCAACGCGCATGTGTGACGAGACTCAAGTCGTGCCTTGGCAGGAACCTGACATGTTTAACTGCACCACATCCACCTTCTATCAGTTGAGGAAACAGGTATTTAATAGGACTTATATTTAGTCAACTTAGTCAACTCAACCCCCGATAATCCGGGTGCCTTCCGAACCTGGGAGGAACTCATCATAACAAGAATAATAGGTCCGACACCCCAAGTAGCTTAACCTTTTAACCGATCGACTTGTACTGCTGTTACTTACCCACGAGCTTATCCTATCATATAACCTTTTTTCCAACCCAACAGCTAAGCAAAATAGAAACCGGCGAGCTATCAATGAACACATTCGTGGGAGTCCGATTAGCAGCTGACTTGACCTATGCTTGTGACAACACGGTCAAATTATATGGAGCTGATGTTCTGGTGGCAGAAGGGATATTACTGGAACTACTGCAGTATGAGATGAGGCAGGCTGGCCTGAATCTGACGCATAGCCAAGATAAGGACTATGTTAGGGTAAGTGAATTCATAGATAGGTATGGTAAACAATTACCGTTTCCGAAAAGGCTTTAAAATTATTTACCTGGCTATGAACGATATGACAGATGATACGCAAATGTTTGATGACACTCAAATGTTCACTGATTCTTAAGACACAACTTGAAAATAATCATTAGATGTGTTGGAGTCGAAAATTTAATACTTATGTTATTTTAAAAACACTAACCAGTATGATGACGTGTTTTTGCCGTAAATAACACAGCATCTAGAACTTCGGCTGCCTCATAAGCTCCATAAACACTTGTATTAAACTTTCAAACATTGACTGCTATAACTCCACGAGCACTTGTATAGAACATTCTTCAAGCATTATTTTTTCTATCTCTCTTCCAGAACGTAATAAAATCTGCCAACACGATCCTCGATGCCCAATATGTCCAAGAATGGAATCGCATTCGACAGTTAACAGGGCACGGCATGGAGTTACTACTGCAGCGGTTCGACAAATACATAGCAGTTTTGGCTGAGAGCCAGCATGACACTTATACCAGTCCTTTTGAAATCGTTACTAGTGATTTGGGTAAGTGATATACAATTTTCTGGTAAAATTTTGAGGATCTTCTAAAAGTTCCCTAAAAAGAATTTCAACATTTTTAAATCTTCCATTTCCTATGTTGAAATGTAAATTAGGTAAAATTTGGTCTTGGTTGTGAAACATATGTTTTCACTTTTTTATTTATGAGGAGAAGAAGATATAAAAGATTTTTCTTCAATGAACAGTTACAAGAATAATCCTGTTAGTCCTTCTTTATGTTCAATTGCACAATCAGATTTATAGACAAAATTATTATATACCTCTATTTTCTTTCAGTGATTGGCGTAGACATTGTAACAGCAGAATCAATCTACGGCTTCGAACCAACCCAACTGAACAGATACAACATCGACTCTTTCACCACTGAACGTGTAGTTCTACCCGACACCTCATCCTTCATACATTCTCCCATACAAACCCCCGTGTACCATGCTAATGGGAAGATCAATAAGCATAGGAAACCTTCCAGTCCTACTGTGTCCTTCCCCAAGTATAATAACTATGTGAAGAGCAAGAATAAGTTCGATAAGTATACGAGGGTGTTGCTGCCGTTGGATCTCCTTGGAATCACTAATAGTAATATTCAAGGTAAGTTTTTGTCAGACCCTCAAACTTTGTCATTGTTTTCTCATCTTCTTATTTAAAACTGTAAAAATTTTCAACCACTTTCGTCTCTAGTTAGAGATAAAAGTTTTCACTGAATAAAATTGCTACTCCAGAACTTTCCTCCTGAAATCCTTAAAATTTGCCTACATCGACAACAATTTTTTCACATATATAAATACATACTTAAAACTATTGAATGTCTTCCAGAAAATCTAGACACAAACTACGAATCCCGCGCCGTATTCTCCTACCTACAATATTCGCGCAACACTTCCCAACTGATGCCGCTGCGTATGGACGAGTCCGTCACACAGCGGTGGGGGGTTAACATCACTGTGGGATCCCCTATCATACAGCTAGCGTTATTCGTACCTGAGTACGTGTGGAGCAAGGAGGCTAGAGAGGAGGATAACTCTTTGGAGAACAATATGGAGGATGTTGAAGGTATGTTAAATGTTAGGATGTACGTTACGAAATACAGGGGTCTTCGTGTGGCCGAGTCCGTCACGCAGCGGTGGGGGGTTAACATCACCGTGGGATCTCCTATCATACAGCTAGCGTTATTCGTACCTGAGTACGTGTGGAGTAAGGAGGCTAGAGAGGAGGATAACTCTTTGGAGAACAATATGGAGGATGTTGAAGGTATGTCGTATAATAACAAGGATGTAAGTTAAGCAAAATAAGGATCTTCGTATAGACATGTTCATCACACAACTATGGGGTATTAACATTACATCAGAATAAATAAAGAACACTAAATGAGAATTTGCCACACAGTGATGGAGGATCAGCATTTTCATTTCATTATATTAAATAAAAACCATCTTCCACAGGTATAGTCTACGCAAACAAAGGCAACCACCAAACTTTAAACAACCATATCAACCCGAACTCCCAATCCAAAAACACATGGCCACTCGACGAAAACCAAAACAACGATAACCACGGTCCCGTAGTCATAGAACCAACCTTCAAAAAGCAGGAAAAGTCATTCAACGCCGAAGACTTACAAGAAAACGAGTCATTATACGTAGCTGAGAAGTTAGAAGGCAATGATGGACCAAAAGTAATGGCTTTGGTAATGGAAAGTGGGAACTTCACGAAGGATGCTATCAAGAAGAAGTTGATGTATAAAAGCTTGAGTGGCATCAGGTTGAAGAGGCCGATACGATTGCAAATGTGGCTCGATATTGATAGGGAGACGTTCGGGTCTAGGACCAATCCTCAGTGCGTGCATTGGTCTACTTTGAGAGGGTGAGTTACAAACATAATTTTGAATAATTTTTTTAACATTTTGATACGTTTTCCTGTACACACTACACCACTACAATTTTAAGTTCTGAACCTATATTGAGTCCTACATTTTTAAGTTTCATCTTTTGCATGTCATGTCATATGAGACTAATAATTTATGTTTTGTCCTAGGTCTGGAGAATGGTCTCGCGTGGGTTGTCACACAGAGATTGACTACGATTGGTCGCCGTACTCCAACGAACCCCTTCTAATTAACTGTACCTGCAGTCATCTGTCCACCTTTGCAGTTCTGGTTGACGAAGTTGACATAGAAGTAAGTACAGTTACATCAAAGTCACATCGTCGCTTATTTTTGCTATCGTTTAGACTGCAGCATTATTAACGTAACCTTGAAACAAGGCCAGCAACCCGAATCTAGGCTGCTTTGCGAATTCTGTTATTTTTGAAAATGTGTCTTTCTCCACAGTTCATCCCAGAACCTTCACTCCTAGAATCAGTAACATCATACACAGCGTTCAGTATATCCTTACCCCTACTGTTCGCGACATGGGCAGCTCTTTGCCTGATGCGGGGAGGTGCGGCCACTGTGTCCAACTCCATACACAAACACCTCGTGTTCTGTATGTTTATGGCGGAATTGCTGTATCTGATTGCGTTGAAGAGTAGGAACTCGCTGGTGCAGAATGAGGTCAGTGTGTAAATTAATGTCTTTTCAGCGATAGTTTTTTGTTAATATTCATATTTAGTATTCTAAATGGTCTTTTCCTTGGGTATTAAGTGTGATTTATAATTGCTACGTTACCATTTACCTCGGGCAGAGTAAGGTCGATAGATCAACATGTGAAACAACAAAATGTATAAAATTGTTAATGACTCATCTAAGTTATGACAGCTATTACTTAAACTGGATTATTAAAACTGGGCTATTGGTCAGCAATATTCTTATGTTTCTTCTTTCCTAGGAATAAAAGAGTGCGTCTACACGGTGCAAGTAGCATTTTAAAAAGGCTTATGTTTAACTGATCACCAGATATAGTAACAAACAGCAGACAAAAATAGTAAATGATCACCAAAATGAAACTCGCATTTTAATGTAAAACTATCACCAAAGTTTTAACACTTTGCTATCCTATTTAAGTGAAATTACTCCAAAATAAATCATGCGTAAGCCAAAAATAGTAAATGATCACCAAAATTAAACCACCATTTTAAAGTAAGATTATAACCGAAGTTTTTAAATTCTGCTATCCTATTTAAGCAAAATGAGTCCAAAAAAATCATTGTTATCCCAAAAGTAGTAAATGATCACCAAAAGTAGTAAATGATCATCAAAAAAGTTTTTACATCTTGCTATCCTGTTTAAGTAAACTGACTCCAAAAAAATAAGTTCGGCCTGATAAAATAAATGTAATAACATTATGGGGACCCTTTTCCTGCACTAGCGTGGAAAATTGTCTATTGCATGCCTCTAAACAGTGCGATAAGAGTGTATTGAGAAACACATTCTTCTTCTTCTTTCGCCTGCCCTGTTCCCAATTTTACTTGGCGTCGGCGCAATATGTCATTTTCTTCCATTTTCCCCTGTCACTCGTCATACTGACACTCACGCATGCATTGCAAGCCGGACACATAACTTAATATGGCATCATAATACTTTATTTGGTAATAAGCCTACATTTTATGGCAATCACAGTGACTTATTTAGGCAAAAATAATACATTAATTTGGTCGTCAAGAGTTGGTGATCATTTACTAAATTTGGTGGTCGAATACAATTTAAAGTGAAGTCGTGACTAAAATAGCTGGTACTATTACATTTTTAGACTTTATTTTTCTGGTGTTCAGTAGATATTTCTGGTTGCAAAACTTAGGGTATCAAAGCATTTTATGGTGGTCATTATATTTGTTCCCTTTTAAAAACGTGCGGTTCTAGCGCATGTACCAAACCACCGAACGTTACCACCCGCGTGCTCTGTTGCGTGCGCGCGGATCATTTGCGTATGTCAACTTGCTCCAGCTACATGCACCGTGTAAACGCACCTAAGATTCGAAATTCAAAACTTACACAACACCTCTCCATCCAGTTCGCATGCAAGCTGGTAGCCATGTCCCTCCACTACTGGTGGGTGTGTGCACTAGCCTGGGCGGCGTGCGACGGCTGGCAGCTGCGGCGCCTGCTGCGCGAGCTGCGCGACGTGAACCACGCGGGGCTGGCCGCGCACCACGCCGCCGCCTACGCCGCGCCCGCCGTCGTGCTGGCGCTGGCTGCCAGCCACCACCAGCATCAGTACGGGAATGCTCTATTGTAAGTATTACATAAATACCCAGGTCGCAGCTGCTAAGTAAATGTTGTGTCTCCATTGGTGTGACCACACGGGACCGTCAGACTGGCGCTAGCTGTCAGCCGTCATCAGCATCAGTATGGGAACAAGTTGTTGTGAGTACTTATTAGCGCGTCACTTACTTGATATTCGTTCCATTCGTGAAGAAGTTATACGTCACACTATGTACTTACATAGATACTTATTTTATTTGTGTGCTTTCTATGTTCAGTTTCCTAACTTCTCAAATAATGTCTTAAAAACTCTATCTGAACATTTAGAATAGTTTTTGTTTTTGGTTTAAGTACCTACCGCTTTTTTATGAGACCGTAGTCCTAAGTACTTTCAAATTCGTCACAGATGAAGAGATCGACGATTAAATGGTTTCATAAGGATTAAGTTTTTTACTTTTGACAATAGCACTAAAGATAGCTTTTTATACATATGCTTGTAATCCAATGTCTAATCCACAATCAATGTCATTCAAACAGTTGCTGGGTAAGCTGCCACGAGCCGGTGGTCTGGTGGGTGGTGATCCCGTCAGCGGTGTACGCGGGCGCCGCGCTCGTGTTCCTGGCCGGAGCTACTCGTGCCGCCTTCACTGTCAGAGATCATATCATCGGGTTTGGGAACTTGAGGTGAGTTAGTTACGAAGGGTGACGGTAACAAAGATGCTAGGATAAAAGACTTTAACATGAAAGTAAGAAACATCGTGTTTGTAATTAATCGTATCGATAAGTTCTCGTATTAAGTCTTTTTGATGGATCGTTGTAAGGCACTAGAAATTATAGGGCAAGATTCGGTAAACTCTTGAAATCGATCGCTAAATGGTTCACTGTGGTAATTTTGGAAGCGGCCCTTAGTACACTTGTAATTCAGGTCACAAAATTCAAATATGCCATTTATTCAACTACCAATAAACTACCAGGAGGTACCAATAAGGTTGGAAACAGTGCTGAACCGATATCTACGTTACTGACCAAATGAGAATCTCACACGTATCGTCGATCAACCACTGTTTCTAGCCTATCAGATAGCTATTATGCCACACTCCAAATCACATCTCTATCCCACCAGATTACTTCTCGGCGTAAGCCTAGTATGCACCCCACTAGCCTGCGCCGCATGGGCTAGTGCCCTCCTGCTGGGCAGTGAGGCGGGAGCGCGGCGTGACGCGCTCAGTGCGGCGCTAGCAGCCGCCGTGGCAGCTCACGCCGCTGCTGCCAGTCTTGGGTACATCGCCTTTAATGTGCGAGTAAGGGACAATCTACGAAGGTAAGTACAAAGGAGATCCCTAATCATCAGCTGTTAGGTACAGGCCTCTTCTTTTTGGGGCTAAAGGAATATCAGGAAATGTGCACGGCCTTGGAACACGAAGAGGTGTTGAAGTTCTGGACTCCTTTGTTTTCTAGGGCCGTGTTTCTTTTGGACCTAGAGAAACATGGTGTCACTACTTTTTGCTCCATTTACAGCGGGTTTTCCATTCGATGATTTGCCACCTTCCAAAGAACGTCTCCTTTAACCTTTGCCGTAGTTACTGACATCTTCTTTCATTTACAGAACTGTACTAAGATGTTTAGGCAAGAAAGTGCCTCTAGTCGACACATCGGTCATAATCAGCAGCAGTGCTCAAAACTTGTCACAAGTCAATAGGTAAGTAAACAACAAAAATCTTTTCAAAATTTAGCTCAAAAGAAACACCAACCTCGAAACAATAATTTAAAACGTACAGCCTACAAATTAAAGTCTAAAATTCATTGTATTCTCCTAGGTCTGCCTTAGCATATCACAGTAGCACAGAACCAGGACGTCAAATGAGGAACATCGGCATTTCAGCATCATCAACCACCTCTAGATCTACTACTAAAACAAGTTCTAGTCCTTACAGGTAAGTCAAAGTTATATTTCTTGTTAATTTAGCTACTGGTTCTGCCACATTACGTATGTTTCCAACTGGAGTTACCTATGTCAATAATTTTATTAGGTCCAAGATAAAACCAGATTGCCGGAGCATCTGCCTACGTTTTGTCTGGTCTTATAAATATTTTAAACTTGCTAAATTATTCAGTTAATACCTAGTTTTTCTTCATTATTTCCCATAACTACTTATTTATTTATTCTTAGTCGCAGCGACGGTCAACTGCGTCATACGAGCACATCCACCTCAAACTACAACACAAGCGCCAGTGATATGCCCGCGTACCTGAGAGGGTTTGACTCTTCTCTTCATACTAGGAAAGATGGTAAGCATCCATTCTTCCGAACACACTTACACATCTGTCAGATCTTCGACCTTTAAAACATTTACTTTTCCTGCCATACAGCAACATAGGGGTTATGCATCTACATAACCCCTATTATATTGCTCAATATCGGAAGTAGTGGAGAAGCATTCTGCGAGCCCTATGTCTCTTGATTATTGACCCCTCTCGATGATTGATGAAGAACAGTATGGCATCATCATCATCAGTACATTTTTCTTAAAAAATACTTGAACTGTGTGTGAACATTACATAGACGATATACAGAGTATAATATTAGCAACAAATTATTGTTCATGTTGATTTACCATTTAATGATCTCCAAAACACCTCAAATCTACCCATTCCTCAGACGAAGGTCGCCGTCGTCGTAAAACAGCCACCGATGGTGAAACAACAGGAGAAACTGGCGAGGAAGCCACGGAAGCTACCGACAGCGACAGTGATGCGAGTGCGAGAAGTCTGGATCTCGCCTCCAGCCACTCGTCTGATGATGACGAGACCAGCACTAGACGGTCCAGTCATCCACCTTCTGCTAACAGTACGTATTGTTTTATCGTCACAGATTTCCACCTGGGATGTGCCCCCGAAATTCGCTATCGCAGTTTTGAGCAACCATCCAAAAGCCTGTGAACTCTATCAAATTTTCGTTACTTATTTCTCAACAAAACTTTCTCAGTCTACTAACACTAGGTACTACTAGGTACTATATACTAAATAAATCGGATCGTTTGAACCGCTATTGGTTCTCTAGTTATTGCAACTTCCACTGTTACAATTACTACAAGTCTCTTTCAGTATCCGATCAAGAAACAATTTCGTAACATATCGTGGTCTTCATTTGTTTTCTTTCGTCTAATTTCAATACTTCTGTAGGGGATCGAGCTACAAGCGGCAGTGCAGCGAGTTACCTGCCGAACATAACTGAAGGAGCACCACTTGCTATGCAACCAAGATGGCCTTCGCATATAAGAGAAGGTATGACAACAAACACAAAAAAGATGCGATAGTACTGATAATATATCTCCTTTTAACTTTTTTAAATTAATGTAAAGTCATCTACATAGATCAGAAGTTTAACCAGCTCAATTTTCCACCAGAACCAAACCGTCCAGAAATGGGCCGCTGGTCTCAAGAGACCGGTTCAGACAACGAGGGACTCAACACGGGGATGGCGTCCCCCTCCCCCAACCCTCTGCCCAACCCTGACTTGACTTCTGATGTGTACCAGCTCAGCAGACATCGGATGAAGCCCTCGATATTGGAGAATGTGCATGATACGTATGTGGCCAGTGTTGATGCTTCTCGACTGCCACTTGATAATAGGTACGTAATACGTTTTTTTATGTTTTCTAAGATTGTAAATGAATAAGATTATAAATAGGCCAAGACAGGAAAAAGGTCTTTGCTGTGGGAGTCTCTTTTGAGCGCATTGGGGGAGAAATCAAAAATCTATTGAAGTGGGGTCGGAAATTAGCGTCATGAAAACTGCTTGGTCATCCCACATCATGCTGTCATCGAGCCCTGGTCAATTTATTTTGATAATGAAAGTGTAGAGGAAATTATTAGATCAAAAACAGACAATCCTTTTAGTTTCGTCTTAACGACTAGAAATGTACTAACTACACCATTTCAGATACGGCGTGATGGAAGACGAACTAATGTACGGAGTCCTTCCAACAGACACAGAGAAACAAATGCCATACGACCCTAACTACCCAATATCCCCCACCATGTACCGACTGCCCGGCAACCCTTACGGGTCCAAAACTTACCTCCCCTCACGAACATCAGACTACGGGTACAGCCCCACAAAATACCTAAATTCAGACTCAAACGTCTACGGGTCTAGAGACTTCAGAGACTCTGGGGTCTCTACTAGAGAACACGATGGCTACCCGCCGAGAGATTTCAGAGATTCAGGCATAGCCACCATGTTGAAGAATGACTATCAAAGGAAGATGGACAGCCATTACGGAGACTATAATGATAGGATGTCGGAGGGATCAGATAAGCATCATGATAAATATTTGTTCCCTTACACAGGTATGTGAATTGTGTCTTTATTTCAGTTTAGTACTTTGATGTGTCACAATAGAACCTGTACCTAATTATGTTTAAGAAAGTCAAACTTTTTTTTTCTTATGTACTTACTCCACTCATATACTCCTCCTGTCTACTCTCTTACGTATTTCCCCAATATGTTCCCTCATAGACTCCCCCTAACCCCTTATGTAATCCAGTATAAAACACAGTTCTATTTTTGTTATCTATATTTTTGTGTGTGCTTTCTTTAAATTTGTTTCATGTTATTTGTTGATCCAAGCTTCCCTAGTGTTTGAGAGTGATCCGCTTTTGACGTTATTATTTTGCTTGCTTTAGCTGAGGAAGACCACGCTCACTTGCGTGGGATCAGCCAGCCACCGCCAGTCCGTAGTAGTGAGATGGCACATCCAGGTAATTTTATAGCCTCGAACACTCCACACGATATTGACATATGATATTTGCCATGCAAACAATCTGGCAACATTACATATTTATATTCGTTTTTTTTTTTGTTGTTGTCATAACTACATAAAATATGGAGCGATTTTTTTTATTTCTTGTCAAATTATAGGTATGTGTTCTTGGTTTTATGTAAATTAAATGTAGATTTTGTACCGTCGTATTTATATTATACCACTAGTTCTAGTAGACTTTGTTACATTTTTCGAGAACGTCTGTGTACATATTAACAAACTGTTTGTTTCATCCTAGCTGAGAATCAACAGCAGATGGGGGCGCCATTAGCGAGTATGGGGGAGACGAGCGAGTAAGTGTGAAACCTATTTTATTGCACGATCATGTTTGCACGTAAAAATGTTTCATTTTTATTTTTGAAGACGGAATTCTGTAAATTATTCTATGTCTAATATCCTATCCCTATTCATAAAATGATATTCGATATTTTCAGTAGATTCTACTATCAAATTGTTTTACCTACAATTTACTGAGACTGTATTTTGAATTAGGTACTTATAAAAAAAAAATCTATACAGAATTCCGAGCAAAAAACATTTTCAGAAGTCATAGGTACTTACTTTTTAATCCAAAACCTACCCTGCTTAAGTATAAAAAAAATTGCCATAGTAAAAAAAATCTAAACCAACACTTCTGAAAACCGTTTTTTAATTCTTTTACCTACTTATTATTTGTTCAATAAATCCAGCCATAATGATAACATTGTCAATAGATGGTGGCGGTTGTATGAGAAACACTCATTGTAATCATCTTTTGCTTTGCTAACCCGGTGGTGTTGCCGCAATCATCTTCAACCATTTAGGGAAGAGGTAAATCAACGACTTTATTCATAGTCTTGACCAGTTTTTTGAGACTACATAATTTATTAGAAAAAAAAATAAAGTATTATAGTTCGGCCATTCAGAGAATGCGTTCCTGACACGTCGCGATTGAACTGACGACGTAACTACATTCATTGATTATTGATATAATAATGTTGTTTTAATGCTCCTCAATTGTTAAAACGGTAAACAACCAGCAAAAATATTTTTATCGTAACTGCAACGCCATTGCAAAGTTACGTCGTCAGTTCAATCGCGACGTGTCAGGAACGCATTCTCTGAATGGCCGAACTATAATTACAACAAAATGTAGATATATCATGTTCAAAACATGGTCATGACATTAATTAAGGCAAACTGCTGAAAAATCTTTTACATACAGTGTTTTTAAATTTTGAAAAAGATTGTTTTGCCGTTCCAGACATAATCTTTATTTTATTTTAATTAAGTCTTGCATGCTTTTAAATTGTCATATTATTTAATTAGAGATTTTTTTTTAAATAAATGTTGATGTTCATCAATTTTATATCTGAAAATAATTACAGGAAATCTACTACTGAGGACGATGCTGAGACGAGAGTATAACAACGCTAAATAGTACAAGATTTCCAATGAATCTCAATTAGTTATTAATTTAATTTTAAACTTCTTAGTAACGGTATAAATTAGTATTAATTTACGCAAAGACTGTCGTTAAATCAGTACCCACTGCCATAGTGTAGAGTAACGAGTATTTATTTTTGAATTTATGTCTATGCTTTAAATAGTAACTATAGTGGAACTGAAGTTAGAATTAAATGTTTTGAATACTCATTTTTTATCGGGTTTAGCGTTTGAAAGTCTGCTCTTAGATTAAAACTTATATGTCGACGATATTCTGATATCTCAATTGGTGTATGAAAAAAAATACTCAATAAATGGACACAATACATAAGAACACATACCTCTATCGATATAGACGTGTAAATACTAATGTATAAGTCTGTTTTTTAATCTCGTAGACTAAATTGACACTTGCAAAATGTCAAACTTTCTAATAATTTTGCTAGCTCTGTGGTGCAGTGTTGTACTTACGATACCGGTACGTTGAATCGTAACTTTTTACAATAAGTCATCCTGAAATAATGGGCTTATCCTTGATGATTACGCATGGCTTTGCGTGGTCAGATATCCCTGGCAGTTTGTAGCACGTCGTACAGCCATGTGTACGTACGTGAATTTTAAATATAAAACTTTGAATGAATATTAAATTCGTCTATTATAGATAAAAAGTTACGATTCAACGAACCGGTATCGTAAGTACAACACTGCACCACAGAGCTAGCAAAATTATTAGAAAGTTTGACATTTTGCAAGTGTCAATTTAGTCTACGAGATTAAAAAACAGACTATAGGAATCTTAATTCATACACTCAATGTAGCAAAAATTATAAAGAATTTATTTAAGTGTGCGTTGGTATAGTGCAGATCTGCCTAATGCATGTTTATTGAAATAAGAATGACATCCAAAGTCAGTCATGTAAATAGTTAAGTTAGCTTAACGAGTAGACGTTTACCGATTTATCTTCCACACAGTACTCTTTTCAATTCTTTTGAAACTTAAGTTTGTTTAGTGTTCAAAATTAACTTCGACACTAAAATAATAGAAAATACTTTTGTAATTTAATTCGGTAAATGCACTCCAAATATACTTTAGTGCAAAATATGAATTACTTTTTATTTTTATATAAGAAACCAAAACTATCGTTTGTAAACATCGTAGGAATAAGTTTAGTAAAGATAGGTAATGTTTGTAATATTGTGAATGATTTTTTTTTAGACTTGTTTGGTGTGTAGGAGGTTTTATAACTGTATCTACATAAGTAAAAGAAATACTTTTGGGAGTCGCAGAATAACCTGAACCTGTTTTTCCAAGTGTTGGTTTGTTATTATGTTTTTATTAAAACGATGATTTCTTATGAACCATAAACTGATTATGTAAATAGCGTGTTGTGTGCATTTCTAGCGTTTTAACGAAGAGTCCACCTATTTTGTAAATAATAGATTTTTACACTTTTAGTAGTTAAATTAGGGACTACAATAGAGGAATATTAAGTAAAAGCTTTATTTAGATATTCTCTAGTGTCAGATTGCCATAATTAGGTAATATTTAATGAGTTCGTAGAATGCACTATGAATATGAACAAAGTTGATTGTAAGTTTCTCGAAACTGCTACTATTTGCTGTTTAATTACTCAAGGCGTTTTGACATGACCCAAATTATTGTTAAAGTGGCATTTTATCCACTATGTATTTTTAATTGTGTATGTATTTGTCTATGTAATATTTATTTAATCTTATTTACCTACATTCTCAAAACTTTAGAATGTGAATTACCTACCTACAAGACGTCAGATTTCATGTTTCTGATTTCAACAATTGATTCAACACTTACCTACTTATCCAAGTCACCCGTTTATGCCTATTGCTCAAATTTATGTAATGTATCTCTTAGGTATTTAAACATATTGTGAACTTACCTACCTAAGCAATTTGACACTGCTTTGAACAATCGCATTTGCCACTTTTAGGAATACATTTCGGCTTATTTTTGTATCTTACATTCCATTTTGTGATATTATGTATCTTTTTCACCATTTTCTATGTATTTTTACTGGCAATATTTATATAGTGGTACAAACATTTGAATTGTTTTATAAATAAAATAAAATATTTTATTGCTACCCAGTGTTGTTTCATTTACAATTATTTGTCCAACCTACTTCGGTATTATACCTAGAGGTACATTGATATAAGTAGGTAAGTATTTGGGGTCTCATATAAAATCTCCTTCCTATAAACTATATTTTAACTAAAATATTCCATTAAAAAATCGGTAAAAAAACTGTTAAGTTAAACGGTTTTATCTTATGTGCACTGAAAACTAAAAAAAAAAACAGTTAGGTATTTACCTATAAACCTACGTAGGTGGTCCCGGTCATATTAGACGTTTTTCTAGTTTTTAGTATTTAATGAAAATGCCTACAGAATATTCTTCATTCTATATATGGGTCAGCAGCGGTGAGGGAGTGTCAGACTCCTACTGACTAAAAACCGTTGTGTTTCGTCGTAGACCTTTTATGTACCACGACCACGGTAACTCTTTCCACAATCCCGCAGCCCAGGCAGGCCTTGGCCCTGTTCGGCCCCGCTCGGGTTGCTGACAGTATTCTACTTGAGTAGCCCTTTTATTTGATACCCATATTAAGGGGGTTGTGGAAAAATATGTAATCCGCCATTTTGTGCCGGCGGCCATCTTGGATTTACAATGTTATTGATATTACTATATGGGAAATAATAAGTTTAGCCACAAAATTATTTATTGGACACATCATTAAACTTCTAATTTTATAACTAAGCAACGAGGAAATGACATAGCCTCTAATAAACTAATTCGTCTTTTTTACAACGCCATCTACTAGAAAGCTTCAATAAAAGATCATCAATTAATGTAACTTGTCCTTCTTATTTATACATTGTCATCTAATTTACTAACTCGGCCTCATTTTTCCAAAAACGAGCCAAGAAAAACGAGATCAACATTTTTCTTGGCTCGTTTTTTTTTTGATGGTAGAATTTAATTTGGATTCATTTTATTTAGCATATTGCCATTTATAACCTTCAATTAAAAAAACATTGTATTAAAAATTGAAGTTATAGTGACGAAAACGAATCGCTGCAAAACCGACTCCACGTAGTCTTGTCTGCCCTACCCCTAGAGTGCAATTCAAAACCGCGTAGGCGCGGAGGGGCGAGGCGGCCTGCGAGCTGAGGCGCAGGTAGGTTTAACGCTCGCCGCCGCGGCTGAGGCTGGCCGGCGGAGCCGGCCAGCAAGCCGAAGCTGCGGTAGTGAGCGTGAAAACCATCTGCGACGATAAGCTCGCCTGGGACCGCCGGAGCCCCGCAGCGCCGGAGCCGTGACAGAAGCCATGCTTGTTGCATGTTGCATGCTTACTTCCATGCTGGGTCAATTAATATGGGATGTGTTATATTTTAAACAAAAAAACGCAGTAGGTACGAGTTAAAAAATTAGAAGCTAAATACATATTTTTATGATGTCACTTAATAGTATTTAAGAAGTTTACTGTCAGAATGCATGCTACAAATTTAGATGCAAAAAAATAACTCGTGGCTAAGATAGTATTATTTAGATGCTCGACGCTTTATTAATTGTGGCTGACTTAGTCATTTAGAAGGCAACATACATTTTTGGGGGCGAATAATGATATTAAAAAGAAGCCTGTTTAATTAGCACCCTTACTATATTGTATTGTCATCGGAATTAAAGATGTGTACCAAACAGATCAATCTGACAACAGGAAGGTACTTAAAGGACAATGGGCGAAATGTCTGAATATTGGTCTACTCCCTCCCCCCTCCCGTCTTTTCAAGCGTTACATTTTGTACTAACATACTACTTACCAATTCTTAGTACTTTAGATGTTAGAACATGTTTTAAGTTTTTTTTATCGATAGTTAGTTTCAAGTTCTTAGATTCCTTCTCTAGTACCTAATGAATTATATATCACTGGAAATCATCCTCCGAGCCTTTTCCCATCTATGTTGGGGTCGGCTTCCAGTCTAACCGGATTCAGCTGAGTACCAGTGCTTTACAAGAAGCGACTGCCTATCTGACCTCCTCAACCCAGTTACCCAGGCAACCCGATACCCCTTGATTAGACTGGTGTCAGACTTACTGGCTTCTGACTACCCGTAACGATTGCCAAGGATGTTCAATGACAGCCGGGACCTACAGTTTAACGTGCCATCCGAAACACAGTCATTTGGTGTCTAAGCTATACTTAGAAAGTACATACAAACTTAGAAAAGTTGCATTGGTACCTACTTGCCTGACTTGGAATCGAACCCGCGCCCCCATACTCGAGAGGTTGGTTCTTTGCCCACTAGGCCACCACGACTTCAATATATATCACTGGAAAGGCCTTTTTAAATAGAACATTTCGTATGAACATACCTCCAACGAATTATATGTACTTTAGAAGCTAGAGCTTATTTTAGATTATATTATCGATAGTTAGTTTCAAGTTCTTAGATTCCTTCTCTAGTAATAAATTATATATCACTGGAAAGGCCTTTTTAAATAGATCATTTCGTTCTTAAATAGGTAGGTACCTCTAACAAATTTTCAGTACTTTAGAAGCTACAGCAGATTTTAGACATATTTATTATTTCACTAAACACGTTCTAACTCTCTAAATACTAACAAAAGACAATCGCCGCCATACAAGAAAATACTCTACATAACACGAGCTTTCTATTGATATATCACTTAATGCTAGAGGAGAGGTAGACCAAAACGCTCATTGTCCTTTGAAATACCAAGAATAAATAATAAAACAAACGGGGTGAGCTAAATAAAACCGTTTAAAATAAGTAATTTTAATAATTATATAAAGTCTGAACATGACCACGTAACGTAATAAATCTTACGCATGTCAGTGTTTTATCAGTCACAATCAAAAACGGTCCTAAGCGCCCCCGCTTCTCACGCGCATTCGTGATAATGCCAGAATTGATTAGACTGCTCACTAGATATGTGGTTCCTTACCAATAGGTATCTTATGAAAATCGTTGCTTGCTAAATAATTAATAATTATCATCATTCTCCTAATAACTAGATGGTCTCAAAATCATCGAGGAAACTACATGCAACTCTGTTTAGATCATTCCATCTCAAACGGTTCAATAATTTTTTTGTGAAAGTATAGCAACCAAATAATCCAGGTTGACTAATTTGCTTCTCAATTCGAAATCAGGCATTTCTATCAACCTAGCCACAAATTACTATAATTAAGATTGGTCACAACAATATTTAGTGGAACTGTCAAGAGAATATTGTGGTCTTATAAAACTAGAAATAAATAAAATTAATACAACTTTTTATCTATTTATTCATCAACATACATAATATCTACATTTGCACAAATAAAATATATTTTACTTAGAATTACATCAGTAAACTGTTTTAAAGACTGATATAATACTTTCTCGTTCGTTTTGTTCCGAAATATGAACACTGAGCTAAGAGCCAGTGTTGATTCTCGATTGATATACCAAATACCAACAATGTGTGGCAATAAATCAACTCCTCAACAACTCCTATAGTTAAGTTTATGCAGATGAATTTACAAGTACGTACAATAAATTAGTAAGGTAAGCAAACTAATATTTACAATTGGGAGTTACAATAACTTGATTTTTATATAATTTAAAAGGGAAACAGTGCTTTCTTGATACCAGAGAACATTAACAATTTAGATATTTTCCTAGCAGACACAGGCAGCATTTACAAATATGTAAAATATATTTCATGATAGGTTATATTAAGCTATCATTAAAGATTTCATTTCGGTGTAAAATGTTGTGCTTCACAATAAGTCAATATAAAGTTCTGCCGATGGCTCCGTACAATGTCATCAACATCACTCATGTACTACAACCGTGTCTAATGGAAAATAACATATCACACCAAATACGAAATTTATGTACATTATCTTTTATTACTATGTATAAACATGGGTTACAGACTGACCAATCAAAGCTTTTACAAAACTTGAAACAAGGTTTAATGGAATGTATAAGCCTTATTAATGACTAGGTATATACTGTTGTTACATCAAGCCAGAGCTTTACATTAGGCCACGGAAACTCTAAAAGTAATGTGTACCTAGTCATTTCAAATGAGGACACTGTTATGGTTCAATACAAACACAATCTCGACCGGGAACTATATAGTTGTCAATAAAATACTGCAATACAATCCAAACCTCAGTTCAAATATCTGTAATCTTAGCACAAATGCCTTAATATATGCAACAACAATTAAAGTCAATTTATAGTACATACAGTTATTATAACATCAAAAATTTAATATTACTTTAAGATACTAAGATGTGAAGTGCTAAGACCAGATATTTTATTGATCATTAAGATTAAAAAATAATTTACATTATATAAACACATCAACAGAGAATAGGCAGGAAATACACAAGTTCAACACTGCAATTATATTACTTGAAGCTTCTTCGGTGATTAATAAGTATTGAGCACTGGACACTCTGGTTGTTAAGGTAGGTCAAGGCTGGTAACACATCCAGTGCTGTTTTACACTGAAATAAAAATAAAAACTCACATTATTATCTCAAATATATTTAATAACAAATACAATTAATCAAATTGCTAATTATTTTAAAAGATAATCTATTAATTGAGGGAATACAATAGCTTAAGGAAAATAATAATTGTGTATACAAATAATGTCAAGTGACTAAATCATGCTGTAACTAATGTTTAGATTTCCATTCTTTCAAGATCATGTGACCTACATAATAAACTATTTAAATCTTTTATATGGAGTCACCATAATTACATAAAGCAGTAACAAATATGCTGAATAGTGGAATTATTAACACTGATTCAAGTCTATGAATACATTTTTGATATAATAATAGTGAAATTCATGAAATTTACCACAATTCAAAATAAATAATTGGGAAAAGGTTAATAAAACTTGTCAATCACACCTGGATGATACAAAAATAGATCATACACAGAAGTTGTATACAACTAAGATAGGAAATTATTGATTGAACATCATGAATCATGGTCAAAGCTACAGAGAATTACAAACTTAAAATATTTAAATGCAAATATTATACTTACACTTAGATTCAAGTTTTATTTTATTCTTAAATTACTGGTTGCCCATTTTGCACTTTGACGTCATGTAGATACCAACAATAAGACCGAAGAGACCAATGGCTGATCCGAAAATCTCTACAATTAGGATCTTTACGAACAGGGCAGCATTTGCTGCATCAGCCAAGGCAGCACCGGAGCCGACGATACCCACAGCAATACCACAGAACAAGTTGACGAGGCCCACGGCGGCGCCAGCACCGAACATCACATAACCAGCCATCCAGTTCTGTTGCTTGATGTTCATGTCAGTCAGGGGCTCTGTGTACCGTTCCAGCATTCCAGACAACACGATGGCAGTGATCAACCCGTAGATGGCAACGGCTTCGCAGAAGATGACGGAGATCAAGTTCTTGGTCTTGATTCTGGGCGCTTTGACACCTCCTCCAACTATGCTCACTCCGGTCGTGTGGATGCCCATAGCTGCGCCCACGACAGACAGAGCCACGGAGAACGCAATTCCCAACGTACCCCACATGTAGGGGGACGTATGCTCCAGGAACCATCCGAGGCTTATTTGCTCACCCTTTCCTTGGAGAAGATAGAACATAGCAAATGTCGGAATCACGAGCACCAGCAGCAGCGCGAACAGGTAAGTTAGGAAGTACCTCATCTTGGATGGTTTTTTTAGCAAATTGGAGCTGAATTACCCGATATTCCCGAAAGGGACGGCCTTTTTTCGCCCAATTTTTGCCTTGACAGAAAACTCAAAAGCGAAGAGGTCTTGTGATCACAAGTTGTCATAGACAATAAAAGGGTTGCAATACCAAAAATTCGTTAAAATTTAGTTCCTTCTTGTGACTCTGTGCTGCCAGCCAACAGAAAAGAATTTAGGATTACCGAGCCGAGGAATAAATATTGAAAAGTGTTGTTAACATTTAATTTTGTAAACATTCTGTAAAAGAGACCTTCTATTCCTCGTACTTTATATTTGGAACTTCAAAATCTTACTCCTTGATTAGGTTACCAGAAAATAGAGTCCATCTATCAGCTTTTAATATATTAATAAATACTGATTATCGGACTATCAAAAGTTATTAGTAGTAACTTGTTAATTACAAAAGTCAGATTTTATATTCATTACATAAAAGTCATTAAAAAAAAAACGCTTACCTACTAAAATTGACCCATGTGGAAAAAATTTCAAATAGGGTTTCTAATTGCGAATATTTCAAAAGATCCTAATTAATATTAAGCAATTCTAGATGATAAAAATGGTACTGAATATTTCCAGAAATAAATATTTTAATATGGAAAGTAATTTTCACTACAAAATGTCCATCATCAATCAATCACATCAATCATGCGTTTAGTCTATGATCTACAAGTATTTTTATAGTAGACCTCATACTGAATCAAAGTTATTTAGGGTTAAATAAAATATTGAATTTGTAGCTTAAGTTCCTAAATTACTTCAGTATCGAAAAATTTTTATGTACCTAGCAAAAACTCCATTAAATAAAAATTCATGGGAAAATTGATTTCCCCTTTGAAATAAGCACAATGATGATTAAAACAAAAAAAAAAACAATTTTTGTCTTAATAGAGTAGATGTTAAAATTCTTCATAGGTTCATTTTTCATAGGAACTATTTATTTACATTATAATTTCATGGTCAGATTAGGAATCTAGTCTGCGGGTTTGATAACAAGGATTAGGAGAGGAGAGGAGAGGAGAGGAGGGTTAGGCCGTGACATTACCCTTTTTGACATTATGTCATTCTTTGCCAAATGTTTTTATATTCTGTGGCGTGTGGTACTTTATTTATTGAAATTGTGTACATATTTTGTGTAGGGGTCGACTTTAATCCTTCCAAAATTTTTCTAATGTGTTGTGTAGTTATTTTGCAAAATGTAATCCCTTTTTAGTGCATTTAATTTAGCTTAACTAAGTTGGGTATGTGTTATGCTGTTGTGGGAAGATGGTTCAGTGAAATAACTATGAGGTCTGTTAAGTCATTACATAAAGATGTTGTCAGCTTACGCCAGGTTTATCGTCCGCCACTCTTACCTTGCCCTTTTCACTGTAACTGGGATCTCAACTATCCTTACAGTTATCCCACTAGTATGTCATGAGCTACCATCATTCTCTGATCCTATAGTGGGCTTTGAAACGCGCGGAACAACCCTCGCGCATCGTTTCATTGCATGGGAAAACCTCATCGATGAAACAAGACCGTCTCGAAGGCTCGCAGTGAATCCTAAAGAAATCGAGGATCAAATACGTATGAACCAAACATACTACAACAGAACACACCAGGATAAACCTAGATCAGGACGTGGGCGCAACAAAAAGAAAGAGCGAAATAAAAAGAAAAAAGTTCATTACAATGACACCAACTTTGAAAAGAATTATTTGCCAGCAGACCCTAACATATCTAATGGCCATGTCCATTGGGGCTTTGGCACAAACAAGACATTTGAAGATGATAACACAAAGGTTCTTAAAGACCACACTAGAAAGCAGTGGGTTTCTATAAAAGAAATGCAGCGTAAACCTGACAAACCTATAACGCACAACTATGCATCGGGGACCTGTGGGCCGCCCATATCAGATTATGCTCATCTAGTCATAACAAACACTGACAACACATCTTTGCTAACATTTGAAAATGTGCAAAGAATGTGTAAATTACAATCAATGCTTGTACAAATCGGTGAAGATGAATATTATAAAATGTGCCAAAGGGATCTACATTCCGAAGAGCTCTGCTGTCCAGTGTGGAGTGTACCAAATTACATAGCTTTAATCTCCGGGAAGACTTCCTGTGAAAATTTAAATAAAGAAGATGTAAGCAGCACTGTTACTATTTTGAAGAAATGTGCAGGTTACTTTCATAATTTTTCATTAATGGCCTCTTGTGATTTAGATAGGTGTAAAGTCCCCAAGTATTGTTCCCAGTATGATGCCATATATAATTTATTATTTTATTTAATAGACTCGCAAGCATTTTCTCCTTCTGATCTCTCACAGACATTTGTAAAGAATGTAATGGTCTTTTTGCCATTACCTAGCAGTAGCACAGTATTACCATATTATGAATTATTACAAAATTCCAATTTATCATATGAAACACTTGTTATACCCGCTATGGATTTTGGACTGAAGAATGCACTTTTTGACTTATGGGTAATACAAGATACGTGGCTAATAGGGTTAGGTGGTATTTTTGTATTTATCTGCGTGTGGGTCTATACAAAATCCATTATTCTCACTTTGCTGTTGTTCATTGGTATAACATATTCAGTTGGTATAGCATACTTCTTGTATATCTATGTGTTCAATTTGGAATTTTTTCCCTTTATGAATTTATTAGTAATAGTTGTTGTGATAGGTATTGGAGCAGATGATGCATTTCTTTATGTCAAAGTGTGGAAAATGGTGAGCAAACAACTCATCCGTGACAATGTTGTTTGTCAGGATAATGGTCTGAGTGACATAAAGAATGTGTCCAGTGCAGGCGAGACTATACTAATGCAAATACTTGTGGAGACCATGAAGCACTCCATAACCACTATGAGTGTTACAACTGCGACTACTGCAGTAGCATTTCTTGCCTCCTGGGTGAGCTATATTCCTGCTATAAACTGCTTTAGTGTCTTTGCTGGTACAGCAGTTCTAGTCAACTTTATTCTGATGATAAGTTTATTACCTGCATCAGTATTTATTGTAGATGTTAAATTGTGTACAAATCGAAGAAAGTTTTTAGAAGTATTTCATAAAAGTATTAATGGCTTTTGCGAAGATATCAAAGCGATGTTGAATAGATTTATTATAACATGTATCACAAGATTGTACATAATGTTTGTTATAGTGTTGGGTGCTATAGGGATGTGCAGTGTTGTCATAGTTTTCTACTTTCCTGGCCTTCAATTGCCAGATACAAAACAGTTTCAACTTTTTCAAACCTCCCATCCTTTTGAACAATATGACATGATCTACAGTAGTAAGTTCCTATTTGAAAGATTTGGTAAGGATATAGGTACCGGTAGTAAAATGCCTCTTAGGTGGGTATGGGGGGTAAAAGCTATAGATAATGGTAACCACATGAATCCAGCTTCAAAAGGTCACCTGGAGTTTGAAGAAAAATTTTCCATTTCCGATCCTGACTCACAATTGTGGTTATCAGGATTTTGTAGTAGAATTAAAGCACAACCATTTTTTCAACAAACCTTAGGACCCTTGCTTCCAAACTGTTTCATTGAAAGTTTTAAAATGTACATGAGTAGAAAGTGTATTGATCATATCGCCAAAATAAATAAGACCCCATGCTGTGAAACATCAAAATTTCCGTATAAAAAAGAAGTATTCGATTTCTGTATTATAAAAGCCATAGAGTCCCTATATCAAACCCCTCGCGAAATATTTATGCCTGGTGTCGCGGGACCTAAATTTCTTAGAAGTGCTAGTCCCCCAACAGTCTCTGCAATGGTAGTAGAATTTGAGAGTGTTGTGCCCTATTCTTTGTCATATTCGGAAATGGATAATTTTTACCAACAAGTAGAAAATTGGACTCAGCATGAATTGAAAGCTGCACCATCAGGAATGCAGTGCGGGTGGTTTCTGTCAGATTTCCAATTTTATGACCTTCAAAAAACATTAGCTAGTGGAACTGTGATAGCTTTAATCCTGTCGGCTACTTTAGGGTTCATAGTTCTGGTGCCGGCGACTTTAAGCCTCATCATTAGTGCATCTGCTTTAGCAGCCATGATTTTTTCAGCAACTGTAACTATAGCTATCTTAGTATTAAATGGTTGGAAGCTCAATATTTTAGAAAGTGTAGCAATATCTACGTCAGCAGGATTAGCTGTGGATTTCAACCTCCACTACGCACTTACGTTTGCTAATGCTAACGGTCCAAAGTCGGCTAGAGTCAAATGTGCGTTGACATCATCTTCGGGCCCAACAGCCGCTGCCGCATTGACAACTGGCTTTGCTGGTATATTTTTATTGCGCTCGAATCTCTTACCTTATTCTCAAATAGGTTCGTTTTTGGCTCTGATAATGGTTGTCAGTTGGACTTACGCAACATTTTTCTTATGCTCCTTATTCCATTTAGTTGGGCCTAATTCTTTAAAAGATACCCCTACGGAAGAAAGGAAGTCAGTATCCCGTGTTAGCTCTGTTTGTTCAGGGGTCCCCAATTTAGAAAGCCACGAACTAGAACACCTCGCTGATAGCAATCGAACGAATCTCACTCTCTCTCGCAGTCCTTCTAATGCTAGTGCTACCACCGTCGTTTTACATGATGACTTCGAGAATTGTCACAGTAAAATTGTTAAGAAGTCTAGTGATACGAGTAATAATAAATTTTCCGAAAATGACTGAATGTTAGAACTAATATACAGGGTTACTGGTAAGTAGACCGCATCCTTTCAGGAGGTGATAGTATAGGTCAATACGGACAAATTTGACCCTGGGATACACTGGGCAAAAGTTAACCCGTTTCAAGATAATCGAATTTTAAGATCTTTTCTTTACAAGTCGTCTAGGTACACGTATACATTTTTATTACTAGTTAAAAGTCTCGTTTTTGCGGATTTTTGTGTGTTTTGTGGCTTTTTGGATAGCCATATAAATGTAGATGTTTTTTAAGTATTCTGCACAAAAAAATGAAAAGTAATATTTTTGAGAAAATATCTACTAAAAAAGTAATTTCTGTTCGCTATAATTTCCTCTGAGATTTGTACAGTTTTATGGTTTGTTATTATGAAATGATTCATCTTCTATCCAAAAACAAACAAAAATCCACAAAAATGAGACTTTTAACTAATAATGAAAAGTTATACGTGTACCTAGACGACTGATCTTGAAATTCGATTATCTTGAAACGGGTTAACTTTTGCCCAGTGTATCCCAGGGTCAAATTTGTCCGTATTGACCTATACTATCACCTCCTGAAAGGATGCGGTCTACTTACCAGTAACCCTGTAGACTTATAATTAAGGCAAGTTTGGAAGTATTTTTTTACGAAGTCAGTATTTTTTTTACAATTTTATTTACAACGCTATTTCCATTTATTTACTGTAGTAGTTTTGTCTTTGTAAATACTCGTCACTTTTATCTTGTAAAAATCAATTTGTAGGAATGATCGATGTGACAATAATTATCACATAAATATTCACATGGGACAATATAAGATCTTAACGAGCTTAGCTTGCATGTTGAGTTACTTTACATAGATGTTGTTTTTCTACTTTCACGGGAGTAAATAATATGTATTATATTACGATATCATGATCTGATTTAGATAAGTACTTAATGTTAGATTTAATTATTCTATACCTGTATAAGTATTTAAATGTTACTTTGCACTGTTATTTCATTGATGTATTCGTGTTATAAGCATATTATACCTAAGTATTAATGTCAATTCACATTCACAATGAAATTGTTATGTATTAAAAATAAATTAATGCATGTATTTTAACGCCTACACGGCTTACAAACAGTATTTCGAAAAATCTAATTCATTGTACTTAGTACTGTGAGCAAATTCACTCGACAAATGGATTAGAATTTGTTACGAAGAGAATGTCTAATTTTATCATATTGGCGGTTTAAAAGTAGAAGGATAGGATTATATTATCTATTTATTTCTAAATAGCTTTTACTAGCGGTCCCATTGGCGTCCCGTGGGAACCACTTCGGGTATTGGGATGAAATGAAGCCTATAGCCTTCCTCGATAAATACTGTATCTCAATGAAAGAACACTTACTGAGATTGGCATGTTCAAGAGTTCAAGCAAACACACTTTTCAGCTTTCTCATATCATAGTAGGTATGGATTGATGCCCGCAAACCGTTGTTGAATATGGTCGTGTTTCATTCCACATACATTTCTTTTTCTACAATAACGAATGGGGATCTGGCAGATTCCCCGAATGCAGCCAATTGAGTGTGCCAAAAAATTTATATGTGAGCTGAAAATGGGTAGCAACGTCTCAGGTCAGCTTATTCTTATGTCCGCGTGTTCCTAATTTGCCCAATTTTACTAACGATTCGATGTAGTCACTATCTTTAGGTGCCTACTACCTAATTATCACTTTGTACCTACTTACCTGTCGTAAGTGTGAAATATTGTACTATCCTATTTCGTGATGTACTTATTTTATATATGGCGTTAATATTCAAAGTCAACTCTATGTACATGAATAGACTAAGTAAGGGTAATGCCTACAAAATTACACAAATTTTGGATAACAAAAGATTGAAATATTTTTGTTATGGAATTGTTACCATTGATCATAGATAATGCCTGTTATGAATATCAAATATACAGTAATTAAAATATAAGTTGGTCTATCTGTCCTAGTTCAAAAATCGTAACTAATTCGGATGGTTAAAATCTAAGTAATAAGATTTTTTACTAATCAAATGTATCGAAAGTTGACTTACTGTATTATTCTAAGTGTAGTATTAGATATTGGACAGCTGCTCACGTAGCTACAAACTTAATATTATGTTTATGATTGTGTAAGAAACGAAATAAAATGTTAATTTTTGTAAAGTATTGTTTTATTGTTTGAAAATGCTTATGTAAAACTCCTCCTCCTATAATAAAACTTCCTAGACCTAAAACAACATGAGCAAGTCATTCATAATAGAGATCACGGCAAAACGGTCATCCACAAGGACTTCTCAAATACATATGAGCGGTCACATGTGTCTAAACACTGTTAAATTAAGACAATGTAAGGCACATGAATTAGAGAAAGGAGTGAATTAAGATATAAACGAACCATAATTACAAATCGCAGTATTCAACTCTCTTTTTCTCACCCTCATAGCCCAAAGGGACGGCAGTTTGAGACGACCGGAAAGAGATCAGGGTCGGGTTACAGACTCAATGCTCTCCGTGCACGGGATGACGGGAGTATTAACGAAACCAACAGAGTTCACGCAGCCCCGGATCTTCAATTTTTTTTAGGCGGGGCAAAAACTGAAAAATGCCGCCCCGCCTACCTACTTATGTTTATTTTCACCTTTAAGGTAGGTTATCATCCATATAATTTCAGCTATCAATGTGTAGACAGACGAGGACGTCTCTAGCTCATGTAGGGCCTGGGTGCAATCATCACCCAAGCACCATCTCTGTATTGAGAAATTTTGAGTATTACCTACACATAAAAACCGGATAAATTAGCGCGAGCGAAGCGAGCCCACAAATTTTTTAAGTTTGGGACACAAAAGGTTAATAAGTTTTAAAATGCGCTGGAAAGTAACAAGCAGTCGGAAGCACAAACTTTTTTGTTTTTAAGGACTCCATAAATAATTTTTGACTTATAAAACGTAAGACAGCGTGGATTTGACTTATGAAGGTAGTAAGATAATGTATGTATAAAATTGCGCGAGCGAAGCGAGCGCGAAAATTTTTGAGCCTACGACACAAAAGTACCTGATTAAGGACTTTATAAAGCAAGAAGTAGCCGCGAGCGTAGCGAGCGCGAACTTTTTTAAATTATTTGTTTGAAGACTCGCAAATTAAACTGGGAATTATGTACAAATAAAAAGGAACCGTGATAAGAGCGAGTGCCATTTGTGTTAATTGATTCGGTGCGTCAAAAAAATAAACAATCAGGAAGATAGCACACACACTGTCATTTAGCCGCGAGCACAGCGAGCGAGTTTTTTTTTTCACTTAGTTATAGGATGTTAAAAGTGAAAAATAATCAAAATGATCAATCAAACAAAGCGAAGGCGACTTTTTTAGAAACTTTGCTTGTCAGTAGGTATCATTATACAGTGTGGAACTTCCTTATCAAACGGGTGTAATCGCATCGAAATTTCCTGGTGGTGGGTCGTCCCGCGGCGTCCCTGAGACCGAGTTGCCCGGGTTATTCGCACACCCTGCACCATTGGTCTGTGCGATTTTGCCGCCCGGGGCATAGGCTCCGGCTTGCCCTTCCCCCTAGATCCGGGGCTGAGTTCACGCCTCATTAGAGGTACAGCTTGGCAAAAAAGAGTGTGGAGTAAATGAGGTCAGCACTATCGCACCTGTGGCAACCCGGAATACTACGACTCACAAATTTTGATATTTGTTATTTTTGGAGATATTCAATCCTAAGTAGGCGATGTCCCTTGGACACTTCAATGTCCAGTATTAACGATGTTAACAATTTTTATTTGATTTTGATTTTTAGTTCCAACTGTCACCGCGTCAGACTCTTTTTTGCCAAGCTGTAAGGTAGCTATCGTTAAAAAAAAGGAACCTATAATAGTAGTGGTCAAGCGGGAGTGTCCCCGATAGTACTTTCGCTAACGTAGATCATCCTACACCGTGATCAATTTATTATAAGTTTACCTTATTTACAATACAATAAATAAAGTACATACAATATTGTGAAGCAACACACTGTTAACATTAAGTACTCCCCATGTACATCGATTATCTACTGCCCCATATAGGTAGGTACTCCCTCCCTTTATGTTCTTTCCCTGTATACTTCATTGTCTACTTCCTTATGTACTGCGCATATATACCCTCTTATGCGCTACCCCTACGAACTCGCTCTCCCTTGTGTATAGACGACAGCACATCAATCTACCTCAATCTGTTATTTCAATTCAATAGATGCATGTGAATGTGTCCAACATAGGAGCTAGCATTCACGATAAATAACTTTCTTAAAGCAATAACAAAACGTTTTACACTTATTTGAAACTTGACGCATTACTTTACTACATAATTTTATTTTGAGCATGACTATATCACTGTCTCCTTCGTCCTGGGGTACATTACCTATCCTGCTGTCAAAAGAAAAATAGAATAGAACAGATTGACTCATTTGTCATTTGTAGTGGTGCTGGAACGATTGTAATCAGATCAGTGAGCTGAGATGATTCATGCAAACAATAAATAGTAAATTCTCGCGTTACTCATTCGTAATCCTGTCCGTTGTATAAATTATTGCAATTGTAAATTAAGTTTCCAAGATGTTTTCCACAAATCCGAACTACACTAAGCTCAAAACTCACTTGCGGCTAGCTATAAACAGACTTAAGTTGTTGGAGAAGAAGAAAACTGAATTGGCACAAAAAGCTAGGAAGGAAATAGCTGAATACATCGCTGCTGGTAAAAGTGAGAGGGCTAAGATCCGTGTGGAACACATCATCAGGTAAGCTCATAAGATTTCTTGTAGAAATGTTGTAAATCCTTGCAAACAAACCTGGCCTTGGGGAAGAACTGATTACTTTTATAGCATTGCGTCATGGCATAATAGGCTGGGTCTATTTGAATTGAGTTGTAAATTACATCCTTCGATATGTAGTCAAGTTCTAAAACCCCCACAAATGTCTGAAATATTAGTTTGTCTTTGTTCACAAAGTCAACATTACATACCTACACCTTATCACAAACTTAAGGTACTTGAATGAAAGTATTTCAGATTGAAAACTTTCCAAGTCATACATCACAAGTCATATTGTCATATTCTCATCAACCATATTGTCTTTTTATCCAATTTATTTATTTAAAAAAATACATTCAAGCAAATTATTGCCTTTGTTTTATTATTTTGAAAGTTATTCTTGTTTTAACATGTCTACTAATATTATAAAGCTGAAGAGTTTGTTTGAACGCGCTAATCTCAGGAACTACTGGTCCAATTTGAAAATTTCTTTCAGTGTTAGATAGCCCATTTATGGAGGAAGGCTATAGGCTATTTTTTATCCCGGTACGGGAAGTAGTTCCCACGGGATGTGGGTGAAACCGCTGGCAGAAGCTATATATTTTAGTGTATGGGATAATAGGTACTACAGGATCTTGCTATTGACTAATAAGCCTTTAAATACTTTCCCTTATATAGGAGGACTTACGTTAGGTTCTATTGTATAATATTTTATTCTGAAAATGAAAGACAATAATAAAATATGTTTCAGAGAGGATTACATGGTGGAAGCTATGGAGATAGTAGAAATGTACTGCGACTTAGTGTTGGCAAGGTTTGGTCTTGTCACGCAGATGAAGGAGCTGGATGAGGGCCTTGCGGAAGCCATCTCTAGCCTTATATGGGTGGCGCCTAGGATGCATACAGATGTAGGGGTGAGTGGTATATCAAGACTTATATTTTTCTAAGTTTTGCCTTGTGGTTTCCTTAAAGGCAGATGTCAGAGATCAGTCTTAGACTGTTCTATGTACTTATAAAATAATGATGGTCTAATTTCATCCTAATTTTACTAAGAAATTATGACAGTCACTTTTCTTTAATACAATGTGTACTCCAGTACATCATTAGAACACAAAGTAATTACATATTTTGAATAACAATTCTTACAACACAATTTGGTATGTTTAAATTGTAAACAAATAGGTAATAATACCCATGACACTGATAGCATAATCATTAATCTAATGCTTTGCAAGCATTACTTTCTTAAGATATTTTGAGTCTATTCCCCATATTTTTAACGACTTTCTAAAACAAAGGAGACCCACAATATTTGTCAGTACATTTTCGTAAATTCATCATTCTCCGAGCCTTTTTCTCAACTATGTTGGGGTCGGCTTCCAGTCTAACCGGATGTAGCTGAGTATCAGTGCTTTACAAGGTGCGACTGCCCTATCTGACCCCCTCAACCCAGTTACCCGGGCAACCCAAGACCCCTAGGTTAGACTGGTGTCAGACTTACTGGCTTCTGACTACTTGTAAGAATTGCCAAGGATGTTCAATGATAGCTGGGACATTTTTTTTAATTACACAGAAGTAACTAATGAAACCATAATTTTCAGGAACTGAAGATCATATCAGATCTCCTAACAGCTAAATATGGAAAGATTTATGCTGATGCTTGCAGAAATGAGAATGTGAACACACTTAGTGAAAAGCTGAAACATAAGATGTCAGTTCAGAGTCCACCTAAGATACTCGTTGAGAAGTATCTTATAGAAATAGCCAAGAACTATAATGTGGAGTATACTCCTGATGAGCAGGTTATGAGGGAAGAAGAAGGTACGTCAAAGAAAGCCTCTGTCTAGCCTTGAATAATCCCTCCTCAAACCTATAACACCACAATGAGGCCTATAACACTACAAACCCTTCAACAATACCTTCCCAATCCAAAATTAATCAGGAGAAAGGCGCAGACATACCATTAGTGTTATCCTTTCTTCTCAGTGTAAATATAATAAAAATAAAAATATTTGGTCAAACTTGGCAAACAGATACACAGCCTAACATTTTTAGTTAATGCGATGTGCTTTTGCTTTCAAAAACTTGAATTGGCCACAAGAGAGCCAGGTGTAATCTATACTAATATTATAAAGCTAAAGAGTTTGTTTGCTTGAACGCGCTAATCTCAGGAACTACTGGTCCGATTTGAAAATTTCTTTCAGTGTTAGATAGCCCATTTATCGAGGAAGGCTATAGGCTACTTTTTATCCCGGTGCGGGAAGTAGTTCCCACGGGATGCGGGTGAAACCGCTGGCAGAAGCTAGTATACAATAAAATTCCACATACATACTTATCAAATATCAAGTATTAGTACTTCCGTGTTGTAACATTTAATAAAATTAATTACAGGTCGCGACGCGATGTTAATAGACATAAATGGGCCGCCGATGCCCCCCGGCTTCATTGGGTACCCGCAGCAGCCGCCCATGAGTATGCCCAACCTGCCCGGGCCCCCACCAAGTGTGACGCCATTTGCTTATCCTTCTGTAAGTAAAACTCTTGTAAATGTTTCTTATATGTCATCATCTGCTCCAGCTTCGCCCAACTATATTGGAGTCAGGGTTCTTATTTTTGTAATATTTCATATATGGGCACGTTAATACACCATTTAACTGTAACGATAACAAGCCGTCAGATCACTGATATAACCAATGGAAGCCAATTTAATCGCCTGGTTATTGACATAGATAAATGGTGCAACCTATCCTAGAATTATTTCATGTGATTCATCATGCATTTCTTACTTTCCAAGCTAAGGCCTTGTTATTGTAAATATCTGTTCATTATTTTAATAATCTGAGCCTGGAAATAATAAGTTGTTTAACAAAAACACAACTCGATTCTGCTTTTGTTTCGTTTATCATTGTTTTGTCTCCACTTTTTCCATCATTAATGCTTACTTACGCCATTGACGCTATAGTTGGCGCCAGAATAAAGCGAACACTTGAAAAATAAGAATTCTTATTTAAATAAAAGTTTTTTAAAGTTCCAAATTTAGCAACAACAAAACGTCGGATTTTCTTAAAACAACTGCTGAGAAACTCATTTTTGGGAATTCTATAACAATAGTAAACAGTTGTTTAAAAAAAACTAACATATATTATAATCGGTGAACTTGTCCTCGGGTTATTTTGCTAGATTCTAGCGTCAATCTCGATTACTAATATTGTGATTAATTCCCTCACCTCCCTCTAGCAACCGTCGGGCGGTAAAGTGGGCGGGTTTATAGCGAGTCCGCCGCCGCCGCAGGGTTACGGCGGACCCAGCCAGCCCATGGGCTACCATCTGCCGCCAGGAGTCGACTCCAAGTCACTCAGCAATAGCTTCTTGCAGGTAAAAATAGCAGTAGGAAATTCATAATAATTGTGTGTATATGTAATAGAGATGACAAAAAATTGTAATGATGGTCTCAATTTCACCTTATCCAAACTTTATTTTGACTTTTATTACCCACGATTTAATGGATAAACTGATATTTTGTGTCTACCCTTTGTCCAGCAGTGGTATAATTTATGTTAATAAGGCCAATCACTAAAACTGTACAGAAGACAGCACCTCAATCTACCTCAACCCGACATTTTTTTTTATTATGCATTTTCAACATTATCACAATAGTGGAAGGTTCATCTTCGATTAGAAAAAAAAATGACAAATTCGGGTAGGTTGATCTGTTGGAGTTTGTACCTACATTAAAATAGTTGCCTGCATTATTACTTTTCTTATCTTTTAACATGTAGGCTAATAAATCCAATGCATGTTTGAGTATTTGTTGCTTGAAACCACTTACTACTTTTTTCAGGATGAAATGAGCAATCTGCCACCTGCTTATGACAGCATCCAACATGATTTGGTACTTATTTTATTTTTTATTATTTTTTGAGCTTTCATTAATTACTGCACGATCTTCAATACACACGCTGTAGATGTCATCTTTTTACTGTAATTCACTTCAATTCTAGATAATACTGCATTATGACGAATTCTTATTGAAGGTTATTAGTAGTTGAGCACAAATGTTCAATATATATATATTTAAGTTTGTTACTATCGATATACACACACAACTAGTGATGTCATCCAATTTGATGTCCACTGTCTCATTTGCACATTTTACTTCTGCATCGAGTCTCCTCTGTGACCTTAATAATATTATTATATTTTACCTTCCAGCCTCACGTACCGCCGCCTCAGGTGCCGACGCCGCAGCCTCGCTCCCGCGTGCCGCCGAACCACTTCCCGGAGCTGCCCGAGCTGCCCTCCGTGCCCTCCGACCTGATCCTACCGTCAGTGCCACACAGCAACGACTCTAACACTTCCAACAATCAACCTAACGCGCCTAACGCACCCGATGAGATTGACTTCGATGACCTCAACCGCAGGTTCGAAGAGTTGAAGAAGAAGAAGTAAGCTGGTTTGGTACATGGAGAATAAAGTGACTAGCGGAGATGTCATAACGCAAATTCTTCTAAGAAAGTAGCGCGCCCAAATGCGGGTGTTTGGGGGACGAGAAACTTTTCTAGCTCCGCTTCTTTGAAACCCGCACATTTTTTAAACAAAATCACCAATTAATCAATCAATCAATCATCCAATCTTTGACAGATGTGTCAAGGAATCCGAAGGCTTCGTTAGTTTATTAGTAAGTCCCTACAGTCACGTACGTTACTTGACCTACATGCCTTGTGGAATCTCCGCTCATCTATACTTTCTCCGTGATTTAGTACAACACGCATATGAACGGGATTGGGTCGGGTGAGATCTGATCATATTGATCTTATTGACGTTTGTCGAATAACGCCTTATTAGAAATGAATTGGATTTAATGTTTAAGGTAGGAAAAGGACCCGTGATATGCGGCCAGTTTTGCAAATATTAGCTTATGCTCAGTTTTTGTAATGAGTATTAATCACAATTTACGATTCAGCCATTGATCGACACTTCAATTAAGTGCGATTTTTAAGTCATTATAATATTTCAATCCATTGAGTTACTTATGAATGTCATACATCGCTTATGAAGTTTATAAACATGTGTATTGAATTGGCTTTACGTATTGAATGTTCAAAACAATAAAATTATGCGATTCATGTTGACTCACTCGGCTGTTCCATAATGACACTTCATTATGTGATATATTAAAATCAATCAAGAGTCATATGCTTTCTCATGAAACACGATTTTTATAATGAAATAATCATTTAGTTTGATCTTCTTTTATATTAAGTTAAGACTGGTCGTCGAAACGATGACGATTTCTGTATGTAAAACCAAATCTGTATCTATTTTTTTATTTTACTTTTTTATGTCGGCGTTCTGCTGGCACTGTATAGTTGTGATTGAATGTGTTAATAATAAATATTTAACTTTTATACTGTTGTTCTTAACTAACATAATAACTAGGAATGTGAAGGTATAATGTTTATAAGAATGGGATTTTCATTATAGCAAACTGGCTAGTAATTTCGACCGTAACCGTTTAGGTTGTCAATATTAGGAAAATGTTATTGCTAATCCCATTTTCATAGATTCATTGTACACTATGTTTAGTTTTCAACTAAAATTGTAAAATATCTAGTTGATTGTAGACATTTGTAAAGTATAAGTTACGAAATAAAAGAGTTTTATTTTAATATTTTATACAATTTATTATTGCTGCAAATGTCTGATATAAAACCATGCTTCCATTGATGACGGGTAGCAAGCGAATGTATAGTGTTGTCATTACTTGTACACTATGGAATACATTATACATATTATCATCTATTCAAGTGTTTTATTCAACCCTGAATATTTATTCAAAAATAGACTTAAAATGGGCAAAGAGTCAACATTTCATAATAACCATATTTAATCATCTTCGTACAAACAATCAAGGCGCTCACTACCTTATTCGTAAATTACATTTTGTATACAGAATGAAGTTGTCTATCATTTCCTAACATGGGGAATAAATAATTATCTTCTATCGGAAACACTGACGCCATGTCAAGTGTTTCGGGACATAACCAGGAATAAGATAGCAAGATATTTTATTTTTATTCTAAATTTGAATATGCTCACGCAAAGCAAATCGTCAATTATTGCTTATTTGTGACAGTTTTCAACTTTAAATAGAATTAAGTATTCAAATCGCTGCTTCAGCCAACGAATAAATATAAAAGACGCGAACACAGAGCGAAGATCAGCTAGTCAAATCCATTGCGTGGTCGTCAATATGGACATACAAAAATGAACTTTTAAATCTAATATAAATAACAGCCTTATGTAGTAGTTGAGAGAGTTTTGTTCATAAAAGACTGATGATTTGCTGCGAAAGTGTTGCTATTTTCGCATAGTTGGGGTCCGTGATGTGGGCACTGTCTTTTTTCAGTCGGTTGTGTACTTGAGTGCAGGAAACTATTCTAGTCTGTATTTGTAGCTTGTTGGGAGATTCAGCCAGGAGTGTGCCGAGTGCTACAAGGCCTCTGTGAACAAAATCATTATTGGATTAATTTCTTTCTGACTTTTTGACGGATTGATAGTTATTTGTTTTTTATCTTTAACATAAACTATGAGATGTCAAATTGTAGATATTCATAGTCATGGTTTAAAAAAAAATATCGGGTGTTTCGTACCTAATCACATTAAATCAAACACGTTAAAGTACTCGTTAATATATCTCAATTTAGAATTAATTAGGTTATCCTTTTACAATTCGCCATAGATTATCATAAAGTAGTGTAGTATATGTGTTAGAATTTAATGTGATTAGATACGCAACACCCGATATAATAGTTAAGTTGCTAAAACCATCTTGTTAGACCGCGTCCACACACTTTTATCACAGGATAATCCCATGTCAGTATTCGTTCCAGAAACTTCTATTATTACACCACGTTTCGTCTTTGTTTAAGCTACGTATTGTCATACGTAACTATGCGTATTTGTGTTTGTTACCTGAAGTAAGCCTCGTTGTCGGTGCAGCGGGCGAGCAGCGTGACGAGGCAGTCGGCGAGCTCCGCGCTGTCCGCCTGCTGCGCCAGCGCCACGCACAGGTTCAGCAGCAGAGACGTCGCTGCGATCTGGTATACATATAATAAATTGTAGGAACATCAAATAATAAAGGCGATCGACCAATTTCGGCCAAGACAAAGTCAAAGTATTTTTTTTTATTATTTCAATTATATCTTATTACCTACAGGTTCTTATGAAAAGCTAGTTACACTATCTGAATTTGGTCTCATGGAGAAGAATCGGTAAGAAACTCCATAGACGCTTAATATCGGCTGGCATGGCGGCAGTTCTCACTAAGGAGATCAGACAACTGCGCCGGGCATATTATAATGCACGAGCATTCGCGCAGACATAGGTGCACTCTTAATAAAAATATAATAATATTTGACATACATTATGACATAACAATTTTTTTAAAGATTGCAAAAATTATCAAATGACTTCTCCCACTGTAGGTTAGCAGCGGTGAGGGGGTGTCAGACTTTTACTGACTAAAAATCCGTCGTGTTCCGTCGTAGGCCTTTTATGTACCAGGGCCGCGGTAACTCTTTCGAACAATCCCGCAGCCCCGAGCCTGGCCCCTCTGGGACATATAATTTTCAAACGGAATTTTCACCTTTCTACGCACAATGTTTACCTGAGCGTTATTATTGAGATGCGTAAGACATATGAGCGAGTGTAGCAGACTCTCTCTAGCGGCCAGCACTAACATCTCGCCGGGCAGGTCGCTGAACGCGTTCACTAGCACACGCATCGCTAGCATCTGATTCGCTGGGAGATTGTCTGAAAATATATGAACAAAATTTTGAAGTGTTCTTTTTGTGGGTAGATAGAAATTCGAGTCTTCACAATTTTTTACCATTATACAACTATTTATTGATTGATTACATAGGATTTTTGGTGCGTATATAATTTTTGCATGTAATTAATAAATACTTTAGATATCGCGTTTTTATCTCTTTGGATTGTTATATCTTCAAATCCCAACATGTTATAGCAATTCTGTGTTCTAGAGTCAGTGCCAAATAATATACTTACAAAAAATAATGCGATTCACCTATGCACCAAAAAAAACCTATTTTCATCGTTCTGCCAAATATACAATGTTTTAGAAAATGTAAATTATTATCTCTACAATTCCCAACCAATATTAACTCCAGTCACATCAAGTCACATGACAAACAAATAAACAATATCAATACATACCAGGTGCTAACAGCGACAGTAAATATTTAATGAAGGTGGGTCCATGCGTCGTGTCGAATATCTGTCCGTTTATCTCTTTGTTCCTAACTGCTAGCCTCGTCACGTCTAGTACTGGGAATAGTATCTCTGAAAATAGAAAAAAAGAATTTAGTGAAAATATTCCTACCTACTTATAAACGCGAAAGTTGTACGTATGGGAGTTTGTTCCTCTTTCACTGAAAAAACTAATGATTGGATTCTGACGAAACTTGGCAGTGATATAGCTTATACATTAGAATAATATACAGGCTATTATTATGTCGCTACGGGAATTTTTTCCCTTCCTAAACGCTGATGAAAGCTGGTTGAAAAATATTTTTTAACAATAGTGTTACAAACCTTTCGGCCATCCCAACATAGTCTTCAACATTGATATGGTTTCATTATTGTAAGTACTATTCTGTAACAAGAAATAAATACTGAATTAATGGAAAATAATAAAATGAATCAATGTTTGGGTATAGATATAGGAGACTCGTGATATTTATATTATTTATAACTCAAGAATGGCTGGAGCAATTTAGCTGAAAATTAGGAAGGTAGCTCAGAACCATAAATATGAGACTTTGTAGGCACATTCGGGAACAGGGAGCAGTTTTCTCTAGACGAAATCACGGGCCAAAACTAGTTAATTATACTTTTTTATAACATCTTTACAATGACATCTAGGAAAAAGATCAATCATAAATTACAAAGTTTATTTTGAAATGACGCATAGAAGTGCCGTTTTCACACAATGTAACACACAGACAATAATTTACAGTCGAGATAACGAATACAATGTTATCTCCACAAGTACATAAACTGTTATCTAATGGTGAACGGCTTGTTAATAGCTTGTTGTATATCAGACGATCATTGTTTATTGTAATGTATGTTACTGCATTATTTTATGACTGTTTATCGCAAGTAAATAAAAGGCGAGGTAGGTTTTCTGTTTCATAAATCATCTATTTATACATCTATTATAATCATTACTTCAATGTAAGATAGCTCATTTATCGAGGAAGGCTTGTAGGCTACTTGTTGATTTTTATTTGGGTGTGTAGAGTTGTACCCACTAAAACCCGTGAAACCGCGGGCAGAAACTAATTTTATTTTAAAGAAAACACTGCGACCCAAGCCAAGAAAAAGTTAAGAAAACTGATACCAATGTACTAGATACTAGATCCAATTTCATTGACCACATAAAAATTAGTTATCTTAAAACAAAATTCTACGCAGTCAAAGTCAAATGCTTTTATTTCAAATAGTCCTTTGCAAGCTCATATTAAACGATACTATCATTAAATATTCAAATTAAACAGTTATTTTAAGAAAAACCGATGTTTATGTTGTCGATAAATATCTGTCAACGATATAATCATCAGTAATACTAACCATTTCCCCCAACTTGACGACGGACTCGAGTTGTTCATCCGTCATGGCGCTGAGGCCGTCGCCCACTTTACTGTTGAACTCCCGCAGCTTGTCGTGTATCGCTTTCAGGTTTGCTTGGTCGAATCTAAGGGTCAAATTCATTTATATTGGTGACTAATACGTAGACTTGGAATCAGTGTTTCGGAGGGCATTTTTATATATCTTTAACAGCTATTACTGGTACTCAGAAGAAGTAGTGAGAAGCAGGCAGGGGAAAGCTCGTAGTTAAGTAACAGCCACATGGGTCAATCATAGATTAACCAATGGTTTCATCTAAACATCTTTAAGCCTTTATGTCTGGCAACTAGTGTTACGAGGGGGTTTATATATTTGCCTAGGTAACTTTGTTGAGAAGATCAAATAGGCATTGGCTCTATGTAATACACTGGTACTCAGCTCCAACCGGTTGGATCAAGTTTATTATATTTTTTCATTATTGTATTTGAAGCACGTTACTGTGTCCTAATAGGGTTCATAAATTGTACTCTACCTCTAAGCTTTGTACAATATTGTAATTATGATGACATAAAAGCTGATAAATAATATACCTAATATAAGCATCATGCGGTATAAGCATCTTCTCGCTGGAGGTGGTAGTGGCCTGTGTAGTGGTGTACGCCCCGGAGCCGGTGAAGGGGTCGGCGAGCGAGGGCGGCGGCAGGCCGGCCGCCGACCCGCCGCCGGGCACGTAGCGAGACTCGCCTGTGAACGGGTCCGCGAAACTGGAATGTAATAACAAATACGTAAATACAGGAAGAAAAAAATTCAAATATGTACAGTAATTTTTCAAATACATTAATTCGTGTCAAAAATCTATACTCATACATTTTTTCATTTTTTTTTTTTGGAATTGTACCTGATGCTACCAAATTGATTTAAAACATTATTTCATTATTGTGAAGCTAACTAGACTTTCAAATATAAAAATAAATTGAGTACTTTTCATGTCATTGTCACAGCTGAAAAATCAAGACACAAACTGAAATGAATAAAGGATTCTCCGAAATTGGATTTCATTTTCTGTGCTGCTTGTGTGTAGTTAGTGTAGTTAGTTTACATTAATCAAAAATAGTATAACATGACACATCATAACAAACAAAAACATTAGTTTTTGCTTTTTAGAGGTATATTTTTTTTTATTAAAGTTTGACACAACCAATAATGACATATATATTTTTACTCACCCATTACTTGATACGGGCTGTGAGTCCAGTTTGGCATTAGTAATGATGAAGTTTGCAACTTGCTCTAAGTATACTTGAGGTAGATTGTTCCTGAAATAATAATAACAAACCATCAATCACAAGTTAAAAATAGATTAAACACATTTTTTATAAAGGAAAGTACATTTTTAGTTTGGGGATAGTGGAATTATTATACGAAATAAGTTGTAGTATTGTAGTATGAAGAAAAAATAAAGCTTTCTTTCTATAACAAGCGCTATGTTAAATCTCTCGCTAGCAAATATAGAATATTATTTATTTAAATAATAACTAACTTGTGTATAAAAGCTTGTGCAGCTACCCATGGGTCTTCAGTCTTGTTGAATGGCAGTTTGATTGGTGGAGCACCATCCTTGATGTCTACGCTGAATACAAAGTCATATTCCTGAAAACAATTTGATAATTATGAGTGTGCAATAAATAAATAAATAAGTATTTATGTATAAGTAATTAATAATATCTTCACTTATATGGGAAATGCGTGAGTGAAAAGTGTCATCTGAGCATCTTTGGCAGTTGTTACGTTAGTCAGAAGCCAGAAAGTTTGACAAGTCTTACTTAAGGATTGTCCCAGCCCAGGTAACTGGATTGATAAGGCAGTTGCTTAACGTAAAATACTGGTACTCAGCTACATTCCTTTAAAACTGAAATTCAACCCTAACATAGTTGGGTAAAGAATAGACCCATGATAATTGGCTACTGCTGAAAATCAGCGCCGAGGTTCAGCCATGCAATAGGCCCATATTGCTTGTTTGTGACGTATATTTTGTCCTTCATTACTGTTTATTGAGTTTATTGAGTAATGAAGTCAGTCCAACCTAATTCATCCAACATAAAGCTCACACCAACCTTCCCCTGATACATAGTCTTCCCCTCGCTAGAGGGCGGCGTCCCCATGACGTCGCCGATCTCCTGCCACGTGCCCTCCGCGCTACTCCACGAGTAGCACTTCACGTTGGTACCACGTCGGACCAGCTTCGTCTGCCCGTCTGTCTTACCAGGCTCGAGGAGTACTTCGGGACCGGGTAATCTGGTAATAGGAGGTTGAAATTAGTCCTTGTAAATCTCAATGGTGGTGGCTACTATATTCTAAACACAAGTACAACCTAATGTAGGTAACCTAGTATAGGTATAGGTTGCGAGATTGTTAGAAAGAGTTACCGCGGCCCTGGTACATAAAATGCCTAAGACGGAACACGACGGTTTTTAGCCAGTACAAGTCTCTCGCTAGCCGCTGCTAACCCACAGCGAGAAGGGTAATTTGATGATTTTTGGCGTCTTTAAAAATAAATGTGCAGGTATAGGTGTAAAATTGTTTTTTGTGCCCGCACAAACTCGCACCGACCCACGCAATATTCCGTAATGAGAAAACGTAAACTATGAAAGATTTAACGTAAGTATGATTACAATTACATTCAATAGAAATAGTTTTGTATTGTATTATTGAAATTCCGTTAGTGTAGTGTTTAGATATGCTTAAAAAACTCATTGATTGATGCATATTTTCTGGCACTAATATTATAATAAACGAAAGTTTAAAAAAAAACTCAGTAACTTTTGGATTATCCTCTTAGACACATAGAATAATTATAGTATACACACAACATTAACGCGAGGCCTTAGAGAATGTTAACAAATTAAAAACACATGAATATAAATTCGAACATACTCAGATAATTTGAATCCTCCGATTTCCTGCTGAGAAGCCGCCTGCATCTTAGCCACATCTTCTTCAAACTGCTTGAGTGTCGCTTCATCTGCGTATCTCGCGGGGTCCTTTGTGAATACACGTACTATGCCATCACTTGATCCTGTTCATATACATTGGAGAATTTAGAAGTTATTTCAAAAGTAAAACTATTTACAACAATAATATTGGCGTCCCAGCAGATTTTCGGCCACGGCGGCAGTTCTCATAAAAGGAGATCGGATTGTTCCGCAGGTCTTAGAGATCAATGGGACGGCAATCTGACATTAAGATGGACGACAACATGCTCTCGATGCATGGATATATCAATCACCAACTTACGATTGATTGAGACCTTAATAAACCGATAAATATTATTTCTTTTCACGATTGCGACAGATACACCTTTCTAGGAAAAAGGTGAAGAGATATTTAAAACAAAAATGACTTAAAAGGGCCAATTTCAGTATTGTTTCAGCAGTGACATAAACAATTCTCACCAGTTACAATATCCCCGTTATCCAGACACGTAATACTCCAAACAGACTGCACTGGCAGGCGTATATCCCGGACGCAGTCGCCGGCCGCCCACAGCCGCACGCTGCCGTCTTCACCGCATGTCGCGAAACCTTGCTGCACTCCTGGGTTCATGCTGATACTGGAAGGGTGGAATGGAGGTTTTAATATAGGAATACGTCAAGAAAGAATATATTAACACAATGCCAGAACATAATATGCTTGTAAGTGTTGGACATCAACACAATGCCAGAGATAAATTACAAGGAATATATTAACACATCATCTGCCAGCCTTTTTCCAGCTACAGTAGAATCAACTATCAAATACTCGGAAATCATTTATTAAAAATCGGTCACAATAAACGCATGGTCACTTTACGTGAAATCTGACTTAAAAAAAAAGTTGAAAACAAACTTTGTAGTGTAATTACCTCATAATAAACTATTGGTCAATATAGTCAGAGTTATAATAAACAGATTCTACTGTGTATGTATTGGATATATGTTTAAGGAAGGAATATGAAAATTGAGAGTCTGGTAGTGTCTTTAAAAACACAGGTCAGCATTAGGTAAGATAGCCAATGCCCAATGTTGGTTGTGACTGGAGAGAGCCTTTATGGATAGCAATTGAAACTATCCATAAAGGCTCTCTAGAGTTAAAAAGGCTAGGATGATGATGAATTGAAACTATCCAATGAAATAATGGATAATACAGGTTTATATCTTGTTTATCAAATGTAACTAAGTTTAGTTTATTCTTTTTACTGGCATTGTTATCTATGTAAAATTCGGGGGAAACCCCAAATTTTAACAACATTTTTATCTCTAAGGTAAGGTCATAAGGTGAACTTGATGTTATGACATGACAATTTATGAATTAATTGTGATTTCATAACAATTATTGCCATTTCATCACAATAAATTAATTACAAGTTTGTGTTTGTGGATTATTTACCTGTAAATATAGTTAGAATGTCCATAGAATGTGTTAAGGCACTGTCCTTTATTAGTCCAGAGCTTGATGGAAGCATCATTGGAACAGCTGAGGAAGGTTTCAGGATTTGCGATGGCCAAACCTCTCACACAATCTGTGTGGCCTGAAAAAAAAACAGAATCATTAGTATATCTATAAAATGCCACAAAGGAAAGAATTCTTAAATAAAACTTTTTTAAATGCAACTATAAGGCCATCTATTGTTTATTGCCATATTTCTTTGAATTGTTGTATATTGTTTTGTCCTTACTGTGTACATTAAGAATGTTTTATTCTTTTCTTGCATTTTTTTTTAAGAATATGTGGTAAAGGGTATGTTGATTTCAATCTTCATAAGTAAAGGCAATTTTTTAAATTTAAATTTTGCATAAAGCAGAAATACAATTATGTAGAAATTTCAATATGTATAATTCATGTATGCTGCTTTTTATAGATGTTACTTAATCTTACCAGTCAACGTAGAAATGACAGTGCCATCCTTTGCCCAGAGTTTAATAGTTTTGTCAGCAGATGCAGTGGCATAGGTTCCATTGAACAGCTCGACAGCCGCCCAGACTGCAGCCTGGTGGCCTTTCAGTGTTAAAGGAGGTATACGGACTGCATTTATGTTCCATACCTTTGCGGTACTGTCCCAGCTAGAACTGTGGGGAGAGGTATTCATTGTAATACAAGTTCTTTGACCTAGCTAATACAAAGGAGATGTAAGATGACAAAGATAAACAATGTCTATTAAAAGTGTAAGTATGGGGTATTCCCCTGTTTGTGAAATGTTGCTTGAATAAATAATGTAGGGAATAGAGTAAGGACATAATTATGTTTCCTAAAAATAACGACTCCTGTGAATGTTTTGTAAAGAATAGCATTCTTTAGGCGATCAATAAAGGTGCCACATGAAAACAAAGGATTACTAACCTCAACAGTATGCCAGAATCGCGTCCAGGCGTGACGCTACACACGGCGTTCTCGTGACCTTCTAGCGTTATCTGGATCGACCCATCCTGCAGGTTATACCCCAGAATTGTGTTGTCATTACTGCCCGATACCACTAGACCATCGGGAAAAGCTTCGCAAGGAGGCAGCCAGCACACACAAGACACGAAATTCCTATGCCCTTTATAAGTTACCACGTTCACAAATTCTTTCACTCTGCAACAAAACGGTTTTGTTAACTTTTTAACAACTTAAAACCTCGTAAAGGAATAGAAATACCAACCCTTCCGGATGCCACAGTTTTGCAGTTCTGTCGCGTGAAGCTGATAATATACAAAATTCTTTTGTCGTAGCCACACATCGCACATCCAGCGAGTGGCCGCACAAGATAGCACTTAGTTTATAATCAGGAACAGCCATTGGAAATCGTATTTAGTTTAAAAACGCTGAGAAAAATGAGAAACAATCGCGGCGAACAAAAGTTGTCATGTCATGTTGACGTACGCTGTCATTCCATTTTTTGCAAACATTGTTTTTATGTGAGCTAAGGAATATTTGCATTATTCCAATTTATGTATTTGCAAAAAAGGGGAAAGAATAACTGCTTATTTCAGAAACTATTTAATACAATACTCTTAAATAAAATGTTAAATCTAAATGAACACCATAATGATTTGTAATACGTTAATGGTGAATAAAAACTCTGACTGGTCGTATTCATTATTTTTCTGAACGAAACTTTATTTGTTATGTTGCAACCGTGTCGGCAACTGAATGAATACTAATTCGCTCACAAGCGCGGGAGTTTTGATAAAAGATAATGATATTTTGATTAGAAATTCATGTAAACTGTGATAATTACAGCCAAAATTAAGAAAAAGCTTAATAACCAGTCAGCTTTTTATATGAAGTAATATATGATGTGGTAATCTACAAACAAGGTATAATTTTATGTAATTTGTCGGCGAAAAGCTGAAGTGTGAAGAAGCTGCTACAAACATGTTTACGTACCATTTAGCTTTGTATTTCTTAGCTGAGTAATAATAATAAAATAGATGTATTTTGGTTTGACAATACAGCAGCTCGGTTTGTCTCGCTACTTTCTCGCTCCGCGGCGCCAGTGTGACCGGACCGGTGGCCGGTGTTGTATAGATTATACATACCTACAGTATTGTACATACGTAGTGTAAAGATGGCGTCGACGGTGTGTGTTTCTAGATGCCGACTGTTAGCTAAATTAGAAATAAATCGTGGTTTGTGTTTATCACCGATATTCAAGGATTTGTCCAATAGCAGGGTAAGTGTATAATGTTTTTCTTTTGTTCATCATGTTTTACATGCAGTGTTTCATATATGATTGTCGTTTTTGAGACCAATATTCGTATGCACGTGCATATCGCTATAGTTATGTAGCTAGCAGCTGTCAAACGTCAAAATAATTGTTTTTATTTTTAATTTGTGGTTATCAGTATTTTTTATTGATTACAAACAGTAGGAATGGTAAACCTTTTGATGGACTTTGTTTCACAATGTACCCAATTTGAGTTTGTTGAAATGAAAATTACCTGTTCTGTCAGATAATAAATTATAATCAGAAACCCCGGTTTTGTTGTAATTTTCCTGTTAGCTTTGCATGTTTATAATTTTAGAATCTAAATTGAAATTAAATGTTTTGAAAAATACCTAGAATTGGATATAAATGTCAAGATTACCTAGGTACCTAGGTGGATAAGGTGACTGTGGATACTTCTAAATGTTAATAAATATTTAGGTAATTGACGACTATTTACTTAGTGGGTAGATACATTTTGTCAAAATAGTTAAACAGATTTGTAAGTTTGACACGTCTTGTTTAAGGAAAATTGAAAAAGAAACGTGCCAAAAACAAAAAATCGCGTAAAATGTTGTTCCTATGACTTTATTTTTGTTTATACGAATTTTCCTTAAAGGTCCTTACTGTTAGTTTTTGAGATGGCACATTACTCCTTTTATCAGGTCTTTCTGTAAGAATTAAACCAGTATTAATAATCTGAGATTTTATTTTTATATGCAAAGTAGGTATATTTTTGGTCCTTTTAAACTGGTCCTGTGCATATCATCGTCATTGTTATTTATGTTTGTGTACTCGAGTTCGCAGATAAGACAACAAAATTCTCATTTACCGCTTGTAAAACGCCCGAACAATGTTGAATTAGGTCTACGATAAGCACCATTAGAGATGTCATTAATTGCACTCAACCGTGGTCTGATTAAAGTGCTCAAACTCGAGAAATGAGTTTCTAATGAGTGTTTACCGAGAATCCTATGAGTGTTTACAGTGGAATGTCCCACGCGTTACTTCTAAAAATAATCCCGAAATATTTAAGCAAAGAATTTATTTTGTCGCCTTCTCAATTTGCGACATCGCACCGCGTCGCGTAGAAAGAAGAATTAACGAGTAACCAACAAACTTATAATTATGATTTATGAATTGCATTTTAATTGGATGGGGCCCTCAGCTTCTCATAATAAAAGTTCCGTTATCTGTCGCGTAGATAAACGACTGAATCACGCTGGGAAACATTAAATTTCTCTTAGAAGTGTCCTAAAATAATGTCATGTTTTGAGATATCTCCCACAGAGAACAAGTTACTTGTTACCTTTAATTGTAAATTAATTGCCTTGTCCAAGTCCCAAAACTGCCTATAACATATTTTTTTTGTATTTTCTTATTTAAAGCTAATAAATAACTTTTGTAGATTCTAAAATTTCGCTATCATAATGCACTAATATCATGATTGATGATGCCATGTTATCGGTTTCCATAAGAGCTTACATGCGATAACTTGCGATTAAACTACCTATCATCTTCTTTAATATGGCAGTCATTGCAATTTAACGTGAGCCAGAAATCTGCACTAGTTGAATACACTCCAGAACAGCGCTAAAAGGCTATCGATTACTTCACAGCTAAGTTTAAACACAGGACTTGACAAGAACAGGAAAAAATATGAATATTACGGCTGCATCTGTGGACACAGAACGATGGTCCTGAATATTTCTAAATCTGTCAATACACAGATTGAAACGAAAGCATGCCAAGGAAAATATTGCAGAATAGTTACTGTACAGAGTAAACTAAGTATACGTCATGCATACAACACATTTGTATTGCTTACACACAACGCTTTTCAGTTACTGAGCAAAGAAGTTCAATCTTTAAATTTTTACGGTATGACATTTGAAATTGAACGTTAGAACATTCCATACATATAAATATCTATTAGTGTAACCGAGTTACGGTCTCAAGATACTTTGCTGATTTACATGGCTTTACCAATGAGGATCTCGCAAATGTATTATTCACGTTTGGTAAATAATTACTTCCCCCGTCGTCGTCCTACATAAAGTTCAACATTATAGTAAAGTTACAGTAAAATCCTGAAGAGCAGACAAGTAGAAAGATCGTGCGTACTTGGCCATACATGTCTTTGCCATACTTGTTCTTTCTGCCTTGCTTACCAACTTATTTGAGAACCGTTTCTCCTTTGGCCTACCATACAATCAATACACGCCTACTCGTTTAGAGGTAGTACGACACCTAATTTTATCTTCGCTTCACTTAGACAGTTATCTACATGTATATGTATAAAGAAGAAATATTAGCCTTCAATTTAATATTTTCTTTTGATAGTAGTGACGAACAATCGCGTGTTAATGGTTTGATTAGCAGGTAAACGACCCGTTCGTCCGCCTGGTTACTGACGCGGACCCACTTGCCAAATTGTAATACTACTTTGCTGAATTACAGTTGTAGTGTCACGAATTCACGGCGAAAACTCTTCGGCGTGTTGTCAACCATTTATTTGTATGCTTAATTAAAAATCGTGCACCCATAGAGCAAGACACCCACACACACAGCTTTTTATGACCTCATAGATATTCTTTAAACTTTCTTCTGAATTATAAGAAGTCATATTTAATTTTGTGTAGAAAAGGCCGAAGAAATATGTAGCTGTATTTGAAGAGAACAAGTATATAATTGTTTTATGGATGCAATATCATGTCGGGTGCATCGCATCACATTTCGAGTCCTTCGGGAGCTACAATTATCTTAGATCTACATGCGTCGAGACCGGTGTGCATATTGTATTCTAATTCTACTCACAGCACGGACATGACGTATTCGCATTCGTCACAGAAATACCTGCCTTACTCATTATTCTTCTAATTTAAAGCATTACTCATCATATCCGTAAGAGAGAGGTTGACCTTTTATCAGTATAAAGTCACAAGGTACAAAGAGTCTTTAATTGCAATAAGTAATTACTATAAATAAATCTAATCTAAAGCGTATTGAAAATATACGGTTGTGTGAACTTAGGTTATTTACACTGCTGTATTATTAATCGAGTCACTGAGTCATTTTCCGTGTTCAATCATTGTTAAGGATGAATTTGTTGATGTAACGATTCATTTAGCTCTGACTAGTTACTTGTTATGTAACCATGGGACCATATAGAAGCTTAATCCGTCTGATAACGTGTTATTATGTCGTGATTATTTTGATTAAAAAAGGCGACGAGATAATAAATGATTGTTATACTATACGTATCTTGCAATAACGTTCTAGAGAATATCTTGTCCTAACCTCATAGTGCAGCACCCCTGGTATTAGTGAATGAATGTTTACTAGACTGTTCCAAAAAACAATATACGGAGTCAGGTTTCATTCGATATTAATACTGCAGCACGAGTAATGAAAAGCACTCAATTGGAGTCAATTTGACAAAAGCCCTTTACATGATTGCTCCTTTGAACAAAAACGTTCAGTAGCACCAATTGTAAAGCAATCGCATTCAAGTTTTGACAAACAAAATTAATGCTAATTTCTAGTGTCTTCGCTAGATATATGTTGATTTAAAGATAGTAAACCTGAATGTGCAATTAACATTAATACCTGTTCAAAACAGTTTATTGCAGGATTTGTTAAGCTATGGTTCGTGAAAATAGTAACTACTTAATTAATTTAGAACTTAATAAATTTGTAATTTTATAGCCGTGATTAATTACAGCCTGATGATACAATTTATTTGTCGTTTGATCTTTATTATTTGATGTATGACAAGACTGCGCTGGTTTCGGCAAGATGCCAAGTGCATATCAATTGAGGCGTTCCTTTTGTCCTGTAATGTAGACTTGATAAAGAATGTTCAAAGACAATTCGAGTTAACAAAGGTTGGTTGTGTCCACAAAGATGATTACGGTGTGAAGTAACGGATAATTTTAACACCATTAACTAGAGTTTTTGAATAAATTGTCCCATTCTAGTTTTTGCTACTTACAGTCATCTTCAAAGATGACGTGTTTGCAAGTATATTGTTAAAACCCACATCTTTATGGAAAGCAAAGTAGTTACAAATACATTTTAAACCAACGATAACGATGAACTAAAAACATGATTCATACAAATGCATGTCACCAAGGTTGTGTACTTACAATCAATTCACGGGTCGTCGACCTTAAACCTGTCGCTTGTGTACACTCGATAAAAAGGCCAGCACATCTATCTCTCTTATCTATGGACCCACATTTCTCTACAAACCATAGACGTTTGTGTATTGAAATGTAGTTGGAATTGGCAACTTTATGGTTTTATTATTAGTCTGCAAATAATATAACGACGCACCTCGTCAAATTAATCGTATTATTTCAATTGCATTCAAGATATTTTGTCTCTTTTTGATTCACCAGCTCTGTTGTTGGGACTCGATTTCATGCGACATACCTTTATTGCTTCCCAATAATGTTTAATGTCACGTTTAATGGTAGATCTATGATCGCAATAATTAGACCTTGGTAAAGAAAGGCACATGGTTAATTGATAAATCTTTTCTAGAAACGCCAATGAGTGGCTATCATTATTCAATCAACAGATATCTACTGGGAACTACAACCGCGTGAAATTTTTTCAGATGATTTCTAAATAAATATTAGGCAACAGAATTCATAATAACTCGTATTAAAATAGAACCGATAAAGGCATAGTGGTATATGGTGACTACTTTTCCTGCAGTTTGTGATCAGATTTCATTTCCTATTAATTTATTTATAACTTAACTGTTTGAAAACATGATCAACCGAGTTTAATGTAAACACATGAAACGTAGGTGCCAGAATAAAGTATTTAAATCGTGTAACGTTCTAACCTGATGGTGATTTCCCTAGTTTAATGCTTCGGCGAAATGTTTATTTTCTATCCAGTATCCAACGTGATTCGCGGTGAGTTGTAAATTCACAGCATCCGTGGCAACAGTAATGAAATTCTTGAAGAAATTACTATGAACATAAATATAATTAATCGCCTTTATATTTGATCCAAAATCATCTGGTGAAAATTTTATTTTATTTTACCCAAACAGTCCTGAAGTGGTTGCCCATGTCAAAGACGTATTAGTATTTTTGTCACAAAAATCTTGGAACTATGCCCGATAAAATAAAGGAGGTGGGAGGCAGACTGTGCACGGCGAGATAAGACAGCTCTTATGCCGATGGCAATGATCTGATACGGAGAAAAGATGAACTACTAACCTGGCCCTATTATACAAAAGAAAACAAACTATATTTTGTGAGTGTTTCTCACGGTGACTAACCTAAGACGCTTACACGTCATTGTTATTAAATAACATTATGTGTAAGTATTTTTATCAAGTTAGTTTAGTTCTTTAATCATAAACAAAACACTGTTATCACGGTCCAGCAGGCAAACAGTCTTATGTCATGATATCCATATTTAGGTGCAGTCTAGGACTACACTACATATCGACTGCAAGCAAGCAATACCTCCTATCTGACTCCGGGTGGATTTTAAAGGGGAACAATAAAACTTAATAAAATCCTTATTCCGAGGTAGGTATAATGAGATACTGAAAATCCAAGTTTTCTTTTTCTAAGCATAGTATTGATTAATAAAGTTTTTTGTTTTTATTTTGAATCTAAAGGTAGTTTATGGTAGATACAAGTTTTTTGGTTTTTTGAAACAAAAATGTCAGATAGGAGGTATTGCTTGCTTGCAGTCTATATCATTCTCCGGCACAGTTCTCAAAACGAATATTCAATATGCATATGTATTTTATAACAAGTACAGATTAATAGCTAAACTGTACCACCTAATTCGCAGACTATGAGGAACAGCACGTTAGTGTCCGTTCTCTCTTATGTCTGTCTTCACTGTTATTTCAGAGATAAATTATTATGTGCAGTCCATGCCACGAAAATTCTAAATGCTATTTGCTTTCGGACTCGACACACGAACACTAATTCATGTCGTTCATTAGCATTGTAGTAATTAGTAAAATTGTACGAAATAGTAATTTACTAATGGAGGGAATGCTCTCAAAGTCGCTTATCTACATAATTTAATTTTAAAACGCGATGGAATACGTGAATCTAATTTTGTATAACTAAAGCGTTACTGTTTTAATGTGAAAATCTATCTCTTTGGTTTGCCAATTGGTATTCTAAACGTTTCCACGTTAACAAAGAACCTAGGAAACTAAAAATCACCAGCATCCATAAAATACATTTATTACAGAAAAAGAGACCATCACCAATAATACGGTACACTTTGATCGCGAATGTTAACAGCTATCTATGTTAAAAGAATACACTTAAAAACTAAATTAGATACATGATTATACGCTAAATATTTATATTAATAGGTACTACATTTACTAGCAATAATTTATTAGTGTTATTTGAATACAGATCACATTTTACGTAAGCAAAAGCTTATGATAATAATGTAGACGTTTAACATTTATTTTAATGACTTATTGCTATTCAAACTATCGTAACACGACTCTAAAACTTCAAACTCTTCGAACACCATCTCTCCAAATTTTCCCGTTGTTACTTTACCTTGGTCAAGGTTTTCATTTACATAATAAAATTTCTTTTCGAACGTGTGGGCACTTGATGCTTGTTTGTCTGTTTGCGCTGCAGTCTTAGCATCATCTGTACTTTCATCTTGTTGTTCCAGGATTATTGCTTCTTTTTTTGTTTCGGCAACGGGAACCGGCTGTTGTAAAGAAACTTCTTTTTTTCTTATGTTAGCATCGTTTTGTTTAATAGCCTCAATTTTGGATTTGACTATGTCCTTTTTAATTCCGCTGTCTTTATTGTCAAAAGGAGTTTTAACAATACCCTTACTGTAACTTTCTAGTCTACAAATTTTATTCTTTACCGAATTCTCATCATCATGTACCAATGGAGGGTCTTCTCTTGATAGTTGTTTCTTGAATTTTATCCTAGGGTTTTTGCTATCGTCGGTTCCAGTAAGCTCTAGGCGACTGCTACAACTGTTCGATTTAACTAATTTAAATTTAAAACCTGGAAATCCTTCAGTTCGCTTGTTTTTGTCTTGGTTTTGATTTGTAGCATCTAAGTTCGTATTAGAATTTTGCTTCTCCGACAGCATTTGCTTATGTTTGTCTGCTATGAGACATGAACACTTATCTCCTCGACATTTGGTTTGACATGAATAACAATCCCTGCTGCAGTTTTTTTGTAAACTCTTTATTTCTTCCATAATGGCTTTTGTCATAGGACTCACGGTTGAACCAGTTTTAGAAGTCAATACTTTTCCTCCATAGTAAGTTATTGAAGTACCACACTCTCTTATCTTACGCAAAATGTCAGGACTCACGTATTGACTTTCACAGCAGAAATCTTGGTTCATAGAATCGCAAAGATATTCTTCACTGGAACTGTATTCATTATCTTTTAAATTTTTCTGTGAATATGGGCTTAAGCCGTCTGTTTCATATTCGTTGTTTGAGCTGAGATCACCGCTCGAAACTCCACTGGAAAGACTAGCATTATCCCACTTCTTGTTACCGAAGTTTGTATCAATAGTTAACTGACGTATGACTTTCTTTCTGCCACCATTTTTATTTCCTTTCGATTCCTCGTTAAGATTCCGATAAGACGTAGCTCTTCTGGTTAAGCCTATATTTTCATTTACCAGTGGTGGATCGTGGGTCATAGGACTCTTCATTTTCAATGTATCTTCAAACAAGTTTCTTACTTTCTTGACTGTATCTGGGTTAGGAAGCTCTTCTTCAATAATTTCCTTATTTACCCTTATGGGGTGGTAAAAGAAATGTCGTCTTACTGCATTTTTAGGCTTATCGTTCTGGCCTACATTATTATCGTTTTTCTTAAGTAAAGTTTGTGGAATTTTGCAGGTATCTGTATTTTTTCTGGGAGCGGGTTCGACTTTAGTACGAACTGGTTCAATTATTACGATGTTGTTGTTCACCAATAGTTCCTGAAAGCTATAATCTTGTAAGTACTGCAGTAACCCGTCAAACTGGGCTTCTTTGCGGTAATTAGCTATCATGCTATTTTTAAATAGCTCTGATTTCATCACCTTGTATCTCACGTGGTCAAAATCATCACATCCCTTTTCGTAACCTTTTGCTTTTATAAGAGTGGCTTGAGTTTTTTGGTTTTGGTTATCGTCGCTGCTTAACTCAACTATTTCAATTTCAGGAGTATCCCTATTTAAATCTATTTCAGGTGATTTAACATCATTTTTATCATAATAGTTAGGGTCAGAATCTTTAACAATTTTATCCAATGTAGATTCTTCAATTTCTGAGTCGCTTTTGACTTTTTCAGTTTCATCTTTCCATAGTTGTAATTTTGCCTGACTGATTTTACGTATGCTGTCTACAATTTTTACACTTTCTAATGATTTTATTATATTTCCCACTGATATTTCTGACAAACATTTAGTATCATCGTTTTTAGGCAAATTTTTATCTTCCCTTTTTTCTTCAAAGTTATTACCATTATTGTTATTGAAATCTTCTTGATGCACTTTCAATTCTTGTTTAACGGTAGCTTCATTACCCTCAGGGCCATTGTCTATAAGCTTTGACCAGTAGTTTTTGACTGAATTAAGTTTTTCTTGATATTCAATGTCGGTTTTGATTGCGTTATTCAGTTTTTCTTTAACTGTACTGTCATTTTTAGTGTCTTTATTTTCTTCTTTTATTTCTACCGGAGTATCTGGCTTGTTATTTGTTACAACATTTGTCTCCTTGTTATTTTCCATTTTCGTTGTTATGTTTTGCTTTTTACTTTTCGAATCGATTACCTGTAACACCTGAGGTCTAGTCATGTTTGTGTTTAATTTTTTGAATGTGAAGAGTGGCTGTTCCGAACAATTTTTGTTATCTTTTATAATTAGCTTTGGAGGAGGTTTCTCAAACTTGTGCTGTACAAATGCTATTTTATCACTTGTTTCTTTTCTGAGTTTTGGTATAGTAGTTTTTACAACTTTATTTAATTTTATAGTTATGAAAGGATCTTTCGGTGTATAGTAACTCGATGTATCAATACAATTTTCGGTTGTAACTTTTCTGACTTCTTTAATTGTGTCGGTAACAGGCTTTGGAACTGGTTTAGGTTCCAATGTAGGTTGTATATCAGCACAGTTGGTTGCTTGTGGTAAAGTTGTTTTTGTTTCCAATTCTTTTGGAGGATTTACTTCCGCGCGGGTATTCGTTTCACTCGGTGTCTGTGTTAGTGGTGGATCTATAACAATTGTTTGGTGCCCGCTAAGTGGTACGATTGCAATATTAGATTCCGCCGATGTCTTGAATGATTGAACTCTTGATAATAGTGAGTGAGATTTTTCTTCTTCAACTGGCGGAGATTTTGTTGTTGTAAAATCACTTGTTTTGTTTACACTTCTTTCAACAGAATCCGGGCTGGGGATACGAATAATATCGTCTTCAGTTGGATCTCTTTGCCGAAGGGAATAATGTTTCTTAATTATTCCTAGCCGTGGTTTCTTATCTTGTAGTGATTTTTTTATGTTATCGTTAGATAACGACTTTATGATATTAATCTCTGGCCTGTAATCGGAATTTGAGATTTTTAAGCTTTCAGATTTAGTAATTATTTTATTGTTTCTAATTGTTCCTTCTATTTCGTTTATCTCTCTTTCGTTTTGATGATTATCTGAGCGAAAATAGTTTGGTTCTTTATCGTCAGCGTTTGAGCTATCGATAGTTATAATAGATTTTAAGTCGTCGTCAAGCTTATTAAAGTTTTGTATTAGTTGTGGTTCTGTATATTCTGGAAGGTAAATGCAATTATTTGTTTGTATTTTTAAGTTATGTGTTGGTTTTGTGAAAGTTTTATTTAATTGACCGTAATTTTCAGTGCCTTTTGAAGATAATATTTCTCGAAAATGAGTTTGCGCTATTTCATAAGTATTTTCACAAGGTATGTCTTCTGGATCTTCCTCCCTTAATTGGGCATCAATTCGTTCTGATTTTCTTAAGCACTTACTAATATTAATATCGGGGAGCGAATAATATTGATTTTCGATAAGGGTGGTAACAAAAGGTTCAGTTGTTATATTTTTAGAAGTGCAGTGACTCTTTGTAGAATAAGTGTCGCTTTCAATGTATGTGTTGCTGACATACACTTCGTTGTTCTGTTTTTGTAAAATTTCGTTGAAAAGGTTACCGTTCTTTTTTAAAAATGAATCTCTACGAATATCAGCAAACGTCTTTTTCTTGTTAACTTGAGTGTAAATAGGGTCGTTGTCTTGATTATTATTTTCAGATTTTATGGTGTGCGATGCGATGGATGTATTTTCTTTGAATTGTGAATCACAATACTCATCAATTTTTTCTGCTAGAGAATTAGCTAAGTATTCCAATTTGTGCGACTTGTCTGATGAAGCTATTGAAATTGAAATATAAGAAGTTATGCTATCCGGGGGGCTGGACACGATTTCGTCGTTTTCAGAGGCTATAGATTGTATATCAATATCGTTTTTCGATTCATCTATATTTGGTTGTTCTTCTGGTGTTGGACTTGTATTTTCTTCACTTTTTTTACTTCTTACAGAAATTGCGTCATAGGTTTCTGTGTAACTTACTGGTTCAAGTTCGACGGGCTTATCCTTGTCACTCCTCGTGAGACTGTCGTTAGTAAATGATTTTGGTGTGTTGTTTTTCGATCTTTCTTTATCTTCGTTATCAGTTCCGTGTTCGTCTGTTGTTACATATAGTTCTTTGCTGGGATTAAGCGAGGTAATAGATCGGTCTGATTCTGGCGAACTATCTTTGTAATTTTTTCTGTGAGCTTCAAAATTGTAATGTTTTCTTACGTAGTTAGAGTCTAAACTATCGATTTCACTTGGATTACGCGAATGTCCAATGCTATCCTCGGACAAGTTTGTTGGTTTTATTTCTTCATTCAAGTTCGGCCAACTTCCACTTACGGATCTTGAATGATGGCTGTCGTTTCGCGATAGGACTTCTTCTTTTTCTGATCTATTGTCAGTGTTATCTGTTTTTTCGTTTTCCTTTTGTGCGTTTATGTCACCAAAACAGGATGCGGTGCTATCAATGTAAATACTTTCCAGAACTTCCTCTTTGGTTTGGTATTTTGCACGTCCTGGCAACCTGAAATGATAAAGTTTTAGGTTTTAAATATGCTTTTACATTAACATCCAAACTAATATTATAAATGCGAAAGTAACTCTGTCTGTCTGTCTGTCTGTCTGTCTGTCTGTCTTTTCTTCACGCCTAAACTACTGAACCGATTTGTGTGAAATTTGGTACAGACATAGTTTGAAACTTGAGAAAGGACATAGGATAGTTTTTATTACAAAAAAAAAAAAAAAAAAAATATTCCGGACATATAGCGCCATCTATTGGTCAAATCAAAAATCTGCTGGTAGTCACTATTCCACGCGAACGAAGTTGCGGGCAAAAGCTAGTTATTAATATTTGTAAGATTCAGAGTCAGTCAGAGAACAATCAAACAATTCACACTGAAAATCTACCTTAACATCAAAAAAATACCCAGAAAATCTTTTATATCAAAACAAAACGTTTTGATATAAAATATTTATAGATAGAGTTTGACAAACTATAGTTTTTCAAAAGAATAAATAATTACTTTACATATTACACTAAAAATAAGTAAAAAATAATTACCTGTCTTTAAAGCAAGGCTTATCGAATAAGCGAGCGCGGGGTATCAACTGGGATCTCTTGCTTTTAGCGTGGTTTTGTATCTGCAAGTCGGTGAAGGTTTCCTCTCTTATCACTGCTAAACTTCGACTGCGACGTAAATTAGCACCTTCCGGCTCTTTGTGTTTGCACAGTCTTCCGTAGCTGCCGCTGAATTCGGTATCAGAATTTGCAAAACGTTTCTGTATAAGTTCCTCTGCAGCTTTAGACCTCGTCAAATGTTGATAAAATTCGTCCTGTGGCAGTTGTACGGGTAATTTGTAGTATTCAGCTAACTTACTTTGGTATTTTTCGTGTTTTTTATTCTTTACCTCACAAAGGTCTTTATCCTTATCTTTTTCTTTGTCTTTGCCCTTTGATAGTTTCCTCTTTTTGGGACGCTCTTCTTGACTTTTTTTAGATTCCAGAGAATTCCGCGGTTTGTCAAACTCCAATGTTTCTGTAGGGTTTTCAAAATACTGTATGTCACCGACGGTGTCTGCCGCAGACTTGTGATCGTCCTGACTCGATTTCCTTTCGACAAGTTCTCGGAGGCGGCTTCTTGTTGAGCTGGTGTTGGACGTGACGCTCTCTGGTCGTTTGTTTGGATATTCTAAATTGGATGACGACCGTCTGAAGAGGCTTGTCTTGATCGACCCGAAGTCGCCTTCGTCTTGACAAGAAGCCGCTGAGAAATTCTGTGCCCTTATACGGTCAACGTGATTCTGGCTAGAATACGACGCGACCGAGTCCACCGAGTGTCTGAAACACAAAACATCATAGATTAGATTAAGATGTATTTCCTACGAGCTAGATAATATTGTTTGCACAAGATATATGTAGCTTTCGGAGTGGCTGAGTTGAGTCATAGTTTTTTATGACGTCAAGTAGGTCAAATATTGATATAGGGTGACATCGTACATAATAAGGTGTTGGCTTTAGTACTGGCGTAGTTTGTGGGTATCCCGGTATTGATATAGGTTCCCTGTGAGCTAGACGATATGTGGTGTCTACGATTCTGGCACGCTGCCAAAGACGAGAGCTATTCCGTTGACAACAGAAATATATGAATCTACTAGCTTTTGCCCGCGACTTCGTTCGCATGATATAGTGACTTCCGGCATATTTTTGGTTTCACCAATAGATGGCGCTATATGTCCGGAATAATTTTTTTTTTTTTTTTTTAATAAAAACTATCCTATGTCCTTTCTCAAGTTCCAAACTATGTCTGTACCAAATTTCACACAAATCGGTTCAGTAGTTTAGGCGTGAAGAAAAGACAGACAGACAGACAGACAGAGTTACTTTCACATTTATAATATTAGTTAGGATGAAGTGCTTCTCTTTAATTGTCGTTGTGTACGATTTCCTATAAGTTTTGTAAACGATTAAATTAAGTGTAGTACATACAAACAGTTATGACGTATTTTGAAAAAGAAATAATATTACGTACTCCTACTAACGAAAAATATTTTCTTTCCGAAACATGGCTTCTTCAAATCTTTTATCATGTTTTCCTTATATTATCAAAAGTGAAATGAATATCTTGGGAAGCAAACAATAAAAAGTTATCACCGCGAGAGAGTTTCGCCACTGGTCGTCGCTTCAGTATTAAATTACGTAAATTAAGTATCCCATTTTGATTAAAAGGTCTGAAAAGTATTTTTGCGCTGCTCAAAATGTTTCAGAAAATAAATTGTGTATTAGGGACACAAAAATTAGGTTAAAGGACAAGATGCTCGTGTGCAGTGGTTGTATTAATTTAAGCCAAACTATTGTGCAATAGAAGTGTTGAATGCATATAATAATCTATTTTCTCCTCACAACAAATGCGTTTTGTGCCGCAAAATTCTATGAGAATATTTTAACGAGTCTTAAAGCACATGACATCTGCAGTGAGCATTTGAAACCATGCCAGAATGGGCCTGAAAGTAATAAAGAACCGGCGTCTTATGTATTTACTACAAGGAATGGTTATGGGAGTACATTTAAGGATTTTAAAATTTCAAAGGCTCGGTTTGTCGGCCATGCCCCCATGCCCCATATATTCTGCGTTCGAGGGTAGGCACTGCCGAACTGTAAGGTCGTAAACTACAGCAATCATGTAATATGTAGTAATGAGCTGGTTTACAGCTTCAGATACCGCCTTCAGTGATGGAGGCATTTTATTCCCACCATATTTTTAGCTTTAAATACTCTGTAAAATACTGACTATTGAATTCCATTACGTTCTTTAATTTTTTTTTTATTTCTTTACCTTATGGAGATCTCAAAATCGAATGAAATACCTACTTTTATTAATCTGTTAAGGTTTATCATAAGTTACATAATACGCAGGGCTTATCATAAGACTCCAGAGATGTAAGCCCACAAGGTTCTAATATATTGTTTTAGTGTAAAACGGGATTATACGGCATAATTTACGTGGACATATCGAGATCAGATTAGCCAAGTTCCGACAGCGACGAGCCTCCCGTAATTGGCTCATAGATTCGTGTGATGACTGTGTAATGAGTTTCGCACACATACACACGATGTAGGATCTCCGGAATTACGCGTAACATCAGAAACTAGGTAAGCGTTCCGGATTCTGTCTTAGTATTGTTTCAACCGAGTTTGAGAAGGAAAATTAGTGATAAGTTATTTCCTATACAGATTAACGTAATCATCGATTAATTACCTATACACATACATAACATAATTATGACATGCATCGAACACCCACATGGACTCATTAAAATCTGCTAACGAAAGCGATAAACAGCGATTCTTCACGATACAACGCTTAGTTACGTCACTAAAAACAATAATGAAAGCATATCCCGCGAAACTGCCGGCGGTGACTTTGCTCTGCGGGATGCCTAGTTTCCGACGCCTTCTGTCTATAAATATTCATAGTCTCGACACCCGCGACTCTGTCCTATCTTTTGACAGGTCACTCGAGACTTTCTGAGCTACTGAAGCTTCCGAGCCGCTTTGAAAAGCGAAGTTGTTTAGCAACTGTCACGGATCGTTTAGATAGGTAAACTGAACTATACACTGTCTAGTTATTTAATCATATTTGTATGAAAACATCTGTTTCACTGGCTTTTGAACTTTACATCAAAATATACGAGCCTACGTCACGAATGCTTCGACTGCGTTGCTATTTTTCGTTTCACATGAATGCATCTATTTTCGTTAAATGCAATGGTTTCCAAAAATAAATGTTGTTCATATTCTAAAACTACTTTCAAATACCTATCTAATCTCTGCTTATCTCTCGCGAGGAAGTAACTAATCCTAATATCGATAAGTTCGGAAACCAAATCCGATTTATTTACAACCTTCCCAAACTTAAGCTTCTCACATTACCATAGACTTAGTTCGGGAGAAATTATTGTTTATTATCTGTTCCCTAAAGAATAAACAGTAGTGAGTTGTGTGGGTATAGTTTCCTCTTTAATTCTTTATATTCATGCATGGATGCCCATTACGTCTGTCGGTTACGTTGATGTCATACAATACAAGATAATTTTGATGTTTGTATTCCGGATTAAATTCTCTTGGATTGCATAACCTACTATCTATGAACGACGACGGGTGGCAGCAAGTGGCAGCAGTTCTAGATTTGTTGAGAAGAATACTAAGTGTTAGGCTAGAACGAATTTTTTCTTCTGATTATCTGTGACCAGCGCAAACGCTTGTCTGATTATGAATGGAAATAAAGTTATGTTTAACATGAAAGCCACATTTTAGATATTGAACCAAATGATGTGAAAAAATATTTTTTAGTTATTAAGTGTAATAAATAAGGAGGAAGTTGATGCGAATCAACCAATATTTCTAGATACTAAGCGATGATAATTTTACCAGACAAAAGATCGCATCTAGGATGTAAATGACGTTTTCGGCCACTACATGCAGGACGAGCTCAATTTTACAGTGTTTCGTGTGGAGAAGAACAATAGTCTATTATGTGGAGGAAGTGAAGATTTATATTGCATCTGTACGTTCAGTTTTGTAATTACATATGAAGGCAAAATGAAACTATGGCCTGTAAGATTTTGGGTAATATCTACTGCAAATTTCTACTAGGCAAACAAGTTTAGTGAGCTCATCTTGAATTAAAGTGTTCCTGTCAAAGCTTGTTTTTCTTTTTTCTGTTTCTGATGTGTAACACTCGAACACTCACTTTTTACTTTCGTCTTTATGCTCGAGTAAAGAATCTTTATTTATTCTTGGCACGTTTTACAGGCCTGTGCTAATGCACTCACTGAAAAATTCAGAGGAACAGTTCAAATGTTTTTCTTATTCGTGTAAATAATATTTGCTAAATGGAACGTTCTGAGATATAATATGCTTTGGAATGATGAAAGGGACCAAAAACTCTGCGCTATCCCTTTTACATAATTTTAGTTTGGTGGTAAAACAGTACCTTTGTTTACCCAAATATACTTTCGGAAGGTAATCCCTCATGTTATTAAAGTTTACTTGTTCGTGTATATATGCGTATAACATGTAGGAAAATTATAGGGTACGTGGCTTCGAAGTAAATAAAACAATTTCTAGTCTTTCTATAATGAACGTTCGTAACGGTCGTATTGTAAGAATTAACATGTACAATTTATTGATTCGTTTTCATTCATTTTTGGGTTTCAGTCATTGGGTTGACTGAAATCCAAAAATTCGTCGTTAATATCGTTTTGAAAACCTGTCTCCATACAAAACCTAAAATGCTTCAAAGATTCCTATTAACTAAGACGTAAATCTCTCGGTAACACAACAGGGAAATTTCTTGAGATTAGTTCCGATCAAGAACAAAGATTAGTTTGTCTTCTGAGTTAAGTGTCTACCGATTATCGAGTAAAGACGAGCGGTATTGAGATATTCTCCCAGAGAAGGGATCGGCTTAATCGCATTTATCTAATCTATAAGGAAGTTACTAAGAAGACAACTGCATCTATGTGACAGGCTGAATCCCTACGGATGGATAAAAATAAATCTTCAGCTATAGGAAATTAGAAGACGTTCCCCAATGGATCCTTCGATTTCAGAAAAAGAGTCTTTCAAGGGCTGTCAAAAAACTTTTCTTTGTGAAGTGTACGCTTGAAAAGGTAAACGTGACGTGACCTTTAAAAGGCTGCACTTCAGATTATTTCGGGTCTTTAGAAAACAGAAATAGAATCTTTTGAATGATTACGTGAGTTATAGGCGATTACAGAGAAATACGGCTGTTTCCTGATTCATATTCCATTCACATAACAAGTGTGCTTGCACGTAACTTATTGCTCGCACCTCCGCATTAGGCGTGTTAACTTAATTTCGAAAACTTTATCTTGGGTCGTATTGTTACTCGACTGTCTTAAGTCTTACTGTTTAATAATGTATCCAATATACTTAGCTCATTGTTTAATTGATAGCACAATGTAAAGGAGTGGTGGCATTGATGATAAAACAGTTACTATTTATTAAGTGAAGTTTTTAGTTAAGAATGCAAATATTCTAAGAAAGTAGCCTTATTGAGATTGATCATATGAGATTCGAAACATTGTAGGTAGAAAATTGTAATCTTGCCTACAATCTAAATGTCTATTAGGATCTAAACTAATGACTCATGATGAGACAAATGTTACAGTAACAGGTGCCCCAACAAAAAGACTTGTTGGCTTGGCTGCCAAACACAAGACGGACGAAGTACACTGACAACTAATACATACAATGTAGTCAGTAGACTTGTCGTTATTATTCGACTGTAAACTTGAATGAAGTAATTATTGAGCAGCGCTCTTATGCAAGTTTCGCGTGTCATCTTCAAACCGCTTTCAAGGATGTGATGTCAGAGTTAACTGTTTATAATTGTTTGATACTCGTATTAAATTTTTAAACACGATGTTCTCTTTGAATTGCGAACAAGTAATTTTATGTTTACAATCATTTTCTGTCCTAGGTGCATGGCAAAAGTTTATACCTATGTTTTGTCTATACGAGCGAAATAATGAGGTTAGATTAATTCAGAATTTATATATTTGGCCTTGGCTTTGCCGAAATAATAAACAAACGCATAAAAAAAAATATTGATGTTGATCTTAGATTAGATCGTTTAGCCAATTCAAATTCAATTTACCGTATACCTTCCTGTTGAAAGAAAACGAATGACGTAAGTACATAGGGCTGAAAATATATTTTTCTCATCGCAATCGTCACGGTGCCGCCAATCTTATATTTTTAGAAATCTTTAAGATAGAAGTTCGTGATTCAATGTCAGAGATTATTTCGAGAAACTAAACAGATAATGACATGTTACAGTAAACAGTTCCTAGAGTTATCACTCCCTGAAAAAAGTTTTATGTCCGTCAAGCCTTTAACAAATAAATACACATATGTTTTTTTAATCGGAAACACGGATATTTTCGAGTTAATAGAGTTGTTAAAATATTGCTTATTGATTGATTTAAATACATAAACAAATTGTCATATTAATGGTTTGGCGAGTTCTGTATAGTATTTCAAATGTAAATATTTCAGCAACTAGGTTTCAGAGATTTGTATTATTTCTCTATTTTGATGAAAGGTTGATGAGGATAAAAGGTCCTTTGATGAATTGCCGTAAAATAAAATCTCAAAATATTTTTGGTAGAAGATAAAGTAGGTACCTACCTACTTTTCAAATATTTTTTTTTCCTTTTACGCCCCTATTTTCCGAATCATAAAATGGTAACAGCTGTTTTAGAAATTTAATCAAAGTTCTTTTCATTATCATTAAATTGAACTGGAACTTTACCTTCAGACATAAAATAAATGATGATAATTTTGTTTCACTGAATGAAATATGTTTTTCAAAGTTTTAAATAAAGTTAAGTATTTTATTTATGTATTGCTGAAATATACCTACTGCTTTGACTAATTACTATATTGTAAACTAAAATGTTACCGAGCCTGTATTGTTTAAACTGTTAGATACCTAATCTAGAAACTATTTTTCTTGCTGTTACTACAGCCATCATCAGTATACCTAAACCTTAATCTTATATAGATAGTACAAAGAGTTGTTATTGTACGAGCATTTCCATTACCACGATTGCAATTGCAAACAATGTGTTTAAGCTCCGTTGTGCCGAGTTCAGCATTTAATACCCAATTCGCAGTTAATATTGACACCGTGTGTCCGAGGCTTTACGATGTGTTGTCACAAGGCGAGTTAACGAATTAATTAACCTAATTCATATGTAAAACGTTGTCATACTGACCTGTCAGTCACGCGTGTTTCCATCTGTTTATCGCAATTAGGGTTGCTATGCATGAATAATTATTTCACATAATTTATACTACAGCATATCGTTGAACTGAATAAATACTACTTAATAAATTGAGTGTGTATTTTTTGTAATGTGACTTGACTAACCTTTAATGTTACCCAACATATTTTCGCTATCTACGTCGAGGTAATATTGTATTTATGGCTGCGAATAAAGGCGATTATCCTGCCGCCAACACAAGAATATATCACAGTTATTAATGGCCGTATGAAATAAACATGGCAACCCTATCTACGTTGTCGGCCATAATGCAATAACTTTTTGCCCACATCCGTAATGTCCGCTTTCTTCCGGCCGTGACACCCCAGTTGCGATCTATGCCCAGCACATAATTATTCAATTAACTAACTACCGGTAAATATAGGGTATCGATGAGATGTGAGGTTGTTTGATGTTGATACTGCAAATTATGTGTTAGAGTATCGAACTATAACCGCAGTCTAACCAGCTGATTAATTCAGACTTCATACGCAGCGCAGACTGGAACCACTCAAATCCTGGTTGCATTTTTTGACCTTTTATATGAATACAAATAACGAGTATTTTCGTCTTTCATTTATCAAAAGCGGCGAACGCCATATAAAAGCGATATCCACTGAAATAGAAAGCAATCTATTTCAGTTTGCTGTGATATGGTTTAGCGCGATAGTTGTGAAACGGGCTATCGGACCTGTCAGCCGATTGTCATTAAAACAAACTTCTGTGCGGATTAGTTTGTGCAAGTTAAACGAGATAATCATGAACCAGAAGCGTCGGATTTATCAAGATACGGCATATTGTTGAATTAACTTTGATTTCCTACCGAACATGCTTAATCTATTGCACAATATCGCATAATTTATTTTTAATTTACCGCCCCACAACTTCGTGTGTATTTTAGTAACTATAGAACAAATGTGTCTCCAAAAACAGTGTTTTTCTCAAGACCTTGATCTTCGTCAATCCAGCGTTTGATCTCATTTTCACGTTGTTGTTTTAGTAAAACAGAGTAATTCTGACCGTTAGAATAATATATGACCTAAGCGCTCACAAAGAAGCTAGGAAAACGGGAAAATTGTTTTTATCTTGAAGAGAAAACGGCGCGCCTAAGAAATAGTTTATTTGTGTCACTGACCTTTGCCCTTGGCTCAGCCAAGTGAGTTGGATTAGTTTTATTATTTATGAGAATGGACTAATAGGTTTGAATCAGGTTTTTATAGCTGAAATATATTAAAAGGAAATCTAAGAACCTTTTTGTATTTCCGTTTCTAATAAAATTGTTTATGTAGGTATACTAAAATGTATTTTTACTTGTTTCACACGAATGCAAAAACTGCTCACGTGTCAACGAATAGTTTCAATGAGTAATTGTTCTTTACCCGTCCACATGCTACTTGGCTGGCATTTTAATGATCAGAAACCAAACATTCGTTTCAAAATAAACTAACGTCATGCCCAGACCACCTGAGACTGAATGATTAATTGTCTGTACTTTTTGAAAAGTTTATAGTAAAGGCAAAAGTAATTGATTTACACTCATCATCCTCATCATCATCCTCCTGCCCTTATCCCAATTTCATTTGGGGTCGGCGCAGCATGTTTTCTTCTTCCATACTCCTCTATCTCCCGTCATCTCACAAGTAACATTCTTTCTTACCATATCTACTTTCACGCAATCCATCCATCGTTTTTGTAATTGATTTACACTGTTGCTATAATATGGTCCGTTAGCTACGGTACGCAACGAGTGATAGTAATGTATTATTACCGTTGAAAACTATTTATATGCGGGAAATAAAGTAAAAAGTTGTGATTTCATTCTTACCGATCTTAAAATGCGAGTTTAACTGTAAGTAATCGTGTGACAACCCTGCTAGACATTGCTCAGAAGCATTGTAAAATAGATAAGGTGTTGTTTTTTTTTTATTTTATCTGTTACAAATGCAAGTTTCTAAACGACAATGCCTATTGAATTGATACATCTGCATGATAGTATGATATGCTAATTCAACTTGACCTTGTCGAGTTCAAAGGAATCTCGCAATGCTAATACTGTAATATAGGTAAGGTATACCAAAAACAATGTAAAACATAAAACCTTTTCTTTTTAATGTTGCTGTGAAATACTTGGATGTTCGTTTTTTCGTCAAGTGTAAAGCGATGCTACCATCGGATTTATTCCCAGCCGTGTGTGAAACGATATTTGCCGGCGAATTGGTCCAGGTGGCCGCGGTTAAGAGCTTACCTCGGTTAAAATGGCCGAAGAATTTTCATGCAAAATTTTCCACCGTAAAATCTGTCACGAACATTCGTAGGAGACTATTTGCAGTTTGCCGGAAAACTCAGCATTCTGTAATTCCCTGCCGAAAGAGTTTCGGCATCTAATACTAAGGGTATGTTAAGACTTTAGTATGATGCCGCGTCTAAAGTTTAGGTTTCTATCTCAAGATTGAAACGGAAAGTTTCGGTGTTCAACACTTTGGGGAACGGTTTCTTTGCCAAATGTTTGGTTTATGTTGATTACTTCTCGTCTAATAACGTGTTTTATTGTGTAGTGTATTTCCAGAAAGAAATCTTTTAGATTCAATTTCAAAAGGATGTAACTAATGACTATGAGTGAAACATGTCTATCCCGTTACTTCCACTAGCACTTTCATGAGTTGATAATAACGTCGCTTAGCACAGCATATTCACTTATTACATAGCGTTAAACGGCTTAAGTAATATCTTAGAACATAACCGATGTCTCAACGTTAACTACAAGCAATTTCACCGTAATAAGCGTCTGCGGCGATGTGGCTCTTAATCTGGTGGCTGAGTATGATATCTGTCTCATTTTAGTTGCATGTTACACGAATAAGATGCGATTAACAACTTGCGAAATAAAGAGACTAGTATGTGCTAGATTTGTGTCATAAATCGACTTGTTAGAGTTTTGTAATAAGCAATACCTGTTAGGCTATCAAATTAATCTTAAAGTTAGGTAAGTAATATTTATTGGGACCTACTTTATGATCGAAATATTCTTCGATAAAATGTTTAGACATAAATAACATGTCACATATCATATGTAAAATTGAAATAAGATTTAAAACAGCAGAACGATTAATGCATAACCGGTATGTAATGTGGTAAAACAACCCAATGACCGTGATAGCTTTCATTCCTAGAATATTCAAAATTGGACAATCACCAATAGCCTAATTAAAATTACAACATGTGTGCAAATCATTTGGATTGCAGTTATTTACATAGTAAGCACGGGTTTATTTTGCAACCAATAAAATTTTCTCATTGACCGACAATGTACCAAGGTACACTACTAACCGGTGCTCGATCTCGTTAAACATTGCCCAATGCATGCAGCGGCTTTCTTTACATTGAGATTAAAATCTGCATAATTTGCAGCGCACTGATTTAAAGACTTTCGACTTCATTCGTCCAGTTATTAAATGTAAATTTTATACCAGCTGGCCTAATAAGGTCCTACTTTAAATATCACTTTGTAAGATATCCAGTAGCTATAAGAGCAAATGCCAGTATTTGCGACTTTAATTAACTAAATGAAGCCTCTAAATTGCAGTGTGAATTAATTTGGTTCTGATTGCGGCGAGAAATGAATCAAATATCGTTTGCGAAAATGGTTTTAATTCGATCCCCTATGATTCTAGACTGCGCTATTCGTCAGGAATGCATTATGAATGCGCGGTGACACAAACGTGATTGCTTTAAAGGGGACTGGCAGAGCTAACAGGATAAATTCATGTGTTGCTCGCCCCAATTTTGTCAACTAGGGATCTGCTAGTTTACCGCCTAACTTCTTATTCAGACAATTGATGCTGATCATTTTCGACTCGATTATGATACTCCGATGACTCCGTAGTTCCCTTTATTATTTCTTAATAAATGATAGTTCAGTTGCACGGTAACTGATGCAACTGATATCGTGATGTCACACATAAATTGTTGGTTTTCCTTGTCTGGCCAGTATCATAACATCCTTATAACTATTTTTACTCTATTATTACGTAAACACCTTTCCTTATTATGAACATTAATGATGATGAATAACTATAAAAATCATTCATTCGTGTCATAATTTAAGACGGACGTTAACTTCGCACAAGATATTTTTATATAAATATAAAATATATTAAGTAATATAAAATAGGTATACTGTGGCTAGTACTGATTCTACTGGTTAATTACCTAAATTTATTTGAGAACTGATCGCAATACAGAAATAAAAACTCGGGAAATACGGTTAATTTAGAGACAATGGGCGTCTACGTTATATCATGTTATGGGTCATTCTAAGTTAAGAAGTACTTTCGACGGCAACAACAAAAAAATACATTTTTTTTCAATAAACTTTACAAATAACCTATTTATCACTTAAAACTAAATGTTTCCTATGTGGTCACTCAAATTTATTGCAGAAATGTACGTAATTAAGTCACAATAAGCTCTAATATAAGAAAAATGTCTCTCCCCTGGTCTGTCCCCCAACCGACTTTATTTGTAAATCAGTAATTATGAATGTATTAAAATTCAATAATTATTTTAAACTCTTTAATTTTATAGGTACAGTAAACTTAGTAATAGTATCTTACAAGTAAAAGTGTTTTTATTCCAATTCTTTAAAAAAAATATGAACACCGAAATTTGTCCACCGAGTTTCGTGTCTCGTCCCCTGGTCTTTTGTTTTCGTTCAAAAATCAGTTTTGCTCTCCTAGTCTGAAGAAGTTGTGACCTTGAATGCATAGTGTGTAACGTGAAGTTAGCAGCAAACGGCGCATAAGCAACTGCGCCGCCTTTATTGTCGGCCATTTCGATCACGCTACTCGCTGGGTGCAGAAGAGTTATGTGAATGCAGGCTTTCCTCTGGGAAGTTTTACATTGCAATTTTTTGTTAAAATACTAACATATACTTCAATATTTACTATGAATAGTGTGTACATTGTTATGTTTGTGTGTGAATGACGTACGCGAAATACTTTTACGGCTATTTTAGATTTCTATCGAAAATGTATCTCCCCTGGCGTATTTCCCCTGGCTCTTTTGATGGCAGGGGAGATACTTAATGTCCAGGGGAGATACATTTTTACGCGTTTCCATTAATACTTCTAGTTTTCTCTAATCCTTTACTTGGCGTTATGCTTATTTTAGCTTTACAGTACATATTACGTTTTATTTACAGAAAAATGGCTTGAAAAGAAGAGGATAGCAAACGATTACGATATCAAAGAATTAAAAATGACCCGGATAAGTATTTCATCGTTGTACTTGTTTTTTTTGTAGCGTTGGACTGCACAGATTTAAGTGGATCTATTTCTTCCGCTTGTTTTTTTATTTTCAGGTTTCTTGCTTTTCTTGCTCGAGTGGACTTTTGCTGCACGATCTCCCGCGAAGCAGCTGGCCTACTGCCGGACTGCCAATTGGGGATCTGGAGGCGAGAGTCTTCTTGCGCCTGTACTACTGGCGCGAGGAGGCTCAGGGCCGGGAGGGAACTCCGTTGCCGCGGCAAGTTGTCGAGCAGCGGGCGGAGCTCCGGCGCGATCTCATGGTGGCCTGGAGGGAACGACTGTCGCAACCCAGTGCAGGGCACGCCACCATAGTGGCGGTAAGTCCCCTCTTTGAGGAGTGGCTCGGGAGGAGTCACGGCGCCCTGACGTACCGCATGACGCAGGTCCTCACCGGACACGGTTGTTTCGAGAGGTACCTGCATCGAATCGGTCGTGAGGAGGCGCCTGGGTGTCACCACTGTGCGGACAGCCCCGAGGATACGGTGGACCATACAGTCCAGGAGTGCCCTGCGTGGGAAGGGCACCGCCGGGTCCTCGTCGAGGCTTTAGGTGGCGGCGACCTCTCGCGTCCGGCCCTGGTTCAGGCCATGGTCCGGGGCGAGAGGGAATGGGATGCCGTCGCCTCCTTCTCGAGCATGACTGCTTCGCACCTCTCATCCCGGCCGCCGCGCTGGAGCAGGTAGACACCACGGGCGCCGGGTGTCGCGAGACGACTCCCGGCCACCGTAGGCGTAGGTCTGTGAGCGGTGACTTCGAGTGGCTCATCGCTCATGTCTATTTTTAGACAACAGACCCGTGTCGGCGGGACGCGTTGTTCCACGCGCTCCTCAAAGAGATGTCAGCAACCCCAGCGGGGCCCAGTAGGGCCAAGGCCTGCCAGGGCTGCGGGTTGTTCAAAAGAGATACCGCGGCCCTGGCACATAAAAGGCCTGCGACTTTTGACGTCGTTAAAAAAAAAAGTTGACTTTTGCTGTGCTGCCTGCGTTCGCCTGTTTATATTTTGAGGAGGCGGTGGGCCTTCATTATCTGAACATGGTGGTGTTACAAAAGCATTACTTATATCTTGGAGTGCTAAACGTCTTCTACGATTTTTTGCTTTTTCTCTCCATATTTCAAGTTACTGTTATTCAAAAGAGAATTTTTTGTTTTTGTTTCTTTTTATTATTGTTTTTCATGTTTTGTACCTAGCACATAAGACTGCTAAGAAATGAAAAGTCTAATTATAAATAATTCATAATTAAAATAAATAAAGATGATTCTTAAAATTAACCTCGTTATATTTTTTATCTCTTCCCTGTTCATGAAGTATCTTCCCCTGTACACCTTGTCTCTCCCCTGTATTGTGTATTTCCCCTGGTCACTTATAAAATGAGATAAACCCAAAAAATTGACTGGCCCCTTTGTAAACGTTTTCAACGTAGCCGTTTACATTTAAAAATGTATACTTAAGTAAAAATATATAAAAAAAAACTCGTGCCGCCATTTCCTACAACGAATTACCTCTTAACTTAGAATGACCCTTATGTGTAGGAGGAACATTTATGACAGTTCCCACGAGGCAATAGGTACGATATCGACATAATTTTTACACTCAATGTCAACTGTTATGAGTTCATGACCTTTGTGCTTCAAGAATATTGTTCTTCAAATAGTGCGTTATTAAAAATGACGAGTTTTTTCCCTGCCGTTCCCCTATTCCCGTCACGAACCGCGTTGTGTATCCATTCACCTATAAAATAGATGTGGTGCTGAATTCACAAGTGCTCTATTTTTATTACTACACCTCCAATACAAAATTCTTTTACGTTGCCCTTTTCAGATGTCATTCTTTCGTTGTTAAGTCACCTTGCGAGATTATGCTAGTATTTGTACTGGTAAGATTACAATTGTTCTATTTGTTCTAAGAGCTCAGCTTAGTCCTAGATCCAGCTTAGGTTTTAATTCCCCGTGTGCACGTTAAGGCACGTTCCGTGGTTTGCAGAACAAATAATGCTGCACTGGATGTAGATTGCAGAAGATACCTCTATTGTGGAAAGTTTTTGTACCAGAGTATTTAAACTTAGCTTTCGAGAACAAAAGTAATGTACCTGCGGAACTCATGAACTTCGTATATTCTGTATGTATCTACGGATGCAAGTTTGCTGTGTGGTAAATGTTAATAGAAAATAATACATAATACAATTGACTTGAGTCGTGTTTCTAATTGTATATTAACATTTTAACTGCAACTGAAGGACAAGCGCTTAGTTTCAATTTTTAATGATAGATCATAAAACAGCGCTTAATAATATTCAGTCGAGTTCTAATTTATGCAATCGGCAAACAACGAGAAACGTCGAGTTTCTCGGACTGTGATCTCTGAAGTTTAACAGTCACGGTTTCATCTATAGAGTGACACTAGAAGGACAAAATCAATCGACTGAAAACTCACAAAGTCATTACAAATGTAACTGACAATGCAAGCTATTATTTAATTCGTAACAGTCGCGACGTTAGCGATAATATATATCAAAACTGAATCGCTGACCGTAAAATGAACAACAAATAGATAGATTGTATAAGAATATGCTTTACTTAATTTTCGAGGTCTTTAACTTTTACTCCCACGGAAACTTGTATGACTGAATCTTTATTCAACTGAACATTGGAATGAGAAAGTCTCATTTGCAACATAAACAGTAACAGCATAATAAAATAGATTTAATTTTGAATGGGACGTCTGATTAAAAGTTTTAAATAATTTATGCTCAATCATTTCATTATTTGAAGTGAGACTCGCAAAACTGCAACAGCTCCATTCAATTTCGATCTTACGCTAACGGAATATGGTCCAGTTTTCCATTTCTCTATGCTTAACGGATATTATGAATTTGTATCTCATTCATTCAGTGTTCCAGTTAAATTACTAGTTCATTGATACGTTTTGTTTATGTACGTTGAGTGTGTCGTGATAGTATCGATTAATGATACTGTATCGAAAACATGATGATAATTGTTATCTTGTTTTAATAGCAGATATGACGTGATACAAATCAGTATCTAAGAAAGGAATGTCAGGTACAAGGTTAATAATGCAATCAAAGTGAAATGTTGACGTTGCTTGTTATAAAAATACTTTTACTTTATTACATAAAACATCTATCCAATAAATAATTCAATTAAACATTCAAATCTTATCCGAAAATTCGTCACGGTGCGACTCAATGATGAATTAAAAAGAAGGCTACATAATCGATATAATAAAATATCGATAGTATTCAATTAAAGTGCCCGCATCAGTGGTTTATATCGTGTCATTGTCGCTAAGTTCACAACCGTGTCAAGGTCTCCCAAACAAATCGCGAAGGTTTGTTTATGTAGTTTTTAATCAACTAATTGTGAACATCAAATTTTCTTTTACGTTGATTTGCACGGTGGATTAGTGAATACAATTTACCGCTAGCATTTGAATGTTCTTTCTCTATCAATTTCAAAAGATGGACTGAAATAGCAACGTTATTTATTACGGTTTTATTGGAGTGTGCTTCCTATATATTTTGAATAGCAATTCTATAAAGTATTGATACGGCATACAAAATAAAATGTATTTTATTCGTGGACCACCTGCACCGACTTCCCGCTGCTTAAATTAATATCTCGGGGAGCGATTGCAAAAAACATCAAGCATAATTATATCTGTATGCCTTATGATGTTTAAGGAAATAAAAAAATAAAATCATAAATGTTTTTTCCCTGATACGACCTTCTCAGTATTCCTTTATTATCTTTTCTCTTTTGTTTTTCCTGTATCAACCTAACATAATCTTCTATTTGATGTGTTTTTGTTGCTTTTCGTTTTACTTACAGTTTTAGATAATATGTCATGTTTGTATCATCTTTAACAAATTGTGAATCGTGGTTACAATTTGTTGCTTCATAAAATGCAAGGCCAAGGCTTTGCAAATTGTCCTAAGTTGTACCACAAACGTAACTATATTTATAATCTACTTTGAACGTAACGGTCATAATTCTTCTTTGCAATAGAGTTCAGTATTGCATGAACTATCTAATCGATGCTAACTACCGTCACCGTGCGTTGCACATTGGTAATGTATATTTAGTTTTATTTATCCTATTCACTAAAAATAGCGTTTTGTATAGGATTAGTATAATGATGATTCGCATATCATTTAGCGAAAGCGTGATTTCTACAAGGCTGCCAAGAAATCGATTGTCACGACTGACTATATGACGTTAACATTACCAGAACAAAAAATACATGAAAGGTGCTTATTTAAATACCAAAGAAAGGGTTCAAGAGCGAAAATTATAAATGGTTGTAACTTCAATGGAATATTAAGTAAAATCTTGATTTCTGAGGTTAAAACAAAGCAGCGGGTATAAGTCCACAAAGTTTTTTGCTTAAGAAGAAAAATGTAAAGAATTGCAAAGAAAACACCCTTTTTATGACTAATTTATTTATCTAATCAGAAGGAACTCTGAGGCAGTGAATATATTAATTAAACTTTGTTCTAGAGAAAATAAATGTTTACGAAAGGTCCTCAAGATTATTTTTGATACTTTATACCTCCCTTGCTATGCTCAATTGCTCAATCCTTGAGAGGAGGCCTGTGCCCAGCAGTGAGGCGGTAAAAAGGTTGTAACAGTATACCTCCCTTACTGTGATATTGAAATAGAAAACATAAGCACATTGAGATTCTAGAAACGATTGCAATTTAAATCATCCTCTATTAGTATCTTTTATAGTAATCCTCTATTACTAGTACTTACTCCGTAATTAAAGTTCGCGTGTCCCAATTACAAAGTTAATATAATTATTGGAAAACAAATAACTAGGTACATTTCCCTCCGTTTCTATTTCAAACCGCCAGAATAGTCTGCTAATCCAACCTCATCGGATCAATAATCTGGAAATAGATTGCGTTTCCGAAATCTTTATTTGTTTACCAATCGTTTACTTCATGATTAATGGTTAGTTGCTGTAATAATCTTTTCTTGGAATTACTCGGTTCCTTTATTTCTGCCGTTAAACGTAAAAATACTAGTGTATTTTATTTATTTATTATACTTTTTGCACACATTTTACAAAAAAAAACAATGTACAAAGGCGGACTTAACGCCTTAGGCGTTCTCTACCAGTCAACCTTTAGGTGGAGGAGAAATTTCATGGCAGGTGCACTAAATATGTATATAAGACAAATCGAAAATATATAAACGTACATAGACTTATATTATTAGTTGTAATGAAGCGAATCCTCCATAGCATATCGTACATTGACCTCGTGTTTGCTACTTTGTTTTAGAATATTTAGTGTTAATGACTGCGAAATTTATTTGAATTAGGCAACATTATTCACAAAACATATAAGTGTTCTCTTTGAAATGGCACAATAAGTACTAATTGTAAGTTCTGACGTAAATAGATCTTAGTTTGACGAAGAGAAATCCCTCAGAAGTTGTCACATAGATTTACTGGAAGGTAAACTCAAAAGGGGTTGAAAGCCATCACTGAATGCCAAGTGATCGATTGAGTTATTTGTCAATGTTTACAGACTTTCGAGCTTTACATAGTCGAGATTCGGTGATTGGGTCTATGAAATTTATTTAGGAGTTCTGATTGTATCTTGATTTTAGTTTTCTAGCGGGACTATTGTTCTAACTTAGACGTAGTTTGGCTGAATAAAAAAGTTCTTTGCTTTACTTATATAATAGGATATTCATTGAAATATGTTACACATAATACAACAATACAATTTTAATTTGTAATATCGTATAATACTCTTACGTAATGTACCTAATCCACGTAATAATTACAAATTGTATTGACTACTGTCTAATTGTACTACTACAACTAAATAACGAACAAAAGTGGAACGCATATCAAATGTTCGGAAGTGGAGTGCATAATTATGTTTTGTATCGATTCACTATAAAAAGATTAATTATGAAGTGTCTTCATTATTGCAGTAGCTGTGTTACATCACAGAATATAATTATGATATTTTACGCAAGATGTTAAAAAATCTATATCTCCGATAATTGCCAAATTGATAACATATTTGTAGAAATGAGGACGGCTTAACACATCATTCGTACGTGTTTTTTTACCGTTGCAGTTGCGATAAGTCAAGGCTGAATTATTTCACTGAAATTATATTATTAAACATTTCCTGGTTTTCTTACAGTTGTGAATTCATTTTGAAAGACATTGCAATTCGAAATTCTATATCAACAATGCAGAAGTTTCAACTTTGCGCTGTTGATTCATTTCTCCCGACTCGTTGAAGTCTACAGAAACAAACGGGAGAAACTGTCTCTTTTGATATATGATATACGAACTTCATATGGAATGCTCGCTATTATTCGTATTAATTCAAGAGCAAATTCTTCAGACACTAAATATCGTCACTTCAACGTTCAAGATGTATTTTAAGCTGAAAGAGGAACGTTGATAAATGCCATCCTCTTTCTATTGGTGGAAAGAGTTCTAAAGCTGTGTGCTCACTGCACGGACAAGGCATCCATCAAGCCTCTAGATGCAGAGATGCGATTGTGGTGCGCTGAAAGGAAATTATCGTTTCCTTTTTCACTTGTGACAGAATTGTGTTTTGTAAGTGCGCCGAGTTCTGTGGATAAAAAGCTTTGTGAACGTGCTCCCGACGTGTACCTATTGATCTTTATATCTTTGAGCTTCACGCGTGTCGTGGTTTTGCGCGCATTCAATTTATTTTTGTCTTTCGTATCTACATTTTTATTTTCCTGCATTGTTTTACATAAATGTTGTAACTTTTGATAAAAATATCTGTTGAATATTGGTAGACCAATAGTCTATTAACATAATTCAAGCTACATTATAAGAGTCTGTGATCCATCTTGGCAAAATTATAAAGCTTGCATAAAACCCCTTCCGTCTGAGCTCAATTCTTTTTGACATTAACGACCTTGCGAATGTATTCGGAGGAACTCGAGCGTTCATTTGAACACAAGTTATGGAGAGATCACACGACCAGAAATTGAATTTTCCAACAGAAATCGGATCAAAAGCCCATTTGCGACAATATTGGAGGGAAAATGAATCGAAATACCGGCTTACTGAGCATGTCGAAATATATCTGTAAGATTTTATACGTTTTGTTAAATTGCATCCATGCCAAAAGATATACGTGTTCCTACTTGGAAGTGACTTGTGGCAGTCGTGGTCAGAGTTTGGATTACGACTTTCTAAAAATTGACGACTCGTTGGAAATCAAGGAGTATTCAGCCTTAACGAGAACTAAATGCCCAAAATTGAAAGATCATTTGACAACATTTGCGACAAATTCGTCGTATATTTTATTTTTAGGCCACTACGATATTTCAAACCTGTACAAAGTTCAAGTGTACTGTCCAAATTATTCCTTTTATAATTTATAAGATAAAATTAGAACAAAGTTGTTCCGTTTTCCGCAAATAAAGAGGGTATATCTCAGTGTACCCTAACTTCCACGGCTGGAGTTTACTCTTTTCAAGTTAAATTAGAACAATCATAGGACCCGTGAAATTAAATAAAAACTTCCCGGAAGATCTTGCCATCACTAATGTAAACAGGGTTCATCAAGAGAACACACAAGAGCTGATGGACTCGACGACTATCTTCATAACTATGAGATTCTTCATTATTTTAAGTTTAAGAATAAGGTATCATATTATCGTGGGTCTGTGGGCGGTGAGTTCGGGTGGCTCATCGTCCCTCTGTCTGCTTAGACGACAGACTCGTGTCGACGGCGCGCGTTGTTCCACGCGCTCCTCAAAGAGATGTCAGCAACCCCAGCAGGGCCCAGCAGGGCCAAGGCCTGCCGGGGCTGCGGGTTGTTCGAAAGAGATACCACGGCCCTGGTACATAAACGGCCTATGACGGAACACGACGGTTTTTAGTCAGTAAGAATCTGACACTCCCTCACTGCTGCTAACCACAGCGGGAGGGGTCATTTGATGATTTTTGACGTCGGAAAAAAAAGGTATCATATTATTACTTATAGATTGGTATCTATTGAGAACTTTCGACCCTACTATGACTGCCTACCGTCCGTATACGCATTATGAATGAGTGATGTAGTTTGGGTTGTCTGGCTAGCATGAACTGAGATTCGTAATAAGTAATTAACACGTTTATGGTTAAATTTGGCAATTAGGTACCCTGTATGAGCAATTCAAAATGTAGTTTCAAGGTTAATTAAATGCTTAAACCATGACATAGTAATTGTCCTCTAACGCAATAAGACATGAAGATTATGTGTTACTGACGTTTCATTAGCAATAAGAATCCACATGAAAATACCAAGAGTTAGACGAAACATCATCGTACGTAAGGCGTAAGTTATTAGCAATTAAATTACTCAACGACATTTGAATCATAAAGTTCTTAAATAAAACTTGATTTTCATTGCAGAATTTTCGTTGCCGATATGATTATTGGAAAAGTTTTTTTTTGCTTCGCTTTGAACATGAAGAATCGTTCCTAAGAATTATTTGATTGAGCAAACGGCGTGTACTCGTGATTGAATTTCTAATATCGTGCCTCTGATGCTAAAGTACGTAAAATATTCAATTTCGCACCGAATTAAAATCGCCCTTCGCCCTTAATTGCTTTTAAAATTACAATTAGGAATAAGGTAGGCATATTTCAATGTTTAATTATAAGGTCTTAATATTCTTTCTTTAGGAAAACACGTTTTTATATTTGTGAAAAGTATGTCTGCAAACGAAGTGAAGAAGCAAGTCATCCGGAAAGCGTTTGTACATTTTAACCTTCCTCGTCAACTAAGTCAATAACTGAGGGATTTTGCACAAACTACGAGTAGCTTATCTTTTTAGTATCTACCTAGACGTAGCTAGTGGTTTGGCCTCCGGGGATTCGCATATGCAGTTTTAAACCTGTGTTTACCTTATGAAGTTTAGTGTATATCTAAAGGAAAATAGGATAAGGTAAAAATCAAAAGATGTTTTATCTTTAAGTATCCTTTTATACGATTGCAGAAAGACATTTTCCTTATAAACTTTCCTTCCTTACATATGGACAGGTGTTCCTTTGCTTGGCAAACATCCCCATTAGCAATCTGTATGTAAAACAACTTTGCGACAATGTGGAATTTCATAGCCGCGGTGCGAAACTACCTATCTGGTTACTAGTAGGAGAAGGAGTGAGAGTGCCTTTGTTTCATGTCTATATAGGAACCTACTACCTAATTATGTGCAGCATAGATATTTGGCACTTAATTGCAATGAAACATGGTCCGAAAATGACAATCAACAAATATAGGAATTCGAGATAAATACTGACCACCAGAGAAACGAAACCTATTTTTCAAAGGACATTGTTCAATTTTGGCCTAAGAACCGATGTGAATATAAATTATACTATAATTTTCATTTATTTTTATATTGTTTGAAACATATTTTAGTATTCCACGGACACTTCAAATAAATAAATTCCAAATAAAAAGTTGGGTCACAATTATTGATGCGTTATAAAATGTTTCCGTCAGCCAGTGCTGCCAGTTTCGGAAGTTTTCGCGATTTCGGTAAATACGGATCGAATTGAGAACCTCCTTTCCGAAGTCGGTTATTTAAATAAGTTGCTAACACTTTATTCATTTAAATACCTAAACTGACTAGCTAGAAAAAAACTAGTATTCTATATGTTTTAAGCGAAATCGCGAATTTCTAGCTTGGCATTCGAGTAGGATTATAGTTTTCGTAATTGGCAACACTGGTGTACTCCAGTCAGTTTGCTAGAAGTCAGTTTAATTGCTTTGCGACTTTCGTTTCTTTTATGATTTTCTATGCGTTTCATGGTTTTATTCTAACAACTTTGGCTTGATTACGGACTCCGATTAGATTGCGTACTTGGTAGACTCGGCTGTGTGTAAAGGACTGGATTTTCCTGGCATTTTCGGATATTGCTGTTTCTGTGATCGAATTTAGTTGTATTATAATTACAACAATGGATGCAGAATATAGTATATTGTATAAATTGTGGATCTGCTGGAGGTTCTTTAGTATTAGAAAACGAAGATATACTTCGTTGCATACAACAATGGACTGTTCCCCGTATGGTAAGTGGTCTACGAAAGTGTTTTTCTAATTTTGATAAGAATGTTACTACCTACTTATGTTTTCAAAAGCACACAATTTCTCGGTTTTCAAATCAATTGCCCACAATTGCAAGTTACTTGACATTTACTAATGTTTTATTGTATTTATTACAGGTTGAAGCTCATGACCTTATATGTACGACGTGTTGGTCTGAAGCAGTCGAGCATAATAAGATGCAATGCACTGTTTGACGCAATTGTGTACTTTGTAAGAAGCTCCTACCATCAGGCGTTACTGTTGCAATTGTATCGTTGGGCGTAGAACAGTGGGCTGTTGTGCCCACATAATGACTATTATCTGGTATTTAAGCTGGGCGAGATACCAAAATTCAATTGAACCCCCTGCTCAGTTCTTAGATAATATATTATTGAGAAATATTGATGATTAAAAACCTTTAATTCAATATAAAAATTGTTTTTATTGCACATCCTCGAAAACCTCTTTCATTGTTATTGGTAAACCTTACTTTAAATGTTAAATTATTTTGTGTGGTAATGACATTTTTAGTATGGTCTGTGCCTTCTTGGTAATAGACCGCGGGTTCGATTCCCGCCTTATGGCATGTAGATAGCTAGATAACTGTCTAATATAAAAGTGGTAACAATCATTTAAATAAATAATTCTCCATCGTAATAATATCGATATTTTATGAATTGTGGTGAATGGAACTCTTCCATTTTGGATACTTATGCGTTTTATCACAAATCCAAAGTGGATTCACTATATATTAAGAAACGTAACGTTGAAAACAAAAGCGTTAAGGTAGTTGTTTTTCATAAAAATTCTAAGCATTCATGAAAACTAGTCACACGCCCCGTCTTCGCACGGTGGCAATGTAAAACCTTGGTGTAAACCTTCCTCTTAACCTACTCTATCTATTAAAAAAAATCGCACCCAAATCCATTGCGTAGTTTTAAAGATCTAAAGCATTCATAGGGACAGACAGAAAATGCAACTTTATAAAATGATCATTGTCAAAGAATTATCTTAAACTTGACTAGGTACTATCTCTTTTCCTAGTATCTAGTAGAGTAGTCTTTTCCTAGATCTAGAAGAGAACATATAGAGCTGTACATAGTATTGTTGATATTTTGTATAGTGTAGTTTGATAATACTACTCTGATATTTCACGCAAGCTTGGTTATTTTTTATTTATAACCTCAAAATATTAACTTTTTTCGTAATTATTTTAGTTTCCTGAAGTGTCCGTTCGTGAAAACTTATTTCATAGGATTCCATATAATTTTAAGAGTTTATAGAAGTCACTTTCCATTCGAACGGTTCTTAGGCAGAACATGTATGGAGCCGGAACAATGTCCTTTAAGGGTTTTCATTTTAAGTCTAAAACAATTTGAAACATCAAAAGTGATCTCATTTTCTGATAAGCAGTCCGTACTTTTGCCTTTGCCTGGAAATCTGGGACAGGTGTCAGAGAAAGCCGGTCGGTCCCGTTTTGTCTTTGCTTGTAAAATTTTAAAAGCGGTTTTGTTAATCATAAAATCAATCTGTAAACGTCCTTTGATAAACATGGAGCTCATAAAAGAAATAAATAACTTTAATTACGGGAAACGGATTTTATCGCGAGATAGTTACAAGAAATGAATGCCAGAGTGATGAAGTGGGAGAAAATAGACAGATTATATAATGATGTTGAAAGTTATTCCTTACCACTTCTGAAATGAATTGACCATGTTATCTTTAAAAGTGCATACATGATACAGCTACTTGCAACAATATGGTTTTCCTTTTAGACTAAAAAGAAAAAGTTGATCGCGTGAAAACATGTACAAGATTTAAATCTTTCGGCTGCAGTTTTACTTTTACATATTCTAGATAAGCTATCGTTGTGTTAACTGTCAACATAAATATTCCCTAAGCACGTTTTTATATACTTGTGTCTAATATTTTCACTGTTGAACGTTGTAGGGGATGCTGGTTAGCGAAAATGTAAACAAAAACGTCCATATTGCTCAAGTTCTCGATACATATTTTGTAATTCTAATCCTATTCTAATCCTATGCGTAAGGAACATATGGTGCACTACTACATACGCAACTAATGATGCGTGAATTGTCTGACGAACGATGAAACAACAGTTGATCTATTTATCCGTTCACTGTTACATTTCCAACTGGGAATGTCTGTTCTATGAATCAAGTAATCACGTAATTATGTTGTTCATTTCAAGCGACCATTTTATTTATGGGCTTTGCCCAAGGCGGCAGTTTATAGAATCTATCTAGTTGTAATAGAAATATAATTTCTAGGCTGTTTTATATACTAGGTCTCCAATAAAAAGCTTATTGGAGACTCAATGTTATGGGCGATCGAAAAAAGATCTTATATTTTTTTACGCATGAAGCCCTTTCATAGTCTAGTCTAGGATGACCTAGCACGTAACGCTATGATCCGAAAAAACGTGACGTCTCTACTACATTTTGATAAGACCAGAATATAAAAAAGGATTCTATTCTTTGCTCCTTTGACCTGGATTTGGAAAACTTATTGAAATATTTCACGATAAGTAGATATTCAGTGGATTCACATTTTAGTCGCCCTTTTTTGGTGTGATATTTAGATTTTACCCCGAATATTTGTCAGTCGAATTTCGCTTTGAATAATTCGCCACCCTATAGTTCGGCCATTCAGAGAATGCGTTCCTGACACGTCGCGATTGAACTGACGACGTAACTTTGCAATGGCGTTGCAGTTACGATAAAAATATTTTTGCTGGTTGTTTACCGTTTTAACAATTGAGGAGCATTAAAACAACATTATTATATCAATAATCAATGAATGTTATAATTTTGTGCCAAACTGAGTGTCAAATAACTTGGTAAACAATATTTTTCTAAATCTATACTGCGCTATTACAAGGTTATGTCAGCGGTTTATATTTTGTAGTGCTGTGCTAAAAATAACAGGCAAGTATCGTAATCTGTTCTTATACAGTTATAATATAAAATAATACGTTTTGATTTTCTTTTTAAGAATTGGAAAATAATGGACTATAAGACTTAATTATAACGTTTATGAAATATAAAAATAAAACTATGACCAAACCGCATTTTTATACTTAGATTAAAAATGGTAACCCCAAATGGCGTTATGGGCCGCCATTTTGTGACGCTAAAACAGTCGTCCGTTGTCGTTTCGTGCGCATAGACCACGTTTTTCAAGTGTTTTCGATCTGTTTTTATTTGATTACCCGGCTTTTGTTAGACCGAGATATCAGGATTGATTCTGTTATTGATAATAATATAATTATACATGTAGGCGAAGATGATGATGAAGACACCACCTCCTCAAGCAAATCGGAGTCTGATTAATATTCTGTTCGCACATTCAATTCAATGTACTTGTAACAAAGAATAAATAAAACAATTTTATTATATGAATATTACCTTTTTTTGGTTTCCACTTAAATAACTAAAATATAAAACAAATGATTCCGCCAATTTAAAACGAAAATAATCTTAAAATAATGCGGCGGTTCATTTTGAAGGAACGGTAACGAACTCAGTGTTATGTTGTGCCCATCACTAGTCGTGACTAACTGATAGGTGTCAGGAACGCATTCTCTGAACGGCCGAAGTATAATGACGTTTTTACGGAGCTTGAATAACGCAATCTGAATATTTTACCTACCGAAACGCAATTTTTGTATGGAGCAACACAATTTTTATGCAGAGTTGAAAGCTGATATTTCATAAGAATAAGTAAAGTTGGAAAGAACTTAAAATATTTTTTTTTTAGTCTGGATAATTTGTATAGTAAACCTTCAGAAGAAAACAAATAAGTTGTTGGTTGGAAGTCTTTAGAATTAAACGAGTTAAATTACAAACTAAAACCCCAATTATTTCTGTTAATAGCAGGCCATAATTCGTATGTTATAGTGCTTTTCTAACATAATAGGTATCTTCCTTCCCGCTATGTATTTACTCTCTAAGTAAATACAGTGCAACTTGTTATCTAATATATTATTATCTTCAGTTATTACGATGTCGCTTGGAGTTGTATCTCAGAAATAGGGTCACCAACTGATGCTATGTTAAGAGCTGTAATAAGGTACGGTGTTGAAACTTTAGCTAAGTAAGGTCTTAAGAACTCATGATGAGTGTTAGGAGTACATTCATTATGTTATAAGATTTGGGCAGCAAAGTTATAACAAATATAACTTAACAATAGCTTATGTTTTTTCATCTATTTGATATCTTCAAATTGCTAAATCGATCTCAATTTTAGTAAAGAGATGCATTAGGGCACAGTTATATGACACATTTTGTCTATGTGTGCTGTTAGGCACTTAAAAGTAAACATTAGTGCTAACCCTTTAAAACTAGGGTATCACTTTCACATGTAATGGCATCTACCTGACCCAACTACTCCTAATCGTGGGTTGTATCATACTTAATTAAATACAGGACGTGGTATGCGAACTGATTTTCTAGTCTAGACTCAAGAAAGTCGATATAGTTAGTAACTACACAGTTTATATCAAAACAGTGCAGCATTTTCTCTTTATACATATAATTTTCTAAGATTTTCCTAAGCTTTTAAAACAAACTCTACTTTGACTACAGTAATGAAAAATTATTACTCAACTGTAGCTATAAAATTCTCACCTAAGTAATAACTCCGTAACTGAAAACAGACTGTTGTTCTTTTTTCAAAACAATAAAGTACTGGCTGCATGGACTTACCGCTCTGTTCCACGACCCCGTTTTGATGAATTAACTAACGCTGACGTCACTAAAATTAGACTAAAGTGACGCGTGTGGGAGTTTCCTCGCCGCGAATTAGTTAAAAACCAAATAAATTATATTTGGTCATTTTTTAAATTAGAACCTTATTTTCTTGTGCATAAGGATAAAGTTGGCTAAAAGTGATAATTACTACCCCGCAGAGCATAGTTCCTGCCGCATTGTCTCTACACAAATACGTCGGATCGTGTAGCGTGATAACAGCTGTTTGTGTCATAATTCTTTTTTGGAGGTTTATATACCTAATGGCGATTGAAATTAAGTTTTTAATAATATGCTATTTTAGGGAGTAAGGGTCACTGACTCAAATATCAATGTATTAAAAGTATTCTGGTCAATGTCGGCGGCTTTTTCTGATATATCAAGGTGTCAGTGTCACCAAAAATATTATACCTTTCTCTACAACATTTGATAAATGTGTCATTGAAATAAAGTGCCAGCCAACGATTTGTTATTTAAGCTCTTCAAAGACTTAGCTTTTACTCGGTGCAATTTTCGCTTTGAAGCCACTAAACGGATCTAATTCCCGCAGAATTTTATTTCAACTGGCAACAATTGCTTGTTTGTATCTAATCGGCTTACAAATTCTGAACGCGCCCCTTTGTTTGTTTCTGAAGATGCAGTCTGATGTTACAATTCTGAGTAAATTAATAAATCGAAATTTACACCAAAGGTAATAGAATTTGCGTATAGTTATCGGCACGAATCTTGAGCTCTGACCTACATCTGCGCAGAAGTGATTTATTAGCAAAGAACGAATCCCGAGTGACGGCTATGACGCGATGCACTGCGGGCCAATCACCGCTTTAGCCCGCCCCAGCGCCTCACTTCATACCACAAAAGGGACCCAATAAATTACTTCTGCGCATGTGAAGGTCAGAGCTCAAAATTCGTGCCGATAACTATAGGCTGGTAAAAGGTAACCTATGAAGAAATAAAATTATTATTTTTGAAAACGTTGACATATCTTCACAGTCCTCAATTATTATGGTTAAAAATAAACATTAATTTATTGACAATCGTAAATATGAAAGTTGTAAATGTACAGTATATGAAGCCATAACCTTTGATTGTAAAGAACCGGTCATGAAGACACGCAAAAGTTGCCAGATCTGCGAGTTTATTTCCTTATGAAATTTTAAGTGGGTCAAGTTACTGCTTGTATATGGCAACTGAATTACCAAACAAGGTTCTTAGCTGTATGAATGTAAGTATAACAGGTGACAGGTCAGGCTGAGTTATATGCGATTATCACGTACAAATAATGTTATGCCCGCTTTGCATGTATGTTGCCTAACGTCACCTTCACTCTTACTTGATCTGTGACAAAACACGTTTACCTAATTACGGGACACAGGTTAATTACGACTAATGTTTTGAGTAACATTTGTATCATGTTTGCACAACCACGCCCTCGGCTATCGTTTTGTATATTTGTTTAGATAACGCGGTATGTGTACAAAGAAAACCGAGATTACGGCTTATGTCCACAATTGGTTATGCGTTTATACCTACTTGCAGTAATGTACAAACCAAATTATTTGGGTAGTAGGTATATTAAAGAATGCGAAATATTTAATTGGTAGAAATTACTTTTACGATTGTATCACATGTGTGTGTAATGTATGGCTTTGAATAATTTCGCAAATTGTAAATCATAAATATTAAAATAGAACGAATACACTGCGTTGCTATTAAATTCTATTTATAACCACCAATCTGCATTTAACTGCATAATGACATAGAATTACGACAAATTATATGAACAGATCTAAAAGCTACATGTGCAAACAATAGGAGCCACAAACGTCCACAATAAAGTTCGAAATAGTACATACAACGATAAAATTAACTCATTAATTTAAACCTGGTAACCCTGAATAATCAAATCGCTTTCTCCGAGAAACATGTGGTAAAGGAATAAAGTGAACGTGCCTGAATTAAGTAAATCAAGGAACTAATTAAAGTGCAAGCATAAGTTAAAGTTACTGGGTCATCAGTATTTTAACCTCATAGAATGACGTAAGATGCGGCCACATTAGAAAAAAGGGTCGCACAAAATAAACAAAGTTTATTCGCAACACGGACATCCCATCACTAACATTACACTTAATTATGAAAACACACACGTACGCTAAGAAAGAGGACAGTAAAATAACAGAGAAAGCAGATTTACAAAACATAAGCCTCCTTAACCTTGATATAGTTTCTCCGGGAGATAAGCTACGTCACGCAGATAATTTGGATACACATCTCTGTAACCGTGTTGGCGCGGTCGTGATAATTTTGTTAAATAATTATCACGACCTGAATAAACGTGAGTACCAGATGAAGTGATGAAGGTCTTCTAAGAATATTTTGTGATAAGGATACATAGTGATGTCACTATCAAAAAACCTAAAAATATCTATTACATTCGTGATTTATTTCGTTATGTAAATGTTAACTTCGATTGATTAATGTATGTAAGTCACGGTTTTATATTGCTTTCACAGCATGCTAAACAGCGCTTAACTCAAGCCAATTTTATAGGATATGTTAATCAAGTACACCAGACATGGATAGAAAGGAAGTACTATAGACACCAGAAAATTACGAAGCGAAAACAAGTCAAAGGAAAAAAAAGAATGACGAATCGTAACCGAAATGGACACGAAGCAAATTGGTTGGAAGATGGTTCTACTTCCGACGAATAACCATAAAACTTTCCTACACTTACCACGGGGAAGGACTATTCATCTCACAGGTTTATCGATTCCGCTTCGTCAACATCACTTCATCAATCTTTGCAGTTCACGAGAGTGTTTGCTTCGATCTCGAAAGCACATTAGCAATCCCTCTCGATAAATATCGAAACTTTATTTGCATTCATCATTTGAAATTGAGCACAACATTTGCAGAATTGCGTCAAGTGCTTGCAGCATAAGAAGTTCTTGCAATTTTTGCAAACGAAAATTTTATTATTATGGTCTTGAGAACTAACGAAGCTCTCGTAAGGTCTTGTCCGAGTCTTTTTGTACACCGTAATATCCGGTGGCCAAGAATTTCCTATTTAAACTACCGAGAATTAAAATTCTTCAACGTAGCTTAAATAATCTTGTTGAGTGGTGAACGATAGCGAATCTTTTATCAGTGTTATCTGTCTTAATATCTCAGAACCGTTATGGGAAACTAAATTGTTAGTTTGTCGATAGCTATTTTGTAATCTTACATCATATTTCAATGTTCAAAGCAAAATTATTTACGAATGCAATTGTTAGTATTTTTTGCTAATCTAATGATGGGACGCTTGGTGTCAATCTGTTGAAACAACAGTGGCGTAATTGAATCACATCACGGAGGTTGTCTAAAGAATAGTGATGATTCTACACATTTCGTAGTGTTTCCAATGGTACACAGTGTCTAAAACAAAGGTTCGCTTCGTTCGCTTCCCTATTGTTGCTATTTCACGAGCGATCTATTAGCAAACCGCTTTTGATCCGGAAAATTGGTACAAAAGTTATTTGAGCGGAATTATTGGGTCAGATGTTTGAATTCCTTGATGTTATTTTTACCCCTTTGCGGTTATATTAAAGGTTACGATTTATTTTTTATTAGGGAAATTGGGCCTCGAAGGGCATTCATTTTTTTATTTAATAATAACGGGAAACATTCAAAGTTTTCCGCGATAAATCTTCACAGAGATATAATATTAGGTATCAAAATATTTCAGTTTGCATTACAAGTAAAACAAATGGTAAAAGGTCCTTTACATTGTAGTTAAACAATGATGTTAACTTAAAATTCCCATCATTCTATTATGTAATTCAATTGACAAATGTTAAGAATACAATAAGCTTTGTTATGCATGTGAACAGCTAATTACAACTCCTAATTGTTACGTGAACAATGTTTACTAATATTAAACATAACCTGACCTTTCAAAGTCAAGGATAACTTAAGCACAACTTAACAGAACATTACCTTTAAAAACATGTTATATCCCACTAATTAGGCACAGTTTCACACAAAAATAAATAAAATAATAAAAATCACTTTATTCGTCACTCGCGAGATGAGTGCGGCTGTCAGTTGTGCGCGGGAGGCTGTCGCGCGGCACCGGCGCGTCTGAACCGCTGCGCCCGCGCATACATCACGTGCGTGCACCACCAGCGCCAATCGGACCGCCACTACGCGGACAAGTATGGAACTAACGGTGCTTTTCACGCTCCAACGAGTCACTGAATGGTGCATCTGACGAAATGTATTGCAGCCTTATTGATAAGTGTAGAAAGGTAGATACTACTAAACACGAAGTTTACATAACTGGGATTATAATGTATTTATTTCTAGGTTTTGTTTGACAAATAAAAAATATCAGGAAGCAAATCAGACAGGGAAGCAAGTGAACAATGTTTAGTAAATAAACAAAGCATGCACTCGAAGCATTGTACACCGAAATTTTATTGTGCATTCGCTACTCAAAGAGAAGCGAAGAGCAAAGCAAATATGCACGAACACTTGTTCAGCAAGTAAATAAGTGGCCATTCCGTACAGGGACTGGGAATTAGCCAGGTTTTCTATATGGCTTTCAGTATTATTCAACATCGCACACAAATTCTAGCGTTTATCAATATTCATGAAGCAAGTAATGTACCCGAACTTCATTACTGTGCGTTTTTCCTTAACAACATTAGTGAAACCGTCACATTGTGTGAATGTATTTTATCCATTTCTATTATTGTCATTCGTAGTAAAATGTATCTTATGCCCCTATCACTTTCACTCATTTGTAAAGTAATTGTGAATCAAACCGGTAAATGGGTATCGTTGTTAAAAATGAGGCTATTTTGAGTAATTTATTCAGTACGGCGTGAACTGTTTTGTGTTTACATTTTGTGTGCACTACACGTAAATGGATAGTTAAATGACAATCACTCTCGGACGATGTCATAGCATAAAATGAGATTAAATTATCTCATGTTGTGCGGAATGTTATCTAATACGATTTTGGTATCAGTATTTAAATCATTTTTGGTGACACATAATACTTTTGATAGCCTTGTTGCTTTACCATGTTTGTGTCAGGTCCACTTGGATTAAAGACCATTCAACGTATTCTATAACAATAGACAGAGAACTTGCCAGGGCAGGACCGCTTTAGGGAAATTTAGGCTGGTCCGCTACTGTGGTACTACACTTTTTGTAACATGGTTTGTAATTACCTCAAAAATCCTGTAAAAGTCCTAGGATGAGACTTTATCTGTTTTGTGCCTGTTTAGAGATTTGTGAATATAGAGATGTTTGTAATTCATACTGTTTTATGTAGGTATTCTTTGTTGTTGGATTCTCGTGGCCGTAGAATATTTATGCGGCTTAGAATGGACGGTTATAGTTCATAAATGTCAGCACGCGGTAGTAAGCAGTTGATGAGTGTGTTTGTGAATAACAGACTGTAAAGACATCTTCACAAACACAAATTTAACGGTGTCTATGTAGCAAAATTTTGGCGGTAGTAATTCTAGGATATCAAAGTCCACAATCCGTTAAATAAATAAAGCGGTATTACTGAACGGTGTGTAAAGCAAAAGTGACTAGAACGACATAATTATCTGGCAATATTATTGCTCGTGTCTCATAATGAACATGAAAAAGAGCTCATAAATCAAAAATAATATATTTCAGTTTTGACTTCAACGGAGTTCGTGTTTATAAATTGTTTACTTAACAATGCTAATATTGCAGTGCTAAATGTATGAATACGACAAATATCGTTTAGGGCTTATGAAGGAGTCACGTTTGCAAATGTCCGGCTTATCACGCGCTCGCACTCGCCGACCACAGGTAATATTCCATTCATGGACAATCGTTTTACTTTTTATAGCTTGACGTACACAGAATGAAGAGTCTGTGCAATTTGCTACGATTCATAATAGGCAGATTTATGTTAATTTGTCGGCTAAACTAGCAATTTACGATACTTTAATACCTATACTTATTTTTAGAATTTTGCGAAGAAAGCAAGGTTTATTGCAACTAGAACATTCTTCATTTAAATTGCTTTTAAACGCCGGTAATTTAGAATACCTAATTAACTTTTTTTGAATACTTCGCCATCATCTTGGGAATTTACTAACTACTCGTAAAGTATAAACAGTAGCAAATAATGAATGGGGAATGGATACCAAGCAGGGTCTTTTTATTTTTCTCGTAGACGCTAGTGCTACGCCAAAATGGGATAACAGCGTAGTGTTCCTTTTTTGAAACGGAGACGACGAGAGTTTGTTTTCGCGTATTTAATGGCGTTGCATATATTTCTTCGTGCAACGGAGATTTATTTGTAATAGCAAAAGCAGGCACTTAAACTGGCATTTTGAACTTTTAAACGTCTGAAGCTAACGTGTATTTTTTCCTTGTTAGGATCGTTTTTCTGATATTTGCTTTACATCTTAGAAAGAACTTGACCTGTCCTTGCGCAGCGCTAAATAACCTCAACTTGAACTAAGGTTAGGTTAGACTGATGATTTAGACATTCACACGCTTCTGAAAGGTCCTCATTATGTTTTAGTACCTTGGCAGGCACAGAGGTGACATCATTACTCTTATGAGAAGTATAGTAAGGTTGCGGGATTTACCTGTTTCAAACCATGTGACCGAACGTATGTTTCTTCGGACATTTACTTGAATGACAAATACGACTTAAATAAATACTTATAGCAATAGAAGATTGCTTTTTCTACGATTTTCAGAAATCTAAAAATACCAGCGTTTAGTCAACTTCTAACATAGCAATGGCTGCTTTTCCATTAGTAAAAATACCTTCTAGTCTTGCCTCACTTTAGTATTCATGAGAGACCTTGCATACGGTTGTTATTCGCTAATCTGAAGCCAACACGTCTCAGTTCTATTTGCCTTTCTACTCAACATCTTCAAACTAACAAAAACTTGGATAGTAATCAGGAGCAATTCAAACATAAACATTCAGAATAATTACTGTTTAGTTTTCTTTGAGTAGGGACGAGGAAAAAAGTTTTGTTGACTTGACCCTGCTTTTCACGTGATCCAGTTAAAGGTCCGAAGTTGTATATTCTATTATTACAAGACTTGGCACAACTATTATAAAACTGCAAAACACTTTATAGAGCAAAATTATTAAATGTTACAAAAACGGAGTGACCATGTTAAATAATTATTTCGGTCGTCTTTTAATTGAACAGTGAATGAACCAGTTGTCAGTTCTTACCTAATTGACGACCTAAAAAATTTGCAAGAGCACTGTACCTGTTGTATTCTGTGAACATCATTCTATGTTTGCTCCGAAACAAGTTCGCATCAACTAATGTTACGTCGTTGTTGTAAGCTGTGGAGATCTACCAGCTATTAAAGGCTTACTAGAAGGTCGAGGTGCTACAACATAATCCCGGCCTACTGCTAAGGTGTTTCAGATCCGTTACATTGCTCCTACCACCCTTACCGGACATTTTATTGAATTAAAAACTTTATCGCCCGTATAAAACTTGCACAATGACCTTTTTAGAGTTTCAACGCGATTTATAGTGTGTTGTTTTAGTTTTACGACGCTATTTTAGCAAGGTTTATTATTTTTACTGGGTACTAGGACAGCAGCTTTTAATTTAGATCAGTGTTTGCTGAGGCTGATTGCTCCTTAACCTTTGATAGACTAAATGAAAATGGTCGTCAAACATTATTAAGACTCTTTTTAACCGACTTCCCAAAAAGGAGGAGGTTCTCAATTCGTCGGGATCTTTTTTTTTTTTTTTTATTTTTTTTTATTTTTTATGTATGTTCACCGATTACTCAGAGACGCTTCGACCGATTTGCAAATTTTTTGTTTTGTTTGGTAGGGTTTACCTCCCAGGTGGTCCCATAGTCACCAGGTCAGGATCTGATGATGGAAACCCTGAGAAATCGAGGGCAACTTTCGAAAATCGTAGGCATACGTAGGGTAAAAACTTGACACTAAGGCGCATGTCTGATAACACTATGCAATGGTGAAGGCTTGGAGCTGACCTGATGATGAAGACCAGAGAAGGTCGAGGGAACTTGAACAATGAATGTGTAAACTACCTCGTGCTTGGGCTTATATTGTTCGTATTGATGAGAACTTTCCACTGCGGATATGACATGCGGATAGTGACAACTATGCTTGTCACTGAAAAGCTAAAAATAAAAAACTTTTTACAAAAAAATAAAACCGACTCCCAAAAACACTGAAAAGCAAAAAAAAACTATTCTTAGGTGCATCGGCCTAGAAGTCGGTGGCGTTATAAACTTAGTTACATCCATTAGATACCGACTTCTAGGCCGATGCACCTAAGAATAGTTTTTTTTTGCTTTTCAGTGTTTTTGGGAGTCGGTTTTATTTTTTTGTAAAAAGTTTTTTATTTTTAGCTTTTCAGTGACAAGCATAGTTGTCACTATCCGCATGTCATATCCGCAGTGGAAAGTTCTCATCAATACGAACAATATAAGCCCATTTTGATTTTAAGGGTCCTTTCCTTCGCCTAAAAATAATTTCTGTGAAAAGGGCGACATCTTTTCTTGCCAAAAAAAGTGAGATTCTGCATCAGGTGCATTTGCGAACTACGTGTTTTGAATCATCGCGTTTATCAGTCGGTTCAAAGCAAACAACATTATCTCTGTATGTTAAACAAACATGCATATACGTACATATACAAACACGAACATTGCCTCATGGAACTGTTCATAAAAATGACGATGTATGTCTCTAAAGTGATTGTCCATTATTTAGAAGTCAAGGCCGCTAATGATGCGGCAAATGAAAACAAAGAAAAAATAATTGTGGCCAGTTACAATCATGTCGTGATTGGATTAGTAATTGAAATAATACCTCTTTTGCTGGTGTTTTCCACGGAAAAGGTTTTGTTTAATAGTTTTACTGCTACTGTTTTTAAATACACTCTTGTTCGCTGTTTCTTTAGAGAGTTTCGTTTTCAGTTTCTTTCTTTTTTAAAGTCTGCTGCAGTTGCTATTTCTCGAAAGTTTTATCAGGTGAAAATAAGGTATTTAGTAAAGCTTGCTTTAATGTTGGTCTGTGGATGATACGAAATAATAATTTTACTCTAGTTTTTCTAACTGGACGTAAACAAATGCGCTATGTTGTCGTTCCGCACGGTTAGTTCAACCAACTGGGGGATTCTCAGTTACCTCATTGTTATGCAGCGCCAACGGCATCGTATCACGACTCTAGTTGTATCTTATCTGCGACTTCTAACATATTAACACTACATTCAAATTTCATTCAGTCTTTTCTTTTTTGATTCAAGGTTTTTATTACTTAGATGGAATTATTATCATTAGTGGCGATCACAATTTAAGTCAAATTGTTAACAACAATAGCAGGAAAATGTCGTGTAAGGACAAACTGAGTATTATTTTAGGGGTTCAGCGAGGTATAGTTACGATGATTTACTTGTTGTCAACATCCCCGCTTTGGGGCATCTGTAGCCACGTAAGGCACGAGCCATGTCGCCCGCTCACATGTGACTTTTCAAGAAGTCAATGAAGAACTTATCCCAATACAAAGCTTCATACTCTTCCTTTCTGCTATTTCATGTTGTTAAAACTATACGGCAATCATATTGTACTTAAGCTATTTTTTTCTAGGAAGATATCATTTGAAAATCAAATTGATTAGCTCGTCATACAGTTGCGAATAGTGAAGGTCGGAGTTTGCGGAATTGCATTCATTTACTCAATGCTACTTTTTTCTTGTGCCTAGCTACTTCTTAGTAGGTAGTCTTAGTTTATTTTGTAAAACTCAATTTCAAGATCAAGTACCAAGCATTTGTAACTAATATCTACCTAGAAGAAAAAAGAGGTTGCAGCGAAGTGATTGAATCATTTTGATTTCACTCTCACTTACAGAATATTTATCACATAGATAGGGGACAGTATTAGCACCGAAACCGATATTCAAATCAGAGCATAGCTGTTTATAAACTTATTGAAGATTCAGCTTAAAGTTAAATCGCCATAAAATAAAGTTAATGGTTCAATGTAAATTCCAATAAATTGACGTGCAATTATTTCAGCGATGCCATATTTTATCTCCGTAACAATTCACTCACAATTATTAAATGTACTGAAATGAATGCGCTTGCAAATTAATTAATCAATTTTATCATTTCATGTTAATTAAATTGAGGATTAACATGATTACGTAAGATGTTTTAAAATTATATTTAGTGTAAATGCGTTTACAAGTACCAATTTTCATTCTCCGTCCAGGGAGTAAGGGTTATACCTTGGTTATACAAATATTTTAAGATAAACACTGGTAAAAAATCCAGTTACGTTCTTTTTGCGTCTGTATTCCATGAGATCTCGTTTCACATATTGAATATTAATACGTGAAATAAAAAAAATGCAATTATACCTATAATTAAGTTAAAATAAATACGTTTATTGTCAATTAGAAGCGGTATCCATGACATAAATAGGTTCTATTCATAACAAAGCGATCGTTGTAAGTAGGATCATAAAGGCGATGTAATTAAACTAGGAAATTAGCATTTACAAAGCTCTTCATACCTCTTTCAGTACTTATGAATTTTATATCATTCCCTAGCGAAAACGCTTCATGCTATTAAATTACTCTGAAATATTAAATTAAATAGTATCTAAAATGTAAACTTTCATGAGTAACTTTCAAAGCAAGAATCCAATATATTATTTGAGTGCTCTGAGGATTGGGAATTAAATACAGCACATAACTGATCTACTATGGACCATTTATCACGACGAATGTTAGGAAAAACATTTCAAGAAAAGTCTGTATTTATTATGTACGAAACACTTGGGTAACACTGTCCGACATCTTGATGAAGTGTCGGAGTAAGGGAAGAAAATAAGATTATCACAGTAATATTAAAGTTGGCAGTGGTTTCAAAATTACAGTGAAAATTCTTTCTGTTACAAATATTTGTATACATATAGATCGTTTTATCCTTTAATCTATATTTAACCATAGTACTGGCAACCAGAACGTCTAAGATTAAAAGAGTATTTTTTTTTCACAAGTTGAAATGTTCTAAACAAAAATACAATAATAAATGAATTATTAGTTTATTATAGAAAATATTATGCCATTAAGAAAATATGAAGTGACAGATGCTTTATAAAACAATAAATCATTTAAAAATCTATGTACAGACAAAAGATGATTGTCTTGTACAAGCGTCAACATGCTAAACTATTCAGATGTTTGTATAAATCATGGTTTATGATTCCACAGCTATTGTTATTGGTTCCCAAAGTACTTCTTTAACTAAGTCTTTACTTCCACACTTATTTTCCACACGATCTCAGCCTCTTACCTCTCATTCATAAAACCCCGCAATTTTTCAACAAAGTGAATGTCTAAGCATAGAAAAACTTCATTTAGAATTTTGCATGCATGCTAAGCACACGTCAAGACATCACGTTCCGTACATTTTAGAAACGTGAACTGGGTCAGTGTAAAATTGTCGCCCAGTTTTATACGATAAGGAACCCGGAATTTTCAAAAAGTAGGGTTTAATCCCGCCAACTTAGTTAAAGTAGTGGTCTTTTTATTTTGGCTGGTTTATTGGATACTGTAATACGTCGCTGTATTATATTTGTTGCTACATGAGGTTATTAAAAAGCACGCGTTTAATTTTTTGTTCTCTAATGAAAATATTTAGAAGGCAATACTTTAAAAATATCTACAAAATATGTGACCAAGGGTTAGCATGATATGAAAGAGCCCAAAAATGTTAAATATTCATGCCACAACCAAATTTCGTGGAAGCAAAAAGGCCGACATATACAAAGGCCATCCTTTAATGTATGTAGTTATATTGATATAAGTATCTAGCTAATATTTTCGTTGTGTACTTACAAAAGGGTTGGTTATCTAGCTGTCGTAAATCATATTTCAAAAATTTAAAGAAATTTTGAATCCTCGTTTAGTCCTCTTGTCTGTAGACTGTGGAGGGTCAACCAGTTGACCTATAATATTTTTTTAATAACCTTAAACTGAGCAGTAACAAACTAGTGATGACTAGATAAAACAAAATAGTGTGCTCAACACCTGTTTTGTTTTTATTCACAGTACGTCATCCTATTGTTTTGTCTCTATCTCTGATGGCACGTGCCTTACGATAAACGTGATCAATAATCAGGCATTATTATAAGGTTGTTTGTTTTTACAAGTCAGTTGATGACACTCATATTTTTTATCGGTCGTCATTTGTTTTTAGAACGTCTTTAGCCACGGTATTGTACGGCAAAAAGATGTTTCTAAGAACTTAGGTGTTGTTATGTTTCTGATAGAAAAACAGCAACTATGTATAGGGGTATTCTAGTGATACCGATTGCCTTCTAAAGAAGGTACCTAAATCTCCTCACTAATGTCTGGAAAAGAAGATCCTTAAAAGTACTTAGAACTCCAATTAGAAACAGTTTTTTAAAGGCGGAAATTAGCAAAGCTTTTGATTGTAGTACACCTCGTTACTTCGTTAGCGTCAGGACCGCCGTCACAATTCTCCGATCCTCTCGAAATACATATAGAGAGTTGCTACCTAATTGCTACCAGCTACCATTAGTTGCTACCAATTGCTACCCTCGTGGTTTTGAAGATATTCAGCATCCAAAGGTGACAGCCATTCTGATATCAGGATGGCTGTCACTTTTCCCAGTGTGAAGAAACGGCGCAAAAGTATTGAGTTTTTTTTTCACCCAGAGTTGCTACCTAATTGCTACCCTCCGGAATTAAATTTTGGGCCACAACGATTCCCTGGATAAAAAGATATTTAAAAAATGAGTTTTTACGCCCTGCCAAATTAAATTAGCAAGCAGTTAGTTAATACAAATGAGTACTTTTGACGTAGGCGCTATCTATTATAATCCGACAGCAGATATAAATGCGGCCGAAAAGTGAACTAAAGCAAGCCGCCATCTTTGAACATCATTTTTGATTAGGTGTATTTATAAATGTTACCTGTTAAATGAAATTTCCCGAAATGCATGAAAAAGTATTTATTATAATTACCTCAGCCTTCGATTGTTAACACGAAATAATTCAAAATTTATTAAATCATGTCAGGGTATGATATACACTCTTTTGCAAAAAAAGCGGGCACCTATGCGATATCTTAGTTTTAAGGACTTTATGTGTGTTTCAAAGGGTTTTAATGATTGTAGTATGTTTCTAGCATCAAAAAGGTTAGCCAAGCATGCGTGAGAGTGTATTCTAAATTTGAATATTTTAAAATTGCTAAAAAAATGGTAAACCTTGTTTTGGACTAATCGCTGGCAGAATGTTCGTCGGTGTTTTGAAAATTTTTTAGTCCTTAAAACTAAGATTTCGCATAGGTGCCCGCTTTTTTTGCAAAAGAGTCTATTTTAAGTCAGTGACTGAAATAAAAATATTTTTTAATAAAATCAATATTGTTTTACTGTGACCAAATCAGTTCATGTTTTACGTAGAGTTGGGTATGATTTTTACACGACTGGCCTTACTGGATGTTTTCGTGTTAACAATCGAAGGCTGAGGTAATTATAATAAATACTTTTTTCATGCATTTCGGGAAATTTCATTTAACAGGTAACATTTATAAATACACCTAATCAAAAATGATGTTCAAAGATGGCGGCTTGCTTTAGTTCACTTTTCGGCCGCATTTATATCAGCTGTCGGATTATAATAGATAGCGCCTACGTCAAAAGTACTCATTTGTATTAACTGACAGCTTGCTAATTTAATTTGGCAGGGCGTAAAAACTCATTTTTTTAATATCTTTTTATCCAGGAAATCTTTGTGGCCCAAAATTTTATTCTGGAGGGTAGCAATTAGGTAGCAACTCTGGGTGAAAAAAAAACTCAATACTTTTGCGCCGTTTCTTCACACTGGGAAAAGTGACAGCCATCCTGATATCAGAATGGCTGTCACCTTTGGATGCTGAATATCTTCAAAACCACGAGGGTAGCAATTGGTAGCAACTAATGGTAGCTGGTAGCAATTAGGTAGCAACTCTCTATATGTATTTCGAGAGGATCGGAGAATTGTGACGGCGCTCCTGACGCTAACGTTACTTCGCTGCATATTCAATTAGCTGCATATCAAATGCTGAAGGGTTAGATAAGAGTCGGTAGACCAGCATTTCAGTTTAATTGGCACGCCCTTTCAGCCGTAATCAAAGGCAAAAGTTCTGAATTAACTTCAGGGTGGTAAAATGTATTCTTTGTTGAGGCGGTCGGCTCGTTTACTGATTAAAAGCGAATTTTTAAGTTGCATTGATTGCAGGATTTTTATTGTACTTTTTGCATGATTAATGAGTGCCCGAATTGTTTTAAGGTTTTATTGTCTGTCAATTAATTAAGTGGAATGTCGTGAATTTTATTCATATGAATTTTCGAAAAAATATAATTGTTCTTCCAAATAATTCGGTCGTTAAATTGGTTTCATAGAAAAGACTTACTGTATTCCCAAAAAGTAATTAGGTAATCTGGTCGTTCCTCCCCAAAAGGTATTTTTTACTTTTATCGACTATTCCTTCGTTCCTGGCCATAAACTCGGATTGGGGCATTAAAAACTTCGTGAGTGATTAAAAGTTACCCTATTCAATATTCCTTATCACCTAGGAAATGGAACTTTTCTTCCGTTAAACATAATTGGTTCTTTGAACTGCAGTGCCATGCCAAGGGTGTTCAGCTTAATTCCAGCCTAGTTTCCAACGAAACCTTGCCAACTGCAGCATTAAGTAGTAAATTGCCTTTTTCCAGACTATGTTAGGGAATTACTTGGCTTGTATTTTAGGTCATTTGGGAAAAGTATGTGCGGTTATTTTTCTCATTTCAAAATTCGAAAAAACGTTTAAATATACGCTGGAAACAGCGTTTGAGCTGTTTACATGTTAGCACAAAAAATATTTCCGCTCATACAAAGTTTACAAACATATTGAAGTTTCTTCTAAATCTGGTTTTATTAAAGACAGTTGACCTTTAGCTAACGTTCTCGAAGATCAACCAAATTAGATTTCGCCGTAATGAAACATTATATAACAATGTCTATTTATCAGGGCTTAGATCGTTTGTCCTTCTGTCCATGTAATTGCCTCATCTATCTATCTTTACATCTGATTTATCGACGTTTAATTTGTTTTCTATATGACTTGAAAAAAAAAAATGCGTTTACAGATGGCATATAACGATTGTCAGGAAATTTTACTGTACACGAAACTTCCACCTTTTTTATTAAGTCAAAGGAATGAAAATATCTCGACAAACGTTATTGAAATCTGCTTCGAAACACTTTTTATTCAAAGCGTTTATTGGAAGTTATTGGGATGAATAAACTTTGGTATTGTCTAGCTATTATTGGAAAAGGTTCTGTACAGAAGTTGGTTTAATTAGTTATCCCCTAACGAAGGAATTTCCAACTGTAAAGACCCTCAATTAATGTGTATAGGGTCTGTATAATATTGTTGCTTGTTAGGCCAAATGTCGATTAGCTGAATTTTTGCGCCATTTCAAACGAGTCTTGGGGTAGACTGCGGAGTCTGCTTAAAGACACTACCTCTAGAAAAATACTAACACTAACATTATATTAAGTATTTTATTTTTGTATTTGTATATTATGCAATTGTTGTTTGAATTAAAAGTTGGTTGAATTGTATGAATATTTCATTTTGAAAATGTAAGAAATAATTAAAAACTTATTTGTTTCAGGTAAATATATTTTTCATCCTTTTCATCGAGACACGGTAAAGTAACATCGTATTATTTTATCAGGAAAACTGAATTTCGAATGATTAAGTTTTGTACCGTTCATTTTAAATTGCGGAGTTGAGACGTTAAAATAATTTCGCATGTGCTACAGGCAAATTGACAAGTTTATAATTATTCTGGTTGTCACAAGAAGGCTTATTGAATAATGTGTTCATACATGACATCTTGCTTTTGTACCACCGACTAGTGGGAACAAATCCTATTAAATATAAAAGAGGACATGGCAAATCAACAATTCATCAGGAATGACTAAAAACAACAGAGAACTTTATTATTCTTCTCAATAAAGTGTTTCTCTATTTGACAAACTGTTTCCCAGTTAATTTGCTTTTGATCTCCAGTTCTCTTTGTGAACGCTTCTGAACTGTTCGGAATGTGGCTAATATTTACTTTGTTCTTTTATAGAATACAATTTTGCGAACTGAATATTTTTTGCTAATTGGAAGATTTTGCTTCGGGGAGGTATATGAAAACCAATAGGCTGTCCTTTTTAAAATGTAATGGAATTTTAATAAATGATTACAAAAACTGAATATCATTCGAGGTATGTCTTTGAGCTCAATATTTCTGAGGTATTCGGTGCCATGGTCAATAATTTATTTTACTCAAAAAGTTAGGTTATAAACCTCTTCTGTCATTCTGATTCCAAAGAGGCTGCGAACTTTATTATCTAAAGTGGCAGAGCTTAACTGAGGGTTAGAAATTAAGGGACATTTGCTGGTACCTCTTAAATCATGGTCTTATCTCCTCGGAGCTCCATAAGTATTCCCGTATTTTTTAACGGAATTTCTCTTGGGTGTGGATCTAATTCCGTTGCCTTCATTGCCTGCATATAAAATGTTGGCCATGTCTTTTTTGAATTTCGAATTTGGCGTGTGCATTTTATTCTGCGTCTTTAGCATACTTTACGATCCTGATACTAATTGAAAACAGCTGTGACAAAAGAGACAAACAAAAGACTGAAAAAGTAAACAGGAAGTATTTTGTAATTGAATATCAATTGACCTAAGTTTGCTCAGTGTTTGTGTTATATTGTCACTGATTGGAAATACATGCACTAATATGTGTTACTTACCTCTAGTTTAATATCGTTTTGTTGGTTGAGTACTACCGTAGCTTTCAATGCTATAATAAATCACAGGAGATATACCTCTGACGACTGACGTCATCTCCATAATTCCGCAGAAAAAAAGGAAAAATAAAATTGTCGTTGGCCGTCCCCTGAACATAATCCCTTTATCCTTTCATATGACACCCATGGGAAGTGACGGGAGATTTATCTGTAACCGGAACCACACGACGTGGTCACGTGACATAATATTTAGGAGTGGTAACACCTTTTTGGTCGACCTTTTTTGCAGGCTGGCAATGGCAATGCTACATGTTTTTTCTTTATTGTTTAAAATAAGAACATGTTACATTAACCCCTTGTGTGCCGATGCGCGGATTCACGCGAGACACAATTGATTTTCTATTGTTCTCTAATTAGTGGCATTCAAGCAATTAATGTAAGTAAATAGTAAATAAAAAAAGGGTAAGCAGAGCAAGATTTTTTGTATCACTATATTCATAGATAAGAACGTTATTTAAGATCAGCAAAAGTACGTTCATATATACAACAAAGTCTAATTTCATCTTCACCGAAGCCAATAAGTATAAATGTGATTGGACGTGTCCATAAAGTGTTGACCTAACGTATGAAGAGCAATCATAGCTCTGATTAGATTGCTCCACTCATATTTGTTTAGGTTATGTTTGAACAGTTCGGTTCAGAAGATTCACACATTGGCAGACAGGGTTCGACTGGTTTTGCCTTTGAGTGTCTTGCTATATTGAAAAGGAAGCTGGAAGTTGGTTAACTAAGTCACATCATATACACACACGTTGGAGCTCTCGCTCACTTTCTTGACCGACAGTTTGATCGAGATATAAGAATTAAATCACTCATCATCAGTATGGAGATGAATCGTAGTGCTAGATTACAACGACCAGCTATCCAACCGATATAAAGTAAACTAAAAAGTTTGATTGAATTTACGATGCGTCTGCAAAGTAAATTGTCAACCAACCATCGGGTCTACAGATAGGGTCCGAGCAAAAGCGGTCTTCAATAATTATTTGTGTTTCGCCCATCAATAAACTTCCACTTAATAGCAACATTTACAAACTAATCTGCCCTAAGAGCTCGTTATTACCAGCCCTACAGAACCCGTTAACAGCATCATTCGCAAATAATTCTAAATATTTGCTTGAACTGTTCGCAGTTTGTGTAAAACTGTTGAATTTTGTATAAGTAGGCCGCAAGCCTCGGGGAAGCCGCGGAGAGCTCGGCTTTGCTTCTTTCTTACTTACTTCTTAGGTGCGGTTTTACAGTCACAGTCCGCTGGTAACCTAATTATTATTGTCTCACTGAATTGGGAAATAAATTGTCTTGATCAGTAGATGTTTTTTTTTTCCTTTAGATGCTGGTTAATACTGGGTTGATCGTTTTGACCTTGAGAGTGACTGAAAAGGGAAATTTCAGATTTGGCGCTAGGCATTTTTTATTATCTAAGAAAATGAGTTCAAGATCACATTTTACTCAAAACAACTGCAGATATCCCCTCAGAATGTAAAAAGGAACACCGTAGCCTTCTCTATAAAGCAGGGTTAACATTATTATGGTATTTCCCTGAAGGTATGGCGTCTATGGCGAGCAGTGCTTCTCCGGTTGCCATGGTGATATCCGTCCACGCTCCTCTCTGGCGCCGTCCTTTATATTCCATTTGACATATGATGCTTCCCATGCCTGACAAAAGCTATTATATCCGATGTATTTATTTGGAAAATTACGACGGTAGAAGCTTTTGTGAGTACTCGTTATAAGGAAGGTTTTTCAATGTATTTTTGTCTCGGTATACGACATATCAGGGCTTCTTTGAGAGTAAATGTATCAATGAACAATCACTCAAATGGTATAAAAGGGATCTCCAAATATCTTCCAGCTACTCTTTCTTGGCCCGTAATGGGTTTTGGTAATCTGGCTATCACTCTGGAGACAAGCGTTGGTGGTATTGTATTCAGCCATCTATTGTCACGTCAGTATCTTAAGTAATTACATGTGGTAGGTGTGATCTATTGTTTGTTATTTGACCTTTATACATTAAGATAAAAATATACTCGGGAATATTCACAAGGGACATAAAATCGTGCCAATCCCTAATGAGGCCATTCGAAAGAGCAGATTTTAACATTACAATTGAAATGACACCATTAAAACTGCCTCGGTTTGTGTTAAAACTTCCACTCTTCCCAGCGTGCACTCTAAACGGTACACATTTATTATTCAAGAAGGTAACGCGAGGAATAGTCTGAAAAGCGCCGGCTGCTCTAAACATAATCTAAGTTTGTGCGGCTCACTAATCTCTGGCACAATGTAACACCTGGCCTGGCACGCGTTTGCTGCTTAATTAGACGAGGTGCACTCATGCCACGCGCTAGGATTACAGGCTGTTGATGCCATTATATGTGCAAACAATGTTGGGCCAAAGATTACGAGTTTTATGGGAGCGTGAGCGCGAGCGAGTAACTCAATCTCGCTAGGGTTTGCAACAAGATCAATATGATTCTTGTTCCTCTTTGTTGAAGGCTGATTACAAGTTTGATTTCCTCTCTCTGATCTGGTTTCCACCCAAGTGTTGATTCTACCTCTATGCAACATTTCTATGCCAAGCCATTCTCTAATCCCGGTAGTAACACTGAACGTGATCTTCTAGTCAAATGCGTCGAATAATTTGATTTTGCCTTCAAATGCGATCAAATCTTGAAGTCAAATCCATTGTTATCAGTTGGGTCTGAAAAAGGTTCGACAGATCACCTGCAGAATGGCTTAGGTTACAAGACGTGGGTCAATCAGATCTCTTGGATTACGTCGGCCCAATCGGATCATTTCTGCAACTCCTCTGTTTTTGCCGACGCAGTTACAAATTAGACCAGAGACTTTCGTCATTGAAACAATAGTTATCTCAGATATCAGATATTTCGTTCTATTGTGTGTCGACAATAGATGCTCTAATGGAAATGATTCTCGTAATTTGTTCTCTTAGCTTGTTAAAACGACGTTGTTTTCAGAAATATTTCATTATTATGATAATTGTTGGCGGTTTTAGGGCATCGTGTAAATAGGAGCGTTCTCATTATTTCTTGTGTTTTGTTCATAATGTTTTGGTTTAATTCTTGCGTCTTAGTGGTAACATTAATGTTTATTTTTTAATGTTGCTTACGTACAAAGTCACCGAGTCGCTTAGTATGGAAAATTACTTATTGCTGAAAAATATTTTAATGAAAACATTTCCTCAGTGCTTGATAATGTGTACATGCATGCTCGTTAAACCTGTTATGTACCTGTAAGATAATGCTCAAGTAATTTCATTACATAACCTCGTGAGCAGTTGACACGAACTGTAATTCATACAATGGCTATATTCTCATGTAAATATTTCTCGAAGCTGGGTCTATGGTACTTGAAGGCTACGAGACAAACCTATGGCTAAAACTAGGTATTATTGTACTGAAACACCATAGTATTAATAGCATTTCATGTCGCTCATTCGTGACCGGATGAATTCATTATGTGGGTACCAGTCGCAATTGTTATGCTGAAAGATGCGTGTCGTGAAGATACAAGTTAATATGCTATTTTGTTCAGCATTTGTTGAAATGTGAAACGGTAATGCAAGAAATTTTTTTCAGTATTTTTAATACAATATTACAATTATTAATTTTATAAGTTAAGTCATATGGGGCAGAAGGAAATGGATATATCAAGTGTACCTACTATAAAATAGTAACGCAGATGAGCAATGATGAGAGAGATACTCATCATTGCTCATCAGTAAAGTTTGAAGAAAATTATTTCCATCCATGACACTGGATATCTTCAGAGGCAGCTTATTGTTGATTTTCGCATTATTATTCGTAGTATAAGAGTAAATAAGTATATGTGGATGGATACACCCACATACATTTATGTACCTATCTGCCTATAGGTACCTACGTATTAAGGTTGAGGCGTCTCTATGGTTTTACTTGGCGACATGTTTCTTGTTTACGAATCTGAATTTGGAGACGAACTTTTTTATAATTTTTCTGTGATACTGGTGGTTAGAACTTGTGTGATAGACCGATTGGAATATTTTAAATGAAAGAATAAGTACTTAAGTCAATGTTTAAAAGAAACAGCCTTCAATAAATATCTGGCTTCTTCCCACACGCTGTCGTTATGTAATATTTAAGTTTGCTTATTCTACACAAGATCCTGCTAATATTTCATGAATCTTTACAAGTTTGTAATAAAGTATGTAGTTTTACGGACTTCGCAACAATATTCTTAGTTTATTAAGCTTCGTTGAGGTTGCGTGTTTCTAAGGTCAAAAGACGGCCTGATTTTGGAAGTTAGTCGGAAAAGTTTTCAAAGACTGTTACCTAACTAGTACCTACCATTTTTGTTCTTTGGTGTTTAAGGTTCATCTACATATGTTACGCCTTTAAAACACGTCTTTACCTAGTGTATCATTTCCCGTCTCATAGATATTTGTGGATTGACAGGGGCGCCATCTGCCAGCAATGTATGAAAAGTGCATTTTTGATAGAAAAAGTAAAAAGACCAAACAAACCAAACCATCTAATACGATGTAAACACATGTACTTAGCAAGTTCTCGCTAAAAATAAAGCAGGATTAAGGTACTATCTTTTTCCTAATCGGCCTTCTACACGTTCGAACGATAAAATTCTCGCCCCATTTGCATATGCAGTACCCATAAGCCGGCGGTTTACGCCATCCCGATAGTATTTGCATGGCGAAGACATTTGACCCTCGTTTGTTTCACGAAGTAAGGAAGATGACCGGAGATGCTATAATGCAGGTAGGTCAGGCGCCTTCTTCTAGGTGAAAACGTACGGTGGGCATGACCAAATGGATCAGTAACGAGTGAACTAACCAGGTGTTCGAGTTCTTTGAGACATCTGTCAACGATCTTTGGTGTCACAAAAAATATCGAGACCAAAGGAGGCGTATAAGGGCGAAGACAGTAGTAGGTAATGTTCCTCGTCCACCGTATTTTGTCGCGTTACTATCTTAGGAGATTTTCCGTAATGGCATCTCCGCTAGTAATTTTGTTATCTGTGGTTAGTGCCCTAACAACAGACAAACACATACATACACATGACAAACCCATTGTTTCTTTATGACGAGCCCGGAAAATCGCCGAACCTACGGAGGTCAAGGTGTTCGGAAATGCCGAATCATCTAAAACAACATTCTACCGCAATTATTTTCGAGTTACAGTGAGCGTAATCGAGTTTTTGTTTTGCTGTTATTGCGAGTTTAAAAGTAGCCTGTTGCATATTATTATCGAATTGACAAAAGTTTGCTGGATTGATATGTACTTACTGAAAGTTAAATAATAGGAATCATAAATATTTTAAATCATTGTATCACTCTACGTTTCGCTGTAAGAGAACACGATTCTGGGGTAAGCTCGCTGTTATAATATAATCTGTATGTAATCTATGTGTCAAAATATATTTATTAGTGTCCGTAAAGCAAAACAAGAAAATTCTATGTAACTGACATTACTTCCTTTGACCCTCTTCAATCAATTTCAGAACTTTTATAGTGTTTTTTAAAGGTCACCGTTTTAATACTATATACTATGTACGAATTTTAAAATGACGGGTTTTCTTCCAAATCAAGTTGCAAGTTAAACACGAATTTATGTATATTCAGACTTGTTAGTCATTCCGTTCCGACTTGGAATCTGGTTGAAGCTCAAAGAGTTTGCATTTGAAATACATTTATTTAATCTTTATACGTTCATAAAATATGTAGTGGAATTTCTATGATCAAGTGAACAGCGATTCAATAAAATCTTCGTTCCTTTTACGAACTGTTTGATCATCGATTGCTCTTGGCGTTCCTATTTTTAGATACTTTCTTTCTTTTGTAGTCGCAAAGCACGAGATTTTTTCTTTTATTTCGTGGAAAGGTCGGCTTTTTTCATACACAATTTATTTCTTAGTAAATGTTTATTGATACGGAATATTATTTTGAATATCATGGTAGCTTTGTCTTTGGTATAAGAACGAGATACCACGTGAAACAAGTATTTATGTTTTACATTATTGAAATAAACTGTCGAACTGTCCTTCTAAACAAATATAAAGCAGGCATTGTGTTACGTGTGAACATTATTTAGAATAGTTAAATATAAGAAATATATATAACCTAGATTGTATTGTTAACCATGCCATAAAAAGTACAAGTTACAGACTTTTAACACGAAACAGAAATTTTTGTAGCCTTAGTAACACAATGTTTAGTACCCTGATTATTTATCAACGTTATTAACTTCACACTATGATCTCTGAACATATGACGTTATTACCTAACATCGAATTATCTACATACAACATAGCACGTTCAGCAACCACTGGATCTATTAAAAAAAAAATTGTCTTAGCTAATTCACTAAGGGAAGGCAGTAGGCTACTTTTTATCCGGTTCCGCCGAGTAGTTTCCACAGCGAGCGTCTGAAACTGCTAGTGGAAGCTAGAAACCGAATAATGACAATAAAAGCCTAGACAACTCCGCAACGATGAGATTAAATAACTAAATATTCTCCTATTCTAAATCAACAACCTGTACTATTTGTCTAATGGGCTAGGATCGTCTTTCTTCAGCAAATTGCCTACATAACAATAGACTTTGTCTATGTGGATCATCTTACTAGGATGAGCAGTTTTATTTATGGGAAAACTATGTTTTAGTTCATTGACTTTTGTGTGTTTGTTAGGTTTTGTGACAGAATATGGCTTGTCTTTGGCAGTTGTTACGTTTAGTTTGAGGACTAGTTTTAGAGCTGAGTTGAAGAGGTCAGATAGGCAGTCAATCCTTGTAAAATACTGGTACTCAGCTCCATCTGAATAGACTGGAAGCCGACCCCAACAAAGTTGGGAAAAGGCAAGGCAGTTGAGGAATTTGATCAGTAAAAAGTTACTGATAAGCCCTCAAAATATAACAATGCTCTGTTTACGAAACTTATATTATTTTATCTCTGTATTTGTAATACATTTATTTGTACAAAAACTTACTTAAGATACAGGAGATAGCTTTTTATAGCTTTCCAGTAATGCTCTCAAGAGATTTACTGGCCAGTAAACCGTAAACTCGGAACTATTTTAACTTTAATCCACTCAGTTGGATGTACTTCACATTCTTACTTGATGCTGTAGGTATCGGAAAAATGTTTACGACGTATGGGAACGTTCATGTAAGTAGGGGGTAGGACTTGTTTGTAATGAAGTGCAATTTTGTTTTACTGCCATATGTATTTTAAAATCGAATGGAGAATTTAATTCTGTTAGGAATTAATGTCTTGTTTAAAGAATTATCTGAAAGAGTACCTAATTACACATTGTTATTGAATATGGAACAGTTAGCCTATGTATTATTCTTATGTAAAAGATATGTTAGAATTGAATATATTAGGTACTGAAACGATCCAGCAAAATCGGTTGAACAGTTTTTTGCAAATAACCGACTGAGCCACTGAGCGAGCAGCCTCGAACGTAATACGTCTCTTTTATCTAAAAACTTCAATAACTTCATTCCTGACCAAGGAACACTGAAATCCAGAAATCCGGGTTTCCGTTACTCGGTTGCGTGTTACTAAAGGATTTTAACTTCAAGTCTAACTTTATAAAGTTTATCAAATAAATTGTACTGCAGACATTAAAATTCTAACTTTTAAATTGGTTTTCTGATATTGTCTTTTTCAGTTAACATCGTATCCTTTTAGTTCGAAGTGCCAGTTAGATTGGAACTTAGTGAAAGATAAATAAGAAGACAGAAGTTTTGTTTAATTGGAAATATTTGTTCTTACTTGTTATACAGTTTGTATCAGTAAGATATTATTGGTTTAAAAATTATTAGCTCTACAAAGATATAGCAAACAAGATACACGCAACATCACAGAAAAAAGCGATTAAGGTGATGATAAAAGTTGATTAAGTCCTAGTTAGAGCATTCAATTAACAAAAAGTAACCTTTGTGCCCTTTGATTTTGTGACCCATGTCAAAAAACATTTATGATATGTATGTATGAGTAAATTAGTAATCAATGACACTGATAAAGATTTCCCAAACTTCACATGTCAACTGCCAAATGTCGTTACATCAAAGTATGCCATCTTCTACTCATCCATTTTGCAGTTCAGCAATTCTCTTTACATCATTATCTTAGGATCAAAGACGCTAACATGATCCCTATTAATTAACAGAGCTCAATCAAGCGTGCGCGGGGACCCTGCTAATTGGTTTACGAAATAATTACATAAGTATAGGGTAATTGACACGATGTGTACACGGGATGTAAGCTCGGATTTCTTGGAAATTTAATTACCTATGTGTATGTGTGTGTACGCTAAATAATAAACACACTTTAATTATGTGAAATTTTTACTTAATGCAAACTTGGTTTTATCCAGTCCATAGAAGAATTCGCCAACACCCATTATTACATTTTGTTTTTGTTCTGAAATTCGTTCAGATCCCGAAATTATCTCAGGCATCATATGAACCACTTTTAATTATAATAAGGTGAATTTCGACCCAAAATTTAACCGACAATTAAAACTAATCCTATCATAGTCCTCTAGTTAATAACATATTCATCGAAAACATTAAAGTGTAAGTCTCACTAATGAATTTGTTCGCATAGTTTTATCAACTACCTAACTGAGAGAGGTGTACCAATTAGTCACACAAATTCTGTGTTAACATTCCGAAAGTAGGCTGTAAGTATGGGGAAGAAGATATTTTACCTTTGCCTGTATTAGGGAAAAGTCGAAATAGAAACGTTAGTGTTTTTTGAGAAGGGTTGTAATTGTTAGTGGGGTTTTTGTTAGGCGCAGGGATGTACTATCAGCAGAAAGAGCGTAGCATTTGTTGACGTAATGGAAATAATTTTTTATCTAAATTAGTTTTTGGACTGCGATTAATCAATCTTGTTTTCATTGATTTGTATTCTGAAAGGCTAGAAGTTGGCGTTCTTATTTATTCACAATATATTTACATTAATTGAAAATAAAATAAAATAAACTTATATATATATATACAACTTAAAACTAATAAAGTGCATCAAAAAATTGCTCCTCATAAGAAGCTAGAAGTTAAGTTTAAAAAAGTATCTTGTAGCTTATTATTATTTCTTCAGGCGCAAAAAGAATCAGAACATTTAAAATCTGAATAAATAGAAGATTGCCTAACCCTTTCAATAAAAAAACCGTCATGTAAATCTCGAAAATTCACTTACTCGTTAGAAACTCAAACACGTAGATAAGCCTGTATCACAAGGCTAGAAGCCCGTACTACATTGTGGTTCCGAGTCAAGTGGAACTACAACATAAACAGTGTTGCAGACCGCAGCCGTGTTTATGCGATAACTTGCTAGTGTGCTGACAATAGGCGCTGTAACCAAGTATAGTAGTAATAGTAACAAGAAAAAATTAAATAGGATCGTAGAATCTACGTATATGTACGGATATCGTAGTGTATTTATATTTTGTATAGGGTTTAAAAATCCGTTCAGGATCTCCAAAATACTCGTATGTAAATGCACGTTTGATTGAAGGAACGCTTTTGATCGCTATTTCATCTGATGGCAAACAATTATGTGGTTTAAGGAAGAGCATGCCTATCTAGGAGTAATTTATTTGTGATCTAAAGACTCCCGTAAAATACGTAGCAAACCAAGCAACGTAACCCTAGTCTGGTTATATCATCTGATCAAAGAGAACATATCGTCTTCGATTCTCTGCGCTTTCTCTGATTCTTTTGCTCATATCTTTTCCCCTTTATCTGTTTCCCAAACTCCTCGAAATCTTGCGAGACTTCTAAAATATACCTCTCCTAACTTTCCTTCCTTCGTAAAATATTTGTGTACAATATCTAAAGTAAATACAATGTTTTGATACAAAACCGCTGTAACACAAAGTTGGTCAGCAAACATTTGATGAAAAAACTTTGATATTGTCATGATTAGCGGGGGATAAAGTAATAACTAGTTTTCCTCGCGTTTATTAAAACTACGAGGGACTGCAGGGACCGGGCAGTCGAGCACTCCTTGACGTCTGCATTATATTTGGATTTTTATTTATTTTTTGTTTGATCTCGCTTGTCTGTTGAAATGAGCTTGGGGATCTAGTGCTGCCTTTAGTTTTGAAACTGTGGGGTATAAATAGTTATATGCTAGTGTTAATATTATATCATTATTTTCAGTAATATTCTTTGAGATGTTATTAATCCCGTAAATGTTATTGTATTCTAATGTACCTACTCGTAAGGGTATGGGTAACGCGCCGTTGTAATAACCGTTTAGTCATATGAAATATCGTAGGTATTCTAATATTTTAAAATGACTTGTGAAATATTTGCATACTAATGTAAATGAAGAGCATCTTTCTGTTTCCAGATAAAAACAAGACGTCTCTACCTAAAGATAGTAAAACCTCAAAGAAAAACCAAATTCAACCGGTTAAAATAGGACAAAGTAAAAGAGGTCGGTAAAGTTTTTCAAAATTCAACCTTCCTTGCCTGATGAATAACTTAATATCTTTGTTTAAACCCGTGCGGTCGTAAGTTTTCCTGTCCAAATATTTGAGGTAGTCAATTTTGCTAACTATGCAGTTAAAACATTACCTAGGCATACTATTGAGCCATAAAGGCCCCGTAATAGTTCTTTCACAAACATTCCGAGGGGTGTAGTCGAAAGTTCTAGATATGCCACAGTGTAGGCGGTTCAGAAAAGAAACTTGCTTCAGAATAACAAGTACAAGTAAATTATAGAAAACAGTATTGGGAAATCAAATGACCAATCCCATCGTGGGGTTGATGTGGAAGGAAGTGACAGACGTATGCCTTCTAGAGTCTTGTATGTTCGAGGGTCGCGTTAACTTTTTCGAAGAATCTTATGCATAAAAATATTATCACTTATTTTTAATAAAAGGTTGACAATAAAAGCCATTGGTGACTAATTGGCATGTGTTGTTCAATGTTTTTTTGTTTTAATGTCTGCTGCAAACTATCTAAGAGTATTAACCAATGCATGTTTTCTTTCAGCCTTAATTACTTCTTATTAATACATGTGTGTGTAAGTAACTTGATCACATATTTTTGTAGCCTTCAGTTTCTTATAATTAGTGCGGTGTGCCACGGAGTTCCATAAAGACCAACCACTCGCGATTCTCTTTTATTTTTTATAGATATAGGTGCCGTTAAATTAAACGAATGGTACCACTGTTTATTGTTTGCTACACTACAAAACTTTTATTGTGTGTTATTCACAAAATGGATTGTTGTTTCTTTTATTGTTAGTTTCGAAGGACGTACCTACATACTCACTTACATATATGGAAGTCAATTTGTATCTAAAGTGTGCGTGAGCTAGACGGATACACTACAGGCCTTACTGTAGTGTTATAGTTAACATTAAAATTAACAAAAGTAGGGGACAGAGATTTCATATGACAATATCCATTAAAAAGGTTACAATACTACGCCTTTTGCGTTTTATCGGCCCTATTACTGCGATTGCGGCTTCAACTAGAGAAGGTACACTCATACAGGGACGAGAGTGACTATTGTTTTAAACCGGCCATACGGTTCAGCCAATTACCGGACAAGATTGACCCGGGTCGGATATAAACAGGGCTGTTACTGGAATCGGCATAATCAAAGTGTCATATTTTATACGAAGCAGTATACTTGTGAAGTCGAGAGTAATGAGCCATTTCTAGTACTTTTAGGTTTATAGTCTGGAGTGAAGTGTTATCGTCCTCTGTTATTGTCTGATAATGTGAGACGTGAATATTATAGTTCTTCAGAGGTAGACAAAAGTCCTATTAAGGGTTTCCACCCACGTTTAATTTTACTTGTAACATAGTCATTTTGTTCTCTATGCTAATAACATAGCAGAAACAAAGGTCCTATCTATTATATTATCTATTGATTGACACCTACGCGCACTAAGACGTATTTTAGTGTGGGTGTACCCCGTTTAATGTATATTTGGGTTATCGAGGATGGTTATCGGTCAACGTACGTAAATATATTTTTGAAAAAAGTAAATTAAAGTTACTAATGAAGGCATTTGAAACCCCTTATCCTATTTCAACTATAATAAAAGCAGTTAACTCCTTTTCATTTGGGTTCATAAACCCACATTTTAATATGTCGTGCTAAGAAACAATAAAATGACGTACTTACTGAACCCTTTTACATAATATGAAGAGATTTCACCGCCATACCGCGTCTTGAGTACAGTTCCATGTTATTCTTCATATAAATTCCTGGTATAAAGTGATATGTACCTGTTTAATATCCCACCCACAGAGGAGGTTTATTAACTCCAATCTCTTGTATGAAGTTGGGATATTACACTTTCTCTTGTTTTTTTTTTTTGTAGAAGCTATGAAAGTCTTACTCAAAGTAAGAAGTTTCTGTAGTATTAATGGATCTAATGTGAGTGGACGTCGGACAGAGAAGTATGGAATAAGAACACATGCTGCGCCGTGTAAACCATTACAGGTTTATCTTTTAACCGAACGCGATATATAAGACACACACAGATAAAATATAGGGATACGGGAAGGAGAATGATGATGATTTATTGAAATATTGAAGAGTTGTCATAGATAAGAATATAGTTATAAAATTGTGCATTTTCTACTTAAGTTCGGACCCTTAATGGTGATTAAACAGGCTTTTCAACTAACACAATTTTCTTTCTCTCAACTGGTACGAAGAAATATTCACGGACTCAACCCATTTCATCTCAATCAAGCGTGAAGTAATTCCCGGAAAGCGACGCTTGCGACCTCAGAAGATGGCGCGCCGTGCTTTGAATATTCATGTACCACCAACACTTAACACCGTTGAGTACGCAAATTATTAAACAAATAATTATGATGGGTTGCTTATAAAGTATCTCAGGGAGCCTGTAATGTTGTGGGATGTAGGGTGATAGGTTCTGATTTCTATGTTTGTGTTGTTACTTTGAAAAATCTCAATAAATTATGTGTTATCTTGCGATTAGGCCACTTGTGAAGGCACGTGGCATATTTTTTTTACGAAAATACATTTATTTATCTGCTTTGTTTGTTAACATTTGTTCAGGAAGTGACAACGTAAATATAATTTCATTACATATGTTCTACCTATAGTATACTCTGTATACTACATAATATAGTGTGGAGTTGAAAAGGTTTTTATATATTATTTTATATAAAGAAATACTTTTTAACCCTTTCCTTTTATTCCCGTCTCAGTGTTATATTGTATTTTTCCGTGCTCTGAAAAATGCAAAAAATAATGTTGTTTTTCCTATGATGTTGAAATTGTGGCGATAGGCAGCTTTTCTAATGAATATTTATTATCAAACCGCTACACTCAAAACAAATCCTGTAAATAATTGTAATGACGTTGAATATGTATAAAGAATTAACGAGGCTGACGTCAGTCTAGTCAGGCTGAAAACTAAATGTGAAGTTTGTGGGCGAAAGCTTGGTATCAAGAATATTTAGTTCAATGAAAATATGTAGGTCCTGAAACATGTTTTAGAGGTACATATTTCGATAAATGAAAATGATGCATGCGTGTGGTATTTTTTATCACATGGATGAACTTAATAAGACCCAGAATAAACTGTCTACTTACGAAACCTTGTGTCATCTACCTATTTTGACCGGTTGATCAGTCTTGATTGGCCATTCCATATTGAAATCTCCCCGCATTAATTTGCAAACAAATACGTACTACTACCACAGTTTTAAATTCTGCCGCGATTTTAAACCAAGTAAGTACATAATGACCACCACTACCAGTGTCGGCGTTCCCGCAAACAATGTGCACGTTGCAGGAATTTACTGTTTAATTAAATTAATAAACTCCAAGAGCTCATATTCGCACGATATCGGCCACAGGAGCGTACAACAAGCTGTATGAAAACCGGCTTACATGTAGAGCCTACTTTGGGCAACTGAATTTTTTTAAGAGCGATTTTGTGTCATTATTTTTTAAAGTCTTTGTGCCAAACTAAACAGCATTAATTTTATTCGAGTTAATAGGACAGTAAAATACGATGCATTTCACGATTGGAGTGTTTTTTATTAAAAGTAGTTAGATACCTAAATCTTAAATATGGTTAACCTTTTCTTTGTTAAAATTAACCTACTACTGTAGAAGTTATATTCCTGTCTAAATTAATGCTGTTAAATTACTTTACCAACATGACAACGTGAATCAATCAGCCCCACATTCTCCCATCTCTTAGAAGTGTGATATAAACGTCTCACGCGCGTGACATCTTGCACATAACTGGGATGCTGGGCGCCGATCCATCTCGCCAGATGTTTGGCTTGAACGCGTCGTGCAGGACTTTATATACGAGTGTAGTATGCCAGCGATTTATATCACTTTGTGAGACTTATCGAAGAGTTTGTACGAGGACATCAAGGAAATAAGGACTTCTTTGAAAGTGGCTACTAAGTATGGCCATTGAAGTTTTGTATTCTAAAGTATTAAGACAGAAATGATGATGATTTTATGCCTAGATTGCCTACCTATTATCTAGGTCTTTCAAGTGTTCATATATAATCATTTAACTATTCTACACAAGTACATTTAAAGACAGATTTATACAAAAATTGAATTTGAAAATCATTGCGTCTATTACAATTTCAAAGATTGAATTGCTACTCCAAATACAGAAGAGCTCTTCCCAATTTGCGCGTCATAAATCACCCGAAAATGCTTTCTATATCTCTCCTTGACAGTTCAAAGCCAAACAAAAGTCTTTATTAATGAAACAGATGTTACGACGTTCACGAAGGAAAGACAAAATGATGGTGATGGTGTATTAGGAATTATTATGCAAACTTAAATATCGCATTTAGGCTCTAGACAGACGGACTGCATTTCAACTGCAGCAGTTCTATTGCAGTCGTGTCAACTGCATTCAAACTGCTGTTGAACTACAAAGGACCATGTGTCAAATTGGGCTCATTGTCCAACAGAGTTATAGCATATGCCGTTGTGAAGGTTTTTGTTTGTACTAAAATTGTTACTATGGACACTACCTTCAATTCCATGGCAAAAAAAAGATATGCACCTAAACAGGTTTTGTAGAAAAAGAATTGTTAGGAGTCGTAGTGCGCTTGGTTGTTCATGACATAAAACCTAATTCGCAGGATTTGATTATGATAGGATTATGGGACCACCTTCATCACCAGGTCAGGATCTGATGATGAAAACCCTGAGAAATCGAGGGCAACTTTCGAAAATTGTAGGCGTGCATAGGTTAAAAACTTGACAATGAGGTGTACGTTTGATAACACTATGCAACAGTGAAGGTTTGGAGCTGACCTGATGATGGAGACCGGAGAAGGTCGAGGGAACTCGACAACTGAATATGTAAACTACCTCGTGTTTGGGCTTATATTATTCGTATTGATGAGAACTTTCCACAAATGCGAATAGTGACAACTATGCTTGTCACTGAAAAGCCAAAAATAAAAAACTTTTTACAAAAAAATAAAACCGACTCCCAAAAACACTGAAAAGCAAAAAAAAAACTATTCTTAGGTGCATCGGCATAGAAGTCGGTGGCGTATAAACTCAGGAACATCCATAGGAGACATCAGGAGACTCCATCTCTAGCACAAAGAAGAAATCGTCCACGGACTGTCCACGCCGTGCTGTTGCGGTGCCGCTATACTGTGCCATGACCCTTACTGCTCGTGTCTAACAGGTAGACGCACAGTAGGAAGTTGTGCTCATATCATTTCAATAATATGGTATCTAGGGTTAGGCAGGCACACACAATTTAATCCACCGGCAGGATATTTAGACGACATTATTATTGGTATTGATTGAAATGTTAACAAAAATAATTTTAACTGTTAGCAGTTGTTTTATTTTTTATGTATACATTAAACCTGGAATTAAAACTAGATAAAGGTGTTCAATAACAAAACCTACAATGCCATAACAGCACTACTTTTTGCAGAATATTAGTTTATTTATGGTCGGAGAAAAATATTTATAGCAAAATAACCCAATGGATTCTTCGCAAAAATGAGTTTAAATCTTTATATTTAGTGCTTTACAAGTATATTCAAATTGGTCTCATCTCTGTTGGTGGGTGAGCCCAGGCTTCATACATTTTTGCCCATGGTCCTTTGCAGTTGGATTGAGCAGTTGAAATGCAGTCCGTCTGTCTAGAGCCTTAGAGTACACTATGCAGACTAAGCAGTCGGTCGACAGTTGCCCGATGGTTGCCGAAGAACTTGATTTTTATCAAAGTTTTTAGTCAGTCTGATACCGGCTAAATACCTGTTCCCGCCTGTTAATGTGCGTACTACTTTTCATCTTCATATTGATATTCGAGCCTAAAAAAACTATCGGCCAACTAAATATTTGTAATGTACTCTTGACAATACTAATAACGACCCAGTTTGAGAGGCTGCAAGAAAAAAGTCTTAAAAATAACACTTAAAACAAAAACCTCTATTTACATAAAAAGTATTTTATAAAAGCTATTTACGTTTTTCTAAAGTAGGTTATTAAATGGTTTCTATGTTAATGTTGCGATACCGTCTGGTCGTCGCTTCGTTTGCCAAAAACCTCTTGGGAATACTCCATTATGTAGTTTGAAATATGGTCACTGGCTTTTGAAATTGAATGAACAGTTGTTGAGAGATTAAAATGTAATCTTAAATGTAAATTAGGTTATTTCTTTTGAACGTTTGTAATATTTTATGTGATAAGAGTAAAGCAGTTTTTTATGTATTTATTTTATTTATTTACAAATTAAATTACTTGATGGTTTTTTGTAGGAATTTAAGAAAAATATTGATAAGATGCTGTCAAAATATTCTGTACTATAATACTTCAAAGATTATTCTTATTTAAATCAGCATACGTGCTATCTATTTTATCTCGCTTATCTTGAATACCTCTATCAATCTTAAAATGTGACATTGAATATGCATAAGTATAGGTCTTATTCATCTATATTTTATAATCAATTTTCCTCTCCATCTGTAATCTATAGCAATATTTTCTATAATAATTGTATAGAGATTTTTTCATGATCAATTGGTTTTGATATCGAAAACAGAGTTCGAAGCCCTTTGGGAATTCGATGCCGCAATCATCGGATGAATTACGACTCCAATCGGCTCACTTTTTTGTGTTTGCTATTGATTTGCATTTGTTTATTTTTGTGCTAGTGTGACCCAGTTAAAAATAACGTTGGCAAGAGTTATGTATAGTTTACGAATATGCTTGAACATTTGGAGATAAAATTATTGTCGACTGTTACTTTAAACAATTTCATGAAATTGGCAGAGATGTTTAGACCTGTCCTACCCCAAGATGCTATTAGGAGAATAATAAATGCCAACATGTTCAATTTGTAAAGTGGTGATGATGGCAACAAAACCCAGCTGTAGCTTGTTGTCTCGTAGACACAATAATGCTAGGATTACATTAACGCAGAGGCGGGGGCGGCCTAACATAACTGTGAACTGGCAAATGCGATGTTCTACATTAGCGTGCGAAGATTACTCCTACAGAATATGTTGTTCTCTCTTATAAGACCAAAACGTAGGAATATTATCACGTCAAATCCTTTGATACGAGCGATTTATCAACAGCGACCCGTCCCAATAGTTCATAGTCATCCCCAAAAATAACACCGCTCTACCTTCATACTATAAGCACGAACATGAATATTCGCCGTAACTTCCCGGTGTAGCACCAGCATAAGAAGTAACTATAAAAAGTCTTGCTTGAGTTAATTAATAGCTACTTAGACAGACGCCTGTAACTTCTGGCTCGCAATATGGCGTGAGCGCTTAACTCGGATCAAATAGGCAGGAATTAACGACATTCCTAATAAATGGGATGCGACATGCGATGCAGTGAGAGGAAGTTTTTTTGCATATTCCGATAAATATTGTCTTACAATGCTGTCTAGTTTCTCGTTTATCGTCGTTCCTGATGACATTGTTGGAAGCTGAACTATTCTTTTATTCAGAATATTTTCATTATGAATGATGAGAAGTCGTACTCAAATATAATCTTTTATCTTATAAGTCTTCATGTCACGTTAAATTGTCAATTGGAAAAGGAAGTACTAATATAAATAATCCAATAGGGTGATTTGATTCTGAGATGGTCTTAACAATATTTTAGGAAGGATAAAATAAACAATGATTTGATAGAACCATATTCATTTTATATAGAAAGATAACTTTACTATCTTTATCAACTATATGTGCGTTCTGTGTATAAATACAAAAATGATGGTTTCCAAAGTCGATAGAAGTCGTTCGAAATGTTCGATTGCGAACGCACGTTAGCTGTTATAAAAATAAAAGAAAATCACAAGTTATTTTGGGAATATAACCATGTCACGCAATATTAGGTACGCATTATGAAATGTAGCCTTTAGTGGTAGTAACATGATTAATTATTATATCAATACATTAATCAACTCTGCTTATAGCAATTTACTGATGGAAATAGGTTTACCTAATTATAGACAACTGTAAGGCAACCTGTAATTGTATTGTAATTGAGTTTTTTATAATATAATCATCCCTGTATAATATTGCTACTGAAAATGCTACTCATCTCAAAAGTATCTACAACTTTCCTTGGAATTAAAATAAAAGAAGTACACATTAATCGTAAAAATGCTGCAAATCCCGAACAATTCTTTGGAGAGAAGTCTTGAACTCTTAAAAATGTTATGTTAATCAGACACAATCTATACTAATATTATAAAGCTGAAGAGTTTGTTTGTTTGTTTGTTTGAACGCGCTAATCTCAGGAACTACTGGTCCGTTTTGAAAATTTCTTTCAGTGTTAGATAGCCCATTTATCGAGGAAGGCTATAGGCTTTTTATCCCGGTACGGGAAGTAGTTCCCACGGGATGCGGGTGAAACCGCTGGCAGAAGCTAGTCTTGCATAAACTATAGCAATTCTTAACATTATATTGGGTCAATAGCTATCGTCACTACGGACTTTTTTGGGAAAACTCAGTTACGTACGACACTAGGACAGTTCGTAATGTTGTTAACTAAAATAAATGTCAAAACCTTTACTATAATTGCCATCATAATATGAAAACAGAAAGGTTCAACCGAAAACTACTACTTGTACACGAAGTTCTGACAGGTCATTGACACCGTGACACATGAATGAACTTGAGTGACTTCAAGGCGTTGTCTTGACGTGTGGCTGATGAGCACGCGATCCTTGCTGCTGTGGTTTGAACGGTGGTGCCACTGGAATAGTTGTGGTTTCCTTTTAATTGCGGCGGTTTTCGACTTTACTAGTGAAGTTTCTAGGATTTTTATGGGACCAGTTTGGCTAAAAGCTAGTCAAAGGTTTGGTAAAGGATAGTGACAATAACCCTAGGATGGTTTCAAATTATGTACTTTCACTATGACAAGTATTGTGTATAACAAAAAGAAGTCATTATTAAGGTTTCGGAACATTACACTTAGGTAGCTGATACTTGTAGGTAAGCATGCCAACACATTTGTATTAATTTCTATGAGTGGTCATTTACATGGATAAGTTAACCTTAGTGTTTTAGGGCCTGAAATACGTTGATGACCCAGTTTGGCTTATCTAAAACAATACTTTAGAGAAACATTGTTATGTTGAACCAATTACTTAAATTACAAGTTAAAAGTGGATTGTAGAGTAGTCTAGTTTCGGTATTCGTCTAAGTTTAAACAAACATACTGCAGAGTTATAATTTTCTTTTATGTCAAGCCCAGTGTTCACGGAACACACATACATAATGAGCAATGACCTTTAATCGGAGAGTCCATTAGAGTATTGTTTATGTTTTCTAATCGGTCACTTAGCGTGTCAATGAGCTCCGCGCCTATTTACGGTCAGATCGCGTGACACTAAACGACACATTGCGTGCAAACTGACAACAGGTGTGATAATGCGTAAAGAGTTCAAACATTTTATTTGAATACTGTCTTCCGGTATCATTGAACATATTTGGCAATCATTACGAGTAGTCAGAAATCAGTAAGTCTGACAACCAGTCTTAAAAAGGGGTATTGGGTTGCCCGGGTAACTGACTTGAGGAGGTCGGAACTTATTAAATTTCCGAGGCAAGGACACGCGGGTCAGCGCTGAAAACCAGCGCTGTTGTCTCGTGCCTGCGTGCGCGAGGCACAGCATTTATGCTGAGCGCTGTCCCTTTTTCGCAAGGTGGCGCAAATGCAGCGTATTTACTAAATGTTTGTTTGTTCTGTAATTAGTTTTATTTGTTTTATTGCTTTTGCGTCGTTTGCGTTAATAAATGGTTTTTCTTTCTTTCTTTCTTTTTCTAGATAGGCAGTCGCTCCTTGTAAAACACCGGTACTCAGCTGCATTCGATTAGACTGGTAGCCGACCCCAATATAGTTGGAAAAAGGCTCGGGAGATAATGTTGCTTTTCCGTGAATATAATAGCTTATAATTACATATCTGCCCTAATGATGTAAGTCGCAACAAAATGTCGAATGTCAATTGTTTGATAAAAGAGACAGGTGTTTAATCCAAGTGTCACCTAGCTACTTTATGCATAAATCTAAAAAAAGATGGATCGATCGTGTGAAAGAACATATGGCTACAAAGCAACTAATCACACAGATGATGACTGATACAGATGTATGCAAAAATGCCAGGTGGGGTATTGCGATTGATCGCTGTATTATAAGTTATTTTTCTAGAATGTTTCAGTAAATGTTAATGCAATAAAGACGTAACTTTTAAGCCACATTCTGGTCGTATATTTCCAACTCGCGGAGCTCCGAAACAAATGGAATTAAATTGCTAAAAAGCAACGCTGAAAGTCGCATCTAGATGTTGCAATATTAAATTTCACATCGTCCTAAGTTTCACGAACCGACGTTTGCGCCGATCTTTTTCAACTAAATTCCAAGAAGTTTTTATTACGAGTGGTAAAATTGAAAAAGAGGTCCTATTGTTCAGCGGTTTGTCTCCAGAAGGATCGTTTAAGAAACTATCGCACCGATTTGTTTCTCTCGATGGTGCTGAGAAAAGCGTCTCTTGCTACTGAGCCGTAAAGTTCAAAAAAGATTTATTTGGCAGAATAAACGTTAATTCGCTAGCCATTTACAGGGAAATTGAGAAATTCAAAATTATTCTTTCGAAACAGGCAATATTTTAAGAAGTTGATTTGATTTGAACTCATTTTGGCCTAAATTAAAAGGTTGCTTTCCAATTGATTTATGTAAAGGAAAGATTAAATTGCCGTTGCTTGTGAATTGGAAAAATAAGTTCGCGTTTATAATTGCCTCATTGAAATTGCCATCACGTTGCAAAATAAGTCACCAGTAAATTAGATTTTTTCTTGAATTTTAATATTTGTTTAAAAATAAAAAACTTTTTTACAAAAAAATTAAACCGACTTCCAAAAACACTAAAAAGCAAAAAAAAACTAATTTAAGGTGCATCGGCCTAGAAGTAGGTGCCTTATGGATGTTACTAAGTTAATTTTGCCACCGCCTTCTAGGCCGATGCACCTAAAATTAGTTTTTTTTTTTTGCTTTTTAGTGTTTTTGGATGTCGGTTTAATTTTTTTGTAAAAAAGTTTTTTATTTACAGCTTTTCAGTGATTTGAATAGTTGTCCCTATCCATATAAGTGGAAAGTTCTCATCAATACAAAGAATATAAGCCCAAACACGAGGTAGTTTACATATTCAGTTGTCGAGTTCCCTCGACCCTCTCTGGTCTCCATCATCAGGTCAGCTCCAAACCTTCACTGTTGTATAGTGTTTTTAGGCATACACCTGAGTGTCAAGTTTTTACCCTATGTATGCCTACAACTTTCGAAGGTTGCCCTCGATTTCTCAGTGTTTCCATGATCAGATCCTGACCTGATGACTATGGGACCAACTGGCAGCTATTCCGCGTCGAACAAAAAAAGGATCACGTAAATTGGTCTATAAACCTCGGAGTAATCGATGTACATACATAGAAAAAAAAAAAACATACCGGCCGAATTGAGAACCTCCTCCTTTTTGGGAAGTCGGTTAATAAGCGTTTATAATTAACAGACAACAATTTATAAAAATCGTTGTTTTAAAGAAATGCTAGTCTCCATTATTGGAGTGAAGATAAATGAAAAGTGTTAAGAAAGCAATAAAGTTAAAAAATAATGACCTCGGGCTAAAACACTAAAATCCAACCTCGGAAAATATCTTACTTATATTCAACACATGTACACGGAAAATGTCATTTTTCCCACTAAATATTTCGTTCACAGTGACTTATTGTCACGCTACATTATCATATACGAGTGAATAATCACAGTTTTTACTCTATTTTCCACGATTTAAAATGATTAAAGGCCACTTAAGATTCCTTTGTTTTTGTTTGGTATCTTTTCTTTGTCAATGTTTGTCAGGTTTGCTTGTGGTAAAATGTGGGAGATGAAGTATTGTACTAAATACATGCAATGCAAGTTTTGTGAACCAATTACAAGTTTATAGCTTTAAAAATGGATATAAGCGACGATGAATATTAATCAAATACAATTTTACATAGACAAAGGAATAATAAATATGTTTTTAAGGCACTAAAATTAAATAGTGATTAATTTATTTATAAATCTTTGAATTTCAAAGTTAACTCTATGGCCCCAGGCACCTAAGCCTGTAGTTGTTATTTAATTTATTCATAACACAAGTTTTCAGCCTGAAACTGGAAAACAACGTTACAAACAAGTACTTACCTGCTATAGTGAGAAAAACCTTTACAGGCATGAAACAAAATATTTTCAGCCAAAATAAAAAAAGACGCAATAAAACAAATAAGCATACATTCCGTTCCACATCGATTGCTCCGCTGAAAGACAATATTTGTGCGCAATTGGTTTCACGAAGCCATATGTCTTCCTTGTAACCTTCAAACAAATATCACTACGCCACACAAATATTTGTCATACGGGAACCCGTCAAAGGGAACCTAGTAAGATATATAATGATGATACACATTTGTACGTTTTGGCAAATTCGTTAGTAACGCTCATGTTCTCTTTGTCACTTTTGTCATTGATCACATTGAAAGTATTTTTGGAGGCATCGAGCACAACTCTCTGTGACGTCGTTGTTAGCAGAAACGTCTGGACGCTCACCTACGAGGACCATTGTAGTGTCACTAACGAGTTTGACGAGCTTTTGAAAATGCTTTGTAGTGAGAAGTTGATACAGGTGGACGCTAAATAACAACATAAGATCTCTATTTGTCTTTGAATTATTCCATGGTTACCCATTAAGTAAGTAATAGTATATTGTGAGTAATTTATATAGCGGTACATTGCAGCCGTTCCATCAAACAGTTTGGACTGTACACCACCATTTTGTGATAACTTGCAAGGAAGATTTATTCCTGCTAATCTTTGGTCAAATCGTTCTTCTAGTATTCGAGCGCTATTTTAAACTCTCCAGTTTAAGTAGACAGCTACCGATTTGTCTGCTCGAACCTGGTTCAAACTAAGAAATCGGTTTAAGTATTATGGTCTCAGCTGAAAAATCTTTCTTAGCGATAAGACCGCCAACTGCACTTCTCTTTGTCTGTATGATTTCCTGTCTTGTTAAATAATTATGGTAGGTATACAATAAAAAACAATCTCTACATGGTAGCTTTTAACTTATTATTACATATCATTCATTATCTTTCATTCATAACATTCATTATCTTAGTATTACATAAATCATTTTGGGTTTAGAGTTCAGTTTTTAAAAGAACTGTTGCTCTCTACTGTTTTGTCTTTTTCATTTATATTTTCCTTATACAACCTTTCTTGTTTCACATTTTTCATAACAGTAAATATATAACTACCTCGTTAGTCGGCAATTTCCTGGTCGGTCAAGTTACCTCATATTATTTTATTACAAGCCATTAATGTATAATGTGGGTGTGCCATAGATTCAAATCTGTCAAACCCTTTTAAGAAAATTACTACTTTATATACTTATATTAAAGGTTGTTAAAAGTTTTTAAGATTATAAATATTTGACTTTACAATAGAAAACACGTTTAATAAAGGCAAAACGAACATAACCGGGATGTCTTGTATAACCCCCGGCATTCGGCTTTGTCCAAAGTTCAAGCTACCATTGAATTTGTTTCAATTTCATTCACTACTTAGATTCCAAGTTTGTCTGTACATTTTTCACGAGCTTTTAGTAAACACCTTTTTAGTATTGTTCGTATCGGGTTTCCATTAGCTTAATAGAAGTGTAGTTTAATGATTCATGAGTGCTATTTTGTAGTTATCTGTGGATAAATGTATGTTTCAGTTACGTCCGTTCTCTATATTCGATCTATCTCTGGTTTTGCTTGCTAGAGATAATAATTTGACATTCATAGTGATGATGTCCTCCTAGCCAATTATCGGCTACGGCGGCTGCAAAGAGTTCTCATGTAAAGAGGTTAGTCAACTGCGCAGGACATATTATAGTGCACAAGCATTTGCGCAGACACAGGTGCACTCACTATTCCTTCACTCTTATAAGCCCGATGGCACGGCAATCCGAGACGACCGAAGAGAGATCAGGCGCAGGACCGACATTTACGTGCTCTCCGATACATGGGTGTATCAATCACCAACTTCCAGGCTCCGGGCTGCTTTGTGAGTCTTCTAAAAGTCACAAAGCGATTTTGGCCCGACTCGGTAATCGAACCAGAGACCTCGTGCTCAGCAGCCGCACTTGCGACAGCTATAGACCAACGAGACAGTTGTGACATTAATAGTATGGGACTAATGACAACATTCTATCTCTATATAGTAAGCAAATAAATGGAGAGATGGATTACTGATAACGGTCGTTAGTTGATAAGGCTGTAATATTGGGTATCAAATAACATGATGTATCGGTGTAGATGGCAGTTAGATAAGTTTATGACATAGTTATGTAGTGACGGGTAAATCTTGGTTGAACGCTGTGCTGAATAAATGTTTGCTCAGTCTGATTGTGGCGTCACGACTGAGTGCAAGCAAGAGATGCATGTCTGGAAATGCTTTGCAAAGACTACGTACTAAGTGTATGTATGTATGTATATAGGTATATTTGTATCATGAAATTCAAATAGCTCAAGTTACTTAAATGATATGAATATTTATAGGACTATGTGTCCTCTACTATGCTCTGTGTAACTACAAAGCTTTTTAATACTTTGCCATACAGCGAATAATCAAAATACCTTCTAAAATACTGACTATAGTTTCCCTGAGCCAGTTAACTTTGTCCAAAGTATTCTTTTGTGCAGTACAAACAAGATGGCAGCCATTGTAAGGCTTTTAAAATAATGAAGTTTTGACACAAGTTAATGTTCCTAACTGGACGTAACGTTTGTTTTGCATACGAAACTAATGGATGTTGTGCTTTGAATTTTGTTCTTGAAATATTTTATTACTAACTGGTGCCCGCGACTTCGTCTGCGCAGGTTTAGTATTTCGAACAATATGTTTACAAATTGTAGCCTATGTGTTATTCTGATGTATAAGCTATATTATTGTAAAGTTTCATTAAAATCCATTCAGTAGTTTTTTGCGTGAAAGAGTAACAAACATCCATACATCCATACATACAAACTTTCGCGTTTATAATATTAGTAGGATAGCGTGAGGGATAATATTTTCTGATGAAGAGTTTATTTTTAACGAATTTTCTCCTATTGAATTAAATATTTGATACGGCCAGTTGAAATGTAGCTACTGCTCTGTAGCTAATAGCACTAAACGTGCTTCAAATGTTTTATTGCCATATGAATACTATGTGGATATGAATACATGTTATAATATGGTTTTTTATAATATACATTTTCATAATTCGTTAGTTTATTAACAATTGTTTTCTGTTTTCACAGGTAATGTATCCTGTCTTTATTTGGAATGAAACATTTATTGGGTGAGAAAACAACCAGAAACAACATATCGTACAGGTTTCATCAAAAGTATCACTTTTCCACGAATACTGTTTTAATCAACAAAGTATCCAGTATCCAAAGCCGAAAGCATTTTAATTATTAACAAAAATTCATAAAGCAAAATTTCAGGCTCAAATTGGATTCCTTTCAGGCCTTTTAAAAGGACACTAGGCTTTTTCACGTGAATTTTGGCGGATTATTCAGGTTTTTGCGCCGTCGCCTCTTTGCCTTTATAGCGGCCATAAAACAAAGGGGAGCATTGTCCTTTACGGAACCCATTTATTGAATGTTTACTGCCGGAGTATGTGGTCAGTTTTTAGACTGCTTTCTTTTCATTGGTTCCTTTGATGGTAAAATTTGCTGGGCACGATTATTGTCCGTATAACATTTAGTAGAAATGAGTTTCGAAGGCTGACTTTTTCCCAGTTTTACGTGAGAAAATTTTGCCGATACTAAAATTGATAAATATGCTGACATCGTCACTGAAATTCCGAAATTTATAGCTATATCTGGATTTTCATATATTAAACAAGATATTCAAAATGTTCAAATTCGCCATTAAACATTTATCGGAGGGTAATATTTTGCACCGAAGTGAACGAATTTCCCTTAAACTTGATTTACGTTGCTACGAGATGTGCTACGAATTCGTAGCGGTGTCTACGAAGCATTACTCGTAGCTACGAACGTAGTAGATTGTGCGTCTTTTAGCTAGTTCTATCGAATAAAGCTCGTCGAAAGTTTTAAATGTTAAAGAAAGGCTTATGTGTTTGAAATACATATTTATATTGTATTTTAAAGTTCCTATAAAAAAGTAATTTTGCCAATCCGTATAAAGGAAAAAGCAAGCGTTTTGTGATTCCATTCAAATGTATTTTTTAAAGTCCTGATCTATTTATCATAGCATAGGATTGAGTATTAACTGTACAATTTAACGCCAAGCAAGTGAACCTGAATAGATTTATTGTCCCAGTATACAATACTGAATAAGTGGACACACGATTTGCATTCAAAGCGAAAACCACTGAAATCCGATATCCGCATCCGAAGTACAGTCAACGAAATGGAAAAGTATTCAGCCTGACGTCCGATCCTTTTATTTGTTTAAACTTATACGGAACTCAGTTAAATAGAGTATATTTTTCTTGAATATATAATTGTAAATCTTTGAGATATCTTCATCTATTTATATGGCTGTTTGCTTTTTTCTTTGACCAGCGTTCCTGGAAACTTCTTCCCGGACGCGGATAACATGTAACAAACATTTTAGTACCGTTAAACTTTGTGTAACTTACTTTGTAGGAAGTCATATTATTAAGACTTCGATGTGTATCTGACTGTACATTCGATTTTTACCCGCGTCGATGCGGAATAGTTCAAAAAGTTTACAAAAGAAGTTCTAGAATCTAGTTTAGTACTTGCGCTGTTGAAGATTATATTTATTCTGATTCCGTTGTCGACAATCTTAGTAAAGATTTCTTTTTCAAAACTGAGTAAATTTTTTATGTTTTAGTGTTTCAGTCGCATTCAATGCCAGCTGGCACGTTGAACCAAAAATACTTTGTTTATTTTTAAGTTTCATGATTCATTTTTACGAATGGTAAATGAAGTTTCAAAGTCAATACTTGTCACATACTATAGTCGTTTTCTTGCGGTTTTACTCGCATCCCATAGGAATTACTGCTCGTACCAGGATATACATATTATAGCCTATGCTTCTCCAGAAGAGTGTATCTTACCAACAGTGAAGGAATTTTTCAACATTTTTTTTAACAAATTGGCAAGAACAAAATTGTACTTGTATTATATTAGTATTAAGATTGGTTAAATAATGCAACTGGTACTTTCTAGCCAACCCATTTCACTCAGCAATTAAAAATAAACAATCAGCAACAAAGTACTAAAACCTCTCTATTTCCATTCGTGTCGTTAAACACGCTAAGAATTCGAGATAAGCCAATCGACCGTGCTTATAATAATATTAACAGACGTTTAATTAAGAAACATAAACGCAGTAACTCGGTCACGGTCGCAGCGTATCGTCACGCGAAAACACTCCATATAATACTATTAAATAATAGGTATTATAAGAGCGAAAGTTTGTATGAATGTATACAGGAATGAATTTTATCCAGTGCGCAAACTTTGTCAACTTATAGTTAAATATGTTTTATAGATACGTATATTTTTATTTTGTCGTGTTTTAGTACAAAAAAGAAAAGTTATTGATATCGAAAGATGTTTTTTTTTGTAACCGATTGTACGGTCACAGTCGTCATAGTAGGCACGGCGGCAACGCGAAACCGGTTTACTGACGCGAGCGCTGCTCCAAGCGCGTAAGAATAGTTGGTATCCATATTTTGCTGATTTTGGGGAGGACAAAAAAATTTTTTTTTTTTTTACTGATGATGCAGATATGTTCTGTTAATGATTCTGGACCACCAGTTTTTTTGCCGCAGTGCTTAAAATTCATTCCTGTATATGCTTGTCCTTCTCTTACACAAAAACTACCGAATAGATTGTGTTGAACCTTAACGCCTTGTCTGCCGCCTTGTTGTGCGCGGATCCTCGAGAGACACACACAAATTGATGATTGATGAAACTTGACTTCAATTTGGCTTATTATATCAGAATAACGTAGCGTCTACTTTCATTCTGGTACGGGAAGTTGATAGTCTATAGGAGGCAGGTGTAACCGCGGGAAACGAGCTTGTAATTTTATATGCGAACACGTGTAAATAGTCCTTTAAGCTAAGCGTCCACTTGTCGGTATCGTACGCAACGGACGCAACGCACGCAACGGATCGTAGTATTATTTATATAGAAACTCAAACAAGATGTGCGATGCGTACGATGCGGACAGGTGGACGCACTTGTTTGAGTTTCTATATAAATAATACTACGATCCGTTGCGTGCGATACGTCCGTTGCGTACGATACCGACAAGTGGACGCTTAGCTTAACTCCCCGACTATGTAGCGTTTTCGGTTTATTTAAACTGTTCACGGAATACAACTTCTTAGGTAGTGTTGTGCCTGTTCCTAAGGATACACTGTGATTTTAGAACGGGTTTGTTTTTTCGTTTGTTCTTTTAGTTAGGAGCTTTTGAGCTTTAATAATAGTGCTGAAGAAGGTGCTTTTCATGTCAGTCTCGGTGGTGTTATATGTTGTTAGAACATAATAGGTACCAATCAATCAATCGTAGATTTGACAGGTTTACTGATTACATAAGCATAAACCTTGTCTATTTCTTTCTTGCTCAGAAAGTATGCTTATGAGAAAAATGTTTTGATAAGTTTTATTTTAGAATAGAACACATTTATTCACAAAATACTTACATTAATTGAAAAAAAAAAAAAAAACTTATATATATATACAACTTAAAACTAATACAGTGCATCAAAAAATTGCTCCTCATCGCTGTCACTGGGTAATGTACCCAAAAGACTGGCAGCATTGCCACGTTGGATGGCAATGCTCAACCTCTGTGCGAAATAAAAGCCAGCCTTTGGGTCCCAGGAAGTGTCAACCAGGCGCTGGGAAATATCCCTGGCAAGAAGGTGGGCGCTTGGACCCCACGGCCCTAGAGTTTCAACCCCAAACGGCTCAAACATGTAATTGCCTATAAGGTTACTATATTTGCGCCGCTTGAGGTTCTCTGCTTGTGCAGCGGCGGAGCCAGCACAACATGCGGTTCCGGGAAGGTGAAATGGCGCAAGTGTGTCGACGCATGTCGCGTCCCGCACTAAAGTCCTACGCACCTTCCACGGAAATAGCGACTTTGATAAGTTAGATATTTTAAACACTCATTTGAATACTGTCGGGCTGTAGAGGAACATAAGCTGTATGCCCAAATGATCCAGGTAGGCTTAGGATTAGCAAATTGAATTGGCTGTGTATGACGCGTATTTCCACACGACTGACTCACAAGCTCGCTTTTAGGCCTACAAAAATAACGTCCAGTTAAAAAGAGAACTAGTTCACGTATCAGGGAACTAAGGGTGCGTCTACACGCTGCAAGTAGCTTGCGCATGTTGAGGCATATGCGCAGGTTACATGCATTTTAAAGACGTGCGGATGTAGCGCCTCGCGCATGTGCCAAAGCAATACCCACCCGCGTGCTCTGTAGCGTGCGCGCGGCTCACTTGCGCATGTTACCTTACTCCAGCTACATGCACCGTGTAGACGCACCCTAAGTCTTCTCGTGAATACAATGGACAACACTAGTGTAAAGTCTTTTCATAAGTGAGGCGTTCCATTTGAGGCTACACTCGCGTTTTCAATGGCTCTTAACTTGAAAGCTTTTCATAGTGTTCTACACGCTTGGCTATTAGTTAAACGAAGGTTGTTTAAGGTTAATCACTTGTTTATGTATTTTAGGTGGCATTAGTTGGGTTGTTACTGTGTTTGGTAAAGGGTAAAAGTAAGGTGAAGTTGTAGAAAACAAACATTATGTATTTTCAAAATCGTTGTATGGCTTACATCAATAGTACTACTTATATATTGTAATAACAATAAGTTAATTAGCCTATGTAACGCAGCGGTTTTTCCAAAGCCGTCAATATAAATGAGCAGACTATTGAAGTTTCAACTTCAGGGGAATTCTTTTGAACTGTGAACTACTACCGTCTTACCACAAAAACTTTTAAACGTCAGTTTATTGTATTCTAATTCGCCTTGTCTAAAAAAATGACAAATTATGACGTTGACATATGGTTCATTTTGCAGCCAAAATTTTATTAGACAAGTGTAAAACAGGGTTTAAAGTTTTTGTAGTAAGGCCCCTAATGTTTTCTAACGAAACACTTTTAGTGAAACAAACAGTTTGGCTGTATTAGATACTCTTTAATGTGTTTTGATAGACTTTATTAGGCAAATTAGATACTAAAACGAAATACTAAATTATTTCATGCAAATTGATCAAAGTTTTCTCTAATCTCTCTAATATTTCAGTCGTAAAATTCCAACTTAATTTATTTGGGTAAAATGTAAATGTTTTAGGTATCGAAGCAGAATTTTATGCTTGAACTGTTAAAGGTATAAACAGTTTTAAATAGATTTAACTGTGAAATATTGTAATTTCTTATACCTACTGTCAAAAAGTCTATCTAGTTCAAAAGGGCTGAAATGATGCTGCGTTCCTTTAAAAAGCAAACAAGATGTCCCAACATACGTCATACAAGTTGTTTTCATTTACAAGAGCTTGCATCCATTCAACTTTACATTCAATGTTTCTCTTTTGACTATGGGCACTGCTGGGGCTGCGGAATTGTACCAACCAGTTACCGCGGGTTTTAGTTTGTAAAAGTCTGCCATCTGCTACATTAGAATAGACATAACTATCAAACAGTACTTTTAAGTAGGCGCTGTGTGGTATTGTTTGTAACTTAAGTTATATTTGTAAAAAAAAACTCAATACTTATGCGCAGTTTCTTCGCACAGGATAAAGTGACATCAATCTTGATATCATCTTGAATCGCTGTTGCCTTTAGCAAATATCTCTTCAAAACCATTAACTAGTAGCAATTAGACAAATACATATAGAGAGTGAGAAACTCTCTTAAATGATTTTCGTGGGATAAGAGCATTCAGCAGCCATTCCGATGCACACCTTTCGCTGCACCCACAGTGGTTTCCTAAACCATCCCTTCATTTAATGCTGTTGTTGCTGTTACAGCCTTTATATCGTTTCACTGCTGGGCTCAGGCCTCCTCTCACACGGAGATGGATTCATTTAATGCTTTCCATTTAAAAAGGGGTACTACGGGTAAGCTTCAAAACTTCAGTTTATGTACAAAACGCTCTAGTGAACAAGCAAAAAGCGGATAAGAGTAGTTTTGTTTGTGTCCTAGTTGAAATGCGGGTTGTTTGTTTCGTTGTACAGAAATGTTGCTTTTATATAGTGATAAAGCAGTAACAGTAGTGAGCCGATATTTTAATCCCGAAAGTTGTTAACTCGCAGTCCATTTTCATACCCGTATGTTTACTGTTTTCTCTGGCTTCACGCACATAGTGACAAGGATATCACAAAATCCTCTTAAGTTCTACCAACATATACCTCTAGACTGCAAAACACTCACTGAAAAAATACAATAAGTGGGCGTTTCGTTGCAAGTTGAAGTGGCAATGGGCAGGCCATATTGCTCGCAGAGCGGATGGCCGATGGGGTCGAAAAGTGCTTGAGTGGAGACCACGGACTAGCAAGCGCAGCGTAGGACGTCCACCAGCAAGGTGGACAGACGACCTTGTGAAGGTCGCCGGAAGACGCTGGATGCAGGTCGCCTCCAACAGGTATCTGTGGAGATCTAAGGGGGAGGCCTATGTTCAGCAGTGGACGTCCTATGGCTGAGATGATGATGATGATGATGAGGCGTTGCCCAGCAATGGAACTGCCCTGTGCTAGGTACGTAAGTATCAGAATTAAGTTGTACAATCACTCCCGTCTTTCCTCCAGAGCTGTAACAAATGTAAGAACATTTTGCACATTTTATTAATTTGCGAGGATTAAGAGAGGAAACATAATTTACCCACGACTGATGCGATTAGAAACAAGTGACAAGCATTGTGTATATATAAGCTATACATAAACATGAAAATATAAGCACATTCTTAAGTACTGTTTAATACATAAGAGATTAGGAAAAAACTTCTAATACACCAATATTTTAAATAAGAATGAATCGAACAAAGAAGTTAAGTACCTAACGTGCTTGAACGGTAAGAGCCAATTATTGATAATAGAATTCAATGAAATTCGACAGCCAAATTAAGGAAAAAAGGTAGAGTATTTCTTACGTAGACTTGTTTGAAATATTTGACAGAAATAATGGCAAAAATAATTTAAATTCCTATTTTATACAGACGTGATTTTATTATGTTTGCAAACTCAACATAATTTACTCCGTCTTCGAGGTTTCATCACTTTCAACACTGAAATCTAGGTTGTCTATTCGACAAAAGCCTTCGGGACTTTGGCACTATTTGTGTTCAAAATCTTTCGCGTCTCTGAAACTATCGTATGTTTCTCTTAAAACTGAAATGACATCTTGGTCACAAGAGATTTGCGCATTCAAGTTTGTGTTACTCGCAGATTTGCAATGGCGTATACTTCGGGTCTTCTTCAAGAAACGTCGACTCGGGTTTCAGTGCAGCGTCGAGTTTAAATGAATTTTGTCTCGTATCTCCCAGTGTTGTCATTTAATTACATAAAAGCAGAACACCAGACAAACATACAAGAAAACTTGATTCCAATTTTATAATACAAGCTGTTGATTTGCATCCGTGCCATATTCAAGGACGTAATTATAACTGGCGAATGCGGGTCAGAATCATATCAGAATATAAAGTAAGTATAAAATGATAACTTTGTAGTAGTCCACCGTAAATTAGTAGCTAGAGAATATAGCATAGAAAACTTGGCAATCGGACAGTGCGTAGCATCGTAGCAGCTACGGCGTAGCAACTCCAAAATCTGCCTACTAAGCGTTGTGAATGTGCTTCTACGCGCTACGCGACAAATATTTGTATGGTTAGCAAATATTCCCCTTTATTCTTTATGACTGTAATATCACCCTGTATAAACAGCAATCCCTTTATGTAGCTGCGAATGTACATTATTTGTATTGGGACATTTATTTCGGAAAAACAAAACGTGATAGAAAAATAATGTGGCTACGTGAGAAGTGGACAATTCAGTAACAGTACTGTATACCTAATGCGCAGTTGGCTAATCTCCTTACTTGAGAACAGCCGCCGTGGCCGATAATCGGCTAGGACATCATCATCATCATGATCAACATAAGCTAAAGATAGAGATATATGTAGTAAATGTAATTTTAAAATGTTTATGCTAAAGATAGTTTATACGGTAAAGATAAGATTTTGAATAATGATAATTTGCCCTTACTATACGGCGTCAGGTGTAAGACCTGTAACACTTAGTTTACGAAGTTCTGACTTCATATTGAAAGCGACATCGTTAACTGAATACGAATGAATTAACTGTTGTATTATTTAATGTTAGAACCTAATAAAGTTCAAGGTGTAGTGAAGTCTGTTATTAGGACTAGTATTCTGTTCTGATTTATATTATTACATAGAGTATGATATGATATCATAACTTTGTGTAGGTTCAATAGTTCGGTAATATTATTCATATTTTTTATTTCTTGTGAAATTAACGAGGCCTTGTGTCATTATTGAAAGAGGAGTATGGGTATGGAAGAAGAAACCATGCTGCGCCGGTCTCAAATAATTTTCGGATAGGAGGATGATAATAATGTTGATATTACGAAAAAGAAAATAGACCGCTACGGAAGTCGATATGGGGTCTAAGCTACCTGTGGTCCAGAGATAGAAACCTCCTACATATAGCTCATTATTATTTATTATTAAAAATCGATATGAAATATCGTTATTCCCCTGAACTACTGGCACAAAGTACGTACAAAGATCATGGGTACCAGATGTTTCAGACATTTAGAAATGACTTCTTCTACTTCAGACTTAGGAATATTTGTTCACCATTCTTTGAACTTGGTGTAGGCAACTTATGGGGGTAAGTTGTTCATTCGTTTCAGTTGCTTTTGGAAACTTGGTCACTTTAGGTGTAGCTGTACCTACCTAGCAATTTTTTATTGATTTCTCACTGGGATATTTTTCTTAGATTGTTTTATTTTCATAAAGTAATATTTGTGCTTAAAGCCCCTAACACGAAAACTTTTCGAATGGTTTCAAACATTTACAACTTAGAACAAAAGCATAAATTCTTTATAAAACTTAACGCACCTAACATATCAAAAAGTTAATAATTTTCATGTTTTCTCAGTATCAATATATTTTTATTATCTTTGTTCCTTGCACGGCACAGCTTGAAATAATTTAATATTTCATCAGCTAAGCAGAACAAATGGACCATTATGTTGATATGTGGCTACTCTGTTAAAAGTTCGTGTCGCTTGCAAATTAATGAGGCCGCAGTGTATGGAAATTTTAAACTTTCGATATTTTTAAATAACATTATGATAGAAATGAATAAAAGAATATTAATACTGAATGAAAGCATCCATCTTTAGGTATAACAAATTAAATATATCTAATATGTCATATATTTACTCCTTTACCATAACATGATAATATCGTACATATGTATAATACTGAAACCCGTTTCAGTGCCACAAATCTACCGACAGCAATCTTATGATAAGAATCTCAGCAAACATGAATTTTCAAAAACATTGCTAAATTGGTACATAAACAATAAACATGGCTATTTGAAGATGATAATATATTGTATCTATTTTAAGCCACTACATTTCTCAGAGGTGGTTTCTGGCTAGTTTTCTGCCAGAGACAATATTTTGTGACCACAGCCTGTCGTGATAAGCAGTACTGCTCCGCCCAACTTTATCACGCAGTGGAGACAAAAATGGACAAAGTTTTAGCTCAAATGACTTTTATTCCTGCCAGTACATATTTTGCGCACGATGGCTCCGCTTGCGTGTACTAAATTTTGGAAAAAATGTGAAAATGCTAACTTTATTCCGGTTTTTATTTCCATGGAAATAGCTTTCTTATGTCAACGGTAATGTACATAAGTAATCCTTGTTTTTCAGCAGTATTCAGTGTGATTTATTGAATGTTAAAGTTTGTGTTTTATGTCTGGAAATGGCGCCGAAATTATTGAACAATGAGATTCAATAGTATAACTGTTTGGAACAGAACAATCTTGCAGAACTTCTCAGTCAGACTAAATGCACTGCAATTGCAGCCTGCGTCGATTGCATGGTTGGCCACTATTACTTAGAAGTGAGACGATTGTTCCCCAAGTCTTTGAAGTATTTCGCGGTGGATTAAATAATTTTGAAGCTATAGAATCGTAGAGTAGCAAGTTTTAATGGATTCTATAATTCTGACTTGATTGAAATGAGTAAATGGCGTCTTGAATATAGAGCGTTTGAAGCAAGTAAAAAAACTATCTTGTTCGATAAAGAACATTTCGTTCATATTGTTCGGGATCCACTACCATTTTATTCCCTTCGGCGGGAAACGAAGGCTCGTTGAAAGGAAATGTAGTTTTTACTCCAAACGGACCATAGTTTCGAAACCCCGGAGAATTATGGTGTGGTCAACGTAAATGAAAAGATTTATGTATTTGGGAGGCGACATAGCTGGGTATTCCTGTCCCTTTAACCCTTTTTGCATGAGGTTCTGACATGAGGATTCTGGATAGATTGATATATACTCTATGATGATAGGTAATCCTGAGTAGTGGTATTTCTAATTATCTTTAAAGGTCTCCAAAGAGCACAGATCTTTCACTAGTGAAAGCTCAATTAAAGAAAGCTTCTGATAAAATAAAAAAACAGTTTCGAAATCAAATTATGTGCCACAATGCTCGGTACTACATACAGCCTTTTTTTAGCTCCCAATATAATAATTCCACGTCTACGACACTACGAGTTACAAAAAAACACAATATTGCCGCGATATATGATATACGATCGCACACAGACAGCAATCGAACGGAGAGAGATAAATAAAATATTCAGTCCAACTGCGAACGTTCAAACTTGCGTACTTTTTTAGAACCGATATACATATTTTATTAAAGACCTCCTCGTATGCTGATTCCGTGGAAGTTAGATGATGTAGTTCACTGCGATAACGTGTTACTAGAGGAGATATAGCTACACATGAATAAGTATTTCGTGGAAGACATAAACTCTATTTCTGATAACTAATTTGCATTTTGTGTATTTGCGAACGAGGTAAAAATATAATGGGTTTTATGGCGATAGGAAGGTATCCAAATATTGTTTTTTTTTAAAGAGGTGTGTATTGCGACAGTAGCGTTAAAACAATTTGTTTTATTTACCAAAACACCTTGGCACAAGGTAAATAGATAGAAAATACCCATATCAAAACGATTATGATACGCTTGTCAGTTCCATAAGTTCATTGACGCGATCAATCCCATTTACTCATCGAGCACGTGGATGTAACGTACAGGTCTGTTGCTGCCAAAGTTAAAATAAAATTTTAATCATCCTCCTCCGAGCCTTTTTCCCAATCATGTTGGGGTCGGCTTCCAGTCTAACCGGATTCAGCTGAGTACCAGTGCTTTACAAGAAACGACTGCCTATCTGACCTCCTCAACCCAGTTACCCGGGCAACCCGATACCCCTTGGTTAGACTGGTGTCAGACTTACTGGCTTCTGACTACCCGTAACGACTGCCAAGGATGTTCAATGACAGCCGGGACCTACAGTTTAACGTGCCATCCGAAACACAGCCAATGGTGTTTAAGATATACTTAAAAAGTACATACAGACTTAGAAAAGTTGCATTGGTACTTGCCTGACCTGGGATCGAACCCGCGCCCTCATACTTGAGAGATTGGTCCTTTACCCACTAGGCCACCACGACCAAAAATTAATTATATATATTATATAAATTAAAATAAAATTTTAATCCTAACTAAAATTAGTAGTAGAAACATTTTGCCCAATAGAATAGTCGAAGTTAAGTCAAATCATTTTATTCCATTTAAACCTTTACAAGCACTTATGGACGTCAAAAATATAAGTTTTGATTCTAGTTACCCATTCCAAAAGCAGCTCCATGTGGAGAAGAGCGGGCAAGAAACTCCATGGTTACTCTTTTTACTTTATAGCATGGTTTTAAATCACAGTTTTCACATCCTACTAACCCAAAAATCATCCTTGATATTAAGCCAAATATCCTAACAATGTTCGTGTCAATTTACGCTGTAATCCATCTAGCAAAAATATATTATGGTTGGTCCGTAATGTGATTTGTACGTTGCGTCGAACGCATTGGGGTCGTGTACCCTGCAATGCGTAAACTACATACGAAGATGGGATGTAGAACTTTTGCCAAATCAAAGTTCCGTTTGGGCTAAACGACTGGATAATTTTGGAGCAGTTAAATTTAGATTTACTGGTCCAAGTTTAAAGTGTATTGAGTTTGTCGGTACTGTTGGCAGAAAAGATACTACATAGATTATTATATTTTATGCTTTTTTTTATCTAAGCGCAACTTTGATGTAGAAAAAATGAATTCATATTGACTGGGGGGCTGGTCAATACCACTTTATATCTATACCAGAACTAGTTTATTTGAAAATAATTTATTTATTTGCATGAAATTAAACACATACATATTTATATTATCCATGTATAACAATAACAAGTTAAAAGTACTACAAAGTTTATTCTACAAATATTTATCTCTCATCAGGTTTCAATGCCATAATCGAATAGAAAATCGAGTCACACGGAAGCTACAATATCTTATGCGTCCCTAGACATCAATACAAGTTCGTCTGTAATTCTGTGTGTACATTGTGTCTTCAAACTCCTCCACTTCACCGCAAAACAATTTGACATAATCCTAAGTTTGTCCGTTCGTCACTGCGGCAGATCTTAGCTTGCAGATAGACAGAATTATATAATTAAACTAAATAGACTTTTAGTAGGTATAGATTAAGAATCATTTTGTAAACTTTTAAATATACTTACTCATTTATGGTTTTATTAGTTCCGTTGAGATTTAGCTGGAGTTAAATATATAATTGTTTTGAATTCAAAGCTGCGTATGATATTATGACGATAAGGATATATTCGTAGAAACAGCATTATTAAAAATGCTGGATGCTAGATATACTAATATATGTATATAAAACGACAATAGCTAAGAAATGCCAGATATTTAACCAGAGCAATAAATTTTCTTAAACATGACACAGCCACATACAAAACGGTTTACTTTCAAATCGTAGAACTGGTTTTATTTTGTCCATTTTTTATATATTTTCAAAGGAAACAAAATTGGTTCGACGTTACCACAAAAGATATTGGAACTGCTTGGAGGTACAGCTTTGGAATATTACTTTGTCAAAATCAAGAAACTTTCTTGTTCACTTACAATGGGAATTTTTAGTTAGTATTTCTTTTCTTACAGCCAGTTTCTTCATCAAAAGTTAAAGCCAAAGTAAAAGTCAAAGTAATGTCTAAAGTAAAAGTAACGGTCAAATTCAATTTTTCTATTAATTTTGCTGTCACTTTAGCCTTGAAAAAACGTATTTGACCGTTACTTTTACTTTAGACATTACTTTAACTTTAACTTTTGATGAAGAAATTGGCCGTTAGTCGTTTGAAAGTAATCGCTAGGGTATTGGAAGATTAGAGGATGTTAGTGAATTACATAATGTTAAATTTTAACCGTCGTACCACAAAAACTTTTAAACGTCTGTTGAACACTTGTCTAAAAAAATACAGATTATGACGTTGAAATAAGGTCCGTTTTGCAGCCACAATTTTTCAGACAAATGTTCAACAGATGTTTAAGTTTTTGTAGTAAGGCTGTATGAGTTTATTGCTCATGTTATTAGTGTAGTAGTTGTTCATTGTAGAAACTGCAATTTCTGTTAAATGTTTTGGTACAACGAGGTTAATTTTATTAAGATGAGGTGCAAGTAAAATTGCTTCATGGTTATTGTCTATTTTATGAAAGTGCTACAACATTGCTGATGTTTAAATGTCACTTAACTCATCTGTTAACATCTATGTACGTGTAAATATATAGGTACATATACCTATGTAGGTACGAGAAAATCTCAGGTTTCTCAAATAAAATTAAACAGTCAAACTCAAATCGTTTTAACATACCGTGGTTAGGAGTTAACCCCAAACTACACATGAGATGTGTTTCACGAGTCACGGAACAAAGGAAACCCTTACGGAGGCACATTACATAACTTTGTATGTAATATAATAATTTAGATAGTCATCTGAGTTAGCTTTTGCCACTTTAATCATGTTACCGTCACTGTCTACCATTTGGGCACCTACGTTTACTTAGAAATAAGCAGTTACTCATTACTGCTGTCAACTGCCAGCATCAATTACAAAAATTCTGTAAAAAAATATAAGATGATACTTATCAGCCGTCGTCTATGGCTTTCAGAATGCTTTCCTGGATATAAAATCCGAAATAAGTCGTAAAATCCTATTTTAACAAATATTGCATCAACTCTCCCATGACTTCGGTAGCTCTTTTTAGCATACCTAATTATGTCTCTGTACCTATATAACTGACATGTACATGTTCGTTTAAAAAACACTCGGTGTTTCCATGTCAGTGAGCCGCAAAATTGTTTAACACCCTTTCGAATCAGCATCTGCAATTCGGTTAGGGAAATTTTCATTTCGGATAGGTTTCATAGGTTAAAAAAGTTTTGGCAGATTAGATTTCTATCTGATTAATTTATAGAATAATGGAAAGAATTTCCTGACATTATTATGTGTATTCATTTACTTTGGGTTTGGATGTATGTAGATAAGAAAGCATTACTGCAATAAACACTTCATATTTATTAAATAACAACATAAAATGTACTATCTAGCCATCGATACATTGTCATGCTTGATTTATTTTGAAAGAGCTCACCACGCGCTAACTTTGTCATACCCAGTCTCGAGCACCTCTAATTTCACCTACAACTACAAACTAAATTCCTTCAGCAAACTTCGCTTACACTATCGTATCCTCAAGTTTCCTTGTAAACTTGGTACATAACCTTGAGAGTTTTGGCGACAACCCTTACAATATACATGGGGCTTGAATGATGCATGTCCCTACCAATGACTTGCTGTCCTGTGCCCTTTTGTTAAGGGATGTTGCGGTTCTTTTGTGTAAGCTATGTTTACTATATTTTTCTTGTAAATCCGGTGGCTGGAAAAGGGTTGTAAAGTAAGATTAATTAACTTGGTGTTGAAATAGAGTCACTTATATTAGTGTCTTATGTATTTTACGATTTGTGTGTCAATTTTCTTTTCAACATATGTAAATGTTATGAACACAATTTGCTTCCAATATGTTTGTTTCAAACTTGCACTGAACTTGCTATAAAGTAAGTTAACACCATGTAATGGCATGGCTCGTACAGTCTTTAATAAAATAACGCGTGACAACTGTGTAAAAACAACTGACAAACAAAGCGAACATCGGTTCGAAGTCGAACGTTCGAAGTTAATTTAGTGAATTCTCAATTAACTTCCGAATTCCGAGGGCAAACAATCGCGGAAAGAAAACATTGTAGGTACAGTATATGTGAATGAACAACTCATACATATGGTGAACTGGTCTTATGTAACCTCCTTCATTTACTCCTAAGGTTGGTTGCAAAAATACCCGCGGGCCTATCACCCGTGAAGTTTTAAACACAGGTGGAGTGTAATTGGACTTAGACGTAAGAATGGGGCTTTTTGCGGGTCCTAAGGCTTTGCATAGCGACCCCTAAGGCCTCTGCCTCGAATTTTGCGGGCAGCGGGGCGGCGGCGGCGGCGGCGCGGGAGCGGCAGGATCTTACGCGTATAATCAAATGGAACGGCCCTCGAATACAGCGGCGCGGGAGCGGCGCGGCGGCGGGCAACGAGCGGTGCGCTCCAGTCAAGCGGTGACCGCCCGCGTTGGGCGTCTGCATTGTAGGCATAATGTTATACATTTTTTTGTGACGTATCAAAATGTCTTCGGACGTGCAAGAGCTAATTATTTCGGCCATCTTTGAGAGGACACCCATATGGAACAGCAAACACAACAGAACACAACACTACACTGCTATAGCGCCGCGCGATCTGCCCGCTAGTTTCGAGAACAGGTATGCGTTGCCCGCCCCGCTCCCGCGTCGCCGCCGCTGCCGCCCCGCTGCCCGCAAAATTCGAGGCAGAGGCCTTACTCAAGCATAAAGATTCCACTGAATTCCATTCAGCAAAAGAAAGGTAATCAACCAGTCAATGCCTTTTAAAGAAAAAAAAAACTATAAAAATCCAAATAAACAACTCCTTTTTCAGAAGTCGGTTAAAAATAAATTATTAGTTGTAGCTAATAATTGTGTAATTTTTTTATGAATATGTAGGTGTTTTAACCATGTATTTTTAGAGTAGTTTACTGAAGCATTACTCAGTCCTACGCGCCATTATAAGGGAAGTAATTTGACAACATAATATATTAGTTACGTCCTCATGGTGCGTTGGTATGTATGAACAGAACATGCTATAAATTGCGATACTAACCTTCAAAGGAATCGATTGTCCTTGAACATTATTCGTTGAACTAGTGAAGTTATTATTAGGATTTAATCGATATGCATAATAACTGATTTTTAGTGCAATTGATTTTAACCCTTAACAACCCACAAGTGTCTTGCGGACACATTTTTGCGTTTATGTTTTCATAAAAACGAAAATATTTCTTTTTATGAATCGGCCTTTTATCTAATTTATCACCAATGTTTTACGAATCTAAATGTGCAATGAAAATATTTGTAATATGAATAGTTTATTATTTTTGGTTAATAAACGAAAATAGCACTTCATCAACCCATAAGTGTCCAACAGACACAGTAACATTTTGTTTGATTCGAGTGTGAAGGTAGATTGTTTTTTTATTTACATTTACTTATGTAATCTTATGGTGTCGGGCGCCATGCAAAATGTGGCGGGGTCAAATCGGGAAACTACTCAATCATCTGAACCTGCAGCGCAAAGGAAGAAGTGTTGTTATATTTGCCCTACGAAATTATCAAGGGCTTCTAAACAGTGTTGTGATAAATGCAATCGCAATGTCAGCTCTGAAAATTCTGAAAAAAATAATTATTTGTAATATCTGTAAATGAATAAGTGTAAAAAAATATTACTGAAATACATTATACTGTCTTTTTGATTCAAAATAACTTTTTTTGCTTTGTCATACCTTACCTACATTTAGAATGTGTCTGTTGGACACTACTGGTCAGTTACGTCACAAAAGCATTCTGGATAGTTAAGGGTTAAATAAATTGGAATAGACTCTTCTGTATCATACCGGTTGATTCTGTATCCATTTTATAAACTCTTCTCAATGAAGTATTTTAAATGAATTTACATACGAAAAGTGTACAGTTTATAAGGTTTAATAAAAAAAAATTAAAAAAAAATTAAAGCTACATTTTCGAGAACAATGTAGTAATTTGCCAGTGTTGCTCGTACAATTAGCGTCTAAACTCCCTCACTACTGATAACTTGCTATGTAAAGATAAAATGAGACGCAATGCGGAAATGTGAGGGGGGAAGTGGGGTTTGGAGGGGGGGGGGGGGTACGTACGCACTTCCCGCCTCGTACTTTAACCCTTTACTTCCGCGTTGAAACTTATTTTATTTTTTAGCACTTTTGTTCGGGTTTTTACAAAATATTTTGGTGTCTAATAAAATAATCTTGTTTAATTGAGGGCTTAATTTTAGGTCTTTTGACTAAGTGTTTGGTTTCAAAATTGCTAACTCATTTGTTCATGCGAAAGTTTTTGAATTAATTTGTGGTATAGAATGCTGTAGTAAATTACAGCGGATTAGTTATTTTGAATTAGTTTTGCAAGAGAATACAAATTAGAATTTAAAATACAATTTATTAGATATCTTAAACACTGTTATTTAAACAAAGAAACAGTGTTTTTTTGTTTAGTCTACGTATTTTCGTGACTGGTTTAAACTTACAATTCACTGGTTACACGCTACCAGTTGCAAACAATACTAAAGGTAGAAGTACCTTTGATCCTATATACTGGTACATATTTTTACGACGTACATATTGTAAGAACAAATTCCCCAGGCGTTTAACTTTAGCCAAAAGTTTTCGCTAACAGCCAAGTACTCACGTAATTAAAAATTCGCAAAGTTCATACTAATCTTAACGTCTAATTTAACATCAGAAGCTTCTTTGAATTTACACGGAAATCTTCCTTAATTTGGCTCCTTTTAAATTAATTCGTGACGGGAATTACGTATTTCAATAATCTACCAGCTTTTTGCGGGTTAAGATCTCATTAGCTTTTGGATTTGGAATGCTTTATTGAATCGGCAAAAGTTATAAAAATACTAACCGTCTTACCACAAAAACTTTTTAACGTCAGTTTAAGACTTGTCTAAAAAAATGTCAAATTATGACGTTGACATATGGTTCATTTTGGAGCCACATTTTTTTTAGACAAGTGTAAAACAGTGGTTAAAGTTTTTGTAGTAAGACCGTAAGTGTTTTCTTCGTTACGTTTGTCTTCGTGGCCTAGGGGATAAAGAACCAACCTCGCAAGTATGAGTGTTGGTTCGATTCCAGGTTAGGCAAGTACTAATGCAACTTAGAAAAGTTTTTATGTACTTTCTGAGTATAACTAGGACATCAACGACTGTGTTTCGGAAGGCACGATAAACTGTAAGTACCGACTGTCATTTCAACATCTTTGGCAGTCGTTACGAGTAGTCAGAAGCAGGAAAATCTGTCAACCAGGCTTACCAAAGGGGTATTCGGTTTCCCGGGAAACTGGGTTGAGTTGATCAGATAGGGCCAGCTGTGCAGTGTTTTATAGGATAGTCGGTCCTTGTAAAACACTGGTACATCAGCTGAATCTGATTAGACTGAAAGCTGACTGTAACATAGTTGAGAAAAGGCTACGCAGATTACGCAGATGATGACGTATAAAAATATTGGTATAATATTTTTATACGTCATCATATAGAAGTAATTATTTCCTTTATTATATTACTTTATATGAGTCTATCAAATACCGGTAGATTTCAGCACGGTTTAACGGCCGGTGACATGGCTCACTGATCCTGCTGTCATCTTGTGAAACCCTGGATTATTACGCCTTGTCAAGCGTGGATTTTACATATTTTTTTCCTTGCTATCTTTTTCATGAGGATGTCAAGAGTCGTATATGAAAATGTGATGATATTACTCATGCAGTGGTGTGTCGAGGCTCTTTTAGTGACGACGTTACTTTGTTTGGGTGAAACCGGTTTGTAAGCTAGTGTAATCGCACTTGAATGAAGTTATTATTTTAGCCTGTATCCGTCCTTCTGCCATATGTCTTGTAAATTATTATTTATTTTTGTGGGAACATAGGAAACGCTTACAATATTTTTCATGCAACCAAATCCAGTGACCTAACAAAAATGTTTTTGTTGGTGGATTATTTTCTACCCTACATTTTCACCGTTATTTTACAAAAATACAATTAACAATCTTGTTATCAAACAAAACCAAAATCATATAGGCATAACGTATGCAAATGTATGCGCTGTCACAAAAAAGCACCGCCATTTAATTTTATTTGAGCCAACCTAACACGAAAGTCATTTTACCACTTTAGCCATCACTATTCACAAATATCATTTTGACAATGTAAATTGAACTTTAGTGCAGTGAAGTACGGTTGGGAATCGCAGAATACAGGGGTAGGTTTGGGGATTGTCCTTTCATACACTGCCGTTCAGATTAACGACCCGCTGTATGTCGACGTTTCAACAGATACACGTGAGGTACAGATTTTGAGGCACACTCGTATATTTAGATTGTATGAACCTGTTCATACTTCCGACACAGTTTCAGAGAATGTTAAATTGGCGGAACTTAAGTGTGCAAGTTCGTTAAATTGCAAGTAATGCATGTCTGTAAGTTTGTTAACACATACTATAATCATTATAGTTGCTAAACGTCTTATAATCATTTTACTGCAATTAGATATGGTAACATGTAATTTAGTGGCCTAGACTTTACGATCGCGAAAATTGGTACAACATTACAGTCTTCTCATAGCATAGTTTTTAGTTAGACTGTTGCAAACAGAAACAGATACATCTATATATTTTATACTTTAGAGAGTTATGTACTTCTGGGACTCCAAAGATTGATGATGATTGAACAAAATATAGTTGTTGCAAACAATTGTCTCTGCTCCATAAAAAAGTAGTTATTTTTCATGAATTATGAGCAGTTGTGATTTAATTTACGAGTGGAAGAATCCATTAGTGCGCATCAATTTAATTTCTATGCAGACGTGATTTATTGTTCTCGCCAAATGTGGTACGAGATAAAACTTCATTTTCATAATGCGGTCAGTAAGACAAAAATGTGTCTACTTTGAATACTGAAATCTTAAGCAGGTTATGAAGCCGGTCTTTTGTTTTTGCATTTTGTAACTGAATACAGTAGTTACCTACTGTTTGTAGAAGCAACGTTTGGAATTCGGCTTACCCTCCACAATTTCGATCCAAGAGCCCGAAAAATAACACGGTTTGCCTTTGTATTTTAATACTTAAAGTTAGGTCTTACGCAAACATTCGCTTTAATAAGACCGTTAAAATATCCGATAGCATCTTAACTACCTACTTACTTACGAAGTAGATTAAAATTTGATTATGTTCAATGTAGGCAGAATTTTCCCCGATATTTTTTAGATTTACCTCCCCTATATCGGTAATATAAATGTTCCCAAATGATTCCCCCGGGCGTTTCCCTTCAGACCTCGAGAAAATATAAGACAGCTCTCCGAATTTTACATTATTGTAGTCACTGATTACTCCTTTGAAATCGTGGTTCCACGAGGTCCGAAATTCCCTAGAAATTCGAAGTAATCAATTTGGAATTCCGAAAGAATTAAGTTTCAAGAATGAATCGCGTAAATCTCGTAATTTTGTGAGTTGATTGAAAGTAAACAAGAAATGATAATTTGAGAATAGCCCGGTCTCTGGAGATGTGTTTCTGAAATTGCACAATTTCCTTTGTAGCAGTCCAATTAAACCATAACCGGTCTAGTCTGAACGACGCGTTCACATCAAACTTTGTATTGTTTATGTTTACATAAACTTTTATGGTTACGTTATAGTAACGTTTCATTCTAAGACCAATGAGCTCAAAGTATTAGTTGTTATCATATATCTTCTTAATTTCCTGTACGTTTATGATCCTCACGTAAGACGTTCCTAAAGTTGATTAAGATTAAAGGTTCATAAATATTTTATGAACTGTATCATGGATGTACTTTCATAAGTATTCTAATAACTTATTTATGGTGTGCTTATGAGTAAACTTAGTTTTTGAAAGTAAATGAGTGTGGAATTGATATTATTTTCAGATTAATAAAGAAGTCTGTATTAATTGGTCCTTTATTATGACATTGAAAGAATATTATTGTTAGACGAGGTGGAATCAATTAATTGGCTATTACTACTGAAAGATTAAAGTATAAAACGGATGAGCGCTGGACAGATGATCGAACAGAAATAATTAGTCTTGTGTAAATGGGAGTTCTTCTCTCTTCCTGTAGGGGCTTTTCATACAAAGAAAGAAAGGATAATAATTAATAACTGAAACTAATTGCGACAGCAATACGATAATTGTCTTCATAGCTGATTTATTTGTGTCACGAAAATTGATGTTGTTTACTAAAGTGTGTATTTTTTTGTTACAGGTAAGATTATCGGGATTTTCGAGTCAGCATATTGAGATGCAGTGAGTATGAATACATTTCGCATTGGTGAAAAAACTAATAAATAAAAGTGGGTATACATATTTACATACTTAGTACAAATATTAGTGCGGAAAGTTAAGTAACACTACGCAATGAAAATATATTTCAGGAACAACTATGCCAACTGTCACAGATTAATAAGTTTTGTTCTAATGAATAACCCAATTTAATCATTCTTGCCATAAGAACATAAAGGATGTCAAAATTGGTTTTTCTCACTCCTGTTCCCCAATATCGTTAGTGGACACTAGTTAATTGAAGTTTGGGTCCTGCTGCAGTTTCACCAGCTCAATTTACTCTGTAGGACCTTTTTTGGTCTTTTTTTGAACTGCTAGTGAAACTTTTTGGATGTACAGGGCTTTTATGCAATTTGTTTATTCAGTTTTGAAAAGCTTTTGATTTATTAATGTAATTTTAATAGCCAACACAAAATTAAGCGTTCTTGAACGGTGTGACGTTTTAATTAAAAACCTGGTTATCAAATCAATTAAATATTCTTTTGACTGAATGACTGATCAAAAAGTATATAAAATTATTGGCTAAGGATTTACTTCAAAACTGTTTTCAAAGTATTTATAGGACACAATACAATATTGATTTTCTTTCGTCCCAATCCGAATTTCCAAGTAAAGCTTGTTATCTATTTACTAGATATCCGTATGTAAAACTAGATACATTACCGGCCATTGTAATTAGTGCCTTTGCGATACGAGACCGGTCGAATGACAAACGATGTCCAGTCAGTTTTAATAATAGGCTCTGGTGCTGTAACAACTTTATATTGAAGCTAGAGATATTTTTATTTATATGGATGTGAGGAAATTACCGTTATAGTCAGCCTTTTTATTGTCTCACTGTAGGGCAAAGGCATCTTGTCATTCATAGAAAGAATGAGCGTTAATCACCGCGCTTGCTCGAGGCGGATTAGTGACTTCAGACTTTTTTAAAGTCCAGGTTTCCTAAGGATATTTACCTTCAATAATCTTAGAAGTAAACATAATAAGGCACGATGTTATGAAATGTTCACTCGGTATTTTATTCACTTACATAGATAATAATTAACTGACTGAAGAACATTTTTACTCCCATATAATTATAGCCGCGAAGTTAATTCCAATACTTACAAAAGAAGTGAAATGCTTATAGCTCTAATAACAATGAGATAAGTAATAAATTACCACTCCTTTCTCTCTTTCATCATGACAGCAATTCCGTGATCAATTTATCACTCTATCGTAGTTGATTAATAAAACAATGTTTATTTCTCCCCATATTCTTAAGCTAGGAAGTTACCCAACATAGTCAGTATCTTCCAAACTACTAAAAACTTCGGAACATTTAAAGTTTCCAGCCCCAACTACAGCCCTAACTCAAATTAATTAATGACCCTTGAAACTAACAAAGTACGTGACAAAGGCTTGTATTTATTAAGTCTGTAGCTAAATTAAGTTGGGTTAGGATCCTTACAACTATGAGGAAACACCTTCATTTGAAGATTTGTGTGTCCTTACTACTTATTTACATAAGATAAACTCAAAAAATCGGCCGCTCTATTAAACACAATTCCTACTAATTTTATTCTCTCTGATGTTTTTTAAGCTGATAAAAACAAATTATTTCAAAAAGTACTTTTTGCACTTCAATTCACATTTGTGATTCTATACATACATACCACCATTTATATATTTTGTTATAGTAATATTCGTGATTGAATATTGACGGTAATAAGAACCATTTATCACCAATTATCGAGCAATTAAACAACATAATTATAAATGTAATTTCGAACGCATAAAATTCCTTTCGTCACTCTTAAAACGTGCAATTATTCGGATTTATTAACGTTAACAACCGTGCTTTTAAATCTTGAAATAAGCACTATTTACTATCAATACTTGGAAAAAGAAGAAATTATACTAAACCTCATTGATAAAAATACTTTATTATATTCCCTTTTACAAAACCCAGGAAATGGACCCTTGCAATATTTTTGCACCATTTGCAAACCCTGTTAAATCAACCCTCGATAGATATTCTCACGATATGTGGAAATAAATTATTTTCATATCTACCTTTACGAATAATGGGTGCTATCCTAAGGGTTTTTGAGTTACAAGCGAATATATAACGAAGCCCTAGCTCCGATATTTTTTTCGCGCCTCGAGTGATCGCGTCAATCTATCACATACGCCATCTTTGCTTCGAGATCATTCTACGGTCGTTAACCTTTCCATGTTTCCCGATAATGGCAAGCGATGTGACATAAGTGAACAGGGTTTCTAATGATGCTCGCATTAAGATGCTTGTGATTTTTATATTTCCCTTTCGCTACGGATTTTCCTTTCGTACAAGAATGTACGGAGCAGGAAAAGTGTTCATTCGATTCTATAATCCACATTGCGGGCAAATGGTTATGGAGTTTCTGCGGAAGAGCGGTGCGTAGTTGGGAAATTGTTTCTTTAGTTTTGATCGTTTGGACAAATGCAATGCGGAACGGAGAAATATGCCAACGAACTGGCTACAAAGTTAGTTATTTGAATAATGTGTTATGTCATACGATACGTTAAGCGAACTTTCTTCTGGTTTCAATTCAGTTTACAATGTCGTTAAAGAAATGTTTTTAAAAATTACAGTTCAATTTGTATGACTTGTGAGAACGTGTGCACGAAATAATGTTACCAATCCAAGTTTATCATTAAAGGGAAAATTTATAATTAATCATGGTCAGAGGCATGATAAATGGTTTCCAAATTTAAACGCAAGTAAAAGGACTACATTATATAAAGTAAATCAAAAGCCAATAAAGTTCATTCATCAGCTGTTCAGCCTTTTAATATCAGCATAAAAGTAATATTTCATATCAGTGCTACCCTCGTTTCAACCACATGTTGCTCCCCACTTCACTAAAGACTACGTCATGGGTAGAATTACTGAGGCATCGTACGATATTCGCAGAAGCCGCATAGTACGTTAAATTACTAAGGTCAAACTCAGAGCTCTTTAACAAATCGGTGATATGAAACTTTAATGAACAGAAGGTTAAGTGCTTCTGTGGTTTCATGAAGTAGGTACTTAGGTAAAATAATCGAACGAAGTTAGTTTTTCGCTTCATTTTTAGAGTATACCTATTTTAGTCCTTCTTGAAAACAGGGATCCGTGTTTTACATTATATTTTGTAACTTACATTCGATCGAAAAAGTATGTTGTAGGTTACAAGTCCGAAAATAGTTCTGCATAGATTCTGCATAAAAAACAATGAACATAATTTTAAAATTACTTTTCAGAAATTCCATGCAATACAAAAGGTATGAGACAAACAAGTTGTGTTATGTAATAAGTAAATAGAGAAATGGTTTAGACCTTCTGCAAAAATAATTATTTTAGCGTCCACTAGTCCGAGTCTACATCATACGACAGCGACCCGTGACCCCACTTGTGAGGACGTGACCTAACGCTAATTTGATAGCTCTACTTACTATTAACGATTTATTTTTCACGCAGTGTTGTAAAATATTTATTTTATAGGCTTAATTCATGCTTTGAGTTACCTTATGGAATAGAATTGAGTTTGTGTATACAAATATTATAACACAAAGGAAAATTGTACGTAAATAATTTGTTACCAACAAAATAAAAAATAAACACAAAAAGAAAAACATTACAGTCATAAAAAAGTTTAATTTCACTAAAACAATAACAATACGAAATGAAATGTAATTGTTTTTTGCGGGACATTTAATTAATTGCCATACTTTTTCATTCCGTGGTTTTTCATTACGTTGTTTTCGCTGAGTCATATGCGTAAAAAGGAACGTTGTGTCAAGTTGATATTAGCGAGTGGCCAAGTGTGAAAGGGGTCGGAAACGCTGAATATATTCAAATGTCATTCCAAGTTGGAAACGATTAACTCAACAAGTGATTATACTCGGACTATTGGAGCTCCAATTGCTAATGAATGGAGTATGAGTAACTAATAGATATTTCGTTCTCAAACGGCTTATGTCGAGGTTCTGAGCACACTTCTCAGTGGACTAATATGGAAAATGAATGGAAATTAAATGTTAAGGGCATATAAGACGAGTGACATTGTAGTCTGGTACTTTTATATGGCATTATGTCAATCCCGATTTCATTTGATGTTCATGTTGAATGTATTCTTCTTCCACATCCCTCTATCCTTAGTTTACTTTGCACAGAAATATCAGCTTTGACATATTAGCTTTTATTAGACATATTGACAGACAGACACAAAAACGACAAAGGAGAAATATAAGGTTCGAATCCGTCTTGAGTCGTGACAGAAAGCAATATGCAAAAAATATTAGTACAAGAATAAGAACAACATAAAAAGAAAACGCTAGATTTTTTCAAATTGCAAAGAAATACTCAAATTGCTCCCTAGCACTTTAGCTAATGCTTGTTCCTATAATCCAACCACTTAGGTCTCGAATTTTATATTTAAGCCTACGCTTTTCCAAAAACGTTCCGACTATTAATAGGTTTCACTCAGTTTCAGCGATTCGGGACTCACAAATTTTTATTACCGTTAGATTTTGCTGGTAAACTAAGTGCAGAAATACATACATACATATATTATGTATAAAAAGTTTGAGTGCTACACGATCTTATTACAAAGTGCATAAGACACTAATTGCAGTGTCAGTGAATTATAACCTAAGAGTCGTTATAGGACAATTCAATTAAAGTTGTGAAGCTGCGAGATTTATGGCAGAATTTACACTTCGCGCTAATTAATCTGAGAGTATTACGTTTTTATAATATAGTTATACCTCAAGCAGGATCTTTTGTAATCATGGCAAAGGTGCATTTCTTTTATGGACCATGTCATTGTTAATTAATCAATTAGACCAGTAAATAAGACATTTGTAACTTTATTGTTATTTCAGTGGAAAAGTGCATGTTGCTGAAGATTAAATATACTTGGAAGGAGTAAAATTGAATTCTCTGCATTTTCTCTTTCGGACTAACAACGTCTATTTTTAAAAGCAATTTTCCTTCTTCACGTGCAATAAAATATGCAAGTCTTTCTGTACACTGCGCTGGAGTTTCAGATAATTTAGTGCTGACATCATTTAAATACGAGAAGTACAGTTGTATACCTACATACCTTTGTATTGTTTCTATTAGTAAACAATGATTTTGTTGCTACTGTATTGTAGGCGATTGACACGACGTTCCTTAGTCTTATAATGAGTACACTATACCATTTAATTTGGTATTGTGGTTCAACTACCTGGTCTATCCAGTGTTCAATGTATCCTCCTTTATAGATTGAAGTTCTACTAATCCTTTACATTCACCTATGTCAGTAGTGCTCAGGCACAGAGCCCTAAACCAGAGTGGTGCAGATCCAACCATGACCCACCGGGTTTTAAAATAGGAGCGCAAGATTCGAAGATCAAACGCTTAAGTCCATATACGTATGTATATGCCTTTATGCTTCACATAAAATTATACGTAGTCTCAAGGGTGGCACACTTTTGCAATGGGTACCCATTTCTTTATCATATTAAAACGATTAGGAAACCAACAGTAGAACGTACCGATCTTCGTTAGATATGTATAAAATGGGACTTTTAACACAGATATAATCTTTTAATAGTCTCTTACGAAACATCCTCGTAAAAGGGAGATGCTTAATCTTAAATGGAGAACATACGGAAACACCATATTGTATGTATATTAAATTATCTTTGTTAAAAATCTGATTACCGCTATATTTAAAGGGCTATTACATGCTTTTACTTTCATTGTTCACAGGTGTGAAAGTGCCATCCCTCTTTTCCATAGTGATATAGCCAAAACAACGAAAAGGCTGTTAGAAAGGTGCCCAAGAAACATAAGTGATTTTAATTTACGTAGTAGGACCTATATAATTTGCAGCCCAATATCAGAATGATTGTCTCTCTTTTGAGAGACCTACTTTTAGCAGTGGAAAATACTGAAGTCACAACTACATAAAGCAATTAGTTTTGTTAAATATGTCATCATCATCTCCCGAGCCTTTTCCCAACTATGTTGGGGTCGCCTTCCAGTCTAAACGGATGCGGCGGAGTACCAGTGTTTTTGTTAAATATGTACCTTACTTCTAATTATTTAGACACAAAATTACCTTCACAAAAGGGTAACTCCAATCTTATGCGATCAGTTACGCCTTGAAAGTGAAAACAGACTGTTTATGGAAACAATTAGAATGGTGTATTAGCATAAATGTAACTGTAATTGGACGCTGATGGATGCGTGTTGCTAGCACGCGTAAGTAATGTGATATGGTATTTATTATGCCTATTTATATGTGTTTTTACGCATAGTCTGTGTGTACAGTTTGAGGGTGACTTAGGTTAGGTGATATTTATGTCAGTTGGTGAAATTTTTGACCTCTCTTGATAAGAAGGTTGCGTGAGTAAAGAAAAACTAAAATGTTTATTTATGACCATCTTTTTCACACAAATAATCAAAAATTAGCTAATTTTGTTATAGTTCCCTTGATCTTTTCAGATTTAGTATAAGACACTTATGGCCTTACTACAAAAACTTTAACCACTGTTTTACACTTGTCTAAAAAAAATGTGGCTCCAAAATGAACCATATGTCAACGTCATAATTTGACATTTTTTTAGACAAGTCTTAAACTGACGTTAAAAAGTTTTTGTGGTAAGACGGATAGTCTTTAAAATAACATCAGCAGCATTTTATTTATCAAAATTATATTAGGCACGAATAGTACCTAAGTACCTACACAACGCATTTTCAATAAGCCCTGTTTACATCAGCCAGTGCAAGTGAAAACTCTAAACATCAGATTTTCGATAAAGATCCGATATTGGCGAGCGCTAGCGTGAAGCGATGCCACATTACAGTCATGTATGTCATCAAGAAATATGCGCCTGCGCCGGAGAAACGCGAGAGAGGCGATCACGCTCCGCTGCACGCTTTTTTACACATAATATTAGGCTGTGGTTATAGTGATAGCGGGTAGCGATTTGTTTGTTTGTGGTATTGTAAATGGTCTTCTTTTAGAATGATGTCAATGATGTGCAGCATGTTAGCGTTACTAAAAAAAAGGTAGGTGCAAAAAAATTAAGAGTGAAAAATATACGGGGCAGTGGCGAGGCGTCCTTATAAGCCGATTTCCATCGGCTTCCCTTTCGAATTTCAAAAAAGAAGCATAGGTATAAGTTATAATATAGGTATAGGTATAATTAATATAATCATTTAAACCACACAATTTAAATATGTAGGTATAACAAAACGCCTACCACCGTAAAAAAAATTGTCTATAAATTACTTGAAACATTTTGCTCCTACTAAATAAGCCGCGGCTTCCTCCTCCATACAAAACTACGCTTGCGTGACGTCATCCACGCCGCGCCGCGCGATGTTCGCAAAATAAGGGCGAGCGGTAAGCCGGCTCACGGAGCGGCTTCCACCAATCAAAACTCGCGAGTGAACGAGAAAGAACGCGTCAAGAGTAGAGTAGCTATATCTGTCTACGCGCGAGTGACAGCGCTTTCTCAAATATGTAAACAAACAAATCAGACAAATTCACTCTCATTGTTCTTATTTTGTTTTAGATAATACCATTAACAATTTGTTCTTTGTATTACTTAATTGAATTTATTAGTGTGTGTATCATTTGGAAATAACATAGTTCGTGTGTGTTTTAGTTACATTATGTCAACATAGATGGCGTTGTGCATTTTTATGCAAATCCTGAAGCGCGGTGTTAAGATTCTCCGCGATGTAATGACCCAGGTTGGAAATTTATTTATTTTTATGAATTCACCAAGTATATAATTTTGATAATTTTGATTAAATAGTTGGCAGTATCGTTACTCCCTACTAATTCCCGCGATCGCACTGTGTGACCTGGTACTCAGTACAAGTACAGTACTACAGTGTGTGTACCTAGTGAAAATAGAGATATCTACGTTGAAATGATGTATTTTGATACGTAGACAGTTGGCATCAGGTTTCTTTTTAATTTACCTATAGCATTTATCGCATTAGACTGTTTTCCGATCCGACAGATTGTTTACTTTAGGAAGGAACTTATTTTTCAAGGTTAAGTTTTGGGAATAAAAACGTGTTATAAAACTCGGGCACGCCGCTCGGGTGAATTACCTACCAATATTACGTCTATATTAAAATTACTAACGTCCTGACGGATAAATACCTACGATAAATATCAATGGCTAACAGGCCGTTGTAAATTAAATACTTAAAATGTATTGTTTCTAGTGCCAAGTTTTCTCAGATTCTAGTAGTTAATCTGAGGGCACGGCAGTGCCCCAGCCAAGACTCGAGCAAAGCGGGCACGGCCGTACCATCTTTTCTCGAAGCGTTTCGCGGCTATTTCAGTCCCCTGTATCTTCCATGTGAACAAAGCTAGGAGTTTAGGTTTTCGATGACCAAGAGTAAGTATTAGAACAAGCTCAGTCTCAAAATTACAAGACATTTGAATAAATAGTTTACCAGTTATGAGCGATCAAAGTTACACCATTTTGTCACTGACTCACTGACCGATCATCAAAAGTCTAAGGTACCTCTAGCAAACTTAGAACCTTCAAATTTGGCACCAAGGTAGGTTATTAGCTACATATAAAGGGAAAATTATAAAAACCTTAAAACTTAATAAAAAAATAGGAAACAAATTTATATTTGCGGTTTTTCAAGAACATTGTGTATGAATTTTGACTGCATTAATAACTTTGTTATTTATTTATGTACAAAATGTTACTATTTGTTTTATTGTTACGTAGTGGTATATTGTTATTATGTATTAAATATACAACATATGAATAAAAAAGCTAGGTTTAAATGAAATGAATAATGATAAAATCTTTCATATTAATGCAGTGCGATAAACACTGCATGCTCGCTCGATAGATGGCGTTGTCCTGGTCTAAATCGCGCTATGGTTTCGTTACATAGCTTAGTATAAGTAGTACTTAAAAAAATCAAATAATTACAAAGTCCGGTTAAGCAGTACACGGCCTCCTAGGCTGAACTGCGAGATGCCATACCAAAAAAAAAAAAAATCAAATAATTACATGTGATAGCGTCATCTACCTCTGAAATAAATCTCTTTTATTCTAAAAGATATTCGATTAAAAAATTCGACAATTTCGAAATTTTTTAGGTAAAAAAAAATATTGTTTACGTGCTACTTTAGGTGTACATATTTAGTTTGTTATATATTGAGTTAGTTGCATGTCAGTTAATTTAATTTGTTATACCTATACTTAGAGAAGAAAGAGACCTACAAAAAATAAATTAGATCCCACCAAAAACATTAAATGTAAAAAAAAGCCAATCCTCTACGCAATTCCTCCACCGTAAAAAGTTTTGAGATCGCATAGAAGCCAAGTCCTGTTCTACTTTGTTTGTAATAATAAATCAATATTTTGTGACTATATCAATAGTTTTGTTCACATTACAATAATACTGTCTTGGCCATGAGCACAAGTTAAAAGTCGCTCCTTGAAATAATGTGCGTTGATAAATTCTATATGGACATGATTTTACGATTGGACTGATTATGGACTGATTGGAATTTGAGATCACCATGGACTAAACATGCGCCATAGTACATGTGCAGTTCATTGATGTTGGATGAAACTGACTGTCGGTCATTTAGTAACAATTGAATAAACTAAAAGTATTTAATTCTGTGATATTAAACTTCATGTTTGACAATCTATAAGCACATGGATTGATATTTTTTTTCATAACTAAGGCTATACATAATAATTTAATAATTAATAAACGACGTCATGTTACGAACACGACCTGACGTGAAATACATTTGCATCGAAAACGCACCACAAAATATCGCTAACACACGCACCATAGCCTACGCCTAACACAGGCAGCCGTACCACTGGGTTTGGCCGCGCAGCGTACGCAAAAACACTTAATTAAACACCTCTCCGCTACCGCCACTTTAATGACTCGCGTTTGTTCAACAACTGAAAAGTTAGGGATTCCTCCAGAGGCTATGTTTATTCAGGATTATATTAAACATTTCAGCAAAGCTAGACTCAATTTCTAAAACTTCTAAAAAGGAAAACATATTTTGGAAATTAGTCCACTCAGTCCCCATGGCAACATAAAGCATGTATTTATTTTAACACGCTAGAATAACGTTTACATAAATTAAAACTATACAACAAATTAAAACGTTTAAAAGTCAGATTTTTTAAATAAAATATTACGAAATCGGAGCTCAAAATTTATTTTTTTAACTTAAAGTAAATTACTGTCTTTGAAACATCCACAAACTTAGAATTGTGAGTCCCTCTTGAAATTAAGTTAACTCATTCGTTCTCAATTCCCATCAGTAGGAATATCATAGACTCTATCATGTCATAACTCGAAAGTACAAGTAATATGTCAAGCAAACATTCACCTTCGAATTTGAACTCTATTAAGGTAATTTTAAAAGCGACTTTGCTGCCTAACCTTGTTTGTAATACGTATTAAATGTTGAATTTTGTACGCTACATACGTCTCGGCTGAAGCTGAGTTTATCCCACGTGGATTGGAGAGTTCGTTGGGATCTAGCATGAAATATAAGTCCTAAATGCTACTTTAAGTTTTAGTAGGTCAATCTTTTTGTTACTGAGGAGTTATAGTTACTAGACATCATTAAATGGGTTACTTAAACGTAAGAAGGATTATGAATGGATCCACTCGAATTCCAAAGGAACTGCGGCCAGAACATGGATAAAAAGTAGCCTATACGTTAGTCTGATATACAAGGTGAATAACTGTGAAGTGTAATTAAAATGCATTGATTAGTATTTCACGCAACAAAATCAAAGGGGTAACGACTTTTCGCATTTCTAATATGAGTAGGAAAGATAATGAAAACCTACTAGGTAGCTAAACTAATACTTACTTATAAGGTTCACCAAAAACGCGATCGACGCTGTTCAAATATCAAATAAGTACATCAACTTAATTTTGTATTCAATAGACAGTTGTTTCGTAGTTTTCAAGTAGGTACGATTTATGTGGCGTGCCTCAATTCCATTAAAAAGATGCATCTGTTTAAGTATTGAAAATTGTTTTACGGAGCACGATTTTGCATAATATTATGCCGAAGAAAACTTCACTGACGAGGGAAAAACATTTTTATTCATAACAATATTTTCGAAGAAAAACGAAAAGGTCATTGACATTATAAGTAGGTACCAAGTGACTTTATTACGTTTCCAAATATTGCTGACGGCTTAAGTTTTGGTGCATGTTTTCCCCGTTATAATAAATGGCCACTTAAAACATCATAAATAGCTAAGTTAAAGAACAATAAAATGGAACTATAAAGATTTTACGACATTATAACATTAAGGGTTGGTTGTACCAATTTTTTCCTTGATACGTTAAAAGCTTCAGCGGAATATGTATGGCAGATAAGCATTAACATTTAAAGTTAAGATAAGTGCATCTCCCGTTCCTTTAAGATTAGATAATACAATAATGGTGGTAATTTATCTTAGTCTTATCGCTATTTCTTTTCGCATTTTTCCGTATCTAAGATTTCTTGGTTGTTATTAATGTTTAACGTGTAGTTAACTTTTTTTGGAAGATATACTTCATATATTTCGCTGTTTATTGAAAGCCAGAGATATGAGAATGAATCATCGTGCCTGCCCAAAGCCGATTGTCAGTAAATGCACAAAATCTAGTACTACGACAATGATCAAATGACCCCAGAAGAGACAAATATATTAATGTTCTATTTAAAGAACCTTATGATTGGAAGCCTTAGATATTTGAATTTACAACTTGCTCAAGGCCGATTGGCAGAAAGTACTGAAAGTCTAGACACTAAGACAAAGATCAAAATACGGGTAAAAGAGACGAATTAAATAATGTTCTATTTAAAAAACCAAAAAAAAAAAATCTTCATTCATAAAATGAAATAGTTATAAATATTCACTTATTACTCTCTTGTCTAATATTATTATTAATGTAACTTGTGAGTCTTGAAGCGTTATCGCCACTGATTATGTACGTTTGTACGTCACGCTCTCTTCACGTCATTTGCAATCACCGCCGCCAGGTGGCGCCACTGGCGTTTACGAGAAAACCGCATGTCATAATGTACCGTAATTGCTTACCATGTGTTGTGAAGAAACAAAGACATGGGGTTTTATGTCGACTATAGAAAAAATATATTGAAAAACAACGATTCTTGGCAGTCAGGTAATAAAATGATGAATTGTCATTTTAGAGCAAGTTAATTCCGTTCGGATCACCCATTATCTTTTTGAGTCCTATGTAATAAGTAGGATCGAAAAGTGGTTATATTTAAATTACTTCTAGTTTCAACTCGTGTAAATTATTATATATTAATTATTATATAGTAATTATGTAAATTATTAGTTATTGAATTTGTGACTATAACATGAGGTGTCTTGAACATAGTATCAAGCTTTAAAATCACGGTGATTGTACTGTTAGAAACACATATTAATAAAACAGTCAACTATGGCATATGCACGCACAGTAATCATAAATAGATATGAAGAATATAAATCATTATAATTGCGTTTATTTTACCCATAAAGCCAATAATTAAACCATAATGTGGCCTTTATATTTTTTCTTTTCTATATTGCATATGTTCATCGTCTGCGAATCTTGATTGCGGCGTCAATCAAAATTATTCCTTTTTTACCAAACATTAACTTATTAAAAAACAATTAAAATTCATTAGAAAGTAGACAAATGACGTATATCCGCACATAATTACTATATACGCTAGCATTTTCCATATTGATAACTAAAAAAACTTTGATAACGGAAGACAACACGTTCAGTTAGGCTATGCTCCAATTGTTTCTGTACCGCTGCGCTTGCGCGTCTCACTGGATGTTGTTAAGATGGCGCAGATCTATGGACCACGGTCTGATGATAATTGTACTTTATAATTTTTTTGTTATTAAATGTAATGTTTTTTGAAAATTGGGGGTTTGTTGAAGTTGGGTTATTTGTGTATTTGGTTAAAGGTTATTTTATTGTAGAATGGCAATCGCAATCAGTGTATATAAATATAATAAATAATTACTTTCCACTACCAAATCTTACAAAAGGGAAAATAGTGTACCTACTTACATAGGAAGAGAAATAGGGGTTTATTTCCCGGCCTCTCCTCACTGACTATAATTTAGGTACTTTTCATAGGTGTAGAATTCAAACATAACAAATTAACATTATGTCAATTTTTTATTTCTTACAGTTATTTGACAAACAAAACGATGCAAATTGTGCATAACAGTTTGCATACAAATTGACATAAACGATAATTATCTAAAAGACGGCAACGTAAACAAAACACGCAAATCTTTCGTGAAAACCAGACATCTGATTTTAATAAACATATGTATGTAATCGATGACTTGATCACGCTATAGATACATAATATTATTATTGTACGCGTTGGTCACAAAGTCTGAACTTTTCGAAAGCCATAGTCTACTGCAGTGCAGATACTTTCAGTTATCTGAATATCTTACACGTAAAGCTTGTCAAAACCAGCTTAAGTCAATAACTTAGGTGCTCTAAGAGCTCTTCAGGTCACGTAGGGGTCTTATGATAAGAAATGGATGCTTTTCATACGTCGACACCAGCAATCTATCAAGTACTAGCCGTTTTCCTGCGGTTCCACTCGCGTCCCGTGGGAACTACGGCCGGCAGCCGGATGAATATAGCCTATGTTACTCGGGATGAATATAGCTTTGCAACAGTGAAAGGATTTTTCATTCGGTTCAGTAGTTTCGGAGCCTTTAAGGTACAAATAGAAAAAAATCTGTACTAGCTCCTGTAAGCGTATATTCTATTGCAAAGTAAAAAGTATGTTAGTATTCAAAATACGCAACATTTCAAAGTACAAGCCAACTGCATTCAGACACAATTTCAACCGTTTAGTTCCTAATGACGAAACTTTGTTTCTACTGTCTCACGTGTGCATGTAACTGCCATAGTTACAGCATTAGCACGTACGTATTTCACAACTTGACTATCTGGAAGATGGCTTGCTTATGTAGAATCCCTCTATAAAAATGTAACACCCTTGGAACATAGCTTGGCTACCTAAGAGTAAACAAAAAAAATCGACCGATAGTCTGTTTGGACTCATAAATCAGTATGAAGATGAATATTAGTGAGCACATAACACCGATTAGGTAGTTGGCCACTATCAGACCGTCAAAAAACTCCACGAATTCACGATTAAAAAAAAAAATTGTTTCTAACATCGGACCAACTGTTTAGTTTGCAGTGTGCGGGAAGGCTAAAGCCCCAATTATAGCATCCATTCTCAAGTATCCTACTGCAGAAATTTTTCTTACATATTTATAAATTTTCGCTCGCTGTCCCATCTGAAAAATATTTTACACCAGCCACTAGTCTTCTATTTTCTTTTTTATATCTCAGTCCACAAAGAAGTATAATTATAAAAAGGATTGCAAATTAACTTTCCTGTTATTATGAATGCATTTGAGACCAAAGACAAAGTTGTTTCCATTCTATGTTTCCTTGGGGCAAAATTCACGAAATCTGTCGCATACTTTTTCCTCATTAATGAAAGAGTTCCGGGGAAAACTAGGAAGAACTTCGCGTTCCGCATTATAACACGCCTTTTGACTTTTTAATTGTTTTTTGGGAACTTATTTTTATCAGAAGTTTTCAGTTTTGTGACTTCTTTGTACCATAGTTACGGTTTCTTGCCACAGTTTGTTTTTGGGAGAAACTTCTAAGGTCACGTTCCCTCTTGACAACTGGTGACGAATTTGTTAAGTTGCTTTCGCTTTAAGTGGTATAATATGAACGTCATTTGGTAATACAATTCATTTGCTAAAATATTATTCCTAATTACGAGTATTTACGCCATTGATAGTCGCAACTAAGAAGGTTAAAAGGTTCGTTTACCTCTCGTTTGTAATTTTTATATATTTTCCGCGTATGTTTATATAGTTATGTAATTTATTTTTCGAAACACGGTCATCATTATTTCACAAAAAATACTTAAAATTTTATGTAACTTGGCTGCTATATTAGCAAATACACAGGCATGAAATTGTATTGGATTTAGAATAATTTACTAACACTTTTTGGCCTATAATTGAATCAGAAGGGTTCTTTGGTAAATACATATATTGTAGCCCAAAGGATTTTTCATGATAGCCAATTCGTACCTGTATTTGCAAAGGACCACCTTTACAAATGTAGAATGTGTCAATAAATAAGGATTTTCGTCGAAGTGAAAACGTTTGTCGAACACCTTTTACACAAAGTTTGTCGATGTATACAGCATTGCGATGTTTACACTACATCTTAAATATACACTAATAGTTTTTTGGTCGATGGCATTAGTTTTAGTTCAGAAAAATCTACTAAAAGGGTAAAACGCAAAAAAGTGAATACACTTGTAAGATTTAAGAACAATAGATAATACTTCATTTGAATCCTTGCCGCCCCAGTTGATTCGCCGTGAAAAATAAATAAACGGCTGTATTACTTACAGGTTACATTCATTTCTAATCGGTACTAAAACTGTCTTAGAACTATTTATCACTAAACCCCAAACAACTAAATAGTACTTAGCTTACATCTAAACTAATCAAACAATAATGATATTTAACCCTTCGAATTTAGATCTATTTTTGCACGCCCTAAGTGTCCGAAAATGCCTTATAATCGTTTGGGTAGGTGCCAAGTATAATAATAGTCTAGACCGACTTCCAGACTGAATCCTTGACCTATCGTAATCGTGTATATTGATGATTTATATCTTTGGTTATGTAATATTATGAAGAGGTTTAGAACAGAAGTTCTTTGACTTATTTATAAGGTTACGCATATTGACCGGAGTAAATCAATCTATCATGTAGGTTAAGTGAATTTCATCGGCAGCAGTAGATGTAGCTTTCAACAAATTCAGCGATTATACAGGAATGAATTTTATCCAGTGCGCAAACTTTGTCAACTTATAGTTAAATAAGTTTTATAGATACGTATATTTTTATTTTGTAGTGTTTTAGTACAAAAAAGAAAAGTTATTGATATCGCAAGATGTTTATTTTGTATATAAAAAAAAAAAGTCGTGGTGGCCTAGTGGGTAAAGAACCAACCTCTCGAGTATGAAGGCGTGGGTTCGATTCCAGGTCAGGCAAGTACCAATGCAACTTTTCTAAGTTTGTATGTACTTTCTAAGTATATCTTAGACACCAATGGCTGATATAAAGGTGAAGGAAAACATCTTGAGGAAACCTGGACTATAAAGTCTGTAATCACCAACCCGCATTGAGCAAGCGTGGTGATTAATGCTCAATCCTTCTCCATGTGAGAGGAGGCCTGTGCCCAGCAGTGGGACGATAAAAAGGCTGTAACAGTTATTTTGTATCCGATAGTACGGTCACAGTCCTCATAGTAAGCACGGCGGCAACGCGAAACCGGTTTACTGACGGAGCTCCGCTCGGCGCGCGTAAGAATAGTTGGTATCCATATTTTGCTGATTTTAGGGCGGACAAAAGAATGAAAAAAATTTTTTTACTGATGATGCAGATATGTTCTGTTATCGATTCTGGACCAACAGTTTTTTTTTGCGCACTGCTTAAAATTCATTCCTGTATACGTCTGAATGCGAATTTAATTTCTTTAGCTTTCCTTCTGTCAGTTATGTAATCAATTTCAAATAAACATATGGTATGCCCCTATGGGAATATCCTGTCTACAAGTAAACAGTGAAACATTAAATTGTGATGTTCACCTTTAGAATTAGAAATGACTAGATGAGAATAAATACCTACACCTCCGTCCAAAACAAAAAAAGTCATGGTGGCCTTGTGAGTATTAGGGCGCGGGTTCGATTCCAGGTCAGGCAAGTACCAATGCAACTTTTCTAAGTTTGTATGTACTTTCTAAGTATATCTTAGACACCATTGACTGTGTTTCGGATGGCACGTTAAACTGTAGGTCCCGGCTGTCATTGAACATCCTCGGCAGTCGTTACGGGTAGTCAGAAGCTCGTTAGTCTGACACCATGTCTAACCAAGGGGTATTGGGTTGCCCGGGTAACTGGGTTGAGGGGGTCAGATAGGGCAGTCGCTCCTTGTAAAGCACTGGTACTCAGCTACATCCAGTTAGACTGGAAGCCGACCCCAACATAGTTGGGAAAAAGGCTCGGAGGATGACCTCCGTCCAAAACAAATCCAACCACTTGGCATTGAACCACTAAAGACACCCGTAATTATAACAATAGGTACCTGTCGAAGTCATAGTATTCAAAACACAACCTTTGTTTACACTTTATTGTTATTTTTGTTTACAAGTTATTAGTTGACAGTCTAGCTGAGTTTCACATTCCGGCGGGCGTTTGCCCGATATTTACGAAAGCATGATTGAAGACCAAATCGCTTAGCACACTACGTTAATAGTCCAGAGCAACCGTATTCTTTGTTGAAAATAGCCAAGCGATTTTGCATCTTGTGTTGAATGTGCTAAGGTGCATTTTATAGTTTAATCTTCGTCTAATCTTAAATCTGGTATACTAAAGTAGCTTAGACGTATGGACGCGTAAATTTTTTCACGCTCATGTTTTTATGATACAGATTTAATGACATTTCAGAACGTAGATGTTCCGTTATCCGATGATATTTGCATGTTTGGAAATTCTACTCGTATTTGCATCTGGAACACGATGTTTGTAATAGAGAAGATTTTTATACGTTACAGTCGAGATGTCTGTAAAAATGCAACTAAAAACGTTCGTAATGGTAATTTCTTGTTTGCCCCAGTTTATCGTCTCGTAATTACAGTCGACGTCTTCAATTAAAACTGAATATTTTTACTGTTCTGTACTAAACTTTACGTAAGAATATACAGTTTATTTAGAAGGCCTACATGTTAGTTTTACTTTTTATTTTATACATTAAAGAATACCGTTTGAAATGGACCTTAGGAATCATGACTAAAACTCAAATGTCAATTATGAGCTCACACTTCACACCCTGGTAAGTCATAAAGATAAATAAGATTATTAATACATTGTTTGTATGTACAAATAATATTCCTAGTAGTTTATACAAGCGTTTGTAGTTATTTATCGATAGACTCACCTCCGCCTCCTACTGTGTGTCTTGCGCCGGTCGTGGGCGGGCGGGTCGCTTGCGTACGCGCCGCCATCGCCCTCAGCGCTGTGTCCCGCCCCCATCTCTACCCCATTCCACAACACACACCGTCACTGACGACACACGCCACCAACGACACCCTCACTCAAAACAGTGACGATGACTTTTCCGACTTCTCCGACTCTTCCGACTTTTCCGACTTTTCCGAGTTTTGTGATTAGGCTATAAAGCGCGCGTGGTTACGTATGTGAGGCTGAAGGTAGAAGGATCAGGGTGCCGTGGTGCTGGAGATAGCCCGTAACGTATTGCCCGGGCGGCTCGCGGCGCGAATGTGAAGCGTACCGTCGCGTGCGCAGACCACGCGCCCGATCTACGTTATTGTTAATTAGTTTGTGTTAGAAGCTGATGGCGGGTTTGTGGACGCAAGTTATAGACGGTTCGTTGTCTTTGGAAGGTTGATTTTGTGTCCGAATTCTTTATAACAGTGTCCAAATATGAGATAAGACAAGATCCAAAATACATGTACCGTATGTAATGAACTAAGTTTTCATCCAATCCTAATTCAAGGTTTTTTCGTGTTAGCTTATAGGTGGGTAAATTTTTCGACCAGACAAATATTTAACTTAAGTATTTGGTATACATGCATATTCGTTAGAAATCTCAAAATGAGCTGGCCTCCATTGCTGAACAAATTAATACAGTCATTACGATCATACGAAAGATTATCAACACAAGCTACCTTAACCACGTTATGCAGCTAATCCCCCGCTATCCGCTCACAGCGCACTGCCCATCTTCCACGGGCTACTAATTGTTGCGCGATCCGCCTCGGAAATCGCTTCGCTCTCGTTTCTTCTAATTACACGAGTGGATGCTTTCCCGATGGAAACGTCGTCGGAAGGAACCAAGTGCCTCCTACTGTCCACATGGCCATTTGTTCGCCACGGTGACTGATTAACCTCATGACTATATCTGGGCGTTCGAGCGAGGATGATTCGTGAATGAGTACCACTGTGGTACTATAGTTCCGGGATCGAGTGAGTCGCGAAATTGTTGTGAGTTTTATTCGATTTTTAAATGAGACACATAATAGTGATTGGTGATGTACCTATTTTTGAGGTGAACGTTTGGGTGAGTTGAAAGTTTTATTTTGTACTTTGCAGACATGAAATATTGGTAAAATTAAAAAAATTTGAACGACTTTTCTACTACACGTAAGTTTACTTTATTTAACTGTCTCTCTATAATACATGCGATTATTAACATTTTAAACGAAAAATTAATTATTCAATTTAATCACAGTCAAGATTTTCATACTATTTTTTCGGGCCAAGATGTAAACGATAACCAACTTTCATAAAATCGATCAAAAGAACTCGACAATGGAATCTGACTTAATAGCACGTTAGATAAAGCATGATTGATCTATCGACGAGATGATTTAGTACATACACTTGGAGCTGCGAGAAAACTGCAGTTAACACATATCTGTTTGTACTGATAGACGTGAGAATATTCACATCATAAAAGTGCCCAATACATACATGTTTATTGACAATGTGAAGATGATAGGAATACAATAAGTGAGACATCAGAAGAATGAGACAAACGGCTCTTTTCTGAACCGATTGATATCTTTTAAATAGTCGGTCAATACTAAATAACGAGTTGTTCCCCGCAGTTTCATCCACGACAGGAGATAACCGCTTTCCGCAACCAGATAAACGCCCATGCTCGCAGGGTTTAAACTATCTGTGTACTTTCAGTAATTTTAGCTTGTAAGGCAGATAGACAAACCTTCATGCTTGAAGCTTAGAATCTCATATATCCTCTGGTCCGACTATAAAGTGCATGATTTGTGTTCAACAATGCATTATTACATCTCATGATAACTTCCACATAACCCAACAATATTTATTCAAAATCCGCGACTTCATATATTGCATTTCAGAATACAAATGTGATGTTGGACTGTAAAATATCATTATGGAAATATTTATGGCCATACCGCACCCTACTGGGTCACTGCTAATGTGTTGTTCTGACTTTCAAATTAGAATGCCGACACTTTACTCGATAATCTACTACCTACTAAGTTTCAGGAAGAATGTTATTTGTTTCTGTTTTTGTTATTAGTTTTTTTTTTAAGAAGACAATTTTCTTTTGTTTTGTGGTTCTCAAAGGTTAACAACAAAGTTTATACATAGGCATTTGTAATAACTACATTGCTCGAAGATTAATACATATAATAAAAATATCACCAAAAACCTGACAAGACTCCATTTTATTATGAGCAAGTAAGTTCATAATTTGCTTCCATCGAACGAATCCGGCTACAAATAAAATATGTCTTACGGAAATTCACAATATTAAAATTATTCAAATAATTCCTCATCTTACTGAAAAAAAAAAGAAATGAATGCCAGCAAAGGTAATGTCCTAATAAACTGCCTTACTAAGCATGTTTTTCCTCATAAATAAAGCAGCTGAAGATTTACGGGTTTGTTTAACAATGCTCATAAAAGGAACGGTAAAAAGTGACGCACCGTGTACACGGGATTGGCTGTATTTCACTCGAACCACCCTCTAAAATGATAACTGCCTTGAAGGGTAGCAGTTTAAAATTGGGATAATTTAATTTACAGGTAAAGGGTTCAGGCAATATTTAATTTAAGTAATATGTATTTATTTCGAATCGATGAGGTGCCAAAAATATATTTACCTTTTTGGTACCTGAAATGATATGAATTATTATTTATTTTTTATTTTTACGGCTTATTATTTATTTTTTATTATAAAAAGAACTTGAGCACACCAATGTCGTCATCACCTTCTTTAATATTCATTGTTGTTCAAAACAACATTACCATCCCTAACCAAAAAATGCAAATCATAACAAAATTGAAAATTATGAGTATGGCGCAAACAACACACTTTCACCTTACCACGCACATTATACTGTACTGTACGGTTCCCCTAATAAATATTTTTCTTTAATACAGAGCCCATATTTTAATTTCAAGTCATTTCAGGTTGGGTTGGCTCATGTAGGAATGCCGGACATTTTTCATTCGAGTCAAGAGGATAAGTGAATTCCCGGGGTCGAGTCCCGGAATGAAGTTGTCAGGTACCTCACTAGGAATGTACGGACATTTATTGGGGTGCTAATGACAGCAGTCTTTTGAAAACGTGTTTGGAATTAAATGAGTTAAAAAAGGTATAGGTATTAGAGGATATTAGATTTGAGAGTGTTAAATCTATTAATTGGGTGAAATTATTGTAATAATTTAGAAGAGACTTTATGAAACTAACAATTTGTTTAATTTTCTTACACAAATAGGTACGATAATTAATTACGGAACTATTTAGTAAGTAACTACTACCCTAATTCCTTATGAAGTTTTCTCAAAGAATTTCTCCTTGAAACGGGTGTCCATTGAAGTCATAAACAGTTGGACAGTGACGGAGGTTCGTTTGCAAAGGAATTCAGACCCAGATTACTAATCTACTCCACCTGGGTAAATCATTTTTCCTTATAAGATAAGTAGGGGTTACTCTGAGAAATTTAGTTATACATTCCCGGTTAGTTTGATTGGTGGAAGAACAAAAAAAGGCTAGCAAATAAGGAGATTATAAATGTGAAATAGTGTTTCTTATTTGAAGACTCCGCAATAATCTCAAGAACTATGGGCCGATTTGTAAAATCTCTCAATAATCGAGATGCCCCTTTATGTGCTATGCAAAGCAGTACCCATGGGCGAGCGAAACTGCAGGCGAAAACCAGCCTTAAAAATATACTACTTCATAATTAAAACCATTAATAAGGCCGTAACACGTTCTACATTAATTTCGCAGGCACAAAAGCCATAAACTTCCAATCAGCTGCAGAAATCCGATTTCATTTCCATTATCTTATTTAGCAGTGTTCCCACTAAAGTGCTCCGAACAATAAAAGCAATGGACGATTCCTACGTCAGCATATAATTTTCCTCATGAATTATGGAGCAGCGGCATTGCGCAATAATCCCCAAACAATGGTGATTAAAGCTTTGTTCCCCTTTACACTGATTGTGTATTGGTGATTAATTAATAATTTATTTTTGATCATCGATTAAACGTCAATAGTGAACGCTGCTTTTGTTGATTGTTTTCTTTGTCGGTTCATAAGTACAAACTACCTCATTAACACTACCCATGTTAATGAGGTAGTTTGTGCTGAATTTTATATTTAACATGATACTTATACAACAACAGCATTTTTATTATAAAATCACTGAGTCATTTTCTGGTTGAGATCGAGGATATAATTCATATAAATGTAAGAAAATATATACATTCATTTTGAAAGCTTTCTTCCTCATATTAAAAAATAAGCATCTAATTTCTCTGGTTTTTCATTTTCCCATCCTCATTAAATTATGGTTTCGGTGGGTTTATGGCTTCGAAATACATTTTCAAATTCTCATTACGCGATTACACGATTTCATTACATACGAGTACAAACCTCATTAAATTACAGAGTAAATAATATCACATAAAATACCCCCGCATTCTGAGAATCGGGAAATTCTAAGGCTGTGTTTACATTGAGCAAGTAACTCGTCCAACTAGGTCTCACCACGTTCTGAAAATAAAAATGTTTAGTAGTGACTCGGGAGCGATTCCGTCTATTAGTGTCGACTGTAAACTAGAATTACGACTATTCAGCAGGTTGTAAATGAAAATATTTTCGAAATTTTTCCTTTCATATTTTACACTTTTAAATAGTTTTATTTAGTCCAGTGGTTCTTAACCTTTTTGACATGAGGGACCACTTTACTAAAGTTTGTCTTGCCGGGGACCACCTCATCGGTTTACCTAAATTAGCACTCATTTCTTTATTATGTATCAAAAAAAATATCTGAATTTTTGGGTCAGTTCTACTCAAAGCTAAACGCATGTCGGCAGTTGTGTGCAAATACAATTAAAGAAAAACTTGCCTATGTAGTTTCCAATGCGCGAGCGAAGCGAGCGCGAAATTTTTATTGGACTTAAACCAAATATTACGTAAAATGTAGCCCAAACGTACTTAACTTTTTATTTGTTGACAAATGCAAAAATAAGGGCATATAGTTTCTGAATACGCGAGCGACGCGAGCGCGAAAATTTATCGGACTTAAACCAAATATTACGTAAAATGTAGCCCAAACGTACTTAACTTTTTGTTTGTTGACAAATCCAAAAATAAGGGCATATAGTTTCTGAATACGCGAGCGAAGCAAGCGCGAAAATTTATCGGACTTAAACCAAATATTACGTAAAATTTAGCCCAAACGTACTTAACTTTTTGTTTGTTGACAAATGGCAAAATATGTATATAGTTTCTGAATACGCGAGCGAAGCGAGCGCGAAATTTTTATCGGCCTTCAACCAAATATTACGTAAAATTTAGCCCAAACGTACTTAACTTTTTGTTTGTTGACAAATGCAAAGGTAAGGGCATACGGTTTCTGAATACGCGAGCGAAGCGAGCGTGAAATTTTAATTATTTTTTAAGACTCAAAACCAAAATTACGTAAAATGTAGCCCAAACATACATTTTCATGAATGGGGGGACTAGGTACGACACACCCGATACATGTACGTCCATGCGAAAACCCCCGCTCACAATTACAAGTCGATAAAAATTAAGTTAGATAACGTATAGCAACGTCGTCAAAGCTAAGCTTCGCGGACCACTTGGAATGCCTCTAGGGACCACCAGTGGTCCGCGGACCACCGGTTAAGAACCACTGATTTAGTCGGATGTTACGTTCATAAAAAATAATTTTACGATCATAATAACATTTTCAACACCACTCCAGTCTTAGTGGGGTATCGGCTTGCCCGAGTAACTGCATCGGGTGGAGGAGGTCAGACAGGCAGTCGCTCCTTGTAAAGCACTAGTTAGACTGGAAGCCGCCCCAAAATACTTGGGAAAGGGCTAGGCAGATGATGAATTACATTTTCAACAATTAACTATGCAATGTAAACCCGGCCTTATCAGAGTGCGGGTTGATATCCGTTCCGAGGTTTAATATAAGTCTGTTGTTACTGTCCCGGCGTCGCTTGCGATCCGTATTTAGTTTCCTTCTTCCATTTTATAGTCGGTATCAAAATATAAACATTTTGTGTTATTATTTAAAAGTTTCTGAGTCAGTTTTTATACGCATGGATTTATATAAGTTTAATTTTATTTTGCTGTGCCCTACAGGGTCCACAATTGTACCTATCTAAGCCATATTGTAACACCTACTCTATACATTGTGGAATGCAAATAAATAATATGTATATGTTAAATGCTAATAGTAGCACAGAATTTTGGTTAATTTTGACAGGTACGTCTATACCTGTTATTGGCTATCCGATTACCATTCAAAATTACAATGTGTTTTATCTTGCTGTAAGTCTTCCATGCTGTATAAATAAATAAATATTTGGAGGTGGAAATCAGGAGAAATGAGGGTGTGAAATAGTCCCCTCTTATAAGGCGAACCCTCTTCATATACCTATTGCGTTTTCGAAGAAAAAAAAATATCCACACACATGTTTAAAGTTTCTCATGAAAAGACATGACTTCTTCAGTTTTCTTTTATATTGTTTCAATTAATTTTATTGTGTTCTACAATTAGCGCGAGTTAATAGCATAGATTGTTGATCAGACTTGCTCTGCTGATTTTAATTAAGATTTTATGTTAATACTAAGAATGCTAATTCGTGCAAGCATCATTAAACATTGCTTCTGAAAGTAATCAAATTCTGAAGATATTGGATCCCCTTCGGATATCCTAAATGCCTGTATTAGGTAAACGGTAATAATCATCTGATAAAACTGTTGCATTTAATGCCTAGCCTAGCCTTTTCATGGAGTGACCCGTTACCTCTTAGTGAAACTGGTTGTCAGTCTTTCTTGCTTTTATGGGAACATATTTTCGTTCATTCATTCGTTTATTTTACGCTAAAGTAGATAATTTTCTGTATCGGCTTTTAAAAATACCCGGCACTAAAAGCGCAAAAGTTGTTCCTAATTTTTTCTCGCTTTGCCTTTTTCGACGCATTTCGTGAAACAAAACGCTTTAACGAATGGTTTGTTCCTTTATACGCAGAGCTAGTAAGTCGATACAGACAAATAATAACAAATGGCGGTAATTTGTATCTCCACATGCTGAAATGAGGGCATTAAGAGAAGTGGAACCAACCAGAAAGCTATATGAAACATATTTGATGTCATTATTTTGGCAGCAGAAGAAATTGGCGATTTAAAGACTCGACTAAGACGAAATACAATCAAAAAGATTTAATTTATAACTCTACGTGATCGAGATTAAATCGAAACTGAGGATTATAATTGTGTTAAGAAAATTGGTTGAAATTGGTGTGTAAAAAATACACAAAAAATAAACACGCTTTCTTTCTGAGATCTTTTACCGATTATAAAAAATTCTTATAAAGATAAACTTCTTGTTTACTTGGAAGATAATATGCTGGTCCGAGAAAAGGGGTAAGATAGTCCATAGGTACATATTACGTCGACGAAGAATATACATAAGCAATATTTTGTCCGGATGCGCGAAGCAGTTCCCATGGTAGACGGGGAGATCGCAGGAGGCCGAATATTAATATGTTTTTGATTCGTCATATTGTTTAAAGATGAGAAGTTCAAGGTTGTCATGGTATGGGCATATAATGAGGAGGGATGATACGCATGCAACAAAGTGTGTGCTAAGTATGAATGTAGATGGATGGAGAGGAAGAGGAAGACCTAAGGGATTGCCTTAAAGATGACATGAATAGGAAGGGAGTGAGTGTAAGTATGACGAGTGACAGGGAAAAATGGAAAAGAATGGCATATTGCGCCGATCCCAAATAAAATTGGGAACAGGGCAGGAGGAAGAAGAATCGTCATCTTGTGTATTTTTGTGGAGAAATAAGGCATAATCTTTGTTTGTTCAGACTGTCGGCTTAGGCCTGTTTGGGAATAGGATATAAGGTAACGTCTTTGTTTTGTATGGTATACAGTGGCATATAATGTATAATGTTGCGACTTCTCAAACATTTTGTTATTTTATGAAGTGTCTATAAGAATAGCGATATATTCTATGTGACCGGCACCGACATTATTCCATCGGCAGTGGCATTAATTTTGAAATTGAATTAAAGAATGTCTCGAACAGATTTGCGAATTAAAGTGTGGAAATGTAAATAAAAGAAAAAGTTTGACATCAGATAAACAAAGCAATACTGGTCACGAAAATCAATATTAGGTAATCTTTGCGTGGATTTAATTCATTCAAACAATAGAGCATGGCTAACAAAGGATTAAAACGTCGAATATATCGGTATTTTGTCACCGTCAAAATAAATGAAAATGCAAAATAGCTTTGCTGATCGGATCATTGGTTAGTGCTGGGATCTTTTTATCGATAATTCCTCTAATCTATTGATACGCTGATTACATGTTTCATTGCATTGAAATTGATACCCCCGCATGTAATTTCATAATTTTACGACGCAAATAAGAGCTGTAATTTCAAAACTATTCAGCTATTAATTTTCTGTATGTAAAACAAATATGGCTGTCAAACAAACAGCGATAAATTCACATCGCATGCAAAATGTTCACATATTTTTTTGTTGTTATGAAAAATGTTCAATCTCCATCAGAACTTTATTAGATAAATTAAAAGTAAGGTAATAAAAAGAGTAGTGTGTACCGTCGCATGCAAAAGTGATATCTATAAATCAAACATTGGAGAGAAACGCTGGACAACGTGATGATAATTAGGAAAGTGACAGGGCAATTACAACGTCTGCCCACTGCGCGGGCGTCGCTTTATGCTGCGTACGCGCATACTAAATATGGCGGCGCAAGTTATACGAGGTGGCGGTAAATGTGGTTGATTTATATAATACATGAGTCACGTTTTTTGTGAAAAAAATATTACGCGGATTTAGTGACGTTTGGAATTCCTCAGACATTTGAATTATTATCTAAAAAAATGATGGACAATATCTAAAAACGTAAAAGGTCTGTTAAAAGCAGGTATTCCCTGCATAGAGGGCTAGAGTGTACCTATTAATTACCCGTAGTGGAAATTTAAGTAATAATATAGTAAATCAAAAGGCGAATTAAAATGACAATATATCTTTATCGCAAACAATGTGTTGGATAATGCGCTAATTAGTATTAATTACGCAATTATATTCACGTGTAACATGCATATTATTGTTGTTTTCATTTTCACACCTATAATTTATTAATTAATTGATTCCGTATTATGGATAGACACATTATAGTAAGTTGTTAAAATGTGTGGATTCCAAAACAAATGGAAACCGATTGAATAAACGTTATAAAAGTGGCAACAGATTTATTAAACATAGACATATTCCGTCTTACCACAAAAACTTTTTAACGTCAGTTTAAGACTTGTCTAAAAAAATGACAAATTATGACGTTGACATATGGTTCATTTTGCAGCCAAAATTTTATTAGACAAGTGTAAAACAGGGTTTAAAGTTTTTGTAGTAAGGCCCATTAAGTCTAAGTCCAAGATTTTTATTTCATATCGACCTGTTACAGGTGCTTACGGAACCTAGGTGCATAGTTCCAAAGAGTGGGCCTTACCAGAAGAACCGGCAATTCATTATTATTTCCAAACAAAATCATTACAGTATCTCAATAATGAATTGCACGAGTATTTCGGAAGATCAAGAGGCTTAACTTCCTCCAATATAAAGACATGCACCCTTATGGTGTTCTTATGGAAGATAAATGTGAATCTCCAACCGGTATTAAAGCTGTTGAACAGGTTTAAGGGTCCTCAAATACCGACCACCTGTGGCTAATAAATATTTTATTAAGTTTTTGGCTGCTTGTCACCGGTTAATGGCTTCCTTAAGAGTATTTATGGGGTTTTATCGCTATGGTGCTTATGCGGTTATGGTAGGCTTATAATGTAAATTGCTCGTTATGTATTGTTTACTTATACTTTCAGTGTTTCGGAAAGCACGTTATATAGGAGGGTCGCGGCTGTCATTTGGACATCCTCCGCAGTTATTAAGGGTAGTCAGAGGCCAGGATGTCTGACAAACAGTTTCACTAAAGGGAAGAAGAAGAAAAAGTATTATCGACTTTCATTGAAAATTCCGAGGAATCTTTCAAGCTAAGAAACATGTAGACTTGAAACTTTGTAACAACACAGGCAGTAGATACGCTCTTAAATTCCCACTATATTTGAATACTCTTACATTAACATGTTCCTAACTTCTCTCAAACTCCAAAGTTACCGAATGAGTGACTTCAGAATTAAATTTCTTTGCTAATTATGTGCTTAAGGAAATGTTCCTCTCATATAGTTGGAATCATGGAGAACAAAATAACTAGCGGAGATGCCATAACTTAAAAATCCTCTACTGTCTTACTGTTTACTTACTGTCTCAGCCCTTACCCGCCTTATGTGGAACCCGCCCATTTTTTTGTAATACCTTGGTCCTTCAATTGTAAGTGGTCGGTTTGGTCATACCACCGTATGTTTTGGACCTAGATGAAGGCGCCTGACCTACCTACACTGTAGCATCTCCGCTTATCTTTCCTTAATCCGTGGTTACTATAAATACATTGAAACTTTATAAGCGATTCAATTAGTTATCCCCGCTGTCGCTCGTGACTTTCGCCACAAATAATTATCGTACGTCTCTTTCTAACGATTAATCTGCTTGAAAGTTTAACAAAGTATTTTGTACAGTTGCGTGCGGAATCGTTCAAATTAATTCGCCGTTACTTTTGACGGAACGTCTCATAATTAAATTGGTTTTTATTGCACTTAGTTCGCTGTTCCTACTTTTGTTTATAATTGTTTAAATTAATTGAGTTTCCTTCCTACTTCCTTTTGTCAATATCGATACTTCCTTTTGTGATATAAATTATCGTTTCGTCAATATTTTTATAATTTTTTAAGCTTAATTTCTAGTTGCACAGTTTGACACTATTTTGTATGTTAAAACGTCATAAATATTAAAGTCTTGAGTCACGCAACAGTTGGTTCCGTGGCTTGGGATAGAAATCCCCATTGTGCGGAGTAACCCGAAATAATTAATTGCGACTCCTGTAGCTTATCCACTTAGAAGCGTCAGACATAACAAGGCTTATATTTATTTAAGAGATCTAACTATAAACGTGCTAATTGACACTAAATTCTTATGAGATCTACTCTCATTTATCATTTTAAGTTGTTTTAACCGACTCCGAAAAAGGGCGTTCTCAGTTTTTCAGTTTGGTATTTATGTATGTATGTTTGTGCGTGAATATCTTACGTTTCACTGAACCGGTTTTCGGCATAGTATTTATAAGACTTAGGAGAAAGTTTCAGGTATATCACTGAAGTTGTTTTATATTTGTTTAAAACATTTCTGTGATAAAAACATAACCGGGTTCGCAATGTATCACTGGTATTTTTTGCGCACCTATAAATGAATGAATTCTAACATCGTTTAACACTTTCGCGCACAAGTGTACACGGTAAGTGGAGCGTGAGGACAATCAGGTTGTGTCCGTCCGCGTATAATGAAACTATTTACTTTAGACCACTGTGCACCATAGCAATGGTGGCAAAACCATTCTTTCAAATGTGTGTAGGGAGGTAACTGCTTTCTTTCAATGTAAGTTATGATGAAGGGTGAGGGACTACAAGTTTTCTTGCGCTATGAGTTATTAAAAAGGGTGAGGTACCCATTTTGAAGTTAAAATAAGTAATGGTAATGGGACAATCTGATGTAGAATCTTCTTGTAGACACGCAATGCTCATATTAAAGTCAATAAGGACTATTGATTAAAATTCATAATAGGACATCAGTAGGTATGGAAGCAATTGAGCAAGCGTGGTGATTAATGCTCAATCCTTCTCCGTGTGAGAGGAGGCCTGTGCCCAGCAGTGGGACGATAAAAAAAGGCTGTAACAGTAACAGGTATGGAAGATTTACATAAACTCCCTAAATGTGAAAAGATAGATAGATACGCTACGGCTTGACTCGCATCTGGCGCAACTCGAGGTGGAACTTGGGAAGATTAGGTGGCACATATTAGGGTTATGTGAAGTTCGAAGAGAGGGGGAGGACACCATAACCCTCGAATCAGGTCACCTAATGTACTTCCGAGAGGGAGACCAACAATCCCAAGGTGGCGTTGGGTTTCTGGTTAATAAGTCCCTAGCTGATAACGTTGTGGAGGTGTCTAGTGTGTCGAACAGGGTAGCGTACCTTATCTTAAAGCTCACCGACAGGTATAGCCTCAAGATAGTGCAAGTGTACGCACCGACCTCGACACATTCAGACGATGAAGTGGAGGATATGTTTGATGACATATCAAGGGCCCTCCACTTCACTACAAAGACCCATTACACCGTTGTCATGGGGGACTTTAACGCTAAAGTGGGAGTACAGATTTGCGGCGAATCGGCAGTAGGATCCCATGGATTTGGAAGCAGGAATCATAGGGGGCAAATGCTCGTCAACTTCCTCGAACGTGAGGGGCTCTTTTTGATGAACTCTTTTTTCAAAAAGCAGCCCCAAAGGAAGTGGACGTGGCAAAGCCCCGACACTATGACTAAAAATGAGATTGACTTCATCATGACGAACAAGAAGCACATATTCAGAGACGTCTCCGTGATCAATAGGTTTAATACCGGTAGCGATCACCGACTTGTCCGAGGCTCTCTGAATATCAACTTTAAGGCTGAACGTTTCCGTCTGATGAAGGCCAGGCTCCGACCAACACTGCTCCAAACCATGACAGGATCTGAAACGTTCCAGTCAAATTTGGAGAACCGATTTGCCGCCGTGGAAACCACAACAGACGTTAACCAGAACCACGAAAATGTGGTTCGGATCCTCAGGGAGGAAGGTTCGAGATTCTGTAACATGCAGCGTAAGGGCAAGAAATCAAAACTTTCGGAAGAGACATTAGGGCTTATGAAGAGACGACGTGAAAACCCACCTGTCACTTCGTCAGCTAAGCGGGCTCTAAACCAAGAGATCAACAAGCACGTACGACGTGACCTCCGGTGCTCCAATACTCTTGACATTGAAAGAGCAATTGAGCTGAATCGGGGGTCAAAGGTGTTCGTACAATCTCTTGGAAGAAGCCACTTGACGAAGCTGACCACAACAAGTGGAGAAGTCGTTTCTTCGGTGCCCGCAGTCCTTTCGGAAGTGGAAAATTTCTATGGCCGGTTATACGCATCGCATGCATCTCGACCTGATCCCGGAAATGAGGATTCTAGAGCCACATTAACGCGCCATTTCACCGAAGACCTGCCAGAAGTCAGCAGTGGCGAAATCGAGATCGCTCTGAGACAGCTCAAAAATGGAAAAGCCCCTGGCGAGGATGGCATTACAACAGAGCTATTAAAAGCAGGAGGAAAGCCCGTACTGGGGGAGCTCCAGAAGCTTTTTAATGCCGTCCTGTTTGAAGGGAGAACTCCAGAGGCGTGGAGTAGGAGTGTTGTCGTCCTGTTCTTCAAAAAGGGAGACAAAACCCAGTTGAAGAACTATCGACCCATTTCCCTCCTAAGCCACGTCTATAAGCTGTTCTCAAGAGTGATCACGAACCGACTTGCGCGAAGACTCGACGAATTCCAACCACCGGAGCAGGCTGGGTTTCGGAGCGGATACGGCACCATAGACCACATCCACACAGTGCGGCAGATTATACAGAAGACCGAAGAGTATAATCAGCCCCTGTGTCTAGCATTTGTGGACTATGAGAAGGCCTTTGACTCGGTTGAAATCTGGTCTGTTCTGGAGTCCCTGCAGCGTTGTCAAGTAGATTGGCGATACATCCAAGTGATGAGATGTCTCTACGAAGCCGCTACAATGTCCGTCCAAGTACAAAATCAGCAAACAAGGCCCATACCGTTGCATCGAGGAGTGAGACAAGGGGATGTTATTTCCCCGAAACTGTTCACTAATGCAATGGAGGATATGTTCAAGACGCTGAACTGGAAAGGACGTGGCATCAACATCAATGGCGAACACATCTCTCACTTGCGATTTGCTGACGATATCGTCATCATGGCAGAAACGCTGCAGGACCTACAACAAATGCTGAACGACCTGGCTGAATCTTCTCTACGCATCGGCCTACGGATGAACTTGGACAAAACCAAGGTCATGTTCAATGAACATGTTCTACCGGAACCGATTGCGATACACGGTGCCGTTCTCGAAGTTGTTCGGAAATATGTATACCTCGGGCAGACATTGCAGTTAGGTAGAAACAACTTTGAGGACGAGGTGAATAGGAGAATTCAGTTGGGTTGGGCTGCATTTGGGAAGCTACGTCGAGTCCTAACATCGTCGATCCCACAGTGCCTAAAGACGAAAGTCTTCAATCAGTGCGTCCTACCTGTCATGACTTACGGAGCCGAAACGTGGACACTGACGGTACGGCTGGTCCACAAGTTTAAAGTCGCTCAGCGGGCTATGGAAAGGGCTATGCTTGGCATTTCTCTGAGGGATCGCATCAGAAATGAGGTAATCCGTCAGAGAACCAAGGTCATCGACATAGCCCACCGAATCAGCAAGCTGAAGTGGCAGTGGGCTGGCCATATTAGCCGAAGAACCGATAACCGTTGGGGTAAACGAGTTCTAGAGTGGAGACCACGCCTCGGCAAGCGTAGTGTAGGACGTCCTCAGGCACGGTGGAGTGATGACTTGCGCAAGACGGCTGGCAGGAGCTGGATGCGAGTAGCCGAAAATCGATCTCAGTGGCGTGCACTTGGAGAGGCCTATGTCCAGCAGTGGACTGCGATAGGCTGATGATGATGAGATAGATAGATAGATAGTAGAGACGATTCAGGAGCAGTTAAAGCGAACTGACACACAATTCTGTATAAGGACTAAAAAAAGAAAAATATTCATCAATGAAGCACCGAAAATAACGATCAATGGTTCGGAAATTCCCTTCCATAGATTCTCTCTTCACGCTTTTCACACGAATGTTTCACGGCAAACCTGCTGAAGTCTTTTCGAACAAAAGTTCTTTAACTCGCTCAAGTGGAAATGAGATGAGACTCGGTTCGTTCCATTTTAATCAGTTTATACCTTGTGTGCTCTCGTACTTAACTGTTTCTGAATTAAGACTGCGTTATTTGATTATATGTTACCTGTCTGGTGTAATTCTCAATCTTTCTCCGTGTGAGAGGAGGCCTGTGCCCAGCAGTGGGACGATAAAAAGGCTGTAACTGTAACCTGTCTAGTAGTCGGCCTTGCTATCTTTCTGCTTTTCTTTTCAATGGTTCATTTATTTATTGACATGCTATTACTACAGGATATACCCAATGCAATAGCAGTAATTTAAAAATAACTTAATTAAATACAAGTAAGTTTATTATATTAAGTGAGTATTAAACTTAATTTAATTATAATATAAAATAATACATATAAATATTTTAAACAATTTTAACGAAGACAATACATTACGAATTCATAGTTTTATAAAGAAAGATAAAAATAACTTGGTAGAAACTATTAATTTTCCAACAAACCCTTACAATAACGTACCTCAAAAGAGTGCTTCCCAAATATTGTTAATCATTACCAAAACACTTCCAATTTCCTATTGAAGCGGCAAACCTCGTTCACCTTCATTCCACCACTTGTAAGTGTTTGAGTGTCACGCACACAAAGACACCAATAAGCCCGAGGGCATGAGGGTGCTCTATGTAAGGTGCTGTAGAACTGAAGAGGTTTTAAAAGCCAGGATAGAGGGTACGCTTATGAATGGGGATAAGCACTTCGGCTGTAACATCAATCAAGGAAGGCAACTTACGTTAAATTGGAGGAATAACGTTATCCGAAATTATATATAGGTATTATTATATTTGCAAATCTTTATAATTGGTGTCCAAGCGTAGTCGATATTTGATAAAGACTTCGATAGGTACGTACATCATTTTTTCTTTTCAAGCTTTTAGACTGTGACTTTTTTTGTTGGTGGGAAATTATCAAATGAGGTGAACCCTGCTAACCTCCCGCAGTAGGTTAGCAGGGTGAGAGAGGGTCAGAGTCTTAGTTTCACCAGGGCCGCGGTAACTCTTTCGAAAAATCCTACACCACTTGACTAGTTAGCCTGTTAGCTTTGTCACGGTATCCACTACCTCTATGGGTATTCAATCCTCACCAAGAAAGCGCCTTAACATTCCCTTCTCTTGTTCCAGAGGTGACGGTAACGTACCGGCGCGGGTTGCCGGTGATAACCGTGCCGCTGCCGTCCCGGCGCGAGCGATGCCGCTTCACACTCCGTCCCGTCTCGCAAACCGTCGGCGACCTGTTGGAACAGGTGAGTCCTTTATGTGACTTCAGCAACGATTTTTGTGTACTTAGAGTAGTACATAAAAAGGTGATTATATTCTCCTTTATGATATGACTTCAGCTTCTATACTGCTGTACTTAGAGTAGTATTTGAAAATAGGGTTAAAGCCTTCCGAAACTATAGAACTGATTTAATAAATAATTTAACTGTTAGGAAGCTACAATATGGTATATTTTATCCGCGTGCAGGAAGCAAGTAGTATCCTTGGGACACGGGTAAACAGCTAGTAACCACATAAAGTATCCAACGCAGGCAACGATCTAAAAAATAAACTTATCAACAACAACATTTTTCGGACTTATGACGAACTCACTTTCTGTAATTAAGTCGTTCAACATAATTTCTGTAATTTGTGTCTGGCGAAGATGTTAAGCGGCCTTTCTTATCTTAAAAAAATATTTTTGGAGACTTTAGTTCAACAGGTGGATCGGCCTTTTAGACATAACATAATACTAATTAAAATTTCCACTAAGCAGTGCTGGATTTTTTAAATATTTTACGGCAGTACTAACAATCTTTATATCGTCTCCGTTAGATGAGGTAATCTTTTATATCGTGATAAAAAACATAAGACAGTCGTTATTTCACGCGAATAATGTGACAATATTCAACAATACCAACATAATTCTTAAGCCAATGGTGTTTCTATTACAATAACGAACTGTCTATTTCCAAAAACGAACCTTATCTATAGAGACAAGCTTCATACGAGTGGCCATCAGTCTGATATATAATGGGCCCTTAGTGGACGAGTGGCGACACAGAACACAATTGCCCACTTTCCGTTCTGCGTCTAGTATTTGCATACACGTCTATCTGCGAACTGAATTGTATTTCAATTGCTATACAATAGATAAGCACCCACGAATTGAGCTTTGTGCACATATCTAATGTTTAACCTTTAAGAGAGAACGAGCGTAAATCCATAGGTGATAGTATTATAAAGGTTAATAGTGAGTTGCTTTATTTACTTGAACGCGTCTATCTGAAGGACCAATGAGTCCGATTTGAAAATTAAAAATCTTTTTGTGTTAGAGTAGCTCATTAACCGCTGGAGGTCACATACAATTTTTATTCGACTGAATGGAGTAGTTACCAATTACGGTAATTACACTATACTATATATCAGTCAAGATTTAAATGTTATTTTTGAGGCACTAATCAGTCGTATGCTATTCTTTCATACCACCAAAGTAAATACCATTCAATATTGCGAACGTTTATCAATTTGAACATAAAACTGTTTGAAACACATGGTCCGACCGAGCTGGATTGATTGCCAATCAAAGATACGATCGTTCATTCCATACCTCTGCTGCCAATCAATTGGTAGGGGAGGAAATATCGATAATTACTTTTATTACTTAGCTCTAGTTTGTCCATCTACGGTTATGGTCAAAGTTTTGATTGTGGCCAAGGTTTATCGACATTGTATAGCCACTCGAATATGTTACAGATTTTTGAAATTTTAGGTTTTATATCGATAATAGACCATAAAAGGCAGCCACTTAAGTACTTCCCACACTTTTAGACGAAAAATCGAACGTAAAATTACATTTCTTTTTTTTTCTCGTTTATTTAAGGAATTTTTATACATAAAGTACTTGCCAATTCCATCGTAGCCTAACTTAAACTAAAATACATATGATTATTATTTACGGCTTACGGCTAAATACTATGAATAACATGCTGAAATGAACCTTTAATTACAAAAATATACGTGTTTTATGCCACATTTCTAAACACTGTTAGGCCGAAATTTACCATCACCCATTAATGACCGCTTTTCTTTAAACAAATGTTTACTTTCAAAATTGAACGCGAAAATTCATGGCAACCAGTTGTTTTAAGAACACTAACGTTTATGTTCAAGTGGGACACGGCTAAGTATAGTCTTCAAAATTACAAAGAAGAAAAAAAATATGTTGCTTTTATCTGCATTCGCATATTTATAAGCAATCTTCCTTACTTATAAGCTGAAATAAATAATTTTCGAAGACCTTTACTTCAACCTGTAAATTGTCCTTTTAGACCTAATTCAATATCAATTAAACTACAATATCATGTTATTTCCACAGGTGAAGGCAGAAGACCGCGGCGTGGAGCGCGCAGCAGCACTCGCGGCCGACGAGCGCGTGCGCATAGCAGCCAGCGACACCATTGAGGCGCTGCTCGAGACTGACTTCCGACTCATCATCAACGACACAGAGTATTATGTCAAGACTCCGCCTCAGGTTAGTAAGTTTTTAGGTAGTTTATGAGGACCCCACATGACAAAAGGCATATATAGGTTCTTATTAGCTTCCGCTCGAGGCTTCGCTCGCGTGGCGTGTTGATAAACAGTAGCCTATGTGTTAAACCATGGTATCACCTATCTACATACGCAACCAAATCGGTCCAACCGTTACTGCGTGAAAGAATAACACACATACATCCATACATTCTCACAAACTGACACATTTATAATATTAGTAGGATGTCTTGTCTTACATCAGGGGCCCGATTCTCCTAATTTTACTTAAGCAACATACGATTCACGTTCGACTCGATTCGACTGATATCCAATCCCGACTCGATTACGATTGAAACGTATGTGGCATTCCGCTATTTTTTCTTTGAAATAAATGTTTTTATCCTTTTCTGTCATTCAATAATGAATCATTTTGTCTGCAAATGATTTACGATTGCAAAATGATTGTACAGCAAACTACCGTATTGACCAAAATCACCAAAATAGCAGACCAATCGCACACCAATCAAATGTCAATCGAATACGATTGGTCTTTTATTAGTAGCAGAATGCCTGATATGGTTAAAACTGCTATTGCGATCATATTGCGATTAGATTTCTATTCGATTTTGACATTATTAACTTAGGAGAATCGGGCCCCTGGACAGACAATCCCCTAGAATGTGTTAGTTAATAGGGACTGTAAGGTCAGCTTACTACCATAATTTCTAAATTAACATTTGTAATCCATTGGCTGACACAACTAGACATATGACATTTTGTGTTATGTGAATGAATAGAAGTTTTAAACATTAAAGGCTCTAATCGCTTTTTATGGACTAAGCAAGTAAAACACACACATTTCAATAAAGATGAAATCACAGTCCATTTCGAAATTAAATCTCAACCAAACGCTTCTCAAACTGCAAACTAAATCAAAACCATTTCCCTTTATAACACATATATAGGTCCTCTTACAATATATGTCCCATACACCAATTTAATTGATATTCGGTCAAGCGCGTTTGTGTTTGTCAAGCGGTCTAATTGGCGGCTGGCGGCGAGCCAACCACATACACACACATATATGTATGTGAAGCTCCTTAGACACCATTATTCAATACCCATTCGATTAGTTGGACCATAGTTGTGATTTACGTGTGAGGGTAAAGGATATCCGATGGATTAGCAATGGAGTATGTAGACTAAGATTGTTTGTACATAGGTCGGTATGTTTCATCAACTGTGTTGAATTTGTACTTGAAAGGGCGGTATAGTAAACACCTTACGATTGCTAAAACAGTTGATAACTTGAAATCGAATTCGATTTTGATAAACGGATCTATGAATCATCTCTGGCAAACCAGCTTTCAACTTAAAAAAAACCGCATCCAAATCAGTTTATTCGGCTGCTATTATAGCGCTACAGAGTCACAGACAGAACATACATGGCGGTTATAACACCCCTCTATTTGTGTCAAGGGTTCAAAACACAAATACTTGCACGGTAAGAGGCCTGAATGTGCTCAGTACATTCGTATTCAACCACCCTGGCGACTAATTTATGCAGGTTCAAACATTCAACCCAAGACCAGGTCAGTGACCTAATATTATATCAACGAAAATACTTATATAAATAATTCTTATAAAAGGCATAATGCCGGAAAATAAGTGCCACTCCAAAAATAACGCCGAGAAAATAAAAGTGCCAAAAGAAAATACTTCTACGTGCGTGAATGAAAGACGAAGAAAAAAGTTATTTACCGAATAACAGTCGCCGGTAAATATAGGTCAAAGTAATTTGACGTAGATTTCTATCTTAAAGCAATAGAAGAAAAATAAAAGTCAGCTTTTTGGGGAACTTCTAATACTAGTAAGTTTTTACAAAGAAATTATATTGATTAATGATTTTGATAAAAGATTTGACAATCATTGTTATCGTTAATCATTTTTGTGATTAATTAGTCGGGCCGAAGTGGTTGTATTGTTTGTAAGAAAGTTATTTAACTTGGAAATAAGACTTGATGATATTTCATGGAAATATTCTTGGAGTTTTGTGGTTGAACCTTGACTAGGCTTTTACGTAACGTTATTAATTGAACAAAATTCAAGTTATCTTGATGATGGATCAACTATTTGGATGAATGATTGAGCAACTTTCTATTAAAGAAGTTTTTTTGTTATTTTTGTATACTTTTGGGAAATGAAACCCTAAAAATTACTCTAAAAAGTACATAGTAATCTTAACGTATTGTAGTATTGGTAGCTTTCTGCCATTATAATGTAGCTTTACAATGGTAACACGTGTGGAGGTACTTATATTTCAGATGTTTCTTTCCCGGATTAAAGGACTGTAATCCTGAAAAAGGGCTTAATAAATCTGACCTAACAAAGCCACAATCCCGCACGCGGCAATAAGTGGCACATAAACATTTATTTTATTTACCCATATAAATTAGAATGGTATGTGATTGCGATTGTTTGAGATAAATATGTACTAGGTGGCTGCTGTTCCTGATAGCAATATACATTATATAATTAATTATTATTTTTACATAAAAATATGTAAAGTGCTGGTACTCAGCTGAATGAAAATGGCTCGGGAGATGATGATGATTATTTTTACATAAGCCTTATTAGTAGGTATATGTATAAGTAGGTATACAAAGTTGTAGTCATAGTTTACAAAGTTGTTACATTTTTGCTAGTTTGAAAGCTTTGAAAGAGCACTTGGCTTGACCATAAACGTAGTTCTTGAGACTACTTCAACTAAAATGTTCTACAAGTTTACAGTAGGTACATACGTAACTTTTCATACACTTTTCATATTATGTAAATGAAAATACATAAAGTGTCAATACTTCTCTAAATATTTTATAGGCGACATTTTAAGAAATATAGTTTTATGTCGCAGCAAATATAAAATAAGGAACTCAGGAGAGGGTTATAATGTCACCGTGAAATGTCTATGTATGTAAATAATTTTCTTTCCTCTTACGCATTTTTTTCTTATTGACGCCGACTGCACTTAGTCACATCAGATGATGAGTATCAGACTTTTACTAAAACCCAGCTTTGTTCCGTCCGGAGCCCTTTCATTACCAAGGCCACGTCTTGCGAACAATCCCTCACCATGTAGGCCTCACTAAGTAGGGCAACATGTAAGCTTTTTATACACTAGGATATTCTGGCCTTGCTTGGATAACCCCGGAAATCCGTAGATATCTTAGTACATTAGTGCGAGGGGAACTAACGAGCTTTGAACTGCAAAATTATTCGAATGCTAATAGACTGGAAACAAAGCCATTTGGAAATGAACTTTATTTGCATTTGGAATGATGAATTTTAGAGCTTTTTCTTTATCGAACGTTTTAGATAGACAGTCGCTCCTTGTAAAACATTGCACCCGGTTAGACTGGAAGCCGACCCCAACATAGTTGGGAAAAGACTAGGCAGATGTGATAGACAGTTCACGGAATTATAAACCAAATTAAAAGGTACCTACTTCAAATTACGTCGGAATAAATCATGGCTTTATTTCTAATAGGTTAATTTGCATCGCAAAATAATTGGCGACCTTGACATAACTGCCTCTAGCGGTTATAAATACACGGAATAAGTTCCCGTCATTGAAAAACTGAGGTTCTTAGAATATTCAATCAATACAGAAATAGATTAACGAGTAGAAAACGTAATCATTTTCTGGGAAGCGGGGCAACGTGTCTTCAAAATTTTCAATGTCATATACGACATTTCTTCGAGGGGTAGCCCGAGCTGAGCTAGGCATCTTCTTGGGCCTACCCCATCTGCGTTTTACCGTCTTGGGGTATCCATTGGGTATTATATTGGCGCCAATTGCCCATCTCTTCGGATGTATTCCGTCCATGTGCCCAGCTCAAAACCATTTTAATTTTGCCGCATTTTGGGCTACACCTACATCATACATTTGGAGTAGAAAATCAATCAAATCATTATCAATTATGATGATGATGATATCCTGATTAAGGATTATTAGGGACATAGAAGTTTTTCCTCTCTTTTCGATCTTAAGCAGCAAATTCGTTCGCCAATTATCTTCACTAATTCCTCAAGAGCTTGCATATGTCTAACATGCGTTCCGTATCACCAGTCGAGAGGAAAGCTCAATGCCAGTCAAATGCCATGCAACTGACGAGAGGATTAGTGGCGGCTTAACCGCTCATCGAATGATCTAGAACAGGATTAGTAGTCCCATCAGACATATCAGATTGCGGAGCAATTCGTGTGAGTGGTTTTCGGGAATGCCATTGTGGTTGTTGCTAGTTTGCAATTGGTTTGACTGTAGAGTTAACGTATTTGTGTTTGTAAGCATTTAAATGGCGAGCTAAGGTTCAATGTAACTTAGGTTTGGCGCCTTTTTGTATTCACGAAGAAACACCAGCAAGGCATAATCTTCTTCTTCTTCTTCTTCCGTGTCGATGACATGTCATATATTGAGATTACACTATGTCAGCCCAATATGCCGCCACAGCGAGAGCACGGCCGGATGCGCTCTTTAGTCCTCCCGCGAGCAAATTTCAGCAAGGCATAATATAAAAAGCTGTTTTCGCATAGAGTGTTTTATTGTACTGCAGCGGCACTTACGAGTGCTCATTAAAACCAAAGAAAAATACCCGTTAAGAAAATCCTTTATTTAAAGGTTTGTTCACAACACCCATAACATGCCTTAAATTGGTCCTTCCATGTCCTTTACAAATAGAAAATCCCACAGATAAAAATAACCGCAGTCACGGACGGTACTTAAGCGAATTAATTGCACCATTGGGCCCGTGATACAGTAATTAACTATGAACTAATTGGTGTGCACTGTGGTGTGAAATGCAGGTGACGTGGACAAAATGCATCTACTATTAGATAAAATAGATATTGGGATAGATTGTCGGTTATAAATGTCCTCTATGCATTTAAAATGCATTGCGCATGGCAAATCCTGTTATCGTTTTAACTATTCTGGTAAATACAGTAATGTAAATATCCGGTAAATAGATAACTCGATAGGTCTTTGTATCAGGAAGCCATGGGACATTTGAGTTTTTCGTTTTACTGTGAAAAGAGAGATAAACGATCATGCAAATTTTTATAACTAGGTATTCAGTCAAACCAGTAACTGGTATTTTGTGTGCTGAAAATTTTACTCGAACATTCTAGAAAGAATCATCCTTCACTGTGTGAGGGCTTGCAGCGCCCAGCAGTGAGACAAAGATTGTAATTCTAAAATTGACTTTTTCCACCTATCAACAACCACAATTGTCTAGCAGAAGCTCTATAACGCTGCAAAATTACTTGTATCCCCATTCACCACTAAATTATAGCTTCGAGAAGCCTCAATTAGTTCGCTTACTTTACTGAACAGCCGTGTATTCCCAGATGCTACATTGTATCGTAAAATATGGTGCAACAGTGTGTGTTCACATACTTTATGGTTAGCAGAAGTTTTTAAAAGTACGAGTGGTTTTTGTTTTACAAGTACTGAATTTTAAAATTAGATAGTATTGCAAGACGATGAAGCAATCTTTTTTGAAAAAAGTAACCGAACTTCATTTAAAAGTTCGTTACAATCTTTTCACACTACCTGTACGAAAAACGACGTTAAAAAGGGAGCGGCAGATTTTCGCCACTCCGAATGTGGCACGCATATACTCTGGACAAAAATCCACTAGTGTGTTTACTGCATTTTGTTAATTCATGTTGGTATTTAAGTGCAATCAATATACCTTTAGTTTATTATGCGCTTAAAGCCAATCCCCTTAATACCGCTTCAATGGATATGAATATCGGACACCGGTCATAATACTGATAGCATCTGCAAGCATTGATTAAGCTCTCTATCTCTATATGTTCCGTAATTTCCAATCACATATAGCCTTATCGGACAAGCCGATATTATGTAGTACCTACATTGATATACATGTTCTGTGTAGTACTGCATTATATGTAGTACAAGATCAAAGCACCGTTTCAATAGAGCTTGGGCTAGTTACTCACAGGACTATTGTGGGTTAAGACATCATCAGTATGTACTGTATCAGAGGATAATAGAATTTGAATTCATGTTTAGTAATCCGTTGGATCTACGCTTGTAGCTGGTTCCTTGGTTATAGGACACTGGACACAAGAGATGTTGTTTATTCCTCACTGGTAGTCTTTTGTTTTTCTCGGTTGAAATGTTGTTAGGTCTTTCTGTAGGTATGTACCTTTCGATCTTTCTTCTATGGCCGTGTACGGTAGTTTGCGCCCAATTAATGATAATGGTCTTGACCCTAATTACGTGGTACTTGAACCAGCAAAATTAGAGTGTACTAATTTAGGTAAGTTCTTGTGTTACTCTCTAACCCTGAAATATTACGGACTAGCGTTTCCCTATCATTTGTATCTTGAACTTGATACTCGAGCACATGAATAAAAAATTACCAGTAAAATTGTTTTTAGGATACATTTTTCTTTTTGCTTACATTCATTTTATTTTATAGCTGTATTACCGTGAAACCATAACAAAACAAACTAACATTTAAAATAAAATTTTCATTAGGGTACAAAGACATAGGTAATCCACAGTACCACCATATATCTATCTTCTTATTTCCTTGCTGAGTTTGTACGACAAAGTTCCGCAATATTTAAGTGGCCCCGAAACTCCATAATCTCATTTAGTGGAGTTGCTGCAAACTAATTGAATTTTTAATTGTTACTGGCCGCTCTGTAGGTTATGAATGAAGACATTTGCAGAAGCTCAGGAAATTAGACTTATCTACGTATCTCTACGTATATGTATGGTGTTCGGAATTAATTTTAGGATTAATTGCAATGGAAACTAGTTATGTAGGTCGGAAAGGAACAAGTTAGTTAGCAGATACAGGTGCATTCTGCGTTCCGGCTGGGTTAGGGATTTCTAAACGACCGGATAGGTTAACGATTAAAAAGTTTTTGTGTTCTATATAAATACCTAATTTTTTTCAGTATAAGTAAACTGTGGTCGTTAATAACTGCTGCATTGACGTTAGCCCTACTTAAATTTTATTGGGCAATGAAATCAATTTTACTGTCTGAATTGAACCCAACCACAACACAAAACCACAAATAAGTGCAGTGCCGGTTTTTGGTTGCTCGTGTAACAAATTTATTTAGGTATCGTTATTTGTAATGTGGCATCATCATTATACAGTTAGTAGAGAAATGCGTGATTTCAATATTTCACGTATCCAACATTTACACTCCTTTCCAAATTTCCACTGAAACACCCAATTTTTCACCTCAAGAAAATCCCACAAATCACTCTATAAGCGAATAATTTGACACAACCATGTTTCGGGTAACAAAAGCCCCCAAGTCGAAGTAACGAGCGCACGTAACCAGGCCTATAAAAAAGGCTTTAGTTACCAGCCTCACAGTATAGTTTCACTTACTGTAAATCCTCTTTTGAGGAAACCTCGTTAAAGCCAGACAGTCATTACCGGTGCCAGGTGTAAGGAGGATACAACTATTTCATTACTTTTTTTTTCATTCTTGTCGCCAGTGCTGGGATTTTTAAATTAAGAATTTGTTTTGTTTTCTTGTTTGCATGTTCGTTCTATAGTTCGGCCATTCAGAGAATGCGTTCCTGACACGTCGCGATTGAACTGACGACGTAACTTTGCAATGGCGTTGCAGTTACGATAAAAATATTTTTGCTGGTTGTTTACCGTTTTATAGTTCGGCCGTTCAGAGAATGCGTTCCTGACACCTATCACTTAGTCAGGACTAGTGATGGGCACAACATAACACTGAGTTCGTTACCGTTCCCCCAAAATAAACCGCCGCATTATTTTAAGATTATTTTCGTTTTAAATTGGCGGAATCATTTAAAATTTATATTTTAGTTATTTAAGTGGAAACCAAAAAAAGGTAATATTCATATAATAAAATCGTTTTATTTATTCTTTGTTACAAAGTTACAATCTGTATTTCTATGCAATAAAGTAAGTAGGTACATTGAATTGAATGTGCGTACAGAATGTTAATCAGACTCCGATTCGCTTGAGGAGGTGGTGTCTTCATCATCATCTTCGCCTACGTGTATATTAGGTATTATCAATAACAGAATCAATCCTGATATCTCGGTCAAAATCTTCCAAAATCAGGTTTTTAGAGCTCTACCTCACTGGGACGCCATGGCGACGTCGCCAGCGGCACAGGTCTGGCTACTTCTGGCATCCAAATGTCGCCAAGTCGAGTGGCCATGGCGTCTCGACAGTCAATTGTTTACGTCGTCGCTCAAGAAATTGCAAGCTGACTGGCGACCACATTGGCGACTGTGTGAGGGAGGTGCGCTTTACCGTGTACATTATAGTGGCTACTGTGGCCACGTCGCCAAGTTGCCACGGTAGCCAGAAGCCACATAGGGAACTGTAGCTCGTGGCCACGCCTCCAATTTGGCGACGTTACCAAACCGTCGCCAAGTGAGTTAGGTTCCATACATTTCAATACTAACTGCTTGGATACGTAGCCGGCGACGTCGCCATTGGCGTCCTAATGAGGCAGGGCACTTAGTCTTAGCGCACGAAACGACAACAAATGACTATTTAGCGTCACAAAATGACGGCCCATGATGCCATTTGGGGTTACCATTTTCAACCTAAATATAAAAATGCTACTTTGTTTCGCGCGTTCAGTTTGATCATAGTTTTATTTTTATATTTCATAAAAGTTATCCTATAGTCCATTATTTTCAAATTCTTAAAAAGAAAAACAAAACGTATTATTTTATATTATAAGTATAACTGTATAAGAACCATCAACCAGAACAGATTACGATACTTGCCTGTTATTTTTAGCACAGCACTACAAATATAAAGCGCTGACATAACCTTGTAATAGCGCAGTATAGATTTAGAAAAATATTGTTTACCAAGTTATTTGACACTCAATTTGGCACAAAATTACAACATTCATTGATTATTATTGATATAATAATGTTGTTTTAATGCTCAACAATTGTTAAAACGATAAACAACCAGCAAAAATATTTTTATCGTACTGCAACGCCATTACAAAGTTACGTCGTCAGTTCAATCGCGATGTGTCAGAAACGCATTCTCTGAGCGGCCGAACTATAGAAATAATTGTGCCTATAATTTGTTTCAAGGAATTAGAACTTCTAGCTGGTTTGAAAATTGGTGATTGGTGATGTTCCATGTCACTTTCTGCCTAGGCTAGCTATAATTTAGCTGTAAGCACCGTTCCGCGTCACAAATACACCCAAAATAAACCCAAATTAATTAACAAAGAATGATTCTTTCGATTTAATCTTGTCTAGCTACAATCAATCTTTTAAACGACATCAATCCATCTTGATCAGGCACAAATTTAATCAACGTCATGTAATAATGTTTTACTTAATCCATTATTTGCTTACTCCTTGTAAATACTTTGTCTGGTTGCTACCCCATTAGGCAATATTAAAAAACGAATTTTAGATCATGTAGCTGTTGTCGTACCTAAGAATAAATAAATCGTCTTCAGAATCTATACTTAATATTATAAAGCTAAAGAATTTGTTTGTTTGTTTGCTTGAACGCGCTAATCTCAGGAACTACTGGTCCGATTTGAAAAATTCTTTCAGTGTTAGATAGCCCATTTATCGAGGAAGGCTATAGGCTACTTTTTATTCGGCTTCGTGCAGAGGTTCCCACGGGATGCAGGTGAAACCGCTGGCAGAAGCTAGTTAATTATATTTTCAATTATAAATATTTAAATACATAATATAGGTATATTAGATAAGTTCTCATCTGTGTCTCAAAACGTACATGAAAAAAATAAGGTCTAAAATAATTTAGATCTAATAAATAATCTACATAGATTTTATCAAAGTCAAGGTTACACGATAGCTAACAATTATTACATATCTATCACTCTAATGTTACAGTGTATGAAATAACACGAAATCTTGAATAAACAATGTTGACATGCATTAATTGCATTAGAAATTATACCCTGGATGCTATCATAGTTATGGCACGCGATTGCTATGGTTCTCTTTGGGTATCTATGTTCTAAAGGCTATTAGTATTCATGTTTTAATTGCTAGGTTCCCTGAGTACTCTTGGACAGCAAATTCAAGGGTATTATTTGTCTACCTGTGTGTAGTTCAATTTGAATCAAGAGGTCACTTTTATATGTTTGAAGACAATTTAAAAGTCATCTCTGCGGAAATACCTAAGTTTGGTTTTAAGTCTAAAAGTAGAAGCTGAAGGAATAGCTTAAAAATTAATAGAAAATTACACAAACATCTTTATTATAAAACAAAGTCGTGTTTGTTACACATTCTATAACTCAAGAATGGCTGAATCGTTCAAGCTAAAAATTAGAGGGGAGGTATCTTAGACCCGGCGAAAGGTCAGAGGATAGTGTTTGTCACCATCCGGATCGCGGGTGAAACCGCAGGCAGAAGCTAGTACTTTAATAAAGAAAACATATATTTTAATATTTTCTCTTATGAAAGAGAAAATATGACCATGCTCTTATGAAATAAGCTCAATGCAGATTTTCATAACAGAGCGATAGCACCCTCCGCACAAACTTCATATCAGACTGATATTTTTGACGCGCTGTCAACATCGTATAATATGAACGTCATACAAAGCTGGTGAGGCAGTACAAAGCTGTGTCAGAAGTTCCAGAATAAGTTGAAAGCGATAGCTGTAGCTTTCTTACTTGGAAAAATTGTTGTTACTGAAAACACGTCACTTATTTGTTATGTGGAAAAACAAGCGGGGAGCAGAATAAATAAATTGTAGTTACTTTTTAATTATTGTACTACTATGTACTATTATGATCTGTAATCGCTAACATATAGACAAACAAACGAAACCCGTCAACAACCACTAAGTATAAGAGAAACAAAAGAATGGCGAAAATAATTTGAAGCACTTTTTCCATTTGGAACTTCTGTCTCAAAGTCCTTGTAATGTATGACACAACATGTGGTAAATGCACCTGTCTTTGGCGTCTAAATATTTGATCCTTACTAAGTAGCTTTAGTCTGCTACCTATTGCATTACACTTTATGTAAAGTACTTTAAACTTTACATTGTACACAAGTGAATTTTGTATATTTTCAGTGTTAATAGAAAAAGTAATACAATGTTGCTACTTACTTCAGTTTGGATGTAACTGACGAAAAAGTTCGTTACCAGCCAGTGTTTACATTTTATTTATTTAATTCTGACTTGCAATGTAAAAGTAAAAGTTGCTGTGTTTTGTTTTATAATTGAAAATAAGTTCCATTAAGGTTCTCAATTACTACTTTGTCCAAACATTCTTCCCAATCAGAAAGTCTAATAGCAGGGTATTTTAGGCCGCATATGGAAGTTGACATTTAAAAAGAGGACCCTTAGACTGCTCATTAACTCAAGGGTTCTGAACAAGGATAATCACTTGAAGTGCCTAAGTACTGCAATTTTATTCATCCAAAACAGTATCGTCTAATAGGTCTACTTAGTACCACAATGATCTTATCTCGAAGCATTATGAATTCTTTATCGTTGCTTAATGGTCGAACTTGATACCCGCTTGTCTGTTGCCGCAAAAAGGGTTGAAATCGGGCACATTTTGTAATCATTATGGACGTTTTAAACAGCCATAGAATATGCATTGAGTTTTAAGGACGCTGCAAAGAGGAGGAGTTTCGATATCAGTGATGCGGTAAAAGTTTAGGTCCGATTATTCAAAGAGTAAATAATGTGTATTAAGGTAATCAATATTTTAAATTACCTATTAAACCTAAAATGTTTTCATTAAAAACACCAACAAAGTACGGGAAATTACCTTTTACGCGCCTGTTCGAAACAAACAAGCAACACATTAAAAAGCGAACAACAACACATTTCGAACACAAACTCCAAAACATCTCGGTTTAATCAAAACTCTAGAGATTTAATAACGTTTGGCATGTCAACAATGCGCAGACCTTTGTATGAAACATGTCGCGAAAATTTCACAAAATGAAACAATTCGCTCTTTGCATACCGGCGAGATTTTTCCCCGCGACACCAATGTGTATGTAAATTAAACTTTACCCCTGTGTACATAAGGTTTGGTCTCGTAAAAAATATGCTGAATTAACAATAAAAGTCGGAGATTTTCTGCAGGTAGTGCGGTGGCAAATGGATATGTCTTCAGCAGAATCATAATGTAGCGTCTTAGGGAAAATGGTCCTTGCCTTGGTTTGGCCTCAATGAGTATTATATTATCTCAGTATCCTTGACATAATTGTAAGAAGAAAATTATTAGGCCTTGGGATTTATTTGATGTTTTATGACTGACATGGAAGTCTGAAAATTTTAATTTGAAAAGTGATCTATCTATACAGTCGTTGTTTTTGTGGTAGGTACTAGAAAAACTTTCCTGTACCCTACAAAACAAACGATAGTATCACGAAGTAAGTTTGCAATTTGTCCAAGGAAGGAGATTAAAATGCGATGGCCCAACTTGTACGCCCTTTCGACCTTCTTACAAACTTATAGCAAACTTTGATAGGCACGACTGCTTATGGGAAACTTTTACTATTTCCGAATAAGTGACGGTTCATAAAAGTTGAAGATGGCGTATATAGAGCTACCTTGATTTGTTACTTAAGCTTTGCTTCTTCGGTTAATGGATCAAAAGTTTTTAAAAGCATCTATTAAACATGTATACTGCTGATGTAACTTTAGCGGATCTTTATCAGACATAAACCGGTGCCTGGAACCTCCTTGTTTAACGTGTGTTTAAAAGAAAATGCAGCTTTTTGGAGGTCTGTTTTCTGTAATGAGACATACCACATTTGCATACGTACTAGCATTTTACTAGTTCATTAAAGAAGCATGTTTTGGTCCCCCACCCAAAACATGCTTCTTTAATGATGACATATTCCCTTTGTCAGCTAGCAAGCATAAACCCTGACTGCTAAGGGTTTTCATTGAAATCGTGTAAGAAAAAGCCAGTATATATTGTTACAATTTTGGGACATAATTGAACTATCTTTTCAACCTAGCCTTGACGATTTAAAACTAAAATAACTTTGTAGTGTGGTGACCTACCTCTTTCGCCACTTATTGGTACTGGCCGGCTGGTTTGGCAGCTACGTTCGTAAAAATGAAGACTTGTCAAACCAGTCGGCAGTCGGTTTTTTCTCTTTGGTAGGAAGAAAATGTATATTTTTATTGTCTCAATTTATCTTGTAAATATTATGTGAATATATCGATGTAAATACCAAACCCATTTATATTTCTTCCTACATTTGGTGACCCCGTCTGAGCACGACAACAATGTCGATCAGCAAAGCCGACGTTGACGGTGCTGAGACTAGCAAAGTCGGCATCGACGCTGCGGAGGCATGCCGCGTGGGCGTGCGAGTTCCACCGTTTTACCCTGAGAAGCCGGCGCTTTGGTTCGCGCAGATGGACGCGCAATTCGCGCTGGCGAACATCAAAACCGACGAGACGAAATACTTCTACGTCACGGGTCACCTCGACCCGAAATACGCCGACGTCGTCGAAGACATAATCGCCAACCCGCCCGCCAGCGATAAGTATGAAAAGCTCAAGGCCGAGCTCATCAAGAGGCAGTCAGCTTCACGCGAGGAGAAGGTGAAGCAGCTTCTCATGCACGAGGAGCTCGGCGACCGGAAGCCGTCGCAGTTTTACCGGCACCTCCTCAACCTCGCCGGTCCAGGTGTTCCCGAGGAGTTTCTGCGGACGATGTGGACGAGCCGTCTGCCAGCAGGTACGCAGACCATAGTGGCGTCGCAATCCAAGCTGGACTTGGCCGAGCTGGCCGAGTTAGCGGACCGTATCCACGTCATCACCGGTCCCGCGCAGGTGGCATCAACAGCTGCCGTCGCCACTGCACCGTCGTCGTCCACCAGCGGTCTGCACGCCGAGATCGCCGCGCTAAACCGGCAGATGCAGAAGATGGCGCTCAAGCTCGAGAGGTTATCCCGCAACAGAAGCCGTTCCCGTAGTCGCTCACGTCACCGGTCCAGCTCCAGAAGATCGCAGTGCTGGTACCACCAGCGGTTCGGTGATAACGCTAAGAAGTGTATTAAACCGTGCGACTACACAACGTCGGGAAATGCGCGGGGCAATCTGTGATGGCGGCCGATGATTGTCCGAGCGCTGGTCGCCTCTTCGTCACCGACCAAAGGTTGAAGATACAGTTTTTGGTTGACACCGGCAGCGACCTCAGTGTATACCCCCGGTCGGCGATTCCGCGACGATTAGGAAAAACAGAGTATGAACTGCGTGCAGCAAACGGCACTGTGATAAACACTTACGGTTTTGTGAGCTTAACATTAAACCTAGGGTTGCGCCGCGACTTCGCCTGGCGATTTATTGTTGCAGACGTTACAAGGGCGATAATAGGTGTGGATTTTTTGTCTTATTATAATTTGGTTGTCGATTGCAGGAACCAACGCCTCATCGACAACCATACTACGCTCTCCACCCCGGCGTCGCCTGTCCGCCGCTCTGATGATGTGTCTTCGGTGAGGGTGAGTCTCGGTGATTCCGCGTTTACACACATACTGCGGGAATATCCCGACATCACTCGACCTCGCGGCATACACGACACATCCAAACACAATACAGTACACCACATTCGTACTACGCCAGGGCCACCAGTATCTTCATCCCCACGCAGATTAGCACCGGACAAATTAAAAATTGCGAAGGCTGAGTTTGATGACATGTTGCGGTCCGGTATCTGCCGTTTATCCGAGTCACCGTGGTCGTCGCCTCTTCACCTCGTTCCTAAAAAGGGCAATAGATGGCGCCCTTGTGGCGACTACAGGATGCTGAACGCACGCACTGTCCCGGATCAATACCCTATCCGGCACATCCAGGACTTCGCGCACAGCTTGTCTGGCTGTACCATCTTCTCGCAGATTGACCTAGTTAAGGCTTATAACCAGATTCCAGTGCATCCGGATGACATCCCGAAGACTGCGATCACGACTCCGTTCGGGCTTTTCGAATTTCCGTTCATGACGTTCGGGCTTCGAAATGCCGCACAGACGTTTCAGCGCTTCGTGGATGAGATGCTCAGGGGTTTGGACTTTACATACGCATATCTTGACGATTTTTTGGTGTTCTCGAAAGACCAAAAGACGCACGAGCTGCACCTGCGTCAGCTGTTCACCAGACTGCGAGAGTATGGTATGGTCATCAACAGTGCTAAGTGCGTCTTTGGTGCGTCGGAGGTTAATTTTTTAGGGTATCACATCTCTTCCAAAGGGACGAGACCGTTGCCTGCCAAAGTTGAGGCTGTCCAGAATTTTCCTGAGCCAAAAACGGTCAGGGAGCTGCGCAGATTCCTCGGGATGCTAAATTTCTACCGCAGGTTCATCCCGAATGCCGCAGCCTGTCAAGCACCTCTCAACAGCCTGCTCTCCGACTCCGTGAAGGGTTCGCACCCTGTCAATTTCACAGCGGACCAACGTGAGGCGTTCCAGGGCTGCAAGGACAGTCTGTGTCGAGCAGCACTGTTGGCGCATCCTGACTGCACCGCCAAGATGGCGCTGGTCACGGATGCGTCTGACAAGGCTATAGGTGCAGTTCTACAGCAGCGTACCGGAGGAGCATGGGAGCCTCTGGCATTCTTTTCCAGGAAGCTGAGCGACGCGCAGGTTAAGTACTCTCCTTACGACCGTGAACTGCTCGCTATTTACGAGAGCGTGAAGTACTTCAGGCATATGCTGGAGGCTCGTGACTTCGTGATCTACACGGACCACAAACCTCTCACATTCGCCTTCACCTCTCGTAAAGAAAACTGTTCCCCACGACAGTTCCGTCACCTGGACCTGATTGCTCAGTTCACTACTGACATCAGGCACATCTCCGGGAAGGATAATGTCGTGGCGGATACCCTTTCGCGGGTTGAGGAGATTACTCAACCTGTGCCCGTCGAGAGGATCGCTGCAGCACAAGAAGATGACCAGGAGCTGCAGCAGCTGCTCGCCGGGGACAACTCACTGCGTCTGCAGTTGGTTAGCGTCCCAGGTTCACAACAGCAGCTGTACTGCGACCTCAGCAGCGGCACGCCTAGACCTTTTGTACCCAAGGAGCTGCGCAGGTCAATTTTTCTCAGCCTGCACTCCTTGAGTCACCCTGGTACTAAGGCGTCTGCCAGGCTGATTGCAGCCCGCTATGTGTGGCCTGGGGTTAGGAAGGACTGTCGTAACTGGGCTCAGAGTTGTCTGGCTTGCCAGCGCTCTAAAACCACACGGCACGTCTCTGCACCACTGCAGACCTTTAAGTTGCCCCAGGCGAGATTTGCCTTCATCCACATTGACCTCATAGGACCTTTGCCGCTGTGTCAAGGTTTCCGGTATTGTCTCACCGCCGTCGATCGCTTTACGCGATGGCCTGAGGCAATACCCCTGGCAGACATCACTGCAGAAACCGTGGCAAAGGCCTTACTGGGTGGATGGATTGCCCGATTCGGCTGCCCATCGGATATCGTTACCGATAGAGGTAGGCAGTTCGAATCGGCCCTCTTTAAGTGCCTATCCGGCATTGCTGGCTTTCAGCATCGTAGGACCACTGCCTACCATCCAGCCTGCAACGGACTGGTGGAGCGATTCCACCGTCAACTGAAGGCTGCAATCACCTGCCACGCAGGCAGCAGTTGGGTGGAATCTCTTCCACTTGTGCTGTTAGGAGTGCGCAGTGCCTTCAAGGAAGACGTACAGGCTTCCGCTGCCGAGTTAGTGTTCGGCCAGCCACTGCGCCTTCCAGGCGAGTTCTTCGACCCGCAGGTCGAGGAAACGGTCGACATGACCGATTACCTTTCTAGGCTTCGGAGTATTGTCCGGAGTTTGCAGCCAGCACCAGCAGTCAGACACAACAGCCGCTTCAAGACATTTGTCTTCAAGGAGCTGGCTACAGCCACGCACGTGTTCCTTAGGGACTGCACTGCTGGTGGTGGTCTGAAACCGGCATACTCTGGACCTCACAAGGTGCTCGAACGAGGTGACAAGGTGTTCAAACTACTGGTGAACGGTAAACAGGTCACAGTATCGATAGACCGCATCAAGCCGGCCTTCATACTGCGTGACCCTGACACCACAGCACACTCACCACACAACACTATCGCACATAACTCACCACAGTCACCACTCGACAATAACACTCATCACTACTCACCTGACGCGGATAACCGAGGCTTACCTTCGGCTGACGATGGCGTCATCAGAACGACGCGGTCAGGACGTCGGGTCCACTTCCCAGCTTATTATCGCCCTTGAAGGTCTCTGGGGGGGGGTGATGTGGTGACCTACCTCTTTCGCCACTTATTGGTACTGGCCGGCTGGTTTGGCAGCTACGTTCGTAAAAATGAAGACTTGTCAAACCAGTCGGCAGTCGGTTTTTTCTCTTTGGTAGGAAGAAAATGTATATTTTTATTGTCTCAATTTATCTTGTAAATATTATGTGAATATATCGATGTAAATACCAAACCCATTTATATTTCTTCCTACAGTAGTTTCAAACTAGTCTCATACCAATTTGTTCATAATGTCGATCTGTGCAATTTGCTTGCAGTGTCAAATAAGTTTTTACTACATATTGGATTCCGAATTGTAGTTAGTACTATCGTCAAATCTTCTAGTTAGAGCTTTTAGAGATTTTCTATCGATAGATATCGGACTGAAATTCGTTTATGAGTGTAGATTTAGACTTTAAATTAAATTAGCAACCTAGCCAAAAAAAATCGACCTATTCTAAGTATTTGAATTACAAATTGTATGCAATGATGCGAATTTATTTGTGGAAATGTTTAAATTCACTTTGTATAAAAAGGTTGTCAAGAACTTTACACTACAATAATGTTCTTTGTAAAATATTGCTTTGACGACATTTCTGCCCTGGACCAGGTGTATCTTGACCCATATTTTGTATTGCCAACGTTGCAACAAGCTAAAATGCAATATGGAAAATGCTAAACATTTTGAAACAAGAATATTTTGTACTGCCAGCGTAGTTTCAATCTGCAAGAATTTTAAATAAAGAATAGAATGTCGATTCATATTTAAATGATAAAAGTTTCGGTTTTCTAAAACTAGATGGCGCTGTTTTAAAGTATGCGCAATGGAAAGAAAATATTTTCTAGAATTTCGCAGGGCATAAATTTTATACGCCCTAGTGAATATTTAAACTTTATCGCTGTAAATGGGTTTAATGGTGCGTGGAGCATCTATAAAATACGGCAAGTCTAAGTTTTTAAGCCATAGAATTTTATCACTCGGGAATTTTTAATTCTATATTTTCATCGGGTGTCATGATCCTATACCTACGCACTTATTAACAAAAAGTCTAAATAACTAGACTATTTTCTAGAGTATTGTAACAAAATGAATTTGGAATCGAAATACCAATAATTTTATCTTATGAAAAAAAAAAATATTTTATTAGGTACATCTTTCTGATGCTATACAATTCCAATATTGCCTTATACATACTTTAGTTTTAACGCAGGTCCTAGAATTAAGACCACAATTAGTGGTAGGTACAACAGTAATAGGTACCTACAGACCGAGTTGTTCATGAATAGTTCAGTAATGACTAGAACAGGTTTAATGCCGCTAATGTAACCACTACGAACCCACTTCAGTACTAAGTGCTAGGCAAGCACTAAATGAGCTGGGTAAGCCAATTTGTTCACATGTCTACATGGAGATGATCTTAAAGGAAAGGTGTAGTCAGCATTTCAGTTTGAGATTTTACAAGTTAAGGCAGATGCTTAGCGTGAAGCACTGGTGTAGGTAGTGGTAAGTCAATAGTCACTTTATTAGATACCTAGAAAGCTTTAAAGCGTTTTCTTAAAAGCCGACAAGTTGCTACTCATCTTATGTAGCAGGCGATACGTCTATCATATTAAAAAGAGCAAGTCCTCTTTTACAAATTGGCTCTCAACAGTAGCTGCTTCGAGCACCAAAGTAAACAAAGAATGACACCCGTCTTTTATAGATAGAAGCCTATCTAGATTGTTATATCTAAAATGCTAACGTATACAAACAACAAACGTACATGTCAAACTTGCTTTGACTTAGTTTAGAATAACATAACCGCCAACAAGACGCCAAGTTAGACTGTGCGAGCTGAATTCAGCCTGATTGAAACCCAAACGTGTCCGTCTATTTGTCAACGATACAATACAAACTAGTGAGAATTCAAACATAACATGGTATTGGCGAATTGATTTCATGTCGGATCCATTAAATCCTCTTCGATAACAAACAATAACTCTTAGAAAATGACTTCAATAATATACCTCAAACCTTCTCCTAAGTCTGAAAAATATATGAAAACCGCATCAAAGTCGGTTGCAAAAGTGAGATAATCGCGCACAAACATACATATTATGTGCGGTCAAACTGAAAACCTCAGTTTTTGAGGTCGTTTTAATAGAATAAAGTGACTGGAAAATAAAACTGTTACGTCAGTTATTTTGATAATGTCCACCAGCAATTTGAACAATGTTATTGTTATTCCATCGGGAATGTTTTCATCAATCTGATTGTGAATTAATTCACTGCGCTTTACGGTAATGGAAATTGCTTATTGGTTTTTGAATGTTGGTCCACGGCGTATTATTATGGTAGTATTTATTTATTTATTTAACAGTTTATGTACACACACAGAATACAGACAAGAAGAAAAATAGAACAGATAAGTAGTACAAAGGCACAGCTTATTTCATAAGAAATCTTCCAGCTGGCCCGTTATGAGAGAGTTAGAATAGAAAGAGATGCAGATAGAGTGCGTAGAAAGAAAAGAAGCTATAACTAAAATACAATAATCACTAATTTAACCTAAATATATATATGGTGGTATGTAGGTTATACTATTCCGTAATCTATGGGAATACTCTGTCATCTATTTAATAGACTACCTTTCATTTTTATACCTGTAGGTGTTTCATGCCTTTTTAACACGCTTATTAGCTTCACTTGTAACTATGTATGTAATGGTACGTTCACACGCGCGCGTTCACGTTCACGAGCGTGTAAACGGTACGCCCGAGCCCGTGAACGCGCCCGTGCCCGTGAATGCCACAAATCGTTCGAGTGTCGGTTTTTTGGCAAAGTTCAAAGGATGAATGTGCGGGCGCCCGGCGACTGTTTACACGCGCGCGGGCAGTCAGTCTCTCCTGCGCTTTCGTGACGATTATACGTTCTAAGAAAGTCGCTACGATCGGAGATTACAACATGGCGGAATGGTTAACGTCGTTCATCATTTTGATTCTTTTTCCAATAAAAATAAGTTAAGCCAAAGGCTATGACAGCAACAACACCGAGATCCTCGCTGCTCGCCATTCTTGCACTGACTGACACGACGGCGCGCGTGTGAACAGCTTGAAATATGTCCGCCTGCCCGCGCCAGGCAGCCCGCCGGGCTGCGCGGCGCGCGTGTGAACGTAGCATTAGAAAATCTTGGAATCTTAATTTGACCCACTTCCCGGTCTTCGATTAGGATGAAATTTTGCATACGTCCTGAGTTCTGATGACAATACATGACAAGCGTGTTTTTTAAAGTATAAAAATTCAACTGTAAATAGGTATATCCCGATCGTTCATTCAAGGTGTTAAAGTAGAGAAATAATTAGATTCGGAATTACATTTGTAGAACCTACAGCGTTCCTCATGTAATTGTAATTTCTCCATAATACATGAGAGGGTGAGTTACAAGACGGGTTTGTTACAACACTCCCCCGTATAAATTGAGATCTACAAACATGGGTCCATGACCTTTGTGGCGCAATAGATTTTCCTTAGGTAGCTCGTAAATGTCAGGTGCGAATGTTTACTCAGTTTTACTGTTTTTACTTGGAGAGTTTTGCAGTTATATGAGCGTTACTTCAAAAGTATGCTAGCGTTGCTACAATTAATTTTATAACCGAATTTTCAGTATCAATGAGAACCTCCTCCTTTTTGGGAAGTCGGTTAAAAAGCGTTGAAAAGTTGCAAAATGTCTAATTTTTTTTACTTTGTATATATATATGAGTATCTGAGTACAACTGGATTGTGGAGGTCAGATAGGCAGTCATCTATGTAAAACACTGGCATTTGCTGCATCCGGTTACACTGGCAGCCTACTCCAACGTATTAGTGAAAAAGCTAGGCAAATTATTTTATTGTACGAGTCTATAATTATTGTTTGCTTTATCACTACCAGGAGCGCCTAAGTCAAGAGGAGGTGACCCGGTTGAGCGACGTGCGGAACTTGGTGAACCAGCTGTATGAGGCGCTGAACGTGAGGGAACACCAGATACGTAAGGAGAGGGAGCTGAAGGCGCAGTTAGAGAAGCTGTCTACTGAGCTGCAGCCGCTTGAAGAGGTAAGGTCTTTCATTTATCTAATTCTAGAAGATCTAAGGTACTGTAGTTCTTGTCAGAAACAGATTTCTTGGCAAGTTACGCATTATAGTGGTCACACTTAGGTACATAGTGGTGGACGCAAAAATAAAATCTATTGGATCTAATTAAATCATCATCATTAGCATACCTTGTTCCAAAGCTTGCGAGGTCTCTTCTCATAAAGAATGACGCTTCTAAAACATACGCATTTCATACACGATTCTTCACTACATTGGCGATTTCAGTCTTTTTTGTCCGGCTATCTGCAATATTTTTCATATAAGTACCCCAAAGTATTGACAATTTACTTATACTACCTCTATATACTTACTTATGGTTCATCCATCCATGTTTCCAGAAACGTTTGAGCCTGGAAGTGGAGACCACGCGTCGTACATCAGCGCTCACATGGGTAGGCCTGGGTCTCATGGGCGTGCAGTTCGGCGTACTGGCACGTCTCACCTGGTGGGAGTACTCCTGGGATATCATGGAGCCTGTTACGTACTTCGTTACGTACGGGACGGCTATGGCCGCTTATGCTTACTTCGTTTTGACTAAACAGGTGAGTTACCTTGCACTTGGCGACAGTCCATACTTACATGAAATCTAGTGAATGCTCATTTTATACCCACCGTAACGAAAGTCTGTTAAAGTAAAATACTTGGTGAATTTTGTAGTTGTTATGTGTGCTGCATCAAAGATTATATACCAAGTTCTCAAAAAAATCTAGTTAAAGACCAGAAACCCATTAGGTGGGATGTTAATATTTGTAAAATTATGAATTAAAAATATTATGTCATCAAGCAACAAGACTTCATATGTTTTTGTCAAATATTCCAGGAGTACGTGTTACCGGACGTCAAAGACCGACAGCACCTGCTGACGCTGCACAAAAAGGCGAAAAAGATCGGACTCGACATCAACCACTACAACACTCTCAAGGACGAGGTGAGGACAGCTTTATCGGTCTTAACGACAGTTCTCAACTCGTGGGGAGAGATTAGTTACTGAAGAACTCTCAGAGAGATTAGACTACTTAGTTCTGTATTATTCTGGTGAAGAAATCTTTATTAAAGTGTCATTTGAGAGTTCTAGTTAACTATTTAGTGATTGGGCAATGAATATTTGAAATTAGATAATTCTCAAAACATTAACCATGAGTTTCACCTTTTAACTATAACATTACTGAACCTTATGGCTTGTTTATCGGTATAACTGCATACTGTTGCAAATGGTTCTCAGTATTTCAAAAGCAATGCTTGGAGTTTGAGAAAACAAATTCAAGAATGAAGTATTTTTTGAAAAGAACCTATACGTAGGTAAAGAGCTGTATTGGAGGTACTTCAAAAATACAGTTCAATAAAATATACTAAAGAATTAATCTTTGCCATTACAGATAGCAAAACTAGAAAAAGACCTATCCCGTCTCCGCGACCCCCTCCACATCCACCTGCCACCCCCACTGAAGTCAGGAGACAGCGACAAACGCTCCCCCCTCTCGAAGATCAAGGATATGCTGGAGGAAACCAGCAAGAAGATGAAGATCACGTAATATTGGCTGAACTTCTCGCGCCAAATGACCAAACGGTAAGGCGCGGTACATCGGTTGTTTACACTAATGACCAGATTCGCGGGCTACTGATAAAGTATCAGGAACTTGTCTGACAGATAAACTGTAACTTGGTTTCTGAGGTGGAAATATCTGGCGGAAATTATAAGCGGCCTTTATCTGGCAGATAACTAACTGACACTTTATCAGTCAGCAGTGAAAATAGGGTCTTAATATAATAATGCTTGTTGATAAATTGTAACTAGCTTGCTCCTGCGATGCCCACGTTGGAGAATTTCGTATTGTTTTTTTAATTAGGCACGTGTTGTGATTTGCAGGATAGATAATATATTTCAAATGTATCCAGGCCTTAATTTAAAATAGTATTTATTGTTATGCTGTAATTATTTTTATGTCAACGCGCTTTTTGTCACGGGCCTTTTTTGTAAGTTAATTAAAAAGTCGAATAAAATAATGGTTGGTTCCTTTTCAAGAACTCTTAATTTTAATTTTTTCCTCTATAATGAATAAAAATTTCATATTTTTGCCTTCGTTTGACTTTAGGAAAATATACAAATATAAAAATTAAATTATTTTCTTTTTAATGTCTTAAAGTAGTAGTTAATTTTACTAGTTTAATTTGCGCTCAGTAAATGGTTTCCTAATTTATTTGATAATTAATTTATTAAGTAATATTGTTTGAAGGTTTCGGTTTGAGATGTGCAATAACTAACAATATTTAGGTGCCAATGAATAAGGTAATTCAAATTGAAAAACTTCAGGGATGTGTTTTTAACGTAGTTTTACGAGATCTAGTCTTTTAACTAATGTTTTTTTGTAGTTCGTTTTCTAAGTTTAAAATTAAAAAAAAAGACACAGCGCCCTTTAGCAGAAAACAAAAAACCTTATGTGGCCAGCACATACTAATTAGGGATGAAGTTTTTATTTAAACGTAAAAAATAATATTAAAGCCTCTTTGGATAGATAGCAGTCGAATTTGTACAGTGTTTTTATTTTTTTCAGTATTTTCAAGTCTGAATTATGCATTCATTATTATTTTTGTTTAGGAACGCAGTAAAAGTAGGAACTTATTTCTTGTATGATTTTATGTATCTAAGCATTACAATGTTTTTCATTTTATATGTTATAGACTCGAGTAAATAAGCGTTAATACATTATTGAAATGTATAAAATCCAACCTTCGTAACTTAATGATTTATTTGTAACTGCAGATTTTCATACCAAATCTATCACTGGTTTTCGATTAGAGATGAAAATTAGACATAATTTTATATGGAGCTAATTCCAAAGTTTAATCTCTGATCGGATAACGATGGATAGATCGATTATGGAAATCCAGTGTAAGTACTGAATTGCACAAATAGTTTTGTTTATTTAGTGATCTGAGGCTTGTAAGTTTATTGCGTAATGTTGCCAGTTTTTTTAATTAAATTTTATTGATGAAGCCGTGTGTTTAGTAGCTAACATGTCTATGAAGTACTAATTTTTCCCACGTTATGCCTGAAAATAGTTTACATCATTTTATTGGAATGTTATTCTGCAGATTTTTGGTGAAGGTTTTAAAGAGTAGGTACTTTATTTTACTGGTCTTTGAGAAATAGTGGGTTTGATATGTGAAAAAAGTGTCAAGAACAGTCGACATGATTTACAAATTCCAAAAAAATATAGCTTTTTAATTTATTTCTTAGTATGTTATGTAAATACTCGTATATCGTAGCTTATTAATTTAAGCGAAGTTATTATTTATTTCTCAATATCTAGTTATTTAAGCTGTATTAACAGATTTCTATACGATACGTATGGCTTTTTATATCTTAGCTTATTCGCTATATCGGGTGTGTCGTTCATAATCACATTAAATGAAATGCGTTAATATACTGGTTAATATATATGTCCATTAACACAAAGAAAAATACGCAAAAATAAAAAAATGATTTTTTCAAACAAAGTAAATAGAATAAAAATGTGCAAAAATTAGAACACCATATAAAAGTCAGTCATTACAAACAACTGAAATTCGCCCTTGAAAACTGACAGTTGTCAACTGATCAAAACATTCGATACTCCTAACTTTATCTCTGCTTTACACATCATGTTGTAATAAATGTTGTGTGTAAATTATAAAAACGAAAAATGACTCCTGTGGCTAAACCACTGAATGGATTAGGTTATTTTTTTTACAATTCGCCATAGAATATCATAAAGTATATGCGATAGAATTTAATGTGATTGTGAACGACACACCCGATATATAAAAATATTTGTAGCCTGAGCTTCATAATTTGCAACATTTTTGTCTAATAATGTTAGGAAATGCTGTAGGTTAAATTTTGGCTGTGAAATTAATGTGAAAAAAGCATTATTCAGTCCATAGTAACGTTATAGTATATCGGATATATTAGTCGAGTAAAAATCGATAACATACGTAAACGTTTTGTAATAACATCGAAATTAAAATAAACATAGGTCTCCTACGTTATGTTTAACCGACCAACCAAAGGCTAGTCGATTAGGGCCCAAGTGCAACGACAACATAAACGTCTGTTTTTTTTAAACAACTGTTTACTTTGCTCGTAAACATTTGCTTGAAAACTGACGTAGGTATGTTGTCGGTGGACTGGGCCTCAATAATTTGACGTCACAAACATATAATATATTGGTAATGCACTCCAAATTCAAAGTCGACTATCGATAATCGATTAAACTGTATCGATACATCGATTCGAAAACAAAATCACCAGATCTGAATTAAAATTAGTGTAAGTTATGTAAAAATCGTGTAAAAAATAACAACTCATTCTTACACTAGATAAGAGATACAATATAGAAATAGCACAATTGTGGTAAGTCTAGCGTTGTGTACTTCTACGGATGAAAATATTGGATTAATGTTAGAGCCTAGTTCAAAGCCTTGGGCCCAATAATGTAAAAGGGGCTGCTGCCTCAAGTATATCAACATTAAAAATAGAATTTCTGATTCGGTAGCTTCGCACCTTTAGGTCTAAACTTTCATCTGTAGAATGTTTGCTAAAACTCATCCTGTATATAACTATATTCATATACAGGGTGAGAGATACTTCAAGATCCTGCGATCCTCTGATCAATATTGTACTAACAAGTGCTTTTCCATTTGTCGGATAAGAATGCATTGAAAGGTAATGTGACTTTTAAGGCCTTGGAAATACGGTCTAAAATTCTTTGTATATAGCCCTTGTATCTAATCTTAAGCACGCACATACAATTATTCGCTCAATAACGGCTTCTTCTCGTGATTTGCTAATTTGCCTTTTATAGTCCTTTTCTATGTAATGTTTTTTCTATCTATATAATATAGAATTTTTATATACATCCCTAGGTATAAGGTTAAGGAGCAAAGCTTCTGTTAATTGAAGTTTATTTACTGTAGTGTGAAATAATATTACGTTTATTTATAACAGTAATGTTAATTTCGAATAAGTGGAAATATTTTTGTTGTTTGTACGTTCACAATGTTGGAAAAGTCTTCTAGTTTGTATTAAAAAGGTAATAGTTAGACTTTCTGCTATAGTCATAGTTAGCTATTATAAAATTATGATGGTGAAGTTTGCGGACGAAAGGACCCGAAATGTTTGTAACCCGCCTAAACTTTGGGTACTCATAGAAACTCTTATAATTATTGTACTCATATTAAACCAATGACTGGTGATGGGTTAGAAAAGTTGTAAAATATCGCACACTTATTTCAGTTCATAGTTATTTCGTCTCAAAACAGGTTTTTCAAACTACGCATACGTATAACTATAATAATTTATTTATTAAAGAATTCTTACAATATTTACACGTTAATGTAACATTTATTTGACTATCCTAGCGAACTGTAACCAATAATTATACATTTTTGAAATTATTAAGAAAAAAATATTAGACATTGTTTGATCAATTTCACAATCGAGTAGTTAGGTACTTATTTAATTATATTATATATAAAAAAATAAATATATCTATTTAGTCTAAATTAATTTAACCACAATAACTTTCCTGTTAATATTTCACTTCTTGAGATTTGCCAAATTTACCCCTTCCAATGATATCCTATTCTTGTTATCTTTGTTACACCATTTTGCATAATTCCTATCGTAATGAGTAGGGGTGTATACGGGAGTGGGGCATGGGATGACGTCACGCACACACACATACAAACAACCCGACTCCTTGTAACAGTTACTATTTTGCATTTTGTTATTACAGTCGTGTTGTTCGAATAAATTTTTTAAAAATCATTTTGGACTTGTTTTATTCTGTTCCTTGAATGAATAGCAGTTTCGGTAGTTTATTCTGTGGAGTTAAGGTGGAATGTTAAAAAACGTCTAAAATACGTGTGGTATATTTATGTTTTTGTATCTACTACTAACAATGTGATATGATATTTCTTAAGATCTTTCCGGATGGTGTGACAAATCAAACGCAACTCAATTTATAGATACTTTATTAATTACAATTCTTATATCTTTAAAATAATACTTCGATGTAGGGAAACCGTGATCAGTCCATAATTTACGTCTGATCGTTTTCTAACGCTTCAGCAGGCGATATGGGCTTAGAACCGAAAGGGTATAAGTCGATACTCTGAACATGCGCCCTTACCGACACCCCGGGAGGAACGCCAAAGTAATCCCGACCTAAATTCCTAATAATCGTAGTACCAGGCTTATTATGATTTATATTAAATCCTATTGCAAACTCTGGAGTATTTCTATCATGGTCGTGATCTATGACTTCGTCGCTTATATCGTTTGGAGTCTGGAAAGGTTTTAGTGGCACATACGGTTTCTTCGCCGGCCTATAAGGTTTGCTGATCGGCCGGCCCGGCTTGCCTGCAATTGTTTAATAGATTCAAATTTCCTTGTTTAGTGAACTGTGCTGTATGTGCTGCGTGCCGTAAGGTGTTGGTGTAATAAAAACCAAATTGGTTGTGAATAATATTTATTGCGTTCAAGCAAATATAATAAATAATATTCGAGTGCATCTTCAGGCGGCGCAAGCGGATTGAAACTCGTGATCTTGTGTCACCTGATTAAGATCGACTTCGTTATGGCTAGTTTTAAAGTGTGAGCTTTGGACTTTTTCGCAAAAATCAAGTCATGTTTTGGTAACCAAGATTCAAAAGTTTCAACAGAATTTTCTTGTTACATGTCTACGTGTTGAAAATTCCGTAAAAAGTTTTGATCAGAATAGTCGATATGACCGCTCGAGTCACATGTCTATCAAAATATGGAAGGACCAGAATTGTTGGTCCTTCGCTTCACAGTTTTGAAAACAGATCGAAGCGGTAACTATTACAATTATAAACAAGATCACTAACATCAATCATTGCCGGTGCTATTCATCACCTGGTCCTTTCGTCGGCTGAGGTGGTCCGAATGGTCCTGTGGGCGTGGAGTCTTCATCTATGATGGTTCCATCATCGGCGCCTGAGTTTTGGTTGAAGTTCGGAGGCGGGTTGTACTGGGGTTCGCTACCATCAGCCGGGCTAGAGTCTGGGGGAACTGGGCCAGATGCTGGGACGGTGTTCGTTGGTCTGTCGGAGTCGCTGGTTGGGAACGGAGGTGGTTTCACGTGACCTGATGCTGCGGTACCATCGGGGCCTGGAAGAAGTAGTTTTGTAAGTGCCATTGCGAATCTCGACCTATCTTTTTGGCTAGGTAAATGATTTGAGCGTAAGAAAAAGGACCAATAACGATCAGACTAATCAACTGCAATGAAACTTATTCCAATAGAACGTATTCATAAAGTCCGGTTTATGTTTCAAATTGGTCTTTCCAAGCTTTTATGCAACTTCATACAAGTTCCAAGGAAAGGGTCTTATAGAATACAAACATCAATATAAGTTCTCTCTAGTCTAGTTACTCAGTTGAAACTAGTTGCAAGGCTTTACCTTTAAAAACATCATCAGCGGCTGCAGCAGGTGGACTTCCAGCGCCGTACTTGGAGCCCGCGTTGATGAACTCAGGGTCATACTGACTGGGTATGGTGGGAAAGTAGGGGGGAATGTAAGGGTCGTTGCTGTTCTTCACTATACGGTAGCCGATGCCAGGACCAGCTATGTAGTTAACGGTCCTGTTGAAGAGAAAGAATAAGTGAAGACGCAGGTGGCGTATTATATTTTCTAAGAATCTGTAGCACGTTAATGAATGGTAAAACATTGTATCAACCTAAAATTTTAACCAAAATAACAGGAATTAATGAAATGAATTTGAATGAATGAATATTCCTGCTGTCACCGTAATTTATTATATAAGTACATATTATTTGTACCTTAAAATCTTGTGGCTCTCATTCTCAAATGACATACCTTTGAACACCTTTGTCGTCCAAGAATGTGTATGATCCTCTGACATTGCCTTGTGAGTCACTGCTTTCAGTTCGCCTCTGATCCGGACCTGCTGATATGAACCTGTGGAAGTGGACAGTTTATAACAAGTGAATATGATGTATATGTTCAATTTGTGATACGTGATGGTAAGTTAATGTACCTACTCTAATTATTTTATTAACGAGAAAGTAATACTGTCGGCAAGAATGTTTGTTAGATAGGTACTCTTTCACATAGCATTATAGTATATGAGAATCACATCGACGCCTAATGAAAACCTCCTATGTGTAATTAAGACACGAATCATTTTAAGAGGCAACCATCCTAGAAAGGTGTGTTAACTCCTATATAAGTAACTAGCTTTCCGCCCGCGGCTTCGCCCGCGTGGAATTCGGTTATATTGCGGTATAAATCACAACTATAAGAAAACTTCTCATTCCCACGGAAAAATCTAAGAAGCGCGATGTAACGCTGGAAACGATGAGCTACAGGTTAAAGCGCGAGATATCATTGCACTTCTTACGTATCTTAAAAAAAACAACGTCACCACGTTTTAAAAAGCTATCATTCCACTTCTTACGTATTTAAAAACACATCGTTACCACGTTTTAAAAACACCCAGCGCCATCTATCGCATACCTCAAGAACTAAATAACTTAACTAATACTTATACCAATTAGTAATTCGTTGAATTAGAGTTATTTCAGGATAAGTAGATGTAAAAAAAAACAGTTAAGACGATAAAACAAATTGTACGTCATCCCTCGGGAATTCCTCATTTTCGAGGATTCATTATCGTATCATTTAGCTTCTAAATTTATATGTTCATATTCGTTTGCAATATATAAGTAGATGTAAAAAAAAACAGTTTAGACGATTAAACAAATTGTACATCATCCCTCGGGAATTCCTCATTTTCGGGGATTCATTATCGTATCATTTAGCTTCTAAATTTACATGTTTATATTCGTTTGCAATATATTACCTTGTTTTAAACGACACACAGCGCCATCTACAATCCATCCATCAAGCAAACAATATTTTTGTTTTCCCTCGGGAATATCTATTTTTTTCGGGATAAAAAGTACCCTATTATTTAATCCGGACTTCTAACTTTACGTCTGCAAAATTTCAAAGCAATCGGTTCAGTAGTTACGGCGTGAAAGCGGAACAAACAAACAAACAAACAAACAAACTCACTTTCCGATTTATAATATTAGTAAGGATAAGGATTCCTTCACAGTGTGGGAGAAACCGGGGGAGAAAGCTAGTTTAACATCTGCAAATCTTTATAAGCCCTCACCTATAAGAGCCATCCCTTCCTCTTTGCACAGCGGTCCTGCCTCTGGCCTTAGTCTCGCCTCTCACCAACGGCACCCTATGGAACGGAGACCCGATGATGCTGGGGTTATCTGGATGAGCTGAAGACACGTGGAAGCCGGTGTCCCTCCCAGCTATGTAGGAGACCTCGTGACGTTCACCCACGTCGTCAACGAATGAGTAGTGACCTGGTGAGGAAGAAGGTGTTTGAAGCAGTATTGTTGATCATCAGATATGTAGTTATGTATTAAGTTTACGGCCCATCTTTGCTTTGAATAATTCCTGTGCCGTAAATTTACGAAAGGAAATGTTTATGTACGTACTTCTGTTCTACTTAAATTGGAATCTCAAAGTAAAAATCGTCAAGTGGTGGCAAAGTGACACAATTGATTTAGAAACTGTTTACCAAAAAAATAAGTCAAATGCACTTTATTCGCGAAAATAATTTTAGAACTTCGTTATTATCACTCAATAAGACTTCTTCTGGAAAAAAACAAAAGTTACCAACCAGTCACATCGCCCCTGCTATCAGCGTTCTCGTTCTTCGTGTATGTCCTAGTGTCGATCTTGAAGGAGTAGCTGGGGTCTTCATTGGGGTCAAAGTAGGGGTCATCCTTATTGCCGATGTTCCCCCGGGGTCTTTGGTCTAAGTCCATGTTTCTGTGCACGTTGGGACCCTTTGCGCGGAATCTGCACAGTAGGAATGTAAGGACGGAGAAAGAGACATCGATTTAAGAGAACCGAATTTAATTCCAAGATTTGAGAAAAATGGTTCTTATTATATTTAAGAGATCTATCTTCATTATAAATTATTAATGTCTTGCCTAGTTAAGCAAATTTTCAACTAAACAGATCTCATTGTAAAATATTTAATATAATCGATAAAAAAATTAAGATCTGGACGAATTGAGATCCTCCTCCCTTTTGCAAAGTCAATTTAAAATGTTACCGAAATCAGCGCGAAACGAGCCCAAACTTTAACAAAATCTCTTTATATTTTTAGGCGTAAAGACGAAATGCTCTTAAAATTGCACAAAATTACTAGCAAGCTTTTAACACTAAACTAGATCTAGATACTCACCCTCTAGGCCCAGCAGTATAAACAGTTTCCTTCACAGTATCAGTAGCCGGGTCCTTAGCGCCAAACCTCCCCCCAACCACGCCATTAGCGTTCGCATGAGCTAAATGGTAGCTCGCACCCCGGTCCTTGTTCGCGTACCTACAATCAGATATTATTCACTTGCAACGGCCTTTAGATTCGTCTTTGTATGCAATATAACGATAAAGCTAATGTTTGGAAAAAAACACCTAAATTTTGCTGACAATAGACTGTTTGGGAATCCTTGGATGTTAATTGGTAGATAATTTTGTGTTGTTAGGGAATTCTTATGGTTGTAGAGACTGTGAGTGTTGTTGAGCTTTTAACACATTTAAATTCTGCTTAGTGAATTTCCATTAATTTATGATGCGATGCTTATTTACCTAATCTATTAAAATACTTTATTAATACTAGGCAAAATACATTTTTAGTAGCCAAAATTAAATAAGAAATCGAAAACGTATTAGAAAATTAAATTGCATTTTCATCGTTTGTTGAAATATTTTTAAAAGGAGACAAATTCGTAGGATATAAAAAGGGTAGTTTTTGCCCGGTAGTGGGACATTATTTACGTAAACAGAACAAAATAAATTACACCAATGAACTTTAAGCTCAGCTTCATCATTACGAAAAAAAAAATCTTATCCATAAAAATAATTACCCAAAATCAAAGGATCCATCAGGATTCACGTTATTATAATCCCCATCACTGGTCCTAGCCTTCCCCGGGATGACCTGAGTCCTTACGACCGCACACATACACACCACAACCACACTTTTATAAGTCCAATACATTTTCACTGACTCCTAGTGTTGCATCACACACGATATGTTGATTCGCTCAAATTCAGGGTAACTATGGAGATAAAAAACGTGGTAGCTCTTATATATGGCGGTAAAAATGACCGGCCAGCGGAGGCATACCGCGTGAAAACGACCGGACGTCATTGTTATTAATATAAGGCTTTGCTGTAGTTAAAGCTATGTTGTATCGCGTAGCTGCTAGCTAAGTTTCAAAGCTGCGCTCGACAATGGAACCGAGTAGTCATTGTATACTTAATAATGTCTAACCCTGCAGATGCTCTGTTTAACCCATGAATCTATCCTGTAGCAAAATCATTCATGCCTTTGCCTATATATGCTGATGCTTCTTTACCGTAATTGCAATAGTTACCAAATGTATTTGCATTCATTTTCCAAGATGTGAGCTATCCATCAAAAGGAGGATATATTAATCTGTTGGTATTTGAATATCTTTCAGTAGAATCTTTTATCTTTAATATTTCTATCAAGACTCAGAGATTATTTTAAGAACTTAACATTCAAAGCTGTGACCGCTTCGTTTATTTTCTCTCTATAGCATATCATTGAGTATAGCAAATCCTGATCAAGATGCAGCGTCTACAGATACAGGGGCCGTATCCTCTCGCATCAACCAGGAACAAATCGTTTACGATCATTATAATTATTCCGCCTAAAAGCCGGTAATTATGTGCTCAGAAATTAATAACCTCTTTCGAAATCACAGATACATACATCGTTACATGGATTGTGTGACTTTGTGATATGATGATGATATTGTTTTGTTGTAGTTAGGTAGTAAACTGCAGGAACGTTATGAATAGATGCGAGCCTTTTGGCTATATATTTAGTCGTTTCGTTTAGGCCATGTAGTCATTAACAACCGAAAATGTGTGATGTGATAGATACACAAATATTTTAAGTAATGCTTTATTATTTTCTCATCCTCGTGTCTTTAATTTCTCTCTCTTTCCAGCTACTTATCCTACATGGTGGTGGGGTCAGCTTTCCTAATTTGTCTTGTCCACTTCGCTCTATCTACATCGTTCTCGGACACCTAGCACTCCTTCATGTCTTTCGAAACCACATCCCGTCCGTAAACCATTTAATTTACCTAATTCTGTAATACCTAGATTGTCAACTTTATTTAAACCATTTCAAAGTCATACGGATCATTAAACTCTTACGAAACAGACAATACTAATGATTTGATAACCCGTGTAATATAAATACATAATAGACAATTAAATTGTATTATTATCGCAAAATGCATTAACAGAAACCTCAATAAAGATCATTATAAGATCCAGAATTAATTGAAGTTGAAACTTGAGACTGAAAAAGAATAGATAGCTTAATTATTCTGGGAATTTGTTACATGCCTTATAAACACTTACACAGACACGTAACACGAACAGGCTCTCAGTATTCGAAAATATTTACGCATAACGATAAATATTTATATTGCAAACATTAAGTATTAAGTACATATTACTAACAATTGACCACTATCCGTGTGTGGATTGAATTATATGAGCACGTAGTGTATATTTATGTTTCAGAATTCTTTACTTAACTAAAATATATTTTTTTACAATAATTGTCAGACAGTTCAATTTAACTGCTAACAAATACGTATCCAAAATAACTGTTAGAATAACATAAGTTCTCAAGCTTTAAATGATCTTACGAACAGACTTTCATTCAGACAATAACTCCAAGTATGCTAACAATGAACATTATTAACATTTTAGTTAATTAAAGATACCTACAGAAACAGTGTTATCACCTGTTTGTAAGTTTAGTTAAGGTAATCTACTCAGCGACATTTTATCTGTAATTTTTCAGACTTGGGTCAAATGAAGCATTTGATCTGGTGAATCATATTGCTCATAAATTAAACTAGGATATGTTACTGCATACTAAGCTTGCTAATAAAACAATTTTATTAGTAATAAAATATCATACCAATATAACATTAATGACATATTTCCTCCAATTATTCATTCTCTCAGTCGGCAATTTGTGCGCGTTCCTCAAGGACGCATACTGGGACCATCGCCAATGGTCTCTATTCATTATCGACTTAATTAATATCAGCGTCCGGCGTTTGTTTCACTTCCCTGTCCGACGAGCCTTGTGGATGTAGCACAATGCTGTAATAAATGTCTAATTCTGATGAGAGACCTTTGTTGAGGGCGGTTCCATGGTGGAACGAGAAAACTTATCAAATGTATCGCTTGAAAAACAGGCGGAGCACCACAGTGTAGTTACAGGCATAACTATTTTGATTAAGATAATATGTTGATTTTAATTGGACAGTGATTTCAATATAAGTAAGCATCTCAGTAAACAATCACAGTATAAAAACAAATCTCAATTATAATACTTTTGGATGCCAGGCAGATGGTATTTCGTGTAACAATGAAAACAGTTCCTCCGATGCTCGTTCCGGTGCGATCATCTCGGATTATAGTGTCGAATTGTACTCGCTGACTTGTGAAGCGAACATTTAACTTGACCTCACATGCTACACCTAATTGTTCCATTTACTTTTAATAAGAGAGCTCAAGTTACGTTGGTTCTTTGGTTTGCATTTGCATGTGTCCTTCCACCCGTACTATTGTTTTGTGCGATATATAAGTTTGGTTTGCCCCGAAGATTTATAATGATAGGTAGCAGCACAATAGCTATTTGCTGGTCAGTTGCGATAATTAAGGTGGAAGCTTTGACGGTTGGTTAGTCAGCTGGATTACACGTATAATTAAATACTTAATAGATATTAAGATTGTGGTAGAACAAATGCATTTAATTTGAAGTTAAATACAATCGTTGTTATTGATGGTCTAGCAAACATCTTTATACCCAAAAATACTTTCAAATGATAAGCAAATCCAATCATTAACCTATAGCTATCTTTTATCATTTTGAGTCAGCCGATTATACTTTTCAGAAAACCCAAGACGTCAAGACAGCATATTCAATTTCTCACGTATCCGGATACAATATAAAGTTTAAAATAATGAATTACTCGTACTTTGCGCTCAATTATAATATTTAAGTTCTTGTACTTAACAAAAACAATGTGTGCGTTCACACAATGGTTGGCAGTAAGTAGAAGTTATCACTAATGTATCAGCATCATATTCGGAGCGGTTTGGCAATATCCTCGCTAGCTACCCCCCATTCAATGTTAAACCAAATGCTGAACGCTTCGGTGCATCAGCTATGTACCTGATATTGAAATTCATTAGTATAACCTTTTGACCTGGATTCTCTTGATACTCGGTTCTATTGAGAAGAAGCAGCGGTCCATTTTTTTCTCTTTTTGATTCTTTGCCTGATTGTCTTTTGTATTTCCTGGTCTAAAGTTGACGATGCTATGAAAATTTAACACTAAGATACGCTCAGGGGTTTCCCAGATATGTCATATTTTTTTTATTGTCTGTGTTAAATCTGCATCTAAGCGTTTTGTTGTTGCAACAATACCACCAAGCATATTTGCCTGCCTACACTATAACATTCCAACTCGACTCTTCTTTGTTCAAAATTCGTTTTGACAACTGCCATTGGTTCAAAGCTGCGCCCGCGCCGGTGCGCGCCCACCGTGAAGATGAGAGATGCCCTTCGAGCCTGGCCATTGTGCCCTACGACCTCCGTCCTCCTCAACCGATATTCAATCATGCTGGGTTGAGAAATTTTGTTTCGAACCTTGAAGACGAAAATTGATGTACGGATCCTCCGGACGGGAGCTTCTTTTTAAACCAAATCAGGCACTTACTATACATTTATATGTATTTAGTTGTTTTTGTTTAAAAGAATGAAAGAAACTTCAAAGTTTATTTTGTACATATTGTTTTACTAGTGGAGTACTAATAGATAGATAGGTAAAAGCTACTTAACATATCGATAAAACTTTGATGACCGCTCAAGGCAGTGTTATCAGCGACTTTTGATTTTGCTAACTTTTGCGATCGGACAATTTTAATTCGGAACCATTCAGTTTTTTTTTGTTTTCCGACGAATCTTGTATTTTTTCTCAAAGTGATAAAGTTGTACTAAATCTGCGACTTCCTTTGCATGTTATGTTTGATAACACAACTTCCTCAAAAGATCGCGTTGATAAGGTAGATCCTGCTGACTTTGTTAAAAAAACGAAGTGTTTTTGTAATTATTTCCTAGGTTTACACGTGAATCACGTGTATCATTTCATAATTAATTTACATAAAACATGTTAGCTACCGAGAAATGTTCAGGATACTGAGCATCACATTGTTATCTATGTAGCCCGTATGGTGCTTAGGAGAGGTACAACAGTACAACAGAGGTACATGTTAAAAAGTGCTCAAGTGCCGACCGTTGTCTGACGACGCCGCGTATGACGGCCGATGCTTTTGGAAATTAGTGGAGAGGCCTATATCCCTAGCAGACGACGTCCTATGACCAAAGTGATGAATAACTTATTATAATATAATTTATTTTCTTTGTTATTTTGTATGTATGTATAGTAAGTTAACTTAAATATTATAGTATTGTATTTATTGTTAAAAGCTTAATGTATTAGTTTATAAGTATTTTTTTATATTTTTGTCTTGTATTTTTATGGGCCTTAGTTGCCTGAAATAAAGGAATAGATAAAAATAAATAAAATAAATAACCTCCTACGTGTAGATTATTTTCACAACCATTTTTTCAAACTCGTAATTAAAACCAGCCTCCAAATTCTCATTCTCAAAATCTTTGCTATTATTCTCATCAGTATCGTAAATAAAACGAATTCCTGTTTGAAGTGTTACGTACTCAATCAGCATACAAAATACTACACGTTTCCTAGTCATAATGCCTCTTAGAACACAAAGCCTGAGTAAAATCGGTGATCACTATCTGTCATTGTGTCTGTCCGTATGTCCCACGACCTCAACTGAATCTGCTTAAATACAAAATTCAATTGTACAAGCGTGATAAGGTTCACCTTTTGCGTTTGTTAATTATCATAAATGTAGGTTTTTCCTATGTATAAAGTGTTGATGCGGGTGCTAGTTCAGTAAGATGGATAATGACTAGGCTAGGATGAACTAGTGTTTTAAAAGTGCGTCGAGAGTTCAAGACTAAGAAACTTCGTCTCTGCCTGTTCAATCATCAATTGGCTGATTCTCTTATAGTATTGATAAATGGAGTAATGTTACTGTGAGCCTAGATTTTTTGGCTGTGCTTCCGCCTCTTCACACTGCAACTTAGTAGGTAATAATAAACAGATGAAAAGCGCCAAAAAGCTGTGAAGACGTAAAAATGATGCTTGGCAAAGTTACTGCAAATATTAGGACTCTTGTGCGTAGATTGCAAAAACGTTATTAGCCGTCCTTTTGTACAACTGTTGAGCAATCTTTTCAGGGGTTCCAGTAATCAGCTGTCATTGTTTAAAGCTGGCCATAAGCCTTACCTGGCTAATTGGCCGTACTCATATATCTCTCACGGTTTGAACGTTCTTAGCCTAACAATAATTTATATTTGAACACGCAATAGATATTTTTATGCAGATAAAGTCAAATTTTTATTGAATCAGGAAACAAAAACTCGTGGGAGTCGAATTATGGTTATTAGTGGCTTGTTTTGAAATATTATCTTAATTCCAATTACGAGTGGTTTACTAGTTACGCAAAGCTTAAGGCTTTACCTTCAGTTACCACTTATATCCTCATCAGGTTTAACACAGCTTTAAAAGTGTAGTGTGCTTGTAGTGATCAAGGCTATCACAAAATCGTTTTGCTTCGGTAAGACATAGATAATACACATATCTTCTGGAAAATAATGGGTTTAATCGACAATTTTTAGAAAACTGAAATTCATGTTGTTAGTATCGATTAGGCCAATTTTATCACACAGTTTGAAAATTAAATATTAGATAGATAAATGACCCACAAAAGGTATATCTCAAAAAAGGAATTGAAAGAATTGAAGAAAGAAACAGTTGCTTTGTTATAAATCGTAATAATAAATACTTGGGCGCAATGTAGTGATCACTTTACTTTAAAACTTTTGTCGGTAAATATACCCAAAACTATTAAGACTTCAAATTTTTCAAGAATTTATTAATTCTTTAGCTTTTTCACTACTTCCAGTGCAAAGTGAAACGCCTACTAGAAAATACACAGCAATAAGTATATTAAAAGTAAATAACTATAGAAATCTAAGTTCACTACTCGTAGAAACACGCAGTTCCATAAAGCTTAGATAAGTATTACATTATGACTGCAATGCTTGGAGACACACCAGTAAAATCATATAGAGATTTATCTCTATTCTGCTTGCAAAGTACAGGGATTGGATGTGATTCCATTTCAATACTACCCAGCCCCGGATCTAGGGGGGGGCAAGCCGGGGCCCATGCCCCGGGCGGCAAATTCAGGGGGTGGCAGAATCAGGCGGCTGCCTGATTTTAAATCCTACATCACAGCTTACCATAATAGTTACCTACAGGGCCGTCTTAACCTATGGTGCAGGGTGTGCGAATAACCCGTACGCCTCGGTCTCAGGGGCGCCGCGGGACGCCCCACCACCAGGGGTTTTTTTATTTGGAATTTCGATGAAATTACACCCGTTTGATAAGGAAGTTCCATTGTATCATGATACTAACAAGCAGTTTCTAAAAAAGTCGCCTTTGCTATGTTTAATTGATCATTTTGATTATTTTTCACTTTTAACATCCTCCAACTAAGTGAAAAAATTCTCGCTCGCTACGCTCGCGGCTAAATGACAATGTGTGTGCTGTTTTTCTGATGGTTTATTATTTTTATCGACACACCGAATCAACGAACACAAATGGCACTCGCTCTAATCACGGTTTCTTTCTATTTGTACATAATTCCCAGTTTAATTTGTGAGTCTACATACAAACAAATAACTTAAAAAAGTTCGCGCTCGCTACGCTCGCGGCTACTTGTTGCTTAACAATGTAGGTACTTAATCAGGTACTTTTGTGTCGTAGGCTCAAAAAATTTCGCGGTCGCTTCGCTCGCGCAATATTATAGGGGCGTAACGTTGTTAACCTCATAAGTCAAATCCACGCTATCTTACCTTCTATAAGTCAAATGTAGCAGTTATGTATGTAAAAAAGTTTGCGCTTCCGACTGCTTGATACTATACAGCGCTCTTTAAAAATTATTAACTTTTTGTGTACATTAATCTGTCTCGACTTTCATAACTTAAACCTGGCCAACAGTTTGAGCCTACAATGATTTGGACACTTTTTTTAAAGTCATTTACCTACCAAAAAAGTGACTTTCGTTGGTGAAAATAAACATAAGTAGGTAGGTAGGCGGGGCGGCATTTTTCAGTTTTTGCCCCGCCTAAAAAAAAATGAAGATCCGGGGCTGACACTACCGATGGACGGCTTATGCTTAGCAGCAGTTGATGTCAAAGGCTGTCCAGCAAATTAAGCGAACTTGGACTCGAAGCTTATTTCCTACAAATTTATTATTTATTTATTTATTTATTGCTTATTATAGTTCGGCCATTCAGAGAATGCGTTCCTGACACGTCGCGATTGAACTGACGACGTAACTTTGCAATGGCGTTGCAGTTACGATAAAAATATTTTTGCTGGTTGTTTACCGTTTTAACAATTGAGGAGCATTAAAACAACATTATTATATCAATAATCAATGAATGTTATTACGTCGTCAGTTCAATCGCGACGTGTCAGGAACGCATTCTCTGAATGGCCGAACTATAGAAGGTACATTTTATATTCTAAAAAGTATAAAATGTCCAACAAAACTGTATACACAGTTTATCTGTTGGATCAGATTTCTAAACTATTGACTTACTATAGGTACTATTAAGTTAAGTTTACAATTACATGTAGTATAAGTATATAGGTAACTTTATTATTATTTCTAAGTGTAATATATTAGTATTATATAATGTTAAGTATATAAGTAGTATTAGGGGGTTAATATTAAGAACGTAAGTATGAAAATCAAAGATTAGATACAAGTATAGATATAGCATAAGTAAGAAAAGTAGTCGGTAGTTAGGTAGTAGTAGTAGTTAGTAGGATAGTAATACAATAAAAAGTTAAGGCAGTGTACTGAGTAGGTGTTTTTTTAATTTTATCTTTAATTTATTTTTCCTATTTTCGCCTCTGATGTCGTCTGGTAAGCTATTGAGCACGTAAGGGACACGCTTTTCTAGCGTTCGGTCCCCGTAAACATTAACTCTGGGTACTACATATTTACCAGACGACATCGTTCGGATGTTATAATTATTACTAACATTAATCAACAATGAATTACGCTCTCGATTACCATGGTTATTAGTTGCGAGTAAGTACTTATGTTTTATGCTGACCGGTAATACTTTGCAAATTTTGTATAGTTTATAATAGTCTGTTTTATGTTTATTTTTAGTTTTTTTATCCACTATTAGTTTTAAGAACTTAATTTGTATATTTTCTAATTTTTCTATGTGAGATTTGAATGTAAGTCCATAGCAATCAAGAGCGTAATCAATTATTGATTCCACCATACATGAATATAATATTTTTAGGGTACTAGTAGGAACTCGATAACTTAGGTGGTAAAATGTACTAAACTGTACTAAGTAAAGTAGGTACAGTTTTAAGTTTATTGCACAAGAAATCTATATGTTCTTTCCATGAGAAATGCTCGTCGACTTTAACTCCTAAATAAGTTACACAATTTACTCTCTGGATAGGTTTGCAGCTACAATTGACAAGGCCACCATATTTCTACATAGATTTGAGAAAGGTTTTTGCAAGTTTTTGTATGTGAAAAAAAAATGTTCAGCCTTTAGGACCATGAATGGTCGTGTAGATTTCTTCATTATTTATGTATTATTTGTTAAAATACATAACTTCGCAACATTGTTGGTACAGGATCGAAGGTCACCATTTCCATGTAATGCCCCAGTTTGAGAGAAGCAATTTTAGATCGAACCATGTATTTGAATCTCATATAAAGTCGATTTGTTTCCAATTTGATCGAAGTTAAGTATCTAAAAGAAATGTGGGGAAAAGGATACACGAAAATAAAACAGTCATATAGATATATACAGAACTTTATTACATAAAACTTAAAGCTATGTTAAATCTATCAGTTCGTTAAGGTTCAGCTAATTTAAGAAGTAAGAGTAATCATGTGCAATAGATATTACTGTTCAATATGAAACTACCAAGTTATGTTGGAATTTATTGTTTCCTTTAAATAATTTTGCCAAGATTCTATTGAAGTAGGGAATAACGTTAAGGTCCCAATAAAAAGGGACAGCAGACTACATCAATACCTCCAAATAATCTGTCTCCAATTATAATAATATAAATAAGCTTTTTCATTGTCTTGGTTCACAGTTGAGCTAAATAATTATTTAAGCTTTCTTAATAAAAGAACGCATTAGAACACTTATGTAATTTCCTTTTGATTTCTGACACTTTAGCGAATATTAGACATAAAAAAATACTTGTACGGATTTTATCGCGGCTATATTAATATTACTTAATCCCAACGTTTCGGATCCGTAGCAGGAATTTTATTTCATTTTCTTTGTAAAAAATTTCTTTCAATTCAATTTATTTCAGTTTCTTTGTCAAAATTCTGGGTATTTACGGAATAGAAAACTATAGAGCTACCTTACAACTAAAATTATTGAGCATCACATTTTAGTATAATTACAATCTATGTACATGTAACTTAACTCTAGTGGTTTGTTTCGTGTTGGTAACTTATGTATAATATAAAAAAAAAAATATAGTATGTATTAGCCAATTTTGTTATTTTAAGCAATATGTATATTGAATTCTTTTTCTTTAATTTGTTCTTTGATTATATAGGATGACTGGTATAATTGCAGCCTGGCCATTAGTGATACTCCCAATAACTGACTACGAAGATACATATAAAAAAAAGGTTATTTGAGAAGGCTGTTGCAATCATGAATAGATTTGTCACTAATTACCAATCACCTTAGACAAGTAAAATTTCGAAAAACTAAAAAAAAAAACTCCAAAAATATAATGATCTAAATGTGTACAAAGTGATGTAAATGTGTACTGCGGTTACACCTACATGGACAGTTTATTTAGAACATTTGTATAAAGGCAGTGTTTTAGTGCATTGCTGTAATATTATATAAGAATGTGGTTAGAGTCCTGAAGTGCCGCAGTACTCGCCGATGCGGTCAGAGATGCACTCGAATATGTCGAACGAAACGTCGCAGTTGCGTCCGTTGTCTGGAATTAAACAATTTACTATTAATAAAATAATATAACAAATACGAAAAATTCACAGCAAAATACACATTGATCAGTAATGAAATATATTTTCTTTTAGGTTGATGCTGCAGACGTTTCTGTAATAGGGGTAATAATAAATAATTCCTACAATTATGTAATAATAGTAGGAAAGTAGCTATGTAATGCCATATATTCGAAAACCTTGCAGTTTAATCTTTTGAAAGCATACTACCTACCTACAAGTTGTTTTTTACGGTTTCTAGGGATCTAGGAAACTAGTTATCGTTCCCAGAATATTATAGTTTTAACATAGCATTCAAACAGTCAAAGAATTTCTGAAATTGTTCCCCTAGTTTTTGGGTTTATTCATTACATCTTTTCATCAAATATTTTTCCTCTGTAATAGAGGTCTAGAAACAGAGAAAATTCTAAGTATCAAGTTGAACTCACCCATAGGAACAGATCTGGAGAATTTATCGTGGTTCTTCATGAGGCACTCGCGCGAAGCCTCGAGCACCGCCATGAAGTAGCCGCGCTCGTTGACGCCGTCCGAGTACAGCCCCACCAGGCCTTCCAGCGTCGGGAAGCCGTAGCCGTCCACCTGACGATGTTAAGGCGACGAATTGGTCAACAATAATTCCATAACCGGCACGCGCATCTAAGGCGCCAAAAGGGGTCGGAGCGTCTGAGCGGGGCGAGGATAACAATACGCGCGCTAGCTTATAACTAAAAGTCGTAAGCGACAAAATGGTTTTGTAATTTTATTATTTAGAAATGATAATTTGATAAAAATTCCTTCTACAATTTTAAAGAGTATGTATATACTCCGGGGCCTGACGTGACGATGAGAGATGGCGTGACGACCTTGACGCCTATTGTCGAGACTGGTGGGCTCGGTCGAAAGATCGAGAAGTGTGGAAGCAAGATGGGGAGGCCTTTGCCCAGCAGTGGGACAGTATGGGCTAAAAATAATACAGGGCATCTGAGGCGGATGAGCCCCGCAGGGCATCTGAGGCGGATGAGCCCCGCAGGGCATCTGAGGCGGATGAGCCCCGCAGGGCATCTGAGGCGGATGACGGGGAGTAGCGACCCCGCGGGGCTATATATCCGAGTGCTCCAGGGAGAGTATACTGTCCCCCATCTCCGGCCTGCCGGAGTGAAGCATGACGGGGGATAGGTCTCCCGCCTCTTGGCTTGCCTTCACCGGCCGGTCAGAGTGGAGTCGCTAGAGCAGGGTTAACAGCCCACTCGGAGGGTAGGTGCCTCGTGGTAAGTGGCGAGTGGGCCGGTGATGCTGGACCCACAGGGAGCGCGTGATCTGCGTTTAAAGTCCGCCGAGGTATCCTCACCCTTCAGCCGCTCATGTACCTGTTGCCCCCCTTGTTGCGATTTAGCGACTGATTCCCGGGGGCCCAGTAAGTGAGTTGGCGAGTCTCCACCTGCCATTTTTACGTGTATTTATTACATTGTTATCGGCAGGTGCCATAGTTCCCGTAGTTTCCCCATTCCTAGTCCACTAGCATCCCATCACAATAGCCCAAGTAGTTTTCATCCATAGTTAGCAATAGTTTAGCACAGAACCGGGGATTGTCCTTGGGTACATTTCTATAGTGTATACAGGGATAATCGTCGGTTTTGTGTCACCATTTCATTAAAGTTGTCTCAAAAGGGCTTCAGCGTGTTGGCTTCGGCCCCACGTTCGCCTCCCAAAAATCCGGGACTCTATAGTCCCGAGGTCTGGTAGAGACATACAAAATAATAATAATAATGTATATACTCAACTACTAAAAAAGTTAAGAGACTTAAATCGGTCCCGTTTGCCCATAATATGTGAATCTCTTTTTAAAAAGAGGTATGTTTGAAATATTTTTCTCTGTTATAAAAGTCACCTAATCATGTTTTGACGTCTAACAAAATAACGTTTATATCATGAACTTTCAGGTAACCAAGTTGTATTTTGATCCGTTTTGTATTTACTGAGAAAAATTGAGGACCTTGGCGCCAAAAATTCCAATTCCTCTTAAAGGCAGTAGAAGTTAGTATAAGATGTTAAGTTTTGGTAAAAATGTTCTGCGGATACGTTGAACGCTTGAGGTTGGTTTCAAGTCTGTGGGATGTCCTGTATCTTCGATATCGTAGGTTCTGCTTTACAGTCTAATGTTTGTTTAGTTCAATAAAGTATTAAGAAAAAATCTGTTGGCTGGGATATAAGAAAAATATTATATTTTTCAGATATTTCTTCCCAGTCGATATTGTTTTTTTAATAATGAGTATTCTGGCAATACCTACCTAAAGTTTATTTACTTATCGTCATACGTGAAAAGATATGCGTTATCGTTTTTAATAAGACTAATAAATTATAAGAATATTGACCATCATAACTTCTACAAAGCCTTCACGATTCTATGAAATATGTACGCATACAGACATATTTTTAATTTGATCTCAGGCCATTATTATAAATATCCAAAATCGAAAACTGCGACCCTAGTCCCACTTAAGTAATAAAATTACGATTATGACTGGGGGGGATAAAAATAACATTTATTGAATCCAATTCATAGCGAGTCGCTCGAGATTTTATTGTGCGTCCCTAACTAGTGTTATACCAGCTATAAAATATTGCATACAAAACAAATTTATATAGAAAAAACGTATGACAAGCACAAACTGATGTGCCCGACCTCCGGCTATTAAATTCAATACAGCTTTTTGAATATAACACAAATAAAATACAAATTACTGCGTGTACCTTCGTCTTTTATGACCGCAATATACCAGTTCAAAGGATTTCAACTATAATAAATAAGCAACGAATTTTTCTTTTTCAGATTTACGACTTTACCCCTCATGTTTTATAGTTAACAAATTGGAGCAATCAGTTCGTGACAGAACTATAAAGCATTAAAACTCGATTTAATATTATTTTATTTTTGGTTTACGAGTAGGGTTGACCTCGGCCGGGAATAGCCACGTAACATTAAGCGAAGATTTTCATATTTTTTATATTATTTTCATATTCACGTAATAGCTTTGATGAGGTCGAGACGTGTATTTATATTCTTTAATGATGCTCCTAGAAAAATATTAAGGCAAGTAATCCTTTTTGTTTAAAAGTGATTATGTTATTTTTATGAAAGTTGAGTAACGAAGCAATTTGTACATGAAAAATGGAGTCAAACTTCTCATAAACTAATGCAATCACGTTTAACAAACACATTTACGTTTTCACACTGTCTTTCATGCCGAACGTGATTTAAATTGACACAAAAAACTGTCACTTCACACAATGTTCGATAAACCCAGAATCCACGTGAAACAATATGAATTTTCTCTCCATAACGAGATAAATAATAAAAAGTGTAACAGAAAGCTCAGTTGATCGTTCTTTGCTCTGAGTACAAAAAGTGGATTGCGCCGATCATACTCAGGGTTGAAGACGCATTAACTTACATAGATGCATTTCGATGTTTTTTGATTATGGTGAAATGTCAATTTTCAATGTTTTTCAGTCATGATCGTAAGTTGTATACCTACTAAAAAAAGCTTGTATTAGGTAACATTTGTTTGGCTGGAATTTAATAGAAATTACATAAAAATATGATTGATGATGACATTAAATTATGACTATAGGGCCTGCTTTGAATGCTATTTAAGTATTTCATAAGTAAAATATTAGCTTCAGGCCATTTCAAAATGCATTATTATATTTATTTCTTTATCATTTTCGATAGTTTAAAGGCGAGATTCCATCGACCAAATATTTCTTCCCGTCTAATCGCTCTAGAAGGAACAAATTGCTTGCGAACATCTAAAATCATCCTCCGAGCCCTTTTCCCAACTATGTTGGGGTCGGCTTCCAGTCTAACCGGATGTAGCTGAGTACCAGTGCTTTACAAGGAGCGACTGCCCATCTGACCTCCTCAACCCAGTTAAACAACATCTAAAATGTCCGCGCAAATTCTATTATTGTGCGCCAATAAATTCTAGCAGTAGGCTACACTGGTGCATACTGACATAAGTAATTCTTGTTTTTTGATTGAATCTCGCGAATTCACGAGAATACACAACCAAAGAACGTTTTTTCCTAATGCAACATTGTCAGCCCTACACTCAATCATTTGAATCGGTGTAAACTCGTGTGCAGTTACTTAGATAAAACAGACGTAGTGGCACACTGGGCTGATACTCACGGCTTTCACTTTTCTGTACACGCACTGCAGCAAGCACTGGAAACAACAAATTGTGTTTGATTAGTTATCTGTACAAATAAATAAAGTTTTCGAATAAAGAAAGTGAAATAAAGATCGATTGATGTGATATCGGTGTATAGTAGTAACATTCTATCGGAGTTTATTCGATTTTAATGTCGTCGCTTCAATGAAAACAGTGTTAACTGCAGATAGGTAAACAATAAGTTAGTTTTCATAATATTCTCTGTATTTAAAAAAACAAGTTGCATGAAACTAAGCTTTACCAACAGCTATAAACATTTTAGAGACGTTCGTATTTTTCGACGTTCATGGGCACGATGGAAAGTAATCATAGGGTTATAATAAATTAGAATTATTGTTATAATAATATGCTTACCCCAGCAATTCTCTTCTCGTCGTGCGTGAAGGGCACCTCTCGCTTGTCGCGCCGCCTCTGTGCAGGCATCGTGTGTTCTTCTTTGATCACGTCAAGAGCCTCTGGAATTGACAACAGAAGTATTATTAGAATGACAATATAATAATAAGTAATCATTAGGTACACATAATATAGTACAGTTGGTTAAATCAAGGAAGGCAAAGATCATCCTCTGTGCAGTAACAAAGTTTTCTTTAAAAAAATGTGATCGCCGTGCAAAATTTTCGATGATAATAGAATTAAGTATTTCCTAACTCCATACACTGAAGTTTTAGCACTCAACGGAGATAAAAAGTTAAAATCAATATCTATTCAAAATTTCCCACCGACGCGGAGACGTAGTTACCTACTTAATTTTAATTTCTCATTTGCTCATTCATTACACAACCAAATAATAACCAAGTGCCATCTTATCACTCATCTCCTTAACATGGATCATTATATGTTTTCTCTATCCATTATGCACTTACATGTTTCAAGACGAAAGCTTATGGGCACTCGTTTAAATCAAATTAGCGTGTATCCAAGGAGGGTGGTATTGCTATAGTTAATATCAAGATGGAGTAAGTGGTGTGCGATTATTTTTGCGCAATAAACGATCGCTTTGGTGAATTGAAGGAGGTAATTTAGTCGGTTTTATGTTGTTTCAAAGGAACTGTATGATTTTATGGTTTGAGAAATGAGGAAAATGATCAACTTCTGTATACTTCTTCTATTTACTTTACGTTTTATTCACGATTATGTAAGTGCATATTTTATGAAAAAAAAGACATGAAATGGCGTGACATGATTGAAATTTTATGTTTATATTTTACAGACATGTGTACAAAAGCTGCTGCCTGTTATAATCTTGAGACGTGACACAATCTGTTGCGTCCTTTAAATCTACCTAATAATAGAAATCGTACTCCTAACGCGAATACCTATAAAGCATGAACGCAGCCTAGCATTTGACTTTTGAACCAGTTCACCTCATTCTCAACAAAATGCCACTATTTAGCAAACATTTAAATTATCTTAATGTCCAGCTTCAAAAGGCCATATGCCAATTAAAACGCATCTTTGCTTCATAAGGAAGGATTGCTTGAGACACGTAGTCTTGCGTTAGTATTTAGTAAGTATGCAACTGTATGTAGGCCAGGCGGGTCACGGTGCTGACACGAGTCAACCAACGCTTACTTTCAATAGGTTTCGATGATTCTGGATAGTATAAAGCTTGTGGATGGATTTTTTGTGGAATTTATTATGTAAAAGAATGTAAAAAAAAACTAGTAAATAATTTCCATGAAAATAAAATAAAAATGATGAAATATCAACAAAGGTGTAAATAATAAGTATACCTACGCAAGAAGGAAGGTTTTTGAAGTTAGGCTTTTGCGTCGAAAAAATACCTTTTCATTGGTGCAAATGCACTTTTCAGGTACATATGTATCAACATTCTTTAAACAAACATATAGGATATTTAACACTATCAAATAATTCACAAATAATAGATTTGAAAGAGCTTATAACAGAGATTTATTAGAATTTATACGTGTAGCTAACATTAAGATCTGATTAAAATATAGCAAAATAAAAAAGTAAAGGTACACCACCACATCAAGGAGAAAAATTGCTTATAAAAACAATTTCATTCTTGTAAGTTATGCTTCTCATAAAGTACAGAGCAAAGTAATGTTCTTGTAATCTATCACATAGTCTGTTGCAATAATTAAGTTGGAACCTGAATACCTAATTAAAACCTCGTAAGAGAAACCCGGTGTAGGTATGTACCTACTTCCCACAGCTATGTAGCTAGATTGATTGAGTAGTAGTGCTGTGTCTTTGATCCTCTGAAGAGGTCTGTTTGTATTTGGAGTTGTTTTGCTGCTATGAAATTAAAAAAGGGCTTTTTTGTTCATGACCTTATTCAAAGCCTTGTCTTGTGTAAATCGTTCTACTTTGATTTTTTGAGACATTACATTGGCTATATAAGCTCGTGGTCTCTCACTATCGGCCTCATCTCAAAGCTCAAAGTCGCTCAACGAGCTATGCTATGCTCGATGTTTCTCTACGTGATCGAATCCGAAATGAGGAGATCCGTAGACGAACTAAAGTCACCGATATAGCCCACCGGATTAGCAAGTTGAAGTGGCAATGGGCTGGCCATATTGCTCGCAGAGCAGATGGCCGATGGTTTCTAAAAGTGCTGGAGTGGAGACCACGGACTAGCAAGCGCAGCGTAGGACGTCCACCAACGAGGTGGACAGACGATCTTATAAAGGTCGCCGGAAGACGCTGGATGCAGGTCGCCTCCAACAGGTATCTGTGGAGATCTAAGGGGGAGGCCTATGTTCAGCAGTGGACGTCCTATGGCTGAGATGATGATGATGGTGATGATGATATTATAAGCTAATTTCAGGATCTAGGAACTACTGAACCGATTTGAAAAATTTTCAGTGTAATATAGCCCATTTATTTACGCTATCAGGTATTTCATCCGTGTACAGTGTACACGAAGGAATTGCCTACGGCACGTTGACTGATTTTAGTATTAAAAAAAAAACTATTTTCTTTTTCTCCTACAAATCTGACCTCACTCAGTACAATCATACTCAAGATCTGCAGTAGAACAGGATAAATTAAGCTGGTTGAGTAATCATACTAATCATATGATAAGTGCTTCTACAAATAGTTAACCAATAATTATTGGCCAATTATATGTGTTACAATATCCTGTAAAACTGAAGGAAATACTGTTACCTCAGGCTTCCTTCTCGTGCTGACTGGTTTTTTATGAGTTCGATGCCATATTGGCTTGTAACTCTGTTAACTTCTGTTTTATATTTAGTATCAATTACCTATCTATAAAGGTTTTGAATACTTCAACTCGTTTACTTGCTTTTATGAAATAAAAAAGCTGTATTAGATACCTACGAATCTGTTACAATATGTTCATAATAATTGATGTAAATAAGGTATGTGTTCATCGTAATCAGCACAAATAACTACATACAAATGAATTTAAAATTAAACATTGCTAGATAACGGTTACCTTCGCTAGATTTCCTTCTTACTAGGCTTCTTTCCGACATCACATTTAAGACATTTAAAATATAGTCTTAGATACCTAATTGCCTACGAGAAATATGCCTAACTATAAAACCTTTCACAAACATTCAAGGATGTGTATCTTTTTCCTTGTAGGCTCAACATAAAGAGTATCTTTTGTGAAATATCAGACGTGAGACCTAGAATGTAAGCGTAACATAATGCAATTTAGTTGTTACAAACCAGTTATTGCGGATCATCATAATCGCGTTTAGTTTATCGTTAATCTTTGAGGTCAACTACAAATTGAAAAATGTAGAACGGAGATTAATAAAATAATAGTTTTTTTTATGCATTTTTAAGTATAAGATATATTCAAGATAATAGTGGTGCATCAAGATGTTGCAGTAATTTGTGAGAAAAGTTTAAAATAGGCTAGACAGGTATTAAGCAGTATTTAAGTGGAACTTCTGAAATTTTCTGGAACTGTCAACCTACTGAAACGACTTGAAGAAATTCAGTACACACAGACAAATGCCACTCATATTGCAGGTTTAAAAAACATTAAATAAACAAATACCTTGCAAAATTACAAATGTTAGAGCAATTACAGCTCAAGGCTTGAATGGAAGCACTTTATAAGACGGTCACGTATTGAGTTCAGAGGTCGAAATGCCACAACCAAAAGATCACAAGCAGAATAATGCAAGTTAGCCCTCGTATATTGAGAGAGGTAAAAATAAATAATTATAAAATATGTAAGGTTGATTTAATTACATTAGACACATTTCCTCGTAAAATGAAACATTTTTGAAGTAACATTCTGAAATGTTATACATTTCTTTCGTCCTAATTAAGACAACGATATTCCAGTTTCTAATTTGACTTCGCAGATAATTTAATCATATACATACTTAGTACTAAAATACAAATTAGCATATAGTTTTAAGTTTACTTTCTAATTGCTAAAGTCCAAATCAAGTGACAGTCCTTGCAGACCATTCTAGAACCAGTAAGAGTATGTTTATTAAAAGTGCAGTGAATGCCGCGAGCTTGCAAAACCTACAGTTGTATGTACCAAACCGCAGGTGGAAATAGCAGGTCTTAGGCAATCTTATGTAAGACGACATATAACCCTACATGATATGGAGTCATTAGGCAGATGCACATGTACTGTCTCGTGAGTTGTGATATTGCATATGGTAATCAAAATATGTGTAATGTTTCCTGGTAATGGGTAGTTGAATGTTTTTGTGGTCTTTTCTATACTTTGCTGTAATTAGTGCCTGTTAAGTACCTTTTATTTATATGAGTATTAATGCCTGTTGAAATCTTGAAGGTTTAAAGTAGTGCGATAGCGGTGAAGTTTTTTTTGTATTTCATGCACTCAGAAAAAGTAGCCTACTTACAACCTCCCACGATAAAAGAGCTAACTAACACTGACATATTTCTTTAAATCGTACCAGTAGTTCCTTTATGATATTAAGTATAGATTTTGTAATATACATATAGTAGATACGTACCCCTACATGAGTCTACTACTGGTGAAAATTATCAGCTTTGGCAATTTTAATAATTTAATGTTCTCTAACACCCACCCTTCTCATTACATATAAACAAACAATACAACGACCACTAGCCCCCATCATATAAACATTCACAAAGGGTACACAATTAGCTACATTCACTGCAGTTTCACAAGCTATGCAGTTGAGTGCACATCGCATGTCTCCTGCAACCTGCGCTTTGCCGTGTGATGCAATGCAACAGACCTATATGGGTCAGTTGAACGCACTGGCAGTTTAGAATGTTGCTCGTTTATGGGTCAGTGGACTTGTCTATGGGTCTTTGAAGGACTGTTATTTATGATATACCTAGTATTTGAATGAACTAAAATAGGTATGTCTTGAGTATGTTCTTATTAAATATGGCCTGACCCATAAATAAAAAAAAAACGATTACGGGCCTTTTAAAAAAGGAAGTGCCTTTTACTAAAGCATAAATATTAGATGTACGAATGCTAATTTAAGTATTAATGAGTATGTAAGTGGATGAAAGTCAAAGTTAAATAAATATTGATACACATTTAAATATGCGTTCCGTGTTTATTTTAGTTAAGATGCTGAAAAATATCAATTCTTATTCAATCAAAATTAATCTTTGAACTAAAATAAACTAGGTACCTACCTATAGCAACCAGGAAAATAAAAGCAACAGGTTTTGTCAAAAAGGTTGCATAAAACAAAATGTAACAATTTTAAGAAAAAGAAAAAAAGCAGTTTATTTCCATTATGGCATTCTTTTTCATACCCTGACCGGGATTTGGGAAATGTTAATAACACAATATTAAGGGTGTATTACACAAGCTAATTATACGCTAATAAGACGAAATAATGTGAAAATGTCCAGTGTACCGTAAGAGTGGTTTGAACGACCATCGCACCATTTTTGGGCAGTCAGTCGTGTGTGACCTCCGCCCAATCAGTTCAGAAAACTTGCGACATTTTAGTGGCGTATGTTCAGAATAATAATGTGGTGTTTTAATTAGCTAAAATACATTCTACTTGTATATATAAATAAGTTGTTTTAATACTTTATTTATTTTAGTATATGTGTCGCAGGCGCCCTCAACCAATCCTTGATCAGAATTTTACTCCTATTTTTGTTTTAAATTTCATCAAAGATCGCAGCTTACAAGAACTGTATCCAAATGTATGGATAGAATCAGGGCCGCCTTAACCTATGGTGCAGGGTGTGCGAATAACCCGGGCGCCGCGGTACGCTCCTGGACCAAGATATTTCAATCAAATTAATGTATTGTCATACAATGCCGGGCGCGTTAGAGACTTTTATGTCCCAAAACTCAAAAATTTTCGTGCTCGCTTCGCTCGCGGTTTCTTTACTCTACACTTAAATTTTTTTTCACATATAGCTTCTTTTGATTTAATGTCCCAATACTCAAAAAAATTCGCGCTCCCTTCGCTCGCGGCTATATATGTTAAGGACTTTTAGTGATCCAAATTTCAAAAAAGCTTTTTCGGGCTTGCTTCACTTTATAGTTGTTTTTAATTTTCAACATTTTTTTGTCTACCCTAGCAAAAAGGTAGCGTCGTTTTTAAGTCCTTTTATTAATAAGAAAGTAACTTCTAGTTTCTATTTATGGTACTACTTTAAGTCCCAAAATTTTAATTCATAGGCGCCAACACCAACAAAGAGTTATCTACGTTTGGGCTACATTTTAAGTAATTTTTGTTTTGAGTTCTAAAATATAACAAAAAATTTCGTTTTAATTTTTACATTTTAGGTAATTTTTGCTTTGACTTGTTAACTGTAAAAAAAGAATTCGCGCTCGCTTCGCTCGCGCAATCGGTAACTACATATGTCTCTGTTTTTCGTATGGTTATGAATGAGGGCGCCGTAGAAATCTCGCCCAGGGCGCTAGCAGAGTTAAAGCCGGCACTGTTGAGAGAATACTCTATTCCAAGAAACTGGCACAATTTGCATCTTTCTATTCTTTGCTTCAGTAGTAAGTAATATTGTCTTCTTAAAAATATGTAAATACCATACTTTTTTGTCTACTCCCAACTAGAACATACACCGAGAAAACAAAGGTAACTGTCACGTACAAAATTAGCAAGCATAAATTACCATTGGCATTGTGTACTAACGTCTCCATTACTTCTCAATATTCATTCTTGAACAAACTGATCTCTAAAGCCAAGTTCACCGACCACATAAACAGCCGTTTTTCTTAAAACAACGGTTTACTTTGAAAATACACACATCAAAAGTGTCTAGGGATCAAGCATTTTTATGCGGATTTCTTGAGATTGAGATGTGGCTTTGTAATAAATTTATGATTTTATAAATTTATATGGATCCTTTTTGGTGCATTTCATAATTTGAATCAGGAACTGTGAATCAAATTCGAGTAAAAGATGAAAATCAGCTGTCAATATTTTCCCTATAAACACATACAACGCATTGAAGACATTATTAGTGCTACTGTTTCCCTACTACTGATTAAAACCAACGTTATTATGGAGCGGCGACGTCATTTAAGCAGGGAAGAAATGCTCAGAGCCGTGGGAATGATAGAAGCTGGTTCCCGGCAACGTACTGTGGCTTTAGCTCTGAATACAAGTCAGAGTGTTATCAGTCGACTTTGGACACGTTACCGAAGCACTGGTACCGTAGCTGAGCGCCATGGAGGACGGTATCGCTGCACCACACGGAGACAAGACCGATACATTCAAATCTTAACTCGAAGAGCTCCAACAATAACCGCCATGATGTTAGCCGTGAGGCTTCATCACTCTTCAGGGAACTTAATTAGCGACCAAACAGTCAGAAACCGCTTGCATGAAGTGAACCTTCATTCCCGAAGACCGCTACGGGTACCACCTATAGCAATGCACAATCGTAGGATTCGATATCAATGGGCTCTTGAACACAGAAATTGGGCAGAAGAACAATGGCGTTTCGTGTGCTTTTCTGATGAGTCTCGTTTTGGTATGAGACCGGATACAAGACGTATACGACACTGGAGAACCCCTGGACGCCAACAGCGATTAAAATCCTGCCAGGAAGTCCATCCTTATAGTGGTGGAACCATCATGGTATGGGCGGGTATTTGGATCGGCGGAAGAACTGAGTTGATTTGGATCAGAAGCAACCTCAACGCTCAAATTTATGCTGAGACGATTGTATCAGACGTCATCGTTCCTCTACAAGTGCAAATCGGTCCCTTATTTCAGTTAATGCATGATAATGCACGACCGCACACCGCAAGAGTTGTAAGACAGACTCTCGCGGCAGCTAACATCAATGTCCTGCCCTGGCCTGCTCAGTCGCCAGACTTGAACCCGATTGAGCATGCATGGGATATGCTACAGAGAAGAGCTCTGCCGAATATGGAGGGTATCCAGTCGCAAGAAGACCTTTTTTTGTTGTTGCAACGAACATGGGCGGCCATTCCACATCGTGATTTGGATGAACTCATTTTGAGTATGCCAAACCGATGTTCTTGTGTTGTTAGTGTTCGCGGTAGAAACACGGATTATTAATTGTTTAAGTTACCCAATAAACTTTTAAAGAAAACTGTTATTTCAGTCTTTTTTTTCGAACTTTTGTGTTAGTGTTTCAAATGTCAAAAATCCCTTTATTAGGAAAATGGCAAATTTCTTTATTAGTGCAAAGGTGACTTGGTTTATCGTTACTGTGACAAACGAAAACACTTTATTTGATGAATCCTTAAAGAAAATTTTAATTAATATCAATCAGGAGAAAAGTTATTGCAAAAATATATGTTGATCCCTAGACACTTTTGATGTGTGTAGTACGAGAAACAGTCGTTTTAAGAAAACTGACGTTTATTTTGTTGGTGAATTCAGGCTTTAGTGTTCAAGTGTTTTCGAAGACAAAACGTCATAAAAGTAGTCAATATTAGGTACTTAAGTGTGGTTATATTTTACAAAATGTACATGTGAGTCAGAAAATGATCTCAGGCTGTACAGTTAGTGGTAACCTTCCTTATAAGAGACGTGCCCACGCAGTTTCGTTGGGTGAAGATATATGAAGTTTTAAGATTGAAACTTTTGTAGGTACCTAGGTATATGAGAAGTAGGTAGATTAACACAAGAATATTTTCGTCATCATCATCTCAGATATATTTCATAAGTCTCTAAATAAAATTTGAATCATCATCCGAGCCTTTTCCCAATCATGTTGGGGTCGGCTTCCAGTCTAACCGGATTCAACTGAGTACCAGTGCTTTACAAGAAGCGACTGCCTATCTGACCCCCCCACCCAGTTGCCCGGGCAACCCGATACCCCTTGGTTAGACTGGTGTCAGACTTACTGGCTTCTGACTACCCGTAACGACTGCCAAGGATGTTCAATGACAGCCGGGACCTACAGTTTAACGTGCCATCCGAAACACAGTAATTGGTGTCTAAGATATACTTAGAAAGTACATACAAACTTAGAAAAGTTGCATTGGTACTTGCCTGACCTGGAATCGAACCCGCGCCCTCATACTCGAGAGGTTGGTTCTTTGCCCACTAGGCCACCACGACTTTAAATAAAATTGGAATAAAAATATTATATTTGCAATAGACTTTTCTTTAGACAGAAAATTTTATAATACTGATATTGCCATGTGTAGGTATTTTGTGCTATAACTGTTCATCATTGCTGGCTTTGGGAAGTACAAAAGCTACAAACCTCAGTAATTTAATTAACTTCGGCTATCTCTTTTAGGGCACACTAACTATTTAGGTACATAATTTAGCGTATTTGCATTTTGGACTAAGTACTAACTTTTTCATCGCTGTTGTTTTTCCAAACACTTGCCTTTACATATCCATCGAGGACACTTCAAGTATGGTGTTGAAGATTATTGTCAAAAACCGTTATGGTAAGTTAACCTCAATATGTTTTACTTGTTGTTAAACATTGACTGACATTTATGTTGTATTTAATATTGTTGTTTTGTCTTTATGAACATGCTAGAGCTTAATATTGATGCTTCATCTTTATGAGACTGAATGAATCTTAACAAATATAAATAAGAAACATATTTTTATTTATCGGTTCGTATCCTAAAGGCTCCGAAACTTCTTAACTGAATTAACATATTTTTCACTGTTGGAAAGCTACAGTATTTTCGTGTGACATAGGCTATAGATATTTTATTCGGCACCGGGAAGAACTTTTCCGAGGACGTGGATGAAACTGCGAAAAATCGCTAGTATTGAATTTAGGCGCTTTTGGCGCTTTAAATATTACGCTTATGATCAAGGAAGTATTGACTGAGTGCTTTTTAAGTTCCTGTTTAAATGTTTCGTGATCTACGTGCCTAAACATCTTATAGCACGCTATTCAGAGAACTATATAGAACACTTTAGAGCGTATGAAAAAAAACCTGCACAAAGGTGATCTTGAAAATATAACCTTTATAACACATCCGATAATTTCAGATAAGGTCACTGGTGTTCGAATTTATTTGCAGTCGATCTTCTGTTGAATGTTAATGTTAATTTTATGTATTAGCTTATTATCATTTAAATAAAATGTATTAATTGGTTCAGTGACCAATTTAATTTAGATCATATAACTTATATTTTAGGTACCTATAGATTTTGTTTAGAACACGTCATGAAATGATATCCATAAAAATTGGAACAGACGAGATGGAAATTACCAAGCTCATTGATCTTTTTGATAAGCCGACCCCAATATAGTTGGGAAAAGGCTCGGAGGATGATTGATCTTTTTGATGTGAACCACTTTTAGAGATACTAGGCCAAAATGCACCGACAACATAACTATTTATAGTTATTTTCTTAAAATAACTATTTAAAAAATAAACTGTTAAATTGATGTATTGTTGTTGGTGAAATAATGGACCTAAATATGTATACCTAGCTTCAAACTTTTTCAAACTTTATTATTCTTCAAGTCAGCAAAATGTTCGACCTAACAAAATAACCAGAGTATACCATAGTACCATAAGTTATCAGATCTTTTGTAGGTGTTATAAGACCTACAAAATATTTTAACACAGACATAACAACTAAAACCGAGGTCACATAACAACACAATGTAGGTATTATCAGCTGTTCTCTAACTGAACTTAATAATTAGCATTCGGCAAGCTAGTTGCACAAAAAGGCATTCAAATTCTGAACAGAAAATAAGTAGAAATAGAAAGTTTGTTTTAAATTACTCTTTCTTATTTTTGTTGCATTTACGATTGCATGCGTGATCCTAATTTGTATTTATCTTGCACATATTCTGCTCGGTCAACGACATTTATTTTATTTAACATAAATGAAAATCTACGCTTATCTCGTATTTATTTTCTATAACTCAGGGGTAACCAGCAGACACCATTCTCTGAAAAAAGCAACTTCCATTGTAATGTTCTTAATACTGTAATTTAAGAGAAAAAAAAATATTTATTATTATTTTGGTATTAAAGTAAATTGTACGCAAACCGAAAAAAGTATTTATCTAATTAAGTACTTAACTTTTTCTGTTCATAATTGTTATTTGCATAATGATTTTTAAATGTATTCGTCAGTAAGCGATTGTTTTGAATAAGCCTATTTCTTTGATCTGAGTGAATAAGATTAAAAATAAACCTTACAGTCGATGTTAGATTTTGAAAACAAGGTCAATGGCAATGCAAGTAATTATGTAAATATGAACATTAGGTAGATAGTAAATAAGAACATGAAAAATTAAACTCACTGTAAAATAATTATTTTATATTTTTCTAAATACTTTTATCCTCTATTTTTTTTAATTTTATTACTCAAATAAGCACATAATAAAGCCATACAAATGTAGGTACCAGAGTGTGTCGAGTGCGTCTCGTTACATTATAGTGAGCGTTTACTTTCACTGCGCATGCGACGACCTTGACAACGCGTGACCGCAGCTGATCGAGTTTTGATAGCAGTTTGGATCTACTACAGGTCATGAATGTAAAGGAAGTGTGTGTCTGTGTGAATTACATAAATAAAATTAAGTAATATGTTAGTGACAGATTATTTAATTTTATTTATCACTAAACCCATCCACATAAAAAAATTGCAAACTTTCATTAAGTTTTACCGGTAGGATAACATAGTGGACATTACATTACAAAAATTTCCGTTTTGTATTCTACAAAATAGGCTACAGTATTAACCAAGTCTGATATTTGAAGCCTCAAAATTGTTTTTTGTTGTAATAAAATGTTTTGATATCTGCTGAATTAAATGAGACAGACATTTATCAAATAACAGATTGCCTAAGTAAATCGTGACCGTCAAAGATCCTTAGATCCCGTAAAATCGATTCCATATTCAAGCCATACCGATGCCATAAGAGCTGCTCGATTAAACTTCGGTATTACGATCGCTGATCTTCCCCTTCACTTACATTACGTCGAAGCTTTAAATGTTACGACTGCTGTATACACAAGGTTTCATTTGGAATGAGTTTATTTTTTTGTTTATCAGTAACATATAGGTACTACATTCATGTGATTTTATATGTTGAAACTCAGATTAAAAATTATTTAGCTAAAAATGAATATAAATACAATAATAACTATAAATTGAACTTGAATTCAAGCAAAAGCTTAATTGTTTAAAATGTACCTTTTAAAAAGATTATAAAGATTAAATTACCGACTCGAATGGAGTAAAAATAATTGACACAAAGTTTTCCGCCTGTGCGCGATTATTGATAAACAAAGGTTCGGATTTTCTTATAGTTTTCATCTATAGGCAAGTAGAAGGATTCACGAGGAAAACTTTCGTATATACCTGATATATGAAGCCGTTTTGCTAGCTATGGAATAATTTCTTCATTACTAGTCATGCCTCCCGCAGAGTTGTAGTTCCGAAAACATAACTAGATGGCGTTGTCGCGTTTAAATGCGAGCTATGGTTTCGTTCACATGTTTTCACTAGGTTAGGAAGGAGTAACAAACATCAGTGTCTTTTAATCTTGGACACGAAAGAAGAAGATTTTTGGACAACGCCCTAGTTTGACTGACTAGTTGCGTTAATTTATCACTTTATTTATATATTACATGGAATTTATGGAATGTATTATAAATTATAATACATTCCATTACCCACTATTAACCATTATAATTTTTAATGGTTAATAGTACGTGCTGGTACGAGTGAAAATCTCCTTAGTAGCATTAATTGGTATTTTTTAGTGAATATTATAAGAAATCTGTAGTAATAAGTATGTTTCATTGTCTCTTGTTTTACATGTCGTGTGTGCATTACTTTGAAACCATGTTACGTATAGTATATGGCACTATTCTTTTCATCAAATACCTTTGTTTTTACTCGATCTCACACGACAATAAATACCTAATGAATGAGGGACCACGGTACATTTAATGCGTCTTGTTTATAAGGAAACATGTGTAGGCAAATAAGGCAGCCTATTATAGTATTAATGACTGTCTCACCTCTTAGTATGGACAGTTTGATTTCATCCTGACACAGAGTTATGACTCGTTCTATCTTCTGAGGAGCCGTAGGCGGGTTGCGGCATCGCGACTCCTGAAAATAGCAAGAAAAAGTTTTTTAATATCGAAGATCCTGATGCATTGAGAACCTCCTCCTTTTTGTGAAGTTGGTAAAAAATAAATTAGGTACATACGTGCATATTATAGTCTAGATTGAGAACTTCGTCAATTAAAACGAATGTTATTGTTATTCTTAGTTTTAAGGTCACATTAGTTAAACTTGTTATATTGTTGCTGTGTTTAAATGTCACATGTTCACTTAATCAAAATATTTCTGAGATTTTTAATTTAGCTCTATTAATATTTATCATAGAAGGCTAGCTTATCAATTTGATTTAAACATCTTGACGTCAAAAATATACCAGCTTTAGATTGCCAATTGCAATTGAAAACCTACTCTAAAGAATCAGTAACAAAACCTATTACCTACTTAGGTATAGCAATAATCCTTACCAGGAACTTACAAATATCATCACACAAACTACAAATGAGTCATTGTGTACGTCAAAAGCCTGTTACGTTACCTCGTTCCGCATGTACAGACAACAGCAAAATGTTAACACCTGTCATACAAATCGTAGGTAACCGTTGTCTTGCGTACCTACACTTGTTAACGTACCTACCTACGCATGGGAACTATGCACTTTCTCCTGACACTACAATTGTGGCAGAAAATCTTGCTTCTATTGTTTCTATGCAAGTTGAATTCCGCTGTTTTGTTTATACGCACTTTTGATGGTGATGTTACCTACAGTTTCTATTTTGTGGGTAGATGTTGTAAGGGACAAAATAGTGTGTAGTTGGTATATGAATGGTGTAGTGGGTAAAGTGTAAAACAAATGCTCCAAAAAGTTATGGTAAGTAGGAATATGGATGACGGAGAGGCAGTAATATACCAAAGAAAAGATGAAATAATTTTCCTGGTTTTGTAGCTTGCTTTTTAGTAAAAAGAAAGATAGGATATAAGTTATTATATATACCTGAATAGTAAAATAAAGATGTTCCACGATAGGTCTTGGGGAAACGGTACTATATTTTAAACTCGCATGAGTAAAGATCATCTACGTATGCATCTAAGTGAAACAAAGAAACTTCATATGTTTTGTTACACTTTCACATGTTCAATGCTAGAAAGTCAAGGCTTTAATGCATAGTGTTGGAGCACGCACAAATTAACGTGGAACTGTTTTTACCTGACTGCCAAAAAGGGTTTTGAAGTCATGTTTAATTTTGACAATATAAGGATCATCAGGATATGTTTTTTCATAATATTCCTAGCATTTTTCTTCTGAGTACCTAATGGCGTAAGTAAGACTGGTTATCAGTAAGGCTTCTGGCTACAAAGGTATTATTCTGATGAAATCCAAACAAAATTAATCAGTCTGGCATATTTACCTTTAACTTTGGACCTACTTAACATAGCAGTATTTTACACGCTATAGAAATTTGTCTGTGACAAGGAAGATTAGACACGCCTGTGCCATAAAGTTACAAAACGACCTAAAATGTTGTCTATTGTTTGAGGAATTGGAAAACAATAGATCATAGTAATCGGGTATCGAATGACCATTTGTTTAGCCGTTGCGTGGTGTCAAGGATATCCTATGTGGGAGTACCGTTTTATGTGCAGTGGGCGGTAGTTGCATCATAAGGTAAATAGGTAGTTTTTATTATATTTTTTTAGGATTGTGTATGCATTGGCAAAGACATCAAATACAGTAAAATCATAGCCTGATAAAAGATATTTTACAATTTTTTTCGAATACTGATCCACCCGTCAACCCGTCCTCCCAGAGACAGTGGGATGAGCCGCTCTGCAGAGTTATACGGAATAATCTGATAAATACGTCAATTTCTTCTGCGGAGCGAGCGCGCCTTCTGGCTGTGGGCGAATGGAAGTCGGGTCTATGGCTTCTGGCACTTCCGTCGTCAAACATAGGCACCTTGTTTGACGACACCACTTTCCGGCTTGCTGTTTGCTTGCGTTTGGGTGCTCCGTGCTGCTCTCCTCACCGCTGCCACTGTGGTGAAGCTGTCAGCAGCCTTGGACACCACGGCTTGTCGTGCAGCCGCAGCGCGGGACGTTTTGCACGGCATGCGAATATCAATGACATAATCCGTCGCGCTCTTGTTGCCGTAGGCGTTCCAGCCATACTAGAACCCAGTGGGCTGGCACGCGACGATGGCAAGAGACCAGACGGTATGTCGTTATTACCGTGGAAGATGGGTAGGTCTTTAGTATGGGACGCGACCTGTGTCGATACTCTTGCACCATCCCACCTTCCTAGCTCGGCACAATGTGCTGGTTCCGCTGCTGCGGCTGCAGAGAACCTCAAACGGCGCAAATATAGCACCCTGGTTGGTAACTATACCTTTGAGCCGTTTGGGGTTGAAACCCTCGGGCCGTGGGGTCCAAGTGCTCATCTGCTTTTTAAAGATCTGTCAAAGCGACTTGCTGACACTTCAAGTGACCCAAAGGCTGGTTTTTATTTTGGTCAAAAATTAAGCATTGCCATCCAACGTGGCAATGCTGCCAGCCTCTTGGGTACACTCCCGGTGGGCAGCGATGAGGAGTTTTTTGATGCCATTTTATAATTGCTTTTAGTGTATATAAGTTAGTTTTATGTTGTATATATACACACATCAAAAGTGTCTAGGGATCAACATATATTTTTGCAATAACTTTTCTCCTGATTGATATTAATTAAAATTTTCTTTAAGGATTCATCAAATAAAGTGTTTTCGTTTGTCACAGTAACGATAAACCAAGTCACCTTTGCACTAATAAAGAAATTTGCCATTTTCCTAATAAAGGGATTTTTGACATTTGAAACACTAACACAAAAGTTCGAAAAAAAAGACTGAAATAACAGTTTTCTTTAAAAGTTTATTGGGTAACTTAAACAATTAATAATCCGTGTTTCTACCGCGAACACTAACAACACAAGAACATCGGTTTGGCATACTCAAAATGAGTTCATCCAAATCACGATGTGGAATGGCCGCCCATGTTCGTTGCAACAACAAAAAAAGGTCTTCTTGCGACTGGATACCCTCCATATTCGGCAGAGCTCTTCTCTGTAGCATATCCCATGCATGCTCAATCGGGTTCAAGTCTGGCGACTGAGCAGGCCAGGGCAGGACATTGATGTTAGCTGCCGCGAGAGTCTGTCTTACAACTCTTGCGGTGTGCGGTCGTGCATTATCATGCATTAACTGAAATAAGGGACCGATTTGCACTTGTAGAGGAACGATGACGTCTGATACAATCGTCTCAGCATAAATTTGAGCGTTGAGGTTGCTTCTGATCCAAATCAACTCAGTTCTTCCGCCGATCCAAATACCCGCCCATACCATGATGGTTCCACCACTATAAGGATGGACTTCCTGGCAGGATTTTAATCGCTGTTGGCGTCCAGGGGTTCTCCAGTGTCGTATACGTCTTGTATCCGGTCTCATACCAAAACGAGACTCATCAGAAAAGCACACGAAACGCCATTGTTCTTCTGCCCAATTTCTGTGTTCAAGAGCCCATTGATATCGAATCCTACGATTGTGCATTGCTATAGGTGGTACCCGTAGCGGTCTTCGGGAATGAAGGTTCACTTCATGCAAGCGGTTTCTGACTGTTTGGTCGCTAATTAAGTTCCCTGAAGAGTGATGAAGCCTCACGGCTAACATCATGGCGGTTATTGTTGGAGCTCTTCGAGTTAAGATTTGAATGTATCGGTCTTGTCTCCGTGTGGTGCAGCGATACCGTCCTCCATGGCGCTCAGCTACGGTACCAGTGCTTCGGTAACGTGTCCAAAGTCGACTGATAACACTCTGACTTGTATTCAGAGCTAAAGCCACAGTACGTTGCCGGGAACCAGCTTCTATCATTCCCACGGCTCTGAGCATTTCTTCCCTGCTTAAATGACGTCGCCGCTCCATAATAACGTTGGTTTTAATCAGTAGTAGGGAAACAGTAGCACTAATAATGTCTTCAATGCGTTGTATGTGTTTATAGGGAAAATATTGACAGCTGATTTTCATCTTTTACTCGAATTTGATTCACAGTTCCTGATTCAAATTATGAAATGCACCAAAAAGGATCCATATAAATTTATAAAATCATAAATTTATTACAAAGCCACATCTCAATCTCAAGAAATCCGCATAAAAATGCTTGATCCCTAGACACTTTTGATGTGTGTATTTATTATTAAGTTAAGATATTGTAAAAAGTTATTTGTAAATAAATAAAACATTTTTTTCTATATATTCGATCTTTTACGGTACCTACAGGTCTTTCAAATGAAAATGTAAAATCCTCTAAGTAGGTATTCGCTGTTGCCATGCTTTTAAATCCAAATAGCTAGAGTACCAATAAAAAGAGTGTAGGTGCTTACATAGCATTTTATTTTGACATACAGAAATTATTAGAGTGGAATTTTCAGTGTCGTATTGTAAGTACATCCGACATTGCAAATAATAATATAACTATATAGTTGTAGGTCCGTCACACTATGAAGTTATCAATGTCACTTAATAACTATTGGTGCGAAACTGTTATTTATGAAGGCGAAATAAATCATGTGTTTTAAGTATTTGTTGTTATTTGTTACTCAATCAGCGTTAATGTTCTAGTGACTAGCTAGGTGTATTTTTGCTAAGTTGTGTCGTTTTGAAAACTAACTTAGGTGAAACAGAATGAATACCACATTGAGTCTGGTGTTGCTTTAATGCATAAATTAAGGCCACCAAAAATTAAGTGTAAGGCCACCAATGATACTTATAATAAATAATTCGGTTAATGTCTATTTAAATGCATGAAACTTAAGTAGGTACTTAAGTACTCCAAATCGGGTGTTCTTACCAAATACAAACATACTTGAAATCAAATCATGCTAACTTATTCAACCTTGGACCTAATATTATCACTCGACGTATTTCTAAACAACCAGGACTCAACATATCAATCCATAGCAACAGTCCTAATTTCGAAAGAAATGTCATTTTTATTGCAACGCTACTTTCGTAAGATAGACGCCAAATGGCTGGCAGAAATAAGTTGCTTCACCAAGTAAAAGAGTACTACCATAATTATAACGGATAGTATGCAAATAGGATGTTTTGTAATTGTTAGAAATATGATGAGGAGTTTAGGATATAGGGTTAGCTAATTATTGCATAATATGTCTAGCTTTTTCCCTTATACATTGGCCTCGGCTCCTATTCTAACCTCATGCCGCTGAGATCCAGTGTTTTACATGAAGCGACTGCCTATCAGATCTCCACAACCCAGTTTCCCGGGCAACTCAAAATCTCAGACTTTCTGGCAACCCGTAACGACCACCAATGATGTTCAAACGACAGCCGGGACCCTCCAATTTAATGTGCCTTCTGAAATAAGAAAGAATTCGTCATGACAAGACGGCAACCCATCCACGGACCGGCCTGACTGCGCAAAGCATTGCTTAACCCGGCTATTATTTAGCCGAGCTCCTACAATTGCATCACATAGTAAACATAAATATGATTGGTGGTAAACTGGTAATAGTGAGCGTTGTATGCTAACCGTGAGAATGCGGTTATGAATGGATACAGATCTTTGTCAAAATCTTAATGGATATTGTGAGAAATATGATTATGATGATATTAAAAGAATTTTATGCAAACTATTGTTTTCTATTAGATAATATTTTAAAAAAATATTTTTATGCCGTTAACTGGCATAAGTATTTATGCAACCATGATACTTAACAACGGTCTTAAAAAATGTCTTGAAATATAAACTAAATGATTCACCTTGCATTAAAATTATATATTAGACATGGCCAGATAAATTAACTTAGTAGGTTACCTTAACACCACTTATTACAGAACCAATGATACATGCTGATAAATAGTACAATTTTTATAACATGACCATCAACACTTATCCAAGGCAATAATAGACCGTAGGCGATAAGTCGATGTGAAATCTTAAGACATAGACGACTACTGGTTTAATCAGAAACACTTATACGTACCAAAGCGTAGAAAGTTAAGGTCATGAATGCTGCCAAGTTCTTCTTATAGAGTGAGCTGCAGGTTTATTCACCTAGCAAGCCCTAGTGATAGGCCGGCAATGCACGGGCCGCTTGAAGCAGTAAGGGGTAACAGCTTCAAGCTGTCGACCGCCCGAATCAGTTGCAACTGCTCGAGCAGTCCGTGCCTCGAACTCTGCAGTTCACTGTGTGCAGTCGACAGCTTCAAGCTGTCGCCCCTGACTGCTTCAAGCGGTCCGTGTATTGCCAGCCTTAGAGTTTTCTCAAATCGGCCTGATGGCTTCTGACGTGAAATAGTAGTTAATGCTACTGAGGTACGTGTAACTGCTTTACGTGCCATTCCGGGCAAGAGACTGTAACACCGTCACTAAGCAAAGTCCGGGTTGATCTTTGAAAGTTTTTAAAACTCAAGGAGCGATTTCCACCCGACCCAGGAATCAAAACTACTGCGACTACTGTTAAAGTCAGAGTCAATATTTTTTTCTTTTAGGCCTTAACAAGCACTTATGAACGATAGCAATTGCTTTACCGTTTTACAACATAAGTAGAACTACTTATATGCTATCGTTGGAAAGTTTTAATTCGAATCCGGGAATCGAGGGAAAAGTTGATCAGTGTGCAATTATCTTTCACGCGAGGTAGTGACATAACCTTGTGTGATTTGCATGACTGATTTGATACTTGATACTGTTTACTATCGGTCAAGATGCTATTTATAGTAAGCTGTTAAACTGTAGGTCCCGACTGTCACTGAACATTTTTGGCAGTCGTTACGGGTAGTCAGAAGCCAGTAAGTCTGATAACCAGTCTTACCAGGGGGTATTGCGGGTTACCCGGGTAACTGGGATGAGGAGGCCAGATAGGCAGTCGCTCCTCGCACTGGTACTTAGCTGCATCCGAATGTACGAATGGAAGCCGAACCCAACATAGTTGGGAAAAGGCCCGGGAGATGATGATTCAGTCCAGATGAATGGAAGGATGTTTTAATGGAATCATATGAATTGTTCAGTTGCTAAACGATATTCAATACCCAATTTCGGTTAAATCATCTTATTTATTTTCAGCTTTATTTTTCTGTTTATCATTTATGTCAGATCATTGAGCATCTTATTTGATATTTGTTTGTATTGTCCTGCCGTTGTACAATAAACATTATTCTATTCTATTCATTTATTTTCGTGTGTGCATTCAACTATGACATTTGCCTCATTAAATTCGTCACCTAGCGAAGATATAACTATCATACCTCTGTCCTTATGTCTGTCTGTTACAGCCTTTTTTTACACGCTTTTTATTAGCTTCACCTGTATGTTTGTAGGTTTGTAACCGACTTCTTTGGGCGCGATTTTGACCCACTTTAAACGGCCAGATTTCGTTCAAACTTTGTAGATTTATTGAGGACCGATGACAATACACTAATTTGATAAAATTATTCCATTTTTAACCGACTTCCCAAAAAGGAGGAGGTTACACATACACATCGATTACTCCGAGGTTTATAGACCGATTTACGTGATTCTTTTTTTGTTCGACTCGGAATAGCTGCCAGTTGGTCCCATAGTCATCAGGTCAGGATCTGATGATGGAAACCCTGAGAAATCGAGGGCAACCATCGAAAGTTGTAGGCATACACAGGGTAAAAACTTGACACTCAGGTGTACGCCTAAAAGCACTATTCAACTGTGAAGATTTGGAGCTGACCTGATGATGGAGACCAGAGAGGGTCGAGGGAACTCGACAACTGAATACGTAAACTACCTCGTGTTTGGGCTTAAATTATTTGTATTGACAAGACCTTTGCAACAGTGAAGGTTTGGAGCTTACCTGATGATGGAGACCAGAGAAAGTCGAGGGAACTCGACAACTGAATATGTAAACTACCTCGTGTTTGGGCTTAAATTATTCGTATTGACAAGACCTATGCAACAGTGAAGGTTTGGAGCTGACCTGATGATGGAGACCAGAGAAAGTCGAGGGAACTCGACAACTGAATATGTAAAATACCTCGTTTGGACTTATATTCTTTGTATTGATGAGAACTTCCCACTTGTATGGATAGTGACAACTATTCGTATCACTGAAAAGCTTTAAATAAATAACCTTTTTACAAAAAAATTAAACCGACTTCCCAAAACACTAAAAAGCAAAAAAAAAACTAATTTTAGGTGCATCGGCCTAGAAGTCGGTGGCAAAATTAACTTAGTAACATCCATTAGACACCGACTTCTAGGCTTTTCAATTTGCAAAATATGATTTTTGTTAATTTATATAATTTTCATCTATAGTCGATAAGGTAAGAAAATTAATTAGAATTTTCTAGAATTTTTCTCTTCAGTCGATAAGGCAGGACTCGGTGTTAATTTTTATTTCCAATAATTATCTTTAGCCGTTTTCTCTAATATTGACAAATTTTTGTATACTAAAGAGAATTTTAATTCTACAAAACAAATAATAGTTTTAAAACAAACTAAAAATTAGAAAATAAATAATAGTTTAAAAAAACTAAAGACACGCTTTTTATAGAAAAATGAACGAAAAAATAGAAAATAAATTTTAATGAATTTAAATTAAGAAAACAGTGTTAAAAATTTCAATGAATATAAATTAATAATAGTGTGAATACAAAAAAAAATATTTAAAAAAAGCGTGGGGTGCTTTTTAAGATATTATCGAAATGAAAATCACTGTACTCATTATCTGTCAATAAAATATTTATAACTATTGACACCATGCACCCCACGCTTTTTTTTAAATATATTTTTTTGTATTCACACTATTATTAATTTATATTCATTGAAATTTTTAACACTGTTTTCTTAATTTAAATTCATTAAAATTTATTTTCTATTTTTTCGTTCATTTTTCTATAAAAAGCGTGTCTTTAGTTTTTTTAAACTATTATTTATTATCGTCCCACTGCTGGGCACAGGCCTCCTCTCACACGGAGAAGGATTGAGCGTTAAGAGGACGAATTGGAAATTTTGGCGCCAAGGATCTCAATTTTTCTCAGTAAATACAAAACGGATCAAAATACAACTTGGTTACCTGAAAGTTCATGATAAAAACCTTATTTTGTTAGACTTCAAAACATGATTAGGTAACTTTTATAACAGAGAAAAATATATCAAACATACCTCTTTTTAAAAAGAGATTCACATATTATGGGCAAACGGGACCGATTTAAGCCTCTTAACTTTTTTAGTAGTTGAGTATATACATAATCTTTAAAATTGTAGAAGGAATTTTTATCAAATTATCATTTCTAAATAATAAAATTACAAAACCATTTTGTCGCTTACGACTTTTAGTTATAAGCTAGCGCGCGTATTGTTATCCTCGCCCCGCTCAGACGCTCCGACCCCTTTTGGCGCCTTAGATGCGCGTGCCGGTTATGGAATTATTGTTTACCAATTCGTCGCTTTAATGTCCTTATGATTACAATTGACATTAATTTATAGGTACCAGCTTAATTTAAAAACTAGTATCTATATCATTTAGATTAAAGTATCTAGTATCGCCAGTACTGCGTACCTAATTGACCAAGTCGGTATAACTATGCAGTCTATGATGCAAGATGAACTCTGTTCTTAGCCAATAGGTCCAACTAGAATCTTGCTTCAACGCTCTGAACCACTGCTTATATAACTGGTAGAACATCGTAGTATAGCTGTGTTTATGGATTTCTGTAAAGATGCTTGTGGTTTAGTAATCAATCTTTCATCTTTAAATAGATTGACACATATTATTTAGTGGTTTACTTCATATTTACTGTTTGGTGCCACTTGACCTCTAGCTTTTAATATATAATTAAAATATAATTGTAAATAAAATTATTAATTGTAAATATGTATTGTAAATATTAGTATTGTAATTAATAAAAAAATTTAACAAGCTTCATCAATAAAAAAATATTTCCGATAAAAAAAAAAAAAAATTAAAATATATAAAAAAAAAATTACATACAACCGTTATTCTTGTCTAAAAAAAATGTTTACATCAAACAATTTGGTCTCGTAACAAATCTGTAACATTCTTCTTTTGCAAGAGATGTTTTGTTATATTTCTAGAATACACAACTTATTTTCAGTTTCACAAACTGTACAGGATGTTTCAAAAATAATAAGTATGCTGGTCGTCGCAATGCACTTACTATGTGCAACTTATACTGCACGAATCGAAACATTGTCTCTTGCAAAATTTTCCGTGACCACCGATAGTGCAGTCAAGTACGACGATTCGCTTCTAGAAGCTTACTCAAGGCAAATTAGGACTCCTTTAATAAACCTAACTTTTATCAGAATTTAAATTAACTAACTATGTGTATTGATACCTCCGTTCTCAAAAACATCTGCCTTGCCTTTTATGAAGTCGAGGCCGAAAAATACATGCAGCATGAATTCAGTTTTTATTAACATGATCTTTTATTTTAGCCTTTAGTATGGATGCAATTAATGTTTCTTATATGTACGCCTCTTTGTTTGCGGCTTCAATGCAAGAGTTAACAGTCATCCATCAACAGCCTGCAATTCCCAAGTTATAGTCAAATTCAAGATAACATTTTGAAGTGAATTCTTTAACAAAAGACGTATGTGAATCAGTCACCTCGGAACGAGTGGGCGCGGCCTTGCTAAGTAGACTATCTGAGCGCTTTATAAGGCATTGTGTGGGCTCCAATGACGGCCTTATGAGCAATTTTTAAAACTAAGCTCTGTCACAAAAGGTATTTGAATAATATTTTGGTAGGGATTTGAAGTATTAGAAATATGCTCGTGGTACATTAAACATCGGAGGCAGTTGCAGTGGAAGATGATTGTATTTTCAATTTTGAAGTCAAAATGGAGCAAACAGTAAAACCTGAAAAAATAAATCTGAGAAAAAGATTAACCCCGATTCCGTGGAAAAAGTTCTCTTATTAAGGATCAATCATGTACGTTGCAAAAAAATAGAACATGGTCTATGTGACCTACATTTTGATGTACATCCTACATTTTTTATAGTCGTCACCGTCTACCATTTGATAAGGAATGACAAGTGACTGGGTCTGACTATGACGACCTTTGCAGTTTCTAGGTACCCTATTAGTCTGGATTTGTTTGAAGGATAGTGGCACGTGGCCTGTTAGCCTGTTGGGTATCAGGATATTATCTGACCTAGCGGCATACCCATGTGTAAGTACTGATATTTATATTTATTAGTTTTTTTAATCGATACAAATACCGATCTCCGTAATTATACCGCTACAGTAATTATTTGTCCAACGTTATACGATTCACTGTGTACAGTATACTTCAACTGTCATTTTAAGTTTTATATTATGGGTATTCTGAACAAGGCTTTGCAGATTCACATATACACAGGTTCAAGAACGTAATAATCCAATAATTTCCCTTAATAAAACAAGTAAATAATAACCTGGAAATCGCATACAAATCTTTGTTAAACGCTCATTAATTTTATAGATATTTAATGCTGTTGACAATCGTCTCGTTATGTCAGAGATGTCACACCGCCGGTGTTCATCACAGGAAATTACTTAATAAGTTCCATCTCGATGTTAAGTGGAACTAAAACATTGTGAACACAAAGTTCTTCGAATATGGCAATTTGAAAGCCTTATAAAAATATAATATAATTAACGAATAATCATAGAACAATCACTGTTCTGTTTTATTTATTTGAACCAATAATAATGTTCATCGATAGCATAACATCAACCTCAGTTACAATTTTACACAGATCTATGTAAGTAGTTAAACGATTTCATACATCACAATTATGATTGTAATTTTTTAACAGAATTAGAGTTTCTATTGAATGAAGGTAAGTGCTTAATCAAAATAATTCACAAATTGTTCGAAATTTCTGTACTTTTCTAGTCTGTGGTGTAATGTAATTGATTCGTTGGTTGGCTGGTTGGTTGGTTGGCGCAGATTACATGGCTAAGGAGGCCAGCCGGCATCAGAGCAACCTCCTTATGTAATCGTACGTCGAACTTTTTAAAGGGAAATCTCTCAATTAGTTTACAAACTGAGGTATTTTTACACGCTTTTTATTAGCTTCACCTGTATGTTTTTATGTTTGTAACCGACTTCTTTGGGCGCGATTTTGACCCACTTTAAACGGCCAGATTTCGTTCAAACTTTGTAGATTTATTGAGGACCGATGACAATACACTAATTTGATAAAATTATTCCATTTTTAACCGACTTCCCAAAAAGGAGGAGGTTACACATACACATCGATTACTCCGAGGTTTATAGACCGATTTACGTGATTCTTTTTTTGTTCGACTCGAAATAGCTGCCAGTTGGTCCCATAGTCATCAGGTCAGGATCTGATGATGGAAACCTGAGAAATCGAGGGCAACCTTCGAAAGTTGTAGGCATACATAGGGTAAAAACTTGACACTCAGGTGTACGTCTAAAAGCACTATTCAACTGTGAAGATTTGGAGCTGACCTGATGATGGAGACCAGAGAGGGTCCAGGGAACTCGACAACTGAATATGTGAACTACCTCGTGTTTGGGCTTAAATTATTTGTATTGACAAGACCTATGCAACAGTGAAGGTTTGGAGCTGACCTGATGATGGAGACCAGAGAAAGTCGAGGGAACTCGACAACTGAATATGTAAACTACCTCGTGTTTGGGCTTAAATTATTTGTATTGACAAGACCTATGCAACAGTGAAGGTTTGGAGCTGACCTGATGATGGAGACCAGAGAAAGTCGAGGGATCTCGACAACTGAATATGTAAACTACCTCGTGTTTGGGCTTAAATTATTTGTATTGACAAGACCTTTGCAACAGTGAAGGTTGGGAGCTGACCTGATGATGGAGACCAGAGAAAGACGAGGGAACTCTACAACTGAATATGTAAAATACCTCGTTTGGACTTATATTCTTTGTATTGATGAGAACTTCCCACTTGTATGGATAGTGATAACTATTCGTATCACTGAAAAGCTTTAAACAAAAAAACTAAAAAGTAGAAAATAAATAATAGTTTTAAAAAAACTAAAAAACACGCTTTTTATAGAAAACCGAACTAAAAATTAGAAAATAAATTTAAATTAAGAAAATAGTGTTCAAAATTTCAATGAATATAAATTAATAATAGTGTGAATACAAAAAATATATTAAAAAAAAAGCGTGGGGTGCATGGTGTCAATAGTTATAAATATTTTATTGACAGATATGAGTAGAGTGATTTTCATTTCGATAATACCTTAAAAAGCACCCCACGCTTTTTTTTAAATATATTTTTTGTATTCACACTATTGTTAATTTATATTCATTGAAATTTTGAACACTATTTTCTTAATTTAAATTTATTTTCTATTTTTTAGTTCGGTTTTCTATAAAAAGCGTGTTTTTTAGTTTTTTTAAAACTATTATTTGATACGGAAGTTATTAAGAAGAACTTAGCGTGGATAAAAATTGAGCCGTCAATGTATGTATAACCGGTGAGTACCTACCTAATGATAGAATTTTGACGTTAATTGGAAAGTGGCGGGCACTTTTCTCTGACACGTAAGAAATGATGTGATTTTGGTTAGATTGACTTTTAAAAGTTTGTGACGCAGATTGTACAGTGAGAATGAGTAGGCATTTGAAAATGATTGTTAATTATTTAAGTATCAAGTTAATTTGTGCGATCATGCTTATTGTAGTTTCTTCTAAATCATTAATCATAGAATTAGTAACTTTGTCTATCTGTTAGGTTGGTGTAAGTACCTACTTTCAGAAGTCACCTTTTTCTTACGACACACATGTAGTGAAGGGGAGATCCTAATTAACATTCAAGAACATGATCAAGTTTCGGTATAAGTGCTTATTTTTGGTCAATTTCAATTGATGACTTTATTAACGCCGATTAACTCAAATTAGTTTTGATGGAATATAATTGCATCAATCGTAAAATCTAAATACTCACAGAAATTACAGCGGATATAGATTCCCATTATCTCATTATTTACATCTATTTTAAAACGAATATCAAATAGGACATATAGGACATAGGGCTCATACAAAATTCCACCTTTGTCAGTTGCATCCTTCATACAAAACAAAACTTTGTCTTGCGTTTCGGAGCATTTGTTTCCTTACACATAACTTTCTTATCGAATATTTTGAATTTAACCCTTCGTCTTTTTCAATTTACATTTAAATCATGTTCCATAAAACAAAAGCATTATTTTTACTAAATCCATCGTGACCAAGAAAGTCGGATACTGAGCCATTACGAAAATTATCGCAACCGGTTAATCCGGTTGGCGTGAAAGCATGTCAAAATGCATTACTTTCTTACAATTGTATCTGTATCATCGGATTGCTGTAAGAGCATACTGCAGACTAAACAGTCCGCCGACAGTTGGCCGATGGTTGGAAAATCGTTTATTCAGTCAAAGTTTTTTGTCGGTCTGATACGGACCAAATACCTGGGGCCCTTCTCCTAAGTTAATATTGTCAAAATCGAATAGAAATTGAATCGCAATAGCAGTTTTAACCTTATCGGACATTCTGCTACTAATATAAGACCAATCGTATTCCAATGATATTCGATTGGTTTGCGATTGGTCTGCTATTTTGGTGATTTTGGTCTATACGGTAGTTTTCTGTGCAATCATTTTGCAATCGTAAATCAGATGACCGCAGACAAAATGATTCATTATTGAATGACAGAATAAAAACGTTTATTTCAAAGAAAAAATAGCGGAATGCCACATACACTTCAGCCGTAATCGAGTCGGGATTGGATCTCAGTCGAACCGAGTCGAACGTGAATCGTATGTCGCTTAAGTAAAATTAGGAGAATCGGGCCCCTGATCCTGATTTATAAACCCGAACAAACTGACGGCCATCTAAAAGTTTACAGTGTACTTTAAGTATTAGATTGCTTGCTTATCGCTTGCGTCTATAATTGCTTTGGCAATAATTGACGGTGCCATAATGCCATAATTAGCATATGCCATAACGTTTATAGTCCGTTGACTGTACTTTCTACTATTTGCACGCACCAATTGTTGATGACACCTGCGTTGGCCAACGCTGTAGGTACCTTACATACGTTTTGTTGCGTTATGAGTTTCCTTCAGTTTCATAGCCAATTAAACGGGTCTGTGATTTCATTTGAATACTCAAGTTGTGTATTGTTTTGAATTCATTATTAAACGTTTATTTGTGAGAATGTGGGTGTCTTCGTGGGTAAAACTTTAGTATTATCACAGATTACTAAAATAGTTACTTCGGACTTAGCTGCTGTAACTAGAATATAATTGGATCGAAAAAACGTTCATTAGACTTTAGTATTTTTTATTTTCCCACATTATTGACCAAATTTTTTTTAGACAAAACAAACTATACTTACGACGAAGACTTATTTAACCAGGAACTTTTCATTTGAGCACGAAAACAAGACAATTTATTCAACCTCGCGGGACAGAATATACCTAAGCATGATTGAATATAGAAGTAGGTATAGATGTAATTCAAGGTTTATTCTAGTTAAGTACGTTTAAGCTACAGCCTTAGGTATTTAAGATCAAGGTATGCTATGTAGGTACTTAGGTATCTGTCATTGAATATGTATTGTTGTGATTGTGAATGACTCACTCACTTGTTTTCGATATAATGACAATAATATGAGATAGAACTAAGCGCAAGAGACAAGTGGACATTGGGAAGGAGTGGTTTTTGTCCTGCTCGACAAAATGACTTAATAAAGAAGAGTTGTGTCTAAAAGTATATGCCAAATGACTGCATAATTGATTTACCTACATTAGTCAATAATATAAACGCGTATGTATAAATGGATTTTGATAACACTTTGGAATCTTAGCTAATGATAAATAATGAAACAAAATCTGCCTTCGGGAAGTTGATTCCCTTTGGTAAAACCATGACATAAATCCCTCGTCAATCTAAAACGCGATTTGAAGAGATAAAATATGTTTTGTCTACATATAAAAAAAAAATCTTTATAATATTAATAACGTTAAAATTTCCGTATCTAACCAGTCAGGTTAAGTATAACATTTATTGGAATTATAGAATATTGTCTTATATGTTCTTATTGCTATGCAGACTAATATATATTTAGAGCAGTCATTTCCTTGTACAAACTGAAAGTAAAAAATAAGGTCACTTTTCAGTTAGTACCTACCTACCTAACAGGATTTGAAACTTCGATAAGGAAAAAAATATATACCTACGTTGGACCTATTTAATATTGTGTCGCTTGTTATAATAAGTAGTGTCCACCAGTATGACGAGTTACATTCAATACTCAAGGCCGACATAGAAACTAGAGCAAGCTGGCATGTTGTTAAATCTACGTAGGTCACTAAATGTTAATAAATGTATTTTTAAATAGGTAATAATGCCTTAAACCTTCTTCGACAATTTAAAAAGTTAAGACAAAAATGTTTTCAAATTAAGAATGTCACCTTTGATAATCTCAAAATTAAGACAAATAAAAAAAAATAAGAATGTCACCAAAAAAAAGTGCAGTTTTTTACATTGCTCCAGTTTCATAAATTGAGTTCGGACTATCCAGATTTGTTTTCCATAAATATCTTTAATAAATATTTTATTGTATAGATCTGTCGTCCATTATGTATATTTTACTGACTCTTGATGATGACATAGGTAGTATAACAAAATTGTTAAAAACGAAAGTCTTAATTCAGTTATATCGCAATAGAACCGTAAAAGATATTTATTGAACGAATTTCCGCATTTATTCCTACAATTAGTATTTAATGACTGGCAAGCAATATAAAGTTGTATAGTTGCGCTATTAACGAATTAGTTCACGAAGACAGATTACAAATGAAATGAAATTTAATTATTTGCCAGAATATACACGATTACGTGGCCGATACAATATACATAAAAGTCTCACTATATTCGACTTATAATTCGGAAATACAAATAACGAACCATCAGTGCTCTAATAGGCATGATGACAAATTTTTAAATTCCTTTGTATGATGTAGGTATACCTCTATTTTATATGAAAAATTATTAATTTTAAGAAAATGCGAAGTTTTTTTATCAAATAATTGCATTTTTCTCTGTCCACTTTGAATCCGGCGCGAAAACGCTTGTCAGTGTCATGTCGTCACTTGTGACGTCACGACTGAAATTACAAGACGCAAGTAAACAACGCTCGTGCAATAATTAAGTTTTTTGTGTTATTAAATAATGAATTCGAAAGGGCATAGGTGTTGTGGGGTCCCCCAGTGTAAGAACACATCCAAAACAACTCCTGATGAGTTATTTGTGTACGTTCCTCACAATAAAAAAATACGAAACAAGTGGCTTAAACTTGCAAGGCGAGATTCAAAAGCAATATTGCCCAGGGTACAACTTTATTTTTGTGAAGATCACTTTGATGTAAGTTATTACATAGTTCTCTAGATTCTAGCATAGTTTATAATGTAAATAACTATTTCGAGGTTAGGTTTCATCTCTCATTGTTTTTTAATTAAACTAGTATACTTACGTGGAAGTTTTAACATTTCTAAATTCAGCTGAACAAAAATCTTTATTTGATGCCAAAAACTTTCCCAGCATTATGATATCAATTCTAGGCAAATTAGCGCTGTTTGCCTTGATAAATCCGGGCTCCATAACTCGTGTTATAAACAATTAATTAATTAAAAACAAAGATCGCAGTGGAAGTTCACAATAACGAAATATGACGTTCGCGCGCTTTCGCGCGAGTTGTTTTGAGAAATGACGTCACGAGCTCTGATTGGTGTTCAAGATATCATGGCGGATTGCCTTATTTCGTAATTTTATTTTATCAAAATACATATTAATCACATTATTAATAAAGAAAACAATGCGCGTTTTATATTCCAAGCTTCAAGTTTAATTTAATAAATATATTATTTTAATGATTTTTGATTACTGTCATCATGCCTATTGTTCACAGAAATGTTAGCGAAATGTGATTATGCATAGATCTTAATTATAAGTTTGATTAAGTTACTTACAGAATCAGCTGATATGGCGCTATCACTCAGAGAAATGCCGAAAACGCAAAGACAACACAAAAGTCCACCGATTTTGCGAACCATTTTTCACAAACACTATATTTCTTTTACAAACAAAAAATAACGCTGTCAAAACTTTCGTTTGAAAAAATTAAAAATAAATTAAACAAGAAGGCGGGCTTATCTTCGGTGTTCGAAATTCGAAATTTAAAATATGTTTTTTTTTTCTAGCCAGTGTTGTCGGCGTGCAGCGAAAGGTGCGCGGCCGGTCGCGATATGGAACCGTGGAACGTAACTCGTAAATGTGACGATATTTGAAAGGCCCGCGTAGGAGGGTTTCGCGCCGATTTCTGCTTGCGTTCCGTTTCATTCATGCTTGTAGTCACACCTGTTGTATGTTTAGGCAGAGTAAACGGAGCTTTTGTACAGTAATAATTACTTAATAGTAAATTGATTTTTCTTCCTTAATGCGTAACATATGTGAGTGACTGATAATTTTATTAATAAGCGTAGTAATTTACCGCTAGTTTACCTATGTGTAGGTAAAAACTCTTTTGTTTATAATTTGATTAAAATCATAGTTCCTTAACATAACCACCATATAGATACATATACATACCTATATATGTTTCGCCATTTTATTTTTTATTTCGTGTATTTTACATGTTCTTTAACGCCTGAGTGGTTTTCATTGCACGCACGAGAGCGTACCCAAACTATTAAGTTATGTCTAGGCGAATACGCCTAGACATAACTTAATAGTTTATCGTAAATCAAATTGTTAAACATATCATACATTATCTGCGAATACCAATAAAATCTTTCTTTCTTAACAAAAATAAGGCAACATATTGCACTGAAAATATGTTATTCCTACACACGCTTTTCGTTATACTTTTAGTGATTTTATTTCCCAGGCTCAATTTTCTTCGAAATGCAATAAATAGTGCCAATACATTATTGGCACAACTGACCTGGCATTCTGCCCATACCGTTAGTGATAGTCATCTTTCACCCTTTTCTTATCGGTCGTAAAGATGGCTCCACATGGGAGCTGACCATAAAGTTTGTGTTAAAAAAGTTTTATATCACTATGAACAATTCAGAAGCTCGGTAAATGGTAAGATACTCATAGATCAGGATACTGGATACTGTATAACAAGTTTTGAATTTCTATGTTTTAGCAAGATAAAATATATACCTACCTATCAGATGGTTATATTTTTTTTAGAACTGTTGTGAAATTAGATCAACAAATAAGATGACTTCATGATTTCTATAAGACACCATCATGACAACATGGGCTGAAACAAGACAATAGGCATGGTGAATTAAAAAATCTAAAGAGTCCGTCTTTCAGAAAACCCTAAAATAATGGACATATGTTTTTTTATTATATCTCACAAACAAAAAATAAGCGAGAAAGAATGGATATGTATGTAAGTATAATATTTTTTGGCTATCTAAAATGCGGATTGCTTAGAATCACTATTTTTTGACCCTGACGTCGCGCCTACCTACTCAGACAGACCCTCACTTCGGTGTGCTTTGTAGTATTTTATAGTAATAACCGAGATTAGGTACTATTTACTTACAGTAATAATTAAACATTACAGTATTTGTTTATTTATATTTGACATACATCCAGACAGGTGTTGCGATATCTTCTACGGAATAAATCTTAATGCAAAACCTTTGCAGGCAAGTTTAGTAAAGAGTGTGTAATAGGCATTAATTTGCTTACATAATCTAATAAGAGGTTAATGAACCCGCGTGAGTAAATAATTTGTAAGTAACTGTTGCAAATGTAGGAAACATGAGGACATTCGCCGTTTCGTTTCACAGAAAGTCATCCTAAAGTTTTTTGTTTCAAGGAACTTAAGGAAGGAAGGAAACAGGAAGTAAGGGTGAAAGGAACTTGATGTTGATAAATATGTGATCAGAATATTAACGGTATTGATATTTATCAATAACTCTAGATATGAGTTTATGATGATGACTTGATTAAAAAAATACAATCATGATATCCATAAGGAAAATATAATTCTTATAATTTATCAAATAAACGGCGATCATTTTAAAGTCGCGTAAATGTTTATTTCTTATGTTATAAGATGTTCATATGTCTTCTCCTAATGACTAACGGAGATTAGGGCTTTTAAAATAATTATAGCACTAAAACTGGCACTTGCTCTGCGCCACCTTTTATATTTACTTATGTTTTTCAATCACAGTACGCCGGTTTCTATGATTGTATTTCCATGCTACAGCATTATTACATATTAAACAAAGTAATTACTAATTAGTAAAACAAACATGTTTATACTGCATTTATTGAGATAACTTTATTTATGTAGTCAACTCAAACACGTTGTCTAGATATAGATAATCAGACTCAACTTGGCGGGAGACAGAATACCACAGATAACTTATTGCAAACTAGTTCAGTATCGTTTTGAAGATAGAACGAATGTTGCGCGCTCCGTGCCCGAATAAAAAAAGTTAATATTCAAAATAAGAACACAGAAAATGGCGGCCAAATGGGATAATGATGAAGTTGTGCAAAGGTTCAGGGAATATTTACAAATTCCGAGTGTTCACCCCGATATTGATTATGGTATGTTTTTTTAATTAAAATTAGGTTTTTAAAGTTTCAATTTACTTAAAAACTTATCAAATGCTTGTGTTTTGTTTAGTGTTCTGTTTTGTTTGTTTAATTATTGTAATAGTTTTCTTGTAATTGGTGTCAAAATCACGTTATATTAAAAATAACAAATTATCAACCAATAGTTCAACTAAAACAAATTCAGTTTTTATTTAAGTCAAACTAAATTAATGGTTTAAAAATTAAGATGAAACACATCAAATTGCCAATTAATAAGTAATTAGATTACAGATAAGTTTATGTCGTTTTCTTGCATAAGGTTCTGAATCGACATAGCTCATCATTTTGAAACAATTATTCCTATTTCACGAGATTCGAGAAATAGCTTATTTATCATAAAAGGTATATTTGAAATCTAGGAGATTGATTTGGATGCAAGATTGCCTTCCATACTCCTAAGGCTCGCACTAAACTTTTACCTTCAATTTTCTTTAACTCCAAAATTGTCTTTCAGGCGACTGCGTAAAATTCTTGCAGAAACAAGCAAGTGAGCTGGATTTGCCCGTGGCTGTGTATGAGCCTGTGCCTAACAAACCTATAGTCGTTATAACATGGGAAGGTCTGCAGCCAGATCTCCCTACTATATTGTTGAATTCTCATATGGATGTCGTTCCTGTGTATGAGGTGAGCTAACGATGTAACTGGTTAAATGACTGCATCTTGGGAGAAGTTTTTCTCGTACCTGTACTAATATAGCTTATGATAGTCGGAGATACTCAAGCTTCCCGAAAAAAAAAACAAATTTGTTTAGTAGTTTCGGGCCCTTTAGAGTACCTACAAAATGTTTCCCCTTTATTATTTAAGAATAGATAAGCCCTTTATTGCTTAAGAGTTTGTTTTGAGAGACATTACACTGTTTCAAAAGTCAGTATAAAAATTTATTGAACCAAGGAACTTTAAAATGTTAGATTTAAATAGGTACACATGTTTTGCACCTTGACCGTCGGTACAGATAGATGGTCAACGCTCTATAAAAAGGCAATAGTTTTGGCCAACTAATCCCTGCTATTCAAGATTGTAGATAAAAAGAGATAACATCGGCAAATACGGCATATATTATAATAATCAGCAAAATAAATACTTGTCATACAACATAAGTACGCATATAAAGATAAAGATCTGATAAAGTGATCTGGTACACATTGTACTCGTGGCAACAACATTACACAGAGATGGCTTCTAGATGTCTAAATGTACCTACAATGTACTTAAATTGTTTATATGTAGGTACAATTTTATTAAGTACATTTCCTTACGATGTTTTTAACACTTTCTAGCATAGATAAGAGAGGAAGTAAGTAGGTAGATGCGAGTGCAACTCCGGGGTAAAGCCTGTATCACATTCTTACTTTAATGACTGATCTACATAGAACATATATAAAATCAAGCTTCCACCAGCAGCGTCACCTACGACTCGTGAGAACTACTCCGTTCACGAAAATGAAAAGTAGCCTTTTATAGCTTTCCTCAAGAAATGGGCAATCATAACACTTAAATAATATAATTTTTCAAATCGAAAACTATTGAAAATAGTTTCTGAGATTAAACAACTTAAGGTGAGTATAGACTACAACATTTTGTGGAGCATTTCTGTGTAATGTAACGTTCTAGCGAATGGTACAATACAGGCAAAAGCTCAGTCTCCAAAGCATTTCCATGTAATGTAACGTTCGTGCGAATGCTCGGCTTCGGTAAATCCTCACAGTCTATGCGTCTTTCATCCCTCTCCTTCCGCGTCACCCCGCAACCGCGCATCGCCCGCACTTGGCTCGACGAAATGTTACACCAATACGCTCGACGAATATTCTCGTTGGTTTATAACAAACAGGCGAGCGTGCTCGACGTTTTGTTCGTAAAAGGATGATACACTAGAACATCTCATAGAGCGGCTCGTTGTTCTGTTACAAGTAAATGTTGTAGTCTAAACTCACCTTTAGGCTTTATAATACATATCAGTATAGGTAGATATACTTACCGTACTTAATGAAAGCATCCACCTAAAGCAATAGATGTTGTCTGCAGGAATTCTGGACATACCCTCCTTTCGGTGCGGTGGTTACAGACGATGGGTACATCTATGCTAGGGGCACTCAAGACATGAAGAGTATTGGTATGATGCACCTGGAGAGTGTGAGACGGCTTAAAGCGGCAGGAGTCAGATTGAAGAGAACTGTGCATATTTCTTTTGTTCCTGGTTAGTATGATAATAATAATTAATGACTTGATACGTATCGTTTTTTTTTTCTTTTCTTCCAATGTATATTTTTTTCAAAACGGGATCCTTTATCTGCATTTGTTATGTAAAGTACCCGCGTATCGATGCACTTGCAATGCACTAATTAGTATTTTACGAAAATGAGACCTGTTTTCAACCAGGCTGCGTAATTAAATGCAAAAAAACGTTTTAAATTATATAAATCAATAAAAAAAATTCACAATATAACATCACGTGTGGTTATGAAATATGAAATCTATCTTTCAGATGAAGAAATCGGCGGCGTAGATGGTATGAAGGCATTCTCATTGACACCTGAATTTAAGAATTTGAACATCGGCTTCGGTCTAGACGAGAGCGCGCCCAACGAGCATCCTTCAGAGATCCTAGCTTTTCACGGAGAAAGGACTTCCAGACGTAAGATTCGTACAATTTTCGATACTTTTTCTTAGGTGTTTTAGCGAGATTCCTCCAAAATTTTTCGCTAACAAAGGTTGCTTTGCTGTCTAGAAATTTTCAGACGCAATTTTTTACTTTTTACTAGAGCGAATAGATTAGCGAAAGATTTAGAGTAAAATTCAAAATCAAAATCAATCAAAAGTCATTTATTTTTTTCTCGAATCTCGAAGAGGAGGGGAGAGGAGGAGGAGGAGAGAGGAGGAGGAATCTCGCTAAAACACCTAAGAAAAAGTTTAAATTTTCAAACGCAATTTCTTACTTTTTACTAGAGCGAATAGATTAGCGAAAGATTTAGAGTAAATTACATAGTGCTACCACACACCGGTAGAATTTCGCCTTTAGCCTTTTAGGTAGAAATAGAATATAAGGACCTCTTCATGGTGGCATATCCCTTGCAAAAATTTATAAAACAAACTCAAAAGTTTCATAAGCAATTGCTTTATTCTTGCTGTTTTACTAGATAACTATCAACATTTATGCTCTGTATAAATCTCCTAGGCCTAAGTAGTATGAAATGCGTATGTATAATTAAGCCAGATTACATCTATGTAGCAACAGTGAAATGTTCTCGTAAATAGCCAGAGTTCCTGCTTGTGAAACTGAGTAAATGTCCTGATGTGTCGAAACTATATAGTGGACGCGTTTTATGTGACAATTAATTAGTAGTAAGCTGCATAGTTTAGTGAGCATTAGCTTTACTCCGCGGCCCGAGGAACTTACTCCTACTTCTCACACTTGGATAAAAAGTAAGCTGTGTCTTTTCTCAGACTCTGGACTACTCCTGTACTCCATCGAAATCAGTTCAGGGGTTGAGGCGCGCAAGCGAGTCAGACAAACGGACCAAATATTAAAGCGAAAATAATCGCATTACTAGTATTGTTAAGGATAATGCTACTTTACAAAATGTATTTTATCCCTTATAGAAATCATAGTGACGTGTCGAGGCGAGCCTGGTCACGGCTCATTGTTGATCCCTGGGACTGCTGGTGAAAAGGTAAATATAATAACCCCGATAACTACAATAAATATTAAATAGCATACCTCTTATTAATTTTACATAAATTAACAAACAATTTTAGCTAACAACTGACCACCTTATCAATGTTTAATTTTATCAGCCGCTGAGGATTTCACTAAATCCCTTCGGATTTGACATATCAAATCTAATAAACATTATCGAAGTACACTGACCAGTAGGTATGATAGGTAAGTAGTATAACTATTTTGTTTATACCTTTATTTTCCTGTTAACAGTTACATTACATGATCAACAAGTTTATGACCTTACGAGCCGAAGAGAAGAAGAAAGCAGATGGTAATGTCTGGTATGGTGAGGTTACCACCGTCAACTTGACACAGATATGGGTAAGTTACATTATGTACATTTGAAATGTACATACATTAACATTATATACATTTACATTATATACATGTATATTTTGGAATTTGACAATAGTGAAAACATAATTCATCAATGATAAACATTTATGTCGTTACGGGTAGTAAGAATCCAGGAAGTCTGGCAACCAGTCTTACCAAGGGTTTCCCAGATAACTGGGTTGGGAGGTCAGATATACAGTCGCTCCTTGTAAAACAATGGTACTCAACTGCATCTCGTAAGACTTGGGAGATGAGATGATGATGACGAAGCAGAGCATCATCCTGCGAGCCCTTTTCCCAACTATGTTGGGGTCGGCTTCCAGTCTAACTGGATGTAGCTGAGTACCAGTTCTTTATAAAGAGCGACTGCCCTATCTGACCTCCTCAACCCAATAGAAGCAGAGCATGAAGAAGAATATAATATGACAATGCTGTCCCAGTATAGATAGACTCTGCGTCTGCGATTTAATTTATTTTAATTTATTCTTTTGTTTTCTAGGGTGGAGTCCAAATCAACGTATTACCAGAGAGTTTATCAGTATCTTTCGATATAAGAATCGCTCCACAGTATGATCATGATGAGTTTGATCAAATGGTAAGTGGTGATTTGACGTATTTGGTAAAGTAGAAGTTATGGAATTTTCCCAGATGATATGATAAAGATAATTCAGCGCATAGCAATCAAAAGTGCACTGATAGGAGATTCACTTGAGATGACTATCCAAGTGACATCATCCATGGTTTTTGTTTGACTTTGAAGATATCTCAAAAGAAAATATCCCTTTTGAAAATTTTACAACCCATGTTTAAAAATTTGCAGATATCGAGATGGTGCGAAGAAGCGGGTGAAGGAGTAAGTTTCGAGTACATTGTCAAGAACCCTCAAGTTAAAAGCACGAAAATAGATGGTAGTGTGCCCTTCTGGGAAGCTATGAAGAAAGTAGTTACTGATATGTAAGTTGACATATGGGTGAAGTTTTAGAAACCAGTATGGTAGAAACATGTACACTGCACAGTTTTGCATTCTAAATTATTCGCAAAATAATATTACATTTTATCCAGATATTGTTTTAGAGATGTTCCAAAAGTTTTGTCGTTTTTAGTAACAAATTATTATTTTACTTTAATTTCATTTGTTTCCTTCTTTCAGGGGCATTTCAGTGAAGTGTGTAATTTGTCCCGGCGCAACCGACGCACGATATGTGCGAGCCCAAGGCATCCCCGCCATCAACTTCTCTCCCATCATGAACACTAAGTTATTAATCCACGCCCACGATGAGACAATACATATAGACGTCTTCAAAAGAGGAATCGATATAATTGAAAAAGTTGTTGAAGCCGTTGCTAATGTTTAGAGAAATATAACGTTGGTCGTAGATATGAAAAACATTATTAAAGTTCTTTAAAAAGTTATCCCTTAATTACTTTTCAATTGTTTGTGAAAAACCAAAAAGTCAATCCTGATGGCTATTAATAGCTAAGAAAAGGGCATGGATTTCATATTAAAAAAGCCTTGTGGAAACCGGAAAATATATATTTACACATTCATATATTTTATTTACAAGTCTTACTGAATTATTGTACTTAACACTTAAACACAATAATTCAGTAAGTGATTCACATCTCCTTGATTGTGATTGCTTTAATTAAAAGGAAAAAAAGTTTTGAACATTCTTCATCAACCTATGAACTAACAATTTCTTTTAAACCTTCTCATCGGCCATAACTCACTAGTTATTCAATATCGTTTAGTTCTTTATTCCTTATGTGTATCTTTCTTGCTTGTATTCGGTTGATTTTCGTCTTCTTTTTCATCTTCTTTTTTATCTTTTTTCGCCTTAGCGCTCGTACCACTTGCTTTAGATTGATTGCTTTTTATACTTTCATTACTTCTTCCTGTTTCCTTAATGTCCTCGAGGACTTTAACTTTCTTATCATGCTTATCATGTTTATGTGTATTATGATGTTTTTTACTTTTTAACGATTCAATACTTATATTAGATTCATTAATGATCAGCGATTCCTTACTTTTCACCGACAGTTTACTTCTCTCCCTGCTGCTTTTTTGTAATTCTATAGATTTTGCATATTTTTTTAGGTAGCTTTCATCTTCAATTTTGATAACATCTTTCGATTTAATGATCACCTTTTTTGGTTTCTCTGGATTAGCTTCAGTCACATTCTCTATACTTTTTATTCCTAAAATGTAATAAAAAAATATTGTCTTTATACCTATTTGATTTTCCTGTATATGAGCAATGTTTGCCGTTTAATTTTGCTGTTTTGTTTGTTTGTTTAATGTCGTATGGGATCTGGTACCCGCTCCAACAGTATCATATGATATATCAATAGAGTCTATTTACTTGAAATATAATAAAATCTTGAGGCTTGTCTCAATTAGCTATCTACCAAATTCATAATCAAATCGAATCAAATAATATATCAAATGCGAAAATGTTGTCATTGTAATTTTTATCTGTTTCTACACTAATGACGTTATTAGTGCTAATTCTTAGTCTACCTCACGAGTGACGGACAAAGATTTAGGACTAGTCGCCACTGTGAACATTATTAGCCTTGCCAAGTTCTACAGAATGGTACTATGATCAACACTGGTTGGAAAGGGTACCAAAACGTCCATTGTCCTTTATTACTTCCATGACTTGATTCCCAAATCTTCGATGTTAGCAATCGTCTCTGAGAAACTAGAGTAGGCCTTAGTTCATTATAGTACTCTTCTATTTCTTGCAGTGTTAATTCTTTTGTTTCTGGTAAAAAGAAGTATAGAAATATTGTACCTGTGAATAGAAAAATGAATTCTGTGCTAAAATATTGCTGAATCTGCAAGTTTCCGCTAACAGTTTAACACTCAATGCATGTTTTTAATTCCTGATATTAGCGAGTTCAGACAAACAATCTGTAACACAAGTATGGATAAATAATGTCATTTAGGCTAGTATTCCTGACGCTTTATTTATCGAAGAGTCCAGAAATGCAAAAAATAACCACGCCTTCGAAATAACCAATAGCAAACTATCATCCTCATGTTCAATTACTTACCAAGTAAGGAACAAACACCAAATACAATCATTGTGTACATCAAGCCTAGATTGTCCGCTAACAAGGGATACGACTTAGTGGTCCCAAATATTAATAGGCTGGTAATGGACACTGTTATGCCATTGAGTACTCCTCGAACCTGAAATTTTATGTTAGGTTAGGTTAGTAGACTTTTCAAAAAAAAAATAGGGGATATCTTCGTCGCCAAATAATCGTAGTAGAAACCGAATTCCAGATTTATCATTAAGATGTATTCGTTTGTAAAGATTATTTCTTCGTTTCTGATGTATGATTTTTTTAAGGTCCGATTACACGAAAATTCCACCTACATGGCAAAAAGAAAGGTTGTCATTGAACCTACCCATTTCGTTAACGACTGTCAGTGAAAATGGTTTTTAGAAACGTAACTGATCTGGGTCTTGTTTTATAAACGCAGCCTTCAAAATAAAAACCTTAAATTACTTACTTGCAGTGGATATAATTCTGATGCCATCAGCAATGGCAATATATTGTACCCTAAACTAGCGAATGCCATATAGACCATGAAACATAATTGGGGTACAATACTTGGGTGATCATTGTATTTTAGGTACCCTGCCACAGTGAAGCATGAAATAGTCACCCCAGATGCTGAAAAATGTAGACATAATATTGAATAAAATGATGACAACAATGATACTGATCAAGCAAGTCCAGTTGTAGAACTTAATGAAACAAATAATCTTAGAAACCAGCAAAATAGTTTGTGAACCGTTTTTCCAAGTTGCTATCGATATTATGATATTTGTACATTATTAACATACCTGGCTTGGGGAGAAATTAGATAGAGAGGAACCCACAATGTATAAAGATTTGAAAGTGGCTTTATATCCTATCGCATTTATCATCACCACATCATCAAAATTTTCATCTCAAACTATATTGGAGTTACGGTATTTTTTTTTTCGGATACAGAACTGTTTGTGAAAGCGATATTAACCTGATATCAAAGACAATGGTTTTCTCCCAACTCTGAAAAGTAGTATTGATGTGAGTACACCGATAAGCAGTCTTGTTAAGGCAACAAGAAAGTTACCGGCTTGCACGTCGTAAGACGAGTTTGCTGCCTGCAAACAAAAGGATATACAGAATAATAATAGAAGAAGAATACATATTGGAAGAAATAAAAGAAAATTAGTCTACTAATATATAGGTAAATGGAACAACAGACATTAATAAAGGAAGGGAAGGGAGTGAGTATGACGAGTGATAGGGGAAAATGGAAAAGAATGACATATTGCGCCGACTCCAAGTAAAATTGGGACAGGGCAGGAGAAAGAAGAAAAAGAATAACAGTATCTGATCTTGGTCTTATATTGGAGACTAAATATAGATACAGATATGACTGTGTAAAATTATATAGATACCTACTCTTAAATATATAAAAACAATTAGGTAATGTTTTACCGTCAGTATGTCTATAGTCCACAGCAAAACGACGGAGGTTCCCGACATTTGAGTGATGAGGATATAGACGATGACCAACGAGAACGGCTTACACGATGATTTAGAAAACAAAGCTGTTAAATGTTCCCGGGTAGTTATCCTGTAGAAAACGGACAATAGATTAGATAGTGGGTACTTTGGGGAAATTAAAATTTGGTCTGTACTAAAAGTGACCGAAGTGTTTGACAGATGTTATAGTATTTTATTTATCCTCTTAACTTAATTGCGTTCAAAGAACTCACTTTTCTTCTCGCTTCCCTGTTTGTTTTGGATTTACGGGATGCTTAGTCCAAATTTATTGCTACTGACACCTTTAATTTTTAATAAGTTTTCTTCATGTAGCCAAAAAATATAAAGTGTACGTTTTATTAATTAACAAAATACAACCTACTTACGAATGTCGTTGTCCTCCTTAAAATCTATGAGTTGGGCCATTTCTTTGTCAATATCATAATCCTTAGCCCTATACTTTTGGAGACATTTCCGAGCCTCTTCTGGAGTTTTAGTCTTGAGTACGTAGTAAGGTGTTTCAGGTAAAAAGTTATTTAATAAGAAGTTTATAAGTGTGAAAGCACAGCAGCAGTAACAAAGAGTTTTCCATTTAAAGTATTGACCGAGGAAGGCCTGAAAAAGGGAGTCTCAGAAGTGCATCTTTCCCTACGTTCTGATGTAAAGTTAAAAGTGCCTCTGGCAAAAATGGCTCAAGAAAGAGCAAATGTGGTTTTTCAGTCGAAGCCAGTATTCAGAGCAGATCTCCCTCAAATAAGAACTTACATTGGAGAAATATCAAGGATATCACATCTTATCTCAGTAAGTTTTCCCTGTTTTCTATGGGTTTGGTGTAACCACCGCCTTCTCCTTTGCTACAGGAATAGAATATAGACTTAGAGAAGATAATACGTTCAATACCTGTATACTGATTCCAATAGATACACCCAAAGTGGGGAACGCACCAATCACTCCTCTCATATTGGGTAGCGAGATCTCAGTGCTAAATATTCTGGGAGGACCCATAGCCATTCCACAGCCGAAACCTGTGATAGCTCTACCTACAGAGGATTATTACAATTAGCGATATAAATACTCTGGTAAAATCAATGTAATATGTATACCACCATTCCTTGGCTGTCCAATACTGGGTCTCATTGGAAAAAGCCTACGTTCAATTATTGACACTAACAGGCTGATATAATTGCACCCATATGTATTTTAATACATGGTTCTTAAAAATATATAAGGTACGTTGTTGCTTTAAATAATTTTCGGGTTAGTTGTTCCATTTGTTGTTTCGTGTACAATCTTGTTTTCATGAGTAAAGGTTTCAGAAGATGCGTAGACATCTCCGCTTTTAAGAAGACGAAATGAGACATAGACTCTAAAATTAAGTAATGCAAACCTATTATGATCGATCCCGGAGTTTTGGCGATGGCAGTGAAGATCCAGCCAATAAACATAGGCGCTTGACACATTATGAGTACAAGTCTGCGCCCCAACCTGTCCACCAAATAGCCGCTAAGCAAGCAGCCGATTGGAGAAAATAATGGCAATATACTGGCTGAAATCGAAAAGATTAAGATGTTTAAAAATATCTCCCATAGGACAATCTAACAGTAGTATACCCAGGTACAGATGTAGAGCTTACGTTCGTCTATGGCTGATCACAAACACCAATTAGATTCCTTAAGCATGGACGGAATTTTCCTCTGTCAATATAAAGCTACAGCTATTTATACATATTTCAACAGCAGTACCAAAAGAAAATACTTACCTATCCAAGATGCCTGACTTCGTGTGATCTTTATGGGAGAGCCTGGTGCCGACAGCTGTGGTACCTGAACTGCCGTCAACCCGAAGCCCAAGCCAATGGCTACCTGTGCCATATTCACCCAAATTCCATAACCCAATTGTATTTGAGAGGTCTTTGTAAAGAATCCGGGATCAAGTGAAAATGAGGTCTTCAAAATCCCTGATATTGAAGATCGCTTTAGCTCAGTTAATGAGGCTTGGACTTGGCTTAACATTTTTACCAGTACTTTATTCGCACTTTTCACTTATATCATGAATAACTTATATCAACACACTGGAAAACTGACAATGCTTTTATGACATTCATAGATCATATTCATTACAATAAGTGTCATGCAAAAAGAAAAGAAGGAAAGCCTTTAATTAAAGAAGGCGGTAAATTACTCTATTACCAATAAGGGATGAACAGTTTTTTGAAAAGCTAAAAAGGAAATGATAATACGATTGAACACCCCCAAATATTAACTCAGTAGTTCTTGAATAAAACAAAGAAAAAATGTTATAAATATATATTTTTCTACTTTAATTACATTGCTTAATCATGTTATTATCTCCCAAACGTTATTTTCTCTAACTTTAGGTCCTACCGTAATTTGTGAAAACAGTCTGTGCCATTATTAGATTTGATGAATCAGCCAGTCGGATCTATCTTTTCTATAATTGACCTACATATATGTATAATATACGGGAAACCATGCAATGCTTATCTTTACTTCTCAACATTGCAGACTGGCACATCATTAGGTGGACTTGTAAGTTATACAAATCATTTTTTATAAATAAAAGGTCTCGTATAAGGGTTATTAGCGAACTGGGCTGTAAACACTGGTTTCACTGTTTGTTTCTTGAACTTCTTATGTATGTTTTGTTCAAACGCAGTCAATAACTTCAGAAGCGACGCCCGGGAGATCTGGTTGAATTCAATGCCGTTTGCGAATTCTCTTTTCTTTGAACCTGTAGATTTTAATAATTATTTGATTTGAAACAAGGTCATCATCATCATCATCATATCATCTCAACCATAGGACGTCCACTGCTGAACATAGGCCTCCTCCTTCGATCTCCACAGATACCTGTTGGAGGCGACCTGCATCCAGCATCTTCCGGCGACATTTATAAGGTCATGTTTTACACAAAAAAAATGCCGTTCTTCGAAAAGCACGTCAAGTTGTGGATACCAGTCACGGAGAAAGAAAATATCGATTTGTTCTCCATGATATCAGCTGTCAATTTTATGCCTGGTAGTAGTTAGGTTTGCCAGAAAGTCTGTCGACCAAGTCTTTTTCATGAGGTATCAGGTTACTTAAAGTCCCAGCGGGCCCCAGTAGGGCCAAGGCCAAGGTAGGGTTACTTAAAGTAAGGTCAGATGAACTTGCTATATATAAAACTACTGTACTCAGATACATCTGGTAAGACTGGAAGCCGGCTCAAACATAATTGGGCAAAGGCCAGGCTAGGCAGATTATGTATTCAATGTTAATAAGTAACTAAGATAGAAAACTGTTGTAATTCATTTTATTTTCTTTTAAAAAGAGTGTCCATGGAGTTACTTGCCGGTTCTTCTACATGAGACCAACTCTTTGGAACCTTGCAACAAACTGCCTTGACGTTTCGAAAGAGCTTTCATAAACCTATCCTACTTATATTATAATCCTACTTATATCCTACTTATCCTACTTATATTATATCCTACTTATATTATAAATGTGAGTTTGTGAGAATGTATGGATGTATGTTTGTTATTCAATCACGCAAAAACGGCTGGACCGACTTGATTGAAATTTGGTATGTAGATAGGTGATACCCTGGATTAACACATAGGCTACTTTTTATCAACACATCACGCGGGCGAAGCCGCTGGCGGAAGCTAGTTTGAAATAAAGATTTTGACTTTGACCTTTTTTCCTCTTTTCTATTTTCATAGCGTCACACAGCAATATCAGGCAACAGAGCAACAACGCCAACTTCATGACTTTGTTCAACAAACACTCATTACTGACTGAACTAGTTTTCAGGAGTGTTTTGAGTTAGTGATAACGATTCGACCACTACCATTTGCATTCGATTGTGTGAGGAAATCTGATATCAGTAATTAACATATGTAGGTATAGTTTCTGTTGTCTTTCACCCGTATTCCAGAAGAAATGCTTAGTCTCATGCAGGTGTATAGTGTAGCTTCTGTCCATTTCTAGAGTACCAACTATCTGTAAGTCAAATGTTGAGATACTTTCGCACAGAAGAAATGCTTAGTCTCATGCAGGTGCATAGTGTAGCTTCTGTCCATTTCTAGAGTACCAACTATCTGTAAGTCAAATGTTGAGATACTTTCGCACAGAAGAAATGCTTAGTCTCATGCAGGTGCATAGTGTAGCTTCTGTCCATTTCTAAAGTACCAACTATCTGTAAGTCAAATGTTGAGATACTTTCGCACTGATGTAGTAGGGTATCTACTCAATAAGCTTACACTCTGTTATAAATTATGCCTAATATGTAGAGGTATAATGAATTATGTTCGGAATAACACATATGGAAATACTTGGTAGGGGTATGTTCATTATCTTTTTTGCTTCAGATACGATGTTTAAAAATCAAGTAAATAACTTGAATCACAACGGAATGATACGACAATATCATGAAATATTTTCTTTATTTTCAATAAATCAGATATGTTCAACAATTATTTTACATTTTACACTATTTTTCTAATCTAAATCACTATCACAAAATGCTTCACTATTTCATTTAAAATAAATTAATATAACAATAAATAAAATGCATTGTATGCTGAAGACAGAAAAATGGTAACATTTAATTATTTTACGTATTAATTAAATATAAATTGTAAAAGACAATATCGTTTTCGATTATTTTGTACTTATGTTTAATGTACAAACTTGATATTACATGGATATAAAATAAAATAGATATGCCAAATAATAAAGTGCACTCTGCATATCAGGACAGAATAATTTTATTTCACTTGACAACTTATGGATTATTTAAAATGGATATCTATTTCATTTTATATCCTTATCGAGGACTAACCAGTGTTGTCGATATCATGATTTCTTTGTGACCACATCTTGTGACTTAAACATTGGTAAAATGGCACATTTATTCATATAATTTCTACAAAAATATAATTATTTAGACTATTCTTAGTTCAAACTACAGTATAATACTTTCACAAAATATACAACATCACATACAAATCACAACAAATGTTAAGAACCGTTTATTTTATATTTTCTTTGTATAGTAAAAAGTTGGTCGGTAAAATCATTTGGTACATAGAAACAGGTCTTAACAATAAACACCTTTCACACAAGTTAAGTAAATAATATGCCCTTCGATAAAGGCATTTAGTTTTTCAGTATCTTTAAGTTAACATTATCGTATTTACATAATTGATCTCTTTTTTTACACAATTTTATTTTTCTTAGGAATTTAACCAACAATTTTTTTTTGTAGGTACACATATATTTTTGAATTTTGTTCGTCAATTAACATTTATTTACAAATCCAATGAGTTAATACTGTACAATAAAAATGTATAGAAAAATGTCTTCTTGATTTTTAGATCTTTGTAATATCAAAACTTTGTCAGCTTTGCTGATCGATATGGCATTACGTTACTCCGAAGAGTGTTATTATTTATTATGTACAATTAAATATGTTTCTTAAAGCATTGCCATTACACAGCACTTATCCTTCATACAAATTAATGAGCTAATCATATTTTTACCATTCATGACAGACAGGAAGAAAAAAAATTAAGGTCTGGTTCCGAACCTTTAAATCCTAACCAAAAATGTTGCGCTTTGTGTAAATTGATGGGTATAGGACAAAAAAAAATGGAGGTGTATCTTCTGATAAGTAGGTTCTTACAAGTATGAATTTTTTTAGTACTTGTCTCCCCAATTGACACTGTTCCACAGTGCTCCCCAAAAATCTAAAAAAATGCGTTGCAAACGTTAAAACATTATTATGCTTCTGAATGCTCATTAAGAATTAGTAGCTGTGTTACCTCGCACATCATATATCCCCTATATACTTCCCGTTAGTTCGGTCACGCGCCCTCAGTCTGCGTGTTGCGTCGCGTCAGGGATTTCGTTCTGCCACTGAAGTAGTCCTCTATCTCTTGCAGAGTCTTACCTTTTGTTTCAGGGAGGCAGAAGTAGAAGAATATTATCGCTGTAACAGAAGAAGTGGTCGTTAATAAAGTGTTCTTTTTTCCTTTTATAGTGTGAGCTGTACATAAGTTTGCATAATCCCTAGTGTCGGCGCCTCTTTCAATTCTACCTAACAGGCTCTAACGTGGATAATGTGGAAGATATGCCAATTGAGAACAGTGAGCATGTCATTAAAAACGTTTTTCTTATTAATGTGACCTATACTCTTGTTTTGAAAAAAACTCGTATGACCCAATGTTTACAGTACTACTACAAAGTAAGGGTCTAAATTATATATTATGATATTAATTCTTAAGTCAGACTGCTGGAGACATTTACTTGAGATGGTCGAGCTGTCACCCTCAATTCTCTTCTATTTAAGTAACCTCAACACGCGGCAATATTTCTCTTGTCTGTTATTACGGCACCTGAAAAGCAGTAACATAAAATCTAGAACTTCACAACTTACCAAGCAGCGACATGGTGCCATACAAGCCGAAGACGCCGTAGTCGTTGAGATGGTACTTGAGGAAGGGGAACGTCTTCACGACGGAGAACACCGACATGTGCGCCACGCATGTCGTCATGCCGCCCACTATGCCACGTACCTGGGGACATCAGTCAAATACGATTTAAAATTATGAAAAGACGAATGGACGAAGGAGATGCTTACCAATATGCCTAAATACATATCTGTACTGTTTACCTATGAATATCTACACAGGTGTGAGTATATTTTTTAACCGACTTCCCAAAAAGGAGGAGGTTATCAATTCGGCCGGTATGTTTTTTTTTTTTTTTTTCTATGTATGTACATCGATTACTCCCAGGTTTATAGACCGATTTACGTGATTCTTTTTTTGTTCGACTTGGAATAGCTGCCAGTTGGTCCCATAGTCATCAGGTCAGGATCTGATGATGGAAACCCTGAGAAATCGAGGGCAACCTTCGAAAGTTGTAGGCATACATAGGGTAAAAACTTGACACTCAGGTGTACGCCTAAAAGCACTATTCAACTGTGAAGATTTGGAGCTGATCTGATGATGGAAACCAGAGAGGGTCGAGGGAACTCGACAACTGAATATGTAAACTACCTCGTGTTTGGGCTTAAATTATTTGTATTGACAAGACCTTTGCAACAGTGAAGGTTTGGAGCTGACCTGATGATGGAGACCAGAGAAAGTAAGTCGAGGGAACTCGACAACTGAATATGTAAAATACCTCGTATTTGGACTTATATTCTTTGTATTGATGAGAACTTCTCACTTGTATGGATAGTGACAACTATTCGTATCACTGAAAAGCTTTAAATAAAAAACTTTTTTACAAAAAAATTAAACCGACTTCCCAAAACACTAAAAAGCAAAAAAAAAAACTATTTTTAGGTGCATCGGCCTAGAAGTCGGTGGCAAAATTAACTTAGTAACATCCATTAGACACCGACTTCTAGGCCGATGCACCTAAAAATAGTTTTTTTTTTGCTTTTTAGTGTTTTGGGAAGTCGGTTTAATTTTTTTTAAAACATAAAAAGTTGCGGTATTGTCGGCTATTATCAAATCACCGATAACTATCGTTAAAGTAACACGCACTGAAATTTTATCAAATCTCTGAAGAAAGCTGGATGACATCCACATCCCTGCCAACATGACAGCAGGATTAAGGAGTCTTTCGTGATACATCCTTGACTGGTATAAAGTATCTCGAATATACAGTGTTAGATATGAATCCTCCTTGCTACCAACCTGGCCTGACCGGGCTGGTATAGAAGAAGAAATTATGACGGATAGAAGGATGACGGACGTTGAAGATGTCACATCGTGATCTTATAATTAATTATCGATATTGTATTTGCTATTCAAAGTTACCTTCTGCTAGATCCTTTGTAAGAAATAAACCTTACCAGGTTAAATGTTTATAGACGTGTGTTATTCATTTTCAAGTACCACTTCTGATCTGACCTCTAAGATCAGAAGTGGGATCGCCACGCGTTCTTTACCCTTTGCCATCTGAATCCAATAATTATTTATTTTGTTCATGAAATTTCACGTCAACTGTAAGTAAGTCTTATTTCTTACATTCGAGGGCATTCTCGTGAAAAACGACGAAACAGTTATAATCTCACGAATCGCGCTGCGACAATATGAATGCTCCTCATGTACTGGGTGTAATATCGGACAACATACTAGTACTCAGAAGCCCAGGATATGCGGATGAATTGGTCACGCAATACAAGTCTTGGATAAAAATTGCGAGAAGAAAAGTGACAGCCACTGTAGCTTGTTTGTAAAACAAAAAGCGATCGGATCCTGGAAACACTGAAGACTGTCCACCGGGTGGAACTCTATCAGAGCGATATTACGGAGATTCCTTACAATAGCAGATTAGTGCTTTAGTGTTAACCCCTTGGATTTATTTTCAAACATTTCGATTTCTTACGCAGAATATCGAATATCGAAGGAAGTGACCATGAACAGCCATGTTGAAGTCACAAGTTACACATTTATGACCATCATCTATCCGATGTTTAGATTATGAATGGTGCAGATAGTGCATCTACCTCTAAAACTCAGGAATATATCTTGTCGTAGTATGAGGTATAAATAAGCCTAGCGTTGAGAAAGAAGTGCTGTACATCATGTCGCTACTTTTCATCACGTCGGCAGACAACTATATAAAAGTGAAGCCTTAGATTACCAATTGTTAAAACTATTTGAATGTTCAGTGTGATATATTTGTTACACTAAAAATAATGTTGAAGAGGAATTGCATAAATACGATTTTGTGTTCAGTTAGCTGAGAGAATAGTATCGACGTAGAGTTCTTCATTCTTCGATAAATCATAAAGAAATAGTGGAAATTGACATAAATTTTACAATAACAAGTCTTGTCGTGGTTACAAATACATAAGCAGTTGCTATGGTGACATGTCATGTTGTATTTACATGATTGCATTAGAATGAATTGACTTATTATTCTGTTTCATGTGATAATTCGTTTTGTGGCGAGAATAATACCACATGCTGGGAACACGCATCCTGTTTTTCGAATGAAACAGCTCTTCAAGCTATCGCGAGGCCGCTCATATGCTTCGTGTGGAAGGAGACCACTAGCAGTAGGGCCGACCACGGTCCTAGCAAATATCCACCTCATTCTCTTCGTGTCCACGAGCACTGCCAGCCGATAGCTAGCACATAGTGTGACTCCTTGCTGTTATTATACGCGCAAAGGCTTAGCGCGACCAAACATGAGTCATGCATGATGTTTGTTTGCAGAGATATTACAAGAAGCATGGAGTGATAATGCCTGGTGAGATCAATCCAGTTCTTATGTATCTTATCGGTTATAAATAATTAAGAAATTAAGTCATACGCAACTATGCTAAATCCTCTTATTGGTTTATTGGTCTGCAGTGCGCCACGACTCGGGTTCGATTCTCGAAATGCGCCTGAAATACTCGATTAATTGTAGATTTTAATACAAAACCTATGTTTTGAAGTTTGCAAAAGTGTTTGCATGACAGTGAAAACTGCAATAATGATGGCTAAATAGTAGAAGCAAAGAGATACATCTTCTATCTGCTTTTGAAATGTTTTGGCTTATTACATTTAACTAAATGTTCTTACTTGCATGCAAGCTGGACTAGACAGAGCTCAATGAACTTGCTTCATATACTACCCCATTAATGACACTTTCTACTAAGCACAGAAATATCAGTTTGCTCCTACCATTGTATAACTACGTTGTTTTAGCCAATTGCTTACCAGTTTTGAGCAATAGATTACCTATTAGTTAAGACGTACACTGACTTATAGCTCAGGCATGGAAGGCAGCGTTAATGTAAGATTTGTTTAGTGGAACGTATTAATTGAAATGAATACTCCTAGTAACGGCAATGATTCTTAACAATCTGCAAGCCTGACTAACAATTAGGTACAGCTTAGTTTTCGCTTTTTTTATTAAAATGATTATGTTCACTTATACTCCTTACTAATAATGCATGAGAGTTCGTCAATTAAATTTTTAAACACTCAGATGCCTGAATCTAGCCCAAAGCCTACTTCCTCAACCTTCTTACTACAGATATCCGAGATAAACTGAAACCAGAAAACACAACGAGATTTACTACGTGAGGAGCACATAATTTGACGACGTATGTGCTGAAGTTTCACACTTCTTGCGCTTGCTTTATTGCTGCATGCTGTGCGGAGTGCCGCCGGTCAGCACATCGCGCGACACTGCTCGAATGATGAGAGCGAGTGGACAGTATGCCTGGTATATCATGCATTCAGGCGATCAGGTGATCTGTTTTATTTTACATGTGGTTCTCAAGTTGAGTTCGCATTGGCCTCATTGCTCTGGCAGACGCATAGCACGACTGCTGGGCAGTTTCGGGTTCGATCCCCGGGTCGGGCGAATTTGTTTGGTTGTTAAAGATTAATTGGATATAATTTATTTAAGAACATCGATTTTTAAATTTATGGTCAGAAGTGACCGAACGAAAAGATGTTCCTTGGTATTATTTCTGTTACAGCGCACTTACACGAGGACGTGTAAAGCGCAGGATGGCCGTGTCGGCGCGGCCCACAGCGCGGCCCAATATTGCTGGCTAGTTCCTTGTTTGTGGTCGTCATGGTGTCGTAAGGTGGCAACGTCAATAGAATCACCATCGTGACCTTTTCCATTCATAAAAGATGATTAACACTGTATACGTCAATTTCAACCGTTGATCACTTATGTTTGCTTAAAAGTATTGTACTGTAGAAAAAAAGAAGTAGCATGAGCTAAATGTAACCATAACGTAATGGCAGTTGTATTATGAGCTTTGTTGGCACATGATTAGTCATGATGATATTTCGGAGATTAACTGGATCACTATTTTGATTTTGTGTGTCAAAGTTATAATTTAGTCAATTTATTTCTTTGAAAACTTAGATCCTTCAAACGAATGGTCAGCAGTGGCCGAGCGAAATGTACCTATACTGTGCTTGAATGTTTGTTCACAGAATTGTACACGAAGACGTGTAATAAGCAGGACAGAGATACACGAGGCTGCGTTGCAGTGAGCAATGTTCTTGTGCCAATGCTGCTGATAGCAACGTTCCAGTGCTGCTGATAACAACGTCCCAGTGCTGCTGGCTGTGTTCATCATCATCAGCCTATAGCAGTCCACTGCTGGACATAGGCCTCTCCAAATGCACACCACTGAGATCGATTTTCGGCTGCTCGCATCCAGCTCCTGCCAGTCGCCTTGGGGAAGTCATCACTCCACCGTGCCTGAGGACGTCCTACACTACGTTTGCCGAGTCGTGGTCTCCACTCTAGAACTCGTTTACCCCAACAGTTATCGGTTCTTCGGCTAATATGGCCAGCCCATATTAGCTGGCTGTGTTGCGGCGTGCTAATGTTGTTGCCTGTATCGGAGCGTGCCAATGTTGCTGCCTGCGTTGCAGTGTGCCAATGTTGCTGGCCGTTTGTATCTTGGTGCCTCTTACAAAAGTTTATTAGAACGCCACTACTTCCGCTGTAACGAAGCAGGTGGACACCTCCTCAGCTTTCTTTGAGAGCTGCGAGGCAATTTGACAAGGATAAGGACTTTGAAGACGTTCGAATGTACATGAGTCTCTGTGTGCGTGCCGTGAAAGGATGCATGAATTTTGATGTGAAAATGTGTTAGTCTATATAATTGGTCTACTTTCAATGACTGATTTTGACCTGACTGTTATTTTACTTGATTTACTTTGATTTTGACTTTGACATACCCTACCATACCGTACGAGATTACGGCTCTTTGGTTTTCTATACTGGTGGTGCTAGTTGTCTAGACCACTTTGAGAACGTATGAATGTACGGGTCTCTCTTTATACCGTGGCGGTGTTACTTTGGAGGCCGCTGAGAGAACATACGACGGTATGGGTCTCTGTTCCACGTCTTCATAGTATGCTACCTATAGCTTAAACGCGTGCCTATGCTATGAGCGTGTGTAATGACAAGCAAACTGGGAGCCTCTGTCATCGAGAACATGCGACGGCATGGGTCTCTGTTTCTGAGTGGGACTATTGTTTAGACCACTGGGAGAACATACGACGGTATGTGTCTCTGTTTCACGTCGTCATAGTATGCAACCTATAGCTTAAATGCGTGCCTATGCTATGAGCGTGTGTAATGACATGCAAACTGGGAGCCTCTGTCTCTGTTTCACGTCGTCATAGTATGCAACCTATAGCTTAAATGCGTGCCTATGCTATGAATGCGTAAAATGACATGCAAACTGGGAGCCTCTGTCATCTGGCGGTGTATGGCGAGTGATGGAAGTCCGGATTCTGTCATTCACGATGCACTCGTTTTATTCGTGTTTAGTCTGAAGCTGGTTACTACCATAACACCTTTCAATATACCTTTGCCTGTGGGTGCTTGAGTGCACACTTGCGCCCATAGTATGATTTACATACAAGTAGAAGTAAATATGGAAACCTTTTTTTTGTTACCCTTCCTTTTCTCAACATATTACATGCTTCAGACTTATACACAAAAACGACTACTACGAGTAAATTACTTATACCTTGCTTAACATGTTTCAGATCATGAGCAACATGTCGGTGATCAGCTTATGGGGAGTTGATCTGATGCTGAAGAGGCGAATAATACTGCGGGCGAGGACGCCGCAGGGTCAGGAACGGCCGTGTTAGATATGAATCCTCCTTGCTACCAACCTGGCCTGACCGGGCTGGTATAGAAGAAGAAATTATGACGGATAGAAGGATGACGGACGTTGAAGATGTCACATCGTGATCTTATAATTAATTATCGATATTGTATTTGCTATTCAAAGTTACCTTCTGCTAGATCCTTTGTAAGAAATAAACCTTACCAGGTTAAATGTTTATAGACGTGTGTTATTCATTTTCAAGTACCACTTCTGATCTGACCTCTAAGAACAGTAATAAACAATTACCTGCGTCGGATAAACCTCTCCAATCATGACCCAGGGTATAATCAGATACCCCAGGGTACAAGATATGACGAAGATGAAGATACTAGCGACGGGTATCCAGGAGTACTGCGGCGGCAGGTCGTTGTCTCTCCAGAACTTCACGAAGTACATGTAGATCGACAGGATTATCATCGTGATGCCGCAGCCGAGAGCTGAAAAAGATATTGGATAAGTCTTTGATATTAATAAAATGTGATCTTCCTATCGATGGAGCTGCAGGTTTAATTAGCTTACACACCGAAAACAGAGATCTCTGAGTAGAATTCAGAATTTTTTTCGAACTTTACGTAAAGTTACAAACAGACTCCATGCTGCTTATCGAACCCGGTTAGGTAGGTATTAGGTATTCATCATCATCATCTCAGCCATAGGACGTCCACTGCTGAACATTAGGTTCATGATATAGAGAAATTGGTTTTCTTCCTGTATAAGTGTCTAATTGTTATATTGAATCTCTCGTATCGGACTTTTGAACATTTCACACATATTTTTAGTTCCCAATACTTACCAGAGACAAAGGTGAGCATTCTTCTACCGCACTTTCTACAGAGAATGCAGCCGATTACAGTGAATATTACTCTCACGATACCCATGGATATTGTCAGCCAGTACTTGTTAGCCATCGCCCCTGATGCCTGCAAACAGAAACATAATTATTTTTAACACACATGAATGTAACAAGACAAGTATCTTATTCGAAGATTGTAGGGGGATTACAAAGACTAGAGGAAAGTCAACATTGTAATAAGTAATTTAGTTGATGATTATTAGGATCGTAAAAAGGTGGAATGCGTTTCATAAGACCAAGCACACAGTTAAAATGGACTGAAAGCGTATTAAATCTAGTTTACGCGATGTACTGCTATGATAAAAAGTGCAGGCGCTGCAGTTTAAGATTACATTCACATTTTTTAATATTGATCCAACCAGAAACCAACTTAGGTGATTTGAAGGATTGAGTATTAACATTTCTATGTGATTCAAGGAATCTGCCAGGATACAGGATACAATAGCAAGCGGGGAAGTAGTTTATAAAATAAGATCATCATCATCCTACCCCTATCCCTTATAAAATAAAATGTATATTTAAAAGCATACCTCAAAAACTTCAATGGCATAGAAAGTGATAGTGTTGACTCCACACCATTGGTATACGAAGAAGTAGATCGCCAGGATAGTGAAAGGTTTCAGTGTTGAAGGTGACAGCAACGCTTTGATTATCTCGCGCGCTCCGTGCAACCTGAAAATTATACCGATATAAATGGCAAGTTCTAATCTAATGACATTATTCAATCTAATCAACTATGTCTTCTTGGACACCTATGATTGAGTAAAAGTGAAGTACTTAAGTCATCTTGAAAGGACTTTGAAGTCTGAAATCGACAATCCGCCGTGAGCAAACGTATGTTGATTAAAGCTCATGCCTTCTCTATATGAGAAGAGGTCTATGGACTGCAGTGATCATATGAAAAGCTAATGATGATGATGAATGGAAGAAGAATAAAGCGAGACATTAAAATGAGAACTCATTGATTCATGGCAGCTCTCGATACCTAAGTTGGCTTACAAGCCACGAATTGAAATGATAAGATTAATTATTTATTACTATCAACGTAGATAAATTAATCACGAGACATTTCTACTGCACATTAATTAAACATTCTAATTAGCATCTTACGTGCATTACCTATATGTAAGTATATTTAGACAAGGAAGTAATTACTAGACACTAGACGGATGCATATGCAATCGTATTCATATTATAAACACTTGTGCATCAGTGCGACTAATGACATTATCTACCACAAATAAGTCCAAGTATCTATGGAGTTATAGATCGTGACTCTCTTTCTATGAATATGAGCATTGAGAGTAAAATACATGGATTAGATGTAGTATTAACGCGAGTACCTAATCACGGCGTATCAGAAATAATACAAAGTAAGAAGTTAGCCTGATGAATAAGTGGAAATTGCAAGGAAGTAACATTTTTTTATTTCAAGTTTTTATGACTCTACTATAAAAATCATGTTAAACCAAAGCTTTTAAAAATGTTAAACTAATATTTTATGATCTGTCTAGCCTTTTCCCAACTAAGTAGGGATCGACTTCCAGAATACCCGGATGCAGTTTGGTACCAGTGTTTTACATGGTGATAGCTCATGTCTTATTTTGTAGCTTCTTATAAATAGTTTATTGTACTAGGTTCTGCGAGCTATTTTTCATTCATGACGTCATGTTAACGTCATCTACACCGATATTAAATATTGAACAGTTCACCTGACTTGTTTGTAAACAGTAGTACCTAATGTGTTAATACAACCAACTACGTCTACAGTTAAGAAAAACAAAGCTAAATTAGAGCAAATTGTTTAACAAAACCTTTTGTTTAAATACAAATATATCTTGTACACTCGATATTATTGTACTAGTGTTATAATTAGCAAATATTAACTATAAACAATAATATTATTGAGATCTAGAGTGCAATGTTTCTAGGCAACAATCAAACACAGTTGAATCTCTGACTTCTATATTAATCGTTAGGAATACATGGTCTAAACCAGGTACAAGCTCCTGAAAACAGCCAAAATAGCAGGAAATATGATAAGCATAAAGAGGAATGATGGTATTTTTTCAACCAATAGACTATGGGACCCCGAAATATTTTAAAGTGGAGACCTCAAATTGTCAAACGCAAGTTAGCACGACCTACAAAAAAGCCTGTAAAGAGATCGCGGGTAGGTGTTTTACACAGGCCGATCCATTTGAAAGTCATTTGAAAGTTGATGATGATGATGATGATGAAACTTGAATAACACTTACGGTTCAACATGATTCTTCTCTTTAAACGCAATCATCTTCTGTATTTCATCTTCCAAGTTACAAGTGGAACCTCTTAGTTTCGCAAGAGAACTCTCAGCTCTCTCTCTCTTATCCTGCTGCAGTAAGTAGTTGGGAGTCTCTGGGAGGAACAGCATGCCCAGGAACGAGAGTATAGGAACGGTGGCGCTAATCCCTGCTAGAATGTTCCATGACGTTGCACTGCCTATTACGTACTGGAAGAAGATGGATGTTGGTTAATGGTGTTGTCTAATTTTGAGCTCTAAAGTGAGGGCCTAAGATTGTTCTTGGTTTTGTAAGTATTTCGTTTATTGGATTTGTTCATGGAATTTAATAGTATGAGCCTAAAAGCTTTTTCTTTTATGTCGACGTAAAAGGTCGCTGCAATGGACTACAGCAGTCGTAAATATAACATTATTTTTAATGTAATATGAAAAGTTGTTTTTTGTTTTCTTAAAACATCCTGTTCCTATCGTAATCTTAATTTTGTTTGGAGTTGGCGCTACATACGTCACTATAACAATGATTTTCGGAAAATTTCGCACGTTACTTAATCAAAGTTCAACTGCAACCTTGACTGTAGTATGAACGGCAAAACACAAAGATAAACCAAGCAGTCACGCCCCCTACTATCGTAACTTACCTAATTAATCTTAAAAAAAAAAATTAAGCAAACATCTAGTGACGTATCTATGAATACGCGTGTTCTTTAGGTACCACGTGAAGTTTGCTCTACTGATATCAGTCTTGTTTATCCGTTTGTCAGGCGACAGGTCTAATTTTACATCAGCAACTATTCAATTATGATACTTACCGTCTTTGACAGCGTGACTCTTTAATATTACGTGATTGATAACGCTAATATGAATATGTAATATAATGTTGGTAAAAATACTAGATTTCGTTGGCTCTACTTTTGACACCTCGTTTATCTCATGATATTTTTTTTAGATGTCAATTTTTAAAGGAGGCTTGAATGTGATAATCGTGATGATAATATTAGAGCGAACAATTATAGTATTCATTCAACTTCTCTTTGGTGTGAAATACCTCGAAAGGGAACCTTTTAAAATATTTATATTTTTGTCAATTGTAAACTCATAATTATGTAGTTTCTTTAAAGAAGCGATCACAAATTCATTATACCTAAGCTTTCATATTAACATGATAGAAGTGGCCATCAGTCATGTTTATAAAATTAGGTCCAACCCTCCGGGTTATCTATCAATTTTCCGATACGAGCCAAATTACATATTGCCTAATACGAAAAATTAAGTTCAATAAGCTAATTTTTACGCGGACTTAGAACTCACGATATTCTGCCGATCGCTCACCTACCTCATCAACGACTGAGAATCGATGAGAAGTCATGTGATCGATACCATTTACAAAATTCGTGTCTATTTAATTAGCAGGCCATTATAATTTGCGAATCGAGCTATGCTCTATGTTCCATATAAAATGATCATAACGATCCAATTACCTGTTCAAACTACTTATTTTTGTAAATGAGCAAACCTTGACCTTCATTTTACACTTATATTGTTATTGATGTTTCACATTGCCAAAGAGCTTCATTATTGAAAGGTAAATGAGTAGATTTGAATCACATTTGAACCAATTTCAAACCTTGAAACCTTGGGACCATTGGGCCCAGGTGCCCACAGACTCTTTCGAGAAATCAGTAAGCGATTAGTGGAGTCCACTCGTGAAAGGATATGTATTGCCATCCAGTGCGGCAATGCAGCCAGCCCTTTGGGCACGATCCCAGCTGACAGCGATGCGGATGAATATTTTGTAGTACTTAGTTACTTAGTTTTAATATTTCCCTATCATAAATTGTATTGAAACTCCAAGTAAGATGTCAAACCGTATGTCTTGTACATAAAGTTCTATTTCAAACTACAGTATTACTTCAAGCCTGAAGAAATCTTTCACGCTACATTACATACTTTTAATTTACAATATTTTTTTTGTAAATTAAAAGAACATTAAGCCACTGTTCTTATAACTCACTTGTATCAAGACACCAGTAGACACGCCAACGGACGCGAGGGCACCTAACATTCCTCTGAGATGTGGCTGTGAGACCTCACACGTGTACACCCTGGCCGGCGCTCCCACCATGCCCGAACCAAAGCCGATCATCAGCCTGCCTGGAATAGAGAGGCAAGTGAGGTTTGGAAGGTAGACTTAGCGGTAGTAGATGGGGTAGCTGCAGAACCAACGATTACCCATTATCCATTTTTAGGGCGGCATGGGTGAGGTATATACCACATCGTTAGGGTATGAGGCACATAAGTGAGCTACCTATGCATTAAGGAAAAACTTTGTAAAATAAAATAATGGGGCGACTGAGATCTCTGCGGGCTATCATATAAATAAGTTTTAAAAGAGATTTTTTTTAAATCAGCCTTAAATTTAAATTGATTCACGATTACTTGTGAAATAAAACAAACATCAGGCTGAATATCAGCCAACAGTTTTGTCTATAATTTTACCTTAAGGAAAAACAATTTTCTTACCAATCCATTAGAATATCATCATATAACTTACCAATATAAAGCATAGGAACATTCTGAGCGAAAGCGACCATGAGCCAGCCGAAGATGAGAGGTATTTCTGTGATGATGAGCGTCCGCCGGCGACCGATGTTGTCCATGAGGTATCCGCTGAGAATGCATCCTATTGGCGTGCCCGCTGCGCTTAAACTTGCTGGAAAAATAATTATGGCATGTAAGAAACATTTAGGGAGAATCATAAGAAACACATCATAAGAAACATTATGGTGTAAATAATAATAATTATCCAGAAATGCAGGCTTCCAAGGAATTAAGGTTCTCGACAAATAACTTGAAAACTGTGAATTTAGCAACTAAGGACTTGCTTACGTGAGTGGTGATTTGACACCCACAAATGGCAGACTGTTAAGAGGGGCAAAGTTATTTGACGCAAACTTAAGGTCAAATCACACGGTAAGGACGCCGTTTAAACGAAATTTCATATTAATAATTTGCAGAGATCATAGGCACATAAGAATAGACAAAATGAGTCTTCAGTTTATTAGAATTACTTGCTTATGGTAATTTATCTTATAATGTTTACATAGTTTAATCTCGAGTTAACACACGAGATGGGATGTACTTAAGATAAGATTAATGTAACTGATTATTATCTAACTGCGTTGGCGCCACAAACTTCCGGGAACTATTTCTGCAATTTTTTTGTTAATCACTCATGTTTTTGCAGATTTTCCGACTTTTGACTGAATTGATGGCGTAATGTCAACTTGCATTAACTAATCTTTTACAGAGAGTTATGCAACCGAGGTTTGACTTGGATCGGTCAAAACTGATTTTTGAAAATATTTTTCCTGTCCTTTGCACAGCCTTTACCGGGTGTACAGAGAAGTTCCCTAGGGATGTGGGTCAAACCACTGGCGAAAATACTGCAGATAATAATCCAAGAACACGTGATTTAAAAATGAAGTTTACTCACCAATCCAACTAGCCTGATCATCCGTAATATGTATATAGGAGTCTGGTCGCTTCAGCTGCGGCAGTGACGTGGCCGAGAATCCAAAAGCCATGCCAGTATTGATAGTCCCCAAGTTGGCAATGAACGAGGCCATCACCTGCCTTAGGGCTTTGCCCCTTCCCTCCTTGCTTGCCTTGCCCGGGAGAGGCGTCTTGGTGATGGTAGCTGGGAGACCATTCTTGATGAATGGTATTGAGTCTTTCCTGGAACAAAGGAGGTGGATTGTTAAATCTTTGTAGTATTAAAATAATATGCTTATTGTTCACGAGACATGATGAGCAGTGTAAGGGTTATCAACTAGCGATAACGAGGCCTTTTCGACCTCTCTACTCACGTTAACCCTCAGAGGCCAATGTTTCTCAACATTTTATCAACAATATAAATAAAGATTAAAAACATATGCTTGTTTTTACAAAATAATTGCTATTTAATGAAGATATTTATACACCTTAATTACAATGATATTTTTGTGATAATTCATTACCCAGTAGTTTGTTTGTAAAGAGGAAATGCTTGATTTATCAATTATCGCTAATAATGTCGTCATCACATCTGCCTAGCCTTTTTCCAACTATGTTGGGGTCAGCTACCAGTGTAACCAGATTCGCTAAGTATTTATAAGAAGCGACTGCCTATCTGACCTCCTAAGACCAGTTACTCTGCCAGTACCCCTTGGTAAGACTGGTTATTAATAATTTCAATATATTTTATTCAAATCGATTCGCCGTTACTTTTTCTTAGACAGTAATTACAGGAGATAAATAATTACTAATGTATTTATGTACATTGAACTTGTGGGAAAGACATCGCTTTGCACACAGTATAAACATTGAATCTATTAGAAATAAATATATAAAATAAACTTTAACATAATAAACTGTCAGTGAGAAAAACAAATTCTGTCCTTTCATTACAGTTATATATACGGCTTTTATTTTAATCTTACCAGTTAGTTTAAAAGTTAGAGTGATAAAGAGGAAGATTTAAAAACAGAATTATTTTGCCATTTTTATCAAATTACCGTAGTAAAAGAAGTTTGAGAACAACTGAAAACTAATGCGTTAGATAACGTGTAACAAGACGAAGATAGATAAGAAATGAATGCTCGAGATATCATGATATCATTTGCATTTTGTTAGAAGTCACACTAAATTCAATTGACAATAAGTAAGATCAGTTGGGTTATCTCCAGTAGCTTGATGTGTGCAACTTTGTTTCTAACCAAAACATAATCACATATTGTCTTATGTTTGAATTACCCACTGTTTGATAACCTCATCCAGAAATGTATACTTGAATTGAAGCATTCATTCAATACAGGAAGCCAAGCTCAATAGTCAATTTTAGCGAGCCAGCTAGATATCTATGTAAATAAAAAAAAATTACGGCTGGAACGAGCTATAAATATTTATTTTGGAAGAAGTAAAAATAAAAATAACAACGAGCTGCAATTCCCTAATTATTATTGCCGAATAAAATAGTGACGCTAAGGGGCTTAATTGACTACATACCGAGCACCGCAGGGGTTAACAATGACGTCAAATCTAGAACAACTGTATTCTACCAACAAATATTTTATGATCTTTACGTATTACAGTATTAGATACACACTCATTTTCTCTAAAATAAACCTACTGAAATAGATTTGACATTTATTAAATGAACAATGTAGTGAAAGAATGTTACGTATTAACGTATTTATATTTTTTCCGCGATATAAATACATCTAAAGCGGACATTATAGAGTATGTGCGTCAGACGCTAAACTGAAGTTCGCCCAGAGTGCAGCTGCTGGAGTGGCGCCATAACATCAGTTACTGCCGGGGCTGCGGGATTGTTCGAAAGAGTTACCGCGGCCCTGGTAAAAAAACAAAAGACGTTCCTGGTGTGGATGCCAATGTGTTACCTGCACCTCGTGTTAGACAATAATTTCTGGCTACAAGACGTGGTGTTCCGTCGGGTAAGCGGCGTTTAACGCGGTCTGGATGGGTGAGCATCTTGTCATGACGTGTTCCTCTGAGTTTCAGAAGACACTTTAATAGGTTGGTCCAATCCCTGGGTAACCTCTTTGGTAGTTATCATCATGGCAGAAGTCAGACAACAAGTGTTATTAAGAGGTAGGTATCGGTTGCGAGGGTAAGTGGGTTCAGGAGCTCGGGAAGACAGTCATTAAGTAAAACCCTTATACTCAGCTGCATTTTCTTAGACTGGAAGCTGATCCCTATATAATTGGGAAAAGGCTAGGCAGATGATGACAGAAGCTAAGTACTTGATGCGTAAGAACGGTTACGAAATTCGTATATTTATAAGGTCACAAAAACAATATAAAATTGGTCATTATTATCACTCTATACTGCTACAGGAAAGTCATTAAACAGTCATAAATACTGTCATTGGTGATAACTGCATTTGTTCGATGTCGCTTGCTGCATATTGCACATGGCTTTGCATATGCATTGCTTGTAATGAGATAGCTCTGGTTTGAATAAAAGGTGGCCTTTTTAATGGAAGAAATATAGTATTTATTGAACACTAGTTACTTCTAATATGTATATTCTTCATCTTTTATTGTGGATTTCTATAACCGATTTATCCCGTGTTTTGAAATTAGAGTCTGGTAATGTGTATGAGGCCTTTCAATCTATTGATAAATAATATATACAAACAACTTTTTCACCGTTGGCTTATAATCTGTTGTCAATTATGTAATATAACTTTTCAGCCCAATTCTGATTAGATTAAAAACATAAAGCAATCGATTGTCCATAGCGATATTGCACCAAAATTAATTGTCCCTAAAATACATCAGTGAATTAAGGAAAAATAAAACGCCTAGACCTCTAGAATATCTAGAAGCAATCAATACCCGTGAGGTCGATTGCAACACTAAATAGTGATAATATCAATGCAATGTCACAACTTTGGGATGCTGAACACGACGACGAATACGTGTGAATGATCTTTTTTGTAAACACACAGAATCCTTACAGATATTACAGAACTCTGTCTGTATTGTATTGCGATTTATTCCAAAACTACCACATATTATAGTGTAGAGCCTAAGAAAGGACTTAGGTTTTTGAATGTGTTATTTTTACCGCCAATACTTTTTAACTTGGGTTTTAAAATTTAAATTTTTAAGCCTTTATCAAGTGTGTTTTTTTTTAATAATTTCAAAAGCATGCCTTCAGGCTAAGTGTAGGACATATCATACTTTTGTTAACACAAAATATTTACCCCGGTTTTGGCCGTGGCATACTAAATTATTTACTTTATTTACCACCTCGTCATATCGCTCCAGTTTCCGATGTCTAAGTAAATAAGCATATCACTTTAATAGTATAAGCAGAATATTTTATTACTTAAAACGCCAGTTTATTCATCTAAAAATGTAATCTTTCTAGCTCACTGAACGTTTTGACTTTTGCCGTATTTTAACGGTGAATATATCGGTTTTAAAGAGCTGCATTTTTAGGTTTCCGTACCCAAAGGGTAAAACGGGACTCTATTGTTTTCGCTCCTCTATCCGTCCATCCGTCTGTCACCAGACTTTATCTCATGAACCGTGATAGAAAGTTGAAATTTTCACAGATGATGTTTTTCTATTGCCGCTATAACAACAAATACTGAGAACTAGAATAAAATAAATATTTTGGTCATTTTATAAATAATGGTACGGAACCCTTCGTGCTCGAGTCCGACACGCACTTGGCCAGTTTTTTTATTCAAATGAAGAATTCAAAGTAACTTTTTTGTAGTCAAATGCATTCATAACTTATATAGATATGTTCTATTCACATTGTTCTGCCGACTTCAAAGGGCGGAAGCGACAAGACTGTCGAAACTGCTTCCAATTGTCCTAATTAACTCGTAATTAGTGCTTACCGGGGAATCCAAGACTTGGTTTGACGTCCTTTAAGAGACAAACGGTTCTAGGTCCGCTTTTAAACATTGATTTGGAAAACAGTGTCTAAATCAAATGAGAATATAAAACTAATAAATAACCTTCACCAGTAAATATGTAATGGAATCAGATACTCCCAATTTTCAGACAAATGACACAAAAATCTTTAAGACATAATCTAACTAACTAAGAACAACAAATTGAACATAACCTTCACCGAATGTTGCATAAAATCATCATCATCAGCTTAAATCATTGCCGTGAACAGGGAAGACACAACTGTCATCTAGAACTTCAGCAAATAAATAACATACCCGTATAACAAATATGTACATAAAAAACAAACAAAAAACCCAAAAAAAAACAATTGAACTCGACAAAATGTGAAACGAGTTGTTGTCGTGGGAACCTCCGTTGATGAAAACTCACCTTAAAAAGCTTATGTGAACAAATATAAAACTACGAACAATGAAGTTACTACCAAACAATCGGACAACACAGTCTGGACCATTGAAAACAAATCCCAAGAAAATCGCCAAGAAACTTACTCAGACATGGCACCGTAATTATTATCTTCGACATCAGAATCTGTCACCTGAGTGGGACTGGTCAATCTGCTCCTATAGGAGGTATGGGATTAAAAGAAATAATATACTAATTTGATATTGAAATATTTATTCTATACTTTAAATGGTACTTGGAAGCAATACGTCCGTCTAACAAGATCCCGTGACGCAGTGTGTGTAGAGTTAAATAAACAGTAGATTGTTCAGATAGAACAAAGAACAATGTTATCGAAAGTTAGGGGTATTAGTTTTTGCTTTATATAATCCAACACGCCCCCTCAAAAATTAATCCCTAACTTTTAGTCATTCGTTAGTTTACTATACAGTATCTAGTCTACAATTCAACATTACAAAGTGAATACTAACTTATAAATACGACGTAACATATTATACTTCCAAGTAAGGTCTGGGACAACTGTACAATAATGGTCCAACATTTGCTGCACAGGATCAGGGAAAACCCAGAAAAACCTGATCAGACCATTTCATAATGAAATTGTACTTAAATTAAAACTTATTCTATACCCAATCCTTTTCTCAGTCTTATAAAAGACACGACTGGTAAAGGTTTTGTCAACAAGTCTGCCAACTGGTTACCTGTGGAAATATAATTTAATTTTATTACATTTTTCTCAACTTGTTCTCTAGAGAAATGATATTTTATATCTATGTGTTTGGACCTTTTATGACTTGTTGGATTATTAGCTATGCTAATACATCCGTTATTATCTTCATATAAAATAATGGGCTTATTAATTTTTAAGTTTATGCTTTCTGCCAGAGACTTAAGCCATAATGCTTCTTTAACAGCTTCATATAAAGCCATATATTCGGATTCAGTAGACGAGACCGCTACTGATGTTTGTCTCTTTGTACACCATGTAATTGTATTTTGATCAAATAATTTAAACACATATCCAGTAGTGCTTTTCCTATCATTACAATCGTGGCCACCCCAATCTGAGTCGACATATCCACTTAGGATGTTATTGTAATTATTTCTTGTATATGTTAACTTCAAATCAATTGTGCCTTTGATATATCTTAAAACTCGCTTTAAGCATAACCACAATTCTTTATTGTTCTTATTTGTGTACCGACTTAAAATATTTACGCATGTACTTAAGTCCGGACGCGTACAAAGCATAATGTACATTAAACAACCGATCAGGTGACGGCATGGTGCGTCACACTTCTTATCAGCGTTAAGAGCTTCATAGTTTAATTTAAGCTCCATCGGTGTGTTTATAGGATTGCAATCACTCATATTAAATTTATTCAAAACGGTTTTAATGTAAGCACTTTGGTCTAAAGTAATTTTATCATGGTGTCTCTCTATTTTAATGCCCAAAAATAATTTGATATCGTGTAAGTCGGTCATTTCGAATTTAGTCATTAAATATGCTTTGAAATTATTCATTGTTTGCAAATCTGCACATGCTATAACCAAATCATCGACGTACAAGATTACGTAAATATTTTTAGAAATGTCTCCTTTACCTTTCATATATATACACCTATCTACTGGGGAGTTCTGAAAACCTATTTCTTTGAGACATTGTTCAAATGTTTCGTACCAACATCTAGCTGATTGTTTTAAGCCATAAAGAGCTTTGTTTAATTTGCATACGTAATTATCTTTACATTTTACACCTTCAGGAACTTTCATGTAGATTTCTTCCTTTAGTGTACCATTTAGAAATGCTGTTTTTACATCCATATGATGAATCAGTAAATTATATTGATTTGCGTAGCTAATTAAGAATCTAAAGCTTGCTATTCTAGCAACTGGTGCAAATGTTTCATTATAATCACTAAGATATTCTTGACTGAAACCTCTAGCGACAAGACGTGCCTTATATCTTGAAGGTTGACCTGAAACGTCATTTTTAATAGTGAATATCCATTTACAGTCTACAATATTTTTATTTGATGGTTTTGGTACTAATGTCCATGTATTATTTTTCTTAAGAGAATTGAGTTCTTCTCTGACTGCTTTTTCCCACTGATTCCTATCGTTCAGAGATTTAATTTCATTTAATGATTTTGGTATATTACTTGTGATGGATAACGCACTATAGACATCATAGTCATTTTCATTATATGATTTACGCGAACATGTTTTCAGTCTTTCACTTCTTCGTAAATTTAAAAATTCATCAGGTTTATCCTGATTTTTGTGTTTCAAACTACTCTCAGATTCATTTTCAGGTTCATTCGGTATTTCATGACTACCGATTTTTCGAATTTTACTTGTACTGCATTCATCAGATTGAGAGCTATCTGATTTAGGGCCAGAACTATGAGACTTATAAGACACTGATTTTGTTACGGAGTCATTATCAGTTTCGTCTTGGGAATATGTATTATTACTCCGTTCAGGTCGTAATGAAGGCCTAGATTCGATAAAATTAGTCTCATCAATTACAACGTCCCTTACAGTTTCATATTTTTCGAATTCTGTATTCCAAACTTTATAACCATTGGGTTCATAACCTACCAGTATTCCTTTCCACGACCTATTGTCAAATTTGTTTTTACTGGTTTTATTATGAACATATACAGTTGAACCGAAAACTCTGAGATTTTTAACGCTTGGTTTCCTATCATGCCACATCTCGTATGGTGTCTTTGATTGACTTAAAGCTTTCGTAGGCGTAATATTTATTAAATAAACTGCAGTTAAAACTGCATTTCCCCAAAAACGTTTTGATGCTTTAGTGCCATTTAACATAGCACGAGCTTTTTCTGTTATTGTGCGAACCATACGTTCTGCAACACCATTTAACTGTGGGGTCCTAGGAACTGTTAAATGATAGCTTATGCCTCTTTCTCTACAGTAGTTTTTCATTTCGGTGGATAAGTATTCACCACCGTTATCACTATAAAGATTTACTACTTTGAAATTGAATTTAGCCTCACTTTTAGCGACATAGTCTTTAAAAGCTGTAAACACTTCTGATTTGTAAGTTAACATATACACCACACAATAATGTGTGTATTCATCAACAAATAAAACAAAATAATTTCTGTTATCTATTGTTGGAGGTGTTATAGGACCACAAACATCTGAATGCACAATAAACAGAGGGCGTTTAATGTAACTTTTGTCTTTAACTTTATTAAAAGGCAGGCGAGTCTGCTTCCCATTTATGCATGCTTCACACAACTTATCATTTGGAGTTACGGTATTTATTTCATCTAAGTCATCAATCATATTATGACATTTTAACTGCAGGAATTTAGTTTTACTTATATGTCCTAGGCGTTGATGCCATAATTCATATTTATTTTCATTAACATAACATGCTTGGGAAGCGGATTCCCCTTTTATTACTGGTATTTTAAACTCTAGAACTATAAGATTATTCAATGTCTTACCTTTCATGATGATTTTACCTTCCTTTGTAATTTGTGTGCCTTTGTCATCAAATATTATGGTGAATCCTGCTTGCTGCATCTTTGATACCGATATTAAATTATATGGTACTTCGGCACAGAACAATACATTTGTAAGTATTCCTTGCACTCCTGTTTGACTGATAAGATTTATGTTTCCCCTTTTAGTTGCTGAAATAAATGTATTGTTTTTAGCTACTGAAATTTTTAAAGGAGGATTTAAACATTCAAACGATGTGAAGAGATCATCTCTATTTGTGATGTGATCAGACGCTCCTGAATCTAATAGGAATTTAATTGTCGAGTGGTCTTTTTTATAATGGTATGCGCTTGTCATGAACGCAAATCCTGAAAAAGAAGAATTCGAGGTCGTTCCCTCTTGCAGGGCAATAGTTTGGACTTGTCTTGTCCTTTCTGGGGCATTGTTTTGTATATTTGTCTGTCTTTTGAAATAGAAACAATCCTGTTTCTTGTGTCCTTTGCGTCCACAGTAATGACATTTCACAAATTTTTGTTTGTTTGTTTTCTTGAATGTTGTATTCTTCAAATAGTTTTGTTTTGTGCGATTGTATCTGTTTTTATTATATTTTTCTTCAACATGGAGTATCTTTAAACTGGTATCACGACTCTCGTTTTTTAATTTTACTTCGTGATCTAATAGTCTAGTTTTTACAAAACCGAGAGTGATATTTTCTTCAGATAGTGTCTCAATTGCAGTGATAACGCCATCATATGTATTCGGGAGAGTAAGTAATAAATGAGCTACTTTGTCCGTTTCCTCTAATTTAGCTCCAGCAGCTGATAATTCTGTCAGCAGATCGTCAAATGTTGAGAAGTGTTTGATCAAGGGTATATCGGCTTTTAATTTTAATCCCAATAATTGTTTTCTCAGCGCTAATTGAGTTGCTACACTTTTCCTTTCATAGATCGCGTCAAAATGTTTAAAAACTGCTTGAGCAGTCCCATTTTCATTAATATAATTAAGATATGAGTCCGCCAAATATTCGACTATAATACTTTTGGCTGCCTTATTATTCTTTTCCCACTCAGCGGATCGCGTTCCAGGAATTTCTTCGTCAATAACACTGAGCAAGTTTAACTCTGAAAGCAGTGTACGAATTCTAAATTTCCATACACTGTACTTTTCTCCATTAAAAGGCTTAATGTTTCTTTTCACTTTTTCCATTGTCACAACTTTATTTTTATTTACAACTATGCACTTTACTGTCACTACGCACTACTGAATGTTCTCACTACTAAATGTCCTTTTTTCGCACTGGGCCCATAACCTATAGGAGGTATGGGATTAAAAGAAATAATATACTAATTTGATATTGAAATATTTATTCTATACTTTAAATGGTACTTGGAAGCAATACGTCCGTCTAACAAGATCCCGTGACGCAGTGTGTGTAGAGTTAAATAAACAGTAGATTGTTCAGATAGAACAAAGAACAATGTTATCGAAAGTTAGGGGTATTAGTTTTTGCTTTATATAATCCAACAGCTCCTAGGTAAAAAATATTCATGAATTTATGGAATAAAATTAATAAAACATCTCCCTTCATAGCTTCTTCAACTAAACTTCAACCTAAGAAATAACCTATGCGCTATAGTAGTATTACGTATAGTTATCGGCACCAATCTTGAGCTCTGACCTACATCTGCGCAGAAGTGATTTATTAGCAAGGAACTAACCCCGAGTGACGGCTATGACGCGATGCACTGCGGGCCAATCACCACTTTAGCCCGCCCCCGCGCCTCACTTCATAGCACAAAAGGGACCCAATAAATTACTTCTGCGCAGGTGAAGGTCAGAGCTCAAGATTCGTGCCGATAACTATAGCAACAAAATTCATCCACCCCTGTTAAATCAAATCTTACATCACCGAGGTATTCGTTTTCAAAAATAAAATCACGATAAATTCTTCCATTCCTCCAAAAAAAAGCGTTAACGTCAGGAATTTCAAATGTTGGTTGCCAAGACCCTGGTAGTACATTGGCGCAAATCATACGAATCGTAACCAGGCATGTTTGTTTATTTACCAAGTGTTAATGTGTTGCCGCACGAAATCGAATCACACGACCGTTTTGTTGTACACCCACGTGATAATAAAGCATATTTGCATAAGATATTATGCTCCATATAAGCTTCCATTATTAATTGGAGTGACGAGTACATGACGAGAGGGACACACAAGTATTTTGCATGACATTACACAAGGTTTTTCCTATTCGACGAACCTTTCCGCTTACACCAATTTAGACCATTTAAACGCAGGATATGTGTCGATTGCTATTCTACGAATATAAATGCAGTTCATGCAACTAGCGAATGAGTGAGGGATGGTATCAATGCACAATATCAGTCACAAATAGGTACTTCAAAAGAAGTCTTTGCAAGATTGTTTCAAGAGAAGAATTTGCACTAATGCCTTGATGTTACATAAGATACAAGAAGAATCAAATGTGAATCAAATAAAGCGACGATTATATACATTTCTTTCCCATAATCTCTTGAACAAGGCCAGAAATGGCAAGTTCATTACAAGATAATGTACCACTATTTATCTAACAATACGAAGCAGTCAAATGCGTCACCGCTATCTGTCATGCGACAGTTATCTTGCTCAAACAGTCTGTAGTCTTCTATTTAATTACTTCTAAAACACTTTCGTTATTTTCTCTGGTTTTGTGACTGTCACGTGTTTTGATGCGTGTTCTTATATAAACTTTTTTGTTGGCTTCAATTAATTGAGATATTTTTCTACTTTTAGTTTCTTCTCTCTAATCATCGTCTCTTATGATTGGGACTAGGAACTAAGGTATACATAATTTGCTCACTCATCCATTCCTTAACATTTATCAACGACCAAAACTATAACTTTGATTTCTTTAGCATGGATATTTATCCTCAGAGTGAGCCAGTGATCAATACGAGGCTTCTGATTGAACCTTTCAAAAAAATATAAGAAGCTGTATTAGCAACGTAAATTCAATAATACTGCCATCAGAGTAGGAGCTACACATGTCCTTTCCAACTCTTCAAACCGCTACAATGAAGGGCATGAATATTTTCCAAACCTTGTTAATGTCAAATGGGTAGTCACCCCGTCAAGGCCTGCTGACCACACTTCACTCAAACCCCTTTGTATCATGTGGCTAACAAAAATAAAGCTATCGTATGACATTGACATCACGCCCAATGATTACGTGGAAAAATAAATAAAGTTTGAACAAACAGTGGAATTCAATATTTGAGGGTGCAGTCGTGGATAAAAAAGCAGCTGTAAATAACACTGAACGCTGAGTGACTGAACTAGAAGGTCGTTTTCGTAACGCTTCTGCAAATTCTGAAGGTCCTACAGTTTTCTAATGGGATATGTCACGATTTTTCTTATTTCTGCTTGGGAAGTTTATATCGGATGCGGTACAAAGTACGACGGAACGACATAATATTTAAAAGATACTTCAAGCTTCTCAATATTACCAAAAAAATATACATGACAAATAAGGAACTTTTAAGAATAGTTAAATAATGGACAAGCGAGTAATCTATATTAGTCATCATAGTAATCTTAATAAAGGGTTGCCCCTTTATCGTAAATGGTTACGATGATTGAACTCCAAAGTCCCATACCTGCACATGGAAAACCTTAAACTGCAGTAGCTTTAGGAACGAAGCTTATAAGAGCTTGCACCCCAAAGACTTGCACTTGAAAACGTGGGTCCTAAAATAGCACTAATACGTCGGCACTTCATGAATTCAAGCAATTCACGTGCGGAACCGATATGCAAGTGCATGCCAAGATTTAAGCCGTTGACGATTGCTGCATTTGTGCTGCACTTTGTTGTACAAACAGTGAATTTATTGAGAGGAACCAAGAAGGAAGAATGATTCGACAAAGTTTCGGGACAAAAGATGTTTGTATTTCAAGCATATACAATAGTTGATTCTACAAAATTACCGTGATAATTTTATTTGCTTTCATTTTTCGTTTGTTTATATTGAAATCACAAGGTAACTTAAACTGTAGGCAAAACAATTATAAGATATGGAATATATCAAAGGTAATTGACGTCAAAACAAACCAGATTATCATTATCACAGTGCACGAGAAAATACAAACATAATATTAAATTGCCGCGATACTAATTGTGCATATAAATCTAGACACACGGCAGTGTGTCCGCCAAGTTCGAGCAAAAAAGGCGACACACCGGCCGTGGGTTATATTACACGAACCATTTCGGGCCAAATTCGACCCCCCTGTAACTCAAAATCTATTTTATTTACGCATATCAAATTTCTAGTATCTGTTGAGACCCCCTCACTTATCTAAAATACAAAATTTCATTAATATACCTATTGTAGGTCTTGAGATATTGACGTCAGAAAATCGCTATTTTTACTATACACTGATTCACTTATTCACTGACTCACTCATCAAAAACCTAGACCACTTCCAATGGTCGTATTGACTTGAAATTTGGCATGGAGGTAGGTCTTTATGTCAAGGTAAAGGGAAAAATCTGAAAATGGCCAAGTGTGAGTCGGTTTCAAAATAATGAAGGTGTTTTATACCCGGTGTAAATTTATACCCCTAAGGAACTAAAACGAACTAAATTTATCTATATTTATATAATATATCTTCGAATGGTACAAAGGTTTGTATTTAGTCAAAGTAAAGTAAAAATCTGAAAACGGCCAAGTGTGAATCACTTTCGAAAATAACGAATGTGTAACTTTGATCCACGAACATAATATATGATAACATGTCTTGTCAGTCAGTTGGTAAATCTAGACATAGTTAATCTAGTTCATTTCTTTGTAAGAAACATAGTGCATATTAAAAAATCTAAAAGATAGTATAAATGAGACATTTCTTTAACTAACTTCATCATAAGAAAAAAATAAAATAAACAACCTTACAAAAATAAATGAAATCCCACCCAAAACAAAAATGTGAAAGACTGCCAAGTTCGATAATATGGGAATGCTTCGCCTATAAAAGAAGTGAGATCTGAATAAGTACCAAGTTCCATACACATACCTCAGTTAAAAATAGTTACTTTTTAATGATGATTACTTGGCAAGTTTTAATAGAAAATTAAATACTTGATTCATTGCGTTTAGTAGGTTTATAACAAGGTGTATGAAAACTTGCCAAGTAACATCATTAAAAAGTAACTATTTTTAACTGAGGTATGTGTATGGAACTTGGTACTTATTCAGATCTCACTTCTTTTATAGGCGAAGCATTCCCATATTATCGAACTTGGCAGTCTTTCACATTTTTGTTTTGGGTGGGATAAGACATACCAGTCTATAAGAATGGACTCATCGATACATATGGTAATATGATGGTCATTAAACCTATTTAATGTAAGTACGAGTAACTAATAAGCATTTGAAATATTTAAATCTGTTCATAGATAGCCAATTGAACTTGATTGTTCATATGTCAAATGATTGGGTGTTAATGATTTAGCGTACGCGACATGACAAGAGCCGAATCTATATTTTATTACCATGTCGGTGTTTATCGTTAAACAGTCTATGATACTCTCAAGGGAACATAAAGAGTGACTGATATTCTAGTTCCTAGACTGAATTCATAAAAATATTAGTCTCGGTTTCTATATAAATGCACGTACTAAGTTCTTACTAAAAATAGCAAAGTGCTCGTCGTCAAAGCGGACGCTAGAGACGATTGCCAAAACTACGGATTACGACGTAAATACTGAGAATTGTAATGGCTGGGATAAAAAGAATATTGCCGGGGTTGTAGGATTGTCCGAAAGAGTTATCCCGACCCTGGAACACGTAGGATACCAGAGAAAATATGAATAAGTTCAGTCAGCAAGCGTCTGTCACTCTTTTCAGCTTCACACAATGGGAGGGAACATTAATTTGATTAATACTCAAAACAAGTCATGTCAAGAATGTATAGATATAAAAACTTAATTATACAGTTCGATGACAATCGTAGTAAAATGGTGGATGGTAAAAGAAAATCCACAAGTTAAGGTCCTGGCTATTGCTAAAGATTGAAATCAACTAAAACAAAACACAACCATCACCCAACATGATTCTATTCTATTATTCAATAATCTTTAGTCAATGTCATATATCTTTATTTTTATTTATCGCGATAAATAAAACCGATTATGCGCATACACAGTATATAATAGTGTGGGACTTGTATATTGTCACGTGTGTATTACAATAATCCTTATGTATACAATACAAGCGGGTCTAAAGTAAATACATAATATATTAGCTACAAGATTACGTATAATATGAAACTGGAGGGCTTCCAATAAACTAGGTTTGGTTATTTGTGATTTTATGAATCAACATACATATTTATTAATAGCCCTATACCCTATATAAGCGGAGCCTAATAAAATAAAAACTTGTATATTCTGAATTTGATGCTTATTTGTGTCTGTCTGCTAAATTATTTTTATCTATCATCATTTCCCTGTCCGTATCCCAATGCATTATTTTGGGTCGTTCTCTACCTTCCCTACCTTTCTATAAGACGTCATCAACCAATTACCTTTATCAACATTATATTTATCTAGAAAAACATCATCAATAGGTATATACATAAACAATTAATACTATTGAGCTGCACCGCAGTGCGGGCATTAATCATTGAACAGATTAATTTATATGCTAATTATACTTATCAAAAAACGCAATCAGCGACACAGATTTTTTTACAAACCAAAATTATGCGACAAAGGTGACTTTAACATGATGTTAACACGTTTGTTTGATAAGATATGTGAAATTGATAAAAATATTAGTGTGTTTAAAAGAGTATGTTACTGTTTTATAACCGAGCATAGAGGGAACACTCAAGAGGCATGGTGCAACCGAATGTTGATGATATCTGCTTAACCGATATCAATTGTAATGGTGTTAGGATAACACGATAATGGTTTATTGAGTTCTACTACATATTATTTGGGCACACATACCTACATAGTTTTAATTACACTCAGATGACTAAAAGTCATAAGCCCAAAGGTTCTCTAATTCTTTCGAGTTATTCCTATGCATCATCTCAAATATTGGAAAGAAGAAGTAAATATTCTAGACCTTGACACGGCTTTGTACCGACGATCAAAGTTTATTCCCCATTTTAGCTTTTGAAAGCTTTGTAGTGTTATGGGAGTCATCCAACTATTAATGTCTTCCTGTGGATTGCCGCCAAGTAAATGTGACTTCGCGTAGTTTCTAGGCCAGAACTCTTTCTGAAATAAGTTGAAAACTTTTTGGTGCAAAATTTCCAAGTAGGTAGGTAGGTACTGGTTACCGTATGAGCTCTGAAAATGTCAGATGCCATTAAGTTTTTTTTTCTTTATTTTCTTTTTATTTGGTTTTATGGCTATGCTTGAAGTTTTTTTTCTGATAAAATGGACAGTATTAAATAAAAAACTAATTTTAATTTCTTTTTTGTAATAACCTTTTTTGATTATGGGTAACAAAGGAGATTTAAAACCTTCTACATCATATTTTTTACATCGTATTGTGTTAAAAAAAAAATTTAACCCATTAATTTATTTAAATTAACTGAAATATTTACATTACTTTTAAAAATAGTAAAATTATATATCTAACTTATTACCCACTATGTACACTTCCTATAAATATGTATTATTAATTAAGCTTTAACCGCGTAAAAATCAGTTTTTATTCGAAAACAAACATTTTGGCATGCCTAATTTCGTATAACGTTTGGCACTGCGTTTCATTTCTCATTATCGGTACCACACGTCATTCTGAAGATTTGTTGGCTACGTAAATATCTGAAATAACTTTGCCACACCCACTTTGGTTATATAAGTCCAGTCTCGTGTTTCGTCTCCTTCGGTACAAACATTGTTCCAACATGCCCAATGTTTCAACCAACCCCAACCTTAGATATGACCAATGCAATGTTTGTAGCCTTCCTGAAATAGTGCAATTTATTTGAACCAATATTGTCCAAGATGTTTGGTCCAACATGAATGTGTTGGAGACATTATTTTTGCAAACTTTTTTTGACAGTGAAAAGAAAAAAATGACGTAGTTTTTTGGCTCTGGTTCAGTCTAGTTTTATTTTGTGCCAATGATGAATAAATCAGGAGCCATTTATTTATCTGTTCTGTAATTGTATTTAGATTATTATATTTATACTTATGTAAGGGAAATGTTGTTAAGCTAAATGCAACTGACGATTCAAACTGCAATTCTATTGTTTGTAAGAAAAACGATAGTTTTTATAGAAAATACATTATTTTATGTTCACATTATTTAACAGCTAAGCGCTGTTTGTTCACAAAATATAAAATAAGTATGTGACTAGAATATTTTAGGATACATCGCTCATATTAAGGAACTCATATTCATGCTAAGTATGATTGTAATTTAATGTGTATTGATTTTCTTTTCAAATGTATTGTAAGTGCGTTATAAATGACCCTAACAATTGATATATTTCACTAATCTATTAGTAAGTTTTATTTCAGTTTGGTATCTTTTTCATTTTAGAGAAAAAAGTTCTTGGCACAGAAGGATGACGACAAAATGATATCATAAGCCAAGATCGTCGAGATCTTTTTTTCCCTTGAAAGTTCGAAGGTTTGAAGGTTTCCTGAAACCCCAAAAATTGAATTTGCTATCAAAACGTTGCTACAAACAAACACTGGACACGAGACGACCGCATGAAAACAAAACATAAATAAACTCCTCATTTTGGCGTTTGGCAACACCACAGGGAACGAACTTCATAGGATAAGGAATTGGCGCGAATTTGCACAAGCTTGCGTGATTCTTGCGAAAGGTTTATGTAGGTATTTCAGTAGAGATTATGGAAATATAGGTACCTATTTATATACACAGTTGCAGTACGAAAACGTCTAGGAAAATTTTGAAACACGTGACTATCTTACTGTACTAAATACTGAGATATTCGTGCAAGGTCAACAGCCCTGTAATGTCATTTCTAAAAACGTTTTGTTCCTACGATAGAAACGTCACAGCCAACAAATTAATTTGAATGAATTGAGGGACGAAGCCTTTGACCCGTTTAATTAATTTTATACTATTTTTGCAGCCAATCTTGGCTTGTAACAGGCGAGCCAACAATCGGTGATGCAATAAGCCCTTTGGGAATGTATTACCTACGCTTTTCGTTACAAAGTAGTTTACTGATATTTACATTTCTTGAATTATTAAATTCAAATGAAAAACCAATACTAAAATTGTTTTACGTTTTCTTGACTTTTCTTCCTTCTGTAATTTCATTGCGCTTTTCATGTCATCTTAAATTTGAGTATTTAAGAAGCTGTAAGCTGTCTTCCCTTCATATCATTCAAATCTATACATGATCTTTGATATCGTTTGATAAAAATAAAAAAGGTTTTTATTTGGCTTTGAATGACACAAAGGGATAAAGTCGGATGATGATAAGTATAACACGCAGCCTAACAATATCATCAAAATACTTTATCTTATGAGTTTTCTATAAGCCAAAAGTTATGACGCCATTGCCAAACCCCTATCGGCGAGACCACTTGAGCACATTTAATAACTCTTCGATTAATCAAGCGACAACCATCTATCGATTGCATAGAGGTATTATGTATTACTAGGTAATCATTTACCGCACTTGTACTTAATACTGGTAACACTGTCTGTAGTGATTAATCATGTTTACCGACGAGAACTGTTAGAAGATAGCGATAATAGATCGGTATGGTGTAGTAAAATTAGCTTTGGGTGGTATTCCATCATATTTTATCGCTGATTTGGAATTTTGGCGTAGTCTTTTAATACGTCGCATTTTTTTTATAAATTAATGTTTGATGTTTCATAATTAAAGAATTCCCAACTCGAAAACACAAAATTCCCTTTTCTCTACTTCTATGCTATTAAAATAAAGCTAGATCATTCTTCATTTGTTTGTTCTAAAACTACCCAAAGGCTCCGGAACTACTGATTCGATTTTAAAATTATAAATAAGTTATATTTTATGGGAACAGGGCAGGAGGAAGAAGATTTTATCCGGATACGGACAGACGTTCAGAACTTTAAAACCATTTAAAAATGCAATTAATAACATCGGAAGAAAAACCTACAGTAAAATCTAGATTCCAACACAAAACCCACACAACAAAGTTCCAGTTGACATACACATTAATAACACGTTAGTTCACATTCTCACTACCCACATTGAGGTTTTTTGTCCAGAACACGTGATGGTGTAACTCAACGCCGGGGCTTTGGTGCCAAGAGTGCAAGGTGAAGGGTGATGGCAGCCAGCCAGATCTCATTCAGATGGAACACGTGAGCCGGTCGACAACCTGAATCATTTCCTATGTGAATTAAGGTATTTTTTAAAGGGTTTTTAGGCTGTGAAAGGTTCTTTGTGTGATGTTAGATGTTCTGTGATTATAGTTCGGCCATTCAGAGAATGCGTTCCTGACACGTCGCGATTGAACTGACGACGTAATAACATTCATTGATTATTGATATAATAATGTTGTTTTAATGCTCCTCAATTGTTAAAACGGTAAACAACCAGCAAAAATATTTTTATCGTAACTGCAACGCCATTGCAAAGTTACGTTTTTTTTTTAAAATATTATATAAAGTTCGATCTATCTTAAGCTGAATGGATCTAAAAAAATGTGGTGTTATCTAATACCCTACGATTTTATACATGGATAGTTTAGATAATAATAATAAGTGTACCTACTATAAAAAAATACAAAAAAATATACCTATTAATATTCAGTTACAGATACCTATTAATATTCAGGCTACAGATACCTATTAATATTCAGTTTAGTAAAAAGAAAGTCCAATAAAACAGTTATACTTCGGCCGTTCAGAGAATGCGTTCCTGACACCTATCAGTTAGTCACGACTAGTGATGGGCACAACATAACACTGAGTTCGTTACCGTTCCTTCAAAATGAACCGCCGCATTATTTTAAGATTATTTTCGTTTTAAATTGGCGGAATCATTTGTTTTATATTTTAGTTATTTAAGTGGAAACCAAAAAAAGGTAATATTCATATAATAAAATTGTTTTATTTATTCTTTGTTACAAGTACATTGAATTGAATGTGCGAACAGAATATTAATCAGACTCCGATTTGCTTGAGGAGGTGGTGTCTTCATCATCATCTTCGCCTACATGTATAATTATATTATTATCAATAACATAATCAATCCTGATATCTCGGTCTAACAAAAGCCGGGTAATCAAATAAAAACAGATCGAAAACACTTGAAAAACGTGGTCTATGCGCACGAAACGACAACGGACGACTGTTTTAGCGTCACAAAATGGCGGCCCATAACGCCATTTGGGGTTACCATTTTTAATCTAAGTATAAAAATGCGGTTTGGTCATAGTTTTATTTTTATATTTCATAAAAGTTATAATTAAGTCTTATAGTCCATTATTTTCCAATTCTTAAAAAGAAAATCAAAACGTATTATTTTATATTATAACTGTATAAGAACAGATTACGATACTTGCCTGTTATTTTTAGCACAGCACTACAAAATATAAACCGCTGACATAACCTTGTAATAGCGCAGTATAGATTTAGAAAAATATTGTTTACCAAGTTATTTGACACTCAGTTTGGCACAAAATTATAACATTCATTGATTATTGATATAATAATGTTGTTTTAATGCTCCTCAATTGTTAAAACGGTAAACAACCAGCAAAAATATTTTTATCGTAACTGCAACGCCATTGCAAAGTTACGTCGTCAGTTCAATCGCGACGTGTCAGGAACGCATTCTCTGAATGGCCGAACTATAATTCACAGACTTGATTGAATCATAATTATTAATCAATAAACACTAAAGGTCATTGACTTCTTATCACGCCCTTCACCTCTCAGTGCACTTCGAATGCTAATTACATATATTAATAACAATAACATTCAAAAAGGGAATTTATATCTATATGGAGTCAAACTGCTAAACTGATTAAAGTAAAATATTCTAAAACCGTGATATGGCTTCAAAGAAAAGTGATTTTACAATGTGAAGAAAATTATACATGGATTGAGATCACGTGTTTAACATGCAATAAACCTTAATTATAAGCAAATGAGTAGATAATCTAAATATCTAATTAAGCGTTACTCATCTCGTTAATATCATTAATTAAAATTATCTGATCTCTTTTACTAGCAGAACTGTAAATACATTAGGTATTGAATTTTCTAGATGAGAAATTCTTAGTACAACCACAATAATTTATCACTATTTATTTTCCTTTTTGTTGCATTTAGGAGACACAATAAAAGTACTAAAATTGATAGAAACCAAATTAGGATGCCATTTGGTTTAATTTTATCTCTAGCAGTAGTAATAAGTAAGTAAAAAGTCGGTAAAATACTCATCAAAATATTCTTCGACAGTAACAACTTGAGATAATGTTTAACTCAAATAACCGTAATTCCATAGATAACTACACAGTTTTATTTATTTGATTATAACATTTTTATCTTTACGTCAACCTGTAAAATGTGTGAACAAACATACAAACATTATGTAGGTACCTATGTACCGTGTCCCACCCGACGCGTACAAATAACAATGATAACAAATTATTATGTTTTAAGCCATCATGTAACATCATAGGTGAGGTATTTTTTGAAAACGCTCCAAAGCTCTTTTATTAAAACTTTTGTTTAAAAGCACTCATCAATAATGCAAACATTTTGTTAATTTGTTTATCTTAACTTTCAGATATCAATCTTTCCACACTAAGAATGTCATAAAGTGAAAATTTTCTTTAAAACTTTCTGCCTAATTCTCATAATACATTTTTATGCCTCTAATATTTTGTTTTCGAATATTTTTGCAAAAGGCAAACATGTCCATTGTCCTTACTTACTGTGTAATAACTTGAGAATAGCTAGACTAATTTTCATGGTTTTAGAATTAAAATTTGCTAGATCCCCAATTGCAGAATCAATATTTAAAACACTGTAACGCTAACAGTAACATCGTAAGTAAGTTTAATAATAATAAGTTTATTGATCCACAGTTACATTAATGAGTCACTTTTTTAAAATTAAAGTAAATTATTACAAATGTTCGCTGTAACTTCTCTATGGGAGACATTTTCATAGGTTCTGTGGTCCCCAAACTAGGCGCTGCCTGTATCTTGGGGACCTAAAAACTAAGTATACACCGATGCAGGGTAAAAGCTTATTACTAATATTATTTTTAACAAACGAATTGTACCGCATAGACATATGAAATGACAGCAATGTTTATCGTATCCTGCGCATAGCGAATACGGTCACAAACGGCTGTTTTATTTAAGTGATAATGGTTGATAATGAAACTATTTGCAGTACCATTGCACTACATATAACGTGCTCAATAATACTATTATCTATGTATGCAAGTAAATGGAGTAAATAATGAAGTACAAAAATACTTTTGTGTATACTCATTAAGGTTTGCTATAACAGGTTGTTTTTTACAATTCATGTAAGTATCAACTAGCCGTTTTCCCGCGATTTCACACGCGTCTCGTGGGAACTACTGCTCGTACCGGTATAAAATATAGCTATGTTACTCGGAAAGGATGCAGCTTTCCAACAGTGATAGAATTCTTCAATATAGGTTCAATAGATCCAGAGATTTTATTTCTAAACCATCACAAACTACACCTCTAATTACCAGTTTAGCTTAATTTAAGACTAGTGTCATCTGCAATATCTTAAGAAACATTCTAACTCGTATACCTAATAGTTTACCTAAATTATCACTCGGCATTTAACTAAATGGCGTCGTGTTTTCGTAATTTTTAGTCCACAAATGTAGTTTCGGAATGTAGTAACGGATCATGCGTGTATTGGAACGTTCGTCGTGCTCGCTTACCTACTTAGATAACGGGGCTAACTATTAGGAATTAGACAGACACTAATAGATGAAATTATTTTAATTTTATTCGCTGTTTCAAAAGAAAAATCGTTGAAATTCTTTCTGATATTATTAGCAGTTTAATAATAGCTTATATGTTTTATTTTCTACAAAAATATGTCACAGAAATCACTATGTTAAATATTTATTTGTGTCGTATTTTTTAAAGCACATTTATCGAGACATAATGTATATTTCACAGAATGAAATAATGGATATACCTACGTTGAAAATTGCCCATTATAGGTAAAATGAATGTAGGTACATAATTAGAAGGGCATTAATGTATAAAGTAGCTACACGTGAACATATTTACAAGTCGTCTTCGGTAAATATATTATCTACATAGGTATGTAGACACATATAGCTGAGTTATCATCTCAGAAGATACGCGACATTTACACTACTTTGTTCCCTACCCGCATAATGGTATTAGAATCAAAACATAGAAATACCCTATTATTTAAATAAATATAATAGTAAAATATGGCAATGAAATTTCATGTGATATTCCTGTGATTCTATTTATAATTATCTGAAGACTATGTAAAATTATTCTGATGAATTCAAACTGTGCTTAAAAATCAAGAAAAGGGGATAGACGACGATATTTCTAGACCTTTGTCAATCTGAGACAAACCGCAGGAATCTGTTGTTTATCTAAGTTCCTTGCACCGGCTAAGCACGTTTTGTATCATTTTAATAAATAATTCTTAAATAAACAACACACAATTTTAAGTAGGTGCAAGTTCATTGAGCTCATCATCATTAGCATCAAAACTTCTACTTACTTTTCATCCGCCATTATGATAAAATTGCACTTTTACTAAAAAAAAATAAAGTACTTATGTGTACACAATATCACAGGGAATAATTTCACTTATTAATTACTATCACATTATTTATGACCGAAACTTTAAAATCACTATTCGAGTTTAGTCTCGATCGATTTCCCGCGCATGTTAATTTGACATACGCGTCTGCGCTGCCCAGCGTTTGCGCGGCAACTGACAAGAAATGCGATTTTCCCGCGATTTATGATTATTTTGTTCACGCGACAAAGCTCGCCGGTTGACGCGATCTTTAATTAACACTGCTGACTGAAACCTTTGTGGTGTTTACCTACGCACGGAGACACTGATGAAAGAACAGAGCGTAGAACCGGACAAGGTTTTCAGGACGTCACGAAAACTTAAAAAAACGCGTTACATTTTCTTTTCAAGGAAATTATGGTATCAGTAATATGTAATTTAATTGTTTACATCGATATCTTAGCCACAGAGATCATCATATTGTCATGTGCGATCAAAGAACCGTTCAAAAGTATTTTTTTTTATAAATATATAAATTTTAAATAATCTAAACGTAATAAATACTCATCTAAAACTACAAACAAAAACCAATTATTAACCAAAAACATTTTAGTCTCAAAGTATTCGTGCGTATGTCGAACAATCGGTTTTCCAAAGTATTTTCATTGCTACGGCGTAGCACTATTATTAATAGAACCTTGACCGTAGCACTGACGAATATTGTAGTATGTGATGCCTACATTAAATAATTTATTATGATCACCGTAGCCAAGCTTTCATGAAATTAAAGAAGTTTCGAGACTGTTTTAATATTAATGTTGTTTTCAAACAGTAAATATGATACTACAAACAAACATATCTTTTACAAATATCGACGTCATTAATGGATAAAATTCTCTTGAACTTTTAGATATCGGGTTCGTTTACAAGCTGGAACTTTCGTGTGTAAATTAACTTATTTATTTCCTAGACAAAACATAACGTATTTGCCAACTTTTATCACAATTAGCATTCAAGTTATTTACTATTTAGTATGTTAAACAAAGTAGCGTTTAATAGTTTTGTTTACCTCGTAACGATGGCCGATTGGCAATAAAATGCATACGGCATTCCTTTAATTCTTAAAGGTAAATGTCAAAGGGTACACAGTATTGTGACGTTAGAAGTAAGTATTTATAGAATATAGCTAGTACTCTATATGTTACTTCCAAACTCCTTTACAGGGCGTGATTAATTCGGTGCGTTCGAATACACGGCTTCCCTAGGATCCGATTCGTAAGATATGCGTTTACCAGTACCATGAACTTCAAGGTAAGGCCTACAGCTTCCAACCTCTAATTGTATAAACCTTATTTACATTGTTACAAGCTGGTTGACAGGCAAAGGCTGTATAGTTGTTAAATATTGACCAGACACCACGACTTAAGGTGCTTCTACACGATGCATATAGCTGGAGCAAGTTAACATGCGCAAGTGACCCGCGCGCACGCAACAGAGCACGCGGGTGGGTATTTTGTTTTGGTACATGCTTGAGTCGCTAGATCCGCGCGTTTTTAAAATGCATGTAGCCTGCTCTTGTGCCTCAATATGCGCAAGCTTCTTGCACCATGTAATTGCACCCTTAATAACAACTTAAGTATCACTACCTAATCATTTCACTTGAATGCACAAAGATCAGATCAGACGTGTCGTGAAATTCGCGGAATATTTATATACTTGTACTCTAAATTAACAAGTCGGTGATCAACAAGTGATGAGAGCAAATATTATGTGTAAGTTAAAATAGTTCGTCTCTCGATCATGTGAACAATATTTACACAGACTAGGTACAAACAGTTGGCGACAACTTGTAGTGAGAAAAACAAAATGTTAGGATCCTAGTATTTTCCTCGGCATGAAGGAACAATTTTCTGCACGCGGTTGGAAAATAGTCTTGTTGGTAAATATTCCTCAAGTAGTTAAGACTGTCTGTGTTGAAATGAATCAGTTCAATAGATTTGGCATGATAGCTGGATAAAAAGACAAAGTATCATATTAATAAGCATCATGGTTCATAACAAATCGTCATTGTTAACACCATAGTCAGCCATCGAAGTCAATTGCTGAACCCATCCCATGAAATGCCAAGTTACTGTCTAACCGCACTGTACGTCAATCATCATCAAATAAGTAACACAAACATCAGAGCATCTCGAAATAGTAAGTAGATAGATTGTCACATTACTTTGAGCTTACCATGAGCTTTTCATACGAAACTCCTACCTTTTCCGCGGTCAATGCCAACATTTCATGTTTATTCGTATCTGGTGTGATCTGGTTAGGGAAAATCTATTCTAACACTCACTTGTCCTGCAGCCATCGATACCGTTTAGTTTTACAAGGATTCAGCATTAATTATATTTGCTGAATTATTGAAACACCTGCACGATCACTTCCACCTTTACAAACCCATATTATGTAGTACTGATAAAAAACTTTTATCGGCATACAATAAGCATTCCGGCAGTAAAACCGCCACTATCACACTTTACGAGCAATTTACTATGAGATCAATGAAATGCCATGGACCATGGCCGTCTATACATAGCATCGGGTTTACAAGTTGTTTGTTCATCTTGTATCGAATATTGTCTGATTCTTGTTTGTTTGGAGAAACGCCAGCGTCAGATCGGTGATTTGTATTGGTTGTAATTCATTCAATAAATGGTGGGATTCTATTTTAGAAGTTATGATGATAGTAGGATCTTGTGATCACACACACATGAAAAAAATATGTCATCATTAGGTAGGTAGACATTTCATGGAGAAACCCTCACGTATCCATAGAAAAAATGCAATTAAATAAAAAGTAATAAGCATTTTCTCAGATAATAGAAATGTATTTTCTAGAAAAACAGTAAAAGAAGCAATATCAAATTGATTCTTTGCTGTATCCATTTTGGCACGAACTTTATCCACTCCCGATGTTCTAATAATGTCGCACTAAATAGGTCGCGAAGATATTTTTATATTTTAACTATCCTCTCAAGAAAAAACTATTTTGTCTGTCCCTTATTACGAAATGTCTTCGAGTAGTTTTCTCGTTCACACATTGCTCTTAATCAAAACTATGATAGTTCGGTTGGATATCGTTCAAAATAGAATGTCGTCGCCGTAATCGAGAAAGATTTATTTAAACAACAAAAATAAATAATAGTTGAACGACTTTCCCTGAAAAAATGTCCTTTGCATTATGTTGAACTCGCGTAATGATAAATTGTGTTATTATTTATGTCACGATGAGACTATTTACTTCTGTCACGTGCTTGTTTACACTACATGGCATAAAGCTTATTACAACTTTAAACAATTTGGTGGGGATTACTTTACAAATACTACGTGCATTTTCTGTCTACCGGATCACGTGGGACTACTCTACCTTCTCACCTTTTGCCATCCCCTTAACGAAGGCCAGGCTATCTACATTTCAGTACTTCTCCACAAATTATTTATTGTAGGATCTGGCGTTAGGTGGCCTAGTTTTTTTCCAATTAGGAAGTAGCTCTGACGACACTCAAACACGCGCCATCAGATAGATACTTAGTTAAATTCCCAGTTTGAGGAAAGGAAACGTCTCTATTCACAATATTTCGCTTAAGACCCTAATATTCTAGAAATCAATAATAATAAACAAGGCATCGATGCAATTAACGCGCAGTGACACATCTGCAATGACCTACGTCACGCATGCGCAAAGTTCGCAGAGTCAATGTCTGGCAGACGGCTTTATGATACCTCGTATCTTACAGAAGTGAACCAACTGGACACAACTCTTTTGAGGCATTCTATTTGCAAAGGGTATGGCCTGCTCAGTAGTGCTCAGACTCATATCTCCCAAAACTCAATTTTATGTGTGTGCTGACTATTTTGTCCTATGCGTGTGAATAGACTGACAGCTTATTCATAAGTATTTGTGGCGTTAGGTTTGGCTCGTAATTTGGCAGATTTATTTGCATCGACTCGGCTGTCTCACCTTATCCTATGTTGGGGTCGCCTTAAAGTCTAACCGGACGCAGCTCAGTACCAGTGTTTTGAATGGAGCCACTACCTATCTGACCTCCTCAATCCCCACCAGTTACTCTTCGCAAGGCCGTTTGACTGACTTTTTAGCGTCTGACTACCTGTAACAACTGCCAAAGATGTTTAAATGATAGCCATGGCGGTTCCTGTAGGTCAGATGATCCAAGCCTCGTATAAATTACAGGGCACACTATCGTTTCCTCTCGCAGATATAGCATCACATGACTGGACGCGAACCGATTGAGCCTTATCTCCTACTCTGGTGTAGAGTAAATATACGGCCAGCCTCGTGATCGTGTGTCATTCACTGACGCTTCAGCTACCTACTGTTTGTTTTGTGACCAACTTCAATAAGATTAAAAAGGTTAGTTGTTGTAAAAGAATATTTAACATCATCATCTTTCTATCACGATTAAAATATCTGCAAGTTAGGTACAGGTAGACAGTGATAGTCATTTGTTTTTTTTTTCTGTTTCGCGTGGTAGATGATGACAGTCATTTGTTTTTCTTTCTGTTTTGCTTGATGCTTTCCACGCATTCATTCAATGACTGCCAAACTTGCACTTGATAAAGTTACATGTATTTGTGCATGGTTATTATCTAGACTTGTGTGCGAACAAGACTTTTTTATTTCCAGGAATCTCCAATTCGAAGAATAGATGATAGCTTGCGGCGAAGAGCTATTGGTTATCCCAGTGTGTCAACATAGATTATTGAAAAAAAAAACTGTTTGTTTCAATTTCTGAAGGACTTATTCTGAAGGATTCTGAGAAATTAAATAAAACTATTAAGTTATTATGTACCAAAAACGATTATATTTTTCCCTTTTCCCCTTAAACTGTAAACATACAAGAATGATAAAAATACAAAACAAACAATTATATTTCTAAGTATTGCTTTTCATTGTCTGGTTAACATTGAGACTTAAATAAATATTTTTAAGGTTACATCGGAATGTTCGTAAAATACACTTTCATTATTACGAGTACATTTACATAATTATAAGATAAAAATACATTTCTTTAAGTAAATATTTGTCTACACACAAAGTAAATACAGACTACCTATAATTAACTTAATTTACGAACAATGCATGGATAAAATACGGTTATTTAAATAAAAAAATGCGCAAACAAAATAATCATTTGTGTGAAAAAAAAACTGGAATTCATCATATATAACAATAGTACGGAATGAACAGTTCAATTAAATATTATGCAACTGCAATATGAGATGGATTAGAATGACATAAGTGCGGATAACGTACACTTGTCATGGGTAAACATCATTTAGGTTTTATAATGTATGTATAATCCTCTATTGAACTTCGCATGTATCTTCGTGTGAGTAAGAATTTTGATAAACCATGTTTTCAGGATTTTAAGCTATCTCAAATGAACACATTATGACTTTCTATGCATAAATGTGTAAGTAAATTGTGTAAATTAGGTAGGTGAATACTGTAAAGCAGCAAAAGTATTTAAAATGCAATTCAACCACCACCTCATATTAAATGGGTTTATTTCAATTTCAGTTTTATTCTTATTTTATTTCAACAAAGGCTAATTTGTTATAAACTCCAGTTTTAATAGTACAACCCGTGCCGATAAAGAATGGGATTAGAAATCGCGACAGCTGTATTCAACTCTCGCTCACGTGCTATAGTGTATGAGCGACAGGTAAATACAGCTGTCGCGATTTCTAATCCCATTCTTTATCGGCACGGGTAGTAGCTTGATAAACTAGGATTAATAATAGTAAATATTACAAAAAATAACAATATACTTATAACTAAAACACCATGTCAGAACATTAAAATAAAATGCTACTCCACATACTTATTGTCCCATCTTCACTTTATTTGCACTAAAGTTTATCATATAGGTATTTAAATCATTATAGTCACACATTTTTATTGTCCTTTATCACGTCTCAGTACACACATATCATGTTGTGTGTAAAACAATTTGTATGAACGTCTGTAGAACACTTTTATAACATTATAAAGGGGTCCTTGTTTGCTTAGTGTACGATAAGCTACACGCGTAATTATACTATATAATAAGCCTGCATTGTTTGTTTATCTCGTTGAATAGAGTCGTATTGTCACACTACAGTTTATGCAGATTCCCGTATCTGAGAGATGCGCAGCCATAAAGGATAACGATGGAGTTTCTTGCCGGTTCTTCTCCGTGAGACAACCTCCTTGGAGCTTGACGTTTCGAAAGAGTTTTATAAGCTTTTTTTTTTAAAAAAAAGAACTTGATCGTGCCAGCTATAACACCCCATTTCTTGTTCCAAACTGTCAGTTACGACGTTTTGGTGTTTACATAATTTCAAAAGTCTGTTTATTTCGTTAGCTCGTATATTAGCTTCCGCGTATTCTGTGAACGTTCCAAGTTTATATTTAGCTCATATCCCATGATGTACGTCCGTACTGTTTAAACAGTTCATCATTTCATTACGTCTTTTTGGAATTTATTTTGTTAATTAATCCTTCAGCAAACTCGTTTGGGATCATTCCTAGGTTCTTTCACTTTCATATAATTTTCCTGTATAGGAAAATTTCTAAGGCCTTTCTGGAATACTTAGGTCTTACGCCTTGATCTTTTCACTCCCTCGCACTACAGCAGTTTTTGCTACGAGTAAGAGAGATTCAGTATGTCCGTGTGTATGTCTTGCGGAAGCTACGCCGGAGCCCCTTGGTAGGGCTCCTCAGCATTAACTTGGTGTTGTTCCCCCGAAGGCACGTCGTCATCAGTCGATGTAGTTCCAGGCAGCAGAATGTACCGCGCCTCTCTGTTGGGAGAAAATGTGTGTGTAAAAATATGTTGGATAGCATGTTTCATGTATGTACAGATTTTTGTTCATCAATGGCATTATAATAAATTACTTCATATCTTAAGGTTATCATTGTAGTCCATCATATCCTTCAGATTTATTATTCTAAAATTAATATACCTTGCATGTAATGGCATATGGGAGTGATGGCTACAACCTTCACTGGATTTAGTTCTCTATTGTAATTTAAGTAGGTATACATAGTAAGTCCTCATTACCTACATTGTAATCACCATCTTACATTGACCTATATACAGAACTGTATTGTAGATTTCATTCATGTTCTACCAAGCATGTTCGGATGACCTAGGTACCCACCCTAGCGGCCTTTCCAGCCCATATTGTTAATTAACTTACTATTTAATTTTTAATTACGTAAGGTCGGATTTACCGACTATAGTCGGAAGTATTTCCTACATAAACAGACCTATTTTTATGCCTAGTCGCATAAAAATACCAAGCATTCAAGAGATTTTGTTCGTGTTGAATTAGTCCTTTTTGAATGGACTACTTATTATGATCTATGATATATCAATATGATTGAACTTGGAAATGTATGGCACTGAGAAAGAAGCGACCTTGCCACTTTCAACCGAGGGTGTCGCTATTAGCGCTTCTCAATAAGTTTAAGTTTTTGTACGAATACCAAGATAATAATATTGTACACTATACTTTGTAAATAGTAAGATAGTGAAAATAGTCGTAGTAGCTTAATGTCATGTGTACATTCACCCAGCCTACTATGGACATAATATGATGTTATTCAAATATTGTAGTGATAGTCGCGCTATTTACCGACTTGTGGTTTACAACGCTATTCTCTCGTACATTAACTGCTATATTATCAATGTAATTTTGGTGTTTGCTACATATTGTATTTCAGTAATTTCACACTCCTATTTCAAAGTGCTAATAGCTGCAGTATATTTTTCGACAATATAGTAGGTATAGTATCATTAGATATATCATTGCTAATTAAGAACGTTCCCAGATTCTCATAGCTATGCCACTTAGTTCTTCTTACCACAGTAACGTTTAACCATGGCTTATATTTCCAGTCTTAGTACTAGATCCTATCTTCTCGTTCGGGCTTACAGGATACGCTGCTGCATACCAGTCACATAACATGGTCAATGGATACCTAGTTCTGCCAAACTCAAGACTGAGATAAAGCATTTTTGCAGCTATCTGTCAAATTACTTCATGTTTAATCTGCCAGTGGGAGTAGACGAATGGATCTGCTTATCAGATATGCTTTACAGGGAAAACTGTTGATGTATGTACCTATGGTACTGTATGATGTGGCGTCTCTACATTTATTATAATACGAGCAGTTTGGAGGATAGGATGGATCCACTAGGATGCTTCACATTACGTAGCCCACAGCGGCAGCGGTACCTCTGCCACTTCGAGTAGCGTAACGTGTTAACTCCTTTAGTCTGATTTTATTCTGTGTGGGACATAAGTACATTAATGTCAAGTAATTCCATTCCCTTATAGTGTGTTTCATGAGATACATAGACATGAAAATGGTTGTTACAAGTGCGTGGCTGTAAGGTGCAAAATTGTCGCAATCTTAGATCTTAAGGAAGGTATAAAGGGTATAAAGAAAAACACAGCCAAACCAAGATTAATTTATTAAATACCATAAACAAAAACCTTACAAACTATTCCCTAATTATACCTAAACTTAATTTCATAATTACATAAACTATAGAACTGAGATTTAAATCTGTTTGCCTATTGCTTTACAACTAACAGTTAATATTATCAATTTAATAGTGTTGTTACTTGTCGATGTTACAGGATAGGGATGGGAAGTTGTATCGAAACTTATTTTTAAGGATGGCAATCAAAACAGCGTGATATCTTTTCACATTTTAATATAAAATGTGTTGTCATCACAGATCTTTGAAACGAATAATGACTTGGTCATTTAACAAACATTATAATAAATTTGTAAATAGAAATCATCAAATTTTCAACTTTTATAACTTCAGTTATTTATATATTTTTTTCTTTTGAATATTAAAAGTTTTCGAGCTCTGCATGTCTTAGACTTTAATTACAAACGAATATGTGGTCACTTATTTACGAATATTAGGTATTTTGATTTACATTAAATACGACTTTTAATTTTCATAAGAAAAAAATGCTGGGACCATATACAAGCTGGGAACAAATTACTATATATATTGAAATGTACAAATAAATCAAATGAAAACAGTCCCGTTATAAAAATCATAAATGCATAAAATACAATGAAAATCAGTCTGTTTATCTTGTTTTAAACAGAAAATAATTAAAATATTCTGTCAGACAGTATCCTATCTAAATAATATTTTATTATATGTTATTGATCCTATATATTATAATATACAATAAAATAAATACATATATAATTATTGCATTGCTATGTTTCTCAATATTGGTATCCTATTAGGCAGTGAATGATTTAAATGAAATGCTGTTAATAATATCCCTAACCCTTTTACATAAAAAAATAATATATCATCTTGATTTTTTACCCTCAATGAATACTGCTTGCTTGGGAACTCAAAGCCCCAAAAATATCAAAGAAAGTAAAGCACTGCAATCCTTAACTAATTGTATACTTTCAAAATTATAACCAAAAATATCTTAATAAAGCTAAAATCAGACATCAGCAACCATCTGAAAGTTGTAGTTCAAAAATAAACCTAATTGGATTAAGAATAAGATCTAAATTACTATGGGAAACTGGCGCATGGCTGGCTTGCGGCTTCATCACGCTTTGATGTCCAGATCATACTTTTTCTCGTCGGCATGCCTAAAATATATTAAAATGGTAAAAAGCTGGACAGGGGTTTTAAGTATGGACAGAGGTGGCGAATTTTTTTACAATTACAGAATTTAAATATCGAAAAAATATTTTACCTTTAATTCAAATGTAAATAAGGAATTGTTTTACTTACACTACGTTAATAATTTCGGGACGTTCATAACTTTTGTCAAAACTGAACATAAATGTATAAAAAAAATCTGTGTAAATTTTATTATCGATAAAATTATCCCATCACAAAGGCATCGCCACCCCTAAGGCTCTAACTACACAAAGCTATTCTAAGAAACAAAACCATAGACAATAGTATATACAGCGGGTGTTAAAGAAGGCGGCATACATACCAGTTGTGTACCAACACAAAATACTCCCTCCCCTCGTTACTGCTGGAAATGTCGGACCCCTCGTCACTACTGTTTACCCTGACAAACTCTTTGCCCTCTCTGAAATTATATATCACAAAAAAACGTTCCTTCATCATTGCGTAAAATCCGCCATTTTGTATTTCCCCAAGTGCGTAAAGCGTAAGCGAATGGTCCCGATGTGTCGATGGTGCGATATTTTTTGTAATATTTTGTATTGGTTTTTTTAATTACAAAAAATATTTTTTGTTTTAATGTTTTTTTGATGTTTGGTGTTTGTTGATCGTTGTGGTTTCCTTCGAGATGATTCACAAATGCCTTTCTTTTCTTCATCTTGATCTTCTTTTATGTATCTTCAAATTCCCTCAGGTCGTCGAAAAAAGGTGAATTGGTAGATTTTGGCAACTATATCTGGAGTCTCCGTACATTCATTTTGGTCTGTATTATCTTGTGTCTCATTTTTCTTTCATTTCTCTCCAATGATCACATGATTCTTCTCCGTATTTCAAAATGGGATGTGTTTGATGATATTCTTGATTCTTGAAGTATTACAAAGCACAGAAGACAGGCGTTTGTTAGGAAGTTAATGTAGGCGTTAGTGAAAACAGGACAGTTTATGATAATGTTAGTTCGAACCAACACCGCTTAGATGAAAGAGGAAAAAGAAAGTTCTATTCCACTTCACATCTTGTTAGTAAGCACCCGAAAAGAGGTTTACAGGAGTTGTCGTGTCAAAGAGATTCATAAAGATTATTTACTTATCGAACATCTAACAACGTATGTGATTCCCAAATGATGATGGAATAGAATTCGAACGAAATTTTCAATCATTTTTAATACCACAAAATTATTTGAAACAGCTTTTTCCAATATTTCGTTCAAATACTACTCCCATAAAAAGAATGTAAAAGATCATGCATAGGTAAAGAAAAAATATTTATCAAACTCATGAGGGAAAGATCAAAAACTCATTTCATACATTCAAAAAAAAAAGAAGAAATTCACTCAAATAAAAAAAAAACACGACAACTCCTAATTCAAATATTAAAAAATTCGAACGTACCTATAGAAGACGTAGTGCTGTAGAATGAAGAATATGTCGAAGACGAGACTGAAGAGGCCGAGGCCGAATTTGGTCGCGTCGCCGAAGAACGAGATCCAGTCGTTGTAGTTGTACGCGTTCAGCGCCATCTGCAGGATCGACAGGAAACCGCCGACAAAGTCCAGGAATATGTTGCCGATGCTCCACCCTACTGTTGATTTACGTTTGTAGTTCATGTACGCCTGGAAAGTAAGAAACAAGGTTTTTAATAAATATTAGATTTTGTTTAGCCTTAAGCGACAAATTAGATAAGATTTCATATTTAAGGACTTGAGGCAGGCTGTGATGTTTTGTCAAAATTATGTTTCCATAAAGACCATGGTATTTGCTGTGGTAAATGATTGGGGGAATTCTCTGGGCCAAAGAACCATGTAACCTAATTACTTCCTTACGTGATTTTAGATTATTTTTCATATCAGTTTTATACCTTAAATTCCAACACACACGACACAGTATTCTTTGAAATACCTACATAGGACAACAGTATCTCACATAGGTGGAATTTAGGCCTTAACCTAATGGGTAGAGGGAATAAACGAATTCGATATTACATATTATATTAGATGTGTACAAACCTGCGGCACATATTTAATGAGCGTGATAGACAGCTTGATATAACTGCAATAATACAAGAAGTCGAGCCACGCCAGCTTGCCGCCCGCGCTGACGCCGGCCGACACCAGCACTATGACGGTGAACACGCCCAGTATGCTGCGACCTGTTGTTGATACTCGCTGGTCTTCGCGCTGGAAAATTTAGTTTGGTAGGTATTACTATACTGGAATAGCATAGATAGGAAAACTTTGAGGGGGAAAAAATTAATAAGGGTATAATCTCTATGTACTGGCTTAACTCTTCGGCCGTTTAGAGGGGGGCCATACGTAATTTCCATGCAAATTCGGCAAACCAATTTGAAAATATATTATGATCTCGTTAGGTTTTAGGATTTAGTTTGGTATCTATGCTCTCACTCTGAACAATCCCGGATTCCATCTCACTTGCTTCTGTTTTAGCCACTTGTTTTTACATGATCTTAAAAAATGACTCATTACCTCACAAAAGTCTTACAAACGTAGTAGGTTGCCTGGGTAACTGATTTAAAGTCAGATAGGCAGTCACTCCATGTAAAACACAAATCCTCAGGTGAAATTAAGACTAGAACCCGACCCCAACAAATTTGGGAAAAGGCTAAGCAGATGTTTAAAAATATCCTTACCTCATACAAGAAGCACTGAGTGATAGTGATAAGCGTGGCGAAAGCTGCGTGAAGAGAGAAGAACACATCGTTCAGCTGCACCGGGTTCAGCCCGCGGGGGTGACGGGCGAAATACTCGCTCTGAAACGTTATCAATAAAACAATATTATAATGCTGCAATAACAGTATCTGATATCCTTAAAGGAGGCTGATGGAAAGTTTGACAGGACTCTGAGAACCCATCATGAACTTATCTGACAAATAAACTATATCTTTTGGTTTTTGAAGTCTCGGATAGCAATGTCTGGTTGAAATTATAAGCAGCCTTTAACTGGCACATAGCATTGACTATCAGATAACTAATTGACAGTTTATCAGTGACCAGTGGAACCGGGCCTTAAAGAAATAAAGAGAAAATAAGAAGAGTAGAATAAGAAGTCAACTCGAGCTATAATAGGACTCTCAATACTTAATTCTTTATTGCATTTCATAACGTAGTGCTTTAAGGATTATAAGCTATGTTTAATGGATTTAATGTCGCCTAGGACTACTTAAAGAGATACTTAATTAATAAAATAAAGCCATTTAATTATATTAAGTACCTCATTTCAATGCATTCAACAGTAATTACATCATGTACTTTATAGGCTTAACATTGAGTTACGCACGTGTGTCCATTAAAAGGATTTAACTATGCTTATCACAAGTGGGTAGTAAAAAGGTTTACGATATTATTATTATCTAACAGTGAGCTAATGTAATTTTGATCGGCTATAGGATTTCATTAATCGAGCATAGTTTTATACGTACATACTTAAAGCAGGAGCATTTTTTCAAAGGGAGCATTTTTTGCAAAGGGACAATTTCTTTACATCTTGCTCGTACACATTAAACCTAGTATATAACTTTCTAGGAAAATTAATTACATAAAAATTTGATCTTAACTAGCTTGTGCCAGTAGTTTCACTCGCTTCCTAAGGGAACTTCTTCCCACACCTGTATAAAAAATAATGTGCTAACTTGAGAAAAAGCTATGCTACTACCAAGTTTCACACTCACAAACTTTCAACTCAATAAAATTAGTATGACACCAACATACCTGAATATCCTTCGAAAAATAAAGTCCGCAGTTAAACAGAGAATACATAGTAAATCCCATGATGTTCAGAGCCAAGAAATCGAAGTTCAGCCCAACGACGCTCTTCCTCTTAAAGTTGATGTAGATCTGAGGGTAGAAGGAGACGGACCAGGCCGCGAAGTATATCCAGCCCATGATGTAGGAGATCACGTTGATGGCGTGAGAGTGCATCACCGTGATGCGGAGGAATACTGTGTCCATGCTGGAAGTTACAATGGTCAGTGGTGATGGGGGGTTTTTGGTATATGCGGTGGTGGGGTTGCCATCGATCAATCTTTCTACGGTGGCTTAGAATTTGAGAGGAATTTTAAAGCATCGTAAGAAAATTTTGCCAAACAGAATTAGGGAGCCTTGATTTTTAATCATGTTTCCAGATAGAGAGGCTACATCAAAAGCATAATTTGTTGCTATTTGTAAATATGTTTCTTTTGGATGGCAACCCCATTAAAATACGTATGTCATGTATGAAGAATGTCCGGAATTGAAACACATAAAACATTCTATAGACACAAAAAAAAAATAACATTAACAAAACAGATGATGAGCATTGTTCGACATGAATTCTAGTAATGTCTACACAAACACAATTTCTATTGTCTTTTAAAGACATTAGTATCATAAATAATTTCCTCATTAATACAATACTTACTTGACATATCCAGCGGGAGTAACATTGAAAGTAACTTCAGAATGTCCCGGACTCTTTGCGTAAGCGCAGATATCATAGGTAATCTTGACCGTGGAGTTCGGTTCTTTCGAGCCCGGGATGTCTATGGTTTGAGGGACGAATTGCACGATGTCTGGGTGTTGGATGTTTGCTGTCACTTTTAGACTTTCATTGTATTGGCCACTGGAATGAGATAGGAATTGTTTTGAATAGCTGAAACACTATTTTTCATATTAAGAATGCCAAATAAATGGACTATCTAACTCTGAAGGAATTTTCATATCGTACCAGTACTTCCTTATAAGCGCTTCACCAAATCTTTAGCTTTATAAAATACTAGCTTTCGCCCGCGGTTTCACCCGCGTCCCGTAGCCGGATGATGACAAAAATTCCTAAAACCTGCTCCCGGGTCTAAGCTACCTCCCCTCTAATTTTCAGCCAAATCGGTCAAGCCGTTTTCATGTTATGTCGAAACAACGGAAAACTGGTTTCATTTTCATATATATAGATAAGTAAACCCTATACTTTATGACGTAATCCCGCAAACTTTTGTTCAACCGGTTTTATATTTTTACAACATTTTAAGGTAAATATCTCAAGAGTCGTTCCTCGATAAAGTAAACTCATATAAGTGTAAATACAATGTGTTAATACTTACATTTGCACCAGTTTCATGAGGTGTGTATCGTCAACAAGGATATTGAGATCCGTTTCGGTTATATACAATTTTTCTAACTGGGAATGTGCACTTGGGATACCTGGAAATATACAACATCAAAATGTTATACAAATTAAGACAACAATCTAATTTTATGTCAAAAATAATTCGTTTGTGTGAAATTATTATCTTCATCTGCCTAAAGTTTTCCCAACTATGTTTCCCAGCTATGGAGTCGGCTTCCAGTTCAGTGCCTACTTTCCTGCAACTGCTTATCTTATCTCAACAACCCAGCCACTAGGCAACCCGGTACCCCTTAGCAAGACTGGTTGATGGACTTTCTGGCTTATTGACAATCCAAAGATGTTGAAATGACAATAGGACCCACTAATATAATCTAATGTGCCTGGAAAATTTTACTTGTGAAATGACGTTAGGCAGAGGTTCAAAGAAAAGACATGCTACGCCGACCCCAAACAAAACTTGATGAGGATGATGATGATTATTGTTATCAAAGGCGATTATTAAAACAAAAACACTTACCTAATAATAAAACAATAACAAAACACAGGCTTATTCTATGACTAGAGGGCGCGCACGCGACCCCGCGCGGCTTCAATACTGTTGCTGCACCAGCCATCTTCTTGACTCTATCTAAACTTTCTTGTTTCTGTGGACAAGGCAAAAATACTATTAATAAAATTAAATTATGTCACAAAAAGTTTTCGAAGTTTTTGTAATTTTTTGTTTAAAGTGGCTATAGTTATTGTTTTAATTATATTTACTACATAACAAAAGACGTAAGCCAAAGGCAATACTGAGATGAAGATAATTAATGAAACTAGAGAATGGCGATGTTTGTCCTATGAATGTTGAGGCCTATTTTGTCCAATGCCAAGCAACTATTTCTTCAGTGGCTAGCGAACCTTTAAAATAAATTTTAGAAACTTATTACAGAGGCGTTGGCCAGGAGTTAAAGTATAAAATTACTCGTGAATTATAACCAAATATCGAAGTTTAGGCTTAACCTACAACAAAACATTATAAGCCCAGCCTAAGCCCAAGTAGCACAGAGCACTTCTATTAATTTACCAAATTAAGATTAATGTTCTTAATAGCCTTACAAGTTGGTTGTCAATAAAAACAGGTAGCAAAATAATCACTTATTATTCAACCTAAGCTCACGATACTAACGTGCTGGCTTGTCGAAGGCTAACTGGTAACTGAGGTATCTACATTAACTTATTAGAACTTGACTTGTTACTTATAATGAAATCACGAAATGTATTAATGAGGGACAATACCGCAATGTAGGTCTTATTAAGCTTCTTTCTTTTATACCTTTAAAATAAAGCTAAATGCTTAAGAAAAAATGTTAAGTAGTGGCGAAGTCAATATGAACCTTAGCCAGTCCATACTTACCTACAAACACTTAAATGTACAAAGCTTTAAGCTAGACTTTATGTGTTAAATAAGTGATCAATAAGTGGAATTTGTTGTCATCTAGTTGCCGTGACACAACGGCTATTAATATAATTAATCAAATATGAGATCGAACTTTAGTAAGACTAAGGAATAGTCAGATTAACCAAGTCTCAAAAACGACGCTAGCCCGCTCGATTACGTAACATTTAGGTAACACACACTACAGCAATTTTCACAAGTGTCGAAATCTCGATAACCATAGTTTTCACCATTACATACCCAGTACGAATGTTTCGACGTCCAATTAGCAATAAAAAGGCTATCGTACGATAAGCAAGCCTAGTGAACGTGGTGTTTTCTTTTTTGTTATTTAGAAGCCTTGACTTTGCACTGTATATAATACTGTACAGTAACCTAGTTTGAAACAATGTCAACAAAAAAAATACCTGAACATTAAAACAATATGTATAGAAAGGTAACATTTTTAGGAGATTGTTTTTGCAGTCCCGCAGCCTTTTTATAGTCCCACTGCTGGGCACAGACCTCTTCTCACACGGAGAAGGATTTGAAGCAATATAATAACAAAAATATGGTTCGACCAAAGTATTTCTTATATCACAACTATCCTTGTTTGTCTTTTAACATATTTAATACACGTGGATTGTTAACATATATCTATAAACAATTTTTTTACTTTCTTTATAAGCCACAAGCCACTTATAATAATTCACGGTACCTATGCCTAAGTAATATTGCTGTATATTTATAAGAAACATCTGACGGCAGCGGTTTAAATAACGGTAGACTGAAATGACGGAATGGACTGCCAGTCTATCTATTTATAAACTTTTAATAAGTTACCTGATCAAACCGTTGAACTTTAAATACTTATACGTCATCGCGTAATAAATACGGCATAGCTATAAAATAATATTTTTATTTCGTACATAGGTATAATAATATTGTTGAAGTTGGGGTTACGTAAAGAGGAAAATGAAGGAGAAAGGACTTTGTAGAAAAAATATTGGAACTAAAAGTTATTAAATCGAGGGCACTTCTTTCATTAGTTCAGCTTCCCAAAAAGGACAGGGTCCCAAAACACTAAACCGAAATGCCTAGATGAATGAATTCTTATCACGTCTAGTCTCCATTCGGTATTTACAACGTCCATTAATATTTATACCAAGAAAACATAAAACAAGGTTCAAAAAACGACAATAAAATCGAAAATTCCAACTCAAAATTGAAAATACATAAAACATATCAAATTGCCAATAAAGACAGAGAAATATTTACGTACCTCCTACTGGACTGAAGGTTCGATCACAGACGTAAAATATGTGTCCTATGAAATAGCTATACGTAATGCAACGCCAATAATAGTTAAAGCGATAAACCAGCTAACAACGACACTTACCTACTATTGCGGAGAAAATTGAAACTTATCGAATCGTATTTTTATGTGCAATATTTTTGATATATGTGATTGCGTTCTCGTCTTCTTACGAGGCTGTATGTTTATTTTAGTTGTTTTATTCAACAATATAATTTATTACTATAGAAAATGGCTTTCACAATACCCAGTTTTCACTGGTTTGACCATTACTTCTGTAAAGATTTAGACTATCCAAACAGCCATTTTAACCTTAGACGTCTTTCGTCGAAAATGAAGCTTTGATATTGTCTCTTTCCTTTTTACTAACGTATCTCTATATTCGAAGATTACATCGTCCTTCTGAATGTAATTATTTACGTGGTTGTGGAGGACCAATCTATATCTACTACGTTGTCAATATATTCAGTAATTTATTTTTAAAAACTTCTAACTACAACCCTGCAACTACGACTGACATAAAATATTAGTATCGAACAATAAAACACAGCTGTTGGCCTTACCATACATTTTCACTGTCAATGCTTAGAATGAGTTCAATAATAACAACAAATGTAAAATGTAATGTAGTTACATAAAGTAACCTCGTTTCTTTATGTCCCACTACATTTGTTTGTGCAGACAGAATGCTAAGCAACCTGTTTTAATGTTTAGAGGAAAGGACACTGACTTATTGCCGTTTCGAAAAAGCAAAGATTTGAGCATAATTTGGGAATAACCAAAGGATTTTAATTGTAACTCCGCATAATAGGACTGATCTATATCAGCTTGAAAGGGGGTCAGATCTAGCAAACCTTGGAATTACACGCTTCGGTTTAATATTTTGACTCAATTCAAAGTCAAAATCATTTATTTAAACATGGCTGCATAACAGCAGGCAAAAGAAGTGGCACAACAAACTCCCCAGCAACACATGCCTGTCTTTAGGATAAAAGGACCTTTTACTGAAGCACTATCAAAAAATATAAAAGGGCCAATGCACATTTCGCCACTTAGGTACTTAAATGCCGTTCAATAGCCCTTATAAAATAAATTGAGGAAAAACCAGTGGGTCCTCTAATAAATCGCTTCGGGGGAGTCCCTATGGGTATCGAGGCGTGAAGGTTGTGCATTCACATGGACATACGTAATTGTCCTTTATTACTGTAGTGAACAATATAGTGACACGCTAAGCTTCACTACATAATGTATGTAACTCTAAAAAGTATGATGACAGTGTTTAGGAAATTACTACATATGTTAGAACCAGCGAAAAAGACACACAAATAGATATACAATTAGCCAGTATAATTCAATATGATAATCTAAAGCGGATAACTGATAAGCAGCATTTTTTTATAGAAAAAAAAATAGATTAGCCATATATTAACAAAACATCCATGAAAATCTGATCGATTATGCGAATTTGCTCGTATCGCCTAGATAAATCATCGTCCTAGATAAATTATGCTTCTGATTAGAAATATATTTAAGCGGAAACATCACGGAACGTGAAACTATATAATAATTAATTATTGTACAAATTTTCTATACCAATAATAATGCTACCAAGGTTAGCATTACAGTAGATATCAGTCCTAACAGTAAAGATTACACCTATCATAGAACACGTTAATGAGCTAGATAAGATCGAAATCTTTAAGATACTAAAACCATTAAAATAAAGATTAGATTTATACGTTAAATAACAGCAATATAGAATATCCGCACCCACATCAAACGTAAACAGAAAAATGCATAATTCATTGTAGTTATAAATATTCATACAATTATATAAGATCCTTTCAGATAATGGTCATCATTAAATATATACTGAAGTCGTGCGTGTCGTACGTCGTCTGAGATAATCAAAGAGTCATCACGGTTGCAATAAAATTAAATAAATATGTATTTGCACACCATAAAAAATACATAGCTATATAAAGAATAAAAGCCTAAGATAATAATAGAACTAAATAGCCGGATGTCAAAAATGAACCGATCAACAGAACTAGGTGTGGAACACATTTACAAAATAATCTGAAAATCAAAAGCGGATCAGCCATAAAAAAAAACCACCATGTACCAACGATAAGACTGATGTCACTATGTATGTATAAGGCCTCTTGTAGCTATACCAAATTGTTGTCAGGGACTAGCAGTTGGAGACACGAACAACTCCTAAGAAGTAATTGACGAAGATAATGAACAATCCATCTTTATTTATGGATACGATGACAAAGAAATAGAGAAACAAATCCATATTAGGCTTGAAATATATCGATATTGTTCCGTCACATACTTCCTCTTTATTATGATACCTATATCTTTAAGAAGTGACAAATACTCGTAAATAAAATAAAACAGTAGAATACATTTGCTACATAAATCGGAAAGGTACATTATAGTTCGGCCATTCAGAGAATGCGTTCCTGACACGTCGCGATTGAACTGACGACGTAATAACATTCATTGATTATTGATATAATAATGTTGTTTTAATGCTCCTCAATTGTTAAAACGGTAAACAACCAGCAAAAATATTTTTATCGTAACTGCAACGCCATTGCAAAGTTACGTCGTCAGTTCAATCGCGACGTGTCAGGAACGCATTCTCTGAATGGCCGAACTATAATAACAGTTTCAATAGCTCTCCAACATAATTATCAGATGATTTATCCTATGTTGTTAGAAACTGTATAGAAAGAGGTGGTAATTTTACCGTGGTCCGTAAGCAGGTCAGCACTCAAGAGTTTTTACTTAGATACACAGTAAAGTGCCAGTGGCCTGCGCACTAAGTAGCACGTTTCTTCTCAATCATAAAAGGTAAACAGAACAGTCACCTCGATGGCCATACTTAGGTGTAATCTGATTTCAATCACGAGCTCTTGAACCAATATGATCCGGAAATGCACGCTTCGTTAGCAACAATTGGCGATTCATTAAACACAATTGATTCCAGCCTTGAAGATTGAGACGGCTTAGCAAACGATTGAATCGCGAACTCATCTGAACCAGTTTGGAAACCGCGATTCGGTACACTTACACCACGACTGATGCGTGGACAGCAAAAAGTAGTCCGTTCAGAACCTGTTGTCCCAGAGTGGCGTGAGGTCGGTAATCATACCGCCAACAAACAACAGGAATGCCAATATTGGGAGAATGTTTCTCACGGGGACGCTCACCACTGCATGAACTTGTACCGTTGGAAGACGAATCGATTTGTTGTTGCCAACACGCAACTTGCAATTTTCTATCGCAACACAAATGCAAACAGAAAGCGACTACCGTACCGCTGCTTCGTCTAGAACACCATTATCTCGCCTTATATTTTTAATCCTTTCTATATCAGATTAAATAAAAATGTGCGGTAATATAACATGCAGTGATTTGGTCGTTGATAAGGTAAATGTAGCAAAGACGAACATGCAATATTAATGTAAATTACAATATTTGAATGTAATTGGTATTGTTAACATGTGTTCCGAAGCTGATAGAATCGCAAACACTGACTTACCAGACAGTATGTCAATCGTGAATGCTAAAGAGAATCTTGTTTATAAAACAGTTGGTGTCTGCTACCGTTATATTGTAACCTATTTGTACTTAAATATTTGTGAATTCGTTTTACACTTAGCAAATGCGCGACGTGATAATAGAAAGCGCCCATCACTTGATAATCCAAATAATACTTCCTAATGTTTAGCATTTCAAGATAACTTAGAATCTAGGCTGTGCGTACGTCAATACTTTAAAAGAAACAATAACAAAGATGAAGTATCAGGAACAGTAGTGACATAGTTAATAGTAACAATTCTGATTGCGATGATATGCCTACAATTTTATTGCTCTACTAACCAGGATTAATTAGCCAATGACATGATAGGGAGCATAGCACAAGAGTTTTGCTTGGCGACATCACAGAATTTAAAAGAGTCGATTTTATCCTTCAAGAAATCAGACCTGATTTATATTAGCTTCCTCCATTATGTTTAGACAGAACATATGCAGCAATAACAATGAAATACAAATGACAAAAGTGACTCTCTTTAAGCACCAAAGCTAAGAAATGAAAATCATACTTTTACCTACTGATAAAACGCATAATATTTTGGTTGTGGTTGTGATTTTTATATCACAGATAAATTGTACAGATATGATAGCGCCAAGATATCATAGCGGATTTAGTCCCGCAAGATATATTGATTAAAAAATATTTTGGGAAGAAAACGAGTTTATGTGTAATTTTATAGGGAAACGTAGTTTTAGCATATATGTGGAGTGGAAGACCATAGAAACGATGGATGAACTGAATGAAACTCGATAACGCTACAAATAATGTAACTTGTGAGACGACAGGAGATAGAAGACTATGGAAGAAGAAAACATGTCCTAAATGAAATTGGGATATGACGTAACACTAATACAATTTTTAATATTACCAGAGTACAAATTCAATTAAAATTGATCTTTCGATCCAAATTAAGGACCAAAACGAAACACGAAATAGAATTCTCTTGCAACAGCATTAATTAATAACTATAATTGTTTATAAACCGAGGCTAGTGATGCAAGATCCGTATCAGTAGTTGTTTTTCATAACTTCACTACCTATGACCCAAGAAAAACATGTTAGGACCAAACATTACAACTATGTTTGCTCGACGTAACGGACTCGATTCCAATAATATTTTCGTGTACAATGTTATTGAAATAGTTTAAGAAGAAAATGATTCAGAAATTGAGTCAACCATTTATTAAAAACCATTAATTTTCTTCGGTTTCTTATCAACAATGGCTACTGCTAATTATGCATGCACCGCTATGCAACTGCAATTTTACACGAATGAATTACATTAATTCGTTTTGAACTGAGACGTTTTACCTGCTCATAAATGTTTAGTTGATCGAAAACAGATAGAATGTTGAATTCGTCATGTATTAAGCCCTTGATCCAATTGCAATCGATAAACTAGATTAAAATCCAGTGGTTAACTGTACAAGTATAGTAACTAATTTAATTGTAAAGTTAAATAGTTCTTCAATGATACTGAGGTCCATAGGTACGTACATGGACACAAAGGTCCGAATCAACAAAACCCCGCACTGAACTTTCGTTAGAAACCTTCAATAAAATTTTGTAGCTGCTCAAGTGAAAAATCCGTTTGTTTTCAACCTTATCTCGAGTGTTCATAATTACGCTGAGTCGACGTCACCTGTTACGCTTCACAATGCGCATACGCAAGCGACAATTTGTGTCACTGATAAAACTTACGATAATACCTCATTGACACATTTCTCTTTATTATTACATATCGTATATACTTATGACTAGATAATTATTATTCTTAAGTTTATCTCAGTCTATAATAATATTAAGTTAAACAGATGAGTTATCTTCTATTTTAAGCCTACTATTTACAATTCTGCAAAACAAATATCTAACATTTTAACATAAGGTCACGCCTCAGTGAATCCAGCGAATGTGAATGACCCCGTCAAGCTTTTTATTAGCCTACACTTGAATCAACACGTTATAATAATTAAAATAACACGTTTAAGTAAATGACTAAACATGTGAAAAATAAATACTTGCAATAACAAATTGTTGTTGTTCATTTGTTTACAAATACGACGAGGGAACTTAGGAACAATACTAATGAAATATTGACAAAGGCTGATCCGATTTCTCCTAGGGACCAATCCTAGGACCCGCCAATATTATCTACAGATAGGGTACATGGTGTAGTTACAGTTTTCGTATGTCCGTAGTTTAAAAACAAAGCTAAAATACTGAAGAGCAACAGAGGACAAAAATGAAACAATCTCTATTGTTCATTATTAATAAGATGAGGACAGCGTAGTACACGTAATGAACGTGATAAATTAGCGTGAACTTTTTTGTAAGCAGGTGTCAATTGATAGTTTGTATTTCTAAGACTTCTGTCATAGTCAATTAAAAGCAATATCGTTTCATAAATCTATGCTTACTTACATTATACGGAAGTTAAATTAGAGACATTCTGGGGTATAATCTTAGGGTGCGTCCACATCTGGCGAATGTGCAGCTCGCGAGCCGTTCGCGACCTGCCCGCGAGCTGCGCGCGTGCATTTTTGTTCGTGCGCCGCTTCTGCGCCGCCCGCGCGCAGCTCGCGCGCGACCTAAGCGCCGCACGCGCGACGTCTGACATCTTCGATAGTACTGAGCCAGTAACCTGAGTGCGCGCAGATCGCGCGCTCTATACGAGCCTTGCATGAGTTGCGCTAAAGAGGCGCACCAAACTATTGCTGTGACTGCACGCGCGCAGCTCGCGGGCAGGTTGCAAACGGCTCGCGAGCTGCACATTCGCGGCACACTCGCCAGATGTGGACGCACCCTTAGGATTTAATGAACCCATATAAGTACATAACTTTAGTGAGTGTCACAGGCTAAATAATCTGGGTAGGACAGTTAGTTCTTTCAGGACGTGGGTGAAAGCGCGGGAGTCTGATGATACGTCGTAAGTACAGTTCAGGTAAAAAGTTTGTAGCGAGCGAGACGTTAACCTTTTCGTACAAAATAATGTTTATTGCTTCGGCAAACGCAACTTTCATCTCAAGCGCTAATATAAATGCATTAACGCAGTTACATGACAAAAACGTTGACCGCTCGGTACAGGTGAAAGCAACACTTAACTACCTCTAATATCTCAATTTATATTTTTAATTAAAATTGCAAATGTTTGCAAAACTTGCGGTTTTTGTTACGCATACTGCAACGTATTAATAAATGTTATCTAATTTTAAATTACTTCATAGACCATTAAAAGCATTTCAGCAAGAAATCAATCAATCATACCTAGGTTGCAATTTCAATTTCTTTTTGACCTTTATATTAAGCGAATGCATTAAATGTGAACCCACAAATTGTACATAAGTTGCAACATTTTTACTATAAACTGACTTATTACTTGTTAGTTGCCAACTGTGTTCGAGAGTTTATTTCTCAGAGCTATAAAAAAATCCAAGAATAAGTTAACACCATCGATAGCGACTGTACTAAAGGGACGCGAGTGATACGGTCACGGACGAAAGCCGCTTTCGCGAAGTTAGCTATATGATTTTCGTGCTCGCATGTACGTGCGAGTTTTCTTGGCAGATGCAGGTCATTGGCCACGATTTATTGATATTAATTATAAGACTAATGACGTGTTAAATGTAGATGTTAGGATCTAGATCTAAAACGCATCTAATATCTTCTTTCTCTTCCTGCTTAAATTCTTGGATTTCCCGATGCCAATTTTGACAATAAAAAAGTAGTTACTGGTAGCTACAAAATTGTTATATATTAGATTTCTTATCGTTCGACGACAAAATCCTACCGATTTTATTGTACTCGATAAATCATGTCAAAAATAAAATTACATTGCAACACAAAAAATGTGTTGCAACCAACTCAACTACATGACACCCTTTGAATCAAACCATACTAGGTACATATAATAAAATTAATTGGGCAAACTGTACCACAAGTCGCTCCGTGGCTCAAGTCCCTCGTCACACAATACATTGTAACCCGAAACGTTTGACCCAAAACATTATGTAGATCAGTCTCAAAACATAATACTATGTTGCAATTACAATCGATCGATTCAAATTACGTATTAAATCATTAGTGAACGCTAATCCGAACACCGAAAGACCAGATATGTGAGAGCAGATGATACACTACTTTTTTTTAAGCTTTTGAAAATTACGTTATACTAGGTCCACCAGCGTTCTAGCTTAAGTCTGGTTACATTATAACTATGTGTGCAGGGAAAATCCAGACAGGTGCTAGGATTTCCCCGGATTTGTTCTACTTTAGTAGCGTTCAGTCCCGTCCGAGTAGTCGTGGTCGCCTAGTGGGCAAAGAACCGACCTCTCGAGTAGGAGGGCGCGGGTTCGATTCCAGGTCAGGCAAGTACCAATGCGACTTTTCAAGTTTGTATGTACTTTCTAAGTATATCTTAGACACCAATGTCTGTGTTTCGGATGGCACGTTAAACTGTAGGTCCCGGCTGGCATTGAACATCCTTGGCAGTCGTTACGGGTAGTCAGAAGCCATTAAGTCTGACACCAGTCTAACCAAGGGGTATCGGGTTGCCCGGGTATCTGGGTTGAGGAGGTCAGATAGGCAGTCGCTTCTTGTAAAGCACTGGTACTCAGCTGAATCCGGTTAGACTGGAAGCCGACCCCAACATAGTTTGGGAAAAGGCTCGGAGGATGATGAGTCCCGTCCGAGTACCAGTATACTTTTTTTAGTTAGTAAACCCAGTGAAATAAGCAAAGTTTCTCATTCGAATTTCCAGGATTTTCCAAACAAAAGAAATCATAACTTTTAAATTAAATACATAATAGGTACTAAAATGAAAGAAAGAATACAAAAGTAATGTGAAAAACGTTTCACATACTTTTGTATGAGAACATTAATCATAAGATTGAATTAGTAATACAATTGTTTTTCTTTTATTTATTGTTGGGGTGACTTCTAAATCTGACGCATGTTCTATGTAACTCATTGTTATACTAACTGTTTCTTACACATTATGTGGGTAGTTAGATATTATTTTGACATCTACACTGACGTTAGTGCACACGTGTCTTTAATTTTGTTGTGTTACTATGAACTTGTTTAATAGACAATAATTAATTAATTTTATAGGTAACTGGCGAACATTCATAAATGGAAGACAATTACACAATTTGACACTTGAAAGACATTTCATAAAGGTTTGATTTACTTTTGCTTCTGATTGTTTTCAATGTTACTTATTAGCTTAGAAAGTACCTAATCATAAATTACATATTTCACAGGTATATTATCTTTTTAAAATTCCCTACTTACAGAAGAAACTATGATAAGTACAGGTATACTATATAACAGACTTTTGTTTGAATAGTACCTTTTTAATAAGGAAATGTGTAATATATATTTTTAAGTCTTCTTCTTTCAAAGTTTACAAATTATAACCTGTGTAATTTATTAGCATACTTTCCTGTTCGAAACCGGTTTGCAAATGTCTAAAGTTAACAAAGTCAAGGTTCAGCAATGAATGCAATTAAATCAAAACAATTGCATTAAACTTTATAATACACACTTTAAAATCAAAATATACATTAGTCAATTTTACCAAAATATAATCAGCGCCTAAGGTAGGTAAATTTCAACTTTCAATTTGCAACTAACACATGTGCATATCAGTACTACTCTCACAATATATTATTGTCTTTGACTTAGAACTTCATATAACCCAAAAGATTTACAGGATGATACGTAGTGTATTTTATTATTACTTGTTGCTCAGCCAATACTATAATTTGCAATGTCATGGCAATGATGTAAATCTAAGCTTTTTCTTATACCCAAGAGCAATTTAAAACATAATAGTGATATAACTCAAAACGAAATGTCAAAAAACACAATCTCTTCCTTGAGAATCTTCTCACAAATAAATCAATGGATATTTCAATTTATTTCTATTTTGGTTTAATGACGTAACAAAAACTACGGCGTAGAAGATAGTAATCGGAATATTTTAATACATTTCCGCCCCACTATTACGGAGACAGTTCACCACCTTTCCCACAAATGAAATGGTAAAAAATATTCATGCATGATAATTTCATGATAATTAAATGGAAACATTCAAGCATATTCATTCACAGTTTTGTCGATTTTTTCGCAGTTTGTCGTAAGGGCTAGATCTACGCTCTGCACCTGTATAAAATTGAAGGAAGACATTGTTTCCATATTTCCGCAGTTTCATTTAAAGGACGATCGATCATTGGGGAAAGGCATGATTCATAAACATCAAGCTATGACTTTTATAAGTCTTAAATACCAGTTGAACGACCGGACAAAGGGACCATTTCCAATGATCTCTCAGAACGTACCTGTGGGTATCTATTTAAAGAGAATTCCTAACGTAATTCAGTAATAAATAACAAAGGTCAGACATAAGTTGGTACATCGGAAGGCGACGAGGACGCTGCCTACATATACGACAGTAATCTCATTGTAAAGGATTGTGGAGATGTCAGATAACAGATTGTGATCGACACCACGTTAACATACTTAATGCTGAGACGTTTTGTTATCTGCTTGTAAAATAAAATTATGCAACTCAGACTGTGTGGTGAAAAAGAACAGGTTCAAGGTACACCATTAAAGAATACGAAAAAGAACAGTATCTTCAACTAATATACTATATTTAGATTTATTCATTGAAACAGAAACCTTTCAATAACTATCGTTTATCGATGCTCCTGAAATATGACTGAGAGAAAGATATGAAGACGTTAAGGCGATACGAGAATCTATCAATAGCAACTCGTACAATACAATCGATATCCTTAAATATTTGTCTAACAATATGTAAAGATAACGTGACTAAAACTACGCTACATTTTGGGTTCATAACATTGAAAGACATATTAGTGAAAATGGACGTAAATAAAATCAGACTAAGATTGAGCATTGTGTAAGAAGTTGTTTTGCGAGAAAGAAAGTAAATGTCAATGTGTACAAAATTCCGATGATGTCATTAAATCTCATATTAAACAACCAACCCGTTATTAGTAGCCATTAAAGTGTGCATTCGCAGTCAATTTGCTTTTTTTTTATTTTATAACATTTTAACGTACAGTCATGTGCAAAAATTGTTAAAACTATGCATAACCAAATATTTTAAATATTTTTTTAACTTTAGTATTTATCGAGAAAATCTTCTTAATACGTTAAGAAAATATGAATGAAACTTCTACGCAAGATTGAATCCGACACAAGTAGGCTAATAGGTAATAAGAGCAACGAAGGCGTATTATGTAACACCGGTGTTCACATCACTTCTTATTCAATTTACTAATCTAAGGTGATTCAAACTACAATACCAGACCTATTTATATGAATAACCAGAAAATTGCTGACTGGAAAAATCTAAATGGAGGGAAAATTCCCTAAAATCACATTTTTGACCATGCTACTGCGCCTTACACGAGGTGTCTACGTATCAGTGGGTACATACATTTAAAATTATAACAATAGTACATTGTGCCATTTGAATTTACATTAAACAAATGTATTATAATTACCGTCATTAAGGTTACTACCCCACTTCTTTCACGTGAAAGGTTCATGGAGTGTAAGCAATGAGGCGATGATTAAAGGTGGATGCACATATTGTTGAACACCAATACCGGATCACTGACACAGAAGTTGCTATGCTTCATTAGGTAGCAAGTGGCCTTGCCTTCTTGTTTATTTACTAAACTACTCCAAAAAGTTTATTTATTGATAGTACGAGTGACACCTATCGAAACTTTCAGTCAGCTCGACCAACAAGCGGAAAACTGGCTAAGACATGTAACAAATGTGCACCCACCTTTACAGTCATTCATTCCGTACGTACATTATCGCGAGCAAGTATTAGGTATTATTGGAAACACGTCTGCAATTTAGAAAGCATTTGTTTTGTAAATCATGACGTATTTTGGTAGCGATAAAATGTTTTGACTAGCATTAATATTGTTTTTGTTCATTTCGATAAGTAAACCAGTTTTAAAATAGTGAAAATAATTAATTTTAAAATTGGATTTTGTTTCTACAAATTGATATGGTGTTTTTATTTTAATTCAATTTTGTTTAAATAAATAAATTATAGAAAAAATCACATATAATTTGTACGTACTAAGTAATTACGCTACCGACTGTACATTAGACTGGACACTCAACAGCTTTCCAACTGTTTCCAAGTAAATTGGTGAAGTTAAACTGGTCCCAACTTGGAGTGTCATTATACCATAAGATACGAGCAGGTACAAATAATTATATAATGAACCGTCATTACTTGCTGTGATTTCTGAAAAGAAATTCAGATAATTTCAATTGCGAATATTTGTATGATATGAACACCTATTTTTACAATAATTTAGATGAGTTATCAATAGAACAGATTATAAAACAAGGTTAACTATAAAAAAATTTAACTAAAGATTTTTAGTTTATTTTGCAATAAAATTTTATAAAAGTTTGGACCGAAAAAAAATTACCTACTTGATTTTGCACGCAACTGTACTTTTACAAAATCACAACATGATTTGCCATCTACAACAAGTAAATTATTATAAAGGAAAGTTGATGAGTGTGTACAAAAACATTTAATTAAATAAAACTGATGAAGTCAGGATAATTCTTATTTATAATTTCTAGTTAGGTTTGCCGCTTCATTAAGTTAGATTTAATTTAACCTGTCGAGCTGGTTTTCACTAACTGTTTATCTGCTATAGATTAGTTTTCACACAATTTATATTTGCGCTTTCCAATGGAAGTAAATTATACTTTGCAGTAGTTACGTTTAGGTTTTCTTATATCGTATATTTAAGGTACATATACACATTAACAGTCAAATATTCCCTAATTTTATTTAAATAGCGTGTTCTTTTTATCAACATAAACTCTTGCGCAAGTAACAGGTTACTAACGGTACAATGATCGCAAGAAGCTAAATATGAAACGACCAGTGGACTTCCGAATTTTATTTCAGTATTGTTTTCAAATACAACCGTCTAGCTCCTATGTACTAACAGTAATTTTGCAAAACAATCCCACAGTGCTATAAGTATATACTGAAGCAACATGTTAAAGGATATTGAACTTTAACTGCTAAACAATACGGATGATTGGGAACTAAATGTCTTTGCCATTCTCTCAGGTTCGGTTTCAATGTACCCGGCAGTTTCGTGTGGGTTTTATGAGAATATTATTAAAACATAATATAAAAAAAACATTGAAACTGTAAGCTCTTGTGACCTAAATACAAAAATCATAACAAAAGAACATATTTTGGAATAAAAGTACTAGAAATAAAAATAATATTAAACGATAAAATTAAAAAGTGGGTCGTGAATAATACCCATTATCATGAGTTTGTATAACGTATTATTATACCTAACTAAAACACTAATCAGATAAAAACAGAATAAGATAGATACGCAAATAAAAGTTTAAAAGTCATCAAAATATTTTATTACGAGATAGATAACCGACTATTTATAAATTAGCATGTTCACAATAACACTGAATATAAACAGAGACTTTCTAGCGACACATATAAACTTTCTTGCAATACGTAATAATGAACGTGTTCAAGATTACTTTAGTGGAAAAGAATTCTGATGCAACTCACGTGGGCGTTGCAGTCACCTTTTAATACTGATAATATGGGGAATAGTAAAACAACGTTATCTAGTTCAGAAGAATTTATTTAGACCTGCAAACCCAAGTACACCGACAACATAAACAGCACACAGTTAGTTTTCTTTAAACAACGGTTTGCTATGAATTATCATGTTCAATATTCAAAATTGGACGCCTATTGTCGAGACTGGTGGACTCGATCGAGGGAACGAGAAGTGTGGAAGCGAGACGGGGAGGCCTTTGCCCAGCAGTGGGACATTATAGGCTAGTAATAATAATAATTTTCAAAACAGACAGTTATTTTAGAAAAACGGACGTTAGTTTCGTCAGTTAAAATGGACTTTCAAGTACAAATAAAACATAGCTCTACAATAGTTCCTTCGGCTAATTCCGTAGTCAACAATACTTATGTAGGCATAAGTATAGGCCGTTCCCCAAATAGTAGCCAATGAAAACGTCCTTTCAATTTCCGCATAGACAAGGACCGAGAAGTCGGCCGAACGTTTTGTTGTAAACAACAACTGGTTTGATAGGTCGAAGACAGTATTTCGTGATTGGTCCTTGAAAATCCAATTACATTGACCTATCAATGCGCTAAAGAGAAAGAGATGATGACCAATAAAATTGAGAGTTCAATCCATAAAAACTATACTAAGATCCCTTCATACTATGGTATGGTATTTTGCTACATTTACTATTATTATATTTCTCCAAGAAACACGAGGTTATTGTCAGTAATTACAGGGCGAACACTGTTTTCATCGCGACCATAGCCAATGAATTCCTAATATTTACAAACTCATAGAATCCGGTCTTTGTTGAATATTTGTAGTGTAAACAGTAGTAGGCACTTACATAACACTTGGAATACCTACGAGATGATCGTAACTTTAGTTTATGTTTAATGAGTATCAAAGGACCAGAGAAATATTTGATTGGTCCTCTAGTCATTGCATCGTCCATAATTTGCTGGAATGCAGAATAGCTACGGAAGTATTCCCAATGACTTATCCTAGGACACGCAATATTTTATTGCTATGTTCTACGATGTAAATATTATACGATGCTTTGGCAACAAGGTGCAGATTCCTACAATAGTGGCAACATAAAATACCGCATATAAATTTTGATTACACATTTTAGTTTCAGTACAGTATATAAACAGGGTGTTTTATAACACGTCTAAAACATAGTAAATTGCGGTAGTAATATTTAGGTTATTTGTGAACACGGATGAATATACTTGGCCTACCACAAAGTTGCACGGTGTGGCCGAGGGTTTATGACTGGAGTTGTAATGGTGCATTCTAATAATAGCCGAGGTATTTCGTTTGAGACAATTGGATAATGCTCGAATGCTATGGAAGAGAGCAGTAATAGCATTGTTGGAATTTCTGGCTAGGAAATAAGGTGACCAGCAATTTACCTGCGCTTTGAACGTTAGGAAATATTCGAAGTTCGTCTCTGTAATTAATTTTTCGTAATCAATTACAACCTGATAAAAACAAACCGTTATTCGGAGGCCCACAAGTAGATAGCTTAATGACCGTCATGAATTTGGCACAACCCTGTTTTATTATACTGTCTATTTTCTTCAACAACGAACGTGATATATGTACGAGCACGCGTATTCATTGTAAGCGGTCCAATATTTAACAGAGTGCAGTAACAATTTCACGAATAATGTCCTGGCTAAGAGCACTATTAAACTAAGCTGTGCCACGGACTACCGGTCTGGGCAACCTTGAAGTGCGTATTTATAGTCAGCTGCATGTTTCTCTATAATTATGTTTTAAGATCAAATCATTCTTCGGATTCCAGCCTGTCGATAGGCGCATGAAGGCGACATTATTGTTGAGACAATAAGATCAGATGAGAATCTAAACATAGTAACTATTTGTAGAAGAATTTATGAAGTGCAGTCTGAAAAGAATACTGATTTACCGTTTGAAGGACTCGAACAAACTGTGCTAGATATTTATACTAGGGATATTTTAGAACCAAAGACTTTGTTGTAGGTACAAAGTTTTAGGATGGCCTGCATTTAGAACGAACAGCTGCATTTACCACAAACTAACACTCAACAGTCGGCATCTTCTGAGAGAGAAACCACAAGTGGAACATGCAACTATCTGATCTCATATTCTAAGAGTATAATCAGCAAACCACTTGCATCTAAACCCAATTCACCTCTAAGACTCCAATACATTTTATTAGATCTCTGATTACGAATCTGTCATGCGCTTGATCCATGATGCCCTAATATAATAATCTGTTGTTCGAGAGCTGATAGCTGAAGTGCCCTCAACATTATCTACAGTAATCCGTTCTGTCATAGTTTCTAATACTAGACGTAGGTATTTATTTGTAAAGTCTAGTAAATTGCAGGTCGTTGTATTATCGAAGGGTGTTATAGAAGTATGAATGAGTGTGTTCTGAAGATGATAGAAAACATTGGGTGATTTATGAGAATAGAAAATAAAGAAAAGAAAGAACTGTCAAAAAAATGTTAGTAAGAAATCGACAGTATTTTCTTTGAAGGTAATGAACAAAACTCGAAATGAGATAAAAGCAGTCCTGCGGGTTGTTCGAAAGAGATACCGCGGCCCTGGTACATAAAAGGCCCGCGGAAGGGGTCATTTGATGATTTTCGACGTCGTTAAAAAAAAAAAAAAAAAAAAAAGATAAAAGCAGTCACACGTTTATCTATTTTAGTTGCGCTAGAAATAAAAGAAAGTATACTTACGATAGTTATAAAAAGAAATATATTTACCATACTTTGTTTAGAGAAATTGGAAGCAACAAAATTTAGGTACTGTCGAGTATTGAACCTAACCTACAATGTTCGATTCACTTTAGGGGTTTTTTTTTTTCTTCTACTTTGATCTAAACGCATTGTAATTACTGATGAATGGTTATTTAAAGTATTTTCCTTCCTTCCTTTCCACCAAGTTACATAATGATCTAGTGCTTTATGCTTACTTTGATGACATGCTCATTCATGAACAATGGGAAAATCAAGAAAAAATACTTCCTCATGGGTTTTCAATTACAGTTTTATTCATTCGTTTCCTTTTGTGTGTCATATTTGAACTTCATACTTTTTGTATGCGGAAACTAATTAGTGACCCTGTGACGTTTAAGGAATGCACAAAACTATTGTCATATTATTTTATTCTGTGCTAAGTTAGTTCAATAAGTATTTTATATTATACCAAAAGAATTTAGTGCTGAAACTCTAAAAGTTCGCAGATCCAAAAAGACCCATTAGGTTTATTAATTGCTCTTTCGATCATCGCTTGAAAATACAGAATCACACAATCACGAGATGTTAGCAACGGACGATTGAATTAGTCTCGTTAGAATGTTCTCAACAAATAAGTATACCATTTCCATTTCCCATATTATTTGATCTTCCAATTCTAATATCTAAGGGTAGAAGTTTTCTAATTCAATCTAGCATCAGACACCCAGAAAGTGGTGTTTGTAATACGCACCGACCGATCGTGTTGCACGTGAAGTGATACGCAAGTGTACGCGCGTGAAATTGATACACATGCGCCCGCGCCGTTTCACAACGGCCCCGAGTGTAATCTTTCTTCAATGTTACACTATATTGGAAATATTATAATAAATATTTTAATGGCGTTGGTGACATTATAATAAAGAAAAAGAAATTGTAATCTATACTAATGTAACAAGGAGCAAACTTTTTTCTGTTTGTACACAAAAGGCACGGAAACTACTAAGTCGATTTGAAAAATTCTTTCACTGTTGAAAACCTTCCCGAGTAACATAGGCCATATTTTATCCCGGTACGGGCAGAAGTTCCCACGAGAGGCGGGTGAAACCGCGGGAAAACATCTAGTAATTTGTAAAAGAATATCATTGCAAAAAAGTTTTGCAAACACTGTACAGTAAATTGCATAATGAGTTTCGTTTAACTAGTCAATAAATTACTAAGGAAAGTGTGCAAGCAATCTTTCATGGCATTCATTAAAGAAAACACATTAAAACGACTAACAACTGTTAGGAAAATTTCAATCGAAAGTCAACGTACTCGACTCGACTGTATAAGTCAACTTAACAACTCGTTTTATTTTATTATAAGGTCAATTGTAAAAGAGTAATTTCGTAAGGTTTATTTTGTTAGTATAAAAATTCTTTAAAAATATATCATTGAAGATATCTCATGCACCTCAAACACGTGTTAACCACGACATTATCGTACCAACACTTTATATAAATATTAAACAAATTCAAGCCAGCGCATTAAATACTGTAATCACAATTTAAATATTAGGTAGTCGACTACGCAAATCCGTCGCAAAAGGTTTTATAATGATTATTGCAGACTTTGTTTAACGATTTAAGTATTAACGTCACTAAGTATATATACTACGCATTTTCTAAAATGTAAAACCTTCTATATAACTACATTACCTCACATAAAAGTTACGTAGGAAACTCTTAAACATACATAGCATAAACGTAAGTTTTTCTTAAAACAACAGACTGTTTTCTTTGAAAACTGAACATTAACATGAAAATTCATAGTAAACAATTACTTTATGAAAACTGGCGTTTATGTTGTCACTGAACTTAGGCCTAAGACTACCGCAGAAAAAAAAATGAAATGATTTTTCAAAAGGTAAACAAATAACCCCTGAGAATTAATACGAGCTGCGTGCAACAGCCGCTCTTTAAGAGACCTATTAATATATCGACGATGTAGGTTAGTAATGAAAATTGCTTGCAGCTAATATCTTTATTTATATACGTTGTGATTTATTAAGTTAATTGCTCGCAAGTTTTCAATTTTCGTACCCACAGTACAACTTCAAGCAATAATCTCGTAAATTGCTTACACCCATAAGTACCACTATGCCAAAATAAGTGATGAAAGCTTAAAGATAGTTTTGTTTGTACACTAGCGTGCGGAAAAAATACAACGTAGGGTAGTTCGAAAAAACTTAAGCGCAGAAAATTGTTGCTGGTCAGTAACAGCTTGATTAAAAAATTACTATTATACCTATTTCAATAATATTAATTTTATCCATAGCTAACTAAGAAACATTCCTGCTATGCTCAACCAATAAATAATATAATTAATTGCATTACCATTGATAAGACTCGGATAAAGCTCTAATTCTCTTCTGACGTGCACATCATTGCCATAAATCGTAATATCACAGATAAAATATACCGTACATTTATAGAAGTACCTACTAACAGTAATTATAATTACATACGGAGATAAATAAACTTATCGTACGTATCTAAAGCACAGGCATTTAGTTATACAGCTCGACCATAACGTTTTCCAGCCAGTTATGAATGAAAAAGACCTTTTGAAATTAGTAAACAGCGAGACAAATTAATGCTAATTCTTGTTTTGTTTAAACAATTTAGCACGTTAAACAGTTTACAATAGAGATTAAATTTAAATACTGTGACGTGTGATTTATTTAAGGATGAATTTGTACAAAAGTTTTTTTTTTATGTAAATTAATTTTAATTTCGTATCGGAGGTCACACATAGCTCAATGTCAAAAAGATTTATTTTTAAACAATTTAATTATTTTTATTGGTTTTATTGATCATATTTTTTTGATAGTAAAGAATTTTTTATTACAATTTATGTAGAAGGATTTTTTATAAATAAAAATTTACGCAACGTCTATAATCTAATTTTATTCGATATGTAGGTATAGCATATCGAAGATAAAGATTTTTTATTTTATTTAGCCTTTTGTTAGTATATTTGCGTCCAGATTGCATGCCTACTGTTTTCACGGTGCCGATAACAGAACGCTGTTAAAAAGATCAATTTAAAAAATCACATAGCATATCCACAGAAAATTACATATAAAAAAAAAACACATTTTAGATTTACCTGAAATAAATAAAAACTTAAAATATTACCACTCACCTTCAATAAAGAATTAAACCGACTGGTCACACTGGCACTTAACACTTCACTAAAAGCCAAAATAAAAAATAAACTAATATAAAAATAATTTTATTAGTTTATCTAATAAAACTTTTGAAAATCGAAGTGCTTATTTAAAATGGCGGAGCGCGCGTCCGCGGCGGCGTTTCAACGTTGAATGATAACAGGTTGGCGGCAGCGAATTATATCAATGAGAGTCGAGCACTTTTGAACGACACAAGAGCAGGTATAGGAGTCAGTCACACTAGTTATTGAATAGCTAAATGAGTAATACCATAACACGATTTTGCTTCGTCATACGCGGTTGCAATTCGACAGGGAAGTCAGAAAAACTTAACGACTACACAAGTGCCTGCCGATCTGGTTTGGTAGCTTATGTCGTTCCTTATTATAGCCTTTTTTTTGTACTGTTCGAAACTTTTCGGTCAGTCAAAGTTAAGGTTGCCAATGTCCATAATTATGTTGGAACGCAGCGATTCCCCTTTTGCAAAAAAATCGCACATTCTTATTTTATTAAATATGCAATTATGCATGCATGGATGCACTTACTCTGTATTGAAAAAAACATAGGGCATTAAGAAACGTAACTAATCCAAGCAGCGTTCTCACCTGGTAATCTCGATAAGAACAAAGATTAGTTACGTACACATTTGAATTGAAATACCAGTGTACAATCACAATCACCTAAAGAACAATCACCCTATTATTTGGCTCAAAATCAATATTCTGCAGGTAGGTAATATACCAAATAATGTTTTGGATAAGACCTAAAACTCCATTTAATGGACCATAAACTATGACATCATTCCAATGGTTTAATCCCTTTCATAGAAAACCTTTTCATGTCAACTTCAGTAGGCATATAGGGTAAGTGCTATAAGAAACCGCAATAACATATTTTTATGTGACTATAGGTACCTAATATCCTAAGCTGGGAAAACTCTGAAGCAAGAAATGGACCATTTAATATGTCAAGGAAAATGTCTTAAGGAAAGAACAATACCTAGACTAATAAAACAAATAGATATCCTGAGCGCGTAATCGTAGGGGCACAACATGCTTTTATCAAGAAAACGGTAGGGGTTTAGTAATAATAGGTCACCATTAGGAAAACTATGTGTTTGTCTATGCAAGTATCAGAAAATATGCTGAATAGGTACCATCGAAAATTAATATCTGAGGGCACGGCAGTGCCCCAGCCAATGACTATATTCTTAAGACCAGAGCAATACTCCATTTTAACCACTATTGGTACCATTCGGACCTTAGGACAAAATATTTCACCCACAGGCTACAAATGGAAGAAATATTATAATCTTAAAGGACCAATATTTTTTTCGAAGCACCGTCAACAAAAAATCGAACAACTTTAAAGCATGATTTTGCAAATTATTGGAAAACAAGTATTTAGTAAACTCATGGGACCTATGGAGCTGACATCACGGTGCATGACATGGCAGTTTTCTATTTCATAACTTGCGCAATTTTATTATTTAATTACAATTAATTTCTATAACAAGATTTCTGATTGCAGGAGTTAGATAGGCTGGAATTAAGTCGGCGTGTGCCAAACGCCTCGTGTGCAGAAACTTGAATTATCTTTTTACGGTCATCTGTTATCATACTTATCATATTAAGTAAACATAACATTTTTTTAGAGATCAGTCTTCGCAAAAGCATTTCAATATTCTTACATACATATAAAACCTTTGAAGCTGTTCGCAGAGAATTATATTTTTTTATAAAAATTGCTTAATAAAATACTCATTTAAAGTCTTGCTATAGTTTTTTCAGAACCTACCCCAGGTTAGATTCAACCCCACGAAAAATTCAGCTGATAGTATAGCACCACGTATCTAGTTTTCTTTAACTAATGCGTTTACTGTACGCAAAAACTAAAGTAATATCAAAGTAGACAAAATATATTTAACCTATAATAATTTTAAACAACGAAAAATAGGACTTATCTTACAAATTGATAACTAAAAGGAAAAAGTTGAAAAAAAACATAGAGAATCCAAAATGTTGTAAACATCCAGCGCCAAATTTTCCTGTTTAGTATTAAAAAAGAAAAAAGAGCAAGTCAAGGACCACTCAACATGATTATCAAGATCTGCATAAAACGAATCGGCTTTCTCCATACATATCATAGCACGGTGCAATGCGTGTTTAAGAAAAGTGAAACGGTGCGTTCGATGCACTTTTATATCACACCGGCCAATCGGCCATGGAGACTGACGACATGTGAGCATGCGCATTAAAAAAAACATGGTAATTGCATCATGCGTAGGTTTATAAGTACATAGTTGTAAACTAGAAGTATGTAAACGTTAGTAGATTACCACATCCATACAAGACTATTTCCTATTTCTAATTAATAGTTTCTAATAAGGAGGATTGATATGATATCGCGGGCTGCCTAAGAACCATCCCATGGTTGGCGTTCGTTGGGGGGGACCTAGTTCAGTAGTGGACGGCAATTGGCAGATGTGATGATAATGATGAAGGGAGAATCTAATTATGTATCGGCAAATCTTTCTCAGTTGCAGTTTTTCAAATCATACTTTTTTTTGGAAATACAACTGCTGCACTACACATCACACACATCCTCCATCCATCACATAGAAGTAACTCGAATATTAGCCAATTAGCTAAGGAGTGTCCAAGTCATCTATCTTAGTGTTTGTTTTAAATACTGCATAGTCATGACGTAGTATAAACTGCATTCTCATTTAGATTTAAAGGCTATTTCAATGTAGTTTCTAATAAGGACGATGGATGTCGCAGGCTGCCCAAGAATTGGATCGTTGGCGCTCGTTGGGGTAGGTTCAGTAGTGGACGGCAATGTGCAGATATGTTTATGGTGACGAATAATATCGATAATTCAGTTGCAGTTTTGCAAGCCCCACATTTCTTAAAAATACAAATGCTGCAGTAACGTTCTCCGTGCTTATGAGAAAAGAGAAGAAAATTGCATAACTTTTAACTCGACAGCTGTATTCCTACGTCCATCTTATCTCGAATGTTAGCCAATTAGCTAAGGAGTGTCTAAGTCATCTTAGTGTTTGTTTCAAATACTGCATAGTCATGACGTAGTACAAATTGCATTCTCATTTAGATGACGTCAGATGCTTTTATGTACAATAATATAATTTAGATATAAAAAATTGCTGGATCATATTAAGGAAAATATTTCCTCAACGTTGTTAATGTTAGAATTATCAATTAAAACAGCCGGCGTTTGAGTTACCTATGGACATATAATTAAGTAGGTACCTACACCAGATGCAGCATATCCGAAAGCTAAAAAACCCGTAGATAACAAAACCAAAGAATTATCCAATACCTAAATCATATTATCACGTAGTCTTTATCTCATTATAAGAAAAATACAATTACCCCCAGATGTCAAGTACGTATTGATTAATAAATGTCAAGTCATTTAAACGAAACTCGTTTGGTCCAGATTACGGCACTATGGCAATATACGGTTGATTATCCGTCTGTTTGTAGCTGGGTTATATTGAGGCAATTAACCATGAGAATGGTATTTATAAGGAAATGCTCTTGGCGTGCTAGAATCTTAACTGATAGGGGGCATGAATAAAGCTAATGTTGACAAAGAAACCCTTCCTAAAATGCTCTCCAATTAATAAAAAAGCATACAGTTAACGTCGGCATCCATGCGAATTAAAAATACTCTATGCATCTTCATAACCATGCAACGACCAAAAAACCCTATCTGAGGACCAGAAAAAACCGTGTGTATCAAAGGACCAAAAATTTGGAAGTCAAAAAGTAATAATTTGGCAAACAAATCCAGGAACTTGATTACTATCATAAAAATCATGCAAATCACAGCAGAAATTAGTGGGGCTATCATAAATGGACATATAAAAAAACGATTACTTGCAATACATAGTCTTAGATAAAACTGCTTCGTAATGTTGTTATCAGCTAAGTTAGGTATGTCATTGACTCACGCACGGATAGTTTATAAATACTTGAAAATATTAATTAATGTTTGTAATTTTGCAAGTTATGTCGTGTGTATAGGTACTAGATCAGATACGCGGTTTCATTCGGATCCCTTAATAGATACCTATAACAAAATAGGTCACAGAAAAGTCAGCACCTATATGTATTTCAATCCCAGAAGTTATGATGAAGTGACTGATGTACACAAACACCTATTGTTATCTGTTTGTTTGCTAGTGTTCAAAATACCAAACTTAAAGACCTATACTATGACTTACCAGTTCAATCACCCATTCCGAAGGTGTAAGTGGCTGGTCGCATTGTTATTATGATTTGGGCCATGGCAGGGTTTCATCACCTGTAGCAAAACAAATGCGATGATATTTCGGAATGGCTCTTATTTAGGTAAAGGGAAAATATGAGCATAATAAAACATCAGGTAGCAAATATTTCTGAAGAATAATGACTTAATTTCTAAGACATAAATACCATATACATGCAATAAAAACGGAAGGAAAATACATTAACATACCTATATTTAAATTAACTGTTCAGAAGAAAAACAGAAAATATATGTGCCTACATAAAGGGTGAGTTATGTCTTGATTTATGACTGTACTTAGACAATAGAATGTCATAATGGAAATACCCCTAGATCGAATAGGGAAAGAAAACTTGGTGATACCTACGAAGATAGGTCCCTACTTAGGCAAAGAGAATAACCAGTTTGAATCAAAAGGACGCAGACGAGCGCAATAATATGCAATAGCAGCAATCTCTCCTCATTATCCTGTCTATCCATCTATCAATCTAGCATTCCTGCCAAAGAGGAGGTAATTTGCAATGCCGCTGTTATCCTATCATCCGATAGATCAGAGAGTTCGGGTGTTCGCACAATTGGACAATTGTCTGGTCGTTTAAGAGTTACTCCTTCCTATTCGTCACCAATAGCCGGGTCAGACGGTCATACAAATGTCGCATGAACTATGTACTTCATTTCTACTGCATTAGGGAACCGTGCACTTTCGAATACGTCAATTGAGGCGGAATTTTCCGTTGTATTGACTCCACAGGTGTGAAAATATTAATGAGTCATGTTCAATGAATTTTGGTCGGCAAACAACGAAAAGATTTGTTTGACCATGATGAGAATCAGAAATTTCGTTATGGCATTGAAATGCCATAACGCTCATTAACGTATTGAATAATAATTAGAGGTTTATGAGTGGGCACATGTTTTATTTTAATACACCTGTTTGTTGTACCAGAAGTTGAACGTTAGTACCTACATAACATAACGCCAATCAATACTGATTCGAATAAGGCAGGACCAATGAGATCCTAATCAAATTGATGTTTGGGACGTACTTTTTTTTACTATACTTGATACTCAACAGGGGTCATCCATCATTATTCCTTTTAATATCATTGAACTCTATAAGCAGACTCAACAAACATTGATGATTCAATAATTCTCAATATTATGAACTTGATTATCTTTACTATGCCTTTAACCTATAACTGTTATCTTGCCCTCTAATATTTGACACAATCAATGGAAGTTATCGCTTCGCAAAGATGAATATTTGCGTACAGAAAAATGATAACAGTTATCTGAAGTGTGTGATCGGAGACTATTGAATTTCAATATAAGGTTTTCAAACATACCTACCTAAATCTATTAGGTAGGTCAATGGGTATACAGTGCATATAAACATAGGAAAATTATCGAGATTGCCGCATTTTTGCAGGTCACAATAACGGTCATTATCAAGTAAAGGCGTCAAAACAAACGGCCAAAATATTTACTTGCAAGAAGAAATGTGAATGACATACCAATGCGATTATTAAAAGATAATTAATAGAATGTTTATTAAATATTCTTTCATTGAAAAAGTAATAAATGAGTAGACAATTTTTTCTAAGAAATGCCTACTACAGGAGTTAGGATCGTCTATGCGGGAGTTCGCTTACCTATATATTTTTCTCAGGGACCATTTACTGTCTGGACAATTGGCGGGAAGCCTAGAAAACTGGCGCAATGACCTGCTAACTCGTACAATAGATTGGACAGACAGGGCAACAGCTATAGTAGTCTAGACTGAGATGTGTAGACAGACAACATGAGTAAAAACCAAAAGGTTCAGTTGTCGCTTTTGTGACTGAAATTTTTTACCATCTCGTAATTGAATGTAAAGGTTATTTAAGTACGTAAACATATACTTTGATAGATACAGACTAAAGACCTTAAGAATTTAATTGGAAAAAAATATATTCAGCTTTAGCAAACAACATCAAACCACTAAGTTGTGCAGTTAATATAATTACTATGTCCTTATGAGCGTAGTTACAATTACGTTCATTCATTAGCAACAATGAATAAACATGCATTTGTACATGAGTACTCCTTATACATAATGATCATCTGATGTGGACGATGAGCAGACAGTCATCCATTGACTCTGCTCAATATTAATAGCCTAAGATAAGTTGGAATGACTGATAATGTATTTATTTACAGCTATACTGAACCACCTCTCTATCCTCAGATTTGCCAGTCAGACTCAGGTTTTTGACAAGAGTTGACACATTTACCTGTTGAATGTCAGAGAGATATGTATGAGACAATTGATTTTCTATTGTCAGTTAATTACCAGTATACATACAAATAGTAATGTCTGAACCAACCACAAATGCTATTGATATATGAAATATTTTTTGTAGTGTGTGCTTAGGTACCCACTGCTGTCTTTGGAATGATTAAGTTATTTGACGAGACAGTCCTGAAGGTACACTTGATCTATACCTAATCCTGTGTAAAAGAGAGTGTAGGTATGATAGGTACAGTCAACTTCAGGTCAGTGGTAACAGTTTTATAGGAAAATCATACTTATTACTATTAAGTTAAGGTGCATGACAGTTACCACTGATCTAGACACACGGCAGTGTGTCCGCCAAGTTCGAGCAAAAAAGCGACACACCGGCCGTGGGTTATATTACACGAACCATTTCGGGCCAAATTCGACCCCCCTGTAACTCAAAATCTATTTTATTTACGCATATCAAAGGACAATGCTATTCTTTGTATGGAAGTTGGGCTCAAGTGTTGCCCACAGTAACTGCATAGTGTATTATGTCCCATAGGCTTATATTAGGTCCCAGACCAAAGCATTTCGAAATCTATCCCAGGAGTCCTGAGAAAAACTGGTTTGACTCTTATTCAATATTACATAAAAATAAGCTTACGCTTTAGCTTAACTCTTAACTATTCCACTTTTATTACCTTAATTGAAATGAATTGTATTCATTGACAAATACGAGGTATTGTACACGACAACTTTTTTTTAACCGACTTCCAAAAATGGAAGAGGTTCTTAATTCATTTGTACTCTTTTTACGTTTGTACGTGCATAACTCCGTCGTTTACCAATCGATTTCAACAATTATTTTATTGTTTGAAAGGGCTTACTTCCTCAATGGTTCATTTGTCATCCGGCCCAGGGTCTGGTGATGGAATCTCTAAAAAAAATCGGGAGCGACTCTCGAAAAATTGTAGACACATATAAAACCTTGTCATTCGGGTATATGTGTCAGACAAAACAAAACTGTAAAGGTTAAGATCTCACCTGACAATGGAGACGACAGAGAGACGAGGGAACTCCTCAACGGTATCTACTAACTACCTCATGTTCGAGCTTATTTTATTCGTCTTGATAAGATTTTTCTAGAAGACAGCTTATTGCGCAGGCGCCTTGTAGATTTAAACCGTAAATTCAAAAATATTGCGGTAATTGCCTTTTTTTCAGAAAATCATTGTCAGTTCTTATTAGAATCCAACGCTTTTAGAATTTATTTGAAAATCACAGTAAAAAAAACCCATTCCAACATTTTCCAGTACTGGATCCTGACAGCGAGATCCTGAGCATTGAGATTGTCAATATACATATGAGTAAGACTTATTTGGCAGAAAAGTCTTATCAGATTAATTTCTCGGGACCCCTGGGACCGATTTCAAAAATATTTTGATTTCATGTTTAGAGTGAAGTAAAGAATCTATTTCAATCACTCCCACTACTGGGCAAATGGCACAGGCTTTGTGAAGCGACTGTTCATGTGGAATATAAGAACCGGTTTTTCACCCGGACCCCAGGGACCGATTTCAAAAATATTTTAATTTCATGTTAAAAGTGAAGTAAAGAATTTACTTTAACCACTCCCACTACTGGGCAAATGCCAAAGACTTTGTTAAGTGACTATCTAAGGAGAACATTTGAACCGGTTTTTCTCGGGACCCCTGGGACCGATTATAAAAATATTTTAATTTCGTGTTAAGAGTGAAGTAAAGAACCTATTCCAACCACTCCTACTAGTGGGCAAATGGCTCAGGCCTTGTAAAGTGACTCTTCATGGAGAATATTTGAACCGGTTTTCCTCGGGACCCCAGGGAGCGATTTCAAAAATATTTGCATTACGTGTTCAGAGTGCACTAAGGAACCCCCTGGAACTACTCCCACTGCTGGGCAAACTATGAGCCCAGACCCTGGCATTGTCCTTTAGTTCGTTTTAGTTCCTTAGGGGAATAAAGGACAATGCCAGGGTCTGGGCTCTAAGTTTGCCCAGCAGTGGGAGTAGTTCCAGCTGGTTCCATAGTGCACTCTGAACACGAAATCCAAATATTTTTGAAATCGGTCCCAGAGGTCCCGAAAAAAACCGGTTCAAATGTTCTCCATAGATAGTCACTTAACAAAGCCTGAGCCATTTGCCCAGTAGTGAAAGTGGTCGAAATAGGTTCTTTACTGCACTGTTAACACGAAATCCAAATATTTTGGAAATCGGTCCTAGAGGTCCCGAGAAAAACCGGTTCTAATGTTAAACTTGAACGGTCACTTTATGAAGCCCAAGCCATTTGCCCAGAAGTGGGAATGGTTAGAATAGGTTTTTTACTTCACTGTTTACACGAAGTCCAAATATTTTGGAAATCGGTCCTAGAGGTCCCGAGAAAAACCGTTTCTAATGTTAAACTTGAACAGTCACTTTCTAAAGCCCAAGCCATTTGCCCAATAGTGGGAATGGTTAGAATAGGTTCTTTACTTCACTGTTAATACGAAATCCAAATATTTTGGAAATCGGTCCCAGAGGTCCCGAGAAAAACCGATTTAAATGTTCTCCATAGATAGTCACTTAACAAAGCCTGAGCCATTTGCCCAGCAGTGAAAGTGGTCGAAATAGGTTCTTTACTGCACTGTTGACACGAAATCCAAATATTTTGGAAATCGGTCCTAGAGGTCCCGAGAAAAACCGGTTCAAATGTTAAACTTGAACAGTCACTTTATAAAGCTCAAGCCATTTTCCCAGTAGTGGGAATGGCTAGAATAGGTTCTTTACTTCACTGTTATCACGAAATCCAAATATTTTGAAAATCGGTCCCAGAGGTCCCGAGAAAAACCGGTTCAAATGTTAAACTTGAACAGTCACTTTATAAAGCCCAAGCCATTTGCCCGGTAGTGAGAATGGTTAGAATAGGTTCTTTACTTCACTGTTAATACGAAATCCAAATATTTTGGAAATCGGTCCCAGAGGTCCCGAGAAAAACCGGTTCTAATGTTCAACTTGAACAGTCACTTTACAAAGCCCAAGCCATTTGCCCAGTAGTGGGAATGGTTAAAATAGGTTCTTTACTTCACTCTTAAGACGGAATCCAAATATTTTTGTAATCGGTCCCAGAGGTCACGAGAAAAACGGGTTCTAATGTTAGCCAGCCATTGTTAGCAAGCCATTAAGTAGCCACAAAACTAACAACCTCTTTTCTTGAAATAACATTCAGATAGTTAGTGGTTTCAATGTTAACAGGATAAAAAAAAAAAAAAAAAACAGAAATAGACGTTTAAAGGTAACTGTTGTTTCTCTTGCTTTTCAGTCTCTGTCTACCACAATCAGTCCTAAGTTCGTGTAGCGCCATGCAACTAATATCCGTAATGGCAATGGAAAAATGTTATCAAGACGAATAAAATAAGCTCGAACACGAGGTAGTAAATAGATGCCGTTGAGGAGTTCCCTCGTCTCGCTGTCGTCTCCATCGTCAGGTCTGGTCTTAACCTCCACTGTTTTGTGGTGTCGGAGACATATACCCGAATGACAAGTTTTTATTCGATATGCGCTAACAATTTTTCCGAGATTCCCTATTGTTTTAAGGTTTCTATCACCAGACCCTGAACCGAATAACAAAGAAACCATTTGGAAAGTAAATCCTTTCAAACAATAAAATGATTGTTTAAATCGGTTGGTAAACGACGGAGTTATGCACGTACTTACGTAAAAAGAAAACAAACGAACTGAAAAACTCCTCCATTTTTTGAAGTCGGTAAAAAAAAATCTCGTTCAATACCTCGTATTTGTCGATTAATATTATAATGCATTTATAATATTAATCAATTAAGGTAATAAAAGTGGAAAAGTTAAGAGTTCGTAAGCATATTTTTCGTAATATTGAATAAGAGTCAAACCAGTTTTTCTCAGGACTCCCGGGATAGATTTCGAAATGCTTTGGTCTGGGACCTAATATAAGCCTATGGGACATAATACACTATGCAGTTACTGTGGGCAATACTTGAGCCCAACTTCCATACAAAGAATAGCATTGTCCTTTATCTATATTTATATAATATATCTTCGAATGGTACAAAGGTTTGTATTTAGTCAAAGTAAAGTAAAAATCTGAAAACGGCCAAGTGTGAATTACTTTCGAAAATAACGAATGTGTAACTTTGATCCACGAACATAATATATGATAACATGTCATGTCAGTCAGTTGGTAAATCTAGTCCATTTAGTTAATCTAGTTCATTTCTTTGTAAGAAACATAGTGCATATTAAAAAATCTAAAAAATAGTATAAATGAGACATTTCTTTAACTAACTTCATCATAAGAAAAAAATAAAATAAACAACCTTACAAAAATAAATGAAATCCCACCCAAAACAAAAATGTGAAAGACTGCCAAGTTCGATAATATGGGAATGCTTCGCCTATAAAAGAAGTGAGATCTGAATAAGTACCAAGTTCCATACACATACCTCAGTTAAAAATAGTTACTTTTTAATGATGATTACTTGGCAAGTTTTAATAGAAAATTAAATACTTGATTCATTGCGTTTAGTAGGTTTATAACAAGGTGTATGAAAACTTGCCAAGTAACATCATTAAAAAAGTAACTATTTTTAACTGAGGTATGTGTATGGAACTTGGTACTTATTCAGATCTCACTTCTTTTATAGGCGAAGCATTCCCATATTATCGAACTTGGCAGTCTTTCACATTTTTGTTTTGGGTGGTGTGCAGTTTACCGTACCTAATTACCTGTATTATGTTTACAGTTCAGTAAATGTTTATACATTCCACAAGTTCATTGCAGGAATATAGTGTCTATGTCTTTAGTCAAATTAAAACTATGATCTAAGTACTCACTTGGTATTTTTCTATGATACCTATTAAATTTTGTCTTATGTTAAATATAATGGCTATTAAAACTAGTCAAAGTATTTTAATTTTTACAATGATTGAATAATAAACACTTATGCTGTGGTGTTGGAATTTATTGTGTGACAAAAAACTATAAAGTACTTGCCTATTACATGAAACAATGGACTATAGAGAAGTGTTTTTTGTTTCAGACTCATCTTCTTTAAAGAGTTCAAATATAAAAGAATGGAAAGCTATTATAACTACCTACTACTACTTAATAATATCTAAGTTGAAGCAAAATATTTTATAAATTTTTATGTGAAATGCCAATAAAACAATAGACTAATTGTTTTTTGACCTCTCTTTAACCATTTTTAGGTTCCAACTCAATGCATCTGAATTCCTGATGGTCTTGAATAATATAGTTTTATTCATATTCATTTTCCCGGATGGCAGCCCCACTATATACACACTAGATTCACTATTATAATGAGTTACACTTAGGTATAAAGTGGGCGTTCCTAATAGAAAATATTGATAGGTACCACTTCTATTATTTTTTGGTTAAGAAGCAAAAGCATAGTGCTGGTGAGCTGGTCTAAGTAACTAGTGGATGATATGATTTTTTTTCGATGACTGCTGCTCTACTATCTACATACTTATTATACAAGAATAAGTGCAAACCGATATGTGCAAAACCTGAAGTTACGATCTTACTTACCAATGTACTACGTCCCAAGACCAGATGTAGTCATACCGTCAGCACCCTCAACGTACAAATTGTACATCATTCTACATTTCTACTACATATTATATTATAATAAATAAAATTGATTACATTTTATTTCTGATAGGAAAATAAATGCAACAAAACAAATCCCTTGTCATGCATTGACATTGACAGATATCATGACGTCACCTACACTACCACAGATTGTACAGTTCCGTGCAATGGTAAGCTCATTCATACTGCCTACAAGTTATTCTTTTATATGCACATCTTGCAATGAAAGGAATTTTTGATAATGCAAGAGGAAAAGAAAAACTATCAAAACAATTGTGCAGAAAATATATTGATAAAATGATTACTTAATATTAGTGAGGTAACAAGATCACACATCTCTAAAAATTTATAAAAACAAACTCTTCACTTACACTTAACAAATTTAACTTTTCAAACCATACAACTATGTCAATGGTCGTTTTAGAGCTTTCCTCTCTTTATTTAATTTATAAGCAACTGACATTTTCTGGCAGTTTTCCTTATGAATTGTATCATGGTCAACAATCCTTTTAGGATAATCCTTTCCAATAATACAACCTGCTGTAGTTTGAACATTCTTAGGTGCTTTCCAAGGCTCATAAATAAAAGCAGTAGGGTATTTCTTCAATTCAGGTACATATTTCCTTATATAAAGACCTTCTTTGTCTGTCTTCTTACCAAATGCAACTGGACTGTATACTCTAAAGAACTTGTAAAAGAATGCTGATGCAGAGAGCCACATCCAATTGCCAGCATTTAGAGACCAATCATAGTCTAACAAATAATCCTCAAACACTTTGGCACCTTCTTCCCAGGATATCCACAAGTCTCCTCTTGTTAAGAAGCAAGCAACCATATGGCGAGCCAAATGATGTATCCAACCTTCTTGCTTAAGCTGGCGCATAATTGCATCAACAAACGGGTATCCAGTCCTTCCTTCAGCCCAGGCTTTTAAGTGTTCATCATTTTTGGCCCAAGGTATTTGGGTGCAAACAGGATTCCCAACCATCTTATCAAAGTTCTCTGTGCCTGCCCCTGCTGTGTAGTAGAACTCCCTCCACATTAACTGTCCTAACAGAGACACTGGAGGTTCTGAGTGTTTCCTGCCACTCAAAGCTTCCTGTAATTTGTGGTAGAAAAGCTTTGCTGATAAACAGCCATGGCTGATATAAGGGCTTAAAACTGTAGTACTTGGTTCTATGCTGTTAGGAGAGGAGTTAGGCTTCTCAAACTTACACACCCATTCCCTTTTAGCCATGTACATGTGTAATCTCTTAACTCCCTCAGTTTCACCGCCAGGGTATTTCAAGGGTTGAAGTGCTGATTCATCAATATCAAGTTCATTGAGATTTGGTACATCATACTGCTTGGAATCAAAATCTTTTGGCTTACAATCATCTGAAACTTCCTTAGTGATTTCAATACATTCTTTTACTTGCACATCTTGTACAAGTGAAAGAAACTTTTGGTATGTAAGAGGAACACTGCTGTTATTCTTTTTCAACACACTGTGGACATCATAAACTGTGTGTTGGACTCTACGGACAATAAAGATGTCACTCTTTTCGGCAATCTTGTCTATTATTTCATCTTGTTTCACATAAATTGGATCAATATCAACTTGGCTTGTCAAGTGCTTCACTTGCCATTTTTTAAATAGCTTAGGCAGTTCCTCTACAGCATTTCCTCTTATAATGTATAGACGAGTATTCAGTTTCTTGAGATTTTCATTCAGATCTTGAAGGCTTTGTACTAAAAATCTTAGCCTGTTGATACCAACCTTACCTTTGATGTCAGGGTCTAGGAAGTAAACTGGTCTTAAATGATGTTTACGATTTTCTGCCTGAAACATACAAAAATAGAAATCATAGGTGATGATTATGTGAGTCGAATAAGCATGTGAGCTTACCCATCGAGAAATGAAAAAGCCAATAATTACAAGCTGCACAAGCTGAAACTGGGTGTGTTCAATGTGTAAGGAATTATATAGAATTCAAACTTACTTCATTTATAGCATTACGTAGAGCGAGGTTGTCGTGAATTCGCAAATCCAACCTGAACCAATGAATAACAGATGGAACCTTCGTCATATTATTATAGTTTAAGGAAAATGTATTTAATATAATTGTAATTGTATTTGCCACAGTTCGTTAGTACGGTTAGTTTACGCGCCGTAACGCGCCTTGCTTTGACGGTAAATCTTTTGATCATAAATCATAAAACTGAGCTAATGTTTTGTTAATTCAAAATTAATGAATGGACACTTTCAATATCAATTGTATTGCAACTATTACAATCATTACGACTAACTAAAGTACTAAATAACTGTAAACAGGCCAGTCAGCTTCGAATTTTAGCCAAGAAAAATTTTCATGGAAGACTTACATTCACTTACATTTCTAAACGTTACAAATTTGACACACATTTGTTGATAAAGATGTCGTCATGACAACAACACACCAAACTTTTATAGTATTTTGTTACCCTTTACGCTTTAAATTCTTCTCTCTTTTATCGGGTCAGAGTTTAATTTTGAAATAATATCCAATCGGAATGTAAATTTCTTAAAAATATTATGTAAAGCATGATGTTTATTGTTATTTAAATGTAAACATCATATTCTTTCAATTGATATTTTGTAATAAGAAATTAGCTAATAATGAAAAACTTCGTAATAAAATCATGTGCTTAGTCATGAATGTATGTGAAATCTAGATAATCAGCGAAGTGATGTTGCACCATGCCAAAAATTATCGAGTTAACAGTAGAAATTGATGTTCAGAGGGTGAGTTGATGTGATATGATAACAATAACCAGTATTCTCTTCACGAAGTTTGTGTTTCCCTAACTTAGAACAGACTATTGTATCTAAATAACAACGTACGTAGCGTACACTAATTTCTTGAAGCTACACTATTTTAATGTCTGTTTAACACAATTTGATGAGAGAACTGTCTTGTTGTTCCCAGGTATCATGTCCAGGAGTTTGGTTGTGCCAAGATGGTCGCGTCTCCCTCACAGTGTTTGCCCTTGGTACCAGCTACCAGACCTGCCTGCTACCTCCCAGCTTCCCCCTCATGTTCAAAGATGTATTCTACTTCAGGAAACGGTTTCAGGAGTCTTGCGCACTTAATAACATTTGCTGCTTGCTGAGTAAGTTATCAGAATATTATGATTACTTTCGACTACTATGACTACTTTTGTCCAAATTTTGTTAGTAATACACAATACTTAATAGTTGCATGTGTTTAATATTTAATTTAATTGACTTTTTGCCATGATCATCATATAATTTTAGTAATTTGTCTTGCGTCTTTGTCTCAGTTGTACATAAATAAGACAAATAAAATCAACAATGAATTTGCAGAAGAAGAAACAATATATTGTGAACTGGTGCAATGGTGCAGTGAATGTGGGAGCAATGAAAGTACAATCCTGGCGCAGTACCTCGGCTCTCTGAATGACGTGCTGTTCCCACCCAACATGTGCTCCAATGAAGGAGTAGATCTGCTTATGAGGAGGTCTAAAGAGTTTCCTGTAATCACCTTTTTTTTCTTTACCACTCGTAGCTAAGTCAAATCATATGATTTCAATCTTAAAAAATTGGATAATAATAAAAAAAACACCTAAACGTTTTTTTGTGCACTTTATATTATTAAAATACAAAACTTAGTATGTACTAATGCACATTACAAACATTATAATACATATTTGTATTACTTTCCAGGGTATTTTATCCCCAAAAATTGAGATAGCAACAAAAGTACGTATAGATGAGGTGTGGAATCAACCGTGCACTGTGACACCCTCGATCAAAGTAAGCACTTGTCAGTGTGTGCCTCGGGATGACCCAAAGAGACAAAAGCAAGTCTGCCATTCTACAAAGTTCCACAGGTGAGATGTGAAAGTGGAAAAAACTTTAGAAAACACATTAATGTGGTTCTGTAAATGTTCGAAAAATCATCAGTTCTAAGTAGTAGTAGACTCAGTGTTGAATATTGATAATTTATTATTGTCATTTTATTACATTTAATTCTTTGTTTTGTTCCTATATGTATTTAAATGGTACTCATTAAAAGGTGTGTTAAAAAATGTACAACCCAAATTCATGAACTATAGTTTTCTGATACTCAATTACTTTGTTTTTAGAAGCAAATGCTTTAAACAACAAAGGTCACCCTCAACAGCGAGGTCAAGGTCACGTTCAAGATCACGGTCAAGGTCATCCGGCTCAAGGTCGTGTTGCAGCTTTACGCCGAAGGTACACGACTGCGGCGTCGGCTATTTCAAGTACGTTGCTTAGGTATAAACATTTAGGTAATTTAAGCTCCAGTAGAAATAACAACCATTGGTACCTGTATCAAGTCAACAATAACAAAAGTGATAATTGACCAGTTTTAAATCATTCATCCTGCTTCAATACCATCTCCATGGTCCATAGACCTCCACCGAAGCCTCTTCTTCCTCGAGCGCCTCGTCGGACGACGGTGGGGTCCAGGCGTAAGCGCCTTCCTTGTGCAGACGTCTGTGTTTACAACGTCAAAGCGCCGCCAGACCCCTGGAGATCTATCACTTGTGGAGTCTGCCGCAATGAGCGTGAATATGAGGTCGAGCCAAAGAGGTGAAGTGTAGGACAGTGGCCGTATTGACCGATCCATAGATCGTTGATTTTTTATGCATAGTGCAATATACTGGTAGTCCAATTGTTGGTAGTGCGGTACATATAGCGTTTGAGTTGTTTATAATTATAATGCATTATAGTGGTTGTTGAGTATTTGGTACTTACTGGAATTCTTACAGTTTTTTGTTGTGCAGAACAGCGTCCGTTAAGTTTCTCTTAGAGGAATAGTACAGTTGAATTGTGTATAGTTCCATAGAGAGCCCCTTCAATTGACCAACACGGACTAGTAAAAAACACCAATAATATTTTTTAATAAATAACAGACTATTAAATTGTTTGTTATGCATGTTTAAATAACTTTTAAATGTAATTTTCTCATTATTTTCCAGACCCGAGAGAGTGATAAACACAGAAAAAACCTATATGAACCATCATGACATTGACCGAAATCCCAAAACTATCCTAGAAAGCCGTTACATACATCAAGACAAATGCACAGATTCCGGTGATAAACAGAAAACAAAGAAATGCTACAAGGTCCAGACGAAGCCCTGTGTTTGTGAAATATGCAAAAGGTACCACGAGTTGTTTCATGTCCAAGACAATGTTCAAGGAACCCACACAGCAGATGCCAGGACCTAACTCCAAACTTTGTGAGTAAAAATTATCTACCTCATTGTTTCAAATAAATTGTAGACTTTGTCTATAAAAATCATGCGAGTACAGACTTATTTTGGTCTAATAAATACTTTTTAATCCGTAAGGATAGATTTTTAGGGGCAAAGCGAAATTTGTATTTGACATGTAACTAATGTATTTCTGTAGAAAAAAATATCAAAATACATACACAGATATTTTTAAATCAAAATTATTTTGTAAAGTATTATGACTTGTAAAGAAAAATCTAGTATGGTGTATAGTTTTGTTAAAAAGATGTTGTTTTTGAAAATGATAATTTATTCTATTTATATAATTTATAATCATTATAAATCATTGTTTAATTTTTTATTATTGCATGTTCATAAATAGAGGGATCATGAAATAAAACTAATAAAATCATTAAATTACTATTTTTATTATTACATTATTTAATTTTATAGTTTGACGTTAAGGTAACTTAAGAATAATTTTTAATATTAAGTGATATGGCTTCACTTTAAAACTAATTTGACAAAAAGGTCTGGAAATAAGACCTTCTTGAACAAATGTTTACAACACTATGCCGTCTTACCACAAAAACTTTTAAACGTCAGTTTATGCCTTGTCTAAAAAAATGTCAAATTATGACGTTGACATATGGTTCATTTTGCAGCCAAAATTTTATTAGACAAGTGTAAAACAGGGTTTAAAGTTTTTGTAGTAAGGCCCTAAGAGTTTAATAAATCCTATCTACATTTTTCTCGATCGATTTTCATATGAGCACAAAATCAGTTTTGTTTTTTCAATAAACCGGGGTAACATTAAATCAGTGGGTTTGGCTAAGTGACTAATATTCGTAATGGAACTTTTTTGATATATTTGTGAACGAGAAATTGGCCTAAATTTTAAATGTGCGTCTGTGTACATATTTGATAAACTAATTACTCAATTTACCTTAGTATGTATTATGCAGATTCTATATCTAGATTTATGTACAAGGCACGCATTGTAGTTCAAAGTCTATATTGTTAGCAACATTACCATATTACCAAATGGTATTGCCACTTTTTTACTTTTCTACTAACAAAGAGGTAGAGAAGGAAAAGCTAAGTATCAAAGCAATTGATAGATGTTTATTCGTCTATATAGAAATGGCTTTATTTCTAAGTTTATTTTAATTAACTAAATAAGGTAGTGGAATGAATAGAAGTTGTTATGTATTTATTTTTTAAGGTTTCCTTTATCTATAGAATCTAGTATTTTAGGTCCTCTGGGATCCTATTTAACCCACTAACACAATCCTAATTCTATCCACTGTAGATCATAGACAAAATATATATAAACCCTTAACAATTGGACGGAAGACCTACAGTCAGCCTTTTAATTCAACTTCATAATTGATTATACTCCTAATAATATAATTTTATTATGACAATTCATACTTTTGTACATTGTTCGACTTTTATATTCTTAATCACAAATCATTTCAAATAGATTTAGCTTTCTGAAACTAAAATAACTATAATCTGCAACATTTTAAAATACCTCCCAGAAAAGAGATGACTATACGTTCAGTATAACTCTATATCTCTCAAACACGAGGCACGTCCCAAACCAGAAAAAAATCCCATTAACTAAACAGTCTAAATTCAAGGAGTATTAACACTAACTTTATGCCCTTTCCTAGACGTGAGGTCTTTTCTCTTCGTGTACTTGGTACAGTCGGCTACAAAAGCCACTAAGGCCACAAAAGCGAAGACTGCGTAGAATATAGCCAGAGCTATGAGGAAGGACTCGTCTGTCCACTCCCAGAGATGGTCGGAGCGAATGTACTCGAAGTTTGACAGTACTTGTGTGCCGTTTGGAGGGGGGCACGGCGATTGTACTATTATGTCTTGGTATGGTCTCTGAAAATAAAAACGAAGCTTTAGTCGACTGGCCAAAAAATATACCTATTTAAATGTTACGGAAGTGGGAAATTACATACTATATTTTATATTCGTAGAGGAAATAATATCGCTTCTTTTGAATAATGGTTTTGATGATAGAAGAATGTCACTGTTTCATTCAAAACTCCATTATCAGCTGTACTGACTCAATTTGAAAGCATGTAAATCAGCTCGTCTACTTGGAAACAATATGCACTAATTTCAGTGAAAATTTGGACAGATATGATGAGAAAGAAGTTTCGAATCTGCGAATGTAAAGCTTAAAGCTATACCTAAAATATTTTACTCACTTGTTTATTAGGACACCTCACATCCTTACTAATACTGCTCCTCAAGGCAACTTCACTCAGTTCTCTTCCCAATAATTCTGGGATCGTCCATCTCGAAGGAGACACATACTGTAGCCACGTGACGTAGTACGGCAAATCCCGTTCGTGTATCATCACGCCATTGACCAACGTGCTTAGTAGCAAGCAGAACCCTGATATGATAGCTGCAGTCTTCTCCATTGGCACAATGAATATTGTCGCTCGACATAACATTTGTATGCTTATTAAGTAGACCAGCATGTAACCTGAAATATAGGAAAATATTCATGTATATAGACGTCAGCATATTACTTGGCAAGGAAGATTTAGGTGCTTCAATGTGTGTAAGCTCGCACATCGTGCACCTAGTGAAATATAATAGTGGTCCTCTTTATTTTTATGGTTATTTAAACATCTATATAACCCTTTCTATAGCTTTCATTTGGGAATAAATATGGCAAGCAGACAGCATGCCCCATTTGATTTCTAAATAAGGAATATTCTACCAAATCATTTCTTCTCAAATTGTAGGTAAATATGTACATACCTAAGTAATAATAGAAACCGTCGAAGGAGGCTGGTGCCTGCGCATACAGGCCTGTCATGGCGTAGCTTGGCACCAGGTACGCCAGCCACGTTATACACGCTGACCATACCTCTAGGAGTTGCTGGAATATAAACAACGTTATAAAATATTACAACTAAAATTCAAGACTTCGCAGTGTGGAGAAAACAGAATCCTTAGCCCGTGTAAGCCTAAAAGAAAATCTGGCAAAGATAATTTCTTTGCCAGATTTTCTTTTGATGATAATAATTTAACATTGTTATTTGATCATTTATCGAATGCTATAAGTGCAAAATAAAGCAGTCTAGAGTCTAATATCCCATAAGATCTCTAGAATGAGTTCCAGACTGGGTCTAACGGTGTCCAGTGCTTCAACTCGAATACGGCTAACGTTTGAACAAATCATATTCGATCTGGCAAATAAGGAGCCAGCTTTGTTTAGAAAATATCTTTGAAATTTTGGTGTAGTAAACCAAAATTTCAAAGATATTTGCTTCTCATATATCAGGCGCTTATCAGGCTGAAAATATAAAGACAAAACAAACTCACATCGAACAATATGAACACAGTTCTGGAGTACAGTCCGACGGCGATATCTCTTTCCACGTGATGTCGCATGGAACTCGCTTCTCTCGCACTCAGCCACAGAAGGATCGGCCACACAGTAAGGCACATTACAGTGTAGTGGTATCCTACACGGTCATTTTGTGTTAACTGTAAGAGAAAGTATGATGAGAACCTAAGATTAATAGATAAGATTTTGTGCAATGCTGGTAACTGGGTTGAGGAGGTCAGATATGGCTCCTTGTAAAATACTGCTTCTCAGCTGCAACCAGTTAGACTGGATGCCGACGTAGTTGAGAAAAGGCTAGGTAGATGATGTTGATGAGTCTTTTCCCATCTTTATTGAGTGGGGTCCTCTCTTGTTCTAACTGATTGCTGAGTATCTACTTTTATTGATTTGGAATAAGAAAAGTTGCTAATAAGGCGAGTCGCTTAAACTTAGTCGTAATCCGGCAAACAGCTGAAAGTTTAGTTTGCACTTACCGCAGGGTCTGTGGATGGAAGGTCCCAAAATATGGCGCCCGTGATCAGCGACATGACAGCCGCGAGGAGTACTCGTGTTATCACGTTCGATATAGTTGTCGATTGTGTGTATAACAGACTCTTTCTGGAAATACAGAAGAAGAAGCATAAATAACAGATGCATAAGTAGGCTGACAATATCACTGATATGCGTCACAATGTCTTTTGAATCGTGGTTTTCGCACGTTTTTTAATCCATCAACAAGACTAGCGCACACTAGACACAAGGACTGCTTGTGGATGGATAATCTCCAGAATAAGCCGAACATATTCAGCTTTATCTTGTCTACGCATTATTAAGGGAACTACGTACTGTATAAGCGCAGCGGCCTGCACGAGCACGTTGTGCCGGGTGAGCGGCGCGGGCAGCGGCACGGGCGGCGGCGGCTCGGGCGCTGCGTGCGCTCCCGCGAACACGTTCGCTAGCGCAGAGATACGCCCTGAAGACTCTAGCATCGCTGCCGCTGATAGGTCATCTAGTGTGACAAGATCCACTGGAAAAGAAGAAATGGAATTTTATTGTGAAGCCTGCATGGAATGGGTTTTGTTAATAAGCAGTAACACAAATTAATAATTTATGGAAATTGAACTTGGTGTGCAGTCTAGTCGATCGAATAGAAGAGGATCCGAAATTCATAGCCAAGTTAATTATCTTACAAGCTTATAGTAAAAGGTAATAGTTGCCTTCCGGCAAAATGTAATGAAGCTTATCAAAATATTGTAGGTAATCTGAATATAAATAAGGTATCTCATTTAAAACCTGATGATTGAGAATGCTGAGCAAAAAGAAATAGAAATATGCTTAAGTTGCTGTTAATTAATGCATCAGTGAAATCTGCCAAACCAAAAATATGCTTACGATAGTAGTCCGAGGGGTTCTTGAAAGCAGGGCAGGGATAATCGATGGAGGCAAAATATGGCAACATATCCCTTCTGTACCCGCTGAACATCGTTCTACCGGCTGATATTAAAACCACCTGGAATGAAGAGAAAGCATATTAAACCATTAATACTACCTCGAGAAGTAGAAGGACACTGAAAATTAGAAAAACCTAAGAAAAGTTAAATAAAAACTTGTTCAAAGTCATACACACCTTTGTAAGCATAGCAAAAATCTCATAAGTAGGTGGATGCAGCGACATGATAACCACTCTTCCAGTACTGGCCCAATTCCTCAAATATTCCACCAGGAAGAAGGTGTCAAATATATCCATTTCCTTTGTGGGTTGATCAAGAATTAATATGGCCATGTCTAAGAGAAGTTGACATGCTACGTTCAGGCGTCGGATTTCGGAACGAGTTAAACGTCCCACGTTTGTGTCCCTGACTTGTTCGAGTCCTAGTTCTTCTATTAGGAGGTTTATCTGAAAAGCATAATACATCTGGTTATAGAAATCATAATGTGTTTATGAGATTTAATTTAGGATGTTTTGTGCATCTTAACATGCAATGAGTTGAAGATTCCAAAACTTGGCAAATGGTTTTTAAGATCAGTTTCCTCATTGATAGTAGCGCCAAGCTGCAAAGTTCTGAGATCCATTAATACCTATGAAGGTATTGTTTAGTAGCTTTAACTTTTATAGATTGCATGGGCATGAGGATGGGTCTTTATGATACATACCCGATCTCTGTCATCCATCTTCACTTGTCCGTTGTTCCGGGGTCTTCTCAACGCAGCGTGGAACCTCAAGGTATGTTCTACTGTCATCGCGGCACATAGCGATGTATCCTTACGTACGTACGCGGCTACCTTCCGAAGAGTTGATGACGCAACCGGCTGGCCGTTGATGACTATGTCTCCCGTCAGTTTCTAGAACAAATCGCGAAGATTGATAAAGATAGGCGTCGAAGAAAATTATATAATGGTTGACAAAATAATTAAACGTAATATTTTACCTTTCGTACACCAGCTAGAACATCTAATAGTCCTGTAGCTTCGTGATGGGATGTTGCTAATACAGCCAGGATTTCTCCCGACTTCACCTCGAAGCTTAGCCCAGATACTAAAAGAGTTGACTTGTTTTCTGGCGCTGTTATTTCTAAACTGTTTACCTGGAAATCGAAAATTAAATTCTTTATTCATAAATTCATTTTAATAAGATCCCCATTGTCCTCCTATTCAGTTTAAGGGCACCGCTAGACTTTCCAGGCTGACTTTCCCAACGTGTCCATAAATAGCCCAATAGTAAACTTGAAGCATCATCAGCCTTTTGCAGATCGTCAATCTTACTTACCCAAAAGATGAATACTAAATATTTCTTGTATATTTGGCAAGGGCCTTTAATAATGAAATGTACTCACATAATAATTAGGGTAAATATACGCGGAATGCGTGTATCCGTCTAGGTGGTCTCCCGGTCTCAGTGTGGAGTGTTTCCTAGACTGTGCGATAGACATGTGGCTGCCGGCCTTAGACATGCGACCGCCCAGGTGCGAAGGTGACATTAAGTAGCTGAAAGAATACATTTATTAAAGCCATTGTACTGGTGTCAATATGTCTGGGCCTATGTCTTTCTCTATTGAAAATTCTCCAAAGATGGAAGAGAAGAAGAGGATAAACCAATATTTAACGCATTTTCTCAGAGAAATAAAAATCCTTATCCAATTAGGACAATCCTCTTAACCCTGCAGAGTGGTGAATATATAATCCCGGGCAAGTGCCCTATGGATTAGAGGGTGGGTATTACTGAACGGATATAAATAAAGCTGAGAAAAAGTGTATTCAAATTCTACCTATTAGGTACCTATTTAGTAGGGGTGCATCGTGCATCATACCTTTGGTGGTCTCCATCGGGCACATAATCAGCGACACTGTTTCTCCTATTGCTGTAGTGTGTGCGTTGTGGTCGCGCGTCTATACCGAGCAGGTTTGCTTCACTGACGGACTTGTGGCGCGAGTTCGTCCACTGGCCGTCGCCGCGGATTCCTGCTTGCTGCATCGCTACTACTGGGACGCCGGTATTAGGCTGTTGAAATAGTTAAGGGAAATTAGTGAATTATTGGATCCCTGCTTCATTTATATTTTAAGTCAAAAGCCGTCAGGACTTTTTAAGACAACTCGGATACTGGTTCGCTCGGTTACTAAATGAGGATGAAGATCGGACTCAAAATTGTAGCAAGCAATGATATTGTAGTAGTAGTGAGTCTTACAGTTATGTGTTAAATTCCGAAAAACGACTACCAAGTTCCACAAAATCTGATCTTTACGAATACTTGTTTTGGTTTTATCGAGACATGTTTTAGTAGAAAGTATTTACCTGCAGAGAAGGATGTACGTTTTGCATCCTAAAATCCGGGTCAGAGCGATACTTTCGACTGTACTTATAGTTTGTGGTGGTCTCGTTGTCCGAACTGTCGTATCCTGATGAAGTTTCTCGCATACCTCGACTTTGCCTTTGGATCCTATTGAGAAATGCAAAAATATTAGATGCATTGCGAATGGTCTGATTCAAGCTGTACTTTTAAGCATTGCATTTCTTTAGGGAGGTCGTTATTTTAGTCGAAAATCCAGTAATGATATACACTTAAAACTACTTTTATCTCAATCCTTCCAATCCTTTCATCAATGAATCCATATGCAAAGGTATAATGCTCAATGAAGTACACTCGAGTCATTTAAATTTTCTCAATTAGAGGACAGTAGAGTAGAATAACTTTCCAAAATTACCTGGGCACTGGTTTCATGCCACTTCCAATGGAAGTCTTCGGCTTAGGAGTACCAGACCGCTGGGATCCGTTGTGGTTCGGCGGAAACACCCGAGGTAGCCCGAACTTCAGGTACGTATACATATTGGAGCCGAGCGCCGATCTGGTGACAAAGTGTTAAACTGCTGTAGGGCAAGGTAAGGTAAACCGTGACATAAATTTCATTAACGACGAGGCCGATTCCGTAATAAGTAATAAACTGTACGTATGTTACAATCGGTTTTTATGAATTATTGCCAATTTTAATAGTTAAACAATGCGAGTTCGTGAAGGTAAGTACTAGAATTTATGGAGTTTACGATACCAGATTCACGCAGTGTTAATATTGCATGTTTTATTTATCATGCGAATATTATGTTGCTACCGCCTTCCGAAATAGATAGGTGCTAATTAACATACCGAGGGTCTTGCACGAACGCGCTAATGTTATAGTTAACAAGCAAGATCGTGGTAGGCTATCAGGAAGGGTGACACATTCAAGAAGTACTTCCTTAATAAAGCTAATAGAAGATGTAGGTTCTCACTTAGGTCCATATCGAGGATGCGATAATATGGACTGTACGGTAGTATCCCTCAGCTGGAAGTTCCCATAAGGCAGTGGGCTCTTGTCCGTGCTCCCCAATGCACTGTCAGTGAAGTCCGAGTTCAGGTTTTGCCTAAAACATGACACAATTATGTTTATTTGACGCACATTCATTAACAAAGGCTTATCGTACACAAGATCTGTGTTACTGCCACGGTTCTCACGGCGTATGACAATACTGTTTTTTGTTAGTAGGTAATTTGTGGTACCTAGTCTTTATTTGGGTTAAATTCCTGTGGAATGCTAAAAATATCTTAGTAGGTAACATTGAGAATAAAGCCTAAGCTTTTGTAGTCCAATCGTCCTATAAGCTGCTTTACTGTTGTAAGGCATACGTGGGTAACTTGGTATACTACCTAAAGTATGGAAGTAGTGACCTTGTCACATAAACAATGAATACTATGCCCTGCTTTTAGACCAGACCAGAAGGCTTGTTAGGAAGGCCGAAGTTCACTGCTATCGCCACCTACATAATTGGAAAGCTAGTATTTTATGGTATTTACCTGTAAATCGACCAGGCATGCAGGTCCTCAGAGTGCATGCCCCGATGGTCGTGCATCAGCGGGTTGGACGGCACCGAGTACCTCCGCTCCCCGCCGAGGCCCAGCGCTGACTGCGACATTTTGCGGCTCTATTGTATCTGTGCACGCAAAATTAACATGTTCAACTGTTTTATGACTAATTAATTATATCCTGCTAATTAAATAAATGAGAAAGTTTGAGCTATATAAATGTAAAGTGACATTTATGTTAGCGTGTACTTCAATTCACTCGCATTCTACTCTATTTCCTTAAATCGATCAGGAAATTTCCCGCGAAAGCGTAAGTTGGCAACTGACTCTAGTAAGGTTACAGGACAGAGCTATGAGGCATATCTCCCACAACATGATTAACATCAGGAAAAATGCTATTGTTATTTTAATTATCCGATAAATAATTCTAGTAATATGATGCTCACCACTGTCATTCCAATGTTATGTCGTTAACTGATTTCTTGAGCTTACACATGGTCATTTCTCGTGCTTCATATTGATCTGAAACAAAGAAAAAAAAACTATAAGATACAGCAGACCAGAATACATTCAAAACATTATCTTTTACGATACCTAATCATATATATATTTTTTTAATTTATTGAAATTTTAATAATTACATTGGTGTGTTTCTTAAATCTAAACTCGCCAAACTTTTACGTTTGATGGCGGCTAACTATGGCGGAAAACTATGCCAAATCGATCCTCTTATCCTATTTCATCGTGTTTGTGCTCAATGTTTCAAAGTAGGTACATGCTGCCATACAACAACACTATCGACAAGTTCTCATGCAATTTCCCAACATCGATCGACATTGGCCATATCCCGTTCAAAACTCGTCTGGCTCCATGCCGAATCAAAGGCCGTTGCGTCAACAGTTGACTAGCACACCGGACGCGCACGCGACTACCAATCTCACCATCTCATTGTCGAACTTGCGAAACAAATGAGCGCACATGTCGACAAGCATTTGTTTTTGATATAATGCGTAATTTGGATTATGAGCCGTCACGTTTGGATACGAAGGTCGTTGATATCTATACTAATTTGTAAGGTTTTTGCACTTCCGCGTTGAGAGGCTTCATTAGTTAAAATTCTAAAGCGTCTTGATGCACGAATGTTGCGAAAAAACGGTTTGATATCTGCAAAATTTCCTGGTTATCGATATCCATATCCATCGATGATACAACGTTCACACAAAATATCTCGAACGAATCATGTAAATGGAGTTTCAAAACCACGACAAACGCGGAAGCTATCACTGCGGCTGTACGGGAGTTATAGACTTCGCATACATCACTTCCAACACCATGCCTTGAACTAGACATCGATTATGTGGCGGTAAATAGAACCATTAACCAACCGTGGGACAAAAGAACGTATTGTTCCACAATTACGAAGATTCTGATAATTGAACAGACTTACATGATTTATTATTCTCGTCTAGCTTTAATTGGATAAACGACAGCTTCATAGACAGGCAAAAAGTCGAGCCAGTCAGGAAACATGCTGTCGTGGTTGCAGTATTTCAAACTTAGGAATTAATGATGACGGTCGCTTGTATCCTAAAGTTTAATTTGAGACTTTCTCATAGTTAGTTAGTTGGTCTAGCACTCAAGAGAGGCAATTAATACGTACTTGCATAGGCTTGAAATCAAGTGTTCATTAGCTCTGCCCTACAGTGCATTAGGACCAGATGCACGACCTCAATATATCAAGAGAATCTTATAAGACAGCCCTCTCTCAAGACACTAGTAAAGTAAATTCATAGACCTGACCTTTCGCCTTCCTGATTAGTATGCTTATTTACTTTATCATTCGTACAACCAGTACTAAACAATAATGAGGCATCAGCTTTATGTCCACCAACCCAACCGGTAAAGCAATTACTACTTAATATCCAATTACTGTGTTTATGTGCCATTCGGAAGCAGTTGGGGACCCTCACCTACTTCACGACCGTGATGCTGCAGTACTGGTTCTAAGATTCGCGTGTCACTATGGTAATCGAGGTAGTCTTGCACGCAGGCATTGAGTAATGTACTGTGGCGCACAATGTATGGGATAAATAATTAATTACGAAGATAACGAAGAGGAACAATTGCCACTTATGTTATTTATGGCTGGATGGATTGCTTCACATCAGTCAAGCTATCCGTCTTCATTTGTTTAGTGGAGATCCGGAACATATTCTTCATGTTGCTCTGGTTGCTCAGAACAAGAAAATTTCATAACGCTATAATATACTGCAATTGAGACTAAAAGTCTTCATAAGAATTTGTTAAATCACGTGTAATCTATATCGCTTTTTATTAAACACAGCTAATTGAGATGCGTTTTATTTTCATAAATCAAAACTTGAGTACATAATTTGAGGAATAAAGCTTGTTAATGTATTTATTTTCCCTTGTTATTAGATAATATTAAAACGTTCTATTAAATTCATCCTATATTTGATTATTATCTCTTAAATTGGAACTTGTATGTTTTACATTCATATCTTATGCAACACTTATGTTTTTCCTATTGTGTTCCACTGTATAAGTACAACGATCTTATCTACCATGTTTGCATCTGACTCACAAGATGATCTTGCTCAAGTAAAATGTTAAGCAGCTGTAAGCCTACTTCATACAATTTTATTATGTCCATATTTAGCACTTTTTATATTCGTTCATGTCTAGGTACAAGAATTACTTTGTGTTTTATGCCCTTAACTTTTATATTAAGCCTATACTGACCTATGAGTGGTTAACTCAAGAATGTCGATACGCCTATTCTTTCAACGTCTACCTAGAATGTTGTAGGTAAGTACGTATTTTAAACCTCAATCAACGCATGATTAAGCCCGCAGGTTTGTGCAGTGGGCGGTCATCTAGTCAAGATATCTCTTTGTATGTTAATTGCCAGTAATTTGGTATTACCGACACGACCTTCCCTCCTCTGTTCTTACCGATGAGGAAGCTTTGAAATGTCACGCAACTACTCATCATGTATCGTATCTACCGTGGGTTTCATAGTTAATTCATACCGTACTTTATAAGCTTTTTAATCAGTGGGTTGTTTTAGTAAAAATGTGTCAAGGTACACGAAATTACAGACCACGTATTCAAAGGTTTTGATTTCAAATAATTTGGAGGCTCTTATGAAAAGTCAGACCATAGTTGGTAAGATCTGGATCAAGAAGAAGTAACTTGATATCTTTGAAATAAGCACTTTGTTCAAATAATATCAGTCAAGGTTGTGTAAAATTAAAATTCTATAAATACGTTTTACGTGTGAAGTCGTTAACTGTTACTGAACACTCACGTTACATAACTCTCGTCCTCCAAATACCTACAGATTTTAGTTAACACTTACAACATTTGCGTGACCAATTAGTACCTTGTTCTTACTTTGTCGAGAACAAAAATACTACAGTTTTTTAAATCTAAAAAGGCAATTGGAGGTATAAAAGGATTCCTGAGTCGTATTGTGAGGGTAAAGTAATAAATCCTGATAGGCAAAGACTTGCATTGTTAGTGACTTGATTGCATAAAGAGAACCGTCGCTCTAGTGATATATCGCCTGGGATTTGATGCGTAGGCGCCTCGCGAATACCTGTTTGAATTCTGAAACAAATCATCCTTTGCAAGCAACAAAAAGCGCATTCCATTGGCATTATAAGATAATGTTTTGCATAATGAGATTGACAAGATACAAATCAGTGTTTTTCTTACTTTGCATAAACGTACAAAACACAAAATGTTATTGTGGTGGTGATATCCTTTGCAATGTCATGCATTTGTTTTTACTAGTTCCTATATCTATGTACCCTTAATACACAAAAGTTTGTAGATAGCACAACAACTTATAATATGTCATGTGGGACCACTCTGTGAGCTTACCAATTAATCAACACAGACTAATACAAAATGCTCTTGTTTTATGTAGGTTAAAAATTATTTACCATAATCATAATTGAGAAACAGCTCATGGCGCCATCACAATCTACATCTGACATACAATACATTGTCAGGCAAAATCCAGTGAACACAAAACGTCAGAGCGTGACTCTTGCGCACGCATAGTCTATTACGCCTTCAATGTTGTACGCAAATTTCTCTGTTCTCCAGTAAATAGCCAATGCGTGTACGAAGGCTATAGAGGCTTGGAAAAGGGGCTATTTTTACCCGGGATGCCATGCGAGCTCTGGCGCTTTGGGGTCAGTGACCTCGGACGCCATATTCAATCGCACGTAGGCACTTGCAGTTGAAATTGTTAGAACAAAGGTATTGAGACAAATTGATTTCGTGGGCTATTTGATTATTGTTATTTTGTTACTTTTATGGTTCGATGTAGTTAAATTACGTTATAGCTGTAATTTTGTTCGACAATAAACTTAGTCATCCCGCACAACCACGAAATGTTCTCAAACGAAAAGTCTTGGTGTCTCGATTGCTTGTTTTTGGATTCAGAGCGCAAAGCTATCTAAGTACTTCCCGAAACTTAAGCAAGCATGATTAACATAAACAGTGATGACACAATGTTTGTCCAAAGTGTTTGCAAGACAGATTTATACGTGCACTTTTTCACAGAGATAAACCACGAACAAGCGTGCAAATGTTAAGAAATTATGGCCAAGTGACTTCATCGTTTACAGAAGTATTTTCAGGATTGTTTTTTTTTTAAACACGTTAGTACCTACCTAGTTTATCACATGAAACTATATTTGAGTCAGCTTAAAGCTTCGTTCACACATCGTTTTTGTCTAGGGATTAACGGACATTAAACCATTATTGCACTTTATTGTGAGACAAAATATTAAGTTAGTGGTCTCTATAGATATAATATTATTTATTCTATTGCATGGGTCCTCATCAATATATTTTAATAAAATCTGGCGTTCCACAATTTAACTGTAAAATAATGCAGCAATTTGCTTAAAATGTGGTTTGTTTGAGTCAACGACGATACCAACTGGCAGGAAACCAGGAACTGGCTAACAAAAAATACGACTTTTCATTCATTTTTATTTGCGGAACATAATTTAAGATCCGCATTCCGTCATAAAGCAACTAATTTACAATATAATAATGTCATATATCACTTCAAACGCCTACATTGTCATGACATAGCAGGGATCGTAGTCACGAGATATTTTGTGTCAATAAATTGATTTACATTATCGTATCTAACAGTTATTGCGAGAACGCATGCCGTGAATAAACTTGAACTTAACATGGGAAATGCAATTATGGTACAGTTATGGATAATGTATCGAATATACTTAGCTGTAGTGTAATAATAAGCTGTTATATGAAGAAAATGCGTTATGGCGGATACCAAGACCCGTTTATTTTCCAATGTAACAATTCGTTTCTGTGTGATGGCATGGCGCTTAGATCTTGTAAAACTGTCGCTCGCTCCCTAAAAAGCTATGCCGGAAATATAAGCTGACAATTAGTTATATTTTGCAAAAAACGTGCGTAAGTAGGTTAACTTAGTTGACGTAGTCATTAAGCAAACTCACAAACGCGGTTAACCTACATGTGTCTGAAAAAAACCGCAACAAATCATAACGAATACCTACAAATTACTATTACATTGCAATAATTATTCACTACAATTAGTGATTTTAAACCGCGTTACGTTACACGTTGCCTGCGCGAGCGCAACTATTGAATACATTAGAACATAACATCCGATACGATTCGTAACTGTTCCGGTTTTTTAACATCAATCGTAAGATTGTTTCTTGTGATGATTACGGAAAATTTTGTGGGTTGCATTACAACACAAAAACATAGTAATGAAGGTTTTTCGATATGATAACTTGGAAATTGTTTTTCCGATATGAAGTTTTCTTTAAATTATCATGTGCCTAGCCTTATCCCAATCATTTTGGAATCGTCTTTCAGGGTGTGGTCATTACAATCTGCATGGAGCATTCAGTCATTCTTTCAGATAGAAAATCGGAGAAACGTCTTCAGATTTTCTATCATTTTCGCAATAAAACAAGCTTGACCATTAAGAATAATCTGAGATGCATCTCTAACAAGTTGGGAACGTTTTCATACATGTTTAAAATCTTCACTCACATTGAGGTTCAAGCAGTCACACCTTTAAGTGGCTCATTCGACCTCTGTGTCATAAAAGCAGAGATATTTCAACGTGTATGCAGACTGACTCACGTAACGTGTCATACCAGGTATCATAATTGTACCGTTACGGTTCCAGTGAATTCGTGAAAGTGTGTGCTGTTGGTTTGTGTGTGGTGAATATTGGGCTCCCAAAGTTTTGTCCTCTTTTTTAACCTTCTGCCAAAACGACTACCAAACTGGGAGTAGGTATTGGGGGGGATTGCTTTAAGAAACACAAACTTATCCCTTAGCTAAGGGGTGCCTTAACTGCGATTGTTCAACTTATTTCTGTCTTTTTATTTAAGACTGTTCTTGCAAGTGGGTTTTTGGTATTAAATGCTTTGAGCATCAAAGTCAAAATAAACCTACGATTTAAACGTGTAGTGTTCAAATGAAACTTGTTCCTACGAAGTACATATTAGTAAACGCAACGTTGGAAGTACGTCGCTACGTCTGTATTGAAAAGAAACGATTGCTGATAAGTGGAACGAACCGAGATTGATTGTTTGCTTGAGAGATTTCATCTAGATTGAGTTTTCTAACACTTATTGTTTCATATTATGTTGAAAACGCTCATGAAATAATTTATTCTATAGAAATGTATGAGCATGAGTAACCGCACCTTATTTAGTAGTCACATCATTCAAATAGCACTCGATGTATGCGCCCGCGCCATAATGCATAAATATTACCGACCAATAGAAACAAGCAATATTTATGAACGATTTTACTTTCTTTTTTGTGTTAAATGTTTTGCTTGCTCATTTTAGGGTGCGTCCACATCTGGCGAATGCGCCGCGAATGCGCAGCACGCGAGCCGATCGCGAGCTGTTCGCGAGCTGCGCGCGTGCATTTTTGTTCGTGCGCCGCTTCTGCGCCGCCCGCGCGCAGCTCGCGCGCGACCTAAGCGCCGCACGCGAGCGGCGCGCAGGCGGCGCGCGACGTCTGCCATCTTCGATAGTACTGAGCCAATATACGGAACTGTAAGGGCGAGAACTGATTGCGCGCAGATCGCGCGCCGCTCGCGCGCTCTATACGAGCCTTGCGTGAGTTGCGCTAAAGAGGCGCACCGAACTATTGCAGTGACTGCACGCGCGCAGCTCGCGGACAGCTCGCGATCGGCTCGCGTGCTGCGCATTCGCGGCGCATTCGCCAGATGTGGACGCACCCTTAGAGATTTTGTGATATATGGTGATCTTGCAATTCTGGACAACAATGATGTTAATAATTATGAATTATGCCATTACCGGTTATTGTTGTTTACAAGGAAAACTTGAGAAAACTCTGTACGTATTTTATAAAAGTTGTTACATTCAGCAAGTCAAACTTAAATCTTTAATTGCTCGGTAGAAATGTTTAACAGGTCTTCAATATTGCCCAAAAAAGAAACACTTAAAGTATTTAGACGCTCAAGAATCTGTATTTAGACATATCAGACAGCGTCTTGAGGATACCAAAACAAAACACAGGTTGCCATAACGACATAATAAACAACAAATGCGAAAAAGATGACGGTACTACAGACTGCAATATAAAATTACTTTCAAAAGCGTCCCGTTACGAATCCATGGTATTACTACCATTGTCAACAATTCACACGATAGGAAATACTAAATTAAAATAACATTATAGAAACCTCTAAATTATACGGATATATAGGTACCTAAGCAAATGATATGCTTGTAACCGGCCATCATTGAGACCTATCGTTTATAATTTGGACCTTAGTAGTTAATAGTTAAGGAAATGGTGATTACCAGATACCTAGTACTTAAGTATATTGTATATCTCAATGACATATCATAAGCAATTTAAGATTGACTCATTGGTCTTTGATTGCAAGATAACTACCTACTGATCATTGTCCAGATTTGAAATCCAGGTGCAACCAATTCGCTTTTTCAATTTGATTGTTTGATTTTACACAATATGGTACTCGCACATTCTTGCCACCACTCATCATTACTTTAAATTATTTATAATATCTTTTAATTCATATATAGCGGAAGAAATGTATGTAAACTAGATCATCATTATCTAAAGTATTCTAGATTATCACAGTTTGTATGAATACTTAATTTGATTAACTTGTTCTTTATGCATCAATACATTTCCTACTTTCAAATTGAATATAAACGAATTCATTTCAGTTTTGGTCTAATAACATCTGTAATGTAATTAACGATTCTCTCAATGTTTTTCAATGCTGTTAATAGTCAATTTGTTTTTATTGATTTCTCTAGATAGCTAAGTGGGTAATTAGCATACGATTTCGCTTTCTTATGCACGAAGCATATGAGTATTTACATATGCAAAGGAGCGCCTAGCCATCTCTAGCTAGCATTCATTTGTTTTGTGTGGACCAAGTGATAAGCGAATAGCGGGAAGTCACAAAATAAATTAATTATGCAAATACATATGTATGTATGTAAGTAGATCATGTACAGCAAGGTATTTTCAAATATGTAACCTTGCTTTGATTATGCATTTCCAGTTTAAGTTTAGGTTAAATGAACTAAGCAAACTCATGAAATAACCAGGAATTACCTCCGGAAAAGAGCAACTATCACGTAACAAACCTCAATATTTATAAACAGCGAGTTCATTCATATTTAACTTTAAAGAAAATACTGAGGCTCATTTAAAAACGCGTCCGCTTATAAATTATCAATCTATTACTCAGGGGTATTGCACAAGCTCAAATATTATTCAGATTGAAGGAATGTCGCCGCCACCGGACGCCGGACCCTATCAATGAAAGGAAACTTTATTTATTTTATAGGTACAGTACTTAATTTGTTACTTCCTTCATATTTCAACTAAATACTAGGTGATTACAGTCTTTGCTGGAGATACACATCTTAACTTCAATGACTGGTTTCTAGACTTAATGTTAATACACGGACAAGTAACCTTATATTATACTTAGTAGGTACATTTTCATATAAATTATTTTTCCTTTCAGTTTTCCTTGAAAACTTAAGTACAGCGTATAGCCAAAGTGGACTAGAGCAGCAATCTATTTTATTGCCTGGTCCAGTTATTGGCCCGCGAGAATTAGTCACGACACGATCGCTATTGTTTATCGAAGTAGGTAAGCGATGATAAGTTTATCACTAAGTTAGGGCTGGCTGAACAATTTTGAGAAAAGTTCTCAAAATTATGAATAGCTAAGAAAAGTTGTAAAATAGAAATGCAAGTATTTTACATGGAATTGAATATAAATTGCCTTTTTATTAATATTTAATTCCTATATTATAACTGTTTATGTACTTTAACATGCTAATAGTTGCCATTGACCCCAACTCAAATAATACATCATCAACAAAAAAATTAAGTCACGCGATCTTCTAACGGCTTAATCAACGGTTAGATAACCAACTACAGATTTACGTATTTTTCTGAACAACAAGACGCAATAACCACGTGTTTTAATTACCAAATTAAAGTGAATGCTTACTTAATAATGTTCCAGCGTATGCCTAAGGAATGTATTGACTCAAGTAGGTCGGTTCGCGGGCTTTCTACCAGGCCATTATCGACACAATGTTGCTTCTCATAGACGGAGGAAATCGGTTAGACGAAGTTAATTGAAGATTATGCGGAAAACAGTCATCGTTGCTAAAGTCGGTCATTATTAGTTTAACTTTATTTTGATGCGAAAACAAAGTCCAGTGATTAAGAATACCTAAGTTAAACCACGACATGGAAAGCTTAAGGAAGCAGGTAAGTATAAGAGAAGTGCTTTATGGAAAATTAAAAGCAAATCCTCAATGTAAGAACCTACCTACATATTATTAATTGTGTGTTAATGTTCTAGATGAGTACCTACACATACAAACAAGCTTTTAGACCACCCAAGTAAGGTAATAAAAATCAATTTCCACAACCAGAATTGACATTCATAGTGTGTTCACCTAAACCTGCCTGTTTTACATTAACGGAAGTCAAAAACATTAAAGAATAAGTAAGTAGGTGATTCACATCAAAACAGTCTAGTCACTATAAATATCTATCATTTGTTGACAAAACGATTGTAAAATCGATATAAAATAGATGATTTATTAAGTTTTAACGATTTACGCCGAGATGACATAGATCGGTAAATGCAATTGGAAAATGATCGCAAAGAATTATAGTTACGTCGCAACAGTAATGATTCTGATTCGCTTTCATTCGAGTTAAAACGCTCGATCATCGAGTTATAATCGAAAAGCAACGAAATTGAATGTTGCCCAATCGAGTTCATTCATAAAGGTTTTTGCTTAAAATTCATGTTCCATTCTGTGACTGCAGTGGGTCAACGAGTTTTTATTCCACTAGGTGTATGCAGTATGCTACGCGTAGGTATAGTAAATATGTAGTTGATATGGCACTGCAACTTTCAGAACGTTATGTATGACCAATTTTGTTATTAAATAACGGTTTTTTGGAGAGTAGTCATCAGTTAAGGATATTTTGGTAGATGTTATGATGACAAATGCGAATGAGTAATGAGGGCCGGGTGCCAGAAGTTCTGTGGAGCGGTACAGAAACAAAATACATTAGAGTTTTGTAAAGCTGATTTGGAAAATTTAATGCTGTATTAGGTAACCTATTTAGATATCTACTTAGAGAGGAAAGCTATAGCAATTTTTTATCCGGTTGCACATGAAACATGGAATACTGTTCTTGCAATAATTTTGCAGCATAATATCACAAAGTGTGAGAGCTTGACCACATGAAACCAAGCTCTTTAGATGGACAGCTTGATAAAATTGCAATGATCCGAGGAAACCTGTCTGGTGGACTACCCTGACCTCTTCACGAGAAAGATGGCTGGCATACAAACCACATTTATATTTCAATACAAAAACTTTCGCTTTATCCACACAAGAGTTTATATATAAACTAACTATGTTACTGCACTTTTATTGAAACAAGAAACATTCTTCGTAAATGTTACGGAGTAAAACAAACGCCACGAGAAAGTAAGTGATGATCGATCATAATTAAAAGAATCGAGTATCCTTTATGTTTTTTTTACACTAGAAATTCATAATTATTATTTAATTTTATAACCATTCAAAATGTATTTTTAATATTTTTACACATTAGAAACTTGTATTTGCACCGTTTCTCAAACGTATGAATGATAACTAAATGACCAATTAATTTAGTTATCATTCATACGTTTGAGAACAGAACAAATTTCTTTCTGTCAGACTTCTCAACTTCTTCAAGCCTGAAATCCCTCCCCAGATGGTACTGTTAAACATTTCCCTAAACAAATTAATGTTATCTTGTAACGTAAGTAGATAACACTCTTCAATCGATGTTCCTTCCTGAAACACGCGTCTATCACAACCGATCACTCACTTCCGACAGAACGTAACGTTACACGCGCCGTCGCATCTAATGATCGACCGATTAGTCGATAATTCGATATAATCATCGCACTTCTCGAGATTTAGCTCACTAGTCAATACTAGGGTACATTACGCATGGTTATTGGCTAATTACTGTGAGAAAGTAGGTTGATTATAAGATTACTCTATCGATAGCCCAGTGAACTAGTGCGATCGGGATAATTTGTTTAAGAGCCTAGACACGAATACTAATATTGCTGAACAGAAAAGTATGTACTCGGTAAACTCAAAAACCGCTGGTTTTCACCAATATGAGAGTGATTCATGAGGATATTTAGTGGCATCATTTATACGTAGATGGGTATCCAGGGAGGATCGTTTCCGCATACTAAGAGTTATGCTTGTAACAGGCCCCCATTATATCCTGCTTCTTTTAGGAACATTCGCTTTTAAATCATTTATAACTAGGCACAGCACCTTACCGTAGGTTATATTGCGACAGTGTTTACCACGACATTACGCAGATTATTCGCATAAGATCTAGATGCCATTCATTCTTCGCGAGTTAACATTGTTATGGACACTGTCAGAGCATACATAATCAAGACATTATACCTTGTCTACATAAGATACCTACTTATGCCCTGTTTCTTTTTAGAATAAAATTATGCAGTAAGTTTTCCCTTCTAAAGCTTAATCTACATCGAATTTGTACACATTGTTTTGTCGGCAGTGTATTTTACCTCATTTATGTTTCATTTCATAATCTATAAACACCGCTTATTTTCGTGAATATTGTAATGAAAACTTCAAATTAACTTACATCAAAAACAGCCACACACCAACAGCACTTATCCTCTCACGCAAACTCTGCAACAACACAAAGTACAACATGAAAAAGGGAAAACATTTTCGTGAAAGCAGTTACACATAATCGTAATGGACACGCATGTGAGCAATTCTCCGGTACCTTACGAAGCAATACGCATCCCAATGTGGAACTAATTCAACCTGAAGTTACGTCAAGTCACGAAGTTAGCAGCAAGTCATGTAGCAATTGTTCACGCTACTTTCTTTGTGTCATCAAAGAAAGCGACAGGTGCACTTGAGACTTGAAATTCTTTACGTAATTACCATTCTGCATTCTAGGGCATGACTAGTCTGTGACTGGCAGCTGAGAGAATACAGGAAAAAACTTTTGTAATGTGTTATCTACGGAAGAAAGATGGTGTTATCGTTTTCTAACTTAGCCCCACAGTTTTAGAAACAATATGCTTTTCAATTGATGTTTGTTTTGTCTATGTTTATGTTTATATCTTGCAAATGCAAAAACTTTTCCTCGAAGTGAAAAAACAACACAAACCTTAATACAGACAATGGAAAACCCCGCCTCCCAATCAACCATTGCTGATTCATTTTCCTGACCAATTTGCTAATAAACCGCAGTATTTCGACGAGACCAAAGAGGTAGAATTAGTAACTCGGGCGCAGCAAATTGTAGCTCAGTACCGTGGCTTATGATTTCATGCCCTAACAGAATGATCTAGTCTACTTTGCTCAGGAATGTTGAGTAGTTGAGCTAAATTCCTATGTGATGGGGTTAGGAGTATTGTCTCCTGATTACTAGGATTTGTCGATAAATTATGAGTCATTTGTCGGATATTGGAGCAAAGTATTGAGAAGATTGTCTTTAAAGAAAGTACTTTGTAGTGCAATTACAAGTGTTAGTGCTTTACTCAAACATACTTCCCTGCTTTTGTTATTTTATAGCTTGATTCGAAGACAGACAATAAAATTAATGCAAGTGATGTAACGGGTGAGGTGGGTGAGAGTACACTGGAGACAATCCTATTTTTAATACTGTTGTTTATAGTATTATATTATATCTTCATTTGATTACAGACTCAAAAAAGAAAAAAAATAGTCAAGAACGATGTCGACGACAACTTTTGCAATAGCCTTTTAATACGCAAATAACAGTACCTCGCATTTGATTAAGCAACGGAACCATTAGCAATATCAATCAGTACAGCAACCGATCGTACCATCGAATTCAGATTAATCTTCTGTCAGGATTCAGTTGATCGATTGTCATTGAATGAACGGAGCTCGCCGGCAATCAACGCAGTTGCAACATTTACTACGACTACCTACGATTTATCCGGTTTTTTATGATTGCAGAATTGCAAAACAATGAGCTGTCAGCGATGTTGTAATCCTCATAAATATTCAACACGCCCTTCTCGGCACCATCATCGACTATTGCTAATCGATATATTTATTCGATAGTTTCATTATATAGTTCGGATTCCGAGTTCTCGATTCACAATCGATAAGATGTCTTTCGCCATGCAACTGGTCGTCGTTTATACAAATATTTGCAATGAATATGCTGTACTGAGTTATATTGTTGTAATAGTTTATGACTAGTGATAAAATGTGCGTGATTTTGTAACTTGCAAATCTTACTTCATCAATACTGGTACATTATGAACGGTGGAATCGATGCTAATTTCATTCATAGCTTTAATATATTCCTTATGCTCGTATTTATTTCCTGGTAGGTCCTTATTAGTAATATTGTGAAAAAGCATGCAGGCATAGGGATGTAAGACATATTTTAAATAACAACGTTTCCTTACACAACGGAAACATAGGTAAGATGAATGCATGACACGTAATTATCTTGTAATGATGAAGGTTTACGAGATGCAACTATTTTCTTTTCCAGTAATTCCTGCCTTTGTTCAGTCTGAGATAATGGTTTTATTTTTTATAAATAGCTTTATTGACCTATTTATTAACATCCATTCATGCATTTCCTGTTCATCTCCTCTTTCAGGCGACCCAGTCATCTTTTCTTTAAACGGAGAATCAATACCTATATTCTAGAAATCACCGATCCCAATCAACGCGAGAGTAACACTTGTATTAACACCACAAACTAGTTTAATTGCAACGTTTAGTGTTTCTCACTTATCTGGCATCTAGTGATGAGTGTGGACAATTTGACGATAACTGCGCCGGCGCAGTAGATCACGATAATGGCACAGTTGGTCATCAAACGGCGACTAGTCACGAGAACTTGACAGATTTATTGAGTTTCATGAAATACAATAAAATACTCGTAGCTAGTTTTTTTTTTTTTTTTTTTTTAAGTCATTTATTCAAAGTAGGCTGAAAATCAGCACTTTTCGAACGTCAATACAAAAGACAGCCCCCAAAACGCCCGCCCTTCACCACTTCCTATGTGTTTTTGCTGGGAAGAAGAAGTAGTAGGTATAAGTTACGTCAATTTTAATTTTAAAAGTGTGCAAGTGTAAGATGCAATCAGTACATTAATCAAAGCCTATTAACAAACAATAAAAGTAGGTAAGGTAGTAGGTATACAGTATATCAGGTAATATATCTGAGTAATAAAATTCGATTGTAATATTCACACTATATTTTACTATCACTATATTTTATTACAAAACTATAGTAAAACATCGTTTATTAAATTACTAGCCGTTTTCCGTACGGTTTCACCCGCGTCCCAAGGTAACTACTACTCGTCCCTGTATAAAATATAGCCTATGTTATGTTACTTGGAAAGAGTATGAGCCCTGCCTCACTAAGACGCCATGGCGACGTCGCCAGCGGTGAAGGCCTGGCTACTTTTGGCATCCAAAGGTCGCCAATTCGAGTAGCCATGGCGTCTCGGCAGTCAATTGTTTTCGGCGTCGCTGAAGAAATCGCACGCTGACTGGCGACCACACTGGCGACTGAGTGAGGGAGGTGCACGTTACCGTGTACATTTGAGTGGCAACCGTGGCAACGTCGCCAAGCTGCCAGAGTAGCCAGAAGCCACGTATAGAACTGTAGCTCGTGGCCACGCTTCCAATTTGGCGACGTTGCCAAACCGTCGCCAAGTAAGTTAGGTTCCATACAGTTCAATACAACTGCTTGGATACGTAGCCGGCGACGTCGCCATTGGCGTCCTAATGAGGCAGGGCTCTAAAGCTTTCCATCTGTAAAATGTTAACTGTAAATTTTTCTAATCGGTTCAATTTCAGTGCCTTTGGAATTCAAACAAACAAAAAAAATATCTTTATTATACACTAGCTTCTGCCCGCGACTTCGTACGCGGATCCTGTCCCTTATGCCAGCGACTATGGGGTCAGCAAAATCAAAGATCTGAATAGTCGCAATAGACGTGACCATAGGGATAAAAGTAGTGATTCTAATTAGACCGCATTTAAGTTGTGTGTGGCAAAAATATTACACGTAGGTATTATTTCGTAAAAAAACATTAAATAGATGACAAAGTCGTGGTGACTTAGTGGAATTCGTGGTGGTTTAGTGGGTAGAGAACCAATCTCTCAAGTATGAGCGTGCGTCTTTGATTCCAGGTCTGGCAAGTGCCTGCCAATGCAACTTTTCTAAGTTCGTATGTACTTTCTACGTATATTTTGGATACCAATGACCGTTATTTGGAGGGGATGTTAAACTGTAGGTTCCGACTGTCATTGAACATTCTTGGCAGTCGTTATGGGTAGTCAGAAGCCAGTAAGTCTTACCAAGGGGTAACCGGGTTGTGGAGGTCAGATAGGCAGTCGCTCCTTGTAAAACACTGGTACTCAGTTGCATCGTGACTGGAAGTCGACCCTAACATAATTGGGACAAAGGCTCTTGAGATAATAACGACAATAATAATGAGATATAGGCACCGCAAGACATCTGAGGCTGATGACGGGGAGTAGCGACCCCGCGGGGCTATATATACTGAGTTCTCCAGGGAGAGTATACTGTCCCCCATCTCCGGCCGGTCGGAGTGAACCATGACGGGGGTAGGTCTCACGCCTCTGGCTTGGCTTGGCCGTCCAGAGTGGAGTCGCTAGAGCAGGATTAGTGGCCCTGCTCGGAGGGTAGGTGCCTCATGGTAAGCACAGGGAGCGCGTAATCCGCGTTTAAAGTCCGCCGAGGTATCCTCACCCTTCAGCCGCTCATGTCCCTATTGCCCTCTTGTTGCTATTCAGTGACTGGTTACAGTAAGTGAGGTGGCGAGTCTCCACCTGCCGTTTTTACATGTACCTAATACATTGTCATCCACTAACATCCCATCAAAATAGCCCAAGTAGTTTTCCTCCATAGTTAGCAATAGTTTAGCACAGAACCGGGGATTGTCTTTTTTTTAACGACGTCCACCGGGGATTGTCCTTGGGTTCATTTCTATAGTGTATAGAGGGATAATCGTCGGTTTTGTGTCACCATTTCATTAAAGTTGTCTCAAAAGGGCTTCAGCGTGTTGGCTTCGACCCCACGTTTGCCTCCCAAAAATTTGGAACTCTGTAGTCCCGAGGTCTGGAAGAGATATACAAAATAATAATGAAGATAAAACGCAACAAAGTTAGAGAGTGGAGGCTCGTGACGCCACGTCTAGGTATGTAAAATTTGTACTAAGCAGTGACTTAACACGAAATTCAAGCGTTGTTGTATCTTCGTTATTATTTGTTTGTGAGAGAGAGAAAAGAAAAATGCGTGTCCATTATTTTAGGGTTATCTAAAAGACGGACTAATTACTTATTTTGATTCACTATACCTATTTCATAACATTCATTTCTATACATTTCAAGTGTAGTATTGCTCTTGAAGTTCCACATCAGGTGTTCCAGATCTTCGATGTTTACACGTCAATAGAGAGTGCTTATCAGATTGAACCACTTTTGCTAAAACGTCATATCTTTATAAGCTATAGTCTAGCTGGGCTCCTGGGTTTCCACATTAGGTGTTTTACATCTTCAATTTTTATAAGTCAACAGAGAGTGCTTATCAGATTGAACAACTTTTGCTAAAACGTCATACCTCTATATGCTATAGTCTAGCTGGGCCCCTGGAGTTCCACATCAGGTGTTTTAGATCTTCAATTTGTATAAGTCAATAGAAAGTGCTTATCAAATTGAACAACTTTTGCTAAAACGGCATACCTGTATATGGTACAGAGAAGCTGGGCTCTTGGGGTTCCACATCAGGTGTTCCAGATCTTAAAATTTATAATCTCAGCTGAAAATGCTCATCAAATGAAACAATTTTTGCCACGGCACCATATTTGTATCTCTTATAGTTTTATTGGTCTGTTGGAGTTCTGCATCAGGTCTTCAAGTTTCGAAGATAAATTATAGCCTATATGTTGACCAGGCCTAATACTGATACAACAAAGAAAAAATCATTGAAATCCGTTCAGTAGTTCGGAAGATTAGCGTGTACAAACAAACAGACATACAGACATACAGACATACAGACATACAGACAAACAGACAGAATTTTTTTTTTGGATTTGTGCTCCATTACTGTTTCTAAACCCCACCCAATTATTATTTTTTTAATATATTCAATGTACAGACACAGTTTTTTTACAGATTTATTATATGTATAGATAAAAATGATGCGAAAACTTTTGCAACGATAAAACTATTTGTGTTGTATGCGCAAGAGTCGACTAGCGGTCTTCGAAGTAAAATTTGCACGTTGGTTATAATTAAAATTATACTGCTAATGTGGGTCAAGATCACAATGATAGACGTTTGTGCAATTTTATTGTGACGTGCAGGGTGCAACGTTCACATCAAACTGCTGATTTTAATAATTTTGTTGACTATCAGAAAACTCGTTTAATTTGCAAGTTGCAAGTTTGGCAAAGTTGGTAGGGTTTCATGACAGGGTCCTATGTACATTTTGCGAAGCCAAGTTTGATTGTGCTAGTAAGTAGATAATTAGATATATATTTTTCATAAAAGGTAAAGCCTAATTCCTAAAAATATAAAATTATTCCCAGAGCTCCGTTTCTGACGAACTAATATTATACCATTTTTCACTCACCCACACATATCACCCCATATATCACTTTCCCATTCACAATAATTCCATGAAGCTACATTTTACCGGCAAATCTCCATCGCTTTCCAAAGCCATAAAACACATTGTTATTCTACAATTGCGGTAATCAGGTAATCTAAAAGCAAATCATTGTATATCAATCACACACCTTTCTTCCTGCCGTCGGTTCGAGTTAGTTTTCTCTCTTACAATTAATGAGTGAGGCTGCCATGGCAGTGGTTTTAGCTCGACAGTGATGTTAAATGTGTATGTGTGTTGAATAGCGGTGCACGCAAGAAATTATGAAGGAAAAGGAAATAAAAAGAAGCAAAATAAAATTAGTTACTAAAAAAACAATAGAAATTCCTCATCATCTGCCGAGCGTTTTTCCAACTACTCGTATGTTGAGATCGGCTTCCAAGTTACAATTAGCGGGTCTGACCTCCTCAACCCAGTTACCCGGGCAACTCAATACCGCAAAGGGTGATCGTGCTAAGTTCTAAAAAAAAGAAAATAAATCTGTAGATTGTAAGAGAGTCCTCGCTTAATCTAACGGTTTGTACACACTAATTCACGATGGCGCTTACCCGCGTCCGATTATCAACGGATGAATACACAACACAATTGCCGCTCTGAACGTAATTGGACTATTAGCAGCAATCGTGAAATAACACGTGTGATAGCCAAGAAAAATGTCTTCCATTTGAAAAGTAAATATGCACACGCATGCATATTTATGCAACTTACGCTTTTGTTGAATGTATGACTGTTATGTGTTTCTTTTATTTAAATTATTTCATTTCTCTTGCTTAGGAAAATTCACTTTCGCATCTTAACTATACAACAGCTCAGTTTTCACAAAAATGCAATAAGTACATAAGACATCATTCAATCAACACCGCTGTCCGAAAAGTCTTACCCATTTATGCATATCTTCACACCTCGCAATAATGATTATTACACGTTTACAGAATGAGAACAAATGAAAAAGTAAACGAGCAGTTAAGTAACGAAGATTGTTTAATTTTCAAGCAAGAGCTAATTGCTTAAAATCATATGTTTCACAAACCAATATTACTTACATGTAAAAGATTACGTCTGACGTTTTTAACCTGATTAATGACTGACAATGTGATTTATTTTACGAAAGAAAGCTGCCCTTAATTAAGGCAGTTGGTTATAAAAGTCTTGTAATACATTTTTATTACATTACTGAGAATACTGCTCTTATATCAAACTTTTTTTATTACTATCACGATTTACGGACTAAATATATTTTCAGACATAACTTGATATTACTATTGTATCTGACTCATTGCTAGTTCCATCGCTGTTATGCCCATATTTTTCGACAAGACGTCCATTAAAATATTTAAAGAATCCTTCAGAACAACAAATCAAAATAATGACAATCACAAAACAATTAAGAAAATTAGAAATACGCGTGATTTGATGATACAGTTACCTTGACCGCGTGTAACCTCGTGAGAATGACATTAGCATAAGAATTGGCTCCCCACATCTCGTTCACACGTCTCTTGTTTCTATATGTAACGCACTGATGTACAATAATGATAAATCATTATATCAAATTGCTGTATAGAGTCTTGTTAGCTTGGGAAAACTTGCCTTAGAAATTGGGAGGCGATACCTTATCTGAAGGTATTTGGTAACGGGATTTTTGGTTGTGATATCTACCGTTTAAATTGGTTGAATGGCATTTATAGAACACGTGTAAAAGATTCGTGCCCATAATAAAGTTAACATGAAAAAAGTAAGTTGCTTAGGGGGCCACTAAGGACATGACAGTAGTACCTACTTAGATGAAAGTACTGGACTATTACTACCTACTTGACAAAGAATCCTCAGCTGGGAGATTTATGACCCATAAATACCCAAATACTTACGCAAAATGACCCCTAATCATCTCCAAAATTTCGCATGTAGTCCTGAGTGAAAGTTCTTTAAGTGTTTTCTACCCAATTAGGCCAGTATAAAAATACTGAACTTAAATGAAGGAATTTTCGTTTCAATTGCGAATAGCAGCTAAACATGTCATTATAATGAAACTAAGGCCTCGGCCTCGAATTTTGCGGGCAGCGGGGCGGCAGCGGCGGCGGCGCGGGCGGTCACCGAGTGCACCGCTCGTTGCCCGCTCCCGCGCCGCTATATTCGAGGGCCGGTCCATTTGATTATACGCGTAAGATCCTGCCGCTCCCGCGCCGCCGCCGCTGCCGCCCCGCTGCCCGCAAAATGCGAGGCCGAGGCCTTAGTAGGGCTCCTAAACGCGCGTGCGACTGATCAGTGTCGCGACAATACAGATGTTACGATGTACGTGCAGCGTTACTCGATTAGATCGGAAACGAGGCCGTCTCAGTGGACGTGACATTGCTGGCTTGGACGAAAGTCTCTTGAGCCTGTAGGCTGTTCAACCTGGAGGCAAATGTATGAACTGAGCATAAGTTAAAGTTCGCTTTCATCATCTACACTACTTAATACCTACATACATATAATAAAGAGATATTTTTTTTGTTTTAATGGTAGATACCAAAACTATCTACGGAAACGATTTGAAAAAATCTTTCACTGGTTAGAACTTAGAAGCTACTGGTTTATATAGAGTTTGGTAGGAATCTACGTACGATGAAAATTATGAATATTAAATTCTCGTGATAATTAAATCACATTATCTACAGTCGAATTGGTGAATTTTAAGTAATTTGGATACTTATCTGAAATGATGATGGCATAACAAGGAAATTAGATGATTGCATGAAGTAATATTTTACGAATGTTAATAAGTGCATCGTATAACTCTTTAGGTAATCAGATGACAAACCGTTACGTGTAATATGAAAATTAGTTTTTTTTGTCAGCTACCTAGGTAATAGCTAATATGCATTTTTTACTTCCTTTACAAAATTTTGAATAAATAAATGCAGACCAATTAAAAATACACAAGTTTTATACGTTTCATTAGAAAGTATTTACTTTCTTAGGTAATCCACTATTATTTAATCTTTTATATTATTTGACGTCGATCACGAATTTAAATAAAATAAGATAATTTATTGTATGAAATTAGAAATCTAATATAACTTTAAATATTTACTTAATATAAAATAATAAATAAAGTATTGAGTAACACGGAAACAAAACATATTTCCGAAAATTTACAAATTCTGATTATAAGAAGTATAATTGGCAAAGGTAGCAGTCTCGTGCAGCCAAACGAAATACCAATTAAAAAGTACAATCAATAGTTTATTGGCTCAACATCCTGTTGTTTGCCATAAAAAGCGGATAATGCAATTACTAGAAGTGTTGCCACGCAAAAAATACCACTGCTCGATCAGATCTCGTGGTACTGATTGATTTGCTAATATACTCTATAGATACTCTTTTAATCCACGGATTTAAATCTAGAGAAACTTCTTTTAGACACCTACTTGGAATGAAAAAAATTGAGGGCTTGTTGAAGTCCCGCTTCGTTATATTACTTAAGTACTGTAAAACGTTTTGTGAATTACATAGATAACAAAATAATAGACTTTTCTACTTTTGCACAGTTTCCGATCTCATTTCATAGTTCACATTTACATTTGATATGCAGTAACAACAGTAAATCAGCGTCCCTTTATACTCAAATCAAACAATAATTACGTTTTTAAAGGCATAATTATAATTATTATGTCCAATTGTATTGCCTATTGTCATGTCGAACATGTTCGTTGTTGCAAAAACTTTTATTCATACCAACAGTGATAATTCAATTAAGAAATTACTTTAACTACCTACGTTACGCTTTTATAATAGGTACCAGAATCTAATCTTGAAAAATCTTAATTAGATCGCATCTTCATAAAAAGGGCACTGATTCATTCCAATTATTTCGTAATTGATAAAAAACTTACGCTTGAAAATTATATTAAAACTTTCCCATCAAATGTCCAGCTGCGTCACTTATAGGCTTATAAATAAATACCATCAGCACTTTTACCCGAAAAAAGAGGATAGTTGTTTTCTCGACATGTTTATGCTCCAGTTTTTAACGTATCTACTGACAAGACATAGATTCGTCTCGCAGTGGGAAAAATGAAAAGGTTAAAATATCAGCCGCTATGTTACGGTAACCGTTGAATGTTTGGTTGGACTCGGTTTCTGTCCACATTGTTTTGATTAGCCCAGTTTTCGTCTAGTCTCAACTCAACTTAGCTGTAAAATGTAATTACTCGAACGAGCCGAGATGCGTTATGCTTTTTATTGTTCACGCAACGGGAGATGCTCTTTATATGTTAATTTCTCGAAATTATAGTTGGAGTATCATAGAGTCCACGGTAACCGGTCTACGTTTTACAACTTTTAGTAAAAATGTATTTTCTTTATTTGTCCTCTCGTTTTTATTGGATTCGTACTAGCTATCTCAAAGTCACAGGTCAATAAAATATTTACGTGCGAAACGACTGCATAAAAATAACAGCTAAGAACCTCTAATCGGCCGTGCATTGCGAATCACCCATGACAAACTATCTCGCTAAGAATTTCTCCTGATGCGACAAAAAGTACGTGTCTATCTATAGGCCCTTTATGATGTGTAAGATATGGAGTCACAGAATCCAGCCTCGGAGTATTCTCATGACCTTCACAATCTTCCAATGGCTTCCAGTAAATTATAGCTAACCATGCAGGTGGATTCCTCACCTGTCCTTATATAGGACAAAACAATGTTCGCAGATGCCATGTTTAAAAATGGAAAATAACACCCGCATTTATGTTCTTCTGTTATAATTATGAGACCTCAAACCAGTCGACCAGGGTCATACAAAACATTCCTGGTATTTACGAAGATGAGAAATGCGGCAGCTACTCTTCTGTATGTAAATAAAATAGGCAGGTACAGTTTCATATCTGCCTAGCCCACTTCATTACATGTACTTTACTTACAGATATAGGAACATTTAGTTTTTTTTTTCAATGTGACAAAATCTTTACGCAAGGAGGCGCAAGGAAAGAGTGCCCACGCTGTAGAATAATACTGGCATTCGCAACTGTTTATTGTCGCTTATTTTCTCTCAATAGCAAAGAGTCTATAAGAACTAACGCGACAATAGACACCGTCAACTGACCCTCGGTCGAGTCAACCGTAAAGGTTATTTACACGAACGATTAGACACAGAGGTTTTCATGTAACTGGCCACTTAACTATTCCTAGTTTTCAATGACGATTATTCAGCCAGTTACACAACAGCTAAGCATAGCGAACCTGGAAGTTTTTAAAAAAAAACATGGAAATCTCAAAGAAGACTTTTATTATGGGAAATCATCAAATGACTGAATAGCAGCGTGGGCAGTATCAGACTCTTACTGACTACAACCCATCATGTTCCTTCGTAAGCCCTTTATCTACCAGTGCCGCGGCAACTCTTTCGAACAATCCCGCAGCCCCGGTAGGTCTTGGCCCTTGTGGGCCCCATTATATCTTAAAGATCAAAACTGTTTCAAGTGCAAGTACATTTTAACTAGCAAACTGGTAAAAACAAAAGTACAGTTTGTAACTGTGTAACTCTAGAAAAAACTTAAACAGTTCCTTAAAGCCAGCGATCCGTTTTCTACGGGGCATTACAACTGAGCTATGGACAAGTCAACACTATAATTGTTGAAGTTCATCGCGCAATAACACATCATTTGAGTCATGTGGACTGCGACGGTAACTGATCCGCTACTTATGTAGTAACTATTAGAGTACCCACACACTGAAAACTAAAATGTCGTCCGACAGTTAACCAAACTTAAACTCAAAAACGTTTATTCAAAGGCTGATACACAGCACTTTTCGAAAGTCAAAAACAAAAGACAGCTCACAAAACACCCACCCTTCAACATTTCCTATGTGTTTTTTGCTTGCTATTAAGTTAGAAGAAACAAATTTAGGGTCAGGTGGCCAACAGTGAACCAGTGGGACACAGTGACCCACCACTCATATCTCGTAAACGCGACGTTGCCATTCCGTGCTACGAACATGATTAAACCTGTTTGTAGCCACGATAGTTATTCCCCAGTCGACGGCGCGCTTCCGCCGAAAACAGTCGCGCTGTGAGGTGTTTTGTGTTTTGCGCCAAAAAAAGTTGAAAGGTATGCAAGTACATTTTTTTTTTCTAGATCATTCTCGTTGTTGTTTTGAATTTACTACTTAATACACACTTGCAAAGGAACTATTTATGCAACGTTTAGACATACTGATATTATTTTGTATTGAACCGATTACTTAAAAATATAACCTTAAAAGTATAAAAACGTAAGTAGTACACAGTGGACCAAAACGGGCAGGTACACAGTGAACCATGGCTCACTGTGTACCTACGCGAGGTTCACTGTGTACCTATGCTATTGAAGTATTTTTGGTTGCTAATTACCTTTACTTTGTTTCAGAATGGGTCGAACAAAGAAGCTAGAAAGAAAAATTGGGGGACATAGTGCACAAGATATGCAGAAAGCTATCCAACTTGTAAAAGATGGTAGGAGCATTCACAAGGCTGCGGTTGAATGTAATTTAAAATATTCTACACTCAGAAGATATGTGAAAAGGCACGAATTAAATGACGAAGCAGGATTTGTTCCAAATTACGAAGTGAATGCGGTGTTCACACATGAACAGGAAACAATTTTAAAAAACTATATCAGCGAATGCGCCCTTATGTTCTATGGGCTTACTGCAAAAGACACTCGGCGATTGGCATATCAAGTGGGGACGGCCAATAACCTTAAGGTTCCGCCCTCTTGGGTGAAAAACAAAATAGCTGGAGTTGATTGGTTGAGGTCTTTTAAAAAACGACACAGTGAGTTGAGCTTAAGAAAGCCCGAAGCATGCAGCTTGGCACGGGCTACAGCGTTCAATAAATCGAATGTAAATCGATTTTTTGAGAACTTAAAAATAGCCATGGAGCGATATCCAGGATTTGGGAACGGAACTCGTCTTTACAATCTCGACGAAACTTCAACTACAACGGTGCAACGCCCGCAAAATGTCTTAGCACCAAAGAGAAGCAATGTATGTAAAGTTACAAGTGGTGAAAGGGGCGTATTAGTAACCACGTGCTGTATAGTTTCCGCATCCGGCCAGGCTTTGCCTCCAGCCATGGTTTTTCCCAGGAAAAACTTTAAATCGCATATGCTTCATGGTGCGCCTCCTGGCACACTTGGTCTAGCTGCGTCTACTGGCTGGATGAATGCAGAGATATTCGTAGAAGTTATGCAGCATTTTGTAAAGCACACCTGTGCATCAAAACAAAATCCCGCCCTGTTAATACTTGATAATCACGAAAGCCATCTTTCACTGGAAGCTCTTGACCTTGCTAAATCTTCTGGAGTTACAATTCTTACTGTTCCACCGCACACTACTGCAAAACTTCAGCCCTTAGACGTAGGCCTAAATGGACCCTTTAAAACTTATTATAACGCCGCGGTCGATTCGTGGCTGCTTCAAAATCCAGGCCAAACACTTACTATCTACCACATAGCTAAGTGTGTAGGAGAGGCATATCTGAAGGCAATGACGCCAATAAATATCACCAACGCCTTTAAGAAATGTGGGATCTTTCCATATGACAATTTCGTTTTTACAGAAGAGGATTTTTTGCCGAGCTCAGTCACTGACAGACCAGAACCAGGCAAGGAAAATAATTCTACAACAGACATAGAAGACGAAATAAATGAGCCAATCTCACCTTCAATTTTGTTATCAATACCATCACAAGAAATTGAAGAAGCCATTGAAGTTCGAGCTTCATCGGTGATAACCGTTGTTAACAATAATCCACAACCGGAAGCGGATGCAAACATTAAAGACGTGCTATCCCAACAATTTCCAAAAGAAATCTTGGGACCCCAAGCCTCAACTTCTAAAGAGGTAAAATGTTTTATAACACCAAAAATGTTAAGAGATCCTCTGAAAGCAGGACCTCGACAGAACAAAAGACGCAGGCCTTTGGGGAAAAGTATGATAGCTACTGATACCCCTGAAAAGGATAGAATAGCAGAAAAGAGAAATAAACAAGTGAAGGAAGTAAAGAAAAGTGACCTGTTCAAAGAAAAAAAACCGAATAAAATACAAAAAGTAAGAAAACCAGTAAAAGTAGAAAAAATAACAAATTATGATACCAGTAGTACTGAAGAAACTTTTAATATGAGCGGCTCTTCTTCTGGAGGGACCATTTTTAGTGACAGTGAAGACGATGAAATGATACTGGACGATGAAGTTATTTCGCAACCTCTACTAAGAAACCCTAAGGTGGGTGATTTTGTTATTATTTTAATAGAAACAGAAAAGAAGAAGAAATATTATTATGTTGGAAAAATTCTAGAAGAGTCTAATGAACCAGGCTATGACTATTATGTCTCCTATTTAAAATTGAAGAGCAAAGTTTACTACAAATTCGCTGAGCCTCTTGAACCAGATATGGCCGGGGTCACGAAGAATGATATTAAATTTATATTGCCTACCCCCAAAATCGATGGTAGTAGCCGTCGCCAAAATACATATAAATTTGCAGTTAACCTAGCACTACTGAACTTTCCATATTGATTTTGTCACTCTCAGCATTGCTTTAGTTTTTTGTTGATTATTTTCTTTAAGAATTGCTTTAGTTTTTTGTTGATTATTTTCTTTAAGAATTGCTTTAGTTTTTTGTTGATTATTTTCTTTAAGAATAAAAAGTTTTATATTGATTAAAATAATTGAAGACTGTTTAAAATTAAGTTTATTTTACGATGGATCTCATAGAGTAAGTTTTATAATAATTATTAAAACTTGCTCAAGTCTAAAAAACTCGTTGATTGTTAAAGTTTATTTGATATTGTTATAAATAAAACTAATGTTGACTACAAAAATCTAAATAAGAAGAAGTAAATAAAAATATGACTCTTTATACTTTTATAACGCCTACTTTGTATACATTTATAGTATTAGACACTTTGGTGAATAAAGTTCATTTCATATTGTCAATTTTTATTATTTTTTTAAACATCAAAATACAACTTATATGCGGTGGTTCACTGTATACCCTATGGTTCACTGTAGACCTACCCCCTGGTTTAGTGTGTACTTAGGATTGTACACAGTGAACCATTTCTCGAATTTAAAAAAAATATGAATTCTCGCTATTCTAATAAGTTTAATGCTCAATTTGATATACAGATTTAAAGTATATTTGACACAAAGTAATCTATCAAAAAAGATCTTTGTTACAGTCACATAGAATGGATTTCTGAGCGTCTAAACTTTTAGTGGTTCACTGTTGGCCACCTTACCCTATACAGAGCAACTCCAATGAAATCAAATGGTTGGTATTTTTTTTTTTAAGAAAATCTTAACTCCAGTCAAAGTTTCAGTCGGTCCAATACCGTCTTATGACTTGATCTTTGCAATGTGTGTACTACCATTCATTTGCATACTGATTTATGCGCCCGAAACAAACTATCGGCCGACTAAAAGTTTGCAGTGTGCTTAGTACCTGTGCCGCTACTCACAGTTATGTCGGAGTGACAACTGGCCAACACCATTACATTACACATAAGTACAGACATGTTAGACGTTACGTTATGTTCACAATTTCATGCTAGATCGAATATTGACGACACTGGGGCCTCCTATGCAAATAACTGCCTGCAATACAGGTACCGTGTTAGGGTGCTTACATAAAGAAACAGGTTTTCGGTACCTACCCATACAGGTTTGTCTGTACCGGAAACCTGTTTCTTTATGTAAGCCCCCTTACGTCTGAATCCATGACAGACCTTTATTCCGAGATGGCAAATGCAGCGGGAGAGTGTCAGACTTTTATGGACTAAAACCCACGCACCTACTGTGCGTTCTGGAGTCCTTTATATACCAAGGCCAAGGTAATTCTTTCAAAAAATCTGACAAAAGGAAAATGCTTCGAAAGAATACATATGTACGATTCTGAAAGAAAAAAAAAAAACTCGTGAACTGATTGGCGATGATCGCACATATTTCGTAGCAACCATTTCTTTACATTGACGGGTCAGGAAAGCTGTCGATTTAAATAATTTAAGATAAAACTTCCCAAGACTATTTCCTTGTGCATTAGACTTTCAAGCCTCGAGGTATCACGTCACACACCATAGCATTTAGTCTTCAATCATATCACGCCATTCGTTTCAATAATTGCAATATAAGTATACCAGTTTGTAGCTGTACTTGATAAACTGTAGGAATGTATCTTATGTAGGTACGTTACTTGATACGTTAATGATAGGATAAGTAATAGTTATACTACTTCATCATCAGTAGGTAATGAGATTGCATGTTAGAACTGATATCCCTAATTACCTAATTAATACGATATGCAAAAACTCCAATCCTTTTAATAGAGACTGTCTGCGTGCGTAATTTTATCTGTTAAACTACTTTCAGGATTTTGAGAGTTTTATTTCATTCTAAGCCACTATTATCTATAGCTAGTCTCAGAACTAGGTACGTATAAAATATTTTGCAAATCTAAATCAATTGTGAATAAACCTATGAGAAATTCTCTCACCAGGAATTTTTAATTTTCTTCTGCAGCAACAAAAATCGTGTTTGTGTTTTTTATATCGTTTCGAAGCTGCATCAAACACGATAATATTAAACATAAACAAGACGGTCCTAAGTCTTTGACCTCATGTTATTCAAAATGTTGTTTTGCAAGGTGCATGATAAAATCTAAGAATGTTGAATATATCGAAACTTTTTGCGTAACCTCCTATTATAGATAGCAAATTATAATCGTCGGGATTGGTTATTAAATTGCCATGTGTTTTTATTACTATAGTAGTTATTTTCAAAATCGCGCCAAAATTACAAACTAGTTCTTAAGTTAAATTAATGTATAATGTAGATAAACTGATGCGAACTTTCGCTCTTTCCAATTTTAAATCCTGTTTTGTAAAGCTTCACCACACAATGCTGACATTGCTGTAATTTTCCATTTTTATTACGTTTACATTGTCGAAAAAGAAGCTACTCATGCGCTCAACTCTATGTTACTATAAATATCTTTGGCTTTAAAAGTCAACTGTTTTATGCTAGACAACATGCACAATCTAAGCAAAGATCGTAAAACATACAGCCTACTCCATGTCACGGTGTTCGAAAGTTAAAAAGCGGGACGTGCGACGCGCTCCATCAGGCATACAAAACACAAGAACAGCTGAGCTATTATATTATCTGTGCCTGAGCTTAGCACTGGTGAGAGCAAACTAACCTTGATGCGACCGAAGAAAGCGTCCGGAACGATCGGCGAGATGCCAATTAAACGGAATACGAATAGACGTTCAGGTGAAATCACTGGCTACAACCTCCTTACAGTTGTGCAGAGACAACGTGATCAGCGTTCGATATTTGAATATCGTAGTAAGGAGGTAAATCTCCTTTCTTTTTTAAACTTTTAGGAACAAAAAGTTAGCAGGTCTGCCTGAGTGGTTTTGTTTCTTTTTTAAGGAAATATACATAGATTGGGATATTTTTTACTCGATTACAAGCAATAGTTCACCGAGGAGAATCGAGCAAGGGTCAGATAGGTACAATATACTTTTACAAAACATCGATTGAGACCGCTGTTACGATTTGTTACGGTGTAAAATTTAAATTAAATAGTTAACCACTGCGGTTTTATTGCTCCGTGCTTTCGTCGCGGTCGATATACCAATGAAATATTAGATAAATAGGGGCCTTGACCTTATCTGGAATTGGACTTCCGAAATTATTGCGAATCTATAAATCAATAGCTCGTGTAGTTTATAGGCGGATATAAGAAATATAAACAGGCAATTTGGAAAGAATCTGATTCAGAATTCAGATGCATACCAATGAGGAAGTTATATAATTAATGTATAGGAAGTTTTTTCATAACCCAGTTTAACAAAAGGTTAACATGCAGTGATTACTACACCAGCTCAATCGCCGGTTTCTTAAACTGGCCATAATTCAGTAGGAAGAGAAAAATACACCTTTAAAACGTAAATAACAGGATAGGTACAAAAACAGAACAATACGTACACAACCAATAAATACATGACTAGAATACTAAGTCATAATATTTGGTGCACCATCATAATACATTGGGTAACATAACCCTACCCAATGTCAGTGGTAGACTGACTGACTGACTTACTGACTGCTAATTATGGGCCATCAGCTGTTCATTATGAATTCTAGTCACAATGCCATCTGGTCATGTAAGGCAGAAAGGTCAAATGCTTAAAAAGTCAATGACAAGGTGTGAATCAATTAATTGTGGTAAAAAAATGCAGAAATGTTGATAGCTTGGTGTTTAATTTATACATATGACATATTTCTGGTAGCTTTTTTGTACCAGTAGTTGTACAACACCGAGAACACCAAGAACCGAGCGATCGATAGCGCTTGGAAAGACCGAACGGAAAATCCTCTAGTGTGAATGTAGATATCAGATTAGAGAAATTAATGGTTAGGACAACTCACAACTAGCTTGAAAAGTGGTCCAAAATTACCAAATAAAAAGATTAAGATAATGTAGTATGCAATACTAGTAGTAATAATTTCCTGTCAAAACTATCAGCGAAGTAGATCAGATGCGAGTGAGGTAACGGTAGTTCATGCATTCCTAGTTCATAACGGCAACCTTGGCTATCCGATGAGATTGCTCATTTGCCAATATAAGGCATATTTACCGTTTTAATTCGGAATATAGGTAATTATAATATCTATTACCTTGTAAGATTAAATCTAGAGAGTGGTAGAAGTAAAAAAATAAATTAAGGATTGTTTTATGTAAGGACCTTTTTGTTTGGTCCTTTGGGACTTGAAAATTGATTCCAAAAACCTTGTCATGAGGCATAAGTCTCACAGTCATTTGTGTATGATTCTTTACAATGCAATGACAGGCCGTAACGCAATAGTTCATGAGATAATGACACAATGGGTAAATTACTGTGATCTGTTTTAACTTTATTTGGAGAAGTACAATACAATAAGCTAAACTTGGGTCTCGAAGCACGAAATAAGGTAGCATAACGCATTGTCATACTTCGTTCAAGTGGAATAGAAATTACTGAGTAATAAAACTATACCTACTATCGATGGCGGTTTTCTAATGTAAGGGTTGTAAGAGATCTCGATCTTTTGATTTAATTCGTCTTAGGATTAGATATAAACTTCTCCTTTTCCGTGTGAGATGAGGCATGTACCGTGAGTGCAGCGTGAAGGAGTGTCAATCTTACTGACTAAATCCAGCTATGTTCCTGTTTAAGCCCTTTATTGTACCAGGACCGCGGTAACTCTTTCGAACCATCCCGCAGCCCAATATAATATCAACTGCTGCACCAATTGAAAATCGCGTTAATTGCATGAAGTGTCACTTTGGTTAGATAAATACCGTATTATTTCACTGTTACACTTTTGTAGTGTCACTCGGAATTACTTGGCAGAGATAAAAATGCAGTTACTAACTGTTTAACTTTCACGTTGTATGGAAAATGTTGCATTGATACCATGTTTTTGATACAGTCCCACGATTTCATTATTATCTTTAACAAATAGCTGTACATACGTATATGTCTTTTACTCATTTCAATATCTTAATTTGAAGGGTTCTGCATTTTCGTCATTCGCAAGATGGAGCTTTGTACTTTTTTATAGAAAATGTGGATATTCATACCAAATGTAAAGCACTTGAAAAGAGGTATCCCTTCCACCCACCCGCAATTACATGGACGGTACAGAGTGAACATATTTGTGCCTAGATGTGCCTTATCATATTTCGCATACAAATAAAACATATAAAAAAAAATGTTAACCGAAATCCAACGCAGATTGGTTTGCCATCGACACTAATCCACACTGGATCGCTGCTCTGATAAAAATGTAAAACAATGGCGTCCGTTCCGTTCGCCGCCACTCTTGCGCAGGTCTCGTTGCGCACGCGCTAGGAAACTATCCTGCATTACGAAATACCAGCTGTAAATTATATTAATTGTACGTATTTAAAAACTAAAATACGTTGATACGTATCTTCAGTAAGCCTTGGCTGTTATTGTGTAAAGTCTACAATAGTTGGAATTAAAATTGAATGCAAAACGTTTAGTGTAATGCATCAGCAAGATGTTCGGGTCTGATGAACAGTTAAGAATGTTAGAAATAACTTAATGTCGTACAAGGTGAAATATTCCTAGCGGCATCCTTTGAGGTTGTTGTCAATTAATATGTGCTAGTAAGATAAGCGATAACGTCGCTTTGTGAGTGCATAAATAACGTTTGTTGCAAACAATAAATTCAACCTGCAGAAAGGAGATGGCCAAAAAAAAACCCAGAGTCGACAGACACTTCGTATGTATGGTTGAATTCAGTATAATGTGTGGATTATAAAAAGTATTTCATATCATCTAAAAACCATGGGGTTCTCTTTTCACAAGGTTTTTTCGATGAAGATTTTAGTACATAAAAAAGCTTAACTTTCCTGTTTGCTGTTCATTAGAAGTTGTGCACCTAGGGTAAAAACTTTACACTCAGGTGTATGTCTGTTAGCACTATACACGAGTGAAGGTTTAGAGCTGACCTGGTGATGGAGAAGAGAGAAGGTCAAGGGAACTCGGCAATGGTAAATATTAACTACCTCGTGTTTGGGCTTATATTATTCGCATTGACGAGAACTTTTCACTAATGCGAATAGTGACTAAAAACCTAAAAATAAAAAAATATTTTTTTTTTAATTAACCTTTGCCAGTTCAGGAGTTTACACATAACAGGGAAACCTCTTCAAGTAGGTAAGGTCGCTACTTAATCGTATCTGGAGTGGTTCATGTGAGGAGTGCAATGGGGGGGGGAGGGGGTCAAACTCAAGACCTTTTAATTACCAGGCAAACTCTGTAACTATGGTGATATTACTATTCGCATGTATGAGATTAGTATACCTCGTTTTTATGGCCCTTTATGTAAATAATCTTTAAAATCAACATATTTTTGTGAAAATATGATATAGCTCCTATACCCTATGGATTTCAGGCTGGATTTTTTGGCACCATCAAAGGTCTATCATAATGAACCCATTGGTACCCATTTCGTTGCTGTCGATTCTGGGTTTTTTTACTATGAAAATTTGGCCATCTCCTTTAATTCATGATAAAATTATTATATTAATTTAAGATTCACTATAGTTTGATAACTGCTTGCTATGTTGTTTTATTGACGACGATTTTGATTTGTTTACCAAACGATTTTTTCCTTATTAACTGACTTTCCAAAAACGGTCATCAATTCGTATGTTTTAGGTATTTTTTAAGTATGTATGTAGGTACTTTATTTATATGGAGCATTCTATAGCAGGGTCGTATAACAAGGACTGAAATATGTTACTTTTTCTAAAAACCTTGCCTAATTCTTCTATAGCCTCACTCTGATATTGGCGGTCATTGTACAAGACTTAAATGGAGTAACAGTAACGTTAATAAATGTTATTGAATTACTAACTGCCTTTATGGTCCATTGTTATTTCTAGTTAAAAAAACGTGCGAAAATTTGTTACTGTCGAGGCAATGTTTCTCTCAAAACTGAGCTAGGATTGAGCGAAGATTTATTTTCAGAACTTTCATGGTAAATAAATTGGATTGACACCCAAGAATTAAAGTAAAAATTAAATCTAAATTCCATAAAAGTGTCTTCTGTATCAAAATACCACAGTAACAAACACATCACATTGTTACACCTCTGAACATTTCAGGCAATTATTCATAGATCCTGCTCTATTCCGGACTCTTCGTAAGACTCTCAGACGTCTCTCTTGGTAAGACTATCGAATTCTAATCATTTTACTTCCAGCCAATGCCATTACGCTAATATGAAAAAAAAAACAAGCGATGCAAATTGTAGTGGAACCGCACCTCAAAACCAGAGACAAAGTGCTATCGTTCAGTGATGCTATTTATTTACTGTGAGAACAATCTTGTTATAAGGCGCCATTTTGTAAGTTCCCGCTATAAATCCCGTTCGCTTATATGTAAATTACTGGTATTGTGGATACGATGCGATAACAATTTAGACTATCATTTTAGAATATCGTTTTCCTTGAAATTTCGTAAATAACTTAGAGTGCAATTTGATTTTCCTGATGTAATCTTTCTGTTTTATCAATGTTGAGGATCTGCGTAAGTTTAGAAACGATTTATGATATCTTAACATGTTACATAAATGATATAAGAAAGTGATATAGAAAACCGCAATAAAATTATGATGACATAAACAGAGATTCTATTAATTCAGACTTCAAACCACACATAAACAATTTCTTGACCATAAATATGTAACATTCGTATAAAAACCACAAGACCACACATAACATTTATCCATTACAACCTTATGAATTTCTTTCTCTTGTCTTTTTTTTTTAATCATGGTAGTGAAGAAAAAGTTTATAGAAAGTAAACCTGAAAAGTTATTTAATCTGGCCATTTAAAACTGGTCACATAGGGGTAATTTTAGTGCATAGTTTATAAAATAATAGAAATAGAAAAGTAATAGAAAATGTATTTTCATATGTAGGTACCTACACGCGCTCGAATTGGATACCTCCTTTGGAAAGGCTGAAAGCCGTTCTGTCCTATCCAGAACTTTATTCAGCCTTTTTATCGTCCCACTGCTGGGTTTCTTCTTACACTGCGTAGGATTGAGCATTACCTAATCCAGATACTATCCAGAACATTGACCAAATATTGCGCCTCATTCCAATTCCAATGTTCCATTCCAGCTACGTAAACACAGGTTTTATAACATGACAAACTAAACGAGTTACGAATTAATATTCAGTTTTTGTTTACCTTTTTATAATAGTCTAATGAACCGTAAAACGGGTTCCGTTTACACAAAACATTTGTAATAACGTATTAGAGAGTCATGGCGGATGTCGGGTGACGTAGGTATATATTGGGCCCTCTTTCCGTTTTTTGACATCGTTGTTCAATTTGAATTAAATAACTTTTCAATGCATTTTAATGTATGCAGTTACGTGATATTTTGAATTGCTATTAATTTGATTGTTATCAATCTTATTAGTGAACAATCTACTCATCTCTCTAACACTTAATAATTATTAATATTAATAATGTCGGGACACACTTAATAATTATGAACGAAGGATATATACAGAAGGTCATAGGTACATGGCATAGCACTATGAGAAAATTAAAAAATACCAGTACAATATGGATTGCGGTTCTCTAAGTAACCTTCAATCTAAAAAGTCATTCATGCATAAACGAAGGTGCAACAAAAAATAGACAAATCGGTAGTATCGCATTTTTTTCAAATCCTTTTACTGAGATCAAGTGACACACCGATATAAAGTCCACATATAAGAATGATGAGGCCACAAGGCCAGTAGTCCATGCTGGCAGTAGCTTAAGCCCAAGTTCACCGACAGAGTAAACGTCCGTTTTTCTTGAAACAACTGTTTACTACTGTGAAAGAGTTTGTTTTTAAGTGCTCGTGGTTGAGGCAAAGCCGCTAAGATCGATCGATCATATCATCGGTCCGTGGATAGGTGACCATTACATCATAAGGAATTGCTCCGAGTTTCGGAAGTCACGATAAACTTGCGACTCCCGGCTCATTTGAACATCTTTGGCAGTCATTATGGGTAGTCAGAAGCCAGAAAGTCTAACAACTAATCTTTACTTTATTTTGAAACATATTCTTACGTGAAAATACACAGTAAACAGTTGTTTTAAGAAAACTGACGTTTAAGTTGTCGGTGAACTTGGGCGTCGAGAAGCTTAGTTCATGACGCAATGATGCCATCATCCCACATCTAAGATGTCAATGCCACTGTTAATGAACGCTGTGCACATCTTGGCTTAATGATTACATACTTCAATGAGTCTGTAATCCTAAGTTTTTTTCTGTGTAGCGAGTGGACGGTTTCGTAATGAAGGCTTAAAGATTGCAATGAAAAAAAATAAAACTTTCCGACGAATGGAATGGAGAACATCCTCCTTTTTTGAAGTCGGTTAAAAAAGGAATTGTAAAAATGTTTGGTTCTTTTACACGAGTGTTCTCAAAGCTTTGAAGAAGTGATATGAATCTGTTTTAATAATTCATCTGCCGTCTGTGCCAACGACATCGGCCATCGATTGCAGACACACACTGGCCTCGGATGCGCAAAATAATAAATTGCTAACAAACAATAGTGTTGCGCAAGAGCAGGGCACGCACCATTGGATGGTGGTCGCCTTCACGGCTATTGATAATAATTTGTAGGACATTTGGTGCAATAATTATGGGGTCATTCCTCTGTATTAGACCTACTTTAGGAACTTTAGTCTAGTATCATTATAATTATACATAACCTAAAAGTTCGAATGTCGTAAAGACACAATCAATCTAAGATTTACACTCAAACGTACCTATTCAAAACAGCTATTGGATAACACAAAAAATTAGGGCCCATTTTATTTTAGTAAAAATTGATTTGGGTTTGGTTACCGCATATACCTTATTTGGGAATGGCATGCGACTAATAATATAATAAGCACTCTTTTATCATCTCTAAATGTATCATACTGATGAATCATTTGGGTTTTTTGAGTGGCCATCTTACCAATTTGCGGTTATTTGATTCATATCATAGCAACTCATTGAAACTGGTTGCAGTTTTTTTTAAATCGGGTTTGAACTCAGACTAAGTTCAGAAGCGTTTTTCTCAATTGTAGATTCAATTTAAGAACTTTTTATTCTATTTATTTAAAAACTAAATACTTCTTAGTACAAACATTTAAACAAATAAGGACAAGACACATAGTATGTAACGTTTTTCTCAAAAGAAGATTCAATTTAAGAACGGTTCATTCCATTCTTTTTATTTAAAGACTTCTTCTAAGTTTAAACATACCTAAGGACCATACTGATAATAACTTCGTAGTAAAATGTAAGTACCTAACGGCGTGCATAGTCTACATTCCGCAATATAACAATGTAGGTTGCTAAGCTGTAGGTACATGGTTACTAACATAAGATAGCATACAAAAGGAAACATGCTTTGCTAAGCAGGTCAATGACTCGCTTTATCATGTCGCCTCAGAACTGGCGCCAATGGTAATACGCATACGTGTTAGTTAGGTATAATCCGCTATAATAATTTCAAGAACTGGGTACATACTTGATTATGTTTCATCGCCGCAGGACATGGTTACAGAAAATCGGTGATAGGAATGGCAGTTTCCTTGGGATATTTTGTTTCAGTCAGTATTTTCTTAAGGAAATTGGGTTTAAGAATTTCGTATTCTATAAGAAGCTGACAGCCAATTAAAGTTAGCCAGGAATTAAAGTTATCAAAAAAAGATGATTTCTTTCCTTAACCGCTCGTATACAGGTAATTATGGTACATGTTTTGCGCATATAATACAACGGGGTTCAATAGCCTGCAATTAGGTACATTTTGCATATCCAAAACTTACTACTGACCACGAACTTACCTCTTATAATTTTATTACATCCTACTAATATTATAAACGCGAAAGTTTGTATGTATGGATGTATGGATGTTTGTTACTCTTTCACGCAAAAACTACTGAATGGATTTTAATGAAACTTTACAATAATATAGCTTATACATCAGAATAACACATAGGCTACAATTTGTAAACATATTGTTCGAAATACTAAGCCTACGCAGACGAAGTCGCGGGCACCAGCTAGTCTTCCATAAAAACAATACGGTTTTAATATGCAAACCAGAGTATTATCGAAAACGCAAAGTAAAATATTATCAATCTACAGTCAGGTGTGATTAGTCCCTAAGCGATTAACCACGACAGCTCGTCACGAAGCGATGTCGGAATAATTATAATGGCGGCAATTGTAAGCCCTTCGTGTTCACGAGTCGAGCTAACACTTTCCTCCTTTCAAAGAAAGTCGCTTTTGTTAACGTTGTTTATTAAGTAATACCTAGTTAAAACGTGGTTATTTCGTGGTGTATAAAAACTGATAAGGAATAGGACATATTTATTTTGGTGCGGTCCAAAATAAACATGTCCCTTTTTGACCCACAAAGGGAAAAAAATAGAAAAGAAGAACTATTTTGTAATTTGTTTACACATAAAATACAGATAGGGGTTCTACCTGTTTATTTTGAAGAAAAAGGTGCGCGCATTTTGTACAAATAGCTTGAGGACAGGATATAAAATAAAATATTCATTAACTTGCCCGAACAGCCTTCGTGCAATGCGTTGGTAATTTTTCCCGAAAACATAGACAAAATACCACTGTGAATGGAATCTGATTCTTTGACTTTTGATCCGATGAATAAATTACATCTTATTTTTGTATTGAGACTGTTTAGAAGCGTAGCTAAGGTATGTAAATAACTTAGACTTTTGTATATAAATATACACCGTGACTTTTTAGTCGTCTTACAACGGCAGCCCACTTCATGTATCCAATGACTAGTAAACGTTCATATGAAAAAAAAATATATTTATGAGATTTGAATAATTTAAAAATAAAAAATTAATTCATTATTATGATGCATGACGTAGATTATAAGAACACCCTGTTGTGAGCGCTGCCCGAATCTTGTATCAATGGAGCGCGGCGCGTTGGGAAGGTACCTACTTTCTACCGTTTGATACGTAAACATTTTTTTTTCAGTATTTTTCTTTGCACCTATTATCTTAATTAAGTAAGGCTATAAAATTAATAATCGTGTCTAGTGGTATTTTATGTCGGATAGATTGAGTGGACCACCTTTGTAAGACGACTAAAAAGTCACGGTGTATAGTTAAATATAAGCTGAATGGTTATAAAGGACGCTTTCTTCTCCACCTTGGAAAGCTAGTTAATCCGGTCTGTCCCAGCCAGTTTAATGTTATTATAATTTATTGCATTGTTACTTGAAGCTGACCCGAGCTAAGAGCTTGTTGGACATTGAGCACTAAACCATAGTGCACTAGGAGATTTTTAGCAAATTATTATTAGACCCATAGATAAATAACCTTAAATAAATATATTTAATGATTATTCATAAATTATAATTGACGAGTTTAACTTTCAAAAAACTATTAAAAATCCAGGACAACTATTTCTTTTTTCAATATTAGGTTCAAATGCTATAATTTTCAGAAATAGAAAGGCAATCTAATCACGATTACTGCGTACGTGCAAATTAGCACACTTCAGTGCCACAAAGGAAATACCAACAAGCCGAATGTTTGCAAATTTTGAAAACAAATCGGTCGTGTTAGGAAACAGTGCAATCGCGGAGATGCTTTGCAAATCGCAAAGTGCTGTGTATCGTGCTTTACGTAAGACGAGGTGGTCGCTCGTAATGACGGGTAATGGGTAGCGAGACCGTAACCATGATTGCAGGGGCTATAGGTGTCCTACGTGGGTGAATCAACACGAACGCGAATACGAAGCGATAGGACGCGAATTCAGAAATATACGAAGACGCGAATTCAGAATACACTTCAGAAGAGATCCAGTATATGTTGGTTTCCTGATATATGGTGTCGCTTCGCGTTCGCATCCAGAACGCTCACGTAGGACGCACCGTAAGACTACCACACACCACGTTGACGACTTGTACGTCATAGAAAGTATACAGTACACAGTGATAGATGATTGTGATTGATGACTGACTTGAAGGGATTGGTTCGATAGACTTGAATCGGTTATAGACATTCCATTTTCCAATATAGAGTTGGATATTTAATCAAGTTCGCACTTCTGTTACCTAGTTAGGCTTTTGAGAAAAGGAATAAAGCGCTGGTCCTTTAGTTTAGTCTTTTATCGCAAACATGTAAAAGCACTTAGCCTATCGAAATTCAGGGTGATGTCCGCACAAAGTAAAGCATTCACCATAGATGCGAAAATTGTATGCACTTTTTAAGAATTGCTCGAGGTTTTCGTATCGATAAAGGTCTGAAAATAGTTTTCCTGAATAGGTGATTATCCTAGAAAGCAGCACCTGACTTTTCCTTATGAGTTCTTTATTTATTTTATTTAGGTCTGGAATACAACATTGCTAGCAACTATTGCTATGTAATATTCTTTTACGCTAGACAGAAGTGCGAGTAGTTAGAAGTGTACATCGATCTTAAGAGGATTAAGCAAAAATTTAAAACCAAAGTTTCATAACATTCAAATAGGTAAGGTTTAATTTATTGTAATATTATGACTGTAATACGATTACACCTACTTCTAGAAATAAGTAGGTGCATTTGCATGCACAATTTGCGCCAGTTATGCCATTAGATAATTTAAGTAGAGCGAGCTCATTGCTCAAACAAAACGTATGTGTATCAGCATAATTAACTAAACGCAATTTATTTTAGGTTATGTTCAAAATTATTATGCGTTAAATGCAATCATGTCAATGAACTCTGCTCGGTACTGTTTCATTCGTTGAATTAAAGGAGTATGGTCCATTCTTTTGTTTCTTAGTATCAACTGAAAAACAATTCAGTCAATTTCTTAGAGGTAGGTAGGTTCAAAGAATTATAAATGTGTTTTGTAAATCTTAAGCCTCAGTACACCGACAAAATAAGTATCAATTTTCTTAAAGCTACTTACCTACTATGAATGTTCATGTTCAATTTTCAGAGTAAACAGTTGTTTTAAGAAAACTGAAGTATATGTTGTTGGTGAACTTGTTCCTTAGGCTCCTCAATTTCTTCGTATAGGAAAACAATGCTATGGAAAATTATTCCTAGCATTTCAAATTTAGATATACTAAGTATGTGAATGGCAGGTGCCGCACCTTGAAACATTCACAGTCGAATTTGCTATTTAAGGAATTCAACTTATCCAGTTTCATACTAAATTGTATCGCACAAGACTAACGCTTAAAAACTATAAGAAATATTAACACACAGTCATGGTCTGACGCGGGGGCAACCACATTTAATTGGCTTACCTTACGATGTTCTAAACAGACCGAGAAATAAGATCTAAATATTAATTTTACGTATTAACTATATTTTAAGGTCAGATTCGTTAAAAGTGTGGTAACATACTGATGGCCCAGATACGTTATTTAATTTAAATTATATGTTTGAATACTAATGTATAAGTAATTGGGTAGGAACTATATCAATTTAAACAATATTTTTTCCCTAACTAGGTACTATTTTTTATACCTGACTACATATTCAAAGTACAAAAGGTGGAAGCTAATATTCGCACAATTAACTAGGTCTTTCAATCTTCAAAAGTAAGTCAGCCGAAATTATAATAATAATCTAGACAGGTATTAACTTTTTCTAAACGGCTTCTAATCGTTTTTGAATGGATAATCCGATGCTCTTTCCTTAGCAATTATTTAGCTGGTCGTTTATAATCAGCCGTCAAATTACGGTGCAGTTCTCAAAAATGTAAAACTTTACAAAAAGTTGTACAAAAGTGTGTGAATGAATCATCAAATATCTTTTGTGTTTGGTCATATTTTTGCATCCGTTACACTGAACTTTAACCTTTTCTAATTTGTTATTAACAGTATAGTTCAGAGTACTTTTGCATTCAAGTATATTTTTGGAATAATGTCTTTAATTAACCTCAATGAGTTCCTTCAAAATATGCTTTTTAGTTATGCTTTACTAGACTCAAATAGCTGGTTGAAATTAATATTGGAACCACCAAAATTGTTTCGTCAAGTCATTGATTTGCACTTTCGATCTGGTGATTCCTTGCGAGTCAAAATCACATTCTGATTATAACGCTTTTCCGGAAGATTGAAACCTCGGTTTCGGACAGTTTTCAAAACCATCTCGTGAAAAATCCAAAACTGGGACCTAGGACCTTATTTCTCCCAGTCTTATCTAACAGGGTTCCAAGAAAAAATATTATTTAATACCTAATAGGTTTATTCCTACGATGAGGTCAGTGGTTTGTCTCGGCAGTCTCCGGTACGACGCGATGCGCCCGCGCCGGCCTAACAGCTACACATTGACTCACCTCAAACCAAAGTTCGTTAACATCAACCATTGTTTCATAAAGTCGCCGAATCATGAGAAAACTTGAGGATCAGCCGGTTATGATTGAAGACTTATTTGGCGATTAAGGCTAATCTTTGTGATATTGACACCAATTTGTTTTAAGCATTTTGGCAAGCATGAGCACAGATTACTAAATAGTTACATAGGTATCTATAGTAATATAAAACATGTTTTATTTGTTCGTTTGGACCATAAAATCCTAGGAAATGGCTCCGAAACTATTACACTCCGAAACTACTATCCTCTTTATAGCGTATATAGTAAGTACATAAGTATCTAGACACATATGTTTTACGATTTACATAACAATTTATGCTGAAATTAACTTTACTAAACTTGGCAAAACTTTATATATTACACTATTGCAAAACATGTATATGCTATGAATGTAACTCTATTTTTAAATGAGCCTTTTTATTGAGGACTCGTGTTTTTGCAACCATGACGTGTTTGAGCGATGCTAGACTGCATGCGGGCAGTCTAGCAATATTCATATTTATCATAAGTTTGTATGTATCATAGGTAAATACAATAGAAAATATGTAAGTAGGTATCTATCTGTTTATGTATAATTTCCTAAGTAGGAATTTCCTATGTAGGCAAAGCTGATGACGGAATGTAAAACACCACGACAGTTTACAGCGAAAAAAGTGAAGTGAGTTTTTATCTAATTCTGGATAGTAGAACAACGTTGTATTTTAAACGATTATGAAAATGTCTGAGAACAGTTAAGTCTCGTGTTGAATCGATTAGAGATAAAGATAAACCGCGACTTTAACGCCTCATTGAGGTCTCACTGGCCTCATTGGGTACAAAACTAACGTTGTGGCCGAAACTTTTTTGTTTCGGTAATCGGGGTTTTAAAATTAATTTAGTGAAGAGCAAAAAACTCGCTTTTCAGCGAACGGAAAGTTCGTGGATTATAACGGTGTCGCAGCAGATTTAAGTTTAAGGTTTTTGGGGACAGGAAAGTGGTTAAAAAAAATATATATATAGCAAAAAATTAAATAATTTTACTGTTTAGTATTATCGTCGACCAGAACTAATTGTAATAATTATGAAAAGAAACAATTTAACACAGCCTTCTACTAATTTACTGCACGTACGTTACCTCGACCATAGCTTCAGAATTAATTAAAATCTTCACAGAAACAAGGTTCCAAAAGGCTTCGAGAGTTCAAAGGCACATTAACTAAGTCTCAAAAGTTTATTAGAGGAACATTTTCATTGAACTTACCGGTATCACGGGCCAACGGGACTCGAGCGAACACTTCAACCAAACACAGATTCACGAACTTACTAACTTACACAACTTGACAACACTTAACTCACTAAAAACATTATTTTTTCATATATTTATGCAGTTTTTTTATCGTTTATTTTTCGTTCGTTTCGATAAGACCTCCTTACAATATAAGTTTATATTTTAGCAAGTAAGGCGAACAGCGGCTGAGCGACTGGAGTCGGACTGAGTCAGTGACACTGCGCATGTCGCCCCCTCTCTTTCTAACACTGCATCATTCAAGTAAAAAGAGCGAGACGACTAATCATTGGAATGCATCAACATAAAGTAGGTAGTAGTGCGTGGGCGTCTCACCTTCATATCAGGTTTTGTAACGGGAGGGAAAGGGACGGAGAATGTGTTTAGCCTTTCTGAGGTTCACGGTGAGGCAGAATGGCAACAGTGCGTAGAAATTATGTGGAAAAATGAGGCTTTCATCGTTAAGGCAAAGCAGTATTCGGACTTGGATAATACTGCAAGAGTTGAAATCAAAAGAGATAAATCAGTGGCACAGGGTCTTAATAGCAACTTAGAGGTTCAAAATGGAAGCAGTAGAAATATAGGTTGGGTAGGTTTACCTACACTACTCCATTCCTAGTATCTATAGACAGGTTAACAGGTTAACACTGGAATTTGAAAAGTGCTATTTAAAATACTTAAATGGTAATATGGTAAACTAAGCTAAATAATACCACATCACTTGGCTTCAAGTTCATCAAAAGAAACATGAAAAGGATTAACCTTCGCCTTAACAAACATATTCCGATAACGTTACAGAAGAGTAAACCTTATGCCACTAAAACTAAGCTACATTTTCAAAGTTACAACCATCTCAGCTTAAAATCAAGTGCACTGATAGACACGAAGTGAGCAACAAGTAAGTTAGGCAACGTCGCTAACTGTCACGTTCACTTTGAAGTTAACTACAATTGCTTTAGTGTAGTGCATCTCGTCGGCGCGGAGGCTGTGTCGCTCGGAGATGCATTTGTTTGTGTTTTTAAACTAATTTCTATGAATTTTTGAAAAATAAAAGTTAAAAATATGATCGGAAGTGATTATACTTTGGAGTTGTGCAATGTTTTTCATTCGGGACAGGTTAGTTGTGGTTTTTTGTTTGGTAAATATTTCAGTTGCAACACAGCAACTGTAAAGTTATAGTTGAATTATTTTGATGTCAAAAGTAAAAACTTTTTCGTTGTATGTTTGTAAGTTTGCGCGTTTAGGAACTAAGCTAAATACACTTTTGATCTTCTCAACGCTTAATAGACGGCCTGTTATAAACTGGTTAATTTTGTATTTTATAGAACTAACTGCACATACGGCCATTTAATCTTTTCATGGAATAAAGTTTACAAAGAACCTGTTATTTAGCTTAATCCTACTTATATTATAAATGTGAAAGTTTGTGAGAATGTATGGATGTATGTTTGTTATTCAATCACGCAAAAACGGCTGGACCGTTTTGATTGAAATTTGGTATGTAGATAGGTGATACCCTGGATTAACACATAGGCTACTTTTTATCAATACACCACGCGGGCGAAGCCGCTGGCGGAAGCTAGTATTTGTATAAATAAACCTATACAGATATATCTGTTTGACCTATTTCGTATGCAATGACGCGTGACGTGCTCGTTGATGTCTTTTGCACGGCAAGGGGATACAATAAGCACAAATAGTGTTACTTGCTGACTGCCACGCAGTGTACGTATAATCATCGGCAAGGATATTGAGCCCTGACCTTCACCTGCGCAGAGGTGATTTATTGGTTTATTGCCATAAGTGTACGGTGCGCAAAGCGATCCCCGCTCTTAGGTAGAAAGTAGAAGATATTTTGGTATTTAAAATTCCTAAGTTTTTATTATTCTCACCATAATAGTGCACTTTGTGTCATTAGAATTGTTAGTAGTATGCTTCCAAAGATCATTTCAGTGATATATTTATGTACTGAAGTCAATTTTGAGACACAGAGGCACGAGACATTTTATTTTAGACTTAATTCGTAAAATAATGTAGATACAATTGTCGATTGTAATTGACAATAACATTTTTCTGGTTCCTATCGGTATCTTTTTACATTGATGTCCTAAAAATTTTTAGGTATCAACGTAGGTTATGCTTTTATTAACTGACATGCCAGTGTATACATATTTAAGGAGTAATCACGTTTACTTACAAACCACTTCTATACCCAGGTGGAACCAGGCAGCTTCTTCCAGCGGCTGACAGGCGGAGTGAAGACAGGAGTGATCCTCAAGGATGTCTCCTTCACCACACACAGCGGAGAGGTCACCGCTATCCTCGGATCCAAAGGTACCACTAAATCTTACTATCCTAAAGTAGGACTACTGTTTGATGTTGAAAAAATGTTTATTTGGAACTTGGTTCAGTGTTACTTGTTGTATGACGGCTGTGAATAGGACTTCCTATTGATTAAAGGATCAGTTTGAATTGTTCATCTGCGCAATGTTTTCACAACAAAACATTGCGCATAATTTCAGCTTGGAGCTATACACACTCACAAGACCTAGATAATTGAGTAACATTAGGAACATTTATGAATGTAACTCTTAGTTCTTCAGCAACCAATAACACCTACATATTTACCCTCAGGTAGCGGCAAAAGAGCCCTCCTCGACGTGATAGCGCGCCGCGTGCCAGCCAAGGGACACATCTTGCTGGAAGGAGTTCCTCTAGAGATGGAGCAGTTCAACAGCACGTGCGCGCTCGTGCGACACAACACGAGGCTGCTGCCAGGACTCAGTGTGCAGCAGACGCTCAGTCTATCACTCACTAAGGTAACTATACACTGAAGGAGTGCCACTGCAGATGGAGCAGTTCAACAGCACGTGCGCGCTCGTGCGACACAACACGAGGCTGCTGCCAGGACTCAGTGTGCAGCAGACGCTCAGTCTATCACTCACTAAGGTAACTGTACACTGAAGGAGTGCCACTGCAGATAGAGCAGTTCAACAGTACGTGCGCGCTCGTGCGACACAACACGAGGCTGCTGCCAGGACTCAGTGTTCAGCAGACGCTTAGCCTGTCACTTACTAAGGTAAGAGGCATAGGCGCTGGGATTTACAAGAATGGCAAAGGTTCCTCACATTACCTAACAAAAAGTTTAGGTACGAGATGCTAATACAAAAGAGTATTTCTTGTTGGCTCTTCTCCAGGAGCCCAACTCCTTGGAACTGTGCAACTCGCACAGTTACTCACTCGTATTAGGTCTAATTGAAATAATGACATATACTTTGAATTCCATGAGAGGATAGGGATGACGAGGGTTTCGACAGAATACATGAAACGACGTAAAAAGCATCAAAAACTTGCTTGCACCGCCTACAACGCTAAGATTGATTTAAGGATGTCACGAGAATAAAATAGGTTCTTTTCAGAGTAACGTTTAAGTAAAGCAACAATATTAACGATGTTCAGCAGTTACGCAAATTAGAAATAACCATGTCCCATTTCTTTTCAGATTTCAGGTTACTTGAAATCGTCAAAAGTGAAACAAGTAATGGCTGATTTAGCGTTGTCAAATGTAAGTAGCCTTCAAATCATTAAGTGCTTCCTTCTTACTCATATCTGGTTATCTGGACTAAGAGAAGCTTATATATCCCTTTTATTTATCAGGTTGCTAAAAAATGTGTAACGAGCCTAACAAAGAGCGAATACAGAAGATTAGTTATAGGAGTACAACTCATAAGAGACCCAAGTAAGTATAATAAAACACTTCCATTTTATATATCCTCAATAAACTTGGAACTTTCTTACGTGTAACCTTATTTTCAGTCATTCTTCTGCTTGATGAACCTACTTGGGACTTGGATCCGCTGAACACATACTTGGTGATTTCAATATTGTCGAATGCTGCGAAGAAATACGGCACTGCCATCATACTTACCATGGAGAAACCTCGATCAGGTATAAATGGATCCATTGTTATACATATGATTAAATAGAATACATAGCTTTATTTACGCAAAAATATTATAGAATAATTCAGTATTCAGTATATGGAAGAGAAGAAACGCAGTATATCAATAGAATTATTATATCAATGCACACGATAGTGATAATAAAGTACTGATACTGGCATTAAAAATACACCCACTTATTTAATGCCAGATTCTCTCCATCATCTTCTTCCGGGCCTTTTCCTAGCTATGTTAGGGTTGGCTTCCAGTCTCACTGTATGTAGCTGATTACCAGTGTTCAAGTAAATACTGCCCATCTGACCTCCTCAGTCCAGTTACCCGGGCAACCCCTTAGTCACCCATCCATGGACCGAAGGCTCCACGTATTGCTGAACTTAATGATCAATCTTTGTGGTTTTGACTTAGCCACGAGCCTTCAAATTAAACAATTACCAAAAAAAATTACAAAAACGAACGCTCGAGAGTCCGTCGACATTTCACCTACATACGCCATTGTGATGCTAATCATAGCGTTTAGCTAAACAATCCAGTACGTCGCTTACTTTATGCCTACGTTCTGAAAACCTTTTGTTGTGTTGGTACAGCTGAGCACATATTATGTAGAAATATGTCAGTTTTCACTCGTGTATTTCATAATTTTGTCACTAGGTCAGTGTACTGTGAAATGTTTGGTGTTTTTCATAATAATAAGTATCCTTTTTGAATATTGTTTGTAACTCATCATAATTTCGAGCCTTTTCCCAACTATATTGGAGTGGACTTTCAGTCTAACAGGATGTAGCTGAGTACTGGTGTTTTACAAGGAGCGACTGCCTAGGTGATCTCCTCAACCCAGTTACCCGGGCAGCTTTAATATTGTTTGTAACTGTCCACTTATGTTTCTTTAACTGCGTTCAGCGTTTTCCTTGTTTCACGCACAAAGGCTATTTATGCTTGTGATGACGAAATTAAATGATGTTGAACTTCTGGAAACAATCAGCAGGAATGCGGAATGCTTATTTACCAGTTTATGTACACGGTTTATCAGACGAGAAGAAAAATAGAACAATCGGGAACAAAGGCACTGCTTATTTCTCAAGAAATCTAAGTGGCGCACAATGCACCAGTTCCATTCATATTAATAAAAACCTGCATTACCTCATCTGCTAGTAATTTATATTATAATATTTACATATACGATGATAAAAGATGTAAACTTAATTTATATTTTACAGATGTGTTCCCGTTTTTGGACCGCGTAGTATACTTATGTCTCGGAGATGTGGTATATGCAGGTCCTACAAGGAATCTGCTGGATTACTTCGGCAGCATCGGCTTTCCTTGCCCACAGCTTGAGAACCCATTGATGTATTACTGTAAGTTACCAATTCTTCGGAAGAATAGGGACAATATGAATAGACACAGTCCAGGGCCCCGATTCTCCTAATTTTACTTAAGCGTCATACGATTCACGTTCGACTCGATTCGACTGAGATCCGATCCCGACTCGATTACGATTGAAGCGTATGTGGCATTCCGCTATTTTTTCTTTGAAATAAACGTTTTTATCCTTTTCTGTCATTCAATAATGAATCATTTTGTCTGCAAATGATTTACGATTGCAAAATGATTGTACAGCAAACTACCGTATGGACCAAAATCACCAAAATAGCAGACCAATCGCACACCAATCAAATGTCAATCGAATACGATTGGTCTTTTATTAGTAGCAGAATGATATGGTTAAAACTGCTATTGCGATCATATTGCGATTCGATTTCTACTCGATTTGGACATTATTAACTTAGGAGAATCGGGCCCCTGGCCGATTGTCGTCCATGGCGGCCGTTCCCATTCATCTCACAGTGCACAAGCATTTGCGCGGACACAAGTGCACTCCTTATACCTTTACTCTCATCTCCCGATGGGAAAGTAATTTAACACAACCAGAGAGAGGTCAGAAATAGGACATGTTGATCTCCGAATGAACCACACTACAGAACTTATTTTAAAGATAAATGGTCTTGCCATGGGCACCAGAGCGTGGCGCGTAGTAGTGTGTGATCCATCCTCTGTTAAAATTCCGTCTTCCAACTTAAAAACCCGTTTACACGATATACTTTTCTTCGCAGTATGCCTGTCAACGGTAGACCGAAGATCTCGAGAACGGTTTATAGAATCCAACCACCAGATAGCAGCACTAGTGGAGAAGTTTAAGCTAGAAGGCCAGGGCATAATGCAGGGGAATCTGCACGAGAACAACCGCATTGTCAACCCTAATAAGATACAGCTTAATTATGGGAAGCCGGGAGGCATGCAAGTTATATGGATGTTGTATTTGTAAGTAAATAAATTTCTATATTAAAATATTATGACTATTTTGAAATGATGATCAAGCTGGATCCGAAATTGAAACTTTTTTTGTACCTACATATTTTTCTATGAGGTAAAGACGATTCATTTTGGCACTTTGCTGATAAAACTAGACTAGGGAGTATCCAAAACGTGCGTGTTTCTTTTGCAGGAGATTACTGGCTTCGATATTTAACCTAAAGAAGAACGGAATGAAACAAATGTTTATGAGACTGTTCAGCTTACCGTTGTACTTCTTCATACTGTGGGTATTCTACAACGAAGCTAAGGTAAGATAGTTTTTGAATTATGAATTTTACAAAATTTTGTTTGACGCTGAATTGACTTGAATTTGTTTTCTCACCTGATTCCCGTCATGGGACTTCGTTTTCTTAAATTCTTCTCCAGATAATTTACAAAAATTTTTACTTGGACTGTTGACAGGATTACCAGAGAGCTTTCATCACAAAGAGTGGCCTTATATTCAATGCGATGGTGGGGACCTACTTTATCAGCATTATGAACACGATATGTTTATGTAAGTCGACCTATCATTACCATTTACAAATCTTAAGCTCAGAGGTCTTCATATGCAATGTCTTCAAAGTAATTTAATTTTAAACGACTTCTATCGATTGCTTGAAATTCACTGCTTAGTAAATAATCGCGATATTCTCCCACAGTTAGTCCATACCGAACGCGTTACTACCAGGAGTCTCAAGAAGGCCTGTACAGCGGCGCCAGTTTGCTCCTGTCTTGGAACTTCGTGTCACTGCCATTCTCATTCCTGAGCGCGCTCGCCTCTGCTGCTGTTATCTATCCGTGAGTACACTTTGGTGGTAAGCTGGGGGACACGCATGGTTGTATTAACTGGGTAAAACTGAACTAGGGTTATCTAGATCCAACATAAATTCAGTTCAACATAATTAGGTGGTCCAACAAACATCGGATCACCCAATGTGACATAAGCTGATTTAATAACAGGTCAATACTTAAGAACCTTAATTTAAGAACTCTGTCTCTCTTCAGACTCTGTCACTGTTCACTGTCTGTCAAAACTTTTCTAAATACTAGGAATTTAGGAGACTGGCAGTCAGATACTGGAATTCGTCACTCAACGTTCCTTTTTCAATCAACTTCCTAAAAAGGAGGTTCTCAATTCACATATTTATTTTTTAATCCAAACTTCTTATTCAGGATCCTATCAGACATATCAGAGAACATGGACTTCCTCTACTTCTCTTTAGCGCTGTGGTCTAGCTACGTGTACGCCGAACAACAGACCATAGCTGTCATGATGTTTGTCAAGAACGGTCTGATCGCCGCCATTGTGAATATTTACATCACTTGTATTTACGTCATGCTGGCCAGTGGGGTGCTCAGGTAATTATTTTTCACTAAAACAACCAGTTTGAGGTCAATAAATATTTCTTATTTTGATGGAAATCTCATTTTGCTTAAGAAACGACAGAATTATTGTAAACGTTGATACGTTTATAGAGGTCTGATGACCTCTATCGCTTTTAACTCTTTAGAATAATTACAAAGTTTCACATTAATTTATTGTGTTAGCAACACTGAAAACGTAAAAATGTTGCCACTCATCATTATTAATGTTCATTACCACTTATATAACCTTATTTCTTCATTACAGATCCTACAAAGGCTTCGAAGAATGGCTATACTACATAACCTACATTACCCACACACGGTACACATCAATCTTCATGCACAGGAATGTCTTCAAACAGCCAACCTTCAACATCCTTCCATACAGCGACACAGAGAACTGTACTTCTACCATCTCCAGTCTTATTCAAACTTCTTCGAACCTTAATACTAATTCAAATGCTAACTGTCGTTATGCCAGTGGCAAAGCGTTCCTAACAGAAAGGTTCGCAGCAAAAAGTTTCAATGGCGATCTCTATGCAGCTGGTGATTTTAATCCTGAGTTTAATTTGGGAGTTTCCTTCGCTTTTTCAGTTGGCATTATGGTTTTCAATAAGTTCTTGTACTTGATGCCTTTGCCTGGTTATATTATTGATAAGTTTAGGGAGTAGTGTTAATTGATTTTATTGATGTTTATTGGAATCCGTCCCAGTTTATTATAAATGGAAATTATGTGTAAGAATTATATGATCAGTAATTATTTATGAATGCCTTTTATTTGAAAATCTTCTCTTCTGCTAAACCTTCCTTCACTGAATTTGTAAATAAAAACATTAAATAAAGTTAGATGGTATATTTCTAATAACAATACTTACAATATCACGCTATTTTAGTATTACCATGCAAAAATTATGGTTTATAATTTCTAGCCCTTACTAGCCAAAGTTCGTAACATAATTATTCAGTATTTATCACACTGCAAGAAAAAATTAAAGAGAATAGTGCTTCACTCCTCAGCTGTATAAAAAATAATATTGAGGAAGACACAACCAGACCAAAACTGTTACTTTTTTGTTTTTCTTCTATAAATGTACTTTTCAACCCAGTCTTTAGTGTTTGGAAACACAAGAGTTAAGTGAATACCCATAATAATATTTACGAATTATAATAAACTTACAGTACTAGGTATTTATTCATGAAATAGTGAAATCTTCTATCACTTTTAATTCTTTATATGGATACAGTACTGCGGAGTCCGTTTGCGTTTCATTGTCATTTTCAGCCGGAATGCATGCAGTACCATCTTCTGAAAGTAATATGTTCATATATAAAAATTTGAAAATAGAATACTATAAGGGTGTGTTGCACCATTAACTATAACATTAAACAAACCATAACCAGCTGTCATCAATAATTACATAGTGTAACCCACCCTTAAATTACCACCCTTAAATTTTTTATAAAAAATACTCACCTCCATAAACTATAATAGGTTTGTTTAATTTGTTGATTGTGACCTGAAAGCAGAAAAAAATTAACACAATGCCACAGTGCAATAAATACTATTAGTGAGTCAACTCTATTGTAATACCACAAACTATGGTTCAGTATAATGTGACATACCAGGACTTGCTGACGGGTATTAACGCTGGCCGCTCATCATCGTTGCTCCATCTAAATACCGAGTTGTCTCACTATTAGTATTTACACTATTTCTATAGTGAGACTGGTTAGTAAGATTTTCCATGGGACATAATTTATTATTTATTAATTTTACTCGGGCATCTAAGGCCCATTGGAAGTACATAAAGATTATAACATTATGTACAGATACATATTTCAATATAAACAAACTTAAAACTACATATATTTAGGCCAAGCTGCCTAAGATAAATATAATAATGAATAATGGTGACATGGTTTTCTTGGTTATAACCCACTAGCTATTTCCCGCCATACCATCCGTTTTCCGAGAGAACCATTTGGCCTACATTTTTTTGACGTGACAACGTCTTATAAATCGATGGAGCCGGCTGCACGCACGAAAAAACATGACTCATGCGGCGTTACCTCGCTCTGAGGCGTTCCGTTTAAGGCTTGAAGTGCAAGCGAGAGCACGCAACGAGCAACAAAGAGGCACGATCGGCCTCCGCGTTCGGCAACGTTCGACATCTGACGATCAATTTCTTATGACGTTGTCACGTTCGACTATCGTCAGTAAACTCATCTCTCCATGTGTGGCTTCCCTGGCAATTAAACGTCTTTTTCTTTTCTCTTTGGATTGTATAGATTTACTGTTTACCTTTCAGTTGCATTGTATAATTTTATCAGCTTACTATTGTTATGTAATAGAATGTTTGTGACAATATTACTTTTTAAAAGAGTGTCTATGGAGTTTCTTGCCGGCTCTTCTCCATGAGACCAACTTTTTGGAACCGTGCAACTAATTTGACGTTTCATAAGAGCCTGCAAAGGCCTATTTGAAATAAAAACAATTTGATTTTGATTTTGATTTTGAAACCGACTTTACAGACAACCGTTTTTTTCAGTCTGTATACTAACTGCTTACCAAATTTAATTTAAATCAGTAAATTTGGTATGAAAGTGGAACAAACCACTACTTTCACATCTATATTATTAGTGAAGATTCTTACTGCATTACTTACAGGTGAAAGCACAATCTCCCTATATTTCTTGAGGTACAGCTTAAGAGGCTCCACGTAATTATCAAAGCCCAGTGCGTTCATAGCAAAGAGTACGTCTTCACCATTAATCGTTTTTCTCTTTTCCACTTGACACCTATCGCTGGCCTCGCTTGTTACGAAGGAAATGAACTCTGATATGCATTCTTGTACACATTCCCTTGCATCCTTTGCTATCTAAAATTGAATAAAATAAAAACAAATAAGATTATTTAATTTTCATATTTTTTACTTTTTTTTTTGTTACATACCTACATTACTTATTTTTTACCTATTTATCATCTCTCATTAACCCAATGGTTGATGGTAGAGAATGCCTAGCGGCATTAAGTCCGCCAATGTACCAATTTATTACATAAACTATAAATATTTATTGTTGCTGTTCTCAAAAGGTAGTATATGGTGATAAGACCTTCTTGAATAGGAAAATCAAACTGATACAATATACTCATAGCATGGAAGTAGTATTACCTTTCCATTTTCAGGTATAGCTCTTTTCATAATTTTAGCAATGTTTGCAATAGGCAGAAACCTATCTTGTTCTCTTAATGGAGCATTCTTGCTGCCTGAATCTGAGTTGTTTTCATCATCTGAAAAGATACCATGAACATCATGAAACACATCTGAATTTGAGAATAAAATTACACAAACATGTATAAACACTGAGTGGGTGAGTTAAATGGAGTTTATTAGTCAATTGGTTTGAAATTATAAGTCCAAGGTTACCATTCGAACTTTTTATACATACTCCTTACATGTGATGTCTATGTTAGAGTTAATATTGAACACAACCTTTGTTACTGTGATTAGTATGATACTACAGTAGTAGTAAAAATAATCATCGGCAAGGATATTGAGCCTTGACCTTCACCTGCGCAGAAGTGATTTATTGCCTTGAGTGTACAGGGCGCAAAGCGATCCCCACTTCCACCGAGAGCTCATTATCCGTGCCGATAACTATAAAATAAAGTAAACTACATGACAGAATGTTCAAGAAGCATAGTTGTCTGATGTTATGACGACAACACCTTTACAATACATACCCAAAACGTCGTCAGAGTTCACGACATATTCGCAGCGGATATTATTCTCCTCGTCCACAAGGTACCCGTTGTCTAAGCGCACTAAATCATTACCAATCTCATCGTTATCCATGATTTATCATACAGAAATCCCAACGCAACAAATAAGGTTATTTGTTGTTGAAAGATTGCACTCAAACAAAAATCTGAAATTTATGGGTAATATACAGCTGATATTGCAAAAATTGTGTAACCAATGTATGTTCAGAGGATGTTCAGAATTAATTTGCAATTTGCAAAAAACAATTGTTTACAACGCCACAAAAAGAGACATACTATATGGCCATAGACAGAAGTAGACGCAGATTGTCAATTTCGCACAGATTATATTTGGACAAATAAAATTAAAAATCGACTACAACTTGTCTATGTAAACGTATTATGTACGTTACAAGATTCCATTTACACATTTTATTACATTATAAACTTACGTTGAAATCTAAATAAAACTGTTGTTTGACATGTTAGAAAGTAGTTCTGTTCGTTGTAAATCACTCGAGCTTCTTTAGTTCTTAAGTCGATTTTCGAAGTCCACTATTAGTTTTAACAGGATACACCACTGCACGCATTGCACAACACTAAAAATTCTCCGTTCCGCGATGTAGGTTGCTGGAAGATAATTTTTCATAACACAATACATAATTACAATTCATATTACTACTAAAACTACAATATCAGAAAATAGTGGGTAGCGCCGTTGTATAACAGTGGGCGCCGCCGCCAAAGTTACTGGTAAAATAGGTTATTTCAGTTTGGGGTCAGTGCACAACAAACGCTAACCAAGCATTACTATCGCAAATAATCGGCAAAATAATCAATCAGAATGGGTGTACCCAAGTTCTTCAGGTACACAAGTGAGAGGTACCCTTGCCTCAACGAGCTGGTGAAGCAGTATCAGGTAATACTCTTGATAATCAGTATTTTTTTGTTGTAATCTTACATAAACCAATACCCACCAGAATACAGTGTTCCTCAAGTTAAATCTTGTCATTGTTATTTATTTGTGTGTTAAATTCTTATTAGACCTTAGATTTCATGCATTACATTACACAGTGATAGAAATCTATCACTGTGTAATGTGATCTCTTAATTCATTATCATAAATCAGATTAAAAAAATTACACAAGACAATATTAGCTTAAATACTAATTTTGTATGAAAAGTAGCTCTCATTCTGTATATAATACTGTAATCTTGAGTGATACTCAGTATTTTCCATACTATAAACAGTTATTTCATTCAGTTCACTGTGAATAATTTAAATACACACATAATTGCACAACAATCTGCCATACTATACCTACCATATGTTATCACAATATTTTGAAAAAATTGTGTAATCCAAAATTTACCCACCCAAAAAATGTATTGAAAATTTCCCTTAAAACTACATCACTAGAAACTCCAAAATAACTTGCATGTTTTAAGTTAAGGTAAATGAATTAGTTTGCTGGCAATAGGAAAAAAGAAAAAGCCACCACTACTACTACTATTTCTTGACCACCCAAACATAGACTGGGAGAAAACTCTTAAGACGTTACGTCTACCATTGTACAAAATGTTCAACAAGTTTTCAATAAATAAATAAAAATAAGTGTTATCAATCCTCTTTTTACTTGTGTTACAGATACCAGACTTTGACAACATGTACTTAGACATGAATGGAATCATACATAACTGTTCGCATCCCGACGACTCAAACCCACACTTCCGTATAACGGAAGAGAAAATATTCCAGGACATATTCCATTACCTCAGCATACTGTTTCAAATTATTAAGCCTAAGAAATTGTTCTTTATGGCTATTGACGGAGTTGCTCCGAGGGCTAAGATGAACCAGCAAAGAGGGAGGAGGTAATTAAATACTACAATAGAGTATACATCCACTTCTTTAACCCGTTGTATGTAGGGCCGCAGATATATGCGAGATACAATTGATTGTCTATTGTTTTATAATTAGCTACACACAAGCAGTTAAACCATACAGGCCGAATTGCGTGGCTGGAGATTTTGCTCCACCATTTCATCTGCTCAGAAAAAATAAATAAGAAGTGGTGATGATGTCAATGTCAAGAACCTCGGTCTAAATTTGGACACTACGCTTGGTTGGCAAACTCAGGTAGCTAGTGTGAGTATGCGTGTAACTGGAACCTTACGTCATCTAAATCGGTTAAGGAACTTTTTGCCGCCGAAGACCAAAGCAATGCTTGTGCAGTCCCTAATATTTCCTATAATTGACTATGGTGACGTGTGTTACTACGATCTCAATGCGGACTTGCTCAATAAACTTGATCGACTTATCAACAATTGCATAAGATTTGTCTTCAACCTGCGGAAGTACGATCATGTTTCTGAGTACAGGATGCAATTGAAATGGATGCCCATTCGCCAGAGAAGATCCCTGCGTGCCTTGACGACCCTTTACACGTTACTTAACTCTCCCACTCTCCCTTCATATCTAACTCCTCATTTTCAATACCGCTGCTCTGGTCATTCTAAAAATCTCCGCTCTTCTCACAACCTTCTTCTTCACTGTCCTTCCCATACTTCTGACGCTATCCACTCTTCTTTTCATATTCAGTCTATCCTTTTGTGGAATGAGCTGCCCTTGGAAATCAGGAAGTCCACCAGCAAGCAGTCATTTAAAAGTGCCGTACGGAAGTTTTTATTTAAAAAATTGCTAGAAGAATCTTCATCATGATAATCATTGGTATATTATATATGTATTTATACCTATATATATATATATATATATATGTGTATGTATATATAATATAATTATATTTTTTTTATTATTTGTATGTTAAATATGTATAAGTATGTGTATTTAGTATCCAATTTTGTTATTCTTTATTTGTCCTAGACCATGTCTTTTTAAGTAATTAATGCACCTGCCATGTTATCTCTGCATCACCCTAAGGTTGACTAGTGAGAATGCCTATGGCATTAAGTCCGCCTTTGTAATTTTAGGATTGCATAAAGTTAAATAAATAAATAAATAAATAAATAATTATTGGTGCTGTCTATTGTAAAGTTAACTTTCAAAAAGTGCTGATATTTAGTCTACTTTGAATAATATTATTGTTGTAAAACTTACTAAGCTTGCGAAATAACAGGCGTTACTATCATTTTCAACCTTATTACAAAGGGTTTAAGATTGATAAGGCATTTAGCAAATGTTTTGCTCCTTATCTGTTGTTGCAGTTGCTATAAGATAGTAATGTTGTTGTTGCTAAGAAAAGACTTATTGTATGCATCATATTACATACCAGACATTTGGACATACATATAAGTTACTTCAATGTCTTATTTAAACAGCTACACATAATACTATACTTAATATTTTAATCATGCATTACTCGAACTGTTAAAATAATATTACACAATAATTGAACAACAAGTCAAGCGTAATAAGCCCTTTAGATTCCATATTAAAGAAAGCTGAGTTGAATGACCCACACAAAAACATATGTATTGCTTAGCCTTTCAATTGCAGGAAATAAAGTTCTAACAGTAAATAAACCAAGACTCAATACTTTCTAGATACAAAATGCTTAGATTTTTTTCTATTATTTATTATTGTCTGTATTTTTATGTGTACATAAACTGTTAAATAAATAAATGCTGAACACCTATACTGTTACATAAACTTTTTTTGCAGAAAGTATATTGAAAAATTGGCATCTTGTTAAAATAACTGCTTTTTATATTTTATAGGTTTAGATCTGCAAGGGAAGCAGAAAAATTGGAACAGGAAGCTAGAGAAAAAGGTACATTTAGTATAATTTGAAGTTGTTGTAGGCAATCACAACTTGTTGCAGTTACATTAACTTGACTAAATATTTAATGTCCATCTATTTATTAACCACAACGAACAAATTAACTAAATAATCAATTTTTAAGTCATTAAGTACAGACCAGGGTAATCCCCTACCAATGTATTTATGGAGGTAATTTGTGTTTTAATGTTGTCTATGAACAAAGACTTTCCAGGTTCTTATGTAAAGAAGCAAAAATGGAACCATGCAGTTCTTAACACTCATCTACATTTTCAAATGGGTAAACAGCCTAAATCTGACTTCGTTTGCAACTGCCCAATAGTGCCCAGTTGACATAATACTATTTTTTATCCAAGACGGAAAGGAGTTTCCAGCCAGTGCATAGACACTTGTAGAATATATCCTTTATCAATATTAATTTGTCGTTCCCCAGGTGAGGTGCTACCAACGGAGAAGCGTTTCGACAGCAACTGCATCACGCCGGGCACCGTCTTCATGGCGCGGCTGCACGAGCAGCTCAAGTACTTCATCAAGTACAAGATGTCCACTGACCCTCTGTGGTCTAAAGTCAAGGTCGTGCTGTCTGGACATGAGGTGAGGGAAAACGGTTATTCTGCTTTGGTACTTACTGGAATTTTCTCTCGAAATAACTAGGAAAGCGGAAATGCGAAAACATTATTTTATTATGAACTAGTAACGCGCCCCCGCTTCGCTTCGGTAACCTCTAAAATTATTAGTGTTTCTCTACTACATTATGCAAGTATATTATAAAGTTGGTTGCTTAGTTTTGAAGATTTAAGCGTATACAAGGTGTTGATTTGCATTTGTGCTATAGTTCAGAAGGAGGACATAAAATACGTAAATAATCGATTGGAATTACAATAGATGGGAAATAACTAATATGCACTTCTTTCTCTGTCATTGTAATGTCGTGGTATTTCAGAAGTAATCCAATTTTATGAGTGATTGTTGCGTATGCTTTGTGTTTGCGTTTGTGTGAGGGCGCAGCACGGTTTTAAGGACAGTAACATACGCGCCAAGTTTAAATAAGGCTAGATAACATTTACGGAATTCCGAAAAAAAAATAAAGAAAAAAAATTACGTACCAATTTTTGTTGATTTGTGTTGAGAATCATTAGCATAATTTCCTCCTTGAATATGGTACGGATGCAAATCAACAGCTTGTATAAGGACATAGGGACAGAAAAAGTGACTTATTTATACTATGTAGTGATTTATTGATTCCAAGTACAAGCAGAAAAAATATAGTATAGTTCTAGTCAAACTTTTTGTCGTCATGGATCATGCAATGATAGTTTTTCTATTTAAGTTATAGATCTATTTCTTAGAGCACTTCTAAATATCTAAACAACAAATTGATAATTGCAATCTCTTTACAGACGCCAGGAGAAGGCGAGCACAAAATAATGGACTACATCAGGTGGTCCCGTTCTCAACCGGACTACGATCCCAACACGAGACATTGTCTATACGGGCTCGACGCCGACCTCATTATGTTGGGGATGTGTACCCATGAGCCGCACTTCGCCTTGCTTAGAGAAGAGGTAAGTTAAAAAAAAAAAAAAAACATTTCAAAAATAGAATTAGCTCAGCTGTTTATTTTATCATGGAGGTTTTATTTACTTAAAATAAGCACTGTTTGTATGTGATGTGTTGTAAACGGTTTAGCACTTTTGTATTCTTTTCAAATTCCATTGATTTTATTAATAACTAATGTCAATAAACGAATTTTATTAGCTTGCGGGCAAATTGTCAGATTGTAGATTGCTTTGTTAAATTTCTACAAACCTATGACTCCAAAGCTGTGTGGCTCGAATGGGATTTGAACCCCAGCTCTCGTATACGGCAGTCGCGCGAGCGTCCTCTAGACTAGCTAGGCAGTTTACTTCATGTCTGTATTTTAGTATGGAAATGCTCCTACAGATTTTTAAATCTCTATTGGAGTTTCACTTACAATTAATGGGAAATAAAGTGATTGATGGTTCTTTATTAGAATCGAAAACTCTGTATACAAAAAAAGATAAAAAATGATATTTTTGAATTCTTATGAATTGTGTCTAGTTGTAGTTTAATATCAATTGTTTTATCCACAGGTAAAATTCGGCAGATCAACACAGCGCGCCACCAGTCCCGAAGAGACTAATTTCTACCTCCTACATTTATCTCTTTTAAGAGAATATTTAGAACAAGAGTTTATTTCTCTGAAGTCCCAGCTGCCCTTTCCTTACGACATAGAGAAGATTGTCGATGACTGGGTACTGATGGGGTTCTTAGTGGGCAACGATTTTATTCCTAACTTGCCCAATATGCATATTAGTAATGATGCCTTGCCCGTTTTATATAAGACTTATATGACTGTGCTGCCTACTTTAGATGGTGAGTATTTTTCTAACCTAGTTGACATAAGTCAGCATCATCCTGAAATTTTAACTAAGTATCAGCCAAAATGATCTAATGAATAAAGTATTGAAACGCATTTTATCGTGAATCCAGACATATTTTAGTAAACTAACAGCCAGTTTCTTCATCAAAAGTTAAAGCCAAAGTAAAAGTCAAAGTTATGTCTAAAGTAAAAGTAACGGTCAAATTCAATTTTTCTATTAGTTTTGCTGTCACTTTAGCCTTGAAAAAACGTATTTGACAGTTACTTTTACTTTAGACATTACTTTAACTTTAACTTTTGATGAAGAAACTGGCCGTTAGTGTTGTAACATATGTCTTGTTGCTTCAGCAACAATGTAAAAATAATAATGTAGGTTATCCAAAATCAGTTTTATCGGACTAGGACTTATCTAAATTACATTTTCAAAATATCCCGAAAAGTTTAAAAATAAATCAGACCTTTTATCATCTGTCCTTTCCAAATAAATATGTACCTATGTATCTTATTTTGATTTCTCAACAATAAACTGTACATTTTCACTCTAGGTTACATAAACGAGGCAGGAGATTTAAACCTGCGTAGATTCGAGGTGTTCATGCAGGAACTAGCCAAGATCGACAAGGAGAAGTTCCAGGACACGTACGCTGATCTCAAGTACTTTGAGGCCAAGACTGGGAGACGGCCTAATGCTAATGAGAGGAGAGAGGTATGACTTATTTGTGTGTAAATAAGCTGGTACTTGTGTAATAGTTTTGGTGATGATGATGATGTCCTCCTAGCCGATAATCGGCTACGGCGGGCGTGAGGAGATTAGCCAACTGCGCAGGACATATAGTGCACAAGCATTTGCGCAGACTCAGGTGCACTTACTATTCCTTCACTCTAAAACGCCCGCTCTAAAATTTCGGCCCGACTCGGGAATCGAACGCGAGACCTCGAGCTCAGCAGCCGCACTTGCGACAGCTAGACCAACGAGTCAGTTAGTCAGTTTTAAATAGCCATCATCTGGGTAGAACTTTCCCAACTATGTCAACCATGTTTAGATTTACATAGGTACATACCCCCAATAGTGGACATTTAGCAAGAAAAAAAAACATCATTCAGTCTTGTAATTTTTTTTTTCGATAGGTATAATTGTACATAATACATTTATTTGGAATCTCAGTGTAACTAAAGCAATAGAGAATTTCCATGTTTGTCTTATTGTTAATTCAATGTTTCTTTCACAGTACAAACCCAACAATGACGATACGTTCAACGTGAATATAGAAGACATCAAGTCTAATAAACCAGACGATGAGCTGCAAGCTCTAATCAATGCTACACAAGACATGGTATGTAAAACAAACTGATACAAATATTAAAACTAATTGCATTTGTAGCTTTTTTTTATTGTTATGGAACTTTTGTTTTTCAGTTCATGGATGATATGGACAATGATAATGAAGACGAGTATGAAGAAACTAGTGATGGTAAATATAAGTTTTTATGCCAAAAAAAATTATAACTAGCAAAAAATTGATAATTTTAAAAAATATACTTACAGAAGTTTGTAAATCATCACTTCTGTTTGGTTTTTCAGAGGAAGCAAATATGGAAATGGAATTCATTCTACACAAAAAGGATTATTACATGAATAAATTAGACTATTCGAAAGTTACAGAGTAAGTTAATCAATAAACTCTTTGAAATAGTTGTAAATGTAAACAACAACTTGGACTAATCCAGTTACCAATGCATTCTATTAAATAATTAAAAATTAGTCCAGTCTAAACCTGCCTGTGACATTAACAGCAGATTTCGATAACCTATTTGAAAATTTGCTTACTAGAGATATATGGACTTTTGAAATCCGCCATATTTATTTATTTTGAATGATTATATTAACCAGCAGAAAAGTAACATCTTTCCCCTACCCCCAGGGAAGTATTAGCCGACCAAGCAGAGGGGTACGTCCGTGCTATACAGTGGAACTTGCACTACTACTACAAAGGATGTCCGTCGTGGTGCTGGTACTACCCCCACCACTACGCCCCCTATATATCGGATATTAAAGGGTTTAAGGACTTGAAGATTGAATTTGAGCTGGGAGACCCTTTTAAGCCTTTTGAACAGGTTCGTTTTGAATGTGGTTTGTGACGTCATACGTTTCGTGGCAGAATAAGTCCAGTAATAAGTATACACCTCATTACTATTAGTGTAATGATGAAAGATTTCTATGTTTGTAGCAAATAAGCTCAAATAATACTGAACCAATGTAGACGGAGGAATGCCCATAAAGACGGAGGAGAAGTTTTCTTATTTAATTTTTATAATTTGGCAATTGGGAACAACAACCGTCGATGTTGACGGTAAAGTGCCCCGACAACCCGCATGTTCCATGGGAGTTTCACATACAATTTTGCCAAGCTATACTATAAAACCTTGATTCTTACTCCTTGGTTTACAACGACTACATTTTAAAGTAGTTCCAATTTCTTCCAGAATGAGTATAACTTGTAGTCTTACCCGGTACCAGATTATCGTAGAATTTATCATCATCATCATATACATATTATTCCAGTTGCTAGCAGTGTTGCCAGCAGCAAGTAAACAGTTACTCCCGGCGCCGTTCCACGATCTTATGACAGATGAAGACTCGCCCATAGTGCACTACTACCCACAGAACTTTGAGACTGATCTCAATGGCAAGAGGAATGATTGGGAAGCTGTAGTTCTTATTCCTTTTATTGATGAGGTAAGAAATGCCAGATAATTTGGAAATAAATAATACATTCACTTTTTTGGTATGTGGGTTGCCAAAGGTTTTGTTAGAGCAAATTTTTTCCTATAATATATTGAAGCAGAAAGCTGAGGGGAAATTCCCTCGAGAATTGATACCTATATTTTCATGACACGTCATTGTTAAAGCGGCTTTGGTGTTTTTCTCATGTGTTTAAATATGTTTTTTAACCTATCATAGGTTGATATTGTAATTTCTGATATAAACAAAAGTTATATCATAATTGGATTATATAGAAAATACGTACTTTATATTTTTAGGTGAATCTACTATCGGCAATGGAGCCTTGCTATCAGAGGTTGACAGAAGAAGAGAAGAAACGTAACTCACACGGACCAATGATGGTCTATAACTGGACACCACAGAACCAAGGTATATCATATTGAAGTTGAACTGAAGTTATTTTACTCGATTGTCTGAAATAAATAGGTCTGATAATCCCAGACATCACAGACCCTTTAATATTTGACTATTCCACTTTCAGAAACTGCTATTTATCACACACAATTCTTGAACAATAAACTTTTTCTATGTAGTCTACTAAATAATTGGCTAACAGTTTCTATTCAGTATTAATGTAGGAACAAAACTTTTAAACGTTAACAAAATAATTTGACTCTAAATGCACAACCCATTTCAACCCATTTTTTTTCTGAACAGGAGTAACCCTAGCCCCGGATTACTTCCCGGCGATCCCCGAATGCTTCGCAATCGAGAGACAAGTGTGGAGACAGGAGATCGAAGTCCCCGGCAGTATGCTGCGGAGGGGGATGCTACCCAATGCCAAGAGAGACATGTTGTATCCTGGATTTCCTACTATGAGGCATTTGAAGTATCAGGTTGGTGGAATAACAAGTATCTTTGACTTGAAATAAAAAGTTGTCTTTGACTTTAGAATTATTCCAGAAATGAACTGTATTTTAAATTGCTAAAAATACTTTAAATCTGAAATAATTGAATAACTTTCCTCTTTATAGAAGAGATTGTATTTGAGTATAAAATTGGCTGACCTATAGGTTTGCCTATATTGTTTAGACAAATTCTTTTGTGATTAAACAGTTTAGTGTCATTTATTTAATCAATTTCAGGTGTTGTAACAATACGTTAAACAAGATTTTATAATTAAAAAATCCTATAAATATATAGCTATTGTATTATTTAAAATACCATATAATTGTCAGACTTTCACATAATATTATAATTTTTATTCTTTTAAGAATTTTTATGTGCTATTTTTTTAATCCCCAGACAAGCTTCAAGAAAGGCAAAGTAAAAGTGTTCGACCAGCCGTCTCGCAACGAGAACATGATCGTCGAGATAATCCGCGACACTGAACAGCAGGACTCGCTGGAGAAGGTGGCGCAGGAGTTGCTCGGACGCACGATTTGGGTGGGATGGCCACATCTTACTAGGGCTAAGTGAGTATTATTATTATACAGTTTTCTTTTTATCCAGCGAGTTGCAATCACCCAACACGCCGCGGTGTCAGAGTTTTATCAAATCCGCCTGACGGTCTCTTACGTAGAATTAGACCAACGAGGCAGTCACAGACAATACATACTAAATAACGATTTAGAACCGAAACTTTTAGCAAACTTTCCGTTCGTTTTATACTTTAAACTTAATTTCCCTGTACGTAACTTATGTGCTACCGTTATGTACTCTCTTGTGTACTACCATTATGTACTCTCTAATGTCCTACCATTATTTACTCCCTTATGTACTACCATTATGTACTCCCTTATGTACTCTCTTATGTACATTATGTAATCTCTTATGTACTACCATTATGTACTCTCTTATGTACTACTATTATGTACTCTTATGTACTCCCTTATGTACCTACTACCATTTTGTACTCCCTTATATACTCCCTTATGTACTACCATTATGTACTCCATTATGTACTCCCTTATATACTACCATTATGTACTCCGTTATAGACTCCCATTATGTACTCCCTTATATACTACCATTATGTACTCCCTTATGTACTACCATTATGTACTCCCTTATGTACTCTATTATGTACTACCATTGTGTACTCCCTTATGTACTCTCTTATGTACATTATGTAATCTCTTATGTACTACCATTATGTACTCCCTTATGTACTCTATTATGTACTACCATTATGTACTCCCTTATATACTACCATTATGTACTCCCTTATGTACTACCATTATGTACTCCCTTATATACTACCATTATGTACTACCATTATGTACTCCTTTATGTACTACCATTATGTACTCCTTTATGTACTACCATTATGTACTCCCTTATGTACTCTTATGTGCTACCATTATGTACTATGTCCTACCGTTATATACTCCTTTATGTATTGCCATTATGTACTCCCTTATATACTCCCTTATGTACTACCATTATGTACTCCCTTATATACTACCATTATGTACTCTCTTATGTACTACCATTATGTACTCCCTTATGTACTCTCTTATGTACATTATGTAATCTCTTATGTACTACCATTATGTACTCCCTTATGTACTCTATTATGTACTACCATTATGTACTTCCTTATATACTACCATTATGTACTCCCTTATGTACTACCATTATGTACTCCCTTATATACTACCATTATGTACTCTCTTATGTACTACCATTATGTACTCCCTTATGTACTACCATTATGTACTCCCTTATGTACTGCCTTATATACTACCATTATTTACTCCCTTATATACTACCATTATGTACTCCCTTATGTACTGCCTTATATACTACCATTATTTACTCCCTTATGTACTACCATTATGTACTCCCTTATGTACTCTCTTATGTACATTATGTAATCTCTTATGTACTACCATTATGTACTCCCTTATGTACTCTCTTATGTACTACCATTATGTACTCCCTTATGTACTACCATTATGTACTCTTATGTGCTACCATTATGTACTATGTCCTACCGTTATATACTCCTTTATGTATTGCCATTATGTACTCCCTTATATACTCCCTTATGTACTACCATTATGTACTCCCTTATATACTACCATTATGTACTCTCTTATGTACTACCATTATGTACTCTCTTATGTGCTACCATTATGTACTCTTATGTGCTACCATTATGTACTATGTCCTACCGTTATATACTCCTTTATGTATTGCCATTATGTACTCCCTTATATACTCCCTTATATACTACCATTATGTACTCTCTTATGTACTACCATTATGTACTCCCTTATGTACTACCATTATGTACTCTCTTATGTACTACCATTATGTACTCCCTTATGTACTACCATTATGTACTCTTATGTGCTACCATTATGTACTCTTATGTGCTACCATTATGTACTATGTCCTACCGTTATATACTCCTTTATGTATTGCCATTATGTACTCCCTTATATACTCCCTTATGTACTACCATTATGTACTCCCTTATGTACTACCATTATGTACTCCCTTATGTACTACCATTATGTACTCCCTTATGTACTACCATTATGTACTCCCTTATGTATTGCCATTATGTACTCCCTTATATACTCCCTTATGTACTACCATTATGTACTCCCTTATGTACTACCATTATGTACTCCCTTATGTACTACCATTATGTACTCCCTTATGTACTACCATTATGTACTCCCTTATGTACTACCATTATGTACTCCCTTATATACTCCCTTATGTACTACCATTATGTACTCCCTTATATACTACCATTATGTACTCTCTTATGTACTACCATTATGTACTCCCTTATGTACTACCATTATGTACTCCCTTATATACTACCATTATGTACTCTCTTATGTACTACCATTATGTACTCCCTTATGTACTACCATTATGTACTCCCTTATGTACTGCCTTATATACTACCATTATTTACTCCCTTATATACTACCATTATGTACTCCCTTATGTACTCTATTATGTACTACCATTATGTACTCTCTTATGTACTACCATTATGTACTCCCTTATGTACTCTCTTATGTACATTATGTAATCTCTTATGTACTACCATTATGTACTCCCTTATGTACTACCATTATGTACTCCCTTATGTACTCTCTTATGTGCTACCATTATGTACTCTTATGTGCTACCATTATATACTATGTCCTACCGTTATATACTCCTTTATGTATTGCCATTATGTACTCCCTTATATACTCCCTTATGTACTACCATTATGTACTCCCTTATATACTACCATTATGTACTCCCTTATGTACTACCATTATGTACTCCCTTATGTACTGCCTTATATACTACCATTATTTACTCCCTTATATACTACCATTATGTACTCCCTTATGTACTCTCTTATGTACATTATGTAATCTCTTATGTACTACCATTATGTACTCCCTTATGTACTCTATTATGTACTACCATTATGTACTCTCTTATGTACATTATGTAATCTCTTATGTGCTACCATTATGTACTCTTATGTGCTACCATTATGTACTATGTCCTACCGTTATATACTCCTTTATGTATTGCTATTATGTACTCCCTTATATACTCCCTTATGTACTACCATTATGTACTCCCTTATATACTACCATTATGTACTCCCTTATGTACTCTCTTATGTACATTATGTAATCTCTTATGTACTACCATTATGTACTCCCTTATGTACTCTATTATGTACTACCATTATGTACTCTCTTATGTACATTATGTAATCTCTTATGTGCTACCATTATGTACTCTTATGTGCTACCATTATGTACTATGTCCTACCGTTATATACTCCTTTATGTATTGCCATTATGTACTCCCTTATATACTCCCTTATATACTACCATTATGTACTCTCTTATGTACTACCATTATGTACTCCCTTATGTACTACCATTATGTACTCTTATGTGCTACCATTATGTACTATGTCCTACCGTTATATACTCCTTTATGTATTGCCATTATGTACTCCCTTATATACTCCCTTATGTACTACCATTATGTACTCCCTTATGTACTACCATTATGTACTCCCTTATGTACTACCATTATGTACTCCCTTATATACTACCATTATGTACTCTCTTAGGGTGCATCCACATCTGGCGAATGTGCCGCGAATGTGCAGCTCGCGAGCCGTTTGCGACCTGCCCGCGAGCTGCGCGCGTGCATTTTTGTTCGTGCGCCGCTTCTGCGCCGCCCGCGCGCAGCTCGCGCGCGACCTAAGCGCCGCACGCGAGCGGCGCGCAGGCGGCGCGCGACGTCTGACATCTTCGATAGTACTGAGCCAGTATACGGAACTGTAAGGGCGAGAACTGAGTGCGCGCAGATCGCGCGCTCTATACGAGCCTTGCATGAGTTGCGCTAAAGAGGCGCACCGAACTATCGCAGTGACTGCACGCGCGCAGCTCGCAGACAGCTCGCAATCGGCTCGCGTGCCGCGCATTCGCGGCACATTCGCCAGATGTGGACGCACTCTTATGTGCTACCATTATGTACTCTGTTATGTACTACCATTATCTACTCTCTTATGTACTACCATTATGTACTCCCTTATATACGACCATTATGTACTCTCTTATGTACTACCATTATGTACTCTCTTATATACCTACTACCATTATGTACTCCCTTATGTACTCTTATGTACTACCATTATGTACTCTCTTATATCGGTTGTGTCGTTTACAATCACATTAAATTATATCGCATATACTTTATGATATTCTATGGCGAATTGTAAAAAAAATAACCTAATCCATTCAGTGGTTTAGCCACAGGAGTCATTTTTCGTTTTTATAATTTACAACATCATGTGTAAAGCAGAGAGTTAGGAGTATCGTATGTTTTGATCAGTTGACAGCTGTCAGTTTTCAAGAGAGAATTTCAGTTGTTTGTAATGACTGACTTTTATATGGTGTTCTAATTTTTGCACATTTTTATTCCATTTACTTTGTTTGAAAAAATCATTTTTTTATTTGTACGCATTTTTCTTTTATCCTTGTGTTAATCGACATATATTAACCAGTATATTAATGCATTTAATTTAATGTGATTATGAACGACACACCCGATATACCTGCTACCATGATGTACTCCCTTATGTACTCTTATGTACTACCATTATGTACTATCATTATGTACTCCCTTATGTACTCTCTTATGTACTCTTTCTCTCTGGTCATGTCCTAAAAAATATGATTTATCATACATTTTTAACCTGACAATCATGTTTCTCTTAAAGTAAACCTAAACTACGTTACTCTTTCACAGAGTAATATCAGTGTCGGATGAGAAGATGCGTTTACACTACGTAGATAAACAGAACAACAATGTGAATGGGGCGCCTACGTACACGACTGAGGCTAACTTCGGTAACCTGCACAAACAGTGGATCAGCGAGAGATCTACTATTATTGAACAGTAAGTTATATTTGTTATTTAAATGCAGTAAGGTTCATTTCACTGACACTGAAAGTCATCATCAGTTTTTTACACAGTCTATTTGTACCTATCTCTTTTATTCTAACTCTCCCATAACGGGCCAGCTGGAAGAAATTTCTTTTGAGATAAGCTGTGCCCTTGTACAATTTTTTCTATTATATATTCTTGTTTGTGTTTTTATGTGTACATAAACTGTTAAATAAATAAAGTGAAAGTATTGTAAAATATGGCACCGCTAGTTTTAAATGGCAACTCTTGCCAGGCCTTAAGGCATACAATACTTAAGGTAACAGCGACAATAATATGGAACATCATGCTTTGTAAGATTTGTTTTCAACATGTGTTTTTGTCATTTTAGCAATATGAATCGTCTTGGAATCGAATTGGGAGATGTGAAGATCATCATCCATGCAGTCAATTTGAAAGGTAAGTTACTTGTTCACATCATCAATAATCTTTAATGTGTGCCAAGAACTTTGATATACCGCAGTTATAATGGAGTTTTATTGATTTGTACAAGAGGTAAAAACTATATTTAAAATGTTATATTTTATTAACCAAGCATTGTTTGATGCTCTGATATTTTCTTAAGAGTTAAGCGCCAATTTCAAACACTTCTTGTGGCTTCACTTTGAAAGAAATATGAGGTACTATACTATGTTGAATGTGGACATCGTTCCCATATATCATATCCAATTCACGCAAGACACCCAAATTCTTGCTATATCTTGAAAAAAAATCAGACTACCAGTCTAACCAAGGCATATTGAGTTGCCCGGGTTGAGGAGGTCAGATAGGCAGTTGCTCCTTGTAAAAAACTGGTACTCAGCTGCACCGGTTAGACTGGAAGCCGATTTCAACATAGTTGGGAAAAGGCTCAGATGATGATGATGATGATCTTAATTTTTTTTTCAGGTTTCAAATACATGATCCAAGATAACGTATCAATGGTCCAGGAACCTGAATGGTGCAGTGTTCCGTGTGGTTACGCTCACCAAGCCGTGGTGAAGGACGTGCGGGCACACGTCATACAGGAGGGCGGCAAGTTCAGCACCCCGCAGGAGGCATACCCGCCCGGGGACACTGTGTTCTTGTTGACTCAGGGACAGCATTACGGGAGTTTAGCTACGGTATGTGGGTCAAAGATCAGGTCAGATAACTTTGAACAGTGAATTCAAACTGGTTTATAATCAAAAACCAAACACTACTGCGCATGTGCGACGCGTCAAGTGACTGTGTTCAAAGCGAAAAAGGTATTCGACAGACAAGATTTGTTTGATACTATCATTTTGCAATTAGTACGTGATGTGGAAATCCACATGACACAGGAGTGTCAAGTTCAGTAAGAGAAGGCTTGACTAGGAACTCTACTATGAAACCGGGAAGTAGAAAAAAAAAGTTTTATATTTAGATTAGTAAAACATATTACATAAATTGAATAAGTTTTTATAGTTTCACCAACCACTGACAGAGAAGTTATTGGTATTTTCCACTGTGCTTTGTAGAATTGTCATATTACTTTCTTTTTCAGGTGGTAGACTCGGAATCCGTCAGGTCCGGTCGTATCAAGGTGATGGTGCGTGAGCGAGGCGAGCCGATCCCTTCAGCTAACGCCGCCGCCACGCCATACCGCACCGCCAACCATGCCGCCGCTGCTTGCGGTAAGTTGTATATAATATTTATGTCGTCATGTAGTCTCTTAGCTAAAAGTAATATCAACCAATGGCATGACCCCACTTTGTCTTAAATCGTTTGAAACTGATAAAACAATAAAAACTTCTAAGAATTTCAACCATATTGTATTTGATTGTGACTTCGAAAATCTTTACATGAAATTAGTTAATAGTTGGTCTAAATTATACAGTCAATAATTAACTTACAATGTACTCTAATCTAATGTAAAAATCTTATGTAAATAATATAATTATATAGAAAAAAATATGACTATCCAAAAACTACATAACCATGATATTCAGTACCTAAATAAAAGAATAAGAAAATTTTGATTTATACTACAAAATTTACACCTACCTACCTATTTTAGACTTGTTTTTTTTTTTCTATCTCAGGTATATCAGCGCAGATGATGTCCCGCATCACGGGCACAGTGCTGGTGGTGACGGGCGAGCGACACGACATGCCCACTGAACAACTCAACAAGATCAACATTGGATTGAACCTCAAGTTTAATAAGAAGGTAAGTTTGTGGGTAGTGTAGTGAATGTATTTAGGTATCGATTCAAGTCGATTGAATAGATTAGAGAATTGTATCAGGTATCGATTATTCTAAATTGATTGTTTTTAAGCTGAACTGCTTTCTTGTTAGTTTTATATGAAAAAAGTAATATTCCCAATAGTTACGTTATTTAGTGAAATTATAGTACTTACCTACCTGTAAAATATACGACCAAGGCATCAAAAAACAACATTTTTATGCCATCGATCTGATTTCAAAATACCTATCCAAAAACTGAATCATACGGTGTAACTTAACATTATATTATTATCTGCACGTTTACAATAGAAGCTTCAGAGCATAAATGTCAAAAGACGTAGGAAAGGGCCAAGCGTCTAGATCTTTTGTCGATATACAGCCGTTTACCGATATATCGAACGCAATGACATAGCTAACTTATTTATTTCTCGAAGCCCCATTTGTTAACACAGCTACTATAACAACAATTAAGTTGTTTTATACAAATATAGTCCTCATTCAATATATTAATTTTTCATATTTACAAATAAATAAACTCCCCGTTTTTCCCCAGAACCTAGAAGTATCAGGCTATACTCGTCGCTGTAAGGTAACCAACGCGTGGCTGTACTCGGAGCGATGCATCGAACTCGTCAAGTCGTACGAGCGAGAGTTCCCGGACCTGTTCGATAGTTTGGGCTCGGGACTCAATAGGGACGTCTACTTTGAAAGTGATCTGTTCCCTGGTGAAGTTGGGTAAGTGTTTATTGAGATAAGCTATGATTTGTATTTAACAGTTTATTATCAGGCCTGTGAGGTTAAAACATACCTTAAAGGTACAAAAACTTATTAGTAAATAAAACTGTATGTAGTTCTTGCCTCGTAAATTACAGAGGTGTGGGCAAAATGCACGTAAGTACTTGTAGTCTGAATTTAGTTACGGAAGGCCATTGACTTTGCAAAAACTGTACCAGGCTGAAGTGGTAGTCTCATATATGGAATGTATTAAATACGTCCGGTATTGATACTATTGATATACCTACAATTACTCCTCAAATAACATCGCTTAAAAACTATATAGAAGAAACAAAACACTAAGCCCATGTGCAACTCGCCTTATAACCAACTTCAGACCTTCAAATTTATTTGACGAGACCTACATTTACGTAACATCTTTCATCCTACAGCAAAAACAAGGCCCAAGACATAGCCCAATGGATAAAAGCGCAGCCCCACACTAGGGCTCTGCGTCGTGAATGTGGCTCCGAAGCCCTAGAGCCTGAGGAGATGAAGTTATTAGCTGATAGCCTGGACAAACAGCTGGTGGAACTCGCCGGCAAGGAGAAGAAGGTCACCCTGCAGGTTAAATGGAACCTGCTGTATAAGGTCAGTAGTGTGATACTTACGTGACAATGAATTGTAGAGCAATGTACTTAGGAGAATAATATATACCTCACGCACCTGAATATAAATATCATGTTAAGGAACAAAACCCCTTTGAAACTAGCTAACAAATGACAATTAGTTTCACAATCAGAGTAGCATATTTTATCCCGGCACTGGACGCGGCTGAAATCGCGGGAAAACGGCTAGTTTTTCATATATTCGTTTTGCTACACTCCTCCCGAGTAACAAAGGTTATAGAGGTATTTTATACCGGTACGTGCAGAAGTTTCCACACGACGCGGGTGAATCCCCGAGAATACTACTAGCTTTTAATATATTTGTTTTCCTCCCCCAGCCGGAGCTCCACTGCGGCAACATATCCCCGGACCCTCGCGCCGACTTCCGCCTCTACGACCGCGTCATCTGCGTGGCTCGTCACATGTCTGTGCCGCTCGGCGCCGCCGGCACCATCACTGCTGTGCTACCCCCGCCCAATACCAACACAGTCCGGCTGTCGGACAAACTGAATGCCGATCATTCGTACATGGTGATGTTCGATAAACCCTTCCCTGGTGCTATGAGTGAAGATCTCTTTGATGAGGCCAGGTTTTATAGGTGAGTTGATGTTATTCAATATTCGTTAGCTTTTGAAGGGAGCCCTCTTTTTCCCTCCATCTTTTTACCCTCCTTCCCCCCCCCCCTTTTCTCCCCTCCTTTTCTCCCCTCCTTTTCTCACCTCCTCTTCTCCCCTCTTTTTCTCCCCTCCTTGTAAATTTGGGGTCCAAAAAGATCTGAATGAATGCCTAGTTTATAAATAAAACACTATCACTGCCGTACTACCCCCGCCTAATACCAACTCTGTCCGGCTGTCGGACAAACTTAACACGGATCACTCGTACATGGTCCTTCCCTGGGGCTATGAGCGAAGATCTCTTTGATGTGGCCAGGTTTTATTGATGAGTTTGACTAAATAACTTCGATAACAAGCGTTTTGAGGACTTTCTCATGAATAGGAGGCCTTATAACAGGCCTTTCTCTTCTTGCATATAGACTGTGTATATAACAATATACAACAATTTCAGCTGTTGTATGGTAATCGGACACTTGACATTAACTACTGTTATGTCCAATGCTTTTGTGAGTGTACATACACAAAAGCACACATAAGACGCCTTAGTGGCAGACCAAACACCCGAACCAAATCGGATCGACCGATCGAGAAGGTTGTGCTCCAAACGTGTGTTGTTGACGTGGCTACGCCGATCTTACCATGCTCGATGGGAGCGCGTTGGATCGTCTGGTGTACGCCCAATTTGGGCTATTGTGGGCAATTATGGGTTTTATTACAAAGTGATCTTAATAACTTGTCGGTCCCATGTGTCATACGTGATACACCGATAGTTTATCTGTTGCGTCTGCTTCGCTTGAAGTGGTTAATATTTATCATTACGTCTCTTCCACAGATTATCGCCGAACAACATGCTGAACTTATCCTACGGTCGTAAACTCCGCGGTCTGTCGAACCCGGCGCCGCCGGCCGATAGCTTCCTGCCGCAAGCCAGCCCGCAGCCCAACCTACTGCGTCGCGACGACGGACACCACTCCGCCTTCGCTAACTATAGGTAATAATAGAGAAAAGGACCTTGTATACAAAACCGCAAAAAATACTTAAAAGACGTTTTTATACATGTTCTTCTCTTGCTATAATTTCCGTTGTCGAAATTGAAGTGCCTTACCATGTAAAGTAATTTAAAAAATAGCATTTTAACCTTCAGTAAAATAAGATATACCGCATTTGATCCCTTAAAATTGACTTTCAAAAATTAATTAAAACTAATATTATATTGTAGCCCACCGGCAGATAAGGCCGTGTCTCCGGATAATCGCAACCACGTTGCCAACGCCCCGCCTAGCAACGGACCTCCTACACAGGTGAATTATGCACTCATATTTACACATAATATGATATGTCTGCATCACACTCTGTAATTCTAAACATGCACCACATACTTATTATAAAACTAAATCGTTCGTCGCATCTGCCTGTCTTTTTTTACCAACTCACGATTTTCATGCGGTGTTTGGCAGTAGACTACTTCTGACAAACCATGAATAACGAACAGTGATATCGATAGTAGTACATCTATACTAATATTATAAAGAGGAAAACTGTGTGCTTGGTTGTAATGGATAAACTCAAAAACTACTGGACCGATTATAAATATTCTTTCACCATTAGAACCATCTGAATTGGAGTAAACATATTGAAGCACTGAACACCCGCGTGAGAAAACTCCTTTACATTTTTAGGAAATTGAGATCAATAGCAGACCAGCAAACTTTGAAAACCACCTATCATTATGTCAAGCGATCCTGGGGTACTGCATAGTGGCTTGGGGTTCAGCTGGGAAAAGAACTCTTATCACTGCTGAACGAGCGCAAAGAGCCATACTAAAAACCTCTTTCAAACGTAAATTACGCTACCCTACAGATGCACTATACCAAGACACGGGTATGCTGACGGTTCGTCAGCTGTATATCAGGGCGGTTATCCTCAGGTTCCATACAACATCATTGACCACTATGATAAAAGATAAACGTGCGCGTAGATTTCCCAAATGGGGAAAAACGGTATGCTATCGTGTATTCGGAAACAAAGCGTTTTCCTACATGGGGCCACACTTGTATAGCAAAGCTAATAAATGCTTAAATTTAACATCCATGACCAAGTCTACATGCAAAAAAAAGTAACGGAATGGCTTCAACGTTTAAACTACAACGAAACTGAACACGTAATAGCAATCAATTAGGTACCTAACACAAACCACTCTTTCAAACATACATTTTCACAACCCACTCACACACACAAACCCACCTACACACGCTCACCAATTTTACTACTCCCACTTACTCACATACTATACTCTCCCTCACTCACATGCACTTACATTCCCTTTTATTCTCTATTTTTTTTGTTATTTTTTTTTTTCATTTTGTTGTAAAAAAATTCTATACGAGTATAAATGTACTAATAGACTGTTTTAGTTTATAAGAGTTTTATTATTGTTTATTGCACAGACGAAAGAGACTGAGCCCCACGACACAGGGTATCCTAGTGTGGGGTTCAGTGTCATTTACATGATGGATTGTACTTGTTTTAGAAAAATAAAGTTGTTTAAAGATAGAAAGCTATATTATCTGCGAGTACATAGGCTATATTTTATCCCGGTGCGGGCAGTAGCTCCCACGGGACGCGGGTGAAACCGCGGGAAAACGGCTAGTTATTAATAAAATATATTTTTGACAGGACAATGCCACACACCTACTTAGAAGCTTGTTGAAGATCAGCGAAACAGATGCTGATAATAAAAAACCCAAGGTACGTACGAACGAACTTAAACTTAATCCTACTACCATTATGAACGCAATAGATTGTATTGTTTGTTCCTCTTTTCCGCAAGAACTATGTAATATATGTAACTTATTAATCAGAATAAAAATAGACTACTTTTCATCATGGTGTGGAAAGTTTGCTGGGGAGTTTGTTGCGCCACTTCTTCCCAGCAAAAACACATAGGAAGTGGTGAAGGGTGGGTGTTTTGGGGGCTGTCTTTTGTAAACTCCTGACGTTCAAAAAGTGCTGTCTTGCAGCCAAGTTTGAATAAATGATTTTTGATTTTGACACCACTGGCGAAACCTTGCTCAATTAAAATAAAAAGAACTTCAAGACTTTAATTTTATATATTTTCTCTTAGACGACGACGCCAGAACAGAATCGCAATTGGCGCGTAAAGAATGAAAACCCACTGCTTCACCCGCAACCGCCGCGGTAAGTTTACTAACTGATATGTATATAACATTCATAAGTCTTTGTTACTCTTTCACATAAAAAGTAAAGTAGTAAACTTAGTCATAGGAATGGACGCAAAACTTATCACTCATATAAGAGTTTACTTAATACATATTACATTGTTCTAGTAATTTAACTAATTAGGAGTTTGAAGATTTATTTTATTCTTTTTTGTTTTGACCCAAGGCATCTACATAATAACGCCTCATTCAATATAATATATGATGTCAACTTTTGTGCAAGCACCCCTCCTGCATTTTGGAGTCTATTTTCTGGGTAAGGAACACATTAGGCCATCGACAAACAATCTTATTTGTTGTTATACCTAATTTAAAAAGTTAGATGATATGAGTTTTTTTATAGCCTCTTCTCCTTCTACTGTTTATGCCATTATTAAGTTCATTTTCTTTAAGAACGGCTAATCAGATAAGAATGGAATTTTGAATTTTTCGTGGGTGAATCCACGCTTACGGTTTTCACACGGTCAAGTCACGGCTGCCGTGGAAATGTATATGAGAGTCATCGGCACGGTTGCCGCTCCTTACGTAGCTAATAATACTACTTTACGGTTGCTGTGCCGAGGCCATATGCAAAATATCCAAAATACCTACATATCAGTAAGTTGATGGTGTATGTGCAGAGGGCCGCCGCAGCCGCAGAACTGGCGCAAGGAGACCGCGCCGCACATGAACGCGCCGCGACCTCCGCCCACCTACACCGCGGAATGGAATCATACCTATAAGGTAATACATGATTATGTTTACTTTCTTTCTATTATGACAATTTACTATGAAAATAATCTGTCATTTTTGAGAATAAATGTCCACTCTCCTTCAAGAATGCGTGATTTCTAGATAGAGAAAAGAAATACATTAAGTTTATGTGTTAGATAATTGTCATGATCTGGCAATTACATTGACAGCAACTTTAATTTTGGTTGATCTTAATTTTCACCGTTTTATTTTCCATTAACTAACCCGTAGCTTAGATTCCTATTTTTATACCAAAAAACCATGTACCAATAAATTAATTAAAAATGCAAAAACTGTCTACACTGAAAAACAACACTGACTAAAACCTCTTTTCCACAGAGTCAACCGCCCATCCCTCCATACCCAACCTTCGGCCAGCCTTTCCAAGGTCCAGGTCCCAGCCAGATTCCTTTCCCCCAGTTCCAAAACCCTCATTTCCAACAGCGCAACCAGTTCACGTACCGCAACCAGGATAACCAGCGCAACAACCAGCCGAGAACGTTCGAGAACCCCTTCCCCAAACATTTGCCGAGTGTTGGCGCCGTTGGACCCAATGTCACGTTGGGGCCAAGTTGGAACCAACCTAATAGTCAAGTTAAAACACAGGTATGTTTTGGTTAAATAAATAAATTGTTTATTTCCACAAAAACTAAAGACATGTTTAACAGAGGATTATGTTACACTAGCTTCCGCCCGCGGCTTCGCCCGCGTTAAGTTCGGTTATATCGCGTTTCCAAGATAACTCTTCAAACGTCCGGGATAAAAACTATCCTATGTTCTTTCTCAAGGTCAACTCTACCTCTGTACCAAATTTTATTAAAATCAGTTCAGTGGTTTAGACGTGATAGTGTAATAGACAGACCGACAGACAGAGTTACTTTCGCAAATCTGACACAAGTGAACAGTAACCCTGCCTCTTGAACTAGGGTAGTCTGTATCTTAAAAAGCAGGTTTCTTGGAATTTTGAACAAGAACTTTGTGAAGACTATATTAAAGACACTTTGGTTTTCGGTCTGCTAGTCGAAAAAAAAACAAATAACATTTTTATAACACTTAACATTTAAAAATCTTGAAATGTGAATAACCATTAAACAGTCGTATTGTATTCGGGGAAGTTTTCACTTAAGTGGCGTGACGCAAAAGATAATATAATTGATACAATTGTTAAATGTTTGCCAATCCCGATAATCTCATATATATGAATCATCGAAGACTGTGTTTCAAATCAAATCAGATGGCGTTTTAGCTACCTTTCTCTCTTCTAGCAGTAGTCTGTTTAAAAGCAGAATAAATCAAAATTGATTGATGAATGGGTTGTGTGAAAGTAGATATGGTACGAAAGAATGTTACTTGTGAGATGACGGCAGATAGAAGAGTATTGAAGGAGAAAATATGCTGCGCCGACCCCATATAAATATGGGATAAAGGCAGGAGAATTATGAAATCAAAATTAACTTTTTCGCCCGTCACCGGCGACAATACCCTACGATCCGCTCGGTAAAACTAAATAGAAAATCTGTTAGTGTGAAATGATTTCAGATTATCACTAATAAATAATTTTCAAAGCTCTCTCTCTGTAGCCTCAGTAAAATCGAAACTTAGAGACCTGATCACTTAATCTATACATATAATAATCTATACATATAATAAATCTGTAAAAAAACTGTGTCTGTACATTGAATATATTTAAAAAATAATAATTGGGTGGGGTTTAGAAACAGTAATGGAGCACAAATCCAAAAAAAAAATTCTGTCTGTTTGTCTGTATGTCTGTATGTCTGTATGTCTGTATGTCTGTTTGTTTGTACACGCTAATCTTCGGAACTACTGAACGGATTTCAATGATTTTTTCTTTGTTGTATCAGTATTAAGCCTGGTCAACATATAGGCTATAATATATCTTCGAAACTTGAAGACCTGATGCAGAACTCCAACAGACCAACAAAACTATAAGAGATATAAAAATGGTGCCATGGCAAAAATTGTTTCATGTGATGAGCATTTTTAGTTGAGATAATAAATTTGAAGATCTGGAACACCTGATGTGGAACCCCAAGAGCCCAGCTTCTCTGTACCATATACAGGTATGGCGTTTTAGCAAAAGTTGTTCAATTTGATAAGCACTTTCTATTGACTTATACAAATTGAAGATCTAAAACACCTGATGTGGAACTCCAGGTGCCCAGCTAGACTATAGCATACAGAGGTATGACGTTTTAGCAAAAGTTGTTCAATCTGATAAGCACTCTCTGTTGACTTATACAAATTGAAGGTGTAAAACACCTGATGTGGAACTCCAGGAGTCCAGCTAGACTATAGCATATGAAGATATGACGTTTTAGCAAAAGTGGTTCAATCTGATAAGCACTCTCTATTGATGTATAAACATCGAAGATCTGGAACACCTGATATGAAACTTCAAGAGCAATACTACACTTGAAATGTATAGAAATGAATGTTATGAAATAGGTATGGTGAATCCTATCCTAAAATAATGGACACGTATTTTTCTTTTCTCTCTCTCTCACAAACAAATAATAACGAAGATACAACAACGCTTCGTTAAGTCACTGCTTAGTACAAATTTTACATACTTAGACGTGGCGTCACGAGCCCTCACTCTCCGACTTTGTTGCGTTATATCTCATTATTATTTTGTATGTCTCTTCCAGACCTCGGGACTACAGAGTTCCGAATTTTTGGGAGGCAAACGTGGGGCCGAAGCCAACACGCTGAAGCCCTTTTGAGACAACTTTAATGAAATGGTGACACAATACCGTCGATTATCCCTTTATACACTATAGAAATGAACCCAAGGACATTCACCGGTGGACGTCGTTAAAAAAAAGACAATCCCCGGTTCTGTGCTAAACTATTGCTAACTATTGAGGGAAACTACTTGGGCTATTTGTGATGGGATGTTAGTGGATGTCAATGGTACATGTAAAAATGGCAGGTGGAGACTCGCCACCTCACTTACTGGGCCCCCGGGAACCTGAAGCGTGAGGATACCTCGGCGGACTTTAAACACAGATTACGCGCTCCCTGTGCTTACCATGAGGCACCTACCCTCCGAGCAGGGCTACTAATCCTGCTCTAGCGACTCCACTCTGGACGGCCAAGCCAAGCCAGAGGCGTGAGACCTACCCCCGTCATGGTTCACTCCGACCGGCCGGAGATGGGGGATACTCTCCCTGGAGAACTCAGCATATAGTATAGCCCCGCGGGGTTGCTACTCCCCGTCATCAGCCTCAGATGTCCTGCGGTGCCTATATCTCATTATTATTGTCGTTATTATCTCAAGAGCCTTTGTCCCAATTATGTTATGGTCGACTTCCAGTCACGATGCAACTGAGTACCAGTGTTTTACAAGGAGCGACTGCCTATCTGACCTCCACAACCTGGTTACCCGCTCAACCCAACATACCTTGGTAAGACTTACTGGCTTCTGACTACCCATAACGACTGCCAAGAATGTTCAATGACAGCCGGAACCTACAGTTTAACATCCCCTCCAAATAACGGTTATTGGTATCCAAAATATACGTAGAAAGTACATACGAACTTAGAAAAGTTGCATTGGCAGGCACTTGCCAGACCTGGAATCAAAGACGCACGCTCATACTTGAGAGATTGGTTCTCTACCCACTAAACCACCACGACTTCCACTAAGTCACCACGACTTTGTCATCTATTTAATGTTTTTTTACGTAATAATACGTGTAACATTTTTGCCACATAACTTAAATGCAGACTTATTAGAATCACTACTTTTATCCCTATGATCACGCCTATTGCGGTTCAGTTCTCAGCGTTTTGTTTAGTCCAATTTAATTAAATATATGGAACGTTTCTAATGTTTATCCGTATTCCGTTGTTTTCAAGTCAACGGGCCCTTAAAATTCAATATCAGACGGTTCAGATCTTTGATTTTGCTGACCCCGTAGTCGCTGGCATAAGGGACAGGATCCGCGTACGAAGTCGCGGGCAGAAGCTAGTACCTTATTAAAATTGACTTTTTTTCCCCTTTTTGTTTCTACATTCAGTTATGTCCGCTTGTCTGTTATTAATTTGAATGTTTAGTTTTAATTTTAGAAGTTAAGTAGTGTTTTACTAGACTGTTTAAGTAAGCATGCAGGATTCACATCGAGTAGATATCAATCTCATGTACATGATATATCGACTGCTTGTTAATTAATTAGTAGATTGTATATCAGTTTTGTGAATGAAATAATAAAAAAAAACTGACTTGTCTTATACTGGGAGATTTAATCCTATTATTTTAACCGACTGCTGCAAACGCGATGGGGTTTTACGATTTTAGTCGTACATAACGACGGGTAACCTAAGGGGATTATAAGTGTAACGATCGTAGCGTGAAGTATGTCATATCGTTAAGTGTGGCAGCTCATTGTTACACAAGTGTTGTTTGTCAGCATTTCACGTGATGGACGAATCACCAACGGAAAACTGACTTAATGTATGTGGTTTTACAGAACTTACACACTAGCGGATTTTCCTCTCGATTTCCCCGCGGTTCGTACAGGCAGTGTCGAGCGAATACGTACAGGCGACAATCAATAATGATGATTACCTACCGGTACAAACGATGGCACCTTAAACCCGTCTAGATGACGGGTGTATGTGAATATGACGTGGTTAAGACACCGACCGTATAGATACTACTCGGTACGTGCGACAAAATCAGTTCGTGTAAAAGAGCTGTTAAGAGTACTTTATGAACAAAAAATCCTACATACCAAAGATAGATTAGCACTAATTATGAACATAGTGGCAATCGTTTTAACTTTTATATTCGTTTCAGAACACAAAGCCACCGCCGCCGGCCGCCAACAAGCAAGCCGCTGCGCCCGCGCAGAACAACGCCGACAAAGTCAACAATCCCTTCGTGCCGCTACAAGTGCAGACTAGTCAGAGGTGAGATAACTTCGGGACAGTAGTCTACTGGTGAACACAGAGAACATATTTCCCGATAATAGTCTAAGGGTCAAACAGACCGGCTCGGAGAGCATCGGCGCGCATTTTTAACCTTACTACAAATAATTAGTACTCGATTTTCAATGAGTTAAGAATTTGCTCTTCTCTCTGAGCCGGTCTGTTTGAACGGACCCTAATGTTGAACATAGGAGACATTATTCTCGGCTATAGTTCACTGTTGACCTTAGGGGACCTATTTCTAGACGACAGATTTATTGCATCGGATGTCATATAATATTTAAACAGGACACATCTGACCAACCAATGCTGAAATGTATAGGCTTTGCGTCGATATTCTGGCGATAAATACAATTCATTTCTCTGAATCTTACTATGATTACTAAATTTGATATCTGCGGTTTAATTTTGTCTAACAACATATACCTACGTCAGTTTTCTTAAAGACTGTTTTCACGTTCAATGTTCAAAGTAAACATTTGTTTTAAAGACAAACGGACTTTTATATTGTAGTTAAAGTTCGGCCGAAGCTTATATAAAAAATATACATATATCTTACACCCACAAGTAATGAGTAACCACAGGCAAAACCCAATCTGCCTAGAAGCTACCTAATAAATTGAATCATAAATCTAGCAATGAAACATACGTGATTGTCTTTGCATAATTGATGCACTCGACACTGAGTGCGGTAAACACTTCCTTCAGTACGTAATCCTAGATAGAATACTACCTATACATACATACTTATTATAATACTAGCTTTCGCCAGCGGCTTCGCCCGCGTGGTGTGTTGATAAAAAGTAGCCTATGTGTTAATCCAGGGTATCACCTATCTACATACCGAATTTAAATCAAATCGGTCCAGCCGTTTTTTCGTGATTGAATAACAAACATACATCCATACATTCTCACAAACTTTCACATTTATAATATAAGTAAGATTTAGTAGTACCTATGATGTATGTAAGTATGTGTGTAATGTGATATGCTATCTTTTATGGCTCAAGGACACATTTACGGGTGAATAGATAACTTTCTGTTTTGCTTTCACAGTAAGAATACTCTTTTTTACAATAAAACCGTTCATTAATTGTTTAAAGTCGCTTTATAATTTTTATGACATATGGTATGCTATGATGTACTTTGAGTTGTTATTGTAGAGTTAAAGCAAAGATATAAGTTTAACTTACAAATACATATTATGCCGTCCACAAGAATTTTGTTTTTATCTGAAGATTGTTATGTTTCATAAAATTATCTAAGGGTTTAGGCAGACAGTGAAATCAGACCAGAAACATTCCTTCGTACCGTAGGTCTTATTATTTCAATATTATTGTTACTATATTAGGTATTATTCACAATCTAAGTACTACTTCAGTATCAAGTGTAAGTGTCTGATATCGAAAGGAATTGATTTGTTCGTGAGCTAAACCTTGCAAGGTCTTGTTAATTTCCATATTCTTGCATATTTGTTTGAAATGTTTTAGTAGAAAATCCCCTTTCACTTTTAAGTATGTAGTTGTTGTTGTTGTAACCCTATTTGAATTCCTCAAGCATCATATGAAAACGTAATATTTTTATAACTGTGATGAATGCCCGAAATCTGTAAAAAATATGACAGTGTAGTAATCAAATTACACAGGTGTGAGATTAACCTTGCATTGGTTTCAACTTGATGAAACTTGATATGAATGATATAACAGCTTTGTAATAAAACTATAAAGATCATCCCACATTATAATTTTCACAGTTCCGGATTCCTGGAAATTATAACAAGGTCATAATAATAATTTAGTTGCAAGTTTAATTTTATTTTGCTGTGCCCTACAGGGTTCTTTGTTTCTAGCTCTAAGCCAAATTGTAACACCACCTCTATACATTGTGGAATGCAAATAAATAGTATGAATATTAATGAATGAATTGATCGTCTATTTTAAATAGTTGGTCGATTGCTGAACATTTTACTAAGTATTTTTTTTAATCTCATCTTGTTACCAGACGTGTGTCACAGCCGAGCGGTTCATCCAACAGACGAGACTCGGGACAAATTCAGGCGCCCAAGTCTACATTACCGAAGCCGCAGCCTTCTAACACACCCGTAAGTTAATAATACATTTTATGTGTAGACTAGAATTCGCTACCTGTTTTCACTCGGTTTCGTGGGAACTACATCCCGCATCTAAGTATAGGTCATCTCAACCAGTTGAGCTGTTTTAGCGGGAAAGCACAACTAGTGAAGATATTGGATCTTTTTTTTTAAACGACGTCAAAAATCATCAAATGACCCCTCCCGCTGTGGGTTAGCAGCGGTGAGGGAGTGTCAGACTCTTACTGACTAAAAACCGTCGTGTTCCGTCGTAGGCCTTTTATGTACCAGGGCCGCGGTAACTCTTTCGAACAACCCGCAGCCCCGGCAGGCCTTTTCCCTACTGGGCCCTGCTGGGGTTACTGACATCTCTTTGAGAGATATTAGATCTCAATAGTACATCTTTAACAGTCGTTATGGGTATTCAGTGCCCGTACCGAATCGAAGCCGGAAACTCTGTATAATATGAGTTAAGATGTTTGCAACTAACTCAGCAGTTCATCTTGTTTCTTATTCAATAAAATATCTCAATGTTCAAGAAAAAATCCAAGTCAAATACCACAGCCGATAAATCAAAACAGTGGCAACCTAACACACTAATCATGTAATTACAAATTATTGATTAACAATTTACCAAGTAGATACCTTTTGACAGTCACCATATTGATATCATGTCACATTTTGCGTCACAAATGGTTGTTATACTTTTTAAATAGTTGCTACATAAGCGTTTTCAACAAATTCCTTAGAACCCTAACCAAAAGAGAAACTTTTTCGTTCCTAATTTTTATTTAATCCCATAATATTGTTAAAAACCTTGACTCGTAGCTCTAACTCATTTATATGAAGGTATAGCTTGGACTATTAAGATTTAGAACCCTTTTTAAAAGTTAATAACATGTTCAAATATTTTAAACAGATTGTACAACAAAACCAGGATCCGACACCGCGGCCTATGAAGAAGAAAAAGCCCAGAATAGCGGCCAACCTGCCTTTCCAAATAGACTAAATTATTGTTAATATAGTCTAACATAACGTTATTCAAACTGCTTATAGTGCAGGCTGTATGCGTATAGATTCCTTGGAACAACTCTCACAGACGGGTAACTTTTTGACATAAACGTAAAAAAAAACTGCCATCAGTAAGCGAATCGAATCGTTTCGCGTTTATAGGAAGGCAAGACTAAGTGCCAAGTGCATTTCTAGTAAGAACTTACTAATTTAGTTGTGTAAAAAGAGAATTACACTTTATATCGGGTGTGTCGTTCACAATCACATTAAATTCTATCGCATATACTTTATGATAATCTATGGCGAATTGTAAAAAAAATAACCTAATCCATTCAGTGGTTTAGCCACAGAAGTCATTTTTCATTTTTATAATTTACAACATCATGTGTAAAGCAGAGATAAAGTTAGGAGTATCGAATGTTTTGATCAGTTGACAGCTGTCAGTTTTCGAGGGAGAATTACAGTTGTTTGCAATGACTGACTTTTATATGGTGTTCTAATTTTGGCACATTTTTATTCTATTTACTTTGTTTGAAAAAATCATTTTTTTATTTTTACGTATTTTTCTTTTTTCTTTGTGTTAATGGACATATATTAACCAGTATATTAACGCATTTCATTTAATGTGATTATGAACGACACACCCGATATATGAAAAAATTTTTTTTTTCTTTTAATATTTGTGAAATTGTTGCATTTGGCATCATAACACTTTTGTTTTAACGACAACCGCATTGGTAGGGTTGTGCTAGGTGATAGTTATATTGTCGATACGGGTATTATGTACTTCAATTCTATCAGTAAGCTATGTATGTATATATCTTTATATTCGTTTCTCTCTTATTTCTTTATATTTCAGAGTTCCTACATTTACATGCATTTATAGTGTACGTAATCGTAACATAATTACGAAATCAAACATTTGTCATTAGAGTCTTCTTCTTTCTCCTGCCCTGTTCCCATTTGCCCTGTTCATTCGAGTGGTTGAATATTATTCATCTCACAATTTGCGTATCGACAATGTAACATGCGAACTTTCGACAGCACTAGGAATATACATTTAGTATATTCACTATATTTTAAGTACCACAGATGTGTTTCTATCTTATATATCTAAATGAGACTACTGATCTCTCACAGTATAATCTTTTTAGATATTACATAGGTATTTTAAACATGCATAATATTGATGCGTAATAATTTTATTCGTACGGTACAGTCTGCATTATGAGCAGTAACTAACGATAAGTAACACCTAGAACTGAGCTTATAACATGAATGACTGCGAGCGAAAAAAAATAGGAAAAGCGAGTTTTTTGGACAAAAATTCAGGTTTGAATACATCTCACGATTATAGAATAAAATCTTGTACATTTTGTAAATATTATGAAGTTATAAGAATCTGTAATGAATGAGTGTGATCAATTTATTTAAATGGAATTACATTAAATCGAGATTGCATACGTTCCTGTTTTAGGGCCGATTTAAAGTATTATTATTAAATTATTTGAAAATGAATTGAAGGGGTTCTAATATATTAAATTGACGTGCGAATGCTACGTACGTAATCTCGGTCACTGAATGGCAGCATTCATTTCAAGTTCCTGAGTTACTGTATTTCACCTTTCATAACAAATCGTGTACTTTTGCTCACGACGATACCAATTTTACTGACGAATATCAAAGAAAATAAGTATTTTCGATAGATATAATATCTTTCTTTCCCAATACATTTGACTTTTCAATATATTATGTCGTGTACAAAAAGTAAAATAAAATCTTTCGACTTCCACGTGTACACTAAACAGTACAAAGTACTTAGCGTTATGAATAAATATATTTTTCTCGTGTATAATAAAATAAAACATTTCAATAAACTGTATCCCCTGAATTGTAGTAGAATGACGCAATAGGCACATTGTATGTAAACGTAGTTTGAAGATACTTTTTAATCTATCTGACTGTCATAATAGTACCTACCTAATATTGTATGAGTCACATTTTGTATGTCTCAGCCCAATGTACTGAGCCTAGAGATACAAAATGTTATCAATAAAAAACCTCTTGCAAGACATTTTTAAATACCTAAATAATGCAAGAGTGCCTTCATAGTTATGTGACTCGAATTAGTTTATAAATAAAAAGTACATGAAACATGTTTCTACATTTTTAGTATGTACAGACATAACAATACAACTTCTACTTACTTTTGAATGTGTGTCATTTGCGTATCGCATTTCCAAAACTGAATGTGACTGGAAATATGATTTATTTCCTTCTGACTTATTTTTTATATAAAATCAAGATTATGCCTCAATAAATGGAAATTACCTACAACTCTGAAGTTTTGTTTTGACTGTTCTTTTACACCTACTAACTACCTAAAACAAATATTTTAAATTTTTTTATTATAATGGATCTGGGCAGTATTGGTAATAAAATATTTTCTGTTCTATGGTACATTAATAAAATTACAAATGTATTGTTTTAATGTATATTACTTATTTACATAGATATTTACATATTTACAAAACATATTAAAAACTATCCTGATAAAACAAAAAAAAACACTATAAAACGCGTCAAAAAATTCATATGTAATTGAAATAAAATCAAGCACGTTTACTTAGAATTTTGCGGAGAAAACTTATGAAAAAAAATACCCTTGCACTTACAGCATACAAATCAAAACCTAGGTCTAGAATGAAGTAGGTAGAGCCTAAGTATTAAAATCAGTGATAACATATCGTTTGGAGGCAAACAATGTTGAGTGCATTCAGTGGGCACTTGAGTCTGCCTGCATATAAGGACCGACCACCACTGACCATCACTATTCATGGAACTGCAGCGGACACAGGTTAGTGACATCCCAATTACCTATTAAAAAGCTTAATTTTTATCATAAACATTTTTAACACATTAACCCCCGAAGGAAGTGAAGGATGTTTTTCAATCCGTCACTAAGGAGTGACTTCAGTGATATACTGAAGTCAGACTTATAGACTTAAGTCAGGCAGTAGACTAAGGGTCCGTTCAGATAGACCGAGACCAAGACCAAGACCGAGAAAAAATACGCGATCGGAGCCGGTCGGTTCCTCTTACTATTTCACACCGAGCGCCTTCGAGCATTCTTATTGACAAAAGTAGTGCGCATGTAAAAATGAACCTTTTTTTTAAGGATTAGTGGTGTCTTCAACAAAGTCAACAATTTGAGCATTATTTCTCAAGACATTGTTACAGGTAGGTACTGATTGGGCTTTCACACAGTCGTGTCAGTCGTTCCTTTTGGTTAAAGTACCTCTAGTAAATGACAAATTCCTTACCTAGTATGGTATTTATTTTGTAAGAATGTATTGTATGTATAAAGCCTTATTTTTACTGTTGAGCCAGTCTTAAGTAGTGCCTGAGTTTTCCTTCAACTTCTTTAATTCAGACCTAATACTCTTTTTAGACCAGTGGCAAAATAGTGTGTTCATGCCTTTGCATAGAAAAGTGTTGTTACCTTGATTACTCGGAAACACTTGAAATGTTTTACAATATCACGTTGCGTGCTAAGTGTCCACTTGACGCAGGGAATACCTAGGTGCTTGTGGAATGCAGTACCTTTCAAGAACAAATTATTCATTGCAATAAGACTTCATGGGCATTTGATTTGATAGCTAATGAAGGTGACTATTTCTTCCTTTCCTAATCGACTGAAGATATAACAAAAAAACTATTGACTGCTTATACCTAAAACTAATTTTCTTTTGGATCTTATTCCATACATACAATGTTATATGGGTCTCTGTAACTTAATGTTTGAAAAAGACACAAGTTTAAGTAAAAAATGCCATCATCCACATTCATTAACATCTTACACCTAAAACATTAATTCATAATACCTTTTTTTAATCTTATTAAAAAAATCCATCTTAACACAATTTCATGTAGGTATAGTAAGACAAAATGCGGGAGTTTTCGCTGTTGGTGATGGTCGCGTTGGCGGCGAGCGTGTCCTGTGTGGACAACTGGTGGAAGTCGGCTGTGGTGTACCAGATATACCCGCGCTCCTTCATGGACAGTAATGGAGATGGCAAAGGAGACTTGACTGGTAATATATCTTTTCTTTTATTCCCTTTTTGAGAGGAAGCCTGAGCCATTAAAAAGGCTGATGATTATGATATCTTCTACCTCCCTTAAGAGGACGAATTGGAATTTTTGGCGCCAAGGATTTCAATTTTTCTCAGTAAATACAAAACGGATCAAAATACAACTTGGTTACCTGAAAGTTCTTGATATAAACCTTATTTTGTTAGAAGTAGAAACATGATTAGGTAACTTTTATAACAGAGTAAAAAATAACAAACATACCTCTTTTTAAAAAGAGATTCACATATTATGGGCATACGGGACCGATTTAAGCCTCTTAACTTTTTTAGTAGTTGAGTATATACATACTCTTTAAAATTGTAGAAGGAATTTTTATCAAATTATCATTTCTAAATAATAAAATTACAAAACCATTTTGTCGCTTACGACTTTTAGTTATAAGCTAGCGCGCGTATTGTTATCCTCGCCCCGCTCAGACGCTCCGACCCCTTTTGGCGCCTTAGATGCGCGTGCCGGTTATGGAATTATTGTTGACCAATTCCTCGCCTTAACTGAAAGTACTTCAACATGTGAACATTTCGCAAAAGCTTATCCTTGCTAATCTGTAATTGATACAGTTGAGATATGATCTAACTAATGGCTATTTTTCGTTCTATATAAAAAGTTTGAGAAGACTGATTGAAAACTGTCATGTAGTACCTACAAGTTTTTTTTTGTTTTTAAGGTATAAAAAATAAGTTGCCGTATCTTCAAGACCTTGGCGTCGATGCGATCTGGTTATCCCCTATATACAAGTCTCCGATGTACGACTTCGGTTACGACATAGCTGATTACAAGTCCATAGATCCTGACTACGGTACTATGGATGACTTTGACGCCCTCATGGCTGAAGCTAAGAAATTGGGTAAGTGGATAATAACTGCTAAACGATTATCAACCTTATGTCAGTAAGATAGAGTCCAAAATTACGTGACTACTTGCAATAAAATTCATACATTAGTATATTACCAAAGTCAAAGTCAAAGCTCTTTATTCTGTGAACATAGGTATGGAGACAAAACTTGAATACAACTTGCAAATCAAATGCTGATATGATATCGGATACTCTAGTAGTATATGAGTATTGTACGCTGTAGGTACAGTTTTTGTCCTTCAATGAAATTACAAAGCAATTTTAGCCTATATATTTAATCTACCGAAAGGTAACTCTTTCAACAAAGTGTTTAGCACCAATATTTTAATAACTAGACAATGTTAAAAGTCTGTTGATGTTCCTCCAGGTGTTCGCGTGGTGTTAGATTACGTACCCAACCACACGAGTAACGAAAGCGAATGGTTCGTGAACTCCGCTAAAAGGAATGGAACCTACGCTGATTACTATGTATGGGCTAACGGCAAAACTGACGAATCAGGCTCTTATCCGCCGAGTAATTGGGTAAGAAGATCTTTTACTACTCTTACGTAGACTCCGTTAGAACGGAAGCTGGTTAACAACTTATGTGATATTGTAATAATGCAATTCTTGCGATTGTTTAAAAACTTCGCTCCGCACCGCTTTTGGTGGGTCTTCCGTGGTGGGTTTCGCCAGAAAACGCAATAGGGTATTACATGCATTTTTGAAATATATCTTAAATAAATTCTTTAGTCTTAATAAATCTCTAAAAAATTAAAAATATTTTTTTTTCTCACGTTATGTACGAATATAAATTAATTGTTTTATCATAATTTCAAATTTCGCGCGTATTACGCGAAAACGCGGCACACAACGGACGCCATGATTGTTTTTTGGTCATGACGTCATTACGTTAGTAAACAAACTACAGCTGTCAGTAATACATATTTTGATATGTATTGAAAATTTTAATAATGAGTAATTATGCTCCGTATCGTTGGTGTGTTGTTTCTGAATGTGAGAACACTAGTGTAAAAACACCAGACAAATTATGGATTCAAGTACCAGTGGATATAAAGGACAATGGGCACAAATACATGGGACCTGGTATACCCCACCAATAGCGATGTCATACATATCATTGGATAGGCCTTTTTATGTAGAACAACATTTACTATGACAGCTTTGCTGAAATGTTTGTCCGTTCTGAGATATAGATCAAAAACTGTGCAAAAGTTAAACTAAAGTTAACTTAATAATCTATTGATATCTCAAGTTTTTAGAGGAAAAACTAAGTTGAAATAAGTGACATACAAAGATTTTCCTTTAAATACACTTATGGACTTACTACAAAAACTTAAACATCTGTTTTACACTTGTCTAATCGACCTTATTTCAACGTCATAATCTGACACTTTTATAGACAAGTCTTAAACTAACGTTTAAAAGTTTTTGTGGTAAGACGGTTAATCTGCATTAATTTTAAGTTTGTATTTTATCTATATCTCAGAACGGACAAACAATAGAACAAAGCTGTCATAGTAAATGTTGTTCCAGTTAAAAAGACCTAGCCATCGATATGCATGACTTTGTTATTGGTGGGGTCTGTTATTATGCCCAATATCCAGTTAGTACAGTATAAGGTTGAAATGCAGAATAATAGTAACAATTTATGGACCCTAACGGGTACAGCAGGTAAGACTCAGGAGACTTACACTTATTTCAACTTAGTTTTTCCTCTAAAAACTTGAGATATCAATAGATTATTAAGTTAACTTTAGTTTAACTTTTGCACAGTTTTTGATCTATATCTCAGAACGGACAAACATTTCAGCAAAGCTGTCATAGTAAATGTTGTTCTACATAAAAAGGCCTATCCAATGATATATATGACATCGCTATTGGTGGGGTATACCAATCTGCCCAATGTCCTTTGTTTGACACTTTTGTTTACTACCGTAATGACGTCATTAGCATGGCGGCGACATTTCGTAGTGTTCAAAGACAGATAAAAAAACCTAAAAACTTTAAACTGCAATAAAAAATATATTTATGTACCTTACGAAGTGAAACTAACATTTCCCGATTGCTTTTCCTCTAAACAATCATTGTAATACACTTTTAATTTTTTTCTCATCTAGACTAAAATACCCTATTGATGCTAACCATAGTGGAAACCAAGGTCTCTAGTTTACAAAAGTTACTTGGGAATAACTTAGCTAAAATAGACTTTCCCTTTATTAAAGATGATTTTGTAACTCTAAAAAATTACATTTCATGTTATAACAAATTGTATATAGGTTAAATTTAAATGTGCAGACCTTTTTGATTGGCAATCTAAAAAACAAATCGCTCGTTTTCTTCCTCTTATTTTATGCGTTTGTTTTCTTGTTTTATAGATCAGTATATTCCACAAGAGTGCGTGGGAGTACAATAAGGACCGAGGACAGTATTACTTGCATCAGTTCGTCATTGGACAGCCCGATCTCAACTACCGCAGTCAAGCTCTACAGGAAGAAATGAAGGTATGATGTCGCTCTCAGCTCACGCATATGCTTAAGAGAGACATGCCATGCAACCGAAACTATACTCAACGTCTCCTGGCCTTTAAAATTTCGTAACAAATACCTCTAGAATCTCTTCATGGTTAGTCAGCCGTGATTTGTAAAGCTTGCAGTTATTTGCAGGAGGTGCTTAGATTCTGGCTACGTAAGGGCGTGTCGGGTTTCCGCGTGGATGCAGTCAACATGTTGTATGAAGTGGACCCGGCCGATCATGGCGGCATATTCCCTGATGAACCTCCATCTAGTAAGTTACCAACATCTCTAATCCATCAAAATATAATACTGTTCTTAATAAAATATATAGAAGAAATGTTTATTCATATATTGAACGAAAAAAAGTCTCGGAGTTGACACACCGAGACAGACAGAATTTGAAAAAAAATATACACAATACTACTAGACTATACTATACTAATAGACAGAATACGGATATAAAAGATCACCATTCTTAAGTTTCCATTCTGCTTCTAAACGTGAATTACTCCCGATTTTAGACAATACCTCGGCCACACCAGACGACTACGAATATCTTTTGCATCCGTTCACAAAAGACTTGAACGAGACATATGAAGTTGTGTACGATTGGAGAGAAGTACTCGATTCTTTCGCACAAAACGAGACTAAGATCATGATGACTGAGGCCTACACGGACATAGACCTGATGATGCGTTACTATGGCGACGGCAAACGAGACGGCTCCATGCCTTTCAACTTCGTGTTTCTTGGAAACATTACTGGATCTTCCAACGCGAATGATATGAAGCGTGTCATTGATTCATGGCTGAGTAAAATGCCTAGTGGAAAAGTTGCCAACTGGGTGGTAAGTGTATTTTTTGTGTGAGAATTTTGGATTTTTTGGACTATTATTAAAATAAATAAATATGTAATTGTAAAAATAAATTGTCACTTTTAAAACGTCAAACTATCTAATATATTTAATGTCCTGAATTGGTGTTTTACGTTAAGTTTTTTCCGTGGTTTTTCATAATTTGATATATACAGAATGGCAACCACGACCAAAGCCGCATGGCGACCAGACATGGCGTCAACAGGGTCGATGCCATGAACTTGCTAGCTCTAATCCTACCCGGAGTCACCATCACCTATCAGGTAACACATGTTTATGTAAAACAATATTTGTATAACTATGTACCTAACTATAAAAGTCTGCATAGGGAATACTACTTAAGACAGATTTTCTTATATATTTTTTGAACTTCCGTTACTCTCCAAAAGACTACTAATCCGTTATAAAATTATAATTAATCAGTAGACAATCATTATTTTTCCCCAAACTTGACTAAAAATCCCTCCCCAAACTTGGCTACTATACAGCGCAACAGTCAAAATCTACTAACACAACATGAGACTTCAGATAGGCAGAGTTATTTGACAAGAACTGCTTTTTCTATATCAGGGCGAAGAGTTAGGCATGACCGACGGCTACATAAGCTGGGTGGACACGAAGGACCCTCAGGCTTGCAACACAGAGGACCCCATCAACTATTGGAAGAGTAGCCGCGACGTCGCTCGGACGCCCTTCCACTGGGACTCGTCAACTAACGCTGGGTTCTCAAGCGCTGCCAAGACTTGGCTCCCAGTGGCCAGTAACTACCAGACTGTTAATGTAGAGGTTCAGAAGGTGACCAACAAGAGTCATTACCACGTAAGTTTATTTTATTATCACTGCGTAGTATAAAACAAAGTAGCTTTTTCTGTCCCTATATCCCTTTGTACGCTTAAATCTTCAAAACCACGCAACCGATTTTGATGCGTTTTTTTAATAGATAGAGTAATTGAAAAGGAAGGGTTATATATATAATTACATCCATTAAATAGTGGGCTAATATTGTTATCCCGTTCGAAGCCGGGGCTAGGTTTATTATAATCGGAGTAAAATATATTAACAGCTGACAAAAACAACAAATTATGCAACTATTAACCAATTAAATGTTTTCGCATTTAGCACAACGTGCGACATGTCTAAATGTTTTTATTGTGTCTTCAACAAATTAGTTTATCATCATCATCGGAGTCTTAGAATGTCTAATGCTGAACATAATGAAATAATTAATCACCGTTGATTTGCATTTGCTTATACTGCAAAATGGTCTATAGATTCTTTGATGGCCTTTATATACAAGTTTTTCATTTAAAATAATTTGTTTAAAAAAAACCCACTGACTGTTGACCAAAACAAATGACAAAAGGCAGTCGTTACGGGTAGTCTGAGGCCAGTAAATCTAACACCAGTCTAACCAAGGGGTATTGAGTTGCCCGGTTGACTGTGTTGAGAAGGTTAGATACAGTCGCTCCTTGTAAAACACTGGTACTCAGCCGCATCCGGTTAGACTGGAAGCCAATATAGTTGGGATAAGGATCGGGAGGTGATGATGATGATGTTGATCAAAACAAATTAAGCTATAATCATCGGCAAGGATATTGAGCCCTGATCTCACCTGCGCAGAAGTGACTTATTGCCGTAAATGTACGGTGCGCAAAGCGATCCCCACTCTTCCGCCGAGAGTTCATTATCCGTGCCGATAACTATACTGATATATAATAAGTGTCGATTACTTGCAGTTTTACAAAGACGTGGTCGCTCTGAAGCACACGGCAGCGGTCGCGGACGGCACGTTGGGAACACACGCAGTTACCAGTAACGTCTTAGTTGTTACTAGGTAAGGTTTATCTACTGTTATCACAGTTTAAGTATTCCCACTGTTTACAGTAGTTTTTTCGAGATTTCTGATCAACTGCGATTTGATTGCATAGCATGATAAATACCTGATCCTGTCCTAAATTCCAGAATTAGATTGCTAAGTGAAATTAGTGACTATCTGACTTCGATATAATAATCAACTGACATGGGAAGATTCTGTGTAAGACTTGTTGCCTTTTCGTGTCATCCTCCGAGCCTTTTTCCCAAACTACGTTGGGGTCGGCTTCCAGTCTAACCGGATGTAGCTGAGTACCAGTGCTTTACAAGGAGCGACTGCCCTATCTGACCCCCTCAACCCAGTTACCTGGGCAACCCAATACCCCTTGGTTAGACTGGTGTCAGACTTACTGGCTTCTGACTACCCGTAACGACTGCCAAGGATGTTCAATGACAGCCGGGACCTACAGTTTAACGTGCCATCCGAAACACAGTCATTGGCGTCTAAGACATACTTAGAAAGTACATACAAACTTAGAAAAGTTGCATTGGTACTTGCCTGACCTGGAATCGAACCCGCGCCCTCATACTCGAGAGGTTGGTTCTTTGCCCACTAGGCCACCACGACTTTTCCCCATGTCTAATTCTGATTTCTAATCTACTTTACTGGAAAGTTTCATTAACTGTTGATAAATCATCTACATAAAGAAAAGATTTACATATTATTTTCATTTTTAAATATAAAAGACATTAAAAATATATAAGTAAAAAAAATAGGTGGCCACCGATATCAAGCACATGGTCCAAGCTACCGGTGGTTAGGGCCCCAGAGACAGAAACCACCTCACAACAATTATAATGTTAGTGTTATTATTTGTTCATCAGAATACCTCCGTCTTCGAAGGACCATACAATAGTAGCTATTATAAACCTGGCTTCAACGTCCACTACCATCGACCTGTCTAAGATCGCGGGCGTGCCCGAGAACATGAAAGTCATCGCCTCGGGAGTTGATTGTGCACTCAACAAAGAGTAAGTTTATATTTTATTACCGTCACATATTTGGTTAGTCGCCCGTGTTATATTATGATCCTCTAAATAAAATATGTTTAACCTTGCAGCGCTAGGATATAAACTCTTTTCTTTTCTCCCATTTTATCAGGCCGTCAAAAAGGTAAATTTTTTACAATAAAAGTGTATTTACCTACTCTAATAATATGTTAATGTATTTCAGTGCAACCGTGAAAAGGGACAGTGTTTCCCTGTCGGGCAACTGCGCATTGGCATTCGAAAATGGCGCCGTGAGATTTGTAGCTCCATTCTTGTTATACTGCATCACATTGATCCTCATCTGGCTACAATAATCACAAAAAACAATTCTCGCCAAACTTTTTGGCGGCCCGTAGCTAAATTCCGAGCACAAGTACGCGCATGTAGCCCATACCAAAAATTTTGGCGAGCACTATAGCAATTTACTCACCCTAATTTCATTGTAATTTGTAACATTGTTGTATATGTATAACTGAAACTATAGTTTATTTTGTTAAATATTTTGTAAATGTTGTAAGATATAAAATTAAAATTATGTTGTAATATCAACTCGTTTCATTTAAAACTTTATTAGAACATGAGTTAGTGAGAACCCATCATGCTATGTAGGTAGGCTTGAGCATTATTGTTATAAAAATAGAAGTCGTAAAAGTTATTGCATTGTGTCGAACCAGCAGCTAAGTGTATAGTAAAAAACCATAAAGCTGCATCAAACATACCAAGAACATTCTAGAATATATTCAAAACAAGATGTGAACACTGACCAACAAAATGGTTTGGTGCTCAGACTCTAGAAGCTGAATCACAATTATTATCTTATATCAAACTTCTATTAATATAGCATTAGTTATTAAATAAAAGGGAAACATGATTTTTTTTTGTTTGTACTGGCTTTCAAACTACTGAACAGATTTGAAAAATTCTTTCAGTGTTGGGAAGCTAGACTATCCCTATGTGACATAAACTACTTATATTGATGCCCGGATATGGGTGAGAGCTGAAACCACGGGAAACAGCCAGTTACAGTATAAATAAAACGAAGATGACAGATTTTAGTAAAATGTATTAGAAAAAAATCTTTGCATGATTTATCTTACATGCTAATGTTACAAAGTTCCATTACTTGTTCGATGCCAAAAACAACGAAAATGGGGTGTAAAATAATGGAACCTCTTTTTGCAGCATTCCTAGCCTAAATTACAAACTATTTTAAAAGTCCATAGCACCTTCTAAGAAGCACAAGCAGTCCACTTTATTGATGACGAGTTCTAGATCCTTCTTTGCAATCGTTTTCCGTTTATTTGTGGCTGTATATGCATATGTTTCCTTTGCTATAGTTTCCAGAAATAATTCCTGAAAAAGAAAATGGTAAATATTAATTTGTGGCATACATAATAATTAGTTCCTGCATATTTTGAAAGGCACAATAAAATTATGGGTCTCAGTCACCATTTAAACCTCTTTGGCAGTTGTTACCTTTGGCAGTCAAAAAGTCTGGCTTAAATGATCACAGGGCTTTTTACGTAAGACCAACGGTTTGTCCATTAATAGGCACTGAAGTTACAGTAACCGCCAATAATACTTACTGTGGCTTTAGTGACCAGAAACACTGCATCTCCAGACACTACACTGACGTCAGGGTCCATTTTCATAATATTCTTAATCCTAGCTATCGGCAACCTTGTGGAACGTACAATTTCGCTTTTATTGTGAACCGGAGCCTTCTTCTCGTCAGTAATTTGCTCTTCAGAGTTTATTATTTCTGAGTCCTGTATCGTGTTTATGTTTTCCGAGTCTGTGATTTCTGCGATCTCTGCATGCTGATGGTCCGCCTCAAGGTAGTGTTCCGATTCATCGATTATATCTGATATGTCTACGTCATCGTAATGCTCTTCTTCTGCCATTGCTAATACACAAATAACTAGCTGAATTAAATAAGAATTAGAAAAACTATTTATAGGTGTTATGTTTCGGCGATTTTGCTTGGCGCGCGGATTTGACGTTTTTCTGACAACAAATGTCAATATTGTCAAAACTGAGTGTTTTGTATTCGTTCAGGAACTGAAACACATCATAATAAAGAATTAATAAATCTTTCAAAATCGTAGCAAAATATACGACAGAAGACACCATCTAAGGGTTATAAATTACATTGAATATTGAAACTGAAATGAAATATCATTAAAAATTAAATTAAAACACTAACAACAATCACAAGCAAATGCATCCTACTATTGCACCAACTGTTGACTATTATGAGTGGGGCAATTCTTTAGTCAAGCAGCGACAAGGAAATAATGCAATTGATCCCAAACACATCGAATGGACAGAACTACTTACCTATATTTACGCAGCGCAGCATAAGTGGTTCACAATTCTACTTTTCCTTAAGTAGCCAGTTTGCCGATGAGCTTTTTAGGCTCCCAGATATAGTCCTTCAGTGCCACCTTTAGATATATCACTATCAACAGAAAATTTTAATTCGCGACACGGCGCTCGCTGTTCCTAACAGTTTATGAATGACAAACCATAATAAAGACTTAATCGCATTACATTACTTTACACAAACGATATTTAATACCTTTGACACCACCGGTTACGGTTTTAAATAAATATTTACTTAATAATTTACATAATATCCCAGCGGGAACCAATCAGAAATTGCAAATGGAAAAGATAACATTGAAGCGAACAATTTGATGCATTCACATAACACCAAGATGCTACCGTTTATAAGGATGTGTCGACTTCGCTTGCAATTATTCGCGGAACAGCAGTGAGCACAGGTCAGTTGTGTGTTCATTATACTTAAGTAACTACAACAAAGTTATCAGTCCATTGTGCGAACAGACGTGGGTTTGAGCATACTGCATTACAATTCAGACCCACGTAGATCGCATGGGATTACAAACTCCAACTCCTGCATTAAAGCGTTATTATCTTCTGATGGGGCTACCATATAAATCTTACCGGCTCTCTTTGGAGTTATAGGTGAATTCACTCTTTTTAATGACTACTAAAATTAGTTTCCTATTAACGTAGTAAGACAAAATGCGGGAGTTTTCGCTGTTGGTGATGGTCGCGTTGGCGGCGAGCGTGTCCTGTGTGGACAACTGGTGGAAGTCAGCTGTGGTGTACCAGATATACCCGCGCTCCTTCAAGGATAGCAATGGAGATGGCATCGGGGACTTGAATGGTAAGTTACTAAATTCACTTAAAAGGTATATGGTAACTAAGTAAAAAGCGACAGTCATAAACTTTTAGAACCACTCTCTCTCTCCGCGTAGATAAGCGGACCAAACTATCTTACTTAAATTTAGATCATAATATTTGGATGTTTTTTACGAATACGTACCTTCATAGGACAAATAAACATTAGTCTTATTTTTACGACAGTTAAAACATCGTAAATCTAAGTATTTATGATGCATGTCACGAACCTTTAACTGCACCAGGTGTTCGTTGAAAAAACATTCACTGTTCGTCATAACATTTGTCTTGGCATAATTTTTCTTCCTTATTATGAATTGTGATGGATCTCATACCTACTGGAAAATCTCATACTTAAAAATCCAAACAATGGAATTATACTTGATGAGGCGACAAATCTTAGGTAAATTAGGCATATTTTCTTAGAATTATTACTGTTACCGCTTAGGCCGTAACTTGTGTCACGATTCTCAACAAAGTAATGAAAGTAATGAAATACAACGCATTGCGATTTTCCTATTTTACATCCTAAATGTAGGTAGTCCCTTTATCTATACTAATATTATAAAGAGGAAAACTTTGTTTGTTTGTTTGTTTGGTTGTAATGAATAGGCTCAAAAACTACTGGACCGTTTTTAAAAATTCTTTCACCATTCGAAAGCTACATTATCCACGAGTTACATAGGCTATATTTGATCCCGGTACGAGCAGTAGTTACCACGGGACGCGGCTGAAACCGCGGGAAAACGGCTAGTTTTATAATAAGCGGAGAGTTGTCTTCCTTACCTTCCAGTTTAATAGTTGTGACGAAGTATCAAACATGTCAAATAGAGTAGTACCTAAGGAAAATAACTCCTTCCAGTAGCTTTCACTCCTTTTCTTCTTCCAGGCATTACTCAGAAGCTGTCCTACCTGAAGGACACTGGCATCGACGCCATCTGGCTGTCGCCCATGTTCCAATCACCCATGTATGACTTCGGCTACGACATAGCAGACTATCGGAAGATAGCCCCGGAGTATGGCACCATGGAGGATTTCGACGCTCTCATGGCAGCCGCTAAGAAACTTGGTAAATACTATCCAGCTGTAAGAATCTTTATTTGCAGAGACAGGTTATTAGATACAGGTGTTTAGATACATTATGCATAGAAAGTAGATGGATGGAGTGGAAGAGGAAGACTTAAGAAAAGATGGATGGATTGCCTGAAAGATGACATGAATAAGAAGGGAGTGAGTGTCAGGTTGACGAGTGACAGGGAAGAGTGGAAGTGGAAGACATATTGTGCCGACCCCAAATAAAATTGGGAACAGGACAGGAAGAAGAAGAAGATGTACAGCATATCTCCCCGTTTAATCGGTATGCAAACTTGAGTATGTTCTCATCCGAATGCTGGCTGAGGGTCCTACTTTGTATCTATACAAATCTTCTCCGGATTTCAAAGACGTTCTACACCTGATCATTTTGATGAGCGTTTCAGATGCTTTGAAGTGACTAGTAGACAACAGGATCAGTAAGACCTATAAACTCTGTTATACCAAGTAAAAAAATTCTTATGCCAAAAGCATAGGCCGAACTAGAAAATTGCAGTTCCAAATTTCAAGTCCAAGTACCTGTTTGTTTACCCAAGTTAAACGGTTGAGTGAAACTGTCCACGACATTACGTTCCGCGATACGATCGCAAGATATAATGGGGTGAATTTCCCGGGACCAAAAATTGCGTGGCATCGATGAAATCGGTACTAAAAATCATTGTTATAATATTCTAATATTTTTTTCTAAGTAGGTGAAATAGTAATCTATGTGTAGCACTAAATATTTTGTTAATAGGATTAATTGGTTCTCCAAAAAAAAAATAATAAACCTCAAAATTTTCATTGCCGTGTTTGTCCACACGTCACCTTGATGTGTACTAGACCTTATTGATAAAAATGTATTAGTTATTTATATTAAAACCTACTTTTATTTGATTCGTGAATAGTTAAAGTATTATTACGGACTACATTTGTTGAAATATTTAAACAATACAACAAATGGTAAATAAAAAATAGTTTGTCCCAGAACCACCATTCATCGCCATGTCCTAAACATATTTAAGAATATTCCTTTTTCTAACGGTTTGCGTCCCTCCCGCTGTGCGCTAAATGTTGCATATTAGTGGACATCAAGTGTTCGACGTGGAATGACTTGTGCACGTGCCTGCGTTTTCGCGCCATAAATGCAAGTATGCAATTTTTTTATCACTGGACATTTTTTCTTTCATCGCCGTGGATAGGTCTTACTTCTGTTTGAATAAGTTTGTCCTCTTAATTGATCATTCGGTACAATGCCATCTATCTTATGTTTATTTGTGACGTGTTAATTACTGTGAATTATTAACAGATTTTTAGTTTTTTGATGTTTTTGCCTTGATATTCATTGCCGTGCTCTCATTTCCGTGGTTTCCGTGGTCAAAATTTGCTATGGAAATGAAAAAAAATACACAGCAATGAAAAAATTTTCATTGCCATGCCTTGTAAAACAATTTCGTTTCATTGCCGTGGCCGCATGTTTCATTACCGTGACTTATGTTTTCATCGCCACGGCATCATTAAGAAAAAAAAACAATTTGTACTATATAGTCAACTACAAAAAGATATTTCCACGTTCACCTCACTAAATGATAAACTTACACACACCACTTCAGGTTCAGGTTCACTTAGGTTGTTTTACTAGAGGAGTATTTAAGAAAAGAAAGAGAAAGATATGTCAAAACGATGGCTGCAGGAATAGTTTTCATTGCCATGGACGCATGTTTCATTGCCGTGCATGCATGTTTCACCGCCGTGGCATGAAAATTTTAGTCTTGTATATCTCGTTAGTTTTTTAAGCTATCTACTAGATATTAAGTAAGAATACATATCTTATCAAAAACTTTAGTAAACACTATTTTTTCTTGTTCTAAAGTTGAAGTATAAAAAATCCACGGAAATGAAGATTTTATTGGACCTGTTGAAATTCACCCAATGTCTTCCGGTGTTTGGTCTCCAATGCCGTACTTACTCACGTTTGGAAGGCCTTTGAATGGCAACCAATTATTGTCAATGAGGAGTTGAACGTGTTTTTTTTTTTTTGACAAATAGATGGTTCTTTTCGGTACCTATTGTTTTTGACTACTTATATGTCTATCAGGTACATACTATGGCGTGAAAGATATGAATTTCAGAGGTTTTTAAAATAATAAGAAATGTTTTCGTAGCAATGATGATGATAATCACTTTGAGTTTTAACCGACTTCCCAAAAAGAAGAAGGTTCTTGATTCGTCCGCGTACCTGTATCACATAAGTAAAAGAAGGTAGGTACATTTTTTTACTGTAAAACAGTTGGCAAGCGACTAGTCTACAGGCTCCTTCGTAATGCATACCGGTGCAATAATTGTTTCAAGCAACGAAGTCAAAACAAGTGCATGTCTGCCATAACACCAGTGTCTTTTGCATATTTACAAAATCAATCTTATAAACTATCGGTCTGTGCCAGACGTATTAACTTACTTAACCAAAATAAACTTTTAATATTACCGTTGATATCAATCGTATAACCTACTAAAAGTTTTCCTCAAGTACCTACAAAACATTGTGTTTAAATTAATAAATAACGGACTCGTTGTAACCACTCTTGCGCAGGTATTCGCGTCATATTGGACTACGTGCCGAACCATACGAGCAACGAGAGTGATTGGTTTGTCAAGTCAGCACAGAGGGACCCCAACTATGCTGACTACTACATCTGGGCTCATGGAAAACCTGACCCTAAAAACCCGGACTATGTAGGACCGCCCAACAACTGGGTAAGACAAGATCATCGTACATAGGTAGATGGGAGTGATGAATTTGTGATTCAGGCACCCTTACATACATCGCACTATTCACCAAGTTTGAAATCGCCAGTCCACCGAACAAAATCAAAAATATTATCAGGTTTTCATGTCCTGATCCTCTTTGGATAACTTCTTATTCGTCTATAACTACCAAAAAGAAAACTTGCTTGTGATGTTCTTTTTCACTAATGCATTCCAGGTCAGCGTTTTCCGCAAGAGTGCGTGGGAGTACAACAGCGTCCGAGGACAGTATTACTTGCATCAGTTCGTCATTGGACAACCCGACCTCAACTACCGCAGCGCTAAAGTTCGTGAGGAGATGAAGGTACAAAAAAAATAATATACCTACATCATTAATTCTTCCAAAGTATGGACAGAAGACTAATACTTACTTTGTATTCACCGTTTCCAGGATGTCCTACGTTTCTGGTTGGAAAAGGGTGTCTCCGGTTTCCGTATCGATGCGGTCAACATGTTGTATGAAGTGGATCCATCTAACTTCAACGGCCAATACCCTGACGAACCAGTATCTGGTTAGTCAATTTTTTATTTACTTAATCGCAGATCTTTTCGTGCCAACCAATACTTTTATACATTAAGAATAAATATTTTCGCCAATAGGAGCCGCTGGATTAACTCCAGAAGATTACGACTACCTAAGCCATATCTACACTCGAGACCAAAACGAGACATACGACCTCATTTACGACTGGAGGGCAGTTCTCGACGAATACACAGAGAAACACAACGAGTCCAAGATCATGATGACTGAAGCTTACACCAAGTTACCGCGGATGATGCGTTACTATGGAGACCAGACCAGGAATGGATCCATTCCCTTCAACTTCTTGTATTTAGGAGAGCTGAACAACCAGTCTAGTGCTCGGGAAATAAAGACGGTCATTGATAAGTGGATGGCATATATGCCGGCTGGAAAGGTTGCTAACTGGGTGGTAAGTATTCACTTATCCACCTATTTATTTCCTTATCATCATGAAAAGACGATTTTTTGTCACGTCATGTTCTATTCAAAATTTCTGTATCAACTTTATTTAATGTAACTAGCTAAAAGCAGTTTTACTTAACTTGCAGAACGGCAACCACGACCAAAGCCGCCTGGCGTCAAGATTCGGCACCGATAGGGTTGACGCGATGAATATGTTAGCTCTTATCCTTCCGGGAATCAGCGTCACCTATCAGGTAAACAAAACTAAGCTATAGTACATTTATCTTACAGTTTTGGCTTCATTTAATTTGAATGCTAAGACCTACTTTAATATTTCAAGTTAAAACATCTTAGCGGTAATATTCATTTCAGGGTGAAGAACTCGGAATGACTGACGGTTATGTAAGCTGGAAAGATACCAAGGACCCCCAAGCTTGCAACACGGATGACCCCGTCAACTATTGGAAGAGTAGCCGTGACCCCGCTCGGACCCCGTTCCACTGGGATGCCAACACTAGTGCTGGGTTCTCCACCAGCTCTTCGACTTGGCTCCCCGTCGCTGATAACTATAACACTGTTAATTTGGCGGCTCAAATGGCTGCCGCTAAGAGCCATTACAAGGTAACCGTCCGCAATTTGTCTGTCGCAATTCATCATATTGAATAACACAGTTCTTGTAGTGAGAACATCTGGTCGGGTCCCCTAATGAAAATGATAATAGCATGCAGTCTCTAGGCATGCCTATGCGGAAAAGATTCTTCTCTCCTTTTAACATGTTTTTACAACATTTTCAGTTCTACAAAGACGTGGTTGCCGTGAAGCGCCTCCCCGCGGTGCGCTCGGGAGACTTGGACGTGCGAGCGCTCTGTGAATCTGTGTTGGCTGTAGCAAGGTAATTGCTGGGGAAAACTGTTACTGTATCCCAATTTGATAACTTCGCAAGGTTACTTTCAAGTTAGAAATTGGTGTTAGGTATCAAGGAAAGTTTCAGACACTTTTTGTTCTATGAAGATAGAAGTTTTCACGTCGCGTCTGCTCTTTGTCTGTTGACTGCTCTGTTACATACTTATCATCAAATCACATTATGGATCATTAGATCTAATAATAGACCATAGATTTGAGAGGATGATAATACTATATATTAATAGTAGGAAAACTTAAAACTTGATGCTTTGAAATTTTTACGTGTTAGTACCCACACGGTACTATCTAAGTCTGGAACACCCGTCTATATCCCTCACAAGTTTTTTGTGTTTTCTCTGTACAGACTCCTGCCCGGCCATCCCGTGGTCATCGGAATAATGAATCTATCTGACAAGGAGGTACCAGTGGACCTGAGCTCAATGCACCTGCTGCCACAACAGCTGCAAGTCGAGACCGCTGGCATTAAGTGCTCTTTGGAAAAGGGGTAAGACAACTTCGAGAATCTATACCTACTACAAGCTGAAGGAAGAGTTTATTTGTTTGAACGAGCTAATCTCAGGGACTACGAATCCGATTCGGAAAACTCTTAGCCTATTTATCGAGGAAGGCTATACGCTACTTTTTATTCAGGTTCGTGCAGAGGTTTCTACGGGATGCAGGTGAAATCCCTGGCAGAAGCCAGTATATGCTAAGATAAATAGCTAAAACCATGGCAATGTGCTGCCCAAAAGTCTACTATATACTCTCTACGTCTAATATAATATACTAAGCAGATACCTAGTAGCTGTTCCCCGCATTTGGGCCCGCATCCCCAGGGAACTGTTTCCCGCATCTGGATAAAGTCAAAGTCAAATGTTTTTATTTCAAATAGGCTGTGCAGGCACTTATGAAATGTCACACTAGTTGCACGATTCAAAAAGTTTCATGTCCTTTCGTACCATTTTTTTTTTTCAAATCGTTTCTGTAATTTTAGTGTGAAGTTCCTACAGACAGCCTAACCCTGTCCGTCTGTAGGACATTTACACATTCGCATTCATAATGATAACGATGTCCCTAATAATTTATTAAGTTCATAAGCATTTTGTTTCAGTGCGAAGGTCTCGAAAGAGAACGTCACGATGCCAAGCCACTGCGCCCTCGTTCTGACGTCTTTACAAAAATGTTGCTAGCCAACATTATTATTATACTGGAACTTCTACTAACTACTAACACTTAATGTGAAAGATATTTAAAAGCTCTGTATTTATGTGTTTTAAATATGAATTATATTTCAAAATATATAATGTTGAAAAATTTTCGTCGTTTTTTTTTTGGATTTAGAAAAATCTAACCCTTTTTTGTTTCTTTTTACCCTAAAAGCTCCGAAACAACTGAACCTATTTTAGACATTTAGCACTTCGCTGTTGGAAAGCTGTTGTTTATTTTGAGGCTGATTTATCATCGAGTAACATAAACTACCTAGAGTCTATTTTGTTAAAAATAAAACAACTTTTCGTTATAATAAAATATTATTATCAGTTCGTGTTGAGTATCAAAACAACATTAAAATAATTATCCGTATATATACATTTATAACACTTATAATTACAATTAATTATTTTCTACTGTACATATCATTAGTACATCGTACATAATATGTGTAGATACAGTTTTCCTAATAGAATATCACCACATTGGTATCCATTTTTTTTTGTTCTATCCTTACACGATTTTTAACCCTTACTTATTTCATAAAATATTTCATTGATGATTAAAAATCGCTGGTGTTACCAGTGCAAAAATTGTCTGTAATGCAAATAACTACACAGTATTCAAAATTCACACACACATTTCATTAAAAAAAAATATCGTTGTCATTATAAAAAAGGGGCATGATTTCTATATCAACTGAGTTATACTTCAATCGATCCACTGATGTAGGCCAAGGCATTTGCGAAGCCTTGCAGTAATACACAAAGAAGTATTATTACTGCATACATTATTCATTCTTAAGTACTTCATGGTACACTATTTACGTCATAATTTAACAAGCGGAATATGTGTTTTTCTTTTGCAAAAAAAAAAATGTGGTGCACTTTTCTTTATGCCTGTTATTTTCTTAATAGCAATGTACATTGGTCTGAAGCAAGCTAAACAATATCAGAAGGCACTTCAGTAGAACCGTACCAGACAGGCAGTCCCTACAGTCCTGGTTTAACAAGATTTTTAACATGTTTTGTGTTTCACAAATCGTCAATATAATTTGACAGGCCATTTTCCAACAACTACTATTCAATTAAAATATCTACTAACAACAAAGGAACGCAGAATCGCTACATTTTTAATTTAAAGCTTCCTAAATTTCATTATCCACACATTCTTCATTTCATTTAAGAATTACAAAAATAACAATGTTCTTAACTGGTCCATTCATCCGTTTATTTAAATATACTTTCTTATTCCCAAGAAACTGTACACAACAATTTTCCGAATAGCCTTTCATAAAATAGTTTATTTGTTCTAAAGTTTCTAGGTTAGACATAATAGTTTTTTCCAAAAAGGTTTTTTCCCGAGTCTGATTGGCAGCCCCGCTAAGATGGCGGCGTCGAACGCATCTTTCAACTGTTTCCTTGTTTTTGCCGAAGTTTCGATGTAGACTGCGTTGATTTTGGTCGCTAAAGCTTTCGCTTCGACTTCTGACACAACGTGCTCGCCACGACCCTGTAAAATACACAATCAAAGTTATTCCTTAAGTCTTGTCCGATTAACACAAGTCTCGTTAAGTGAGTACTTGTGTGTATTAAATGCGAAATCACGCGCCATGTCATGTGCTTGACATTTCACAGAATTTACGGTGAGATCAATTCGATCATGATTTGTCCATCGGTCACGAACGAGCACGATCAATATCTACTTATGACAGATCATCACTTGAGATCGGTCGTCAGATTAAGTACGCCGATTGTTACTTGTAATTTGCAATCGAAAGTTCGGTATGGCGCTTTAGATAAATACATTAATAGCCCATTTATCCCTCCCCAAAAAAAAGCCTGTCTCCTATAGCCTGAATTCATTGAATACTCTAGGAAAATCCAAGTTAACTCACCTTTAAAGTCTGCAAGACCCTTGAATCATGCGCCAAATCGCTTTGCGTGCCAACAAGTATGAGTGGGGCGTTGACGTTGGCCACAGCCTTAGTCCACCTCTCGGCAACAGACCTGAAGGTCTCAGGCCGCACCACGGAGAAGCACAGCATCAGCACATCGGTGCCAGGGTAGCACAGCTCTCGGAGCTCAGACATTGAGTCCTGGAATTATGAGAAACGAGGTTATAGCTTCCGAATTCATTCCCTTGTGTTTCGAAGTGTTTTAGGCAAAACAAGTTGATGTGGACCTAAAACATGGACAAGTGTCCTTCATTAAAGAGAATTTTGCTGGCATTCTAGCTGAAATAATTATCTCGTAGTTTCCCCTTACGTAACCCTGCATAACCCTTTGTAATGTTATCAACTGGGAAATTGCAGCACACCGACTAAAATTTAAAAAAAAACAACTGAATGAACAAGAAGGGCTAACTGAATTATCATAAAGCTGTAACGGTGTAAGCGTGCAACCGGACCTTAAGGCAGCGCGCGAAGGGTCAACGAACAGAACATTTGATAGATAACGGTACCTACATTATAATTACTCTGACCGACTAATTACGAATGATAACACGAAACGCATTGATTTTGTACGGTACATTCGTAATCGACTTGTTTTCTCCTGTCTTGTCTAAGAAAAGAGGCCATTCATAAGTCTACATTTGTCATGTACATGAAAGCATCGTCCTCCTAAAGTCCTAACATCTGGGTTGGCTCCTAATATAGTCCAATTCTGTTGCTATCCAGCTTTCGTATATGAGTTACTTTGTAATATATGACCCAATTAAAAACATTATCCAGACTGCGAGACAAATTATTACCGCATTGATCTGCAGGACAAAACGACATGACTTACATATGTTTTTGTTTAATATCTGATATGTGAAGCTAGAATTTTTATCGTCGCACCTGCAATAAAATGCCATAACAAATCATAATTTTGCGCAACATCTGTCAAGTAAAAGAAAACGTCTTGTTTAGTGTATAAGTGTTAAGTTACCAGTGTTGCCAGCAACACGGCTATGGGTGAAAGTGACGGCAACCATCGTTTGTACGTACATACTCCATGGTTATCTAGGGTTGCGCAACCTCCCTTTGTAAGAATGATGCCTCCTTTTACAGAAACGATTTCATATCGTAAAAATTATATGCTTGAGTAGTTACTGTGCTTATATGGAACGTGATAATGTGATGAAATTGTTTTACTGTCATGTTAATGTTGCGTAGGTAGATTGAAATAGAAGTATTGAGCCTTTTCTATATTTCATGTTTTACCAGTGACCTGTTCAAAATTATCTATGTTACAGTAGTTTAAGAAAGTATTATACTGAATTTCAAAAGAGGTTTCTCGCTATTACCTAATGTTTTTCCTCCATCAGCATTGGGAGTCTTATAGTTGATAGAAAGGTCTTCTAACAAATTAGTAAGCAAAATACATTATGCACGTTTTCACTAAAGCCCTAGAGAAGTTTCTCTAGGTTTTCATGCATACAGCTAAAATGATAAATGTGCGTATTTTCACTTTCATTGCCATTCTTGGACAGTTGCGGATATCGATGGACACACGTTGTGTTCGTGAAACTTTGACAGCAAAAGAAAATAGCAGCAGATGATGAGTTACCTACCTATGAAATTTTGGAATAAAGCAAATGTGTAGCTACAAATATCTATGAGTGTAATTAAATTAGTTGTAACTATTTTCCTTTACGTATAGTTAAACCTATAGTAGTTATGTATATTCTGGAATCAATCCAGTAAGAAAAACATAAGGTTTCTGCCAATATGGCTACATCTATACGTATAAGTTCTAGTTAAATCTACACTTGATAACAGTACTTAACTATTTCCGACTAATGATTCTTTTTACTAACGTATTTTAATGCTTGCAATCTGATAACACAATCTTTCCGCAATTTAAACGACGATAAAAGTCTTAAATGCAATTCCAACAGTAAACAAACCGATTGTTTTGCAACGAATTCATTTGAAACTTGTTTAACATTAAAATGTCGCAAAATGTACTGCATAATACCTACAAACTTTGCTTTGCGAACCGATGGCGATGCATAAATGCGTACTTAATTGAAAAACCAGTCGAAAATTCCGGCAGTTAAAGTGCTTTCTTTATATCAATAACGAAATAAGCGAAGTTAGCAACAGTAACATGTTCTCAGTTCAGAGAATCAGGCGATGTGTCACGTGTTTTCAATAGGTTCAATCTGCGAATCGTACAGCGATGAAAGCATTGTAATGATGACACTCTGAACGGACGAGCCAATGTGCCACCACAATAGACTGAGCCAGTCACACAATACCACATCTTCACTTTTTTATACATATTTTTAAGATGAAATTTCATAATATACTCTGATGATTTTCGCACGGGGTCTTAAAAATGGAGAAACAGTTAAAATGTTTTTTAAAAGTGCAAAAAATGGATGAATATCGTACCTAGTACAAATATGTAAACGAGAAGCAAAGTTGAATAGGAACCCTGATATGTGATAAGACCGAATTTTGCCTCTAGACGACCCCTTTCTGATAGGCCTTGAATAAAGTTAAGCTTACTCCTTTTGATTCAACAAAACTTGTTCATAAAGGATATTCTGTCAACAGCTTACAAAATAAAGAATGCAGGATATGGTGCACCTTCTAGTTACCACCTGCATACATTACTTCATACAAATCTATGAGTTTTTGTATGGGTTTCACAGGTAGAGAAACTGTGGGAATGAACCTCGTTGCGTTTCTATTGTTGATTAAAAAAATAATTGGAGCCAGCATGTAGGAGGTTGCACGTGCTATTTTTTTTAATTCAATGAATAAAACTTTTTTGTTACATTAATATGGCGCTAAGCCAGGTGGTGGCTTTGGGATCCGCCATCTTGTATTTGAATTTTCTTTGACAGTGTAACGTAAATGGATGTGTGAACAAGCAAGCCAAAGTAAGGTTGGGTGTGTGAATTATAAGAAAGATATGTATTCCATGTGATCGCTAATTGATAAGCAAATGATAGCGATGCGATTTTACTGATAATTCAAAATTATGTCACGGTTGTCGTGAAACTATTTGCGATAAAGAATGTACGTAGAAACAGAGGTTGGTTAACTATTTAATAAAGTCATTTACCTAGTCCATTTTCTAACAAGTACTTATGTGTTTTACTTAAAACAGATATGTTAGAGATGTAGGCAGTATATAAATAAATAGAATAACTGACCTGTCCAGCAGTATCACAGATTTCTACGCAGAGCGGTCTGTCGTCCACGTCCACCACAACTGAAACGAGACAATTATTCTTATTAATATAAAAGTCATTAAATAATTTAAGAAGATATCTAAGATTTCAATTTCTGGCTTTCAAAAAAGGAAGAGCTCCGCAATTGAATGTTTGTACAAACGAAGATAATGATATTTCTTTCGGTCTTAGACCCTTTCTTCCTAATTAGTCAGGTTCTTCGGGCTGTGTACATTTAGATAGATATAGGAGTAGATTGTTGAAAATTGGAACTCAAAATAAACTAAGGTATTCCCAAACTCCATTTATACAATAAAACGTCAATGGCCTTACTACAAAAACTTTAACCACTGTTTTACACTTGTCTAAAAAAAATGTGGCTCCAAAATGAACCATATGTCAACGTCATAATTTGACATTTTTTTAGACAAGGCATAAACTGACGTTTAAAAGTTTTTGTGGTAAGACGGCAAATGTTTATTTTTCCTCTTTATTATTTATTATGTTTAAATTACGCAACATTTTATACTTAGCAACGAAATTCAATGAATAGTTTGTCGTAGTACTTTCAAGTTTGTTGTAGGTACACAGTTGTGTAACTTAAAAGTAATATTTTAAATGTCAGTGCGAACACGGTTTACAACCGCGAGTCGCAAGCGCAGCTCAGTTAGGTAACCAACTTGATTATTTTGTATGTATTTTATTCTAACAATATAATTTACTGCACTGAAAATTTAATTGGTAGATGTAGTAACGGAAATTAGGCTGAACAGCTTTGCCGATCGCGAACATGTTTGGGACTAAGGTTTTCAAATAGGGGCACAAGATTCTGTAATCTTCTACTAGATGCGAGCTTGTGCTCGCATCAGACAAAACTCTAGTAGGTAGCGGCACTGTGTAGATAGTCAGTTATTTAATTGAAGGCAATACTCTTCCTACATTTTCACACAAAAAAGGCATTATTTAAACACCAACAATAAAACGCAATAACATAAATGTCAAACGGTGCATGATTTATTTTTTCATGTGACAACACTCGAGTACAGTCGACACCCGATACGTCACGTCACCCTCGGCCCGGATACGCGCGGTAAACAGCAATGGCCGAACATCCTGGCTTTTGTCCACAAAACCTGTATTACCGCCATTCGCAATTACTGAGATTACTGGCTACAAGCCGACTCGTTTTGTTTCGTACTGCATTATTTTGTTATTGTTTGATTATTGTTTAGGTTTAATGTGAAATATGTGAATAGGCTTTTCATAACAATGCATTAAGTATGTATTTGGTAAAATTTGAATTTTATTTACACGTATTGTACAATTTACTTATAAATTCCTGCTGCCTGCCTCCTGGAATGCAGAAAACTGACTGCATCTTAACAATAATCGTCTCATTTTATCTTCATTTATTACAGTTATGTTTGAAATTGTAACCGTTATTTCAAATCAAATCTACCATAAAATGAATGCAACTGTAGCAAAGAAGAGTAATAGTAATATTATACAACTGGCAACTTAATAAAAAGTTAGAGAAAAAAGTTTCCAACGAAAAGGAGGTCATACTATAAAAAAAAAATCAAAAAAAGAACTGAAATCGAGAGCGTATCTGGCTGGCAGGCTGTATGTGTCCAAAGTCCAGTGCCTCGAGTGAGTCATGGCGTACTAGCCGCGGTCGCGTAGCCGTGACCGTGTCTCACGATCTTTGTGTATTTACTTGTTATGTCACCACTTTTATTGGTTTTAGTAAGCCTTTAATGAGTTCTAGGTTTTATTTGTAGCTACCTTTAATAAAAGTCTCGAACAAATAAGTACTAAAAACCACGGCATTTAGAAAAAGAATCAGTTTTGTCATTGTCAGGGATCAACGTTCATCAGCAGAGGTCAATCAGAGCAGTTAACACTTGGCTCGCCAATTTATTTAAAGAAGACCTGTATTGAATTCATAAACGCCTGAGCACCATTGAACTCTAATGTCATGGCCATAATATGTAACTGAAAATCCTAGGACTACACTGAAACTAGTAAGTAGGTACACAATTTACCTGTAAAGTAATTTAAAATATTCGCTAAACTTATATATTCACTTAAAAATAATTTTAGTAAAAACGTCAAAGAAATAGCTCAATTTTATTAACAGACTAGCTTCTGCCAGTGGTTTCACCCGCATCCCATGGGAACCTCTGCACGAACCCGGATAAAAATAGTATTTAATATAAATAGCCTATAGCCTTCCTCGATAAATGGGCTATCTAACACCGAAAGAATTGTTCAAATCGGACCAGTAGTTCCTGAGATTAGCGTATTCAAACAAACAAACTCTTCAGCTTTATAATATTAGTATAGATTTCCCAAAAAGTAGATGGTTCTCAATTCGAACGTTTTAATTGTTTTTTTTTTTAATAAAGATGTCATCATAAGAACAACGAAGAAGTCTAGCACAACAAAGGAGGTTATTCAACAAAATAAAACAAGAAATTGTCGCCGACTCAGCTTGGTGAAGATGCGGGACAGGAACGAATGACCTCGTGTCACAGAACAAAATAAACCAGTCTAGACAAACAAAACATGCTTGGAGTTCACATAAACACACTACAAGTATATTGCTTTAGTTACAAGATCTAAGATCTGCCAGTAAAACTGTAGGCTGTATATTTTGCAGTAGGAATTACGACGCCGACGTTAGATGAACATGAAACTGCGTACGTAAATGGAAATAGTCTCCGTAATAAAAGATTTTATAAGAAGAAAGATCCTGCGTAAAGAAAACAGGCTTGTAGCGTTATCAGATATTGTGTGCAATATCTGGTAAAATTGTATCCAATTCAAGAAAAACAATTCTGTATCTGAATTTGAACAAAAAACTTACGAATCTCCAACATAAACTTCCATTCATATTGCTTGATATTTTTTGGAAATGAAAAAAGTTATGAATAAGAGAAGAGCAAATAAACATTTCTTTTTAGAAAGATACTTCTCACATTTATTTAGCAAGCGCCTCGAATAGTAAAGAGATAATCTAATTTGCGACCTTTTTTTTTTTTTTTTTTATCGACGTAAAATCATCAAATGACCCCTCCCGCTGTGGGTTAGCAGCGGTGAGGGAGTGTCAGACTCTTACTGACTAAAATCGTCGTGTTCCGTCATAGGCCTTTTATGTACCAGGGCCGCGGTATCTCTTTCGAACAACCCGCAGCCCCGGCAGGATCTAATTTGCGACCTTTACTTGCCATTTGGCACGGTTCGCCGACATTGGTAACCCCGTTCAGATGGCGCCACTGTGACCTTCCCGAACACCCAGTTCAACTTGACCTATTATCGAATAGAATCCAACTAATAAGTATACCTAGGTACATGATAGAGTGAATCATGCTATAGTATAATATGCTTACCGATCCTAAATAAAATTGGGATAAGGGCAGGAGTATGACGATGATGCAGGTCGCTTCCAACAGGTATCTGTGGAGATCAAAGGGGGAGGCCTATGTTCAGCAGTGGACGTCCTATGGCTGAGATGATGATGATGATGATGATGATGACGATGATGCTAAGGCAAAATTCAAAGGAGTTGTGACCGTAGTCCATAGATCAAAAATGCATCCTCCCCATAAAAAATGAACCTATAGGTCATGTCTTCTAATCCATATATAATTTCGTTATACCAGTAACTTTACTTCAAAAGCAGAGAAAATGAGTAACCTCTACGGATACAGAGAACCTCTCAGAGGTCAAACATTTGATCCTCTCTATAGTTAGTACTAGGTATATAACACTCCAATAATTTTCACGGCCAAACCGAACTAGATTGCGACGATTTAGCTCAAATCCTAGCGGTCAGTAATCGATAAGCTATTGCGCTCGTGACCGCAACAGGATGGACGGCAAGTGGTCATTTTGTGACCAGTGCAGTCACAAAATGGCGTATATCGGATCATGGCGAATGCTCTGGTCAAAGTGGAATTGTCAAATTGTATGGACCACGCCACACCAATTGGCCCTAAAATATAATATAGTATACTATAGATTCTGGCGCCTACCGTTTAGAATTAAAAGCTTATTAATTCGATTTTAGTTCAGCCTAAGCAATGTTGATTTCAATAGCGATACAGCGAACTATGCAAATGTACAAAGTATAAATACAAGATTCAGAACGAAAAGATCATTGCACATTGTATTTTTCAAAATAATTAAATGTTAATGCCTCTCCACAAAATTGTAGACGCTTGCAAAAAAATAAACGTAGCAATTTTCCCAGTAAAACAATCCCGCCAATTCAGCATAATTTTAATCTCAAGTGAATTATCTTGCAAAGGAGAGCGGTCAGAATGGTTTAACAATTTCAGCTAACCTATTAGCCGAAGGATTTTAGTATGCCATTAAATTAGGATCCCATTTACGACGTCTCGTAGTTTTTATTGTTGGTCGGCTTTTACGAGGCTGGCAATGATAGCATGATAGGCGATTCGTTTAAATGTTGCGATCCTGCAAAATGCACCTCTGAAGTGTCAACGGCCTGGATTAGCAACGAGCATCTAATTAGACTGAAGATAATTAGATTAGCAGTTTTTGCGGAATGACAATCGGCTTCAGCCGCTTGAGAAGTCATTTTTGCGCTGTGCCTTCTAAACGTCGTTTTTTTATTACAATCTATTGCTAATCAGACTCAGAATTCAGTATCTCAATACATTTTCTAATATCCCTACTTGAACCAAATCTTATTAGTTTTTATGAAAAACCTTTATGGAGCATTGTTTACTTTTTAATACCGTTTAAAGTGCCAGAACCACTGGTTTTAACCACAAGAAAAATAATGACAAAAAATCAATAACACTGGTTCAATGAAACCAGTAGATATTTAATTAAATATCAACAAGTTTTTTAACCAAGCACCACCTTGTGCCAATAATATTCTTTGGAACCTTAAATTAAGCGCACTTTAAAGAAAATGTTACGTTAATTATTATTCTGCATGAACGCCCTAGATATATTCTACTAGACGGTTTCCCGTGGTTTCACTCGCGTCCTGTGGGAACTACTGTCTGAACCCAGATAAATTATATCCTATATTATTCGGTGATAATGCAGCTTCCCGACAGTGAAAGAATTTTCAAGCCTGGAGCTAGATATGCAGAATCGTTCTCAGAGTAAGTAAAAACTCTTTGCTTTCCTAAAAACGAAAGTGTTATTAACTATTTCGCACGCGTATTCTTCACGCACAAGATCTACTTATTACCAAGTAGGTAGGTCATATGAAACGTGCTCGAGAACACCAATTTTTTCACAGAAGGTGAAAATATGAAAAGATTAAGGTCACATGAAAATATCACGACATTGTACCTATGTACGGTAGACCGCACATCAGTGGTAACTGTCATGCACCTTAACTCAATAGTAATAAGTACGATTTTCCTATAAAACTGTTACCACTGACCTGAAGTTGACTGTACTATACAATGGGGCATTGTCGATTGGTCGTTATCTGTGGCACGTGAAGAGTAGCTGTCATGTAGAGCATAAATTACGGTTATTATTGAATAGAATTTTAATTATAAATTAAGTATCTGTAACTAATGGTTTATTAATATAACAGAGGTTTGAAATAATACCATCATAATAAAAGCCATTGTGGATTTTTATGTACTTAACAGTACTTACTTAACTGTTTGAGATGCCAGTGTTTTCGCCTAGAACACATTCTTCAAATACCTAAGTATTCTTATGTATTAAACCGTAGAAAATACCCTATGCCTTTCTACACGTGCTTTATATTGTATCACCAAATGAACAATTTAATATCGCTATCGTAACAACCGGCAAAGTTACTTTCGCATATCTAGAGTTTGCATGCAAAAAAAACAATAAAACAATTATCATGGTAGTTACTTTTACAATCCGTCAATTTACGCTCATGTTACGCAATTTATAAACATAGCCGTTTCTATTCCAATTATGCCCAGGTTTTGTAAATTCGAAATAAGTATATAATGGTCTATTAGGAAGCCTTTGCAAAAAAATATACGAAACTTATTAATCCCTCACTCAAGATTTCCGTGAAAACGCGGGAAACGGGTTTGAAATTCGAATCGCTTCTTTTTTCTCACCTCAGACGTAGTGTTGTCCAAACAAGATCTCATATCGACGTAGCGTTTGTTATACTATGAATTGATATTGTTGACACGATTCGTCATTGTGCAGCCCAATGTTTATCCTCTATCGTTTAAACACGACGGCAATTATTACATGAATCCATCACATTCGCAGTTGCTAGTAGATTTAGGTAAATAGTTCTATGAAGCTGATTGACAGTGAAAGAGGAAGTTCCTAAAATGTTTATGCGATCTCCTTGTTTCATGACCTCGTTTTGGTCGCCATTAAAAGAAATAAGAACATAGTAATGGATGTGCATGCGGATGGACGGTGGCTTCCTATCTTCCTCCTTCTAAATCTAATTAGAGCAAAAGTTTGGCAGAAGAAAAATATAGAAATTGATCTTAAAGAATAAACAATAACTCCATAGGCCATCTATGGCATAGGCTCTGGGCAATTTATAAATAGATAGCTTCATTGTAAGAGTTTCCTTAACAATTTTTCCACGACAAAATTGAAGGACGACCTTTTTCGTGCTATTTATTTTTATTCTTATCGTAGTCACGATAAATAAACTCATGAGGAGTGACAATCGTAAGTAGATAAGTATGCACACAGTCGAGAGTGCAAAAAACACTTATGTCATGATACCATAAATGTTATCATTTATTCACGTGACATTCACGTTGGTAGTTAATTTATAGAATTTCTCAGAGATATGGGCACCTACATAATTTAATAGCATTGCTTATATAATATGCATGTTGTGATTGGAGTGCAACAGTTGATAAAGAATGCAACGTATGTAGGCCACTGGGCCATTCAGTGTACACTACAATGGCCCATTTCCCAGTCCTTTTACCTTTATGGAAATGTGTACATATAAATAAATAACATTGACATTTATTATTGATACTAATGAAGTGTAGTGCACGCGCATTTCATTGAGCGAACGTAGGTACCTATGAGGTAAATAAAAATATGACGTTCTGCATTATTATTTTTAAACTTTCGTTATTTGTGGTTAAACCCCAAATAGAATAATTATTTTTCCCAATTGCATAGCTCTACCGCAAAATGACATCATTTTAATTACCAGACTAAAAAATAAACAAGAATTTTATTCATTGTTTTCCTCTGTGTTGAAGTTTGTTGTTGTTCCTGCAGTATAATTTATAATGAATCATATAATAAGAGGCGATCTACTGACCTCAATGTAGACGGTTGCACTGATATCGATCGCCACAAGAGTTATTGCTGTGTTCTAGCACATGCATCAATATTGCAAGCAGGATCGACTGCCCACAACTGGGTTGCCAATGCTGTTATTTTTTGCAGCGCACCCATTGATTTTATGGCATCTATCTTATTAATTGCTTGTCTATTAGAACTGTTTTTGTAATGTTGCCATCCGGATATGTCAAGACAGGATTGTATTGAGAACATAGACATAATATTAGTAAACAGGACTGCGCATATAAACCCAAAAAACGAGCCGAGTGAAACAGTTAGTACGGAGGCTGTCTGTCCCTTTCTAATAGGGTGACTATGAGATTAAGCTATGTGAGACAAATCCGAATTTGCTAAGATTATTAAACACAGATTAGTATTGAAGTTTTAACTTACGCAGTTTGTGACCTTAAGATACTAATAAAGGCTTTTAATAATTAGCGGAAATTAGCAGTATAAAAGCAGGAAGATTCGAAGTGAAGACTGTTTTTTTTGTATTTCTACTTCATATATAGACTGCTGAGCCATTTATGTCGCCTTTCTTCATTTTTTGGGAAGCTATAACAATAGTACAACAGTTTTAAAACCCATCACCCATATTTTGACTCGTTACAAGAATTCATGGGCACCCTAGTTGTTTGGTTTACGAAAATGTTATTATTAGCTAACCTGTGGAACGATATATTGCAACCACCATAGGATTCACTTTTGCAAGTAGAAACGCAACACTTTTTCACCATTTTAATAGTTTAAATTGATTTAATACAAAAAAATATAAACAAAATTTTAAATGCTGATTACGCGCCAAAAATGTTCAGGGTTACCGCTAGAAAATAAAAAAAAGCAAAATAAAAATTTATGTTGTTTATGTTTTAATAATAAATACGAATAAATTAATGCGATTATTATTAATTTGTTGACTTACAATTGTTAAAATAAGATAAAAATATAAGTGATTCAATTGTTTTTGGGAAGGCAAAACTTTTGATCACAACATTTTTTTATGCTGGCAAGGTGTTAGAAAGAGACAAACAGCCTCCGTTCGAACTATCCCTCTCGGCTCGGATTTGCCTCTGTGTATTATGCAACCAATTTAGTACCTTATTGCGTTAGAATAGAGTTCATTTTCGTAAATATATATTTTGAGCGTGCGCAATCTTGTTTAGTAATATTATATCTATGATTGAGAAACATTGCATTTGTTTTGAAAAAATCATTGATTATCCATTAAAATCTTTTTAGTACAATAGTACAGCCACCAACAAAGATATAAATACAATAGCCTAAAAAATAATTGGAAAATATTACAGTTTGTTGATACAACACATTATAAAATAATTGACGATTAGATAGCAAATTGATTTCAAGGAAAACGAAAACAAACAATACTATCTTATTTTCTTCGAACGAGAACGTGCATTTTATCTGAATAAATTACGTAGCATTGTGGCCAGAGTGCAACAGAAAAAGAAGTACTAACTTCTTGGAGAAGATAGGGTTAATCTAGGTCATCTAGTGCTGAAAATAGACTTAGAAAAAGCTATTTTTATAAATGGAAGACTTGTGGTGTGGTCGTGAATGCACTTGAGTTGAAAAGTAGGGTTTCCGTAACAATCTTATAATGGCACTAGATTTCTGTCGCTTATATAAGAGTTACATTTAGTTCGGCTGAGGCATTACCATAAAGGAAAGAATGAAAGGTCGTTTGTGCCTGATAATGACCGGAACGAAGAAAAGTAAACATTCTTAACTAATACTAATTATACAGGAGCACAGGCAATACCGTACGCAGAACCTAGTCTTCAATAACATCCAACGTAACGATCCCTCATATAGGCAATGGATATTTAACAGTATACAATTATATTTAATAACACTAATTTCGTAAATGAGTATCGTTTTGCTAATTGCAACAACCTTTGTGGAATTAAATACGCAGTAGTTTCCGATAATCAATAAACTTTCACATAACCTATCAAGTGCATAATTTTAATAACAAGGCCTCATTAACATCCGCCATTTTGTTCCGCAACATTGATTAATCTTATTATTTATCAAAATTGTTATGGTCGAAGCTCCTCATTAGTTGTTTCTTGGCAGAAACTAACTGAAAACTTTCGCAGATGTTAAGATTATATGTAAGAATAGGTTCGTCTTAGTTAACCACAGATAATGTAACACATTAGAACATGTGTACCGGCAACCAGGCTTAATCAAATTGATTGCAGAAGGAAAATACTGGAGAAAGACCTGGCCAATTCCCAATGAATAAAAAAATATTTTTGTCATATCTTGAATCAATCACTTCATTCATAAATTACAAATGACGAATGTCATCATTATTAAATCAGTCCGATTCTCCAGATACCGGACACGTTAATAAGGCATCGACGACTTTTTTCCTCAATTAAACATTAAATAAACTGGTTTAATGACTCGAGTACTGGCGCTCGTTAATACCTTTGCTATTTTTAACTGGAAGTGTTTATTGTGAAGTGATTATTGTTTGTTTAAGATGCTTTACAGCTGCTGAGCTACTTTTTAAATATCTTCATTATCTGATATCTCATGACAGCCATTGACATTTTTCATGATGCTAATTAATTGAATTATAAGTCTAAAATTGGAGAAAATACATAACTGCATCGCATGTCGTCGACTTAACAAAATAAGAGTAGAGGAATATTAAAAATAAAAACACAATAGACGTATACAAAGACAGTTCTCGATTTGCAAGTCAAAAACAAGTACCAACTTAAGAAAGTGAAAAGAAAAACAAACTAGAGCATAGTCTGCGATAAACCCTATTTCGAATAAAGAACACATGCATTGCCAGCTACAACGTTGCGTTATTCGCGTGGTATCAAAGAGCTCGACATGTAGCTATAAGTCAGGTAAGTGCCGCCTACAATGCGCTCCATGTATGGCATAAAATAAAGCTGAGTTACTTCCATGGCGTCTTACCAGACTTGGCTTAAGTGTTAGGAATCAGCGAGCTTGGTAGTTCAGTAAATTCCATTTGTCATGTATGCTGGACTGTATTTACCCTACTGAAGACTGAGATTGAGCATTGCTTGGTCACGCGCTATGATACGATTGATCAAGGAGCCACCGTCTCCCATTGAGAAATCCATTGGTAAGAAGAAGCCATGCCCGTTAAACGTTTCCCTATGCATTATTGGTGCAACCTAAAATGGCCCGAAAAATGCAAAGATACGAAATAGACGCAACCAGACAGATGAGCAGATGATCATTAGATGTCCATGTTTACTGACTAAAACCCTAGAACTTGTAAATCACTTAACCCACGCTATGTATCAGTCACGCTGCGCATATTCGCAAACTAAAAATCGCTACATCTCCTAACAGGCGCCTGGGCTAGAATCACCGTCTCCCCACATCCGCAGGGTAGTCATTTGTGTCCATATCTGTTCCCCACATCCTAGCGAACGAATTAAATAATCTTATATCTGAGCTAACTCGACCAAACATGGCCATCAGGTATGTAACACTTTATTCGCTACAATTATATAGGAATAAATAAATTGTTTAACCCTTTTATATGCGACCACATGCGGCGAAGTTATGTTTTAGAGCAGCAGAAGTGGTGGGTTTTATGTCCTGTGTTTTGATGACTAACTCAATTCTCTTGTTGTGGGCACATTACTTGAGATCTTTGTTCTGCTTAGCTGTATAACAAAGTTGGAAAATGTACATGACAACTCGATGGAAAATATTTAAAAAATCGGTTAACGATCTCCTGCAGGAGTGCTATTACTCTTAACAGCTATACCTTTCCTCTAATACATTAAACAAACATTAGAGTAAACAATGAGTTTTGAAATCTTTCGAGTACTATATCTTATTCTGCTGAAAACACCACCCAGGACTTCAATGCTCAATACTTTAATGCGTACCATAATGTTTACAGTTGTTGGTATACAGGTAATTTATGTCACAATTATGGCTGTCGGGCACAGCATATACAATAGTAGGAGAGAGGAGGAAGCGCACTGAGTGTTTAATGTGGTACATTGTGGTATGTGGTATTATAAGTTATTGATAAACCATAAACAACTATCATAACACTTACATTACCAAATGCTACACGTTATTACAACCTTATTACCTTAAAACACATAACCGGATAGACGTAATGATAGAAATTAAACCAAACGACATCTCTAGAGCATAATAATATGGCGGAAAGCTTGTGGCGCCGATATATAAATAGTTTTCAATAAAGTGTCGCCATTAGGTGTGCAGTGAGTAATCTAACTGGAAATAATTGACTCGTCCTTGCTGACAAATTAGTGCAGTGCAGTTTATCTTTATCTCTGCCTTTCTTTATCTTTAGAAGGGACAAAGATATATGGCTGAGTTGGTTTTGTCTAATCTGGTGAGGTCGTGACAAAGATCTTCCAAATAGTCAACAGACTGTTTTGCTTATTCCAGTCTTAACAAAAGAATAACAATTAGATAATCCATAACTAGAATTCAATTTATATAAAGGATCTGGAAAACTCAGGGTCAATTTCATATTTTCACCAAAAACTGCTTTAAAAAACTAAGAATTTCAAGTACCTAACCAATCCAAAATGGTATTCTTCCTCTCTCGACAATCACGATGAAGGTAAATAGCAGACATACCTCCTCAGCAGAAGTTTTAGGTCTTAATCATCAATATGACGAATACAGTGTACAAGATGAATCACCGCTGTACCTTGAAAACTTTACCTTTTTTGCTATTATTATCTTGTTATATATTTAGGTACGTACGTCGATGTATCATCCGTATAGATAGCAATCAGGTGATAAGGAGTATAATTTTGATAACCGGATTTCCGTCAGAAAACTATGCTCTGGACTGTAACTTCAGACAGTCATATATTAATTGGACGTAGTTATGCAGAAACGTTCCAACCCACAAGTCACCCGAAATCGAGTTATTGTGATTGAACAGCCTAAAATTTAGCATATGGTTATCTAAACTCAATATAATTCAACAATAAAACCTCTAGTACCTTTACTAGTTAGAATAAAAAAGAATACAACTGAAACGCGTAAATGCTTATATCTCAAATTCAAGTTTAATTTGAGATATAAGCATTTACGCGTACAGTGGGTTGGAACGTTTCTGCATAACTACGTCCAATTGATGAAACGCGCTTTGCTGTCACGTTCTCTGTGGTAAAGGGCCGAATTATACAAGACATACTTATTTATAACTGTAAGTAGGTACTAAATGAAAACGATATTTGTTACATTAAAGGGCAGACCTTAGTATTACCATCACGTGGCTCAATATACGCAAACTAGGCCTATAAGGGCATCGACAGACACACGCTGTCAGATGAATACTAATGTAAGCGACAAAAACGCTAATGTGCCCTCCGGATGTTTTAGACGGAATCATTGATTATAAACTAAACAATGTAAATACTGGCTCAAGATGTTCTTTTGTTCTTGTACTTTTTTATCCTGTTTTGCCATCGAGTTCTATTAATAAAACCAAAACCGACTATTATTCATTCGACACGTAAGAGTTCATTATTGAAAATGCAATGTATTACGAATTCAGATAATTATTATCTCAAGCTATTATTGTCCACGCGTTTCTTCATAACTATGAATCAGATTCCGATTCTGACCATTCGCGTCGCGTGAAGTTTATGCTCCAATTCGGGCCGAGTTTTTGCAGTTCTCAAAAGTCCTAAACAAAAGCCAGCTTACATGGCCTTAAAATTTCTCTCTCTCATTTACGTAGCAATTGGCTTACAATCTCGTAATCCCCAAACCGGTCGCCCCGGTGAAAAGTTCAGTTGTCCCGCATTCATTTTGCACTCGATCCGATCATTCGTCACGATGGGAATGTGAATTACACGTAATTACACCCCATACAGAAATAAACTACATTGTTCTGTATAAAAACAAAATTTGAAAGCATATTATGCTCAAAAACTCTTGAAAGTGGACATTACATGTCGTTTAAGTTTTTCCAAAAATATTACCATTTCACCGTTATATTTTTTAAGGTTAATTGGCTCGTTATAAAAATAACTTAAGTGCCTATCTTCATTCTGTTTATTTTTCCGGTACAATATATAGGTTGTAAGTTGTTTGTATGGGTAGTCCTGAAAATGTTGATTGTTGAAACCTTTTCAGGAATACAACTTCAAAAGTTAAATCTTCAATCAACCTAATTTATAATTTTGCTTATGTAATATGATATAAGTAATCCCGGAATGTGACGTGATAAAGAATTTTGCTGTGGAATAGTCTAGCAAAGTTGTACGCAAATAGGTAATGGGCATATGATATCAAATGAACATTTAATGCAGTGTCGAAGTATATTAAGTAACTTGGGGGCAAGCCACCGCAATTTCCTCATTCAGCTGTCAAACATATTTTCGTTCATCGGTTCACTGTGAGTGACAAGAGCAACATGTTTCGACACAGTATTATTTACATTCAAACCATAACTTTGACAGCTATAACTTTGTTTAATTAACTCGTACCAGTCGTTTAATTTAAATTATGACTAAAAACAGGTTAATGGGAAACCGTTCAATGTAACACATTACAATTTTTCAAATAAAAAGTTGAAAATAAAAGTTTACAACAAGTTTAAAGTTAACAAACGTTTTAATTAAATTGACGCAGCAAAGCATAACATTTTTTTAGGACACACTTCCGTGTACTTATATATTACATTTAATTTATTAGTTAATCTACAGAAAATAAAATATAAAGTATCGTTCATTCATGTCGCTAGAATATTCTTTTAACCCTACTAGTTATCAGATAACAACAAAATAATACAGATGATTATCATCGGACCACTGACTCGAGTACTCGAATGTTTATCTCGGTATCACTCGATAACAGAATTCGCAGCAATTGATAAATTCGTGAAAATGACGGAGTAAACATTGATGCATTTGTTGTTTGATAAGCACTTACTTATATCAAAAAAGGAAATCTTACCTACTTATTTTTGGATAGAACGTCACTCGTTAAATGGTTTTGTTTCACACTTCTGAAAGAATCTGACTATCGCCACACCTACTCAAATGGAGTAAATATGATGTTAGCTCTACATAATTAGATAGAATATCTATTGGTATTCTATGTACGATATCAATTAAACTACTCTGTCTGTTGTATTTATTATATCTCAATAGAAACATTTGGGCATTCAAAATCAATAATGTCTACCACCTGATACCTTTTTAGCACGTGGTTAGGATGAAAGGTGTTTTCCTCTCATTGTTGGACCAAAAAAGAATTTAATAACTTCCCACGTAATGTTAGAGAACAAAATTTAACGAGTACGTAGGAGTTAATCAACTATATACAAGTATAGCTAACTGATAAAAATAGGAATGCTTCAATACGCTCCTATTCCAGAACTTTGATAAAAACTCCAAAGCTACCGACTGTTTAGAAATATTTACAGAACTACGTTGGAGTGCTTGTCGTCCGTATTTACAAGATAAAGATACGACCAGTAAACACCAAACCCATAATCACAGAACGGCTAGTCAACAATTTCAGGTAAAAAACAGCAATAAACCGCAAATCATCCAATTTTGCGATTACCCAGCTGTAACACTACAATCACGGAATCTTTTATCTATTTACCGAGCTAACAACCAACACGAATATTACAAAAGCATTGCGATAACTAACGTAAAAAAGTAATGCCTATTAATATAAACTTCTTACGATTTTCTTTTGTTGCCGCCATCTTGGTACGGCAGTTGGCGCCAAGAAGTTTTTGTTAGGTTATTTTTATGACCAAATCAGCAACGACTTGCTTCGGGTAATGAGTAATGAGTATGAGTCAAATAAAGAAGGTGAACTTATACGCGCCGTTAGTTTAGTTTAGTTGAACACTGAATGATATTGTTCGAGTTCGAAGTTATGAAGATACTGGGAAACTGTAATATGTTTATGGTCTATTGAACCTTTCGCTAACGCATAAAATAATGGACTCTCTTTGTATTTCTTGTTTGAAGTCTAATTTGTATTTCTAGTCTCTGCGCATTTGTGCAAATGAATGTGAGAACCTACTTTGAGAAAGACATTGGGAGAAAGATCAAGGAAGAAGTCTTGAAAACCACTATAGGCAAAGACTAATATAATTTCCCTGCTCTTTTCCATGGCTAAGAAAATATGGAATAATAAAGCAATGATCCAACGTCCGAACAATAAGCTAGTACCTATTGGGATTGTGAAGCAGGAATGCAATGTGCATGCCCGGCTTCCATAATGAAAATGAGTGCGGTACCCGTCACGCAGCCCAGGCGCTAACCGTTACTTAAAAACAAACATACTCTGCTAACAAATCACGCCAAAATAAACCTTAACATAAAGCAATAAATAAACAACGCTATTACTTCATATCTTTGTAAAGCAACTCGAGTGTAAACACCTTATACAGAACCATACCACATAGGTACAGCAGAGAATTATCGATCAATCGAACGATTTTTCTTCGATGATCGGTGCGGAAAATTATTCATTTATATACCGTTTTATGGCCAACCATATCCTGTCCTGGAAACTTTATCGACTCTTGTCTTTCAATGACAAATGGAGATGCTTTATTTCACGATTCTTTTTCAGTTATTCATAAATTCCATGGAATAAGAGAAGATCTACAGAGATCGGATCCTATATTTACAACGAGGAGGGTGATCTTATCTGCCCTTAAAATATCTCTTTGTAATGGTATATTTAATTTGGTGACATCATTTTCAGAATATAAACCAGTTTTCAAAACAACTGACACACTTCTGCCTTTTAATCCCTTTACACCCTTTATTAATAGAAGCATTATTCTGGTCATCGCCACGAAGTTCAGGAACCTCTTAGCAAACAGATTCTCACAAAGAAGTTTTTATGTCATTACAAAGTAAACGAGTATCAAGACCAGTATTTATACCATCTAATGCATTGTAAATTGTACATAATACATCACCTGCAACTGCAATATCTTCTATTCAGTAAATCGCTCAGGTCTTGGACCGGTTTCCCTGACATGGTCATGACTGGTCATGGATGGTTCCTACATGAACATTGTGGTAACTGGAGATGATCAAGGAATTTATGCGTTTTACAAAAAAGTACGGATACTCCGATGAATTAAAGTTAAGTATCGTGAAGCAGCAATCCGTCATTCTTTTTTCTCTCTAATTATCGTAATTCGTGTTTTTCTGCAAAAAACTGTATCTGTGTCTTGTAGGTAATGAGATTTAACTTTATTTATTTTATAACCACCTGATCTATTCCATTCCAAGTTCTGTTGCGGCTTTTATTGGAATCATTAGAACGTAGAAAAAGCTGACCGCTGATAATGAAATAGTCATTGAGAAATAATGTTATAAATTGTGTTCAGCTTGTGTCATTATGGCGATGTTATTTTGTTTATGTGACTCATAAACGATATGAATGTTTACAAAGGCCTCAACCGCTTCTGAACTGTCATCGTCCATTCATATTTCTGTCCACGGCAGTAAATCTAAAGAGAAATAATACAATTAATCGTTTTGCTTTCTTTGACCTGAAAACGCTTAATCAATGTTGGAAGCGATGTGTGATTTGAAAACACAAAGGCTTGATGAAAGTTGTGTAGGTATCTCGTATAAATCTTTTTTTGCAATCTTTTTCATGACTTATTATTTCATAAATCTAGTTAACTTCATGATTCGTTTCTTTATTTCCAAGACAACCACTATCCAAAGTATTTCACTGATCATCACACACCAGTAAACAAATCTTTTAGAACCATAGACCCAAATACCACCAACGTATTTCGTGGAATTTCAAAAAGCTAACCATAAATTATTTCCTCTTCATGCGGGCACGCCGCATTGCTTTACTGTTTGTTATATCTACCGGAGAAAATATTTCTCCTAGTTTGTCTGTTCTGATAACTATTTATTATAGAAATTGGTAAGACTTTTGATTAATGACCGTGGCCCTGACTGTATAATGATTAGGTACATCATCAGCTTATTGGAACAGCTTTTCTTGTTCGGATGCCTACTTCTGTTCCCTGTTGTTTATTAAACTCGTAAATTAATCTGGTATTCCAATGGATTTTATTTCCACTTTTAAATTATTGGACCGGGCTCGATAAGGACAATCAGAGTACATAACATAGGATGTTGGTGAAACGCAACAGCTAGTTAGTGTGCGTAATAATTCAATAAAACTCAACAACGAAGTCGGTACAATTAAAATACCGGTCGTTCTTGCAACACAACGTACCTCTTTACATCGTGTTTCAGTGCAGAACGAGATTTTAAAAGAGATGGTAATGCTTATTGTATGCAAACTCCGACGATCCCGAAATCGATGCCGTCTGATTGAATCTCTTGAGAGTTGCTCAATGTGACGAAGACCATGACATGTAAAAAGAGTTATTTTTTATCGTTACAGGTATTTATGGCTTCAGAGTAAATAAACTGTGGAATGATAAGTTCAATAGCAAATAAAATAACTGTAGGTATTTGTATTCAGTGGGGATTATGTAAACAAAACAAAAGGAAAAATCCCGATAGACACATTCTTCAGAAGAAAATGTTACCATTTCATAATTGTTCTCCACTATTTCCGTTATCTAACTATTCAGTCTCTTTCTATTGTCTGTTACAGGCATGCAGGTGCACAATCAGAGGCATTCCCGAAGCCCTGTGTGATGATTAAGAAAAGAAAATCATCTTCAATATCTTACAGTACTGAACTTTCTCGACAGTGAGCTGCGAATTCCCTTCTTATTAGATAACGTGCTGACCCGCGACCCCGGCATTAAGCAATTTAACCCATTAACAGAAGTATTCCGTTGATTCTCGCAATCAACTGCCGCGCCATACTGATTGATTGACACAGCTCAGATGGATTTAAAACTCCTTTCTTTGATAGACGTTTTATCATTTCTCCAATATCATCTAGCTTTTGTACCATGATCCGCTTTAATAGCGATAAAAATGATAATGCTTTTGAATTCATAATATATATAATATATAATGTGTGGCAAATGCAAAACGTTTAGCAAATGGATTACGTACTTGTGGTGATTCAGTACCTATAGCAAAAAAATAACACACCTAGTGCATTGGGAATTGGGATAAGGATGAGAAAAAGGAAGGCCTTCGTATCCATTAAACGAGCGTACACAGGAACTGTCCATTAGAAAAATATGGCTACATAGTACACCTATTTTTGTGGTCACATCTGATAGAGGTTATGAGTTAAAGCGAAAGCAAAAACACAGCTTCCACTTGAGAAAATCTTCGTGAATGAGCCTTAAATGGTAATATTGATGTAAAAGTGAGGCAAGATTTGTTGGACAAACAGGCAACGGTTCAGCCCAGAGGTGCACATAAGCAATAAAGCGGCAGTCACGATTCGGTGTCGAATGTACACGTGTTGAAGAACTGGTTTGTCGGGACGAGTAACGTTCGATACGATGCCGATGCTCCTACCAAACACCGGCCCATAATTATGGGAGCTGCTTTTAAATGAATTCAGACTCATTTGTTCTATCATAGGCAGACTGGCCGGAGATCTTGTCAATTTTGACAGCCGTATGCTCTACAATCGATAGAAATGTCTTTCGCTCCAAACAGAAAGCATCAGATCGGTCAAATCTATTTTCGGCTTTCATATTTTGTTCCCTTTTTAACGTTTAACTGTTCTGCGTTTTCAATGTTGGAAGTTAAAATGTTTATTATGTATGCCACGTTAAAAACCAGCTGCCTACCTAATCCCTGCCCACAAAACAAGCTGATATCCAGCTTAACTTGTACAAGCTGTGGGTGCCTGTATGAATAGTATGCATTGCATTACAGATAACGGTACGTAGGCATGCCCGCATCGGTTACGCAACAGATTATGCCGTACAATGATAGACTTGGTCGATCAACCGGGAAGGTCGTGAGAAATGTTGATTCATTACTCGGTTGTGCAGCGTTCATTTGAATTTGAATGCAGCGTTTATGAGGTTTTAGCCCGAGTATAGTGTCGACTGAGATTTATAAATGGAACGTTATTTAGGATTGTTTTTTATGTTCTAATTTTGAATTCCATTTTATTGGAATCAAAGTCATAGACATTTTTCTTTAGGTAGGGAACTTTCAATCTCACAGTTATAAAGGCAGTTAATTTTCGTTTTGATCACAAAGCCGTAAATGACATTGCAATTGCACATCCAAAGTGCAGTCCTGTTCATTTATGCTCTGCAATCTTTTTGTGGTCAACCTTTTTTGTCGTGTTCCAACTGCAAGTAATTTAAGAGATTCTGACACGAATTCGCTTTGTGCTAGTGAATATTACTTATACATGAAATGATGCGTCATCCATAATAAATATGAAAGGTGCGATTTAAAGATATGCCGCTGCGAATGTTATGGATTTTATTACAGAAATACTATTCACTTCTCACGTACACATTTATTATCTTTATTAAACTTTGCCGCAAAAAATCTTACTACCTACTAAGTTATTAAGTTTGATGGCTTTATATTTATTTTGTCATCATCATCGGTGTATTCATTGTCCCACAGCTTCTTATTTATTCTTATTATAGTCATTACATACTAATATTTATTTATTTTATTTCTGATAAAATCTACAGCAACAGATTCAACGACGTTAATGGTTGGTATCTGAAGATTTTAAGCCACCATTGTGACTTTTGTGCTGTTTATTTTATGAAACATTTTAAGGACCTTGTACTGGTCAACTGTTTGAAATGAATATCCGAATATATGATCACGATCAATGATAAAAATTAAACTGTTCACAGAAGCGAGTCGCACTTTCACTGGTAGAAAAGAAATGCTTAGTAATTATAACCGAGATGCGTGAAAGTAGGTAATTTAGTTTGTGTTTGTTGTCACGATAAGATTTGCGAGCCATTTGTTTGTCTACAATGTCGATATAATTTATTGTCTATGACGTATAATCTGTCACTTGGCACACCTCTAAAAGAAACGTCACATGTTTGCTTTTGAGGCAATGTTAATAAAAAAAAAGCAATTAAAAATAGTAAAGAACAGTCTATCTCTATTACAACAGTATTCTTGCCACTGAAACGTTTAATTACAATGTATGCGTGGAACGGAATGCAATGTACACATTTGCTAACATCATTACCGCATTCCGTTACGGTTTTCGGTGTTACAAAATTAACTGCTTTTGTATGTTTTAATATATTTTGATGAGGCATAATATTTTTCCAACATGAAAGATGGGATAATGAGCTATTAACAGTCTTATCAACTCTTATCTTCCGTTTTCGATTCGTACTAATTGAAAACCTCACGTCCTTCTTACCACTTGTGTTCATTACTTTATTGAAACAGACCACTGACTTATGAAATCGTTATGCCAAACTAAAAAAAATGCCAAAAAATTGTTTTTATATTTAGGAATATTACAATAATATATTTTTAGATTGAAGTTACAGCATTAGAAATTCATTCATACGCATTGCAGCTTCTACTTCCGTACGGAAGATGTGTGTGTGTGTGACCCAAAGACTAAGGTTTTCCGGGGTTGAATATTTTTTTAACATATTATGAGAGAAATTCAAAGTAGTAGACAGAATTTAAATAAAATTTAGATATGTATGAGAATATGTAAGTGCATTAGGTATAGATATTATATCATAACATTATGTGACTTAATTTTCATATAGCAGACGTCATCTCAAACATTATTCTGACATATTGAAAACGTTTAAAAGGTGAACAAGAAAGTACTTCGTCCTCGTAGTTAAAGAGCCTTAGAATCAGTACAGTAATTAACATTCCAAGTCTACATTACTTTAAAATAAGTCTGACTTTTTTCAACATCAAATGTGCCGGCCATAATGGCTTTGGACGGGACTATCTACAAAAAATAGTGAGGTATGAAGGTGCGTCCCGAAGGTACCTTTTCTAAAAGGTAATCGCTCGGAGGTTTGGTTCCTTTTTTTCTTTTTTCGTAGAAGGCAAAGTCACAAAGAGTTGAGGCAGCTGTTAACTACAGCTGGCTAGTGGATCTATCTTTATGTTTTTTTAAATGTCACCTGGAACTGGAACCAAGTGGTTTCGCTTGCAATTAAATTAATATGCATTTTGTTGTTTTATGAAGGTATTTTTATTCGCTTAAACAAAGCTTAAATCTATAGTTTTGTTTGTGGATGAAAATTTTTAATATACTTTAGTATTGAGATTGCAGTATCTTTCTGACGTCGTGTGTCTTTTAGATCGATTTCTGTTTAAAAGCCTAGCAAAAGAACATTGTCGATAAAAAAGTATCTATTATGAAAGTTCACAAAGAATTGTAACACAACAACAATAAAATAAATTAAAAAGAAATTACAATCGAACTTCTTTCCAAATGAGAATTTAATTTCACCCCAATTTCCCTTTCCTGCAATAAGTTCCTAAACAAGGTTGTACTCCGATACCAACATTGCCGCAACATTAATCACAAAATCACAATTATTCACAACGGCCAGTAATAAAAAACCTTGTACAGAAACCCGACACTCATTACACTGTCAATATAAAGTATGTTTCTACAAACAATGCATATTTACTTCCTTAAAGACAAGCTTTGACATGCCGAAAGTATATTTGCATGTCGCGTCCAACAAGAATGTATGTGCGAAATAAAAACCAACAATTTAAAAGCATAGTAAAAATCATTACAGGTAATAAATTCGAGTGTGTATTGGGGAAAAGACAACATAATTTTCTTCCTCAAGTGAGAGAAACGAAGATAAAATCAAGAGACAAAATGTTGGCGCCCTGTCGATTTACGTGCATAAAAATATAAAAATACATAAGTGAATGCAAATATGTCTGCTTTTGCTAACATTGACAATGCAGATTACTTTCTTGTTTCCTTGGCCTGGTGTACTTGAAAATGCGGTATTGTCCGCTTCGTCTACAATGTGACGGATTAGTAGCACAAAGGAGGACTTTGCCGCGTGAATGCTATGCTTTATGCCTGTTCACTTGCAGGTTGAAAGAATATGGCTGCAAAGACGCTAAAATTAGACGTGGTGTACATAGCTAGAAATATTTTGTTTGTTTTTCAGTTGTCTATGGAAGTCAAGGAAATTGATGATTGATGAAGCTTTCATTTTTTGCCGGGAAATTCTAAATAGGTGAGTTGATTTCCAATTTAGTAGCATATAAGTGGAAATTTAATCTATTCACACCATTGACGTAAACAACTCCAAAGATCCACCGGATTCAAACCATTTATCTACCTACCATGACAAAGCCGGAAAGCTTCTTAAAAATAATAAAAACGGTGCCGATTGATATGAAAATGTGACACAAAACACTTACTCATCAAATAGAAGCAAATCTTCCAATAAATATTTTCCAATGACGCTTAGAATTACTTAGTGTATACCTATAACGCGTAAACACTTAGCAATTCTTCAAAATCCAAGTATGCACTCAACGGCAGTGGAGAAACGTGGCCGTATCACATTTCCTCCTAGATAATCGTTTTATCATAATTGTATAACGTATAAATAACGCTAAAGTGTCTGTTTACAACAAATATATTGTCTAACAAAACGTGCCTGATTTATTGACGTAACGTAGGAAAATTCTGAAAGCATGGCCGATTGTTCTCAGAATTGGGAATGTTAGTTTTAGAAAAGAGGCAGTTTATAAACTCATTTCAACGTTAGAAGGAATTTGGATAGACTTGAAATATTGTTCAATGAATAGCATAGTCTGTGGATTCAGATTCAGCCGTTTGTTTACAGCTAGCTTAATTTTATTGTTCTACAAAGTCTCAATCTTGACGGATTGTTCAAAATTAGGAAATTCGGGACTAAAAACAACTGTTACTTCTGAAGAATATTATATTTATGTGAAGATAAGTAACTTCCCATTCCTAAAGACCGAGTAATCACGAGGTCCATTTCTCTCATCTTACTCATTTATCATTAATGAAAACTGCCCGTTCATTAAAATAATCGACTAAAATATCTAAATAGCACACACTCACAAACATTTGAACATTGTAACTAGATTAATGGCGCGAATGTTCTTAAAACCGATGGTTCGGTAATTTGTGACCTTATTCGATTGCACCACTCCTAAGTTTATCGGGAGAATATAGGCCGGACTGTCGTAATGTACTTCTAATAAACATTGTGAAAACTTTCGATTTTTATTACTGACTGCTTTTTGTTATACACAATGTACTTGCTTGTGTAATGTGCGTACGAGTGAATAAAAATATACGATGTCTGACTGAAGTAATTTTATGTTGCGTAAACACGCGTACTGCCGTTAGGCTTAAACGTGATGGCGTGAACCTATGACAGTTTAAGCCTAAGGTATTAGGAGCTACCCTTCTGTTTTAGAGACAAGGTAACTCCCCCTTAAAATGGAACATCGAACACATGACAGGAGACCTATGGTAGACATGCATGGACAAAATGGACCTGCTGTCGAGCTTAGAAAATAAAGGACAATTTAAAAGTGATTTAATTAGAAATAATCGTTTCCTCATTTCACGACACGATTATCTATGACTAATCGCAGAGAAAAAATGCAAATAATCTGAATTAATTCAATGCGTCTGCTTCCTCTCCTCACGTATCGTTACGAAATTGATTATCACATGCAAACTATACGAAACCTAATAGGAAACATAGTTTATCATTAGTTTAGACAATTTTTCCCATTCACCTACATTATTTCTAAGCATAACGATGTGTGTTGCAAGATTATTTTATTTTGTAACGCGTGGAAGTTATTGCGCGCGCACGTATGGCTGCCAATAAAGAATACATATTGCAATACTCGCAACTTTGGTTTGCAAAATTAACTTTTATCATACACAGTCATACTCATTATAATGGACGTATTGTAAGTGAGTTTGCTACGCTGTTAAACGGTTTACGGATTGTCTTTGAACATTTTTTACGCTGGCTTCGAGTATCACAAACTTGAATGTTTCAAAGGATGCTTGTTACTCTTCACTCACTTCAGGATGATTTTCTTTACTGGCGTTAATAAGTTCTACCTTAATTACTTATGGCTCTTCGTCTAAAAATGCTGTACATAGCTAAGCGTTCCTTAAGTACTGGCAAGTACCAGTACATTGAGCTCAGTTGAGCCTATTCATTTCCCGCGCCATTAGGCCTAGCCACGCAGCCACTTTCAATGTCCCGCGTCCACAGTTCTTTACACCCAAGATTATTCGCATGCTAATGTGGAAGCCGGCGAAAGTACATTGTCTTGACACTTTCACATTAACATGCAGACATAATACCTTCGTACAATTTCCTGGAAACTATCACGATAAATTATAACTGTGTTTAGCATACATAGGCTAAGTTTTTATTAACGCATTGTCTGCATGCGGAAGATCTTGCCATTGCTTCATGCCTGGTCACGGCATGGTAAGTTCATGTCCATAGTTTATTTTAAAACAATGGTTGTACTCCGCAATGTTTAGTAGACGCAGTTATTGTGCTGCAAATTAATCATTGCTTTTCTTCGAGTCTTAATTTAATTACGGAAATAATAACATTGGTTGTGGCTATGCTGATGTTTGGACCATTTCGCGAGTTGCCAATTTGAGATGTGCACTTTTCGTAATTCACCTTGGGGCAGTTCAAAATGTTCTGCATAGTTGATGATAATAGTTTTGTTATTACATTTGTACTGTCCAACTTGCAATACCAGGTCTATCCAATTATGTCATACTCTATTACGCTTGCAAACTCAATTCGCGTTAAGTCATTAGCATCAGATAATCATCATGCCATTACCAAACTTACGACAGTGTTGCCACACTCGAAATAAGTTCGGTTTAATGTGTAGATACGAAAGAAGTGTGTAATTACTTTTGTGTGCAATGCGTTGTTTAAAAATATGTCTCACGAGTGTAATGGCTCGAGCTTGTAAAATAATCAGCAGAAACTGTTTTGTTACGTTTTGCTGTCATTGACATGTAATGAAATCACCATGATTAGTTTTATCTTTATTCAACAAAATAAATCGTGATTATGATAAGCATTTAGTTATTGTTGCCGAGTGACTGAGTGACAATAGGCTTAGTCTTCAGCTATTTAACATCAAAGGCACCATACACTTTCCCTGTGTTGTGTCACTCTGTGGCTTCTGAACAAAATGCCGTTAAAGGGATTTGTCTTTTATGGGTTTCTCCTCGGAGCAAGTTCTTTGTCAAACGCAGGGACAATAGACGACGATTTACTTAATAGTTTTTTAAACTGATCAATTTGTCTCAAGAACACGTAAATTGCGACGCTACTGGGTAATATTATTAGGACAGAAATTTCATTAGAAGGGGCATCCTGCTAATAAATATTTACTGTATGGAAGTTTTTTTACAACAAATTATAAATCGTATAATTATTCAACAGGTCACAGACCAGAGATAAATATTTACGAATATCTCGATGTTACGTTGAAATATGTTTACATTTCCGACAAAATGTCTTATCTTAATTGCATTAATCATCATGAACGTGTCTCAAACACATTAAAAGCGGGGAATTCAGACGAAGTGTCGTATCAAAGGTTTCTAGGACAACTATCAGCTAGTAAGGAAATGTAAATAAAGAGGAATTAGCAACTAATAAATCCTCCAAATAAGGATGTGCATTCGTCCTCAATTTGGAGCACGTAGGTATTGAATAATTAATTGCTTGCTAATGCTGTGCTGTTATCACAAGGACTTGTCACGTTTGCTTCCTGCAATTTCCTCAATTATGTTTATTATTAATACTTAGGTACACTTAATTTGCAAGGTAGACTACAATGGCAGTAGATAATAAAAGAAAATTTAACAAATTGTTATTGGTTCTGTATTTTTCAGGCATCAGATAACTTTATTCAGTCATCAAGATAAGCTATTTTATCAGCGTCTAATCTGAGTCTATAAGATAACAACTCCGAAACGTACTGTCATGAACTCATGATCCTGCCTAACAAGGCAAAAAAGAGTTGACTTGTGAGAAATACATCAATCTTAACAGCTCCGGCGATACTTAGCACATAAGTTTATTTTAAGTACAGAGGGGGTCGGTCCTTTGTCTATACTATACTAAGTACTAGTAACCCTCCCGAGTCACGACGTTAACGACTGTGGACCGGCGTGGGATGATACGCGGATAATGCCTTTTTATCTTTCCTTTTTCTCTCAGATCAAGGGCAGAGTAACAGCCAGGTTAAATAAGAGTATAACCTCCAAGGATTCTAAGAAAAGGTCATATTACATTGTACAATACATTTTAATGGATAACTTAATGTGGTTTAGACAGCGTTACATTTTTATGAGTTGCTTTCTCATTGTACAAGTTGTTAAATTGAAGTTTAGTTCGTACACGAAATAATAAAGCGGATTCTGCTATACATCCTCTTGATTAATGAAAACTCTTTGTTCCACTCTATATTCAGATCCCAAAGGCGGTGTAACATTAATTGGACTCAGTATCAGAGACTACATAAAAAAGGGTCAACAACCTTGTGCTACGTGCAGGTATGAAGAGAATCCTCTATTTTTTTTTTACTTTTAGGGAATAATATTCTATTGTCATACGAAGTTCGCGCGTGATTTGAATTTTGATTTTAGAATAAGATTAAATTCGGCACAATGCGTAGTTGTCTATTAATTTTATACTACGCTACGCTTTGTTAGGAGTTAATAAATAAATGCTTAAATGTCACAATGGATGTTGATAGCACTATTATTGCATTTAAATTAATCTCTAGTGATGTTGGATTAAAATTGAAATAGGCTTCATTGCTAATAATATATTCTGGACATGTTTAAACAATAGATGGGTAGCGCCACTGACAGAACAATATGAATGGACAACAGTGCTATGGTATGGACCTTTTCGGTACATCGTATCTAGGCAGATACAACCATAGTACTACTTTGTTATAGAGGGTAGGTTCATATAGTAGAGAATAGTTTGAAAATATTAAAATATCCAATTAAATTGTGAAACATAAGTGTTCCGTTTATTAATCAAGTCTTATCTAGACAATCGATTCAAGGATGCATTTATTTCTAGTTCAGAGAAGTGTTATGTCTCATTTGATACGTTATCTGTTTTATGACGCGGCGGTGAGTGCCAGCACTGTGGGATAAACTGAGCTTCATTTTATTTCATTACTTTTCTCTTGCTACGGAACTCTTTTGTAATACTATCTTCAACTTTTAAGCCCTACCCTGACACATTGTGTCCCAGTACTATATGACAAAGCTATGCTATGTACGCAGTACTGTAGGTTTAAATTAAGAACGTCTTCGCTGCCTCTTTTCGGGCAACTCGTTCGACGAAACGCAAAAATTTCCTCAACCTTGAGTTTTGTCATAGATAAGATTTAATTTAACAACACGAAACGTAAGTGCTAACAGCTTAGGTAAAGTAAGCAAATACAGATGGGACTACGTGATGATAACTCACGTCACAAGTGAGTAGGTCTAGGTACGTGACATTTTATAAATATAGGTAGAATGAATATTAGGAAATGTGGTTACGATTTTTTTAACCTTTCAGTGTACAGATAACGTCACTGGCTGATGACTTTTTGTAGCAGAAGGCGGAATACAATGTCAAGAAAGATTCGGCATAAACTTAGGACATGATAGGAACCATTTACATACTTCCATTTGTTTATTGTCTTTGGGGAGGGATCTCTAAAACATAGATTGACATTGACAGATGTCAATTTCAAATAGAAAATAGAATCGCTATCATTTTATCATACTACCCGTATACCTGTGGGTGGTATTTTAGCAAGTTGTGAACCTTGTCTATAAACGTAATATCTACGTTGATATGGAAAAGAGAAATATTGCTCTTTTTTTTTTTAAAACATCCTTGATTTGCTGTAAAATTAATGCGGCTTGCCAATTCTAGGCGGGTTTCTGAGTGCTTTCTTCTTACTCGTCTAACGAAATCACGTTCGGATTTAAATTCACTTTCGATGCTATTATTATTAGCTAAAACTATACGTAACATCTTGATTGTGCAATCGATGTTAATGGCTTGATAATTTATGATCTCTTTTAGCGAACGTAAAAAAAACTATGAGTATCTATGAGTCACCATTTTAAGGAATGTATGATTTTCCCCGAAAATCAGTGGGTTTTATAAATCGTGGAATTTGTTGTTTGTATGTAAAAGGAAACGACTTACGGTTTTGGAATAGATTATTAAAAATAAATAGGTTTTCCCAAATTATCTAATAAAAATAAAAGACTTCACAGTTCTGACCATGGCGGTTCTGACTGCAACTCACTTTAAAAAGGTATTGGAATTACAAATAATAATTAAATATTTGTTTCTTTCATTTTATTGGTCTGTAATTCTTTTATTTTGTCCTTTCTTTGTCTTTAGTTTGTCTATTTTTAAATGTTACGAGTTTGTGGAAATTTTATAGCCATTTTAAAACAAAATTTTAATATGCTTACCTATTTAACTCAAGTATAATAAACAAATAGGTACATAGTTTTAAAAAGTGATGTTGTAGCTGAAGGTGCCAAATTACGTTGCTTTACAATCATTAAGACTACAAGGTTGAGTTCGAAGAAATTTTGCATCTGTGTTTTATTGAGTATAGTCTATGTCTAAGCATCTTCCATGGTTCTCAATTAATAGACAGGTTTACGTTACGTTTCACCACGAAACAGTATAACAGACTTATTTATGTACGCAAATTCTGGCTAAATCATATCAGTAGTATCATTTCTAGGATTATATTATCCAGAACTCCAGCATAGGCTGGGAAAGCCAGATGTTCGTTGGCTCACTACTGACACACATTGAGGAGTAGGTTGGCAATAAATATCGACGAAGTTAATGATAATAATTTATAGTAGGTAGGCACCTAAGTAATTGCCGTGTACTTTGTGTCATACGTTGGTACTTGGTTTAGTACCTTTCTAGTCGTAGGTATCTATTAGGGTAAATACAGAATATTTTGTACAGTTGACAGCTGTCAGTTTTCTAGGGAAAATAGCGTTGTTTGTAGGTACTGACTGACAACATTTGTCCACTGCCCCGCTAAACGGTCTGGGGTATACTTAGTACCTAGAAGTTAAACAGTATGACGCTTATGACAGCTACTTATTCTTATTTATTGCTAGTCATAAAAACAATAAAGGTACCCATATAGTATTTATTTGTACTATTAGGGTGCGTCCACATCTGGCGAATGCGCCGCGAATGCGCAGCACGCGAGCCGATCGCGAGCTGTTCGCGAGCTGCGCGCGTGCATTTTTGTTCGTGCGCCGCTTCTGCGCCGCCCGCGCGCAGCTCGCGCGCGACCTAAGCGCCGCACGCGAGCGGCGCGCAGGCGGCGCGCGACGTCTGCCATCTTCGATAGTACTGAGCCAATATACGGAACTGTAAGGGCGAGAACTGATTGCGCGCAGATCGCGCGCCGCTCGCGCGCCGCTCGCGCGCTCTATACGAGCCTTGCGTGAGTTGCGCTAAAGAGGCGCACCGAACTATTGCAGTGACTGCACGCGCGCAGCTCGCGGACAGCTCGCGATCGGCTCGCGTGCTGCGCATTCGCGGCGCATTCGCCAGATGTGGACGCACCCTTAGGTGATGAAACCATCCGACGTAATACTTGATGTGTCCTTTACGAGTTATTTACAAGATATTTGACTGATTTTTAGAATGAAAACAATAAATCGAGTTAAAAGTTGTTTTGAAACCTGTCATTTTCACCGACATAGATAATAGAGCACAGTAGGTAAACTCTAACCGCACAGACCCCTTTGCTTTCCCAGACAAGGTCCACAAAATAACAATGATACAATTTAAATTATGTAGGTATGTAATATGAATAAAAAAATATTTTTGAATGCCATTTATAAATTGAAATGAGAAAGCGTAACAAGAATTTTAAATAAGAAACCAACCACGATGTTATTGGTACCTACATATTATGTTTAAAAACAAGTTTCTTTTGTTGATAAGCCAACAGAAAATGTCTGGACGAGTCATTGACTCCTGCTGTGTATTTTTATTTCATACATTTATGCATGAATAATGTTGTAAGACTTGAAACTTATAATTGTAATGTCTGTTTGTTTAACAGCATAGTCCAAAGGGCAACACTTTCAGGTTTGGTTTGGCAAATGGATATTGTATATCTTTCGACAACGAAACCATGATCTAATAAAATATAACAATGGTTGTCAAAAACGCCTTCCAAAAGATCCAACACTGTTGAGAAAATAAAAGCCTCTACACAGCCTATGTTCTAAGTACTCTTTCCCAAAAGTTTTGAAACTCTGTGCATAATAGACAAGTAGAGCAGCTACGGTCTTGGGCAAGGTCAAGGACAATCCTATTTACTTTGATCGCAGTGGCGTGGCGCCACGGATTACCGCACATGGAACTTTCCTCATTTTACTAAACAAGGATTACCTAACTTATTTTAAATTACTGTCCCTTGAGCATACGCGTGTTATCAATAACGTGTCATATTAATTAATGTAATTCCATATATATTTTACTAAGGTCGTCGTCGTCACAGCCTTTTTATCGTCCCACTGCGGGCACAGGCCTCCTCTCACACGGAGAAGGATTGAGCGATAATCACCTTAGTTAGGTACTTAAGCAATAATATTAGTTCACTTATTACCAGTCATGTCTTAGATGTTCTTGACGGCCTAGTATTTGCTTATGATGGAAAAAGAACAACATAAATTGGAACGAGTTAATAAGAGACAATCAGAGCGTGCAACCCGTGGAGGAAATTCTTGATTCAGTTATGATAAGTAGGTACCTACTTAGCTAGGAACTTACAACTTAAAGCAGATTGTACTTAGGTTACTGGGAGAGCTATTTATTAAATTCTTCGATTGTGGACTTATTTGAGAATCCATAGATTCTAAAATGCCTAATTCCGCAAATGACAAAGAAGATAATATGCTGATAAAGCTGCTAAGGACAATCCCTTATAAACACTTTGTTACAAGTCCACCGACTGAACCCAAGACTCAACTCTCTACAATCTCAAGTCGCGCTTGCGACCACTAGACCAGCAAAACTGGTTTTCAGATGGTGTTGCTATTATTTTATTCACGCAGTAATATTAGGTAATAATGCCTTTTCACGATGCGTTCTGCAATTTAAGCATTTTACGATTACCTTTTTATCTTGTAAAAATTGTTTGTGGCGCCAGTAATAACAAAACACATTACTTATATCGTAAATGCAGCTAACGATACGATCGCTCGCCAGACGATAATTCTAGGGGTAATCGCTCATTATCTCCACAAATCAGGGTCGTTTGCGATAAGTCACGCAACTGCCAGCCTAGAGAACGTTGGATGTCTTTGTTTTTATCTCAAACGTTTATTCTTTAGTTTCCTGAAGAATTTCTATACTCAAGACACTACAAGTAATCTTACCATTGAATGTGTCGTAAGCTGTAGGCTGATAATCCTCCCGGAACGTGTCCTGCGCGTACGCCGCTATGAGGGAGCTCTTCCCCACAGCTCCGTCACCCACCAACACACACTTTATCTTTTCCTTTTTTCCACCTTTCACCTTCCTTCTGTCTTTTATTTGAAACATTCGGTTCAAAGTCCGTTTGGTCTTCTTGTCCCTGACCGCCCACTCGTTCACTTTATCACAGCAATTCAAGTCTTCAGACACATCGTCTCGTATCACAGTGCGGCCGTTCTCTTCGGCCACTTCTGAGTAGTCGTAGTCGTCGTCATCCCGCCGCGAAATCGGGAACTGGCTCGGACTGTGCACTCCGAATACAAACGGCCCGTCTCTCTCGGGCACACGGGCAGCGAACCCGTTCGCCGGAGTCGGGGCCTTCGCATAATGCACTACCGGTGCACGGTACTGACTCGAAAGGTATTCGTCGGACGCTTGCGGGTCGAATCTGAACACAAGCTCTGCTTCTCTCCGATCCAAACTTAGTTCTGGAGGTGTTACTTTGTCTTGAAAGTATCCAACTTTCTCGCGTGCCCTTGTCTCCTGCAGTCGTCTCTCGAGTTCGACGTTCGATGGTTTCCAGTAATCTGGTCGGTAGGAATAATCTACGGGAAGGTTTCTGGGTGCAGGCAAGGGTCGTTGCGGGCCAGTGTCGCGGGGAGGCGCTCGTGGTGGGACCATTAGAGGCTTTTGCGGTTCCGCCAACAACGGCCGGCGCGCCGACAGGTTCGCGTTTCTGTTGAACATGATCCCTTCTAAACTGGGAGACATTTGCACTGTCACAACTGGCTGCCGACAAACGGATTATCAAGGTGTGCGTTCGCGCACATTACTTGCGCGATGTAATCGAAATATATCGCGGTTTGTGGAGCGCGCGGACGCGAATAGTAGCGTGCCGTCACTGCGGAGAACAGAACGCGACTGTCTCGGTCGGGGACGGCGGCCGGTAGCCGCGCTCCCCTCGCCCAGAGAAATGACCTGTTGCTTCTGGTACCTGTTCAGGTACAAGCGACCGTTTCGCGAGCAAAGCGCAGCTGCTGCCCGTGAACAAAGCCGTCATATGGCGTCGCCAGCCGCCTCACATAACCCCGCAACTTAAATTCATTCACGATATTCGACGATGAATGAACCACGACGTGTTTTGTTTACACAATATGTTTACATATTATTAGATAGCTTCCAACCTCAATTCCATCAAAGATATTGTTGAAGGGTAATCGTAGTTTATAATAATTTATTTGTTTGTTTATTTTATAAGACAATTTCCTGGGTAGTATAGTAGTCACGGATTAATAATAATAATTTAATAATTTACAGGATCACATGAAACTTACGAAACAACAAACATTAATCTACGTTCGCATGCTGGCCTGGCATGCGTAATTGCGCACCTATACGCAATACCTAACTTTACGCAGTAGTATCATAACTACCACAAACACAATAACAAAAACTCGAGAGAGAGGAGCTGCTACAAAACCGTTTGTAAGTGCATATAACGTCTGTTTTGATTCTATTGTCTATTAAATAAAAGGTAGGTACTCTGTGCTGGTATTTAACAACACTAAACAATTAATGAGCATCTAAAGTTTCGTAACTATAATTATTATTATTCGTCATAAAGGAGAACAAGTCTAATAATATTAGGTGTCTTTAGGGGATACAATACCTCACTTGTACTTCCCTGAATAGGTATTTCCATGAATTCATTTAAAACTGAGCAGGCTGCCTCACTGCTTACACCTGCTTCATTTCTTATCATATCACTTATTATCACAAACGATAAAATTAAAATGTTATTCTCTATCATCTAATGGTGTAAATTTAAATTTACAATCAATATGAGTCATAACTTTATTTTATATTTTTCTTTAAAATTGATACACATTTATTCAATTAATTTTGATACTATTTGCACAGGAATGAACATGAACCATTTTCAATTCATGTCGAATTGACAGTGACAACTTTGACAAGCCAAGCACGTGTGTTTATTTTGACGTTTATGCTGACAGAAAGGACAGCTGCCATACGTCGCATGCATTCCATATCTGAACATATCGATTCCTTTGGATATTTAGCATGCACTTAAGGTTAGAAAGAAACAGCAAGATCTAACTAGAGTTGAATAGCAAAGGATATTGACGTTGTTCATGTTTGATTCTATAGAATGCCTGAATAACTTAACTGTCAACAAACGACTGAATTAGGTTATGTTAAATCCAGTGCAGTGGATTGCGTAGAATTATTTTAATAAAAAAATCATTTATTTAAGACTGTAATTTAGTGTACTGTTAGTTTTATAAGAGACACGTTTGAAATACAATGGCAAAGTTCAAATTGAGTAAGTATTCAAGAAATTCATTTGCATTTGATTCTGTAAAAGCACATGACTGGAAAACTGTTTTTACTTCTTAACTGCAGTTCATGCACTTTTGATCTTTAAGTTTTGGCGTAATTATACATGTTGTTAACAAGCCAGCCCAATTTGCGTTTTCAATAGTGCCTGTTACTAAGATTTTCATGATTATATTGCACAATTAGTGAGCAACTTTATTCAACAACATGTATTTATTTTATGATCAACATAGATTATTGCACATCGTATTTAAGCATCAATAAAGCTAAATTTACCAAATCCATACGAATAGATGTAATTTTGTCAAATACATGTATCAAACAAATTCTACAACCAAAATACTATTTCTTTCAGAGAAACCATCAAAGAGGCAGCCGGCTCGCCTCCGCTACAAAATAGAAAAGAAAGTAAAAGATCACAACAGGAAATTAAAGAAAGAAGCCAAAAAGAATCCTAAATCAAAGAAAGCAAAGCCCATTTGCATACCAAATGAATGTCCGTTCAAAAATGACATTTTGAAAGAGGTTGAAGCTGTCAAAAAGCATAAAGAGGAAGAGCGTCAGAAGAAGCGGGAACTCGCAAAACTTGAGAAACAAAAGAAAATGGAAGAAAAGAAGACCAGTAAAATTAGTATGAACACATTAGTAAGTGTTATTTCTTGATACATAAGAAATGTGGTAATTTCATTTTAGCCATCATCACATCAACCCACTTGAATGAAGGCCCCTCTTAATACCAATCCCTAACCATCCCAGATTTGGGCAGCCCATATACCGGCCGCCTCCTCGAAATTGTCTAATTAGGGGTAAAAGTATCCTTTGACCACTGCTATTAATAATTTTCTCAGAGTCAACCCTTAAAATATTGTAAGCACTACATACCAAATGTAATACCCATCATGTTTTAAAAAGAGTAACCATGGAGCTTCTTGCCCGTTTTTCTCTATAGGAAGCTACTTTTGGAATGGGCAACTAGACTCAACCTTATTTATAATTTTTGACGTTCATAAGTGCTTGTAAAGGCCTAAATGAAATAAATGATTTGATTGATTTGAATTGACCTATTTCTGGCCAAATTATTTCAGCTATTCTTGAATCATTAATAGTGTAGCTAATTGTCTTGCTTACTTAATGATTACAGGTAGAAAACGCACAAGCCAGAGGTAAAGTCCACGAGGCTTTCAAAGGAGATGAACCATCAGATGACGTGGAATTCGGCAAGGACAGAAAACAAGAGAACTCACTCAAAACTTACTACAGAGAGTTTAAGAAGGTTATATCAGAAGCTGAGGTTATCTTAGAAGTGGTTGATGCCAGAGATCCTTTAGGTAAATATTTTTTAAATCTTTTAATGGACATAGAGAATTTTTTACAAATTATGGAGAGTTTTGTACAAAGGCAAACTTAATCTAGAGTTTGGATAAATAGTTAAAGTAACTACAATACATACATACAATTTTTATGCTTTTCTGACATCTGTTTCTTTATCATGTCTCTATTTTGTATAATTTATATAGTACAGAAATTATTTACAAACCGTAAATCCCAATCCTTATTAAGGACATTTAAATATTAACATATAACCTTTAATCTTCCAGGCACACGCTGTGCACAAGTCGAGGAAGCAGTTCGAGAGTCAGGCAAGCGCCTAGTCCTAGTTCTAAACAAAGCTGACCTCGTTCCCCGCACAAATCTCGAGGCGTGGCTCAAGTATTTACGCAGGACAGCCCCAGCGGTGCCTTTCAAGGCTTCCACTCAGGATCAACAGCATAATCTAGGAACTAGGAAGATGAAGCATGTTGTTAAAGAGAAGCAGATGAAAGGTTAGTGAAAGGAGTTACTACACATATTAAAGGAGAGCTGATGTAACTATCATAAAACATATTTGGTTATGTCATTAATGAATATACATATTTGTTTTTGGTTTAGAAAGAGTAAACTTAATCAACAATTGCTCAGAAGGCAATCTATACTTATAATAAATCTGTAGAGAGGTAAATTCTGTACATTCAATATATTTCCAAAATAACTATCGGGGGTTGATTAGTGATCGATACTGATGCTAAAAATGAAATCAGTAAAATTTTTGTCTGTCTGTATGTTCGTTATGGAAACAAAAACTACTTAACGGATTGTAATGAAACTTGGCACAATTATTCGTCATACTCCTGGGCAGGTTATAGGATACTTTTGATCACGCTACGATCAATAGGAGCAGAGCAGTGAAGGGAAAAGTTGGGAAAACGGGAGAAGTTATTCCATTTTTAGGCTTCCGTCGCGTGTGCAGCCTTCATGGTTAAAGCTACACAGAAACCATGTATGACGGAAATATTCTCCTTAAAATTATGTGACAAATATCCTTCAACAGCATATGTCTATCTTTTATGGTTGACTCACAATAACACACGTAACTCCCAATAGCTTATCAGTTCGGAGCTTTCTTAATATATTTGTCTACTCTTTATAACACTCCTACTCATGCCTATTTCTAAAAAGTTAACATTATTACTTCGAATTTAACGCGGACGAAGTCGCTGGCAGAAGCTAGTTTTAAATATTAAATGGCCTGGAGAGGCTTGCGAAGATTATGGACCACTTACATACCTCTTGCTTAAATATTAGTTGTGAGCCGCCATTAAGTTTGACGAGAATGAAATTGTATGTTGAATGTATTCGCTATTTTGATTCAAGGAAGACATTGCTGAAAATACTAATTGCTCATTCTGTAAACTGTCTACTACAGAATGAGCAATTAGTATTACCCTATAATGATTATGTTCACCTACCTACACAAATTAATATTCAATGATTTCATTCTAGGTTCAGCATGCGTAGGCGCAGAGCTTGTAATGAGCCTGTTAGGCAACTACTGCCGCAACAAGGGCATCAAGACGTCGATCACAGTGGGCGTGGTGGGACTGCCCAATGTGGGCAAGAGCTCCATCATCAACAGCTTGAACAGGTCTAAAGCTTGTAATGTTGGCAGCACTCCAGGGGTTACCAAGTAAGTAGGATTTAAAAACTTTGAATGATGTGTGGAGATGATGTAAATTATGTTTTTTTTTGCGATAGAACTATTATTCAAAATTGTATGATGCTCCATTAACTACAATAATACAGGCCATTTTTTTTTATTTGGATAAGGTTATACATATGTACTTACATGTTAAACCAATACGTTTTATTTCATAATTAATTACTCAATCTCATTGTGTATTTTTTTCTGTAATATTTTTACTATTAGTAAAGTTAAGTATTACTTATTAATTTCACGTGTTAAAACAAGCTTGAAACCCACCTATTCCCCTGCAACCTGATGACAGCCTAGTAAATTTTTTTATCAACAAATATACAACTTTCCAATATATCCTTCCATTATTTCCAGACAAATGCAAACAGTCCAGCTAGACTCCAAGATCAAGATCCTGGACAGTCCCGGTATAGTGTTTCACTCAGGCCCTGAGAGCGACTCGTCCGTGGCGCTGAAGAACGCGGTGCGCGTGGGCAGCCTCAAGGACCCGGTGACGCCGGCCGCCGCCATCTTGCAGAGAGCTAATAAACAAACGCTTACAGAACTTTATAGTATACCGGATTTTAATACTCCGCAAGTAAGTACTTTTACAAAAATATCATTGGAAAATATCATGTCTAGTCCTTTAATTTTCAAGGTTATTTTAAATGTTATTCTATAACAAAATATAAAAAAGAACAAAATATGCGGTGACAACTCGACTGGTTGTTAATTGGTCAATTCTGGCCTTTAAATTCAGTTTAAACATTATAAAGTGACCATTACTCGAAAAAAAGAAGGTTTTTATTGCCAAATTAAGCCACTATAAAATGAATATAAGTTTTACTATAATGTCTGTTTCAGGAATTTTTCGCACACTTGGCGTCTCGTATGGGCAGGTTCAAGAAAGGCGGAGTGCCCGATCAGGAGTCCGCCGCCAGAATACTTCTAAACGACTGGAATACAGGAAAAGTAAGAATTGTCTACATCTACACTACATTTTACAGTTTTTGGGCTTCCAAAGCTTCAGTCTTAACATACAGGCCAGGCATATATACAAATAAGTATATGTTTGCATCTACTTTTGATTTAAAATCAAGCCCAACAATTTTACAACCAGATCTAAGTCAGATATTTTATATTTACAAAGCCTCGAATTCAAAGCATAAATACAAGAAATTCGCATTATTACTGGACCGAGTACGCTTAATTACGAAAACCATATACGTAACTTTAATTGACCCAATTTTTACATTCATATTTTTATTTTAATTAATTTAATTACATTTTTTTTTTACCTTAGGTTAGATACTTCACCCTGCCCCCCGAGCAACTAGAATCTGACATCCACGTGGACGCTAAGATCGTGTCGACCATAGCGGCGGAGTTCGACATAAACTCCTTCGAAGCCATGGAGACGGAAGCTATCAACGAACTGGCTGCTCATGATACTGGAGTTGAAGGCATTACGGTAATGTGGACCTTATTGTTTGATGTTTAGAGTGTATTTTGTTTTGTTTGGAATAACGCATAGAGTTTTCATGAACATCATTTTTATGAAGAGTAGACGAATGTAGAATTGGGAGTGTGCACATCAAAGACTATAAAGCCACTTGACTACACACACTACAGGTGGTCCGACGCTCGTCAAACATAAGCTTTTTGAGGATAACATAGACAACGATCTTAGTAAAAAGCTTCAGTTGTGACCATATTAGTAACTTTTTCATCCTCTCAGCCATAAGAAGTCCACTGCTGAACCTGGGCCTCTCCCATCCATTTCCAAAAGGGCCGATTGGAAGCGGCCTGCGTCCATTACCACACGAATAAATTCAAACAATCCTTTCCTTTAACAGATATCCAGCACAGGTCCAGTCAAAGCAGCTTTAGAAGACGATATGCAAGTAGACGAAGAAGACTCCAGTCTACTCCCAAAATCAGTCAGTATTCGCGCAAAACTCGACAAAGGGAACAAATCTAATGAAAAAACTAAAACAGACCCTGAAATGCTCATAGAAGGCAACACTAAACTTAACAAATTAAGAAAACAACAGTTTAAGAAGGATAAAAAGAAGAAAGCAAGGAATGAGAAGCAAGCCGTCAATCTAGCAGATGTTCTAGAAAATGTTACCATTACCAGTTATAAGAAAAAGGATGACTACGATTTTAAGGAAGACTTTTCACTGTAATACCACGTCATATTTCGTTTGTATGGTAATTTTATTCAAAAAAGTTTTTAGTACATGTGGTACTATCTTATTTGTTAAGCTGTTTATCAAGGAAAAACAAAGGATTTTGAACTGTAATTTAAATGGTAATAAGTCCCGTTTTACCTTGAATTGTGTTTACTCAAGTATTCGCCACGGTTATCTGTAAACTTTTTGAGTAAATAAAACGATAATTGTAAATTGGTGTTTTAATTAAGGTCTAGTTTTACTGGCGAGACATTTGCGATTGATAATGATAACGTAAATTAAAACCTATTTTCGTACGTGTGAGCTTTGTTATGGTCAAAAAGTTATACGAAGGTTATACCACTCTGTACCGATTGAGATAAAATTCGGCGTGGAGGTGGTACCCAATAGAAGGAGATGGCTTCTTTTTATCCAGATGCAAAGTCACGGTCCAAACCTAGTAATAAATAATACAAAAAATATGAAATTAAATACAGAAACTGCTGGTTTTCGTGTCGATAATGTCATGAATTATACAGAGGTAGTTTCGAAAATATCTACACGATAATAAAAGTATCTCCCTATTCTATTGGAACACGTCAGTGGACACACTATCTCTGGCCACCATTGAAATTATCTGAAGCATGCGTGACGCCTACAATTTATACATATTTTTAATAAATAACTACATGAACATACCTAGGCTCTGCAATTTTTTATATTGTTAACGTTTAGCCAATTTCATTTTCCGCACTAATTATCAAATATAAGACATTTTTTTAATATCTTGGTCACTATTCCTATTTACACAGCGCCAAGCTTTAGTGATTAGGTAACTCAATCATTTAGAACTCACTCGATAAGAAGAAGATTGAGTTCGAGATCAATCTGGCAAAGGTCGATTGTTGTCCGTGAATTCCGGATATACTTACCTTCAGCGAAAACGTACAAGGTATAAATGTCGGTCATTGTATTATGTGTTATCTCATAAACAAAGCTTGGGAAGATTCGAGGGTATTGTATAATAGGTATGTAGTAGGTATCTACAGTTCACAGAACCTCAAGAGTCTCAACTGACAGGGTCTCATTTTGAACCGGCACATAGAATCCCCACTTATATCATGCTTATCATAAATGCGCGAAAATAGGCTCTGTCTGAAAAGTACTGGGGCCCGATTCTCCTAAGTTAATAATGACAAAATCGAATAGAAATCGAATCGCAATATGATCGCAACAGCAGTTTTAACCATATCGGGCATTCTGCTACTAATAAAAGACCAATCGTATTCGATTGACATTTGATTGGTGTGCGATTGGTCTGCTATTTTGGTGATTTTGGTCTATACGGTAGTTTGCTGTACAATCATTTTGCAATCTTAAATCATTTGCAGACAAAATGATTCATTATTGAATGACAGAAAAGGATAAAAACGTTTATTTCAGAGAAAAAATAGCGGAATGCCACATACGCTTCAATCGTAATCGAGTCGGGATTGGATCTCAGTCGAACCGAGTCGAACGTGAATCGTATGACGCTTAAGTAAAATTAGGAGAATCGGGGCCCTGAACTCAACTGCACCGATTAAAATGAATATGCACAGATACCTAAGGCCTGAGAAAGGACATTGGCTACTTTTTATCCCGGTGTGGGAAGTCGTTTTTCGGAAACCATGGAGAAAAGCCAGTGTTATTATAAAGAAATAAGGTACCTATCTTACCCATTTCTCAATATATCGTGCCTCAAAAGATCCTATGAATGTATCAGTTTCTAGCCGATTGGATGGCTTATGAAGTTTTTGCTCTAACACGGGATTGCCCGATGATGTAAAAAAGCCGCACAATTAGTAAACATAATTTATGTATTTCCCTATGATTCTGTTCTTTCCTTGTATCGTAGAATCATGTAAAGTCATAGATACCTATTTAGGTACTTATCTGTGTGAGAGACTTTTCTCGAAACGAAAAATGAAGCTGCTTATCTCCGCATCGTTCCTGCCTACCAACAAAATACATGGACCTAAAAATAGCTAGATATTAACCATAGTAAACTATAAAAGGTAATGGAGTTTTGAAAAAGGGCAGTAAGTAGGCATAGCGAGCGACTATAGCTTCGAGAGATTAAAGCGTTTGATAACATTAGCAACGATCTCTTCCCTGTTTCTAAGAACACTGCTGATGTACATTTTCATGGAACTCCCAATGAAAACACGGTAAGCAATTACTATAAAACCTGGAAGTCTTTGCGCAAACATGGAAGTTTGGAAGCCTGTGCTGCTAAAAGCCGTAGTTCTCTGCCTGATTATTGGGATAATTTAGCACCAATCTAGAAGAACAATACAGCCATTTGTATAGGTTCTAGGTCATACCTACCTAATAATAGGCAGTTTCCCTAATAAAAACAAATCCCTTTCTAATCAAATATTTGTCGCTTATCAATTTTTATCGTCGGTATAAAACAGTGAAATTTGATTTACGGTGCTTATTCATACAAATGTAGCAGATAACTACCTAGGTACCTACATAAATACGAAAGGCAATTAGGGATAAAAATCGATCTGCTGTGACCTTTAGGTCTATAGGTAGTTGCTGTTACATTTCCGATTGGGAAGGTTTTCAAGGCTTCATTATAATCGCATAAACCGATTACCTACACATTGGATGACTGGCCGCTGGCTGGCTAGAACCACCACCCAACCAAAACCAGTAGATGTTTCATGCATAACTTGCATGAAATTTTAATTTTATCATGTATCTAGCTAGTTATAACAATACTGAAGGACATTGGAAATTGATATTGCTATAAGTACCTACTTATATATTTTAACTTAAAAACTGTTCACATTAAAACAACTAATGTGACGAGTCCACGACGAAATTAATCCACGTACTACAGCAGCACTACCTCTCTCTTCAACCACAGAGATTCTCTATATCTATCTCTGTCTTATGCCATGTGCGGTACTGATTGGCGGTCGCATTTTGCATTATCGTGAAGGCGATTATGAATGAACTTTCTGGAAAAGCTAATTACTTATTTTTTATGAATTAAAAATTATGTTTTCGCTATAGTACGAGCACTATAGTTATATCAACAACAATATCGCATAAAATGAATCTAGACTACAGTTGTTTCTCAATATCAAATCTATGTTTCACAAAAATATAACAGGTTAGAGTTCATATTTTCCCGCGGTCTGAATCATTAATTTCGTGAAGTGTGTTCAATTCCTATTTGCTGGCGTTTCACCAATAGCAGCTTTCCATCTGTCTGTCGTAATTTTACGTAAAACGTCATTACGCGCTTATTTTCTGTTTCTTTCGCAACCATGCAAAGCATACGGCTTACAAATCTATCTCTATCTCCGTTCCACATTTCCCAATACGTTTACATTTTATGTTCATCTCATTCGCGCATGCAGTGTTTTCGTTAACCAGAGTAAGATAAAAAAAATCTGAAGCTAACTAACCGGTCGAAGTAATAATAGAGAATTCGCCAATTTTTGAAGTTATTCGTGGCCAGTCCTTTGAGCGTCGAGGTGGTTGTGTGAATCAAAAATGAAGTCTTTAGTGCTAGCTCTTGTCAGTTTACTGGCAATTTCATTAGTAAATTGTGAAGTGTTTTTCGAGGAGAAGTTCCCCGATGGTAAGTTGATGCATTTTATTCAAAAACCTAAAATTTCGACATGCCGGCTTGGCGCGTGTGCTATCGATTATGCGCTTCCAAGAGTCGGAAGCCGGTTATTTTGGGGAATAGTGTTGAAACGGTATTACGTTTTTCATTTCAGACTCATGGGAATCCAACTGGGTTTACAGTGAACATCCCGGCAAAGAATTCGGCAAATTCAAGCTGACTGCTGGAAAGTTCTACAACAATCCGGAGGAAGATAAAGGTAGGTGGTGACCGGTTCCCTTCTAATGCCTCTCACAGTATGACGTTTACATTAGAGCTATCTGAAGTTTAAATTCAAGGAATAAGTCATAGATGTGCATGTGTCGCTCATTACCCAATACTAGAGCGTGCAAAGGGCACTGAACTCAATTACACACAACAAATGAACAATAGGCCGGCGTCACAATACGCGGCACTCTCACTAGTTTCGCCATCTCTACATTTCTGTTCTCCTGATACTTGTCAGGTCTGCAGACGTCTGAAGACGCGAGGTTCTACGCCCTGTCGCGCAAGTTCAAGCCCTTCAGCAACGAAGGCAAGCCCCTGGTTGTGCAGTTCTCAGTAAAACATGAACAGGATATTGACTGCGGAGGTGGTTACCTCAAGGTCTTCGACTGCAAGTTGGAGCAGACTGACATGCATGGAGAGACCCCCTACGAAATTATGTTTGGCCCTGACATCTGCGGTCCTGGTACCAAGAAGGTAAGACAACATAAATGCATATACACTCTCCCAATCCCAATTGGACAGAATCATTTAAAGTCTTTTACAATCACTTTACATTTAAAACTAAAGTAAAATTAACTGGTATTAATGGTAAAACCATTAGGTAATATGTTAAATGAATGGTCCACTAGACTGGAATAACTGGTTTCTGACCCATGCTTAATGGCACTCAGTCTAAAAATACAATTCTACTATACTGTTAAGCAAAAATTTTAAGCTCATCTGTTAGGAAATGTATATATTTTTACACAATAGATACCTATGAGATAATTATCAATAACATAAAGTTAATTAAAACTTAACATGGCACTCAATATTTTACTGTGTCAACATGTTTCATTGCACTCAATATGTATCTTTCTGTGTCAATTACAGCTATAGTTTTACTGGGTCTTATCAGATTAGCATTTCATTTTCATTAAAACACCTAATAAACTAGTTAATCGTTATCTCTACAAACGATCACATTAAAGCAACATGGTTTTTTATTTATTTATGTTGTATCTTCAATTGTAGACCAACAAAACACATTGTAGATGATACCTTCGTTTAAACAAAAAATTACTCTAAATAGTAAAAATAACATTGTGATAATTCACTTGTATAGTTTTCTTAAACAAATCAAGGACATTTCAAATAGCTTGGGAACTTACTAAGATGTAGAGCATTAAATTATCATTTTCTATTGTTAAACAGAATAATACTTGCACTTTATATAATATTGTAAGGCAAACTAGGCACAGCTAGCTAGTTTGTAAAGACACTATTTTCTCATAACATGACTGTACTTTGATTCATCCAGTAGAATGAAAAGACTGACCAACTGCCACTTCTAAATAAATCCCATTTATTCTAATGATATGGATTATTGTACACATTCTATTGTATATTTTCAACATTATTTCTGTTTAAAATATAACAATAAACTAATCAATTACCTTATCAACCAAAGCCATTGTGACTGTAGGACTAACAAGCCCTAATCATGAACAAAAATTTAGTTTTTTATACCTCTAACGGCCTTCGGAATATTAATGAGTGTTGTTAACAGTTACTCTAGGTGCATATCAGTTTTACATGATCGGTACAACTGTTCAAATACCAGCGATAGTGGACTGCCATTTTTATTAGGTTCTTGCAATAACTTTTTAAATTAAACGGTCGAGGTTGACTTACGGCTGTAAAACAAATGCCTAATCGGTAATACCTCTATAAAAGTTGGTAAATTTTACATACCAACAAAAATAAAAAAAATTTGAGAGAAGATTTAGCGAACTTACAACTAGCTATTATATTCAAAGCACAAGCTTATAGGCCGTTCATAACTAGATATTAGTTCAGAAAATGATATATGTATATTGATAAAAATATCATCAATAATTCAGGGCGACCTTAGGCTTTAGTTAAATCGACACCTCATGTAATTAAGTGCATGCTATAATATCGATTATCTCAGGCTTATTATTGCGAGCTAGCATATTAGCTTCGTCCCCATCGACAGGTTTTATAACCAATACGTAATGAAGCATTTAATAGTTCGGATATTGCGTAAGATATGTTGGAAACCGATTTCACGCACGACGTTGAATGCCTTAAGAAATTCGCTACTACTTATTGTACTTGCTTGTTTGCTAATGATGTATGTATCCTTATCAGGCAACAATTAACTAAAGAATCTCATTAAAATTTGCTTCAGATGATTTTAATTTCATTCCGAACACTAATTATAATATTTGGTGGTTAAATCGTTGACAATATTTGGAAATTACGCGATCAATGACCCATCTCTACAAACAAGCATGTCTAGTCTAACTAAATATGCTAATTCGCAGTATTATCACCTTTCGCAAGAGTTCGACGGAACTCCCAAAGTTCGTCAACCTCAAACTCGTTTTTCATGCAAGACATGTATTACCTCTTTCTATCTTTATTAAAAAGGTTTTATCTTTTTCCTAGGTGCACGTGATCTTCAGCTACAAAGGCAAGAACCATCTGATCAAGAAGGACATCCGTTGCAAGGATGATGTGTACACTCACTTGTACACTCTGATCGTCAAGCCTGACAACACCTATGAGGTGCTCATTGACAACGAGAAGGTCGAGTCTGGAGATTTGGAGGCCGACTGGGACTTCCTTCCCCCCAAGAAGATCAAGGTAAGAATTCTTACAGAATAACGAAGTTTAAGAAAAATAATGGATATATTTTGCTGCCCTTGGTAAAATTAAGTCCTTGCCTCCTTAAAACTTTGTCTTTTGTTGTTCCTCAGGACCCAGAAGCCAAGAAGCCCGAAGACTGGGACGAGAGGCCCACCATCCCCGACCCTGAGGACAAGAAACCCGAAGACTGGGACAAACCTGAGCACATTCCCGACCCTGACGCCACCAAGCCTGAGGACTGGGATGATGAGATGGACGGCGAGTGGGAACCTCCCATGATTGACAACCCCGACTACAAGGGCGTTTGGGCACCTAAGCAGGTAAATAGAGAGTTTACATCATACTTACCATACAAAACCCCGAATTCTATAAATAGAAAAAAAAATTACATACCATACGAAAGTCTTGGTATATGAGGTTGGTCTTTTTACTCCTCAGTTTCCTCCACTGACTAATACTATTCCTAGGAATTTCTGGTTCCTGAAACTGTGTTGAGTTACAAGACAGTATAGCTGGAGATGTTCATAATGAATGATAACATGCATTGTTCTGTGCAATGTCGCGTCATTAAGCATTTGTCACACCAAACAGTGCATTAGACTTAAACAGAGCGTGAGCTTGCTAGCCAGCTTTGATACGAGAATACGAACCGCGCAGAATAGATCTTTGATCAGTTTTCCTATTAACTAGGCTAGTAGTTCCAATCGAGAGCAATGACACGAAACGAGAGTTTACCAGTACAAAAAACGATACCTTCTAAGTACCGGTACATATCACCTTGTGAGATAAATGAAGTCGCCACGCTCTACTTTCAACAAATTATATCTCGACCATTAATCAATTGCAATCTGTTCTTTTTCAACACAATTTCTCTTATCTTAAAACTGTTTTACATCTGAAACGTTTAATTCTTTACCGTGTCTAAATATATTTTAAAAACTATTCGTCATTTGGTGACGTCATTTCCTAGCGGCGCGTGCGTCGCTGTTTGCATAACGTGTGTTGGCCGGCTTACCGGCTTACCGTTATAATGTGAAAATTGAACAGCTCATTGACTGGCTGCTATTACATTTACTATTGAGCCGTAAATAACTGTTTAACACTCGAAATGTGCTTCTCATCCGGATGTCTGATTTTTTTAAAGGTTTTTGACCTGCCCAGCTTAATTCTACCAACATGAATTAAACTTACGATTTTCTTCGTTCACAGATCGACAACCCCGCATACAAGGGCCCATGGGTGCACCCAGAGATCGACAACCCTGAGTACACATCAGACCCCAACCTGTACAAGCGCGACGAACTCTGCGCCGTCGGTCTCGACCTCTGGCAGGTCAAGTCTGGCACCATCTTCGACAACTTCCTCATCGGAGACAGCATCGAGGAGGCCGCCGAACGAGGCGAGGCCCTCAAGAAGAGGCTAGAAGGTGAAAAGAAGATGAAGAGTGAGCAGGATGAGGTGGAGAGGGAGAAGGAAAAGGCGGAGAAGCCTGATGATGAGGATCTCGATGATGAAGATCTGGATGACGAGGCTGGTGATGCCGCGCCTGTGGTGAGTTGATACTTATTTACTCTTTACTATTGTATGAAAAGAATAAAGATTACCTATTGGTAATCATCAACTTCTTATTCTTTTCACAGAACACACTTTTCATAAAAAAATGTTCTTAGGCCATGTATTAGGCCAATAGGCCTAAGAACATTTTTTTATACAAAAATTTCTACTACAAAGTACAAATCGTTGTTAAAAATAAAACAATTCATATCTGTGACTTAAATTCTTGGCATTACATTAGCCCTTTGTTTCGATTATAATATGTAGTGTGTTACAGTGTAATTAATTACCGTGTTTGGAAATAAATACGTCTTACACTATCCTAATTATAATTTGTTGACCTCCATACTAATTTACATCGTCTTTGTTACAGGAGGACCACGATGAGCTGTAAACTGTGTCGTTGTGTGTGTAAAGACATTAGTATCGTCGGGTACAACGTGAGTGTGTCGCGCGGGTGCGTAAGCGCATGTTCTAGTTCCAAAAACTTGAAGAACCTTAGTTCGTCTAGTGCGTTATAGTGTGTTTTGTTCCAGTCTCTATCAAATATGTATGAGATAACATGCTGTATTTAATTCATAATCATACTTATCTTACAATGCGTGTGCTAGCTCGAAATATTCCAAGTTGGGGTTGAATATTTATTTTCGCGGACCCAACGAACCGTTTTATTTTGTATAAAGGTTGAAATCACGCTCAGTTTTTATTGTATTAATGTTAATACGGCACTGTGTGTCGTCGAGTGCAGGGATTTATTGTACACTGTTAGTTGCTCTAGCCTAAATTTTTTGTAAGAATTTTGACTAATATTGTAGAATAAATCTGTGAGTGAAAGTTTCTCATTTATGTTGTGAAACGAGTCTGATTAAAATTAATATATTAAATTAAAATTTATTTTTTGGTTTTATTTTGTTTTCAAAATTTTAAGGTATTTGCTGGAGTCGAAACTTATGAGTCATAAGTTATGACCTGGATTCCTGATTTATTATTTGTTGAGTTATAAGTCTCCTATATTATGTTAAGTTCAATGAGTGAAAGCTTTTATTTTCTTGAATTTGTACTTTGACAGTCAATGGTGTGATTTTATTAAACGTGAAACATTTTAAACAGTTAGTTTGTTTAATTTTAGTAAGAGCTAGATCTAAGTAGTTGAAGTATTTATAATATAAAAACAAACATTTAGAACATCTTTATTACATTTGTTAAGAACTTCACATAACTAGAAATAACTTTTTCCATTGGGCTTCTAGAGCGCGGCTTACGAACCTCGGCGTTTGGCCCCCATATAACTGTTTGACAAATAACAAAACAAACAAGATTTCATTACAGGCACAAACTTTGAACGTAAATAAAAACGTAAAATATTTAAACAAATCAAAAAATGGAAGTAGAAGCACTATTGGAGCAAAGCACACCATAGTTTCATATTAGTTCACAATTGTTACGCTAGATGTCTCTAAACTAAATATTAGTATTCGGTGGTCAACGCCATCTCTTGTTAGTTGCACGAAGCTCGCTACACCAGAAGAGTTTCAAAAAATTATAATGTTCTTTTCACTTCTGGATCTACTTACTAAAATCGGCGACTGAAACATAAATAAAAAATTACCTCCTTTAATATTATAATTTAACTAAAATATTACCTCCTTTCGATAGGCTGGTAAAATACGAACAGAATTTCGGTCCTGAAACTGCGTTCAGAGGGCATCTAATTTTTTAAACAGAAAATGCTAACATATTAAAATATTTTCTATTCAATATATTTGCTAATCATTTTGATAAGAAATACAACATTGACTTCAGATGCCGAATTGTAGACACAGAGGGAGCCACTTACGGTCCTTTAGCTGCTTTGTTTTCTTTTTGGTCAGTTTAGCAAGATCCTCCACTAAATCTGGCTTGCTAGTAGTAGTAGTGGGCACTGGGTGAGTGTATTCATGGTCCAGCATCCATAGACACGGGTGTGGTGCAGCACTCACTGTGAACAAAAAGGTTTAACATAAAGAGCCCATATTCTTTATCTATTTTTATTTTGAACTCTCTGACTGATGGTGATGGAGAAATCGAGAGGAAACTAAAAGTATAGGTACCAATAAGTGCTTCTTTGTAAAAGTTTATGAGGAAGTTTTCAGCAACTGGTCTAAGCTTATAGGTCTCTCTCATTTTGGGATGCACAGGCTTATTTAGGCCTATTATTTACACAGATTTGGGGTCTATCACATAATGCTATTTATTCTTCAATAGTCACCAGCGTCTTTACGAAATAGATGGATTAAATGAATTGTCTACAATGTGCACTTATTTGTTATATTGAAAGTGCTCTAGTAAGAAAGTTGGGCGTCTTGACTCCTCTTTCAATTTCTTTTCTAAACGAGAAGAATAAGCTTTCAATGCGACATGCTCGTTGAATACAAATGCGTTTAAAATCAGTCAAATTGTTTACTTGCAGTTTCCTGAATCACTTTAAAAAAACAAACTTACCTTCGTTTTCATTTGGTAATACGAGAACCTGTAAAAAGCAAAATTAAGCATTAGACATAATAACGATGGTTATTAACATTATTAAACATTTGGAAAAAAAAGGTTGACCCATTTATTTCGCAAAAATATTATATTACCCATCATTATTTATCAGATAAGCTAAATGCAGTTTGCAATTTCACACCTAATCTTTTTATTTGGCACAACATATTGTACGTAAATAGCAGATATCAGGCGGTGATATTTAAGTATTGACCCAATTCGCGTTAGTGACCCAAATATTGTCCCCTCACTTACCTGGTATCTACCTACCCACCCTAATTATACCAACATGTGTAGATTCAATACTGAATAGGACCTTTAAGCAGTGGAATTTTAAAGTATTATAAAAGGTATATTTACATGAGGTCTATCTCAAAAATATGGAAAAAAATTCTTTTAAAAATTTATGTGGTTCCAAAAACAGAGCAATTCTTACCAAAAGCGCGCCAATGGACACGAAATACTTTATACCGAACATGTTTAATTACTTGCGAAGCACTTAACAATATGTCCAAATGTCTTCTAGTTTATACTTATTTATATATGTATATACTTATGTATGAAGACAACACCAAAGTTACGCGTATTACATGGTTGTTAATACACAGTGTCTCAAAGAATAATTATTTCCTTGTTACATTGTCATGGCATTCTTAGTGGAGAATTCGGCAAATAAGAATCACTTATTGTTTTATTTATTTCGCTGTTTAAATACTTTAGTAACAATGTAAAGTATGTACTATGTGGTGTTGATTGGTGTTGCCAAGTAGCTATATAGTTTACTTGTGGAAAACCCAGTTAAGTACCGAAAAAAGTTAAATGAGCCACTTAGTATATAAAAAATTACATAATATAAACAAAACATATAATTCTAAAGTGGATGGATGAAAATCTTAGAATCTCCTCCCGAAACAAGTCTAACATAACTTAAACTTAACTACGATAAGCTGCTAGTAATACATCATCACTCCTACTTATCTATGCCATAGTGTGAAAACTTCTCACTAACCAATCTATTTCTGAAACCCTTCGAGGTTTTATCAAGGAACAATATTTTCGTTGGCTCTTTTATTTTGAGTTTCATAAGACCCACCCTACAATACAGCTTTGTTTTCACAGTCACCCCTTAAGTTAACTTTGTCTTACGACTTTGATGTAAGACTATAGTTCTTAACGCAACTGTATAAGGTTTAAAATTGCTTGTGTTTGTGTAAGGGTTTGGTTCCCTTAAGGTAGGGCAGTGGCGGATTTACAAATTTGCCGCTAGTAGGCCATTCAATTTTTGCCGCCCCTAATGATTGTGAACTTAATGATATTTCTGTCAGTTACTAGATTATTTTTGCAACCCCCTATGTACCGAAGAGTTTAATGTTGACCTAACAAGTTTATCTGACAGCGACTTTAAAGCGTAAAACCTCTGTAACTTTTAAACGGCTCAATTGATTTTCATGAAACTCGCCCGTAAAACACCTGTAATACAAAAAAAAATACTAAATTAAAATCGGTTCATTCGTTCGGGTAGGTACTATATCAGAGGCGCACCCATCGGGTGGCACCCCCCCAAAAAAACGACACAATATAATCACGGACTAAAATTGTAATTGAAGTACTTAAAAATTGTGTAGAAATCATTCATGGTGCTTTTTGCTAGGTTTAACATAAAGAAACCGGAGTCATACCACTGCAAAGTTATAAAGCGCTAACTAGTTTTATAGAAACCAGTGCCAAGTAAAAAAGCCGCGAGCGCAGCGAGCGCAAAATTTTTAAGATTTAGAACAGTAAAGTACCAAAACGAGTTTATAAAACCGGCCTAAAGTGAAAAAGTCGCGAGCGCAGCGAGCGCCAAATTTTTTGAGTTTTGAGGACACAAAAGCGAAATTATTTGGGACACAAAAGTCCTCCACCTCCTGAACAGCTTAGAAATCGTCAGCGTAGAGCGTCAGTTGTTTTTGCTACTTCGGTGCTTTAACTTTTTGTTAGATTGGACTCAAAGAGCGCAGAATAAACCAGAAAAGATGAAAAAACCGCGAGCGGATTTTTCAATTTATTTTTATTGAAACGCTATTGGAATATTTTAAAATTCATGATCACATAAACCTAAGCATATATTAAATAAAATAAAAAATAAAATAAAAATAGCCTTTATTCAGACCTTGTTTACAGTATACAATCTTAATCTAACAACTCTGACGAGTTGATGACACCAACGACCTGGTCTGTTTGCCCAACTTTGGCAAAGGCCTCCTCCATTTCCTTCCACTCTGCTCTGTTTTGGGCTCTTCTAGTCCATATATTCCCTGCTATGCTTTTAATTTCGTCATCCCATCTTCGGTACTGTCTTCCTCGATTTCTTTTCTTGTCCCTAGGGTACCAAGATATTATGTTTTTGTTCCACTTGTTGCCTGCCAAATGTTGCCTCTGACTATGTGGCCGGACCATTTCCACTTTAGTTTCCTTATTCTAGTTGTGACATTCTCAATTTTCATGCGCCTTCGGATAGTGGTGTCTCTTATTCTATCAGATTTTCTTATATTTAGCATGCTTCTTTGCATTGCCGTCTGACACGTTTCAAGTTTCTTATATTGCGCTTTGGTGAGAGCCCATGTCTCGCAGCCATATGTCAAGACTGGGAGTATACAAGTGTTATACAGTTTTGTTTTCACGTACGTTTTGATTTCTGTATTCTTCATTATTTCCTTAAACCCCCAGTAGCGTTTCCATGCATTTCCAATCCTTGTGTCGATTTCTTTTGTCATTATATCAGTGACCGAGATTTGTTGGCCCAAGTAAGTGTATTCTTTTACAAACTCTACTGGTTCGCCGTTTAAAAGAATATTGTCTTCCAATGCGTTTGTCATAGCTTTGGTTTTTGAAGTGTTCATCGTCAGACCTACCTTGCGGCTTTCTCTATCCAGATCAGTGATCATGTATTGTAGTTGGTCTTTGCTCCTTGCCAGTATTATTATGTCATCAGCGAACCTCAAGTGTGTAAGATTTTCGCCATTTAGGGTAAACTCACCAGTAACTGGCCACTTAAGGACAGCGAGTTGTTCATTTAAGTGCCATGGAGAAATGTGTCCAGAAATTAATATTCTTGTATCAACTTTAGTTAAAGCAAGTATCCATTTATCGTTATTAGTGAGTAAAAAATGAAACAACATAGAATTATGTAGTAATATTTTAACAGAATGAAAAAGTAGTATTTTTTAGTAGTAACTGGCCATTTAAAATTAGATATTAGCCACCATAATACCAATAACTGGCCATGCAAAAATAATATTTAAAATCAATTAAAACATATAGAATAAAGCAACTATATTAGAAATTAAAAACTTAAAAAACATAATAAAACAAATTCTAACAAGGTGGTTCTTAATTCGTAAAAAAAAACTACAACTTAGCTTAATTTAATGAGATCAGTATACCACAGTTCGTTTGCACTTAAATCATAGTATGGTAACGAGGAACTTATCATTTGTAGTTATTGACGTGCTTAAATTAATTAATTACATCATCATCATCATCATCATCAGATGTAGAGTAATCTCTCTCTTTGTAACAATTATGGCACAAAAAAGAATCACATTCAGCCTCAGGAATATGAATCCTGTGAGACAATGGTATTCTCATGAAATTGTTTGTTACAGAGCCTACATAGGATCACCCTTTTTGTTATTAGATTCAAACAATAGTCACAACAAGTAACACATCGGTTTTTCTTATTTTCCAACAGTTTCTTGGACTCGTCTTGACTATTTATAATTTTGTTAGTAGCAGTTTTTTTTGTTTTATTCTTTAGTTTTTTATTTGGTACATCATTCTCTTTTTGACTTTTTTTCTCTTCTCGTAATCTCTTCCTTTCTTCTTTTGCGGCATCTTCTTCTTGCTTTTTTTAATTGTTTTTCTCTTATCTTGTCAACATATTGATTGGATGTTTCGCTCAATTTGGCGCTTTCGTTGTCGTTTGGGAAAATCGGGCAACTTTTGTTTCAGGTATTCAGGTATTTTGTTTCAGGTAGGGGAAAATTTACAAGAGTATTGTCAGACCTGCTGTCTTGTATGGATCAGAGTGCTGGCCCACAAAAGCGACGAATGAAAGACAATTGCATGCGGCAGAGATGAGAATGTTAAGAGGTACATATGTGTGGTGTTACGCAAATGGATAGAGTGAGGAATGAGTATATAAGAGGAAGTTTGAAAGTAGCGCCGGTATCAGAAAAACTGCGTGGAAACCGGCTGTCATGGTATGGGCATGTGATGCGGAGGAATGAGAATCATGTTGTGAGGAACATGATGAGTATGAATGTGGACGGATATAGTGGAAAAGGAAGACCAAAGAAACGATGGATGGATTGTGTGAAAGTAGAAAGAATGTTACTTGTGAGATGACGGCAGATAGAAGAGTATGGAAGGAGAAAACATGCTGCGCCGACCCCAAATAAAATTGGGATAAGGGCGGGATTATGATGATTTTGTTTCAGGTATTCCGAGAAAGGTATATTTGAGACAACAGAAATTGTTTTATTTGGATTGGATACCTTCATTGTTTTCAATAAATTTGATAGCATTTTCTACTGCCTCTTTAGAGTATTGGCGTTTTTTTAAAGACATTTCAGAAAATCTGTCCAACAAAAAAAAATCCGTCAGTAACTGGCCATACAACTATCAGTAATTGGCCACCCATGCCAGTTACTGATAAACGTGTATATTTTTATCTGGATTTTTTTTACACGATAGTGTGCCTTATACTCATTCTAAATATGTTTATTTTTTCGTAAAATTCGGACATTAGCGTATAATTCAGTAACTGGCATGAGTGGCCAATAAATGAAAATACACAAAAATGAAAATCAATAACTGGCCACCCAACTAATCTCGCTTTATTATAGATACTGACAGAATAAAACCTTAAAAAACGATCGTTTACCATCTATACAATACCACAAACACAATCAACTCACGTTTACTACACGAAGTATTACAAAATTCACTTTTAAATTCAATCATTACCTTAAAAAAAAATTAAGGATTTACCGTTCACGTCGGAACTCGTACGCGTGCTGTCACAAAATGACCGATATTTTTGGCGCTAGTGTTCATAGAGGAAAAAACTGTCACTATAATGAAAGCTAGTTGAGTAGGTAATACTAAAAATAAATAATAGATGGCGTTCTATGAGAATAGTTCTTAATTTATGCAGTCAAAGTGAATAGTGGCTAATAATTGAAAGTGGCCAGTTATACCTCGGTTTACCCTATGTTAAATCCGTAGTGGTCCCATTCCAGTCTCCGAAAGATATCTTCCAGTACAGCTGTGAATAATTTAGGTGACAGTGGATCTCCCTGGCGTACGCCTCTGTTTATGTTTATTTGTTTCCCTTGTTTCTCTAGTTTTATTCTTGCTGTACTGTTAGTTTATATGCTTTTTTTAAAATCCTAATGTATTTCTGGCCGACTCCTTGTTTCTTCAGACATTGCCAGATACTGTTGTGTTCTATTGAGTCAAATGCCTTGTTGAAATCGATGAAGCAACAGTAGAAGGGCACTTTAAACTCTTTGGCTTTTTCAAAAAGTTGTCTTACCGTTAGTATATGGTCCAATGTTGAATAGCCTGACCGGAAGCCAGCCTGTTCCTTGGGCTGGTTTTCATCAAGAGTTTTGGTTATCCGCCTTAGGACAATTTTTGCAAAAAATTTGTAATGTTCGACATTAGGCTTATTGGTCTGTAGTTGTTAATTTCTCCTTTGTCCCCCTTTTTATAGAGTAGGATTATTGTTGATGTAGTCCACTGTGCAGGAATTTCCTCGGTGTGCAATATGTCGTTGAAAATGTGTTTAAGTAGTGGTACTAGCTCGTTTTTACAATCTGTAAGTAATTCGTTGCTGATATTATCAGGGCCGGGAGCTTTATCCTTCTTCTGTGTTTCTATTGCCTTGTATATTTCTTCTATTAGTATAGGTGGAACCGCGTCGGTGTTATTTAAGTCGGTGTTTACTATTTGGTTCTTGCTGAAGTAAAGGTTTTCGTAGAATGTAGTTGCTATTGACAGTATATCATATCTTTTTGTTTTCGTTTTCGAAAGTCGGTCTTTCATATTGGGTATCCAGTTTTTCTTTTCTTTTAAAGTTTTTAGAGCTTTTTAATACCTCCGGTTTTGCTTATGTATTTTTCAAAAGTTTCACGCCTAGTGCGTTCTCTGTCTTTTCTTATTTGGCTTTTGATTTCTTTACTTATTTCGCTTATTTTGTTTCTGATAATTTTTGTTTTCTTTCTAGTATTTAACAGTTTTGATCTTGCTTCTAGGAGTGTAATTACTTTCTCTGACAAGTTTTTCTTATCCTTCGTATTATATTTAGTATCAGGTTCTGGTCTCAATGTCAATATTTCATGTAGTATGTTGTACTTCTGCTGAGTATTTATACCCTCAAAGGATGATTCTGTCACTAATTTCAGTTTGTCTTTGATGGTGTTTAACATTTGTTTGTTATTTGGTGTTGGTCTTCTGACTTTGAAGGGTCGACTTTTAATAGTGCCCATTGACCTGCTCAGACGTGCTCTGAGGACTCGGTGGTCGCTATTAAAATTTAGATAAATGGTGCCGCAGTCGTCAATTAATTTTGGTCTATTTGTTAAGATGTAATCAATTTCGTTTTTGAAACTGCCGCCTGGCGATTCCCAAGTCCATCTTTTTGAAGTTCTTTTCTTGAATAGGCTGTTCATTATCCTCATGTTATTTTCCATCGCCATTTCTATTCGTTTTTGTCCGTTCCTTGTTCTTTTCCCTCTGATGTAAGGGCCAAGTAGATACAATATCTATCACCGGATTTATGGCTAATTCTTTTGCTGTATCAGCAATTAAACTCTGGAACGCTCTTCCCCTTGACATTAAAAAGGCACCCAGTAAGTATTCCTTCAAGCGTAAAGTTCGCCATCATTATTTAAACTCTTTACCTAATTGAGTCGTCGTCACTCTTATCGATTTGATATTTTATTTTTATGTATATATATATATATATATATATATATTATTATGTATTAAGTATTTATGTATTGTAATATGTTTTTATTTATATCTATTCATGACTTTCTCTTTTTTTTTTTTGTACTACCTATTTATTTTCTCCCTTTAACCCGATGGTTGACTGGTAGAGAATGCCTTGAGGCATTAAGTCCGCCAATGTACCTATTTTGTACATAAAGTATAAATAAATAAATAAATATCTTCTCCATTTCGTGGACTTCCAATCTGAGCATTGAAATCTCCCATTACTATGCAGTGTTTGTATGTGTACTTTTTTAGGGCGATGTTGAGAGTTGAGTAAAATGCATCGATTTCTAAAGTAGATGACTGCTCTGTTGGTGAGTAAGCTTGCACTATAGACCATATTTCCTGTTTTGGAGGAATTTTAATATTTAATTTGTTGAGTTTTGAGGACACAAAAGCGAAATTATTTGGGACACAAAAGTCCTCCACCTCCTGAACAGCTTAGAAATCGTCAGCGTAGAGCGTCAGTTGTTTTTGCTACTTCGGTGCTTTAACTTTTTGTTAGATTGGACTCAAAGAGCGCAGAATAAACCAGAAAAGATGAAGAAACCGCGAGCGGATTTTTCAATTTATGAAACGCTATTGGAATATTTTAAAATTCATGATCACATAAACCTAAGCATATATTACAGTGAGTTTATTAATCGTTTATTTATATATGGATTGTGTACTCGTATAATTATAAAAAAAAAACTGGAAAAAAAATCGCAAAATTTGCCGCCCCTCTAAATCTGCCGCTCTAGGCACTGGCCTACTTGGCCTATTGGTAAATCCGCCACTGAGGTAGGGTGTTAACGTAAAGTGTCAACATTTGCCCTGTAACGTTGGATATCCGGTGTCGACTGAAATGACCGACTTTTGTCTATTGGGAAGAATGTGGGAGAAATAAGTGAGAGTGATTGATGCCCGTTATTGTAAGGCATTTCGGAACAAATAAATGGTTTTCGTGACAAGTCTGAAATGAATTATGTCATAGACTGACAGATAGTTTTTTCCGGCTGCTTTGATTGGTTTTCAGATAAACTATCTTCTATTTTCTCAGCTGGGGCCGGGTCACTTACTTTCTTATTTTTCTTCCCTACCCACGTCTTACCAATGAAGATTTCCAATATTCAAGAATGTTTTTCACCTGGGTTTCTACGATTTTCCTATTCTGAAGCAAACTCAAAAAATACTAGCTGCTGAACCATTGCAACGGACAGCTAACACGAATTTACTCTCCAAGCACTCGGCAGTTTTACTGCACCCGTAAATTCCCTACCCGGATTCAGGAGAGATGACATTTTTATACCCGGGTGCCCGGGTGGGGACTAGACCCATGAATCGATGCTAACACGATTAGGGAAACGAACATCATTAATACCCTCGGAATAACGGCTGTGAGGATCATTTGAAACAGGGAAATAAAAATTAATGGCTGCACTATGATTTTTCGATTTTTCATTCGGACCGAAATATGAATAAAATATAGCTTTTGCTGCTTATTAAAATTTATAAGGGGTTGACTTATGTGGCTTCGTTTTTGATTGGGAATTGTATATGCTACCCCAATATAAAATAGCAAGGGACATAATTTACACTTCCTTCGCGTTTCAACAAACCTTAGTTAGGTACCTAAAATATGGTCTTCTACCTCACTTAAGTAGGTACCTACTGATGCTTCTCTAAATCCCTACTGCCCTTAGAATGATCTGAACAACTCCTGGTTAGTGGAATAGTGGTGTTGTAGGAGGATTGTCCTTTCATCATATTTAAATGAAGCGTGTCGACTAATTACTCTGATTTCGATAGCTCTGTCGTAATAAAATTATTGTTTTAGTAGGAGGGATTTCATTTTGTTCACGAGTTTACTAGTAGGTACGTTAGTTATAACTTCAATAAGCTATGAAACAAGAGGGGTGCGATCTAATACGATTACCTACAATAATTGATTATATTGAGTTCAGTGAATATCATAGGGGAGACCAAGATAATCGACAGTCTCATAATGCCTATTTTATTGTCATGTAAACTCCACTTACCAACACAAACGGTTAATTATAAGTCAATGAGTGAGTAATATAACAATGGGGCAAAGTTTTCAATTAAGACGAGTAATTTCAATGTCGCAAATTGAAGATTTTCAGTGGATTTTGCTTTGCCGTGATAAGTAATGTCCGCGCCACGACGGAAAACTGTGGAACTACATTTATATGTGTTTTTATTTTCTGCATTACTTATATTAGCACACACTTTGTTCAAAAATCTGCACATGGTGTTCATTTATCCTGAGATGGCGTATGATAGGTTACCCAGTGTTGTGGTGGTTACATTAATAAGCAATGATACGTTAGCGACACTGCTTCTAGCGGACTCGGTTCGTGGCGCAGATTTTACATAGCTGCCTCTACTTTTAGCAGTAATTAGAAGCATAATTACAGAGTTTCTTTGTTTGTCGACCTTGTCATCACTTTCGCATTCCATTTTCATAACTGTTCTTCTTGAGACGAGGAAAACGCTACTTAATTGAATCAATTAGTTACTATCCGAGTGGTCTAGACTTGACATTAAACTGACTCAGCGGTTCGTAGAACTAGTTACTACTCATATGTTTGAAACTAGAATAAGGTCCAGAAACTAAACTTCACAACAGTACTAAAGTGTTTGTCGAGAACTAAGTTTTTGTTGCTATAACATCCTGAACTTTTCTTAGGTTTTAGTATCCTTCCCTAGATTTGTTGTAATATTTAGGTATCTTCACTAACTTCTAACTTCATGAATTGATTTAACCATAGCTCAATATAGGCTCTATTTTCAAAAGGCTAATTTTCTCAAATTACTTTATCATCCTCCTGCTCTTATCCCAATTTTTATTTGGGGTCGGCGCAGCATGTTTTCTTCTTCCATACCTACTCTTTTGTTTTTAGACATGTCGGCTTTCACACAATCCATCCATCCATCAATATTTTCTCAAATTGTTAAATACAATTGGCGCCATCTAGCGTGATCTACAGGAACCATGCGCAGACGCAGCGTCCGAAGCGAAAGCATTTGTTTCACTTTAGGTGCGCTTAGTAACGGGTGCTTAACGTTCAAGGTCGAGGTAGTGTGCTGATCAAGTCGGTGAAATGACCAGACTGCTTTTTTGTTTTTTACTGCCAAATGTCTGTCTGACCATAATAGAGATTACATATCACAGTACGTATGCGTCTTTAGATCTGGTGAACTATTTGAAAAGTTATTCAAGTTTAAAACGGTTACCTAATATTTTTTGGGGTTTAGTTTTAAACTAAAATTACGATGTATACTCATTTGAATGTTAATAACTTTGGCCATGAGAAAATATAATAACATTGCTTTTCATGTGGTAAATAAACGAGTTAAATTAACCATGGTTTAATTGCCTACGTGCTATCATAATAATTATGTTTACAGAAATTATACATAGAGAATTTATTTTCAGAGTGTATAAATCAAAGCCCCAAGGACTCGATAATAATATTTACTTATAAATCAATAATTACAACTGTTAATGTTACTAAACTTTTTAAAATAACATATTATTTAGTAGAACAATTCTTTCTTTATCACTAGGGATGTAACTTTTTACCTGCATCTACATACTTATTAGCTGAGTGAATGAGTACTGTCCTATTGTATGTTATCAAATTAATTCTGTAAAGAATTTTTAAAGATATTTTTGTATTGTGTCAAAAAAAATGTCTAGTGATAAGGATGCGTTATCATAACTTCTTATAATATTCATCCATTCATTAGTCATTTCTTCTCCAAATTATGATATTAGATATTATTACTTTAGATATTTACTGAATTTAGATATTAGTATTTTGTTAGTTTATCATTTTGTACATTAATATAGGTAGGCTTCCTCCCATTCAACTCACTGCTTCCACTAAAAGTACCTAATGAAGTCAGAATTAAAACGGCCAACCTTCTAGAAACAAATAAAATTGCTGATTTCAGAATTAAGATGACAAAGCTTCTTTGGAGAGGTAGAAACAAAAAGGTTTAAGACAACAATGTAACCTCTAACCAATCTCAATAATTGCTACATACTGTCCCGCGTATTCACCCTCCGTTGCTTGCAGTAATGTGCATTGGGTATATGCCCTGCCTCAGTTGCTTGCAGTGTCACCGTTATGCTCTACCTCGGAGAACTGCATGAAGATATGAGATAAACGTCATCTGTCTTCATTCACGATGAAGATTGTCACCAGTTGTGTCATTTGAAGTATATATTGTGGCAAGGAGGATAAACCTGTATAAGCAAGAGGATAGGGAATTACAAAATGATATTCCGAAAATATATCAATGGTAGGAATAGGCATGATGACAAATTTTTAAATTCCTTTGTATGATGTAGGTATACGTCTATTTTATATGAAAAATTATTAATTTTAAGAAAATGCGAAGTTTTTTTATCAAATAATTGCATTTTTCTCTGTCCACTTTGAATCCGGCGCGAAAACGCTTGTCAGTGTCATGTCGTCACTTGTGACGTCACGACTGAAATTACAAGACGCAAGTAAACAACGCTCGTGCAATAATTAAGTTTTTTGTGTTATTAAATATGAATTCGAAAGTGCATAGGTGTTGTGGGGTCCCCCAGTGTAAGAACACATCCAAAACAACTCCTGATAAGTTATTTGTGTACGTTCCTCACAATAAAAAAGTACGAAACAAGTGGCTTAAAATTGCAAGGCGTGATTCAAAAGCAATATTGCCCAGGGTACAACTTTATTTTTGTGAAGATCACTTTGATGTAAGTTATTACATAGTTCTCTAGATTCTAACATAGAAGTTTTTTTAATTAAACTAATACACTTACATGGAAGTTTTTTTTAATTAAACTAGTATACTTAGGTACATGGAAGTTTTAACATTTCTAAATTCAGCTGAACAAAAATCTTTATTTGATGCCAAAAACTCTCCCAGCATTATGATATCAATTCTAGGCAAATTAGCGCTGTTTGCCTTGATAAATCCGGGCTCCATAACTCGTGTTATACACAATTAATTAATTAAAAACAAAGATCGCAGTGGAAGTTCACAATAACGAAATGTGACGTTCGCGCGCTTTCGCGCGAGTTGTTTTGAGAAATGACGTCACGAGCTCTGATTGGTGTTCAAGATATCATGGCGGATTGCCTTATTTCGTAATTTTATTTTTTAAAAATACATATTAATCACATTATTAATAAAGAAAACAATGCGCGTTTTATATTCCAAGCTTCAAGTTTAATTTAATAAATATATTATTTTAATGATTTTTGATTACTGTCATCATGCCTATTACACAGAAACTGTCCAGCCTGTAACTGACTGATCATGCCAATATTTATTTTCAAATCAAATCAAATCAAATCTCTTTATTATCAGGCTGCTTAGGCCCATAGATATATATCTTAAAGAATAACATACATATCTATTATATTATACAAACATTTTTAGTATACAGGGTGGCCCATCCATAGGCGTCCAAAAGAAAAAAATAGATCCTCTATGCTATGGGGTATCCGAATCACCCCCATGTATGTTCAGCGATTTTATGTAGTTTAGGAGCTAGAATTGTTTTTAATTTTTTTCCGTAATTTTCATTTCAACATTGTTTTTTCTATTTTACCTTTTTTTTTCCTAACGTTTACAGATGTTTTTTTTTGTAATTAATCATCGTGATAAAAGCTAACACCCTGAAAAAAGCGGTTTGGCTAAACATTCTAGAACTTACATAAAATTTTATCTGAAGTTCAAAATTACTGTTGGAGTTCAGTAGCCAAAAATGTTAAGGGCTTAAAAAAATTAATAAGGGGTTTCTAAGCAGGTTTCTAATTTTGAACTCCAGAAAAAATTTTATTTAAGTTCTAGAATGTTTAGCCAAACTGCTTTTTTTCAGGTGTTAGCTACTATCATGATGATTAATTACACAAAAAAAAAAAACATCTGTAAACGTTAGGAAAAAAAGATAAAATAGAAAAAACAATGTTGAAATGAAAATTACGGAAAAAAATTAAAAACAATTCTAGCTCCTAAACTACAAAAAATCGCTGAACATACATGGGGGTAATTCGGATACCCCACAGCATAGAGCTTCTAAATTTGTCTTTTGGACGCCTATGGATGGGCCACCCTGTATAAAAAAACACTCATTGGTCATCACTTTTGATCTGCCTATTACTCAGTATATAATAAAATTACAACGAGTTATAAGACGCCTAGGTGCATGGCCGATAGACTGAAGTTGAGAGAGTGTCTTTGGTCCTAATGTATTCTACAATCAAAGACTGAAATTCCAAGAATGTATATACAAAGATTTACAGTTATATCAGCAATAAAATGTCGCCATAAACGTACATAGTTCTGTTATCTGTTTTAGTTTCCGGGATTCGAGCGATGAGACTTTCATAGCTTAACAATATGGTTCAGACGAAATTCTTAGCAACATTGTAGTATATCTCCCCAGCTTTATGCGGAAGTATGTCTGTCTGTTTGGCTAGCACGTTTAACCTATTAAATATAGATAAACGTTCGACAGTACAAGCGTGTTCTATGCTTATACACATAGGGCCTTTGTGCTGCAACTTCTAAATTCTAAATAGTTATCAATAATGATCTTTGTGGACGTCATAAGTTTTTGTGTGCAGTGCCCTTTACTTTGTATCTGGACAGTAACTGTTAAGAATTGCTCAGCATTGACTTATGCTTGTTGATAGTTACATGTAAGTAGGTCAGAAATGATCCATTATATTTCTTAAATTATTGCACTTTATTGTCATCCAATTAAGTGCCTTTAAGTGCCTTCTCAGTGGCTTAATTTTATTAACTGGCAATATCGAAATGTAGGTACATTTCTGATGTAAAGAAGAATATTTTGCATGAAATACCAAATAATATCGGACATCAATCGATCGACTGTCCCTAGAGAGGTCGTACAAAGTTTACTCAACGCCCAATATTGCCCGGGCGAACCAACCGCTCATAAACTCTGTATTTTCATTTACAAATAAACTACACCTAAGGGAATTCATAAATAATTAACAAGCTTTGGACAATTTCTGCGAAATTATGCTCGTTTCTTAGAAAATATTGGACAGAGCAAGGTGACCGCTGTTTTATATTTAAAGTATTGTTATTTTCAGATTTTTTATTTCAATGCTGCAGTTATCTACCTAGCCTTTTCAATTATGCTGGGGTCGGTTACAATTCCATCTGGATGCAGCTGAGTACCAGTGTTTAACAAGGAGCGACTGCCTATCTGACCTCCTCAATCCAGTTACCCTTGCAACCCAATACCTCTAGGTAAGATTGGTTGTCAGACTTACTGGCTTCTGACTACTCGGACCGACTGCCAGAAGATGTTCAAATGACAGTTAATGCTGCACTCAAATGCAGAAAAATAGACAGGGTCGTAGCTACTCGGTAATTGACAACGGCTTATGTTTAACTGATCACCAGATATAGTAACAAACAGGAGACAAAAATAGTAAATGATCACCAAAATGAAACTCGCATTTTAATGTAAAACTATCACCAAAGTTTTAACACTTTGCTATCCTATTTAAGTGAAATTACTCCAAAATAAATCATGCGTAAGCCAAAAATAGTAAATGATCACCAAAATTAAACCACCATTTTAAAGTAAGATTATAACCAAAGTTTTTAAATTCTGCTATCCTATTTAAGCAAAATGAGTCCAAAAAATCATTGTTATCCCAAAAGTAGTAAATGATCACCAAAAGTAGTAAATGATCATCAAAAAAGTTTTTACATCTTGCTATCCTGTTTAAGTAAACTGACTCCAAAAAAAATAAGTTCGGCCTGATAAAATAAATGTAATAACATTTTGGGGACCCTTTTCCTGCACTAGCGTGGAAAATTGTCTATTGCATGCCTCTAAACAGTGCGATAAGAGTGTATTGAGAAACACATTCTTCTCCTTCTTTCTCCTGCCCTGTTCCCAATTTTACTTGGCGTCGGCGCAATATGTCATTTTCTTCCATTTTCCCCTGTCACTCGTCATACTGACACTCACGCATGCATTGCAAGCCGGACACATAACTTAATATGGCATCATAATACTTTATTTGGTAATAAGCCTACATTTTATGGCAATCACAGTGACTTATTTAGGCAAAAATAATACATTAATTTGGTCGTCAAGAGTTGGTGATCATTTACTAAATTTGGTGGTCGAATACAATTTAAAGTGAAGTCGTGACTAAAATAGCTGGTACTATTACATTTTTAGACTTTATTTTTCTGGTGTTCAGTAGATATTTCTGGTTGCAAAACTTAGGGTATCAAAGCATTTTATGGTGGTCATTATATTTGTTCCCATTGACAACAGAGTAGCTTAGATTATGTATTGCCCAATAATGATGGCCTGCATTGTAACGGAGTAACAGCTAATGATGATTTGAGACGATGGCCTACCTAACCCTGTCATTATCCGTATATATTAGCTTCTACCATTGCTAACACCTACGTTGGGTGCACACAGATTCCAATACAAATAATTTGCAACGAAAATACTGTTAACAAATTGTAGAATAATCAGTTTATTTCAATCTATTTGTGTTTAAATAATATTATATTTTTGCGTTCGTTGGGGGAGACCTACGTTCAGCAGTGGACGGCAATTGGCTGATAAGTATAGTGATGATCATTTTTATAGACTACAATATGTATTCCAAAATTTTTAAGTGTACTCTAGTTAAGTTTTTAACCAGTTTCAAACCGGTTTCTTTTATCCTAGCCATAAAAACTTCGTAAATCATTTGGTATGTCGTTTATTTCCTTTTCTTTTCAGTCTTTCTGAAAGTTTTCTGAAACATGTAGGTACGTGTTTTCGAGAGTCAATTGGGGATGTATCAACATGTTCTCTTACCCAATATGTCATTACGACAGTCAGAAAGTTATAAGGAGTAACTATTGTTGTATTGTTTAGCAATATTTCTATCATAACACTATTGTTTACACAGTTTATGTTGGTGTGATGTTGGTCCCTGATTATACCTCTAAGGAGTAAATAACTTGGGACCTATTTTCCTTTGATTAAGAGAGTTTCTAAAATTATTGTAGTGACAAATTAGCCTTTTCATACATAGTGTCTGTTGACAGCAGAAAAACGTATTTTCTTTTAGTAAAAACTCAAAAAAATCTCATGTCTAACAACTAAAGTTCATAAAACATCACCTCCAAGACCACGCATTTTTCCCTCCATTTCAAGAACCGCGCGGTCCTCGAAAAACGAAACTCAAACACTCAAAGAATTTTCCTACATCGGAAAAAATGAGAAAAAAACGTCCGTGATCATCAAAGTGGGGTCTGATCACAAAGTATAGTTGCAATCACCTAGATGCAACCGTTGCGGAACTTGGACGCTGACTCGCTTCGAAACACGAGTCGGCGACCTTACTTCTACTGCACCGGTAATGAGGTGCTGGACGCGGCGACCGTGATTTGTCAGTGAGTGCACTACGTTGCGGGTTGACGATGTTTTTACTGAGGTAGTTAGGTAATGAGTTTGCTTTGTGAGCTTAATTGATGGAAATAAGTATGTGATGAGAGCAAATGTTGTTTTGTCTGTATTGATTGGCAAAAAGTTGTATTGTTCGTTGATTAAAGTGCACCAAACGAGCAATGGATGCGCAAAATAAGTAAGTGTCGCTAGAGGCCCGGCTGCGGTACGGAGGCGCTTAGCCCCGCTTCCCTCACTAGTGAGGGCGTCCCTCAGTCCTCTCGCAAACCTCGTGCGGAGCGCACGCCCCCTCGTGTCGCATCTTAGTGCCGGAAAAAAACAGTTGAATTTTTTTTATTAAGAAAAAACCGTGCTGTGTTTCAGAAATTTCTAAGAGAACATTGGATTTTTATTTCTGTGAGTATCGTTTGAAATATTTTTTGCTATCTGAAGTGAAAGCTCGGAGCTTTGAAGGCTTAGCTTAGGCCATTCGAAAGGTGAATGAATCAGGGCGACTTGCTTAGTTACGTTCTATATTGTTGTCAATATTTGGGACATGTGTTTCAGAACAGAACTTCATCAAACTGTCACCACTCGCTTAAATGACTGTCTGTTTGTTAATTGGTCTATGGATACCTATCTATGATTTGGTATTCAGTGCATTTGTTTTTTATAAGAGCTCGATTTTTGTGGCTTTTTCTATAATTTGTAAATGAGATTTTAGATATTCATATGATTAATTTGAAATAGAAATGGAAGTAAGTAATAATTTTGAAGGAAAGATTATACAAAAAAACACTGTGTTATCGTAGTTTTTTCTTGACTGTCAAGTTTCTCTCGGCAATCATGTGTAATAAATTAACAGAAAAACTTTTTGATAACTTCAACCAAATGATACAAGGATGGGAATGACATCATTACTCAAGAAGACAAGGACTAATTAAGTTTTTTTCTCTTTATTCAATAAACTAGTTTTTCTACCTTATTTCAAGTAAACAGCGCAATTAAGTGTTTTCATTTCAATTTGCATATTTCGTTATTAGTGCCTAATTAAGTCGTCTTCATGTTTTTATTTTAGTTTTGTAATTTTGATGCGTTTTGGTGAATTATTATATTTAGAAAATTGGTTATATTTAGAAAACTATCTAGGTATTTGTCTAAGATGTGAAAGATGTCAACCTTTTGTAAAGCGGTGCATCTTCTGAAGTTTTATCGTAACTTTTGAAAAGAATTTGAAAAAAATGCAGATTTAACGAATTTTTTAACTATCTCAGCAACCTCTCATTTACCACAAAGTACACAAAGTTTTGTCACAACTGAATTTACCGGAAAATTCCGGGAAAGTTGTGTACTACTAAACTTGAATCTTCTTAACCCACCCAAAACAAAAATGTGAAAGACTGCCAAGTTCGATAATATGGGAATGCTTCGCCTATAAAAGAAGTGAGATCTGAATAAGTACCAAGTTCCATACACATACCTCAGTTAAAAATAGTTACTTTTTAATGATGTTACTTGGAAAGTTTTCATACACCTTGTTATAAACCTACTAAACGCAATGAATCAAGTATTTAATTTTCTATTAAAACTTGCCAAGTAACATCATTAAAAAGTAACTATTTTTAACTGAGGTATGTGTATGGAACTTGGTACTTATTCAGATCTCACTTCTTTTATAGGCGAAGCATTCCCATATTATCGAACTTGGCAGTCTTTCACATTTTTGTTTTGGGTGGGATTTCATTTATTTTTGTAAGGTTGTTTATTTTATTTTTTTCTTATGATGAAGTTAGTTAAAGGAATGTCTCATTTATACTATCTTTTAGATTTTTTAATATGCACTATGTTTCTTACAAAGAAATGAACTAGATTAACTAAATGGACTAGATTTACCAACTGACTGACATGACATGTTATCATATATTATGTTCGTGGATCAAAGTTACACATTCGTTATTTTCGAAAGTGATTCACACTTGGCCGTTTTCAGATTTTTATTTTACTTCTAACTACACTATTTTACTTCTAACTAAACTAAATACAAACCATTCGAAGATATATTATATAAATATAGATAAATTTAGTTCGTTTTAGTTCCTTAAGGGTATAAATTTACACCGGGTATAAACACCTTCATTATTTTGAAACCGACTCACACTTGGCCATTTTCAGATTTTTCCCTTTACCTTGACATAAAGACCTACCTCCATGCCAAATTTCAAGTCAATACGACCATTGGAAGTGGTCTAGGTTTTTGATGAGTGAGTCAGTGAATCAGTCAGTCAGTGAGTGTATAGTAAAAATAGCGATTTTCTGACGTCAATATCTCAAGACCTACAATAGGTATATTAATGAAATTTTGTATTTTAGATAAGTGAGGGGGTCTCAATAGATACTAGAAATTTGATATGCGTAAATAAAATAGATTTTGAGTTACAGGGGGGTCGAATTTGGCCCGAAATGGTTCGTGTAATATAACCCACGGCCGGTGTGTCGCTTTTTTTGCTCGAACTTGGCGGACACACTGCCGTGTGTCTAGATTTTTGCGATTTATCACTTCGCTTCATCTTTGTAATTTCATCAGGATTATAGTTCCAGTATCGGTGATAAAAATATATATTTATAAAGAATAAAAAAGGATTATTTATAAACTAACATCAATAAGATCGTGCTAAATGTATAGTCAAGAGATACTTTGTTCTTGATTAATTTTTCCGCGTCAAAGAGCCACTTCCTTCAGCGCGTTTCTTACAGTTTTCATTCACGGATCATATGAGTTAGGTAGGAAATGTCAAAGTTTCAGAATGTCTTCATAAATCACCCTTTTGATCAGTTTAGTAGCTGTTTCGGATAATCGGAGATTTGCATTTTAAACGGACAAACATTTTATTATTATCGGGATAAACTTAAAAAAGAACATTTACAAATCACTTTTATTAAAAGCTGTTCTTTATTGATTGTGTAATCAGAAAAAAATAAAGCAAACGGCCGCTACCATAAAGGTTCTGCATAAAAAGGTGCGATATTAAAAAAAAATTGCAAGCTCGTCATTGATTAGCATCGTGTCCTTTGTTTGCCAATTAGTTCGTTGACACACACAGACCGACTGACACTCGTTCATGGTAATACACGATCAGCCGTGAATACCAATCAGTCGGAACTACAACGGAAAACATTATAACGCCATTAGAACAACGTTTAGAAGATTTTTTACAAATTCTAGAACATGAAATGCTGAAATCAATGGATGTCATTCCCCTCTAGGTACTTTTATCTGGTTAGGGAAAAAGGGATAATTGGATTTTGATGATTTTCATTACCTGACAGAATCTGATTCTGAATTTAAATGAAAACTTAAGCTTATTTCTGGTAGCATATAGGTACGCAGTGACTTTTCAATATTTTGTATGCCGACTCAATAGATATTATTTAAACATTTATTTTGCAAATAACAATTACGCGGTTATTACAAACTATAAACAACACGATGAGAATAGAAACGCACACATTAACATACATATTTATATATTAATCGATGTAAACATAATTCTGAGGAGATCCTCTAAGTAATAATATATTCATCTAAAATGTTCTTGATGTCATTCCGGGAAGTATATACCTACTTAATATAGTATTTATAACCAAGCTACTAGGTATATTTTTTCTTTTCAAGGATATGGGTATATTAATACTAACAATTGCCTATCCTAAGAAAACGATTTTTGTACTATATAATCACTATCAAAATATCGAATAAGCGGTGACATCTTAGGCTTTGACTGAAGACTCAGATTCTTCAGTCAAAGCCTAATTAATGGTGTTGGATTCGATTGATATTAGTAGTTTCGTCATTTAAAAGTCCTGTTATGAAACGTAGAGATCATAGAGTGCAGAGCATAAGGAATTGGATTTGTTTGTTGCTTCTGGACCGTTTAAAAAGACTGAAAGTCTGAAAATTCGGCAAGGAATATTATAGGTAGGTTTTACATGATAACTGGGTTGTGGAGGACTGGTAAGCAATCGCTTCGAATTGAAGCCGATCCTAGCAGATTTGGGAATAAACTGTTAGAAAACATATGCCAGTTAAATAGTAAAGTTAAATGTACGATTATCCCTTATCAATTCAGGCAGCCGTATTTTTTATTAATCTGAATCCTTACAAGGAAGATAAGATATCATTTATCACTCACAGGAGCTTGTGGCAGATACGTAATTATCTTTAAACCGTTTCCGAACGGAAAGAGGTTATCTAATTGACGGTTAGCTTCGAAATCCTGATAGATAGAATTAACTATGATTTTATTAAATGGAAAAGGAATTTGAGTTATAATTATTAATTAATAACATATGAATTATTATGAATTATTTATTAACATATGATTCTGCTTAAATCAATTGTGTACTATATATATTTTAAAAGTGTTTTTGGTAATTCAAGACCAATTTTATTATTATTGTTTCCTGATGCAGTTAAAATGACACAACTTGCAACATAACTTATTTTTATTTATCGATGTATTTAATTTAATTTGTACATACAACTTTTTCTTTGAAACACAGCAAATAAAGTACAAGTTTCTACATATTTTATACAAAAGTCTTGCTAAAATATCTATGAAAAATTACAGAGTAGCATCGTAAGTCCCTAAGCACTCATACTTTGTCAGTTACCGCAGTTTTCCGAAGCTGTAGTGCGTCGTAAATATTGCCTCGTTACGAGGGTAACTGTAGGGTCGGCCATTTGTTTACCGAGTGTTGTTGCAGTCATATTAACTGGGAGATTTGTGGCTTGTAGCCTGGGCCTGCTCCCTTATTAAGAGATTTGCCCAAATGTATCGATTACCTACACGTTATTGGTGTTCGGCGTGAGAAGGATTCGTAATTCTCACGCTTAAACGTTTAATGTTATAGGAGTTTTACTACTAGTACTAAAATGTATTAAAAACAGTTAGCTAATTAAGTAGTTACTTAGTTAATCGTACTAGTGGCCCACCCTGGGTACGCCAGGGGTCTGCACACCTATATGCTGAAATTTCGTCACGAATTTTCAGCATTTGGTAGTAATCGCATGATAATTATAACAGCCACTTCGCTGGCCCAAAAGTCACGGTGGAATTTTTTTTGCCAAAAATCATTTTGTAATATTGGGTGATACTTATCTCATTAAATTCACGTTCTGTAAGACAACATTTTCCTCGCGCGATTCAGTTACTGAAACATTTTCCGGCGAAGTTTTCAACAAACGTGATAGCAATCTATCGAGTATGTGAGGGAATCGGTATTTAATTACGAACTTTGAGCTTGTAGACATACTTGTATCCTCTCGCTCCTGACTGAGATTCTCAACTGTGTAAATAAAAAGTTTACTCTACGTTTACAGGTAGGATGGAGCGTAGAACGAACGTCTACGAAACAAAGTAAATTCTTTGATTATTTTTTTTGTACATATGTATATTTTCTCTATTTTTATATCATCAATGTACATATCTGACAGTACTTTTAGTATCAGACTTCTATTGTCGTTTTAGTTCTAGGTAGAGAATTCGATGCAGGCTTTTCGCAAAACAACATGATAACTAGCCACCAACTAATCACCCTTTATCTATCTAATACCCGATCTATTACTACTATACTGTTATCGCCCGAGGATCGATCCACAACATAATGGTTTATGACAAAAACAGTCGTGTCATAGAACTTGTTTGTGCATATGCACGCGGCATACATGTGACTCAAATGGGCCCACGTCATTATTCCGTGAGTCGAGATTTTTTTACTCTGTGCTTCATGAAGGATGATTGTTTTCTTTGTCAACTTTATGACAGTTTTTTTAATGTGTTCCTTTTTTAAATACGGGTTCTTAATTTGAAATGTCTGTGGAAACAGAAGCTTTTGATATCTATGGGGTGCAGAGGGATTTAGAATGGAGGATCTTTGTAAAGTAGAATTTATTCAAATGTTAAGATTAAAAAAAACTACGTGCCTGATCAGGTGGAAAATCTAAAATACACGGTTTAATGATTTGATAACAGTGTACCTCAATACCTAATAATATCTTAGCGTCAATTTAAGTCTAGTTGAAGCCAATTTGCAATAAACCCTGACATTTGATACTCAAATAAGTGCGAAATACATTTACACTGGTATCAGTTTGCAATTTATTTTATCGACATTGGCAAGCACAATGATACTTTTTGGTTGTTTCTCGGTGGTCATGCGAATCAAGTAATTTAATAGTTAACTGTAATAAAATGCAATAAACCAAATGATTATATACAGTAATCTGACATTTAAACATGCACAAATCTAAAAAAATAAATAGTCAAATTATATCATCAAGTGTTTCAATTATGTAATTTAGGCTCTTCCAGGTAAAATTGATAATATAAAGGGTAATAAAAATGCACATGTAAGTATGCGAAACGGCTTAGGATTGTCCAAATTCGAAGACAAATTGGAGCGAAGCTGCAAAAAAAAACAATAGATATCAATCAAATAATTATGCTAAGCACGTAGGTAAAATATAAAAAACTAGAGTACAAATATAGTGATATCTAATATATTTAATACGATGAACTTTACAACCTTCCCACTCGTTTCGCCTACGCCTTGCACTTTCCTTATGCGACGCCAGAACTGTGTCTATGGTCTGCGCAAGAGATCGTTCAGATATGTATCAAGTTTTTGTTCTCATACTAAACTTATTTACAAGGTTTTCGCAACTTTATTTTACGTCTTTAGCGACGTGTGCAAAAGATTTTTAATTTGATTGTTTTGAAACATTTTTTTTTGCTATCGGGTCTGAATCTGTCTCTGAACGAAATACATTTGTCTTGAAAGTAAAGCAAATTAGCAATGCGAACCTCTTGTCTTCTCAATTTTTCTGTCATACAATTTCAAATGAAAAAGCCGTTACTAACGTTCCATTCTCAGTTCAAATTCAATCATGCATCTCATTCGCGTTTACATGAAACTTCGCAACTCCATATTTTGCAGTTATGACAACCGCAGTTTAGGCGCCATTGCGGTCCACAAACCGATCATTTAGACCTCAAAATCGAACCAATAAGGATACAAAGTTGCACAAAACTCGAAACGTTAGCACTGGCGCAACATATTACCGATATTTATTTATTTTTATTTTTTTATTTTTTATTTATTTATTTATTTGTTTACCTCAGGCAACTAGGGCCCATAGAAAGTACAATACATACATAATTTAATATTGCAATACTTATAAACTAATACATATAAAATAACAATAATCAGCAAAACAATTTCTATTTGTTAACACGAATAGGCGGTGTCGTGTTGCACTGCGTGGTGTCGCGTAGCCTCCCGCGGAACCGCCGGAAAACGACACCTTTCGGCCAAAACGCTTCTTGGAACATGTCGAGATGCTGAGTCGGCACACGTACCACAAACGATTTGAAATTTGTGTTGTGTCTGGGCTCCAACCTCTCGACTCTTAAGGTCCAGTTCGTCTTGACTCGTATATACTCCACGATCTCCTCGACCTTCGTGGAGTGATGTAAACGCGAAACATACAGCTGCGTCGTCGGTATTGCGGGGCGCAGCAGCATGTTCGGACCAGTCAACGCAGTTCCGCATTGATTTCGGCTAGATGGCTTCTTCTTCCTTCTTTCCACCTTGACGAAACCATCTGCATCAGCTTTCCCTTTACATGGTACAGATTGTACCGTACCTCGGGTTCCTTCGGGCTGATTTTGTATCGCCACAGTAGCTTTAGGTGGCCGTTGGACGGGATCTCGCTTTACGGCATCCGAGTAAACACGTCCAAGCCTAGACGTGCTTACATTCGTCGGCGTCCCGAAGGCAGGGGACGCGGGGAGGGCGGGGCACGGTGACGCATCGCTAGTAGTGGCGACGGCAGGCGACGAGTGCAATTTTGCTGACTCGGCGCACTGCGGCGATGCGTTGACCTGTCCGTGGCGTGTGTTGTCGCTGTTGGCATGCGCGTGTGACCTACATACAGAGTTTCGCAATTCTGCTACCTCGCTACGTAGATCACAGATGGTGGATTGTGATGCCTCCAGCTTCAATTGCAGCTCGACCAGGCTGGACCTCATACTCGTGATGTCCTTTAACAGCCTGGTGACGTCGACGTGATCGAAAGTGACCGGGGGCAGCTTCCGCAAGTCCTTTGCCACGAACGTTGGCACGTCGTCCGGGTCGGTCTCCTTCAACAGCCTTATAGTGTCTTGGAGACTCCTCTCTCCCTTTTCATCTCGCCTGCGGGTCGGCATTCGGTCTGCCATTTGCAGCGACTCGTACAACAGCTTCTTTGCGCTGCGTATCTCCTCCTCGGTGAAGTTTGAGGTGCAAATCTGCGTCACACTGACCTCATCCATGACGTCCAGCTGGTACTGTAGGAACGCCAGGACCTCGTTCGCCACGAGTTCTTCCGAACGCATGGTATCGACTTAGCGGCGGCTGACGCCGCGCTCGGCACGAAATTAAAATAATTTCTGCGAACAGTGCAAACGCGTCCGATGTCAACGAATGAACGCGAGATGCTGCAAACTTGTATCTGAGACAGACCAAACCGGTCCCAAGTCACCAGGTTACCGCTGCGGCTAACGCGCTGGTTTGCGTCCACTCCGCATTGTTTTAAACACAAGGGCAGGACGGTAACGCGGCGTGGTGACTTGAGGACTCGCTCGCCGGTGACTCACTCGCTGCACAGCTTATAGATACACAGACCGGTGAGTCAGCTGCTTGCTGTGAATCAGGATCGACTCTTGAGAATGACGACGATTTTTACTATTTACCTGCATTATCTCGATTCATGTCTATCCAACCTGTCTTTGCAGACCCGATACTCGATTAGACTTCAGTGCAGTTACGGTACTTAGACAAACTCGAAACAATGTCAATAAAAAACGCAAGTCCAATACCGTACGCTTGGTGAAGCGATTAATCGATTCTCGATTTATCGCCATCGTTATTATTAAATCGATCAATGCGTTTAATTTTCTTTTGCATATAGTTTAGTGAAACTTTTACTTTATTTGCCTACTTATTATACTTTCATTATTTCACATTTTCATTAAGATTGAAGAAGAAGCCCGATATTTCGTTCAGATTTTCAATTTTACCATTTGTACTTCAACATAACATTATTATGCCATAAAGAACATTGAAATGATGGTTAATTAAATTTATATACACTGTAGGAAGAGCTTTAATTACCAACACATTTTTTAGCATAATATCTAAAGTAATTGGGATGGCCGGTGACCCCATATAATGTAATTTCCTAATATTGCGCATCATAATGAATTATAATCAACTATATAATTAAAAATATTTCAATTAAATTAACGTACCTATCGCGGCCATCTACCAACATGACAAAAAATAATGACATATAAAGTTCCCGCCCATTTTTCGCCGAGCATAGATTAAATAAATTATTTATAATACGCCGTGGGGCCTGTCACGGCGTATTGGTCACGGAAACTCACCCCATACGTTTGACCCTATTTACATTTGACCCATTTCTCATATGATTACCCGCAGTCAGCTAAAATAGATTTACTTTGATATAAAGTCAATGGAATGGACGAATGAAAAATGTTAATTAATTATATCATGCTCAAATCTGAGTTAATTAGGTAATTATATAATTTGTAAAATATTTTCCCGCGCTGTTGGCTCATGGTGTGTAAAAACCACACTTAGCACATAGACAATCGCGAAAAATAAAACTTCATCGGTTTTTATTATTGTCTGACGTTGGTAGTTCAATATGGTATTAATACATAATGTATTTTAAATCCCGTTAGTTTTACTATGAATAAAGAAAGCGAAGGAAATGCTCGAGAAAGTCTGTAAGTCAGGAGAGTTTTTCTGATTGTGATATTTTAATGAAATAGAATAGGTACGTAGGTAGGTAGAAATCAATAGGTACACACTGTTACATATTTGATTGAATGCGGCCAAAACATACCAACAGAATTGAGTTCCATGCAAAAATCTATCCACTAAGTGCTTTGATATTAATATTCATGAAAAGTTTTCTGTCACATAGCTACATAGGGAACAACAATTTCAGCTTGCTAGCCACTTCTGCCTTGTTGTCACAAATTGACATTTGGTGGGTCAGCGCTTCAAGCGATGCAATTTTTATGAGCACTCTGCCGTGACTAACTGGAGTAACGGTAGGGGACACAAAAAATGTGATAACACTCAATGATTCTACAGCAGATTAAGAAATAACAGATGGACCAGAGATGTAACATAGCATTAAAATGTTGGTGCTTAAAAACTAAGTAACGGCAAACGGATTGAAGAATTAATCATGCAGTGATTTATTAAGACAGATGGAGTAGAAAGGCAGACAGTAATGACAAAATGACATGCAATCACAGTGCAGTTCTTGATGCGATAGAGAAACAACCTAACATGATAAAGTATTCAGCAGAACTGGCCAAACATTTTAATAAAACAGAGCATGCCTGTATGCAAGCACGTAGGCGTATGTCAAATGGACAAGGAAAAGCGCAAGGTCATCCAAAAACTTGCGGTCACCGAGAAATCGAACGTGAAGACTTAGAAAAACGATTCACTGTAACATGATCCATCGGAACGCGGCATTCAAGTGCTCTGATTTCTGTAACTCGGGCCCGATATGAAGGAGTCGAGTTACAACGACAGTCTCGTTTCGTTTTCCAATCACTTTTATTTTACTTATTTGTTGGTAACTTGACGCAGTTGGCTGAAGTCGGCAGCCTGTTGAGTGACACCTCATGTGTGTTTTTGTTGTTTATGCAGCTGTCTCAGGTAGACTCTGTCTCTGTTTCACTTGAAACACAAGTTTCGCAATAAGGTGTGAAATAAAAAGAATAACTTCGAAATTCAGTTTTATCGTCCCCTTGTTTGTTGATTTTTCTTTAAAACTTTAGGTTTTAACCTCCATTAGCAGTAATTTGCGAATTTAATCCGACTGCATTTACGTTTTCCAAAGTTCTTGCGTTAACTTTTTCCGTTCCATTTGCATTTGATGGATGATATAAAAGCAAGAAAAAGTTCCGATTAAGGTCTGAACTGTGAGGACGAGTTCAGCGTTTCATTAATCGCTTGACTTATTGAAAGGTGCTCGTTGAACTGAAACGTCTGGTATTGCAGCAGTCTGGCGCGAATGAATGTTTTTGCATGCATTCCGAAGAGAATAATCTAGCTCTTTTGTGATTGCAAATCGATTGAAGAATCGTTGTGTGTATTTGCTTGGTTTGAAAATGTTTGGATTTGTGTCTCTTTTCTTTTTTTTTGTGAGTGTGGTGTTTTGTAGCCCTAAGCTATGTTGACGATAAAAAAAAAATATAGGAGAAAAGATTTATTTAACGACGGCTGTTTAAACAAAGTGATAAGTAGATATCGATTACTAGAAGTGTTAAATTAATAAAAAAACTATAAAATCCACAATCCTTATACGGATATCTGAAGGTTCAACAAACCAATTGATCATGTAACCTTAATACACAAAAAAAGCGCGTAAAAAATTGGAAACAAAACTTAACCGCCAAAAGGCTGGTTTGCAACAAAAATTGAATTAGCCACATCAGTTCTCGTCTACATTAGAACCGGTTATGAAAACAATAGGAGTTGCAAGGTTAGTCTTTATGTCACGTATAAGAATACATGTGAACTCAAGCCTGTGTTCAACAACAAATACAATAAGAAGCTTATAAGAAACAGAGACCTCGAATTGTTGGGGACTTGAGAAGGATACACGAAACGCCACACAAGGAAAGGAAAATTGTCAAAGGTAAAGGAAGGGATGCAACCGGACAAAACAAAGGAGGTAACATTTATATAGATCTGGATAGCTTTGGGTTGAACAATAAGAGGGGTTCGCTTAAAGCTGAGAAGAAAAACAACCCCTTTAAAATGAAAAATGATAGTTTTATTTTACAGTGAGTAGTGTTTGCTTGGAGGGTCTGTGAGCAAACATGGCTGTATGAGAATGTTTTGTCTTGAATATACTGATCCCCTATGTTGCCAGAGTGATTTATTGCTGTTAATCTCTCAGCAATTGATTGATCAATTGATTCTATTCCGGCTGTTGAAAAATGTTATGACCCCATATCTCCATCTTTTTGTTGTCAAAATTACTGAGAAATCTATAATATAAAAATGAATCGTTAAATGTGTTGGTAAAATTCTTTTTGTGTTGTATTTGTTATTGTCAGAAGAAGGTTCTTATAAAGAAAAAAAATAGGGTATAGTAGGGGCGAGTTGGGTAGAGTAGGGTAGGATAGGGTAGAGTCAGTTCACGGAAGCGAAGCTGCGGGTAAAAGCTAGTTAATAATAATTATTAATACAAGTACCGATCAAACTGAACCAAAAACTAATCTTCAATCGCCAGGTGCCAATAATTTCGCAGCTTTACTGCCAATAGCAGCATCATACAAGAAAAAACAGAAATAAGTTTGATCAATATCGCAGTTGCAAGCCCGAAGGCATTAATTAAGATAATAATTTTATCTTGACCGGTTTTCCTTGATGTTTCGTGCCAAAGTTCAGACGATCTCGCCTCCATTGTACCGCACGGCATAGACAAGACGTTTGACACGATACAGGCTATGTGTGACGGTATTGTGAGCTCACAAAAACGAGTTTGCTTTGAATCGTATTGGAAGATTAACGTGGCCGTGCATCGGATCTTTTTAGATCCTTTAGTAACGCCTGTCTTGTATTTATGGGCTTTAGATGTCTGAATTATGTTGACAAGAATGTTGCTTAGCGTCCTATTTTAGAGATTTCTCTTTAAAACTTGTGTATTGCAAACTTTTTGGACGAAGGCTTTGGTAGACAACGCCCAAGGCTTGTGCGTTAGGAGTTCCAAATAACTTAGCTCATATGTACAGACTGTTGGTTTGCTAAACAGCCCTGAGGCGAACGCAGATGAATATGAAACTCTCCTATACATCGCTGTGGCATATCAATGCATGTAGAGGATGACGGTTTATATTATATTTATTAAGAGATGTAACCTATTTTTTACTCTCTTTTTGATTTTGCCTACAACTTAATTTGATTCAAGTCCTATCTCCTAAATCATAATAGGCATAAATAAACATTACATGACAATTATTCATTGAATTTTATATTCACTTTCAGTTTACATTACTTTAATGATTTGCATTAAAGTATTGAAAATAAAATTTAACAAGCGACTTCGCTTGCTACAGATAAATTCATGTTCTCATGAATAATTGAGAAGGCGCCATTAAAATAATCTTGATCTGATATTTAACGGCAGCGTCCAACTGGAGAAATGTAAATGTAATTACTTATTATAATGGCCGTAGTACACAGATCTATGATGTTTTAAATTAACATTAAAAGCTACAAAACAAAAATGATTTACAAGAATTGGCAAAATAAAAATGTAGCGAGATAATTCTGTTTATAAAGAAAATAAAGTTCGCATGAGCTCAAAGAAAATTTCTCCGGAACAGAGAATAAGAATAAGAATAAGAATCTTTATTTGCAGTTTTTTTATTTGCAGTAGAAAAATATTATTTTATCTGATCCAAAAGTAAGGTGAAAGTGACACATTTGTCACATCATTGCTTCCACACGTAACAACCATGAGTTTCCTCAATTTGTTCCCGCGTCGAGCGAAAAACATCTTCATTTTATCATTCCCAAACGCGTCGCTGAAAGTGATGAAAATGGAAACAAATGTAGAACTATAGGCGAAGTAACGTATGCATATTCATCAACTTTTACACATTTGTATAAACTATAATAAGGTCAGGTACTTACCTACTTGATAATATTAAGAAACTGCTTGCGAAATAGTCACACTCCGCTGGAGCACGTTGTTCAAGACATTTCAGTTTAGAAACTCACAATCCTATGCTGCATTATTTGGAACGGTGCTGTTGCAACTTTCATCCTTAAAACTTGCATTGTAAAGTTAAAAATTGAACAAAGTTTTAATCCAAATAATAGCATTACTATTGTTCTTGATAAAATCATTGTCATGTTATATTCGTCAATTGTTTTGCTATTCTTGCAGTCTTTGTATGTTCACATATATTTTCATTAATACGAAACTGCTGTTCCCAAAATGTTAGTGCCCATAATTCCGTGAATATTTGTGATATAGTGTAACCTGTGCGTACGTGCGCCATATACCAAATTGGGTAGTAAATCTTGTGTGCTTTTAGATAAATTCTTATCTAAAGTCGTTGACTTTCTTGATGTGAAACGAGATAAACATTTTGCATACCTAAAATCTATTGGGCAAACGTGCAAACAAAAATTTAAGTTAAAAAAAGAAACCTTGGTATAACTTTATTTAATTTAACGGAGCTTTTAGAACAACTTAGCTTCCTAATAGGAAGCATCTTCAATTAGATCCATTCTCTTGTAAACTTTCTAAACTCCAGAACCTGTTAAACTATGGGAAGCAACACGAATTAGTTATGTAAGCTGCATTACGTCGGGATCAGGTGCACAAAGCCTCCAGCGACAGACAAACTTACGATTGCCATTGAAAAACACGAGACGCAATGGACCAACTATCGAGCCCTCAGGTACGCTACTGTAAAACAATCGTTGTATTCCAAACTTCTGTTCTATTCCAAGATCGTTCGATTTCCAACCATATTGGCTTCGTAATAGAGGTGATAATTTATCGGAAAACCCGAAAGAATTAAGTTAAAGCCACCGAAAAACTAGGGCGTCGTGGTCACGAGCTCAAGTTAGAATGTTTTATTTGAAGTCGTGACGGATGGTAGGGCGAAGGTAGGAGTTCACAGTAATTGTAACTATTAGATAAAATTACTGGTTCCAAGACAAATGATACTGGTTCACGACAATCTGTATAAGTTAGCTGCCATGAAAAACTCTCGCTCGCTCGTTGTGGTTCAAACGATGCAGAAAGTAGTTATCCTTGATTTTTAAAGTCGTGGGAACATCCCTCGCCAGACTTAATTTACCAAAGGTTGCACGGAATATTCGGAACTTTAGATACATATTCGTCAATTACCAAATTACACTTTATGGATGCTTTACTTGTAAGTTAGGATGGTGTGTCATCCGATATAGGCAACTTCGTGAGCCGTCAGAATGTCGTAATTACTATCAGAGCATGAAATTGCGGGCAAAGTGATGTTTTTGCCACAATATGCGAACGATGTTTTGATTGTTTCATGATATGGTACAAATCTGATATTGTAATAAGATTCCTTGCAATGTTTTGCAGAAATTAATATTGCAAACAAGCAAGCAAGTCATAACATCATGTGAAATGAGGAAAATAAATCTTATTACAACCAAGCCAAAATCGTATAAATGGATGTTCATCGTATATATTCGGGTCAATACACAAGTTTCTTCGGGCATAAAGTTTCTAGAGATATAAAAATATAAAGGTAATTGAGTATCAATCTAATTAACGGCATCACATCACGAGGGCAAGAATGGGTCAAAATCATTAAATACAAAATTCAATAAAAGCCAACAGCTGTATGGGACAATTAAAGAGCCCCATAAAACAGCCGTAACGGATCTTTTTACTCCATGCTTTAATCACTGGAATATTGAGTACAGATGTTTTGATTGCCCAGTTACCATAAAATATAAATACGCATGGTTTTTGCAAATTATCTTTTGAGATATGCACAGTATATGCAGTACAAAGGTCCATTACGGCAGTGTTTTGTTCCGAGTCAGTGTTTCGAAACCTGATTTGCGCGGGAGATAAATAATAATAAAGTTACGGAAGAGGAAGAGGTTAGGTTTCATTTTAAAGATAAAGCTTTAAAGAACAATTATTAAAAGGCTTTATAATATAAGTTTTCTTAGGTCGTAATTGGTGTTGATGACAGAGGTATAATTAAAACTTTAATGCTGCTAAATGCTGACCTTCACCAGCTAGAAAATGAAGAAAAAACATACTTAAAACTAATCACGTAAACTTAACTACATTAAGGATCATAAAGCAGCTATTAACATGAACCGTCATCAAAAGATTAAGGACATTATAAATATCTTAGTTAATCATGTTTTATCATTTGAAAAGGCGTCTACCATTGCGCTAGACGAATTCGTGCAACCGCAACCTACGGGTCAAGGGCGCTAAGATGATACAACTCTTTATTTTTAATTTGCCCATTAAAAAAACGGCCATTTTGGATTTGAAAGTAAAACAAAACATTGCTTAAATCAAGAAGAAACTGTAAAATCAGTTATTGATGTTTATTATGTCTGAGCATCAATGTAAATCCTATCTTACGTCTAACATTTTCATCCTTTAAAGTCTATTATTGGCAGATAAGTGTTTTAGCAAACTGTGAAATCATCTCAATGTGTACATTATAGCCACTTAAGTCTCTCAATTTGATAACAACCTTGAATCTGCACATTATTGTTCAATAACATTAGGTGCACCGCCAGCGGCCACATTTTTATCACGAATAATTTTTACGAACAAATTGAATTTAAATCCGATTTTATCCAACGCACGAACGAAATCTAGATTAACTTGAATTTCTATTGGAAGTGCAGAGAACAAAGTATTCGTTTATATGAATGGAAGCCTCTTTCCGGTCTGTCTGTCTGTATGCGTTGTACTTATTTGTATCGGCTATAATTCAGTCTATTGTGTGCTCGGCCTTGCTTCGCCTTTCACCGCTCCGGTTGAGAAATTACACCTAAAATTTGAACAGATTGGTAGTGGACCACTCAAACTGTATCTGAGTAAATAAAAAGCTATTGCACAAAATAGATCACGTAGCTGGATGGAATATGACGTGATTTTATTACGTTATTAAATTATTTAACTATTTTTAAATTGATCGTTGATTTCTTGGTTTATTGTGTACCTTGTTATTTAATTGTTTTTATGATAATAGAGATGATTGTTAAAGAGTCAGTTAAGAACTTTCTGGCCCTTAACCAGTAAAAGATAAACAGTTAATAGCAGAACCGTATTATGAAGTACAATTTAAGAATTCGTAGCCTAAAAGTGAATCTAACAGCATAAAGGCAGGTCACAGTGAAATTACTCTTACCTACGTGAGAGAACTAATCAGCTCTGTCACTTCTTATACTGCAAGTCATGAACAATGAAAGTAGCTAAGTTTCATATTTCTTCTCAACAACAGCCAATGATTATGTAAAGTATCAATCACATAGTGTTGGAAAAAGAGGTTTCACCTATTTAATAAATGAAATACCATTTAGAGACGTTGAGACTCCTCGAGATCGTAATGGGTAAATGTTACTTGAACGACATTTACGAGACAATGATTCATGCAGTGATCTAATATGATAATATGTACGTCATCACTTTATAATATTGCATCTAAATTGGCATTTATTTGATGCACCTGTTGATATTTGTATCTTTTGTTCAAGGTCCATGATTGTACACGAATAGCAGAGAATAGAATAGTGTGGTGCGCTTTCTTCTTCCTACTAGGTGGGTAACAGTAAGAAATATTTATTTATTTATTTTATTTTATTTATTTATTTAAATCAGGCATCAAGGCCCATAGCAAACACTATACATAAATATTATAACATTAAAAATCATATACTAATACATATTTTATATAAACAACTTAAAACTAATGCACACGAAGTGTCGGCGTCGTGTTACGCTGCGAGGTGTCGCGTAGCCATCCTCGGAATCTCCGATAGGCGACACCCTTCGGCCAAAACTCTTCCTTAAGGAATGTGTCGATGCTATGAGTTGGAACTCGCACCATGAACGAATTGAAGTTCGTATTGTGGCGCGACTCCAACTTCGCCACCCTCAAGGTCCAGTTGGTCTTGCACCGAACATACTCCACGATCTGCTCCACCGTCGTGGTGTGATGTAGACGGGACACGTACAGCTGCGTCGTTGGTACTGCAGGACGCAGCAGGATGTTGGGTCCAGTTTGTGCGGTACCGCACTGATTCCTACAAGGTGGCCTCTTTTTTTTTCTTTCTACCTTAATGAAGCCATCCTTGTCGCACATGTCGTTCTTAGGACCAGTCTGTGGCTGTGATGTGCCACGGGTTTGTTTACCCCCTTTTGCTCTATATAATATTCGTGCTTCTAATTTATCATATAAGCACATTTATTTAGATACCACAATAAGTTCTACATTACCATGGAGTTGTTCCACTTCTTTTTTAAATTGCCCGAATTTAGGTGTTCTATATTTAAATGTGACATGACTTCTGCAGTTATTATTAGGTAGGTATTATCTGCTATATTCGTAATTTGAAATGAGACTTCACTATTGAACTTAAAACTCGTAACATGAACCTCTTTACATTAATCCACATTATGCAATGGCGGTTTTAGTTGCCAATTTGTGGTTTGTAAATAATCCGTCATGCTTTACAGGTTCATATTCATTGAAAGCATTTAAGTAAATCGAAACTCTTACAATAGTGACAACATGGGCTCATCGTAATTTATCGATCATGTAAAAATACGTGCTTCTCGAACTTGACTCATTTGTTCAACCATCCGGATTGGGCAGCAATTGAAGTAAAGAGGATGCTATATTTTATCGTTAACGATCATTCGTATATTGTTAAATAATTCCAGCTTACAACACTTTATCTGATTAAAGTTTTCTGGAAAGCTGTATGACGGAGAGTTTTTAAGCTGCTTTAGAAAGTAAACTAGACTAGAAGATTTATCTTACAAATCCTGCTTTAACTTTGTACAAATTGAAAGGAATAAAACCTATAATATTTAAGAGTTTAAAACTTAGATGCAACCGTGTAATATTGCGGAAGCGTAGCAAACTGATCGTGATAATAAAACACGCTCAGAGATTTTAAACCACGAACACGACCAAGTTTTAAAAGAAGGTGCAATTTATATTAACGACCTTTTTTGAATCTGTACTCTGTGGTTTTTGCAAAACAGTTTAACAGTGAATTAATAAATTGATTCTCAGATTGAATATCGTCATAGATTTTCTTCGTTAAGGCCATTTGGCTGGATAAAAACTGGACTTTGCAATCGCTATGCTATCGCTATATTTCTCTACCTACTAAATCTATCTTAATCTTTTTGGCTGAATTTAGTTTGAAATTGATCTTATTTGTTTTAAATCAGTAGGTATTTGATTCTTTCGAAGTAGAAGTACCTGAATCAAAAATTACGTTTTTTTATGAATAGGTAATAAATAAATGGTACTTCTCATTGGAGCCAAACGTTTATTCAGTCGTAGACTTCGTCATAGTCAAAAGGTTTAATACAATAAAAGTTATGCTAGTTAATTACACATGGCTGCCACGGTCAATAAAACCTTCAATGTATGATTAGAATCATGTACAATTCTTATCAATGTCTTCACAAGGACAAATAATTGGAGGACGCGAAAAGACCAATTGAAACTAAGATGATGATGATGATTCTTTTAACCAGTACAAGATTAATGGAGTTACAAATAAAATCATCATTGTTTAAATATAGAAAAACTACACGTGTTGATGAAAACGTGAGTTACAAGCAAATCTCAAGAACAAGCCGTTAGAAGTTATAGACAAATGAGTTGTTTAACCATAGGTTTAGAAATCTATGCAATGTCTATGATTGCCTTCATGTATAAATTATAGACTGATGTAGGTAAGATATGACAAAAGTAGCTTTACCTAGTAATATAAATGGATAGGTTGTTATAAACCATGTACTTACTTATAATCTTTGAAATAGATGTACATATAAGAATGTATTTTATATACAGTAGTTCTGTCGAATAAGGAAGGATTACACCCACACGATCTTTCGCTTCGATGTCTCGATCAACGTTGATCGCTTTGTTGTAAAAAACTTGGAATATAAGTAACTCAGAATCAAAGAAAACTTATTTTCAATGTCGATAGATTATCTATAGCGTCTGATATATCAATAAATCTTACTGTGACATTAAATTAACATATAATACAGTACATAAAAACAATTTTGCACCATGCCTCCTCTACGCTAATTGATCTACTGGTCGATGTATCTAAATCACCGCATAAGTCTAATAATACCATAGAACGTTAAAAATAGAATAAAGATCATAACAATTTAATCATAATTGCTGTATAAAGCTCAAGCGATGAGCTACACAGATAAAAAAGTGTGTGACAATGTGCGTGTCTAATCCTTGTCTATGGCCATCAGGCGCCATTTTAGTATCATGGCACCATACTTATGCCAATTAAGACGCTATAGCAGATAATACTTTATATTATAAAGTCATTATTTTATAAATAAAGGATGACTCGTTACTTCTTTGTTACTTACCTTTGCGAGAAGGGCAAATATCCTCGTTTTTATCGTGATTAGTATTTTCTTCATGAGATAAAAATTTTAGATTAGGCGTATAGCTATTTCCATTGTTTTTTTAACCCTTCTGATCTTTTTGAGAGCACGCTGTAATCCGGAAAAGTTAAAACAAAGGTCTTTGCACGGTTCCAGGCTGAAAGAGCCGTATATAATTGATTCTTATCTAAGAGAAAATATTATAAAAACTGTCATAATTTCACAAATATGGGGTAATACATAGTTAAGCCTAGGCAGGTTACTAGAACATCGCCTTCGGACAACTAAGCAACCTGTTTCTTGCAACGCAGAATGAAAAACAACTTACGTAACAGTTTTTCAATCGATCTCAACGGAAAATGTTGAACATAATCGTAAAAAGTAAAATCATATGCTGTATAAAAACCCGCGATAAACATGGTGATTGTGTAAGATGCAAAAACTGGCATCTTACTGGTATTTTTGTGATTTGACAATTCAGGAAATTGTATCGTTATAATTCAAATCTGGCTGAAAATTGCTACTAATTTCATCCATGATTTCACAATTATGTTCTTACGAGACTTAGACCTATCATTCCGATTGCTTTCAATAGAACAGCAGACGAAAATGGCAGATTTATTTGACATCATAGTCTACCTCTATACCATAGTTTTTACGTGTAAACTTTTCATAGACACCATAGCGTTCAAAATCATTCGTTAATTTACTCTTGAACGCACATTATAGCGTCCTGAATTCCGCATTAACACTTCAAATTCATTCCTCTGTACGTATACAACGCGTCAATCAAACTAATTAGTAAGTAGTAATCTATTATTGGACAAAGGAATGTATTACTATGCAGCTGATGAGCTGAAAAGCTTATGTCGACAATGAGTAAAGTTCTAATTTTTTTTGAAGTAAGTCCGAATTAGAAAAGTTTGTTTAGGTAGGTACTTGGTTGTCTGTCCTTTGATCTAATCTTATTTTCTGTAAGTACGTAGCAAGTACTTGGTCATCTTCTTGGTAATCAACTCGTAGGTAGGTCTTGTTTATATGTCTTCCTCTTAGGTATTATCGAAACGTGCATCATGAAACTTATAAAATGAATTCTTCAAGATTTTTTCCTCTATCTCATTGGCCCTGAATCTGCTTGCTAGTGCGAATTTCCCGAACATTTATAGCCTTCTAGGAAGCCTGTGTTACTAAGCTTTAGTTGTTTATACCAAGTTCACTTTTCTCTAATAGTGCCTTGTCCTTGATAGTGCCAAGCCATCTAGATATCGTAACCTTTTCTTACAAGTAGATTTTATGAGGCTAAATCTATAATTTAACTCTTCTCACTAACTCACATTAATTATACTTTACAGATATTATCGCATGCTTTGACAACCTTCAATTCAAAATTAAACCATCTGCCAGTGCACAATAATAAGTATTTCAAAATGAGTTTTTACGCAGAGTTTGCTCTCTGAACATCATTATCAAATCATGAAAACGGGTTTTGCGATCTTCGTTTTTTAAGGCTGTACTTCTAGCGTGCTACAGAGGCGGCAATTGGTCGAAGGCCGTATTATGTCAGACGGGCGTCATGGCGCCTTTCCACTGAACTAACCAGTTCACCAGCTGCCTCATAAACTGTAATGAATCCTTTTTGCGCTCGATTTTTTTTTTATTTGCGAAGAGGTTGGCGTTCAGTGAAACTTCTTGGTGTAATTTTTGTACTGTAATGTGATAATAATCCATTGGGTAGGTAAATTCGTATTGATCTTAAGTCAATTTGAATTTATTTATTTATAAAACAGAAGTCCTTATCAGCCTTTTCGTCTTGGATGCAAAACTAACAAAGAGAACAGAATTAAGGTACAAATTAAATTGGGATGACGTACACAGTACAGTTTCGTTTTCAAGTTAGTGCCAAAGCCTGTTTCTCGGAATTATTAAGGAAAGAAATACGTAAACAAAGTACCTAACACTTTTATACATGTGTGTGTATGTACAAGGATACTGGTAAACTTTAAGGTTAAATGGCATGAAAAAAACCCATGTTTCCGTACATGACATCCTAATTTGACTTCCTACTAAGGGTTGGTTGCTAATACACTGATAATGTTCATCTACTGGTTATTTTTTAAAATACTATGAATGACCAAGAAAATCGCTCTCGATACATTTAAAGCACACTCCTACGTATCAATTAATAAAAACAAAACATTATTATTGCGTAGGATTCAGTAGATAATACTTGATTTATTAAAACTAGACTACACGAGTTTCGTGGATTGAAGGCTAATCTAAAAAAGTGCGTTCGTGATAGAATTGAAATAGACAGATTTAAATTTAGAACACATTAGGTTCTTGATTTAAATTGTAGATGCAGACCGAAAAAAATGGATGGCCAAAAACGGCAAAGGTCAAATCCAATTTTACATCTAACTTCTTAGCATGAACGAAATTATAAGGTTGGAGCAAACGCTAATTAAATTCGTCATTCATTAAAGCACGTGTTTCATCGATAGTTACGGATGTTTTCAGAACGACATTCTACACACGTGACTTTTTATATAAGCCGCGTAGACTTCCACGAAGTAGGTTATATACCATTTTCTTTAGTTATTGCTCGTTTTATTTTTCTTTTTAATTTAAGTTATAGGTAGCAATCAACATTGAAAACATTGAGTTCTATTCGATCGTACCTTCACGGATGCTCGATACGATAGAAAAAGTTCCGAAATATGCAATTTAATTAAGTATCTTATAAATGGTCATTGTATTCAAACCTTCATACTGACAAGGTCGAATCCTTATTTTATATCGAGTAAGCCGTGTACAAGAGAGATAATTTACGTTATTGTCGCGCTAAGTTGGGTAACCTTCAGATTGGTGGCAGCAACGTGAATATCCATTACTACGACTCTTGATCAGCTCACCGAACTTGACCGAGTGGCCAGTTATAGCTTCCCTTTTTGAACCAGAGCAGAGATTGTGATAAAATAGTTTGTCCTCTTGTCAGATAGTCTGACTACTTCATTGGGTGACATAAACCATAGCATAAGTTCGTTGAGCACGAGGAAAGTACCACTGATGGGGCCGAAAGGTACTCAAGAGGACACCTCACAGACTGACAAATGAACGCAGGATGACACTAACATATTATATATAATTTACATACCGTATAACATACTTGCGTCAGTATAAGTACGTTAACGTACAAGAAACTGACCACCAAATTAAATTATTAATAATTATTTGCACACACACACACACACAGCTTGAAAACACTAAATTGACAAACAAAAAACTTAAATTAGTAGGTAAACCAGTTTTCGAAATGAGTTGCAGCGTTACTTTTTATAGGTCTATCAAAATAGAGAGATTAGTCTAGTCTAAAATTATAGCTTTTAGATGTTCTAATGATGGTCATTAGCAAGAGTTCACGAGGGTTCAAAATAAATTTTATAAAAAAATGAACGATTCGTTTTGTTATCGGATTGTAGCTTTTTGTCGTTTATTCTGTCAAAACTTAGAAAATGTATGGTCAGCCATTATTGCCTTAAAGCCTTCCTTACTAATTAATATACTGTGCTTGTTACAATTTCTTTCATAGTAAAGTTGAAGTTAGATACAGAGTTAGGTAGCTAGGGGTGGCTTTTAATCAGAACATTCGTTAAGTATAACCGTGAAAAACAGATTCAATTACCCATATTAATATTATGAGTAACATGCATTTTGATGATAATTTTACGAGTAATTTACAGTTGCGGTCTCTTTTGTAAGCATTTCCGCACATACGCAGCTATATAAAAACAGCTCATCTGTTATGTATGACGTTAGGTACTAATTGTCAACTTTATACGTTGATAATTTAAATATTTTTTTCAAGTTACTTAGAGATACACAGGATACAGTGCAAACTGCAATTGATTGGATTCACGATTACGTAGGTACGTTTAAAAATTGGCAACTCACTATCGGGCCAACAGTGTGGTCTGCCAAATGTAAATTATAGCTAAACTTGAATTGATAGCCAAAATCCTTAGATCAAAAAATAATAATTTCAGACACCGATTAGTTACACAAAATTAAAAACACAGGAACAGGAACTATGACATAAGAAACAGATTTGATACATATTACATAAATAACATTTAAATTCACTAAATCATTATCGGTGTAAAGATGAATTTACAAATATGTGTACATGCACTCACTGTTATGTGCCCGATTCCTGTCATTAAACGATTTGTTTCGTTCATTATCAATAGTGTTTTAATGTAAAACGTAAGTTTAATAGTTATTTAAGATAATAGTTTCGAGTAAGAAGGTAAAGTTTCAGAAAAAATTAGAAGTTTCAAAAGTTAACAAGTAAAGCAGATCACTTGTTGATTTATATGGCTGAAACTTTCAAGGTTAACTTTACAATTCGATGTTAAATAAACCGATATTTTTAAACTTCCATACATTTTTATCGTCTATAAAGTTTTGCAAAACTGCATCGTAAGAAGTTTTAATTGAGTCGTTTTTCGGTTTTATTATGCAACAACTTTACGGATATGACTTTGTGAAAACTTTTTATTATTGAATCAATAAATTAAGTAATTATTGAGGTTATGAGCGTGTGGGTTTAATTTTGTATTTATATGGCTCGCCATTTTTATTTGGTTGCTAATAAAAGCTCAATATTTTTATTTTAATTAAAAAGTATCTCCTGATGTACGCGATGCCTAAATCCTTTTGATTTTATCTTAAATCGCCTGTGAACAATATAAACTATAGGTAAATCATCAACCTTTTGTCCATCTATTCTCTCAATCAAAAAATCAATCACAGATATTCTAGATCACTTACCGATTTCAGATTCCATACATTAATTTCGGAATAGACAATAAAATAAATCGTTCGCGATCTACACAAAAGATTCGCGTTATCCTTTAAGATATTAATATTAATAGTCTGTGGTAACCGGTCGGAGATAAGGTCATGATCCGACTGATCTAGCCACACGACATTAGGTTGCTCTATAAATATCTACCAATGTATTTCCTTACAAGTTTTGCTTAACTAGGGATTTATAATTATCATTTGTTTATTAATACGTTTATTGTCAATGTTTACGTTCTTTTAGCAGTAGACAGTTTAGCTTCTAGAGGCCATAGCTTTAAAAAAATAAATAAATAAGTAATTATTTATTTATTCATTTCATTGTTTCGATGGAAGATAGATGGCTGAAGTCTTCATAAAAAAATAATTGCTTGCGACTGAGGGGTTTTATAATAAAACGGTTGAATGCGTACTCAATTATATTTCAATAATGTTATTTTATAATAACTTAATGCTTTAATTGCGTTTTCGCATGAAACACGAGCTGCATCATTATGTACTCTTTGATTAGTTAAGTGCGGATTTATATTTAGCTTACTTGTTTGATGACAGCAATGTTAACAGTGTTTATCTCTAACTAAACATCATTCTAGTTGAAATAAGATACTTCGCTCTGAAAAGTACCTAACACACAATAACGCTTCCTAAATCTCGGAACAAAATTGTGTACCAAAAAGTTTCTTTAACATAAAAAAAAATATATTGTTACAAGTCCCTCCATGGTTGTGCTTGTTTTCCTCACGAGCCATTAATATTACATTATCCGTTGTTTAGCGGGTGAAGATCACTTTATTGGCTTAGGAGCATCGGATTTCATAACATTAGTAATTCAACACCGGTGTAATCCGGTTTTAACGATTTATATTCGAATATCGGGTCTTCTTTCGCTGCCTACTTGAATGCTTTTACATTTTAGTTTCGATCTGTATCAAAAAGATACTAAGAACTGGTAAGTTAATAAAATAATATCAAATAACCCGAAATACTAGATGTATCTTTTTGTGTATTGTGTATGTATTGTCTAGATTTTTATTACCATTTTAGAGTTCAAAATAGGAACATTAATTTATATAGGAACCTATAGGAAATGGACTTTGTAAAAATGCACTTTTTGTAAAAGTTTTCCCGCAGTTTAAAATTTTTCCTTCATCATCAATTTTTGGAGTCGGAAATAAACTTCGTAAATAAAGATACTTAAATAGCGGAACCATATCCAAACCATCTAATTACTAGGTACATAAATACCATTAAATATAGGAAAGTACCGAACAATTACCAAAACTGTCCCAATGACCCTGTTTTAAGGTCATTTCATATCATAATTGGTGACATAACAAAATGCTCTATGGTTGACCCACGCGCGTATCATCTCTCATCTGATAAATGGTTTAGGCGTAGGTACCTATTCCAAGGTTTTTCCGTGATTATCCTGCATGACAAGGTTTGACAGTCATTAGCTGTTATTTGAAATTGGTACAATAAGACCTATTTCAGCAAGGTTTAAAAGTTATACAGCCTTTTTCCATAAGGTGTACTATACATACTGCATTTTATTTTTTAAAGAAGAGAAAGAGATTTATTTTTTCATTTATTTATTTATTCATTAGGATTATATATTTTTTACCAGTGTATAGGTAGTGGTAACGGTTTCGTCCGCGTTCCGAGGGAACAATTTCCCGCAACTAAAATACACTCAATATTGAGGTCCCATTTTCCCGATTTTCAGCTTGACAAAACCAAATTCTGTTTGCAAGCAATTGCACATTGTTAATTGTTTCAATATATCCCATATTATATCCAAAGGCTCAATTACTTTCTTAATTTGTAAATATCATGCCCATACAAATTGTATGGGTATATACATTGTATGATACAATGTATATTATGAAAAATTTTCACGATAATCATAAATTGTAAGTACAAACTACAAGTAATCGAGCGTTTAAACAATGGAATGAATTGTATTGATGTTCAGTGTATGTGAATGCATTTGATAACAATGAAATTGATTACCATACCACCATGAAGACATTATGAACATTACATAATGAGTGGGATACGTGGGTGAAAATATACAGTTACACCCTGCACTTCAAAACAATAATTTTGTGAGGGTGTGTAAGTTTGTTACTTCTTTACACGCAAACGGGTGAATCAATTTTGATAAATTGTAGTATGCAGGGTGCTGATACTCTGGATTATACATATCTTTAGTAATCATCATCCTCCGAGCCTTTTTCCCAATCATGTTGGGGTCGGCTTCCAGTCTAACCGGATTCAGCTGAGTACCAGTGCTTTACAAGAAGCGACTGCCTATCTGACCTCCTCAACCCAGTTACCCGGGCAACCCGATACCCCTTGGTTAGACTGGTGTCAGACTTACTGGCTTCTGACTACCCGTAACGACTGCCAAGGATGTTCAATGACAGCCGGGACCTACAGTTTAACGTGCCATCCGAAACACAGCCAATGGTGTCTAAGATATACTTAGAAAGTACATACAGACTTAGAAAAGTTGCATTGGTACTTGCCTGACCTGGGATCGAACCCGCGCCCTCATACTTGAGAGATTGGTCCTTTACCCACTAGGCCACCACGACTTTTTTAGTAATATTATACTTAAATGCGAAATTAGTCTGTCTGTGTGTGCGCTTTCAAGCCATAACAGAGCCGATTTAAATGTTTGGTACACAGATAGTCTAGTAAGAGCTTGAGAAAGAAGATAAGCTGCATTTCATCCAGATTTGGAAAATAAGTTTATTGAAGGAGCGAGTAAAACCACGGGAGGTAACTAGTGAATTACATGAAGGTTGAATTTAAAACTCAATTGTTACGATATTTTTATTGAAGAGGTTTATGAGATGGCTTAGTAACAGCCGCACGCACAATTTCACTTTCGATACCACACGCAACTTTTTTGCGGTTGGCATGGTGGCGGATCATGGACATTCATATCTAAACGAGCTATTGCGCATCTACATATATCTTCAAGATACTTATCTTAACTGAATTTCTAAATTAAAATTATAAAGAGGAAACATTTTTTAAATCCGATTTGAAAAACTGTTTCAATATTGTGAAGCTAAATAATTGCCATATGACATAGGCTATATTTAATCTGGAGGCAGGAAGAAGTTGCTCTGATGTCTGAAACAGCAAGATTATAATAGGTATAAAAGCATTAAAAACCTTTAAAAATACATATATGAATGAATGTGTTCTTACAGATTCGTCAAACACCTGAAAATGTGTGAAAGTGCAGTAAGACTTTTTGCATTTGCAATCATTTTTATTATGTCATCTAAAATCTAAGTCTAAGATTAGGTTGTTTGTGGATACAAGAGCAGATAAAAACCGATGCGGTTTTAGAAAGCTCAGTTGACCGTATTAAATGATTGCTACTATAACCGCAAAATGTATGGAAAGCGAAAGCTTTAATGTTTTCAGACTATAAGTGAACTTTTATTCATCATGTTATTCTTAACAATTATTATACTTAATAGAAAATGGCTGAAAATTAAGAGTGTGAGAGTCAGTGGGACTTTTTAAATTTTCTGTAGATTTCAAAAGTAGCTGAAGAAATCTAAGTTTTCAAAACTGCTAGACACTCGATAATTTACCGGCCCATACCTACTATATACCTACACCTTGTCAGATGGTTACTAAATGATTTCAAGATAGGTACCTACTTAACTATTTTATTTTTATGTGAGTACGAACGTGTCATAGTCCTTTAGCATCATATTGTGTGGACTTTGAACACATTTTATTTAAACTTTGGCCGTAATAAAAACTTCAGGGTTTTTGCACAAAACTACACATATAGCGGTAGTTAATATGAGTAGCTATTATTTTGCTGTGCATATTATGTTCATGACAATGGTATTTTGTTAATCAAACTGTAAAACTTGACAACAAGTTAAATTATTTGAAAAATATGCATTTATAAACAGACAATATTTTTTTTTACATATTTTCGCAAAATGTTTCAACCTTCAAAATTCATAAAAAATACGTACCATTACAGTTTATTGCCTATTTAAATATTTATGCTTCCACGCACGAAGTATTATTTTTGAAATATACGACGTAATTAAGATTTTGTCAGGTCATTTATCATACAGTTTCATCTTTTATACCCCCCAGTGGGATCGTATATTAAATAAAAACTTGATGATCCTATTAATAAATAAAATAAACACATATTTTGTAGTACAATGATGCATTTAATTAAAGATTTGATTACTTCAATGAATATTTTAATTATCTAATCAGACAAATATTCAGAAAACGCGTTTTTATCTGAAGATGTTTTACTCACATACTTGAATGATGACACGTCGAGTTTTTCCCCAAATATTTTCAAGACGACGTGACCTTGTCTGAGCGCATACTTCGGCACATTTAATAACTTACATGAGAATTAACGCTCATACAAGTTGCACTCGCGTAGAAGAAAATGTATTTCCGTGATTGAAAGCGGTTTGATTTTCAACCTTATTGCAGTGGAAATAAAGGCGTGTAATTTAAGTTCAAAGGTCAAGTAGGAGTGGACTTTAGTGTCGTGAGTCTATTGAAGATGGAATAAAAAGGCTGTAGTTGTAACATCTTGGTCTTGTTAGGAAATCTCTGGGGCATTGCTTCGTTGTGTTGAAAGTGTTCTGTTAAGTACTACTCTTTGTAGACTTAGTGTACATACAATGAAGCTTGCTTTTAAAATATATTTCAGGTTTATGTGAAAATTCTGATGAAATTTAAAACATATGCTATTTTTGGTCTAAGTGAGTGTAAAAAAATCTGCTGTGAAAGGATAATTTACGCAATTAGACTACTTAAATACTTTAGACTGATAAAAATAAGTGCTTTATTTTTATCACTCTAAAGACCTTTTCACATGTATGATGCTCGCTGGTGCATTATCCCGCCTCCTTCGAGTCAATACCATCTGAATAAATCAGTCAAAGCGAAACGAAAAGTCAATTGGATCAACTAAATTATTGAACAGTTTTCCCAGACGACATTGAAATAAATTTTGCTCGATTGAATATTTAAAACCACTTCGAGGTTCTAAAGGCTAGCCTGTTTTATTAATACTGCAGTCTGTTTGTTTGTGCAGTCAGCTAAATGGGCTTCAGAGACGCCATGTTGGTTTAAAATTTCAAGAGTTGGCGGCAATTCAGCTCTGGCTAAGGTAAAACCTGCATGTTTTTTTAAAAGAATTCATTCATTCGTACCTATTTGAAGAGTAACATTTTACCTTTTTTGAACTGGTTATAAAAATGATTGATCTGATGAATGATCATACTATTCTTATCAAGGTCTTGAACTATCAAAAATTGTATTCTTCTCGCAATCACAAACAAATAACAATAAATAAATTATGCAATCCTATAAGATATTCGGTATTTGGCAACACTGATACAACAAGATCAGACCTTCAAGAATTAGATCAGCTATGTTTTTAAATAAGTAAATGATGCCATTTCCAAAATGGCGTTTTAACCTATTTAAAACAGACTCCATAAATGGATATAACTTGCATTTTCAACGCTTGATTTGTTTAAAAACAATCTATTACCACAAAGTCGTTGTTATCTCACAATTAGAAGGTTGAAAAAAGCGGTCTTTTATTATAGAATGTCAAATAAAAAGCATGTTTCAATCAGAAATGATCTCACGCAGTCACGGTGTAATTTGCTCGAGGCCTGTAAGTGTTGGCTGCCGTGAACAGCTCTGAAACTGATTATTATTGAATAAAAACTATAACGCTACGATAAAGATTGTGGTACACGGAGAGATATTAACGTTTAGTCATTTTGTTCTTTTAATTTTTAGGTTTTAAATTGTTTTGGTGATGTTAGGAAAGAAGGTTGTTTGATGTAATAAAAAAATAAACATTCGAATATAACCTCGTCCTTTTTTATAAATCCTTTAAAAATATTTTTCAAACAAATGATATTTCAGGTGCTATGTATCGTGACTCAGGGTTGCAAATGTATAAGGCACGAGAAGAAAATGCATCACATATTTATCAATTGACATCAGTGTCTAACAATTTGAGGAAAGGTTTTTTCACTTATTTTATAATATGTCATGGATAAAGAAGTATTCATGGTATTTAAAGAATGTAGCCAGCCTGCGGTTAGTTAAGTTAGATGGAGTCATACTATCGTTAAAAACAGCGAGTGACTAATCAATTTCAAACACTTCTGTCGGCAAAAATTACTGGTTTTTCACTCGTTCTTTTATATGGGCATTGTGAAAAACCCACGAAAATGTACATGGTATATGTATGTTTGTAACTAGGTATTATTTTTTGTCTGAATAGTTTACAAGAAGAACGAACATTACCTACTACAGATTGAGTTGGTATTTGTACATTTAATTTCTAAGTATTTTACTGAAACATCGTAACTTGAATGGTTCAATTAAGTATTGGAATTATTCCTCAGCAGTTAAAAATAAAAAGGTATTCTTAAATTCAGTAATTGATGTCACAACTGTAATTTTATATCGGAAACTTTAAAAACGCCAATAAAATGAGCAGTTATATAAATAATGCAATATATTATTCCGTAAAACATTATGTATTTATTACCGTAAGAAGTTATAGCCCATTTCTCACTGACGAACTGTTGAATAAATTGTATCTTTGTTTCAAACGGTTGCAAAAATATGTATTTTATTATAATATATTTGTTGTGATATTTAGGAACTGTTATCTTTTATTACAACTTAGGACTATTAACGTGAACAAATTGTATAAGAATAAGATTAGGTACAAAAAATTGCGTTAACACAGACCACACATTTATTATTAGAAAAAAAACCTTAGTATATCCTTAATTTAATACTGCATTTAGGCTGCATTCTATAATTAAAATACACAATCCTTTCGAATTCAATTTTCTTTCCGATAATCTATCGATATATTGTTCTCCATCGCAGTGTATCTCCACCCTAACATCGATACATATAATAATGGCAGTGAAAATGTGTCGGCTACTCGTGCACTTTCACTCAAAGATTAACTTCTTTTCCCCCATTTAAACGTAACGTTAGCTTCGTAATCGTATCTAGACATATCGCGACAACTAAACTTTTTTCTAGGTTCGAAGATGTAGATAGCGTTTTGTTCCGCCCACAGTCCTTTTGTTCGATAGAAAGTTCGAGATCTGATTTTAAATTGTAATTCAGTCATTGTTATCCTTTGTGTTTGTGGCGTGAATTATATTTTATAGGTTGGTATAGGTGTCTATTAATTTGGAGATTGTTATGATGTTCGGTAGTTGTAATAACTGTTTTTAAAGTGCGTCGTTTATTTGTTAAATGTTACCTACTAATAAAGGAGGTGAATTTTTCGAGTCTCTTCAAATATAAATTCATTCAATTATTAATTTTGCTACATAAGTCGGTTTATAAATAAAAACGATTAAATAAATAAATAAACAGTTTTTAGTCCCTTCAGAGGTCCTGAAATTCTTTCTGCTATTTATTACATCCAAATCAACATTACAATAATCTAGATAAAACCCAACAAAAATAAAAAACAGCAATTTTATTTATCAGCGTGAGAGAAATTCAAAATGAAAAAGAAAAATAACGATGGCGGGACAGTCCATTAATAATATTAATGGCGTCCCTCTGAAACGTCGCCTAATTTTTTATACGGAATACGGAAATTCTAACGGCTACTTACTTAGCTCCTTATATAGAGAGTTTGCGCTCGACTGACGTTTATCCCTGCCCTTACTGTCAACGTGATTTGTGATGCGTTGGACGGAACGTAGCGGGAGAGATGTGAAGCATTATTTAGTGCCTATTTAGAAATAGTGGTCAAAAAGCGGGTGCTTTTGTAAGTAGTATGTGTATCTCAGGAGGCAGTATATTTTTTCAAAAAAATCTGACTGAGTATGTAATTAGAATGTCTGCAAGTTCAAACTCTATGCTAAGATGGTGAATATGGTTATTTTTGTTATCACAAATACTTATCGATCTTAAATTACTTGTTAAATTGTATGACACCCAATCGAGTGAGTGTAAGTTGTCAATCACGGAATAAAATTCACAAACACAATTTATGTGCCATCAGTTGTAAATCAATTAGTAGGATAGCAATCAAATCATACAACAGTGTGATTGGCGAGTCGCACTATTGAGTTAACAAATTGAATGGCTGTCGATACATCGATTGCACTCGATTTTAACAACCGTGCTTTGAATCGAATAGATGTCAATTTGTCGATACACAGTAACGCGTTAATTCGACGTTTGAAAATACATAGTTGTCACCAACATCATAAAGGTCAGTTTATTTAAAACAATTGCCTACTACGAATTTTCACGTTTAATTTTCAAAGTATATACCTACCTAGTTGTTTAAAGAAACTGACCTTTCTATTGTCAGTAAACTTTGGCCTGGAAAATGCGAAGAAAGATTTTTATTCGAAATACAATTTTCGTAGTGGTGGCGGAACTTCTGTACCTCGTTATTTCGCTTAGGAAGTGAGAGGTCGAGATGACACGACCAAGTTTCCATCCGCAAGTTTATTATGTAAAAATGACAACTGACAATCGTTGTGCGACTGCAAAAAGGGGAGCATTTCTTGCTCGTAATGTTGGTGGAAAATGTAGCTGGACATTTGTAGATAAGATATTATTTTCAATTTTTATAGTGTCCAATAGTAATATTTATTGTGTACGGTTAAGAACTATAATAATGAATATACACAAAGCCTTATTATCATTTTATTAGATGTATTTAAAATTTCGTAACGGTGTTTTATTGAAAATTTTATTTAATGAACAATGTTGCAAGCAAAAGTTTTATTCTGTGAGTATCCATTTAACAGTTACACACAGTCATATTCTATTCAAATGTTAAAGCAATAATGACCACGTTTGGTAAACAAATTCGTGATCGCATGATGATGCTAATTTACACCAAGCGTTTGAGATACTTCAATCATTTATCAGATTACTTAATTCCCTAAGTTTATGTTTCAAAATAGAAAATCTGAATTTATGGCCATATTTTGCAATTATACTGTACTTTTGGAGTTGTTGTTTAAGACCAGGCCACAGGCATCTGTTATTAGCGATCAATATCAGATCAATTGTGCAATCTTTGAAGAATTGTTGCAACTAATTGCATGATAAATGCAGTTTATGTGCAGGATGTTGCAAACAATGATTGATTAGAAGCAAATTAATCTGTGATTTCAATGCCTCTTAGAAGATATGTTTTTATACGTGTTCTTATAAGTATTTATTCTAGATCGATCAGCTGAACTTAATTGTATTATTATCCTAATTCAGCTTATTCATCTTTCGTAACTCAGTGTTTTTGTATTCAATCATATTTTAAACAGTCTTTGTAAAAAAGTATACTGTTATAAAGTTTGTTTCCGCACGAATTGGCTAAAGAGGTCACGAATATAGTCTATTACTATTAAAGTATCTGAATACACACGAAAATTTAGTTTTTTACTAGGAAATATGTGTTATGAATCAACGTAAAAAATCCTGTTATTCATTCCTATTTCTTTACCTGTATACATGGCTATAAAAGTTCATATATCAGGTAGATATTTATTAACGTAACGGTGTTCAAGGAAAAATATCCTTTCCCGTAACAAACGATGTACAAAAGTGTATAAATTGCAGGAAATCGTAATAAATCGCGCACCAGTAACTTTATACGTGGTTTTTCTTTCACAATACGAGGAAAGTTAAAACACACATCCGCCTGATATCTTATATTACTTACAATATAATATGTAAGTATGGTATTTGTTAAATAGTTATCTGTTATCCCAGATTTTCTCATTAATGTAACTTAATAGGTGACTTAATAGGAATGATGCAGTTGATTGAAGTCATAAAAAGTTTAAAAAAATACAGTTTTAGTTATCGCAGACTTTATCCTGCATTATTCAAATATTTCAGTTAGCGACCTTTATACATAACAAAATTGTGTAAACATTTTAGGTACGTATAATAAATACTTAATTAAAATAATTGCAAACCATTTTCCGACCCTCGTTACTTGATATTTATGAAGCACTCTTGTCACAATTATAACCAAATTAATCCCAACCCTTTAGCTCTTAAATAACAAAATAATGAAAGGGCTGTGTTGCCAGACTATTGTTTTAGGTTAATTGTCAATTAATAAAATAATCGGATGAAGCGTCGATCAATATCCAGCTTTTACTCGTCGTGAAATAATCGGCTTAGTGTAAGTGGTTTGTTGGTGCCCAATTTGTTATTAATATTATAAGATAAAAATATTTTCAAGTATTATTTTAATTATGGAGACTGCGTAAAAGAACTTAGTATATTTTTTTTTAGGAATGTGAACTTTGTGTGTCTTGGTTTTTCGTAGTAGATATTACGTATATTTCGTAGTATAACGCGCCTACGAAAAATTGTAGCACACTGTGACACCCTAATACAATTTTTATACTATTTTTACTGTAATTTTCCGTTCCGTTGTTAATGTGTATCTTTTTTTAACCGACCTCCGAAAAAGGAGAAGATTCTCAATGTTTTTTTTATTCAAAAATATTTATTTCCTTCCAATAATTTGAGGAGCATTCGGTGATTTTCTAAGGAAATTTATATCTTATTATCTCTCTAATTGTATTTAACGATGAATAAACAGGAAATCCTGAGAGAAACATTCGAATAATTGTAAATAGTAATTAAATTTCCTTTATTGCGCGAACACCTGGGCCGCTGTACTGTTAATGATATTCTCAGCGGTAGGTACATTTTGTTTATTATATCGACACATAGCATAGAAGAATACACACATAAAAGAATGAATTAAGAATTGTTACCACATTGAATTACTTATCGAATATGCTCTTTAAATGAAAGTTCTCTGACTATTGAAAAATCGTCTCTAAAACAATTTTACCACATGAGCTTTCTGATACCTTCATGGTTAATTCATTCACAACATTCTTATTTTCCTCAGGATTTAACAGAGCACCAAGCTTTATGGCTCATTTTTTAGAAGAGATTAAAAAGAGTAAAGATACCTATCCTTTATTTATCCGAAAAAAAAATTACTAACAATTACACAACAAATAGTTATGCATATTATCAAAATGGTTAATGTTGTTTGGATCTTGGCCAACACTGCAGGGGATGTGCTTAAGTATGTCCAAAATGGAGGCTGTTTAATGCACCCATTGCTTACTGTTGCACATGCGGCTGCATAAGCCATTAGCTAAAGATATTATGAATGGTCAGCACTAATTTAATCAACCTTATTGCACCACAGCTGTGTAAAATGCAGATTGTCACAAATACATACTTATAGAAAACAATTAAGTAATTATGTAAAGTACACGTATCTTCATCGAAATTTACGATAAACTGGGTTTATTTGTAACTGCAAAACTTTTACGGTAATTTTCTTTTTCGGGTAGGTTTTCTTACTGTGGCTGAAGTTAGCTTCTTGTGAGAGCAAAACGATCAAAATGTGTGAATAGGCTGCCGGTAAAGTTATTTAATAAGAACCTAGTGTTAACGTGTACTTATTCCGTTCAACGGCCATTTCGTCTATTGCAGACGATTTATGTGGTGTTGTCTGTGATACAACGCCTTTCGTGACTGAACAGACCGACTTATTCCGTACATTTTCACAAAAGTCACTACTTACTAACTTCGGAGAAGTTAATTTATTTGATAAAATACATAAGGCGAAATGATTTACAGAAACCATTGAATAAGCTCAACAATTATCTATCTCACACAGCAAGTTCTATTAAATACAAATAAATACGTAATTGTATGTCTGTTGTGTAACCCAGTCATATGTTTCGCAACACTATGATGGAAGCACGCGCATTGCTTTGCAAGTAGGTATGATCTACATCCGTGGTGGGTCATTATAGCATAGTTTACGTTTTTAATTTGTTATGTCATTTATAATTAGTTATTTATTGAAGAGCTTCAGAAGTTGTAGGTATATTTTTTTTGTAATTTTATTAAACTATCTTACGTACCTACTTATATGGTTTTCCCACGGACAGGGCATGTTGTCCCATATATTATGTAGTTGAATATATAACTGTTTTATTGCGCAGAGATGAAATATGGTGGCCTATACATGTGATTGGAAGCTTGTGCTGCATAAAACATATTTAATTGCCGAACCTTCAATGAAGGATTAATTTAAATAAGACAAACATTAGAATTAACCAAGCTAGCCTATCGAAGGACAGCAATTACGTTACTTACATACATTCAACCATCACGAATTATTAATTACCTAATCAAAAACATCGAAAACTAATCAAACACCAATTACAACTTAAACTTACACAAAGCGTATTTTCTCAAATCTATTATAAAAACATCAATCATCAGTAATGTATAGAACGCATCCGATGGTCGGTGACTTGCGCCTGCGCCGATGACGTCACGCGCGTGATCGATCGATCGGAAACTACACATTAATCAGGGAGTAGGAAGTGAGATCGGTTAATAGCTGGTTATCTTGATCTAAGTTGGTTTAAAGTTAGATTATTTATTTATTATTTATTATACTTTTTGCACACATTTTACAAAAAAACAATGTACAAAGGCGGACTTAACGCCTTAGGCGTTCTCTACCAGTCAACCTTTAGGTGGAGGAGAAATTTCATGGCAGATGCACTAAATATGTATATAAGACAATTCGAAAATATATAAACGTACGTATACTTTAATACATATATAAATGACACAACATCAAATGCACAGTTGTGTCAATTCTGCAAACTCTGGTGAAGATACTCACGAAGCTTCAATTTGAAAGTCAATCGGCTATTTACCATCCTAATTTCCGAGGGCAACTTGTTCCATAAAAGAATAGATTGGACAAAAAAGGAGGAATGAAGGAAATCTGTGCGATGTGAGGGACATTGGAGTAGACGGTTGTTGGAGGAACGCAAATTTCTGTCATGTTGAGAACACAAAAACTGGAAGTGACATGATAAATAAGGAGGTGAAAAAGGAGTATGAAGAATGGAAAATAGAGTAGTTAATGATCTCATCTCACGCCTTTGCCTAATTGGCAGCCATCTAAGCTGTTCTCGATAAGCAGACACATGATCGTACTTGCGAAGATTAAAAACGAATCGAATGCAATTGTTGAGAAGCCGGTCAAGTTTATTGAGCAGATCTGCATTCAGGTCATAGAAGCAAACATCACCATTTATAGTTATTTATAGATACTTTATATATTAGCAGGACTTTAAAACTATGTAATTAAGTGGGCATGTAAATGAACTATTGGTGGTATTCATGAATTGTCAACTGTTGTGAATGGATAGCAAAAAATACTTACTAGACTAGAAGGGCCTGACTTTAGCCTCTAGAGGCAGCTCTCATAGCCCTAAATCACAAAAAAACTTAGGTATTAGTAAAATTTCCGTGTCTTAAATAGATACAAGTTCTAGTTAAGTATATCAATTAAGTAATAAGACGGGCAAAACTGACACTTATCACAAAAACAAAAAAATGCAAGTTAACTTAAGGATATTATAGCTAAGTATACAAATAATATTCACATTCGCTTTGAAACGGCCGATTCACATTTGTTTCTTCATTAGTTAATATGTAAATAGTGAATAGGTATTCGATGGTACTTAAAGGTATTAGGAAGAAAGGGATAATTTATTCTATTGTGCTGTTAGTTGAAATACGGAAGGCAAATAAGGAAATGTCTATACAATGGACACTAGAGGGCTCTGTGCCAGCAAAGCACAGAAATTGTTGTTATTACTTGTTATAATGATGTTCATTAATTCGCGTATCGATTTATTGGAATTAGTTACATAATTAATTTAATGTTTCCGTAGAGTGTTAAGTAAGATTGCAGCAGTGTTCTGTATAACAGGCTATAATATACCTACGCATATTAGAAAGATCATCATCATTATCATCATCAGCCTATCGCAGTCCACTGCTGGACATAAGCCTCTCCAAGTGCACGCCACTGAGAAAGTTACTTACCTGTTTATAAGATTAATACCTATCAGTTACTCATTTGCATTCTCTCGAAGTTACTTAAATAAACATCCAAAAAACAGAGAAAAATCCCCGAATCCAAACTGCGAACATAAGTCTCGACCCGTTAGCAACTAAGCAACATTGTTTATGACTTAATAATCTGAACTTACAACACAGATTACTGATAAGATACCGCAAACCGTGCCTTGAATATTTAGTAGTTAAGTTTAACTCATGCGGAAACTAATATTGTAGTTACTTGCTTTGATATGGGCGAGCGATCTGATTTGAATATTTGCATAGAAATTTCTTCATCTCTACTTATTTGTTGGCAGATACGGTCTGTGGATTAAGCTGTGTTTTACAATATGTCCTGATTTTTCTAGTGTGACTGTCTTTGAGGTGGTAGAAACTATTTAAGAGAGATTATATAATAATGGCGTCCACGGCCGATTTCGGCCACGGCGGCTGTTCTCATTTAGGGAGATCAGCCAGCTGCGCAGGACATATTATAGTACACGAGCATTTGCGCAGACACAGGTGCACTCCCAGGAAAGTACATGAAAAAAAAGAAATGTGTATGCCAAATAGATATCACATTGACAACAAGTGCTTGTCGCAAAACTTAAATTATAAAGTGGTTAAGAATTATTAATTTCTTCAATCAGCCTAGTGCCACAGATTACAAACAATTTCTTTTTTGTAAGTCTATAATTAACTATATCATGCATGCTTGTTAATTAATATACCTACCAAAGAATTACTACAAATGATTTGTAACCTCTTTACACACCACTTAAGCCATTATGATCCAGTAAAAAGCAAATTAACTCGTGATGAGATACACACAAACAAGTCCGAGTTCCCACGATGTTAATCACAATAACTCTTGAGTGAGGAATTTTCGTCTTACGATGTCACGGAGATACATTTCCTACTACTTTAGATGTTAGATACATGTATGTAATATGCTAGCAGGAAACTGCAGTATTTTTTCTCTGAATATACAACATGTAACGTAATTAACGCACACCCTCAAACATCCCAATTAGAATATTCTGTTATAATCATAATACATACACTGAATTTTTAATTTAACATGTATATGCATTGTTATTAAATTAGTAAAACCAATTCTTGGAGAACTTTTTGGTCATACTACTACGCACGCAAATATCGCGCCGCGGCCCGCTCGACTCGACACAACATAACGAAACATCGGAAAAAGCCGACAATACACGAAGTCTTATTACTTTGAGTTACGGTCTATTTGAATTTGTTTTGACTGCACAGGGTTAATATGTCAATAATTTCCGTAGTTTTAAGTATTTTTAGGATACAAAATTACCTATATTAAAAATGATATAAATCGATTCAGCAAACGATTCTGAACAAACTAATTTCAGGATGTGCGTTAATTAAGTTACATGTTGTATATATAAAGGTTACAAGATATTTATAGTTATAAAGCTTATAAATGTTTGGTACCTATCTATACAGGGAATTAACCGGCAATCAACGGGCCGAAAGTTTAGTGTAAAGGCCGAAATCCGATATTTGTAATGTGCGCACGAAACTTCTAAAAGCCTAATTTCTAGAAGTTCTTAGTTACGAAAATGCCAATTCACTAATGCGAAACAACGTAACAACAAAAAGTCCAGATTCTATATTTAAAAAGCTTGTAAATGGTAATAGAACACATGATACTCAGCGCTGAGCATTACGTCTTTAATAAATCCCTTTGATGACAAACACAATTTATGCCATTTTAGTGAACCAAACGAAAAAGGAACTCTTTCTGTATGCACATACATATACATATGAAACGTCGTCCCATGTTTATCAAAATTGCTTCATCATATCACCAGCAATACAAACAAGCTGAGCGTGAAAATTGCTTGAACATACAAATTATAATATCGCAGTGCAGTTATTAAGGCGTCTGGCTAAACCGCCAATTAGAATAATGGTCGGAGCTAGGCGCCCCGCCCGTCAGATTCAGAGCGATAATTACTGGATGGACTTGGTGAGAGAGAATTATATTGTGACTGTTTATATAGAAGGGATATACAAAAGTGTACCTACAATAGTAATCAGTAAGAATAGGTATGTTATGAGATGAGGCACAAAACGTTCTGAGTATAGAAATTGAAAGTAGAATCCAACGGTTCAGGGCGTGTGACAAGATGAGACTAACTAGCCCATCATAAGTACTATTGTGAAGATACTGAAAACATAAACCAATACAATAAATAACAAACTACTACTAAATCTATCTTATTATATTATAATACTAACTTAAAACCTATCTATATACTTGGGAGTTAGTAAACAAATAGCGGATATAAATCATTAAGATTTGTGGGATAATTAAAATGTTAATGAGCTTAGCTTTATCTTAAGAAAAGATTATATTGTTATAGAGCTATTTTAGTAGTTTATCATTGATCTATAAAAAATGCTAAAAGAGATTAACGATCTATGTAAAAATGACACGAGAATGCGGGCTAGAATATTGCCAGAAGTCGCAAAAATATCTGAGAAAGGCTTCTACCTGTTTTTACACCAAATAAATGATTGAGGAACTACACTGGACCCAGAAGTTAACATTAATTAATAGCACATTATTAAATTACCTACTTGTTTACTCAGATTTTTATATCTTATTCTAATAATAGATTTAGTATATATTGTGAACAAAAAATCCTAATTTACATACAATGTAACTTACTAAGTAATTGCCGATACGGTCATGAGCTTACAAATCATGATCACTAAGCGAAACTCGGGAAACAGTCTGAAGACAATTTGATATTTTCTTTTAATTTATGTAAATTAATAGATGCAAGATATTACAAATCTTGCTCTAAGAAAATAAATAATTAAGTCTGTATTACCCTCAATGTTGAAGAATCTTTGATATCAGATGATAAATACATATATTAAAGGATCTCTTTCTTCAATTATTATATTGCAGCTTATTCCAAACATATATAATTAACTTGAAATTCCTAAGTTCTAAATATTCCTGTATCTATTCTGAGCAAGACAGACATCATCGGCTTTTGTCGGCATCGCAGAGCCCAGGCCATTGTACTTAGTGCCTATTTTAGGCAAAAGCTATGCGCAAACGCAAGTGCCCGCTTAACGTCAATAGTTAGGACTTTTTGAGACGTCTGTTCGCATTTTGTGAGCATAGAAATAAACTAGAATAGTTGAATGAACTATTGTAGATTTTGTCAAGTGCTATGTGATAGGAATATAGAGACGTAACGATGATTTTGGACTTTATTTGCCCTGCTTAGAAGCTAAAATTAAAAAAAGAAGAATTTGCTTGTTGTCTTATTTCTTTGCGATAAAAACCCACGTCTTGTTGATAGATCAAATAAAAATAGCAATTCCAATGAACAAATAACGTCATAGATGTTCACAAACATGACGATGCATTATCACACGTGTCCATACAAAACGCTGAAATAGCAAAAATATCAATTTTACCTAGTTTTACCTGCCTAGGAATTTCGTAACAATAACACGAAAATTGCTCACGTCTACAGTTTTAGTGTTAATCGGATGTTTTGAAATCTGCAAATCAGATCAGACTAGAAGTGGGACAAGCAGGATGCCTGCGGTCGTCTAGGGCTGGCGATCTGATAAAAAAAGACTACAAAATTATTGATAGTTAATTTCATAGTGCTAAGTAGGCCGAATTAAATTATTGGAATCTGACCCCAATTTCAATATCCAATAGAAATGTAAAACTGATTATGCAAATATGCCACATTTTTATAAGTATCTTGCATAATCCGAAGATACCTATCTACGCCGCGCCGTAGTGTGTATAGGCCAAGTTCAAACCTAAATGTTGTTAAGATTAAAATAAAATCAGATCTAGGACATAAATTCAGTGTCATTCTAAAACGAAACAGTTAGTATGAATTAATGTGAAATTCCACACCTCACATTATTTAATAGAAAGGGAAATTTTACTTAACTTGACATAAATATTATTCATGTGTATTACCTATTTGCTAATTACATTGTAACGCGTGACAGCCCGTTGTCAAGCACTAATTGTTTGTTATCATCCTTAGTAATTTGTTTTGAAACTAGCTCTGTTTGACGCTAGGCTGAGGCGTCAGCATTGTACAGCATAGGTAATTACTTATTTTTAAACCAATTTCATAGATGATACATGGGATAAGGCTTTTAACGTAATGTTTTGTTGCGGCGACATTTTTCTGTCTATATTATTTTTTGACTTTAAGTGTACGTGTCACATAAAATACATCTTCTAGCCCATTTAGCATTAAATTGGGGCTTTATTAAAATGGCTAAATATGGCTTCGTCAGGCTCATGAACCCCTGGTTAACTACCTCTTCAGCACAAGTTGTTAAAATATCATTCAGCAAGTCTCTGCCGCTGCATCATTATCAAACCAAACAGTCCAAGGAAATAATTCTAATTGTTCATAAAAACGCCATAAACCCTTGACACAAAGTCGTAAACACAAACGTATAGTATCATTGGCACATAATAACAAAACAGTAATTAACAGCTGACGTACAACAGTTAATTTTGTTATCAGATCTCTTTTTTCATATTCATTATTTTTTTTGTGTGGCAACACTGCAAGGTTGCACCGATCTTCGTCGTACGAATTGTTTAGGCGAATTAGATTCTGATGCAAATTACAGGTTTTCCGGACGCTATTGTTTGAGTCTGCGAAATTGGTACGCATATATGAATTGTAATTTGTTATATTATTGTGATTCACTATTGTCCTGTTAACGGGACTGTTATAAAGCGTTTTGCTTAATGCTTAAAGTTACTTGCCTAATGGTAGTTGTATGACAAGCCAGAATTAGTCACTTCAGAAGCTGAATTATATGTAAGAAGTATTAAAAATAACATTGATCCAACCAAAATGCCCCAAATCTATGCTTAAAACAGGATTTGTATCATTTAGCTAGATCGTTATAAGTTCTGAAATTGGTTGATAATTTTTTTGGTATATCAATATGAATAAAGTCGATATTATTTTTTAAAGCTGTTAAAATTTTTATTAATATACCTACCTACTTGAAATTCAAAATTCCATGAACGAGCATTTCTCGCTCGGAATATCTGGAGTTAAACCTACCGAACGACCGCACGCAAATGGTCGGCCATCCATTCAGGCACCATCTGCCCGAAACATTACTTCACCCACGCGTTAATTAATGTCCAAACAAACAACCCATTAATTTAAATCAACCAGTTCCATTGAAATTACTTTGACAATGCCATTACCATAATGCTAAGTTTTCGGAAGCCTCTGACAGACGCGGCGGCCATTTGTAAAATCATTTGACATTGTTGACAGTTCTTTTAAAAGGAGGTTGAGAGTGTTATTTAGTTTATTATTAGTCACTGTCTTAAGACAGGCAAAAGCTTTTATGATATGTTAAGATGTATTTGGATACGATAAGTTTTTTATTTTGTATTAATGAACTCCGGTAGCATCAGCATAATTGATTAATGAATAAATAATACACATAAATTAAAGTTAATGTATTCCAAATACATAAGATCCAATCTAAAGTCGTTCGAATACATATTGATGTCGTTTTATTATTTTGAATGTTTTCGTCCATCTTCTACAAATCTACACATCATAAACAGCTACACAGACGAAACTAAAGCACTTTATAAATATAGTAAGTAACTGTCTACTCTTAATTTCATATTTTCAATCCAAATAAGGATGCAGGACGTTAAGTACCTACAAGTATCTATAAATTACAGCGAGCACTCCTAAAAAACCAAACATCCAATGTGTTTTGGTCTGGAAGAACACAGAAAAATCTGCAACAAACCAAAGAAATCATATCAAAAACTTAATAATTCTACAATACTAACATCTCAAACCCCAGAAGGTCACACCAGCTTCCACTATCTCCATTTGACAAAAGCATTGTGCCCATGATCAACTCACACGAGTCGCCTTGACTTACGCAATTCAATGAGTGTTGGTTACTTAACGCGATTATCCAACAGCCCGTGGGAATCGTCACAGCTTCTGTAGACACGTTTAGTTGTTAAACTTTAATAGTTAATAGTTTGATGTTAGCTTTTAAATGGGTTGTTGCTATAAACAATTGTTTGTGGCATGTGTTGTTAGTCACTTTGGTAATATTGGTAATGTAAGATTTCGGGTTGTTGTAGCTTTTCATGTGAAATGATGCACTGCATCACGCAAAGGCGGGTTAGGTATGTCTTTTTTGAGAAGGTTAGGCTTAGGTACCTAGACTATAGTTTTTGGATTGTTACCAGAGACTTTGAAACTGATGTGGATCGTCAAGAACTCCCAAATGACGTGTCTTGCATCTGACTATTTTTCGGTCTACCATCGGTCAGTAGGCAGAAAAATAATTGTATTCTCATTTTTTCAAATTCGTCATTGATTTTCAAGTTAATTTACTTTCCTGCTAAGACAATTTCTAACCAATCAAGCGTCGAGGCTAAACGTTACATAGTCATGAAGTCATTAATGACGACTCAAAGAAACCGGTCAAACAGCATTGCAAGGAAAATGAAATAAGCAAAATGCAATTTTTCATTCCATACATCAAGTGTTCATATTCATATTGAAATAAAACAAAAAATAAAATTCATTAAACAAAAAGTGAATTCGATCCAAAGCGCATTAACAAACGCGATTTACAAAAAAGGAAATAAAAGTGATTTGGATGCGTATACGCAACTTCCTGCGCGGGCTGACTGACGTCATTAAAATAGGGTGACAATGAACAATTTGTGGTGGGACACTTGATATGTATGACAAGATTATTAAGTAAGATGATATTATCTAAGACAATTATATCTATGTTGATAAGTAGCTAAATAAATAAATACGTAATTATCTAGAACTGTCTATAGATTTAGCGTCACAACCAACTCATTATATTTTATTTGATCTAAAAACAGATTAACAAGAAATCAATATTACCTAAAAATATAATGTAAACGGATCTATATTCCGTTATGATTCTGAGTGTACCTAAATGTTTTATTGCACATTTGTATATGACCTTATTTCACTATCAACCTTACCTTTTTTCTCATCTACAATTTGAAATCGCATTCGAAATTAAAAGTAATTTTCACAATTTTCCCGCCAGCCAGTGTTGCCACTGCAATGCGTGTGACAATTAGGGCGCGACGGTCCGCCATTCCTCTGTGAATACATTAATTAAACAAGATAAATAACTAACTGCTGGATTGGTACTTTGTTTGATAAGTGATAATGTCACATAGTTTCACAAGTTTTTGTAAGGCATGTGAGAAAGTGACAGCTTTCTGCGCAATGTTATCGATACTGTTTGTAACGTGAGAATTACTGTTGCTCAGTTTGTAGTTACAAAAGAAACTCTTGAAGAATTGCTTCATATTTTTATTTACACTTCTTCTATATCTTTAAAAATCATTTTATGTACCTGTTTTCGCATGCATAGGTACTATTTTATTTTCCTTATAATTGTAAATTTACTTCGTAGTAAGAAATAAAAGCCTTTTTTATTTTTATTTATGTATTTGCATTAAGGAAAACCATAGTTTATGATACATGAAAATAACTTTTCCACTTTTCGATATGACATCATAATCATTTAGCGGTCATAGATATCTAGAACTTTTGCATCGACATAAATAAAATACCATATCATATATTCTTTTCAAAAACACCTTCAGCGTATCGCGTCACTCTTTTGTCTTTGTTCTCTTATAATATTTGTAAAGAATTAATAAGTTCGTCTGGGACAGTCGCAGCATTATGCGGCTACACTTGTGCAAACAAACATATTTATATTGTACTTCTGTGAAAACCCACAAGGCCGTAAAAGTTGTTCATGCAAGTCACAATGCAACGTGTATTTTCGATACAGATATCATATTTTATTTCTATAATAAAAGATCGATATTTGGCATTGTGGGCTGTTTCCATAGCTGCTCTCACTGTTAACTCTGAATTTAATTTTAAAATCAACGCTCCAAATTATTAGTGTCGTTTCTCTCAAATTATAAAACAAGAAAGTAATTAAGTATGATCTCGTTAGCCGTCGAAACTTGGCGAATACTCCACAAAACTCGCTAATCAGAAACAAGGATGATAATCAAAAAGTTAAGGTTTCATTTCAAACAAATGAGCTTTTCAGATTTATGAAAAGTTTGACAGGTTTGAATTAGAACCTCTTTTCTTTTAACTTATGGAACTGCCAAGCTCTTATCCGATTTGCAGGAGATAGGTACTTACCTTTATCAATTGAATGGCTTGACATAATATAATATTCAGTTCAAGTTGATTTTCTTCTCCGCAAGGAAGATCGTCTAAATTGTCTAAAACATACCGAATACGTTTTCCATTTATAGAACGTTTTAAGTAAAACGGCTGGTCTTGCAGTCTTGCGATTTTCTCGCTTGAGACGTTTTATTATCTCGGTGCAGGCATTCGCCTTCAGTTTCGGTCTAGAAATGCAGTCGGATTTATTCTTTCTTATATATTTCATGTCCTATTTCAGTACAACCATACTTTTGTGTGGTTTCTTAAAATCTTTTATATGTTAAGGAGTATTTGCCTGTTTATGTTTTTAAAGTATAAAGAGAATGTTTATTACATAACATAACAGTCCGTTGACACCATGAAGTCAATAAAGTCTTTGGTTGACACTGAAAATGATAATGTAAGTGTAATGAATGAGTTTTTTTCGTGGCTCGAGAAGAAAATCATTCAATATTTGTTGATTTAAAGATATTAGGAGTTGCGATGAAAATAAGACATTGATTTTATTAGAATGAGGTATCCACTAAGATTACCTATGTAAAACTATTTAAATTTTATTTTTGCACATGATACAATTCACACAACATAATTAGCGCTAAACTAGGTGCCTACTCCAAAGTTTTCAATGTTCCAATTACAAACAAACGTCATACATAATAGACACCGTTCAACAATTACATTAGTGTGAGTAAAGTCAAAGTAAATTGCATATGTAAGTCGGCCCAGTAATATTGCAAACAGAGTTAATTACGTCACAACTCAGACATACCCGACGGTGTAATTAGGCAATTAGTTTTATTAGCAAACCATAAGTTAGTTAAATATCTGCTAATTCATGCACTTTCATGTTTCAGAGAATTGTGGAGAATTAAGAGAAACTTTTATGGTTAAAGTTCACGCTATTATTTCTTTAGTTTTCTATATAACAATACCTAAGTGCTACAAAACCTTTATTTTCCAAAAGAGTATCTGCTCTATAAAATTCTGACGCCTTATGTAAATATTGTTTGTGTGTTGAGGTCATTACTTCGAAAACAACAACAAGCGAACTCAAAATAACCAACTTTATGGCTCTACGCCATTAAAAAAATAATTTTAAACCCTGCTGGTTTAAAATCCGCAGCGAACTTCCAATTTCAATTAAAAAGGAATAAAACATCGTTTAAAATTGGAACGTCGAATGAAAACAGAAGCGTATAAATTAAAAAATCTGATTCGGACAAAATGGCGTTCCCTGGTTGTCGGCAAACAATCTGTGGCCCAGTTGCCTACGGGCCTACATAATATAGCGTAACAATCGTGTCAGCGATTCGTGTTTACTCGACGCGACGGTTGTAAATTGCTGAGCATTGTAACTGCCGATTAACCAGAGATTAGTTCGCGAATAAAGTCAACAACTTGACGCTCTGTTCACTTTTGAACGACAGTTTACGCATACTAAACTTGTTTTCCGGTTGAATCATTGTAAGGAAAGTTTAAGTACTTATAGGTCATTTTTAGGTGGCGCTCCTAACATTTTCTAACAAACTTATGTAACCTCTTGTTGACATAGACCTTCCATGTGGCCCAAATAAACATAATTAGATAATTGACTGAAGATAAACAACTCGTTATCTCAATCTTGGTGTTTCTCAAAACATAAACAAAATGAAGCCACTGAGCAAATAGGTATTATAAAATTTTGCAAATATGAAAAATTACATTTTCAAAAGCTGTCTATGTTCCCATTGCCGAGAATTTTCCGCTTTGCAAATATTTTTCAAAGGCAACCCTTAGATGTAAAAATTCGAGATGGTAATATGCTAATGGAAATTTAGTCCTGGACTTTAAAAACCGTATACATACATACTCGTTCTTATTACCAAACTAAGTTATTTTAACGAATCTTTGGCTACAATGACCTTATAGGTACCTCTTGTTTTCCGTCAAGACCAACTAGCGACAAAAAACATTCTAATGTCGCAACAGCATACAAAAATTATTTAAACCAGACAAAAATAAGTACATTTTAACAATGAGACAACAAAAACAGTGCTTAAAAAACTTGGATTACAAAACGAAAATTAAACAAATCTCGACAAAATATCGTAAGCGGCGTGGATGACGTCACAGCACAAGATGGCGGCCCCACGATCATGTGTGGCTAGAGTTAGGTAAAGTGCAGTGACCCCGGCCAATGTTAATGTCAGCTGTTACGACTGCCGTAAGCGAGATGTATTGACGAACCATGGATTTATTGCTAGGGTGCCGGCAGTAAACTTGACATACTCATTTTGGTTGTATTGCTACTTATTTTAGACTGGTTTGTTATTTGGTCTAGGGTACATACTTGCATGGTCTTGCTTTTACCCGTTAGTAATCTTTAAGTTACAAGAACTTTTCTCTAAATCTAAGCGTAGCCTTATAATGAATCCCCAGAGTCATGATGGTTGAATAAAAACGATACATACATTTAAATTAATCATCGTACAGCTTCCACCTCTATTTAAATACATACTACTTAATTACAATTTAAACTAAGTAAGTGTTAACACATTTTCAGTCTAACTTGAGATAAGCGATTAACAGAATCTCATCTCGAATCCGAGTACATTCCGGCCCGCATCGATGACTCTTAAAATAGTGAAACTTTATACACCGACGATGATATAGAACAGAACTTCCTTTTGAAGTGGTTCAACTAAATACCTATAGAATCAAACATTTAGGCTAACGCCCTAATGTTAGTGTAACAAGCAGAGATTCCAAACAATCTCTTAGGCATTTCCGCAGGTGAAGTTTGGCACAATTAGCTACGAAAGTAAAGAAAGTGTTTCATTTCGTCGGCGAACAATTTGTGGAAGAGCTGCTCCGTATTATGTTAGAAAATGTACGAAATGGCGCTAAACGTCTCGCATTGTTCGACAGGACAGGGCTGGCAATTCTTCTTTTTGCTCTACATTTAAGTATCATGTTTTTGGGTGTCAAGGGACGCTCTTGGCGGCATCTTGGTTATTAAAAAGATCTAGGTCTTTTTCAATTTGATTTCCCTCAGGAATATTTTTAAACTTTTCATCTTCATCAAATGTATAAAACAAACTCTACGCAAGAATTGATTCAGACTACAACCACGATATGAATCAGACTTACTGTTTAATGTCCTTTGAAATTCAAATCATAAATGTTAACGACAATAACTCCTGCTACTTACGAGCATAAACAATAAACAAAGAGCATACGACAGTACCACTTTGACTTAATCCAACTCAAAAACTAAGCGTGTCGTAAAGTTGAGACGGGACGAGGACAATATGACAGCCCTGGCAGAGAGCGGGAGTGCAGTCAAGCGCACTATATTATATTCTGAACACAATGCAGTCTGAGGATGTACACGCGAACGCAAAACGCTTCCGTGCCAACGTTTTAGCTAACTAGCTTGTACGAGCTGAGGAAATTGATGATTCTTTTAAGAGGGAAATAAAAAGTAGGTTTTTATTCTGCAGTTAGTTGCATTTAACGTCTAGACGTTTAAATATCTGCACTGAGAATGTCTTATTTGCAGTGAAATTTCAATTTTTTACCACTGAAATTAACCATAGTAGTAATTAGAAAAGTTCATTTAGTGAGTACCTAAAGTCTAAACTATAGTAACTTAATTAACCAATTTATCGCGTGACAGGAAAGTTTAAACTATGTCGAAGGGTGAAAGAAAATCGCCTGAACTTGGAAGTTTCAATTTAATTACACCACGGACTACGCAGAACTTAGCTGTAGCCGGCAAAACTTTACTAACGAAACTTAGTTTAAAAACTTCGAGAAAACCCTTTACTTTCTGTTGAAATTACATCGGTTATAATCTTCGGAAATACAATTTTCGAAATGTTTCGTGTCTAATGAAAAAAAAACACTAATCGTTATCTCATTCTTTCAAGCAGCATAACTTGCAGCATATTTACCAGTGCGGCTTTTTTACATAAAGAATCTCATAATCATTCAACTATTCCAGCAACAAAAATATCAATAACTTGCACACATGATTTCTCCCACACTTAATCCCGTCTGATCTACGCTAACTTGACCGTAATAAAAACCTTTGGCTCGGCTTTTTTGCTCGCAAGTCCAAGTAAGAGGGAAGTTGTTACCCTCGAGTCTGACTGTATATCTGTTACGGTACACAGACTCTGTCGGAGCCATTGTTAGAGACAAACACTGCTCTGTATGAATATCAGACTCCGCAATACATTTGAGAAATTCACTTTCACGAAAATGTTCAGCTAGATAGTTTCTAAAATGCAAGCGTTAAGTCATATTAATGTGGCGTTTTGTGAATCCGCTGCTACCGCAGTAGTAACTGTTGTGTCTGTGCTTTATTATTGATAGTTTGTTCAATACTACAATTTAATATACGACTCGACGACAGGCTTTTGTTTTCACAGATAGCAACATCGAATAGGTTACCTTTATTTAGAACGTGAATTATTTTCTACGTTTTATACATTATGTGAGGACAAATAAAATGTCTACGTATCCGATATTGTTGTTCTTCTCGTTTCTATTTTCTAATTGTCAATCTCTATCAACGAAAATAACTCAGACAATAATAGGGAATCGACAGTACATTTTGGGGACACGTCGAGAATATACAGTCTATTTCGTATTCAAACATTTCCAACCAAATTAGTTTCCTCGTATTTGCTGTAGATGTTTGATTGTTTAGGAAACAATTGACAGACGTATCGGATCGCGTTATATTATTTAGACTGCGGCAATTGTCTGCTATGCTACATTATGCTACCTTATAGGTACCAGTAAATGTCACTTGGGTAAGGGAAGTGGGACAACTCATTATTTCAGTAGGCGATGTGCTCGATACTTAGGTCGATGCTGCGACTAGAAATCTGTTCAGCAAAAACGTGGGCGGTGTAGTCTATTGTCTAGTCGTACACTACTCATTCTGTGACAATTGACACATTGGGCTTCACAACTATCAACAGAACAATACGATTTATGATTTATATTATGTTGTTTAATAATTATATTTCTCTCCTATTTCCAGATCTCATGATGAGGTGTCTGTGATCTCACACATCGGGCGGGTGCAACGCCTTCGGTCACCATGACGTCAGAGCGGGCCATCCCCCACCTGCGGGACATCTTCGGCCTCAACCAGCAGTACGATGCCAAGACATTTGACGACGCAGACGATAAAACAAAGAAGTCCAAGAAAAAGAAGGAAGATTACCGCACGTACCCCAACGGGGATGTCAAAACACTAGAGAGACACCTCAGTATGAAGAAGACTATCAGGAAAAAGATTATGCGTGACCTTCAGCAGGCGTTCGTTGAAGACCCTAACGAGTTTAAGGTCGAGAACACGAGCCCTGAGAAACTGAAGGCTGAGTTAAGCGCGGAAGCTGTTAAAATCGAGAAAAATGTTCGTAAGAACGACCCGACGTTCCTAGACATCCTGCGAGGCGAGACGCGGGGCGAGGAGGCGAGAGAGGAGCAGCCGCCGGCCGAGAAGACCAGCTTCTGGCGGCGTCTCACCATGAAGAACAAAAACAAAAGATAAGACCCGAGCCGAGCGCCGAACAGAGCGCCTCGCTCCGTGCCGACTGACACCGCGCGGCTTATCAATACCTATTTATTGTAAACTTTTGATCACTATATTGAAGCGTATTTAAAAACTTTTTGATCACCTTTACATAACATTTTTATATCTGTACGCATAATAATCTATCGTTGTATTGCTTGAATCCTTCTAGTTGTTATAATAGAGTCAAATATTATAAGCTTATGAGAGATTTTGATGGTTGGCCGCGGCGCTAAGTTACTTCTAAGTTACGGTGGGAACGGAGCGAAGTGTTACAAGTATCCTCGGCTTTTGTTACTTATTATAAAAAAGATATCTCGTTCTACATGTGATGTAACGTTAAGTCGACTAAGTTAAGTGTAAGTGAACTTAGGCTAAGTATTTCGTAAGTGGCGATTGTGTAAGGTAGGCTCGTGGCAATTCCTTGTTGTGACAGTTTTTAATTATTATAATGCAATATAAATAATTTTACACATTTATCTGTGCGTGTTTTATTGTATATATATTATCAACCTTTAGCTTTAGCTGCCTCGTTGGTCTAGTTGTCGCAAGTGTGGCTGCTGAGCACGAGGTCTCGGGTTCGATTCCCGAGTCGGGCCGAAATCGCTTTGTGGGTTTTAGAAGACTTTCACAAAGCAGCCCGAAGCCTGGAAGTTGGTGATTGATACACCCGTGCATCGGAGAGCACGTCAATGTCGGTCCTGCGCCTGATCTCTTTCCGGTCGTGTCGGATTGCCGTCCCATCGGGCTATGAGAGTGAAGGAATAGTGAGTGCACTTGTGTCTGCGCAAATGCTTGTGCACTATAATATGTCCTGCGCAGTTGGCTAATCTCCTTACATGAGAACAGCCGCCGTAGCCGATAATCGGCTAGGAGGACATCATCATCATCATCATTATCAACCTATATAATTACACACAACCTATCTGATTTTGTATTAATTGCTCACCTGGTACATCACCAATGTACTAAAGTCGACTCAGGATTATAGTTGCACTGTATTGTTTTTGTCGTAAGTATAAAAAAAAATGTAGTAACAATCTATGACTGCATTTTTATAACAGGCAATGAATTTGTCCATCAACATGCATTTAGAGCAATTCTGTAGATATTAAATGAAACATATCAGTACCTTCCTAATAAAAGACCTCAAAGGAGGTATACTTACTTACTACTACTACTTAGAGAGGTCTTATATTAGGTCTTAGGTACGTAATACTTTTGACAAAAACCCTTAAAAATCTCTGGTTTGAAGCTGCAGGTTCAAATATTATAAGGCTGAGGCTATGCCGACTGAGGCTCAGTATGATGTTTGTGATACAAAAACATATAACAACTACAACTAAAATCGCAGCTAAAAGTGCTTTTAAATAAGTATGTATTTTAACATTAAGTAATACCACCATTCCCAAAAATACCAAGGAGTTGTGTTTTGCCACTGCTTGGCCTAGAAGTCTTGATTCTATATCAAACACAATATTACATTAACATATTTTGTTTCAACATCTGTATCCATACTTAAATCTGCTGTTAAGTATGCATTGAGACACTTTTCTGTTTGGTTATATTTTCAACTTTTGCTCTTTTCAATAAAACTGCTTAATCAGGGGCCCGATTCTCCTAAGTTAATAATGTCAAAATCGAATAGAAATCGAGTCGCAATATGATCGCAATAGCAGTTTTAACCATATCGGGCATTCTGCTACTAATAAAAGACCAATCGTATTCGATTGACATTTGATTGGTGTGCGATTGGTCTGCTATTTTGGTGATTTTGGTATATACGGTAGTTTGCTGTACAATCATTTTGCAATCGTAAATCATTTGCAGACAAAATGATTCATTATTGCATGACAGAAAAGGATAAAAACGTTTATTTCAAAGAAAAAATAGCGGAATGCCACATACGCTTCAATCGTAATCGAGTCGGGATTGGATCTCAGTCGAATCGAGTCGAACATGAATCGTATGTCGCTTAAGTAAAATTAGGAGAATCGGGCCCCAGAAAGTCTAGTGTAAATTATATAAATCCGAGACTTACAGCGCCATCTCTTGAGAGTTTCACTCCAATTAGTACAATGTGAAAATGGCGCTACTGTGCAACTGTAAGTTTAGATGAAAATGCAAAGAAAAGTATAGATGGCGCTACTGACCCACATTGATGGTGATTGTGGGTATAGATAGAGAGCGCCACTTTGCAAATGTAATAACAAAACGACGGCAGCACTATTTTACTCCGTGCTAGTGCTTTTTCTAGTCTATTTAGTCTCTTAAATCTTCATGGAAAGCTGGCATTCATCATTCCTAACAGCTATACTTCCAGTTTGAAATGCAACAATCTATGGGATTTGGCCTAAAAGGCAACGAAGGCTTCGTGTCACTGTGACATTTTCAGGTGAGGTGCCTTCAGGCGCAGATTCTGAAGCTTTAACACTAGATGGCGCTGTAGGTTTGTATTACAAGACTAATGCTGTAAAATACAGAAGGTTACCGGTCTCTAGCAATTTATCATTGAGAAAACTGTATGTAGGTACAAAGATGTCCTCATAATCTTTATTATCCTATTTTATGTAAGTCTAGCATTGGCTTTACCCTAACGCGTGGAATATCGCCCGGCCTTTAGTTTGACGTAAGTATTCAGTTTTATGCCGGTTATTCACCTACGCCTTAAAGTGTTTTAACCGCAGCCTCAGAACTATAACTTCGTAATTTTCCAATAATTTAGGATCGACTAATATTGGCCAACCTTCTAATACCTACGCCAGGTTATCTATTTTTCTAATTCAATCGAGTAAGTTCTCTACATAGGTGGGTGACTCCAATTATTTAGTCATACCTATTTGTTTATGCGCATAGGAGTGGATTGATGTAGGTCAAGAAAAAAAAGTATCTATAGGTAAATAGCATCGTCTATGTACATGGTCTGTGCCTACTTATTGAAGCCATATTGATCACATGTTTCTCTCAAGACAGTTTTTTTCCACTGTTCCTATAAATAGGTCTGCCTTTGAAACTAGATCATGGACTAGATCAGTAGTCATATTAAGTCCGCAAAAAGCGTTGATAATATCACATGACATAGGCAGATTAGATCAAAGATAATGGCCTACCAGCGTTCTGCTATCCATCCATAGTGTGCGTTTGGATTGAGGGCCCATTTTTTATTTCCATTATTTTACTAATTTTCACTAAATTCCTTGTTGAATCTCATTTCGCTTCACAGCGAATACAAAAAGGAATCTTCAATCCAGATCCTCATTTCATCTTATTGGGTCTCCTTTAGCTACATAGGGCTTCCTTTTGTTGTTAGTGCACCGGGCCATCGTCTGGCCTTTGGCCCTTTTCCTATTCATTTATTATTATTTTGGTCTAAAGAGGTACCTAGATACTTACCAACGTTTGTCATACTTACGATCATCAGCTTGCTTTTCTCCAGTATTGCCAATGCAGGCAAGACTCAAAGTGTTTGTGTGTATGTTAAAAAATGTTTTGAATAGACAATTTAGGTTGTCATGTCTGAATAATTTTATACTTATGTGTTGTGTAAGGTCAGGTATCTTCCATAAACAAGAGCCAATGAAAAACAAATATTTTTATTGCAATTCAGTATTTTAGTACTCAAATAAAAAATAACTTGAGATTACGCGTATTTTCCATTGGCTCTTTGCATGACAAACAATAAATAAAACAGCAGATAGGGTAATAAAATTCATTTATTTATTCATTTCAATTTCATTTCACATTATTCAGGTTCTTTCTTTTACCTTTCATTTTGTTTTTCCTAACATACTACCACCGGTTCGGAACCTACAATCGACTGAGAAGAACCGGCAAGAAACTCAGTAGATTATTGTTCTTTTGGTAAAATTACAAAAAACCACGCTGTCGTGGCGAACATTACCTATGTCGGGGACCTATCAGGGACCTAATAACATACATGTAGAAGACATGTTACTCATAAAATAATAAAAGCTACTTATGTGGAGAAAAAGAGGAGTGTTCTAGGATTTTAAGGTCAGTCCGTAGGTTTAGTCTCACACTACCTAAGCTCCCAAAAAATATTTAAAAACAATTTTATAATAAAAATAAAGTCCACAAAAAAGAGGAAATGTCCACTATAGTTAAGTCAGTCTGTCAAGTCAGACTAAGAAAAATGCCAACCCCTTTAGCAGCTTATTAAAATCCCAAAATGAAAGTAGTTATAGTTCGGCCATTCAGAGAATGCGTTCCTGACACGTCGCGATTGAACTGACGACGTAACTTTGCAATGGCGTTGCAGTTACGATAAAAATATTTTTGCTGGTTGTTTACCGTTTTAACAATTGAGGAGCATTAAAACAACATTATTATATCAATAATCAATGAATGTTATTACGTCGTCAGTTCAATCGCGACGTGTCAGGAACGCATTCTCTGAATGGCCGAACTATAATGTCACACACTTGCCCCAGAACCTTATATATTTTATGTAACTGGAAGTCTACAGCAGCATCTAAATCAAACAGTTAAAAAAAGGTTACAAGAAAATCCCCATACAAACTTATAAGTAAAAAAAAATCCCCCGTTTGGAAAAAAAAGAACGTTGGAATTTAGTCGAAAAAGTCCCTTAAAGGTAAACTTAGTCGAAAGTTTGTAAGTCGTTTTAAGGAAGAAATTCTTCATTTGTAGAAGTTATTTAGAAAAAAACCCGTGCCTTTATGATCTTTGCCCTAAGACTTTTCTGTCACAGCCTGCCTACCTGTACCTACCTAATATAAAGAATATATTTATAGCACGGTAGTGCATTCATCCAATACGAGAAAATGTAGGTAATGTAAGTCTTTTACTTAAACTAGATGTTTATTCGTTTCTGTGACGCTCGATTTCTTAGTTAAAATTGTATCGAAACGTTACTTATTTTCTAGCGAGTAACGTTTTTAGTTCGTGAATATTCGGTCTTTTCTAACTTATGTGTCTTATCGTTTGCTATGCATTGTCACTATGAAATAAAATCAAGTCCAGTCGAAAACAAATAAGTAATGTCATTCAATTTAAAGATGTAACTTTGTAAATAAACCTAAAATAGAATAAACATATTTAGTGTCAAATAAATATACTAACATCTCAATAAATATTTGAATAATTCAAATATAATTAATATTTAGTAAATTCATAAATAACAATAAAAATGCAAGTTTCTAAAAGCCTTTAATTTTTGCAAAAAGAGAGTCAGTGTAAGAATTAATTCTAGTTAAAAGCAGTTAGTATGTAATTCAGTTAAAAAGTTAATCAAAGTCTTGGGAAAATATCAAGTATTTACACAAAGAGAAACAAAATGAATACTTTGATTACTAATGATTTATTAATCAAGTTTACAACGATTTACAGACGTCAATGAAGTTACTTTTCAAAACAGTAAAATTACTGTTTTTAAATTAACATTTTATTGAAACAAATTATTGAATTGAAGTTTGTTCGGGGACAGAGACAATTAACGACAAAATGGTTTTTGAATAATGATAGTTTTTTTTTGTAAATACAAAACTGTTAGATTTTATCAAAATGTACACAAATTATTGATAAAGTATATGAATTCAAGATTGTTTAATTGAGTTCCTCAAGGTGTTCATCGGTAGAAAATTGCAATCAAGGGCATAATCCGAAGCGAATGACTTCACTATATCTAACGTTCCTAATATCTACGCTGTTGTAATATTACTTAACCTAACACTTGCAAAGAAAACATTTGAATAGCAGCCATAATACTACGTCTAAATATTACTCAAAAGTTATTTCTAACGTTATCAATAACAATATCAATTACACCTTATCTAACGTTTAACCTATCCTAAGTGTAGCTAGGAAAAGCCTCGTCTGATAGTTTAGGAGATTTATACTAAGCCTGCCAACAAATTAGGCTTCTTCCAGATTCGTTTTGTGGAGTCTAAATACGGACGTCCTGAATCTACGGCCTGTTGAATCCCTAAAGACCAGGGGCTACCATCCTACCTACCCTAGCCTACAGCTAAACACTAGCATAATACCATACGCCTGCTACCACTTACTCTATCATACTTCCACTAAACCCTACGTTACCAGGCTGAAGCTCAGCCGCTAAGGGTACATATCATCTAAGCTGTATTCTAACTTAGTTACTCAATTATATACTAGCAAATATTGTAAGTCGTCAAACACTGAATGTGATAATAATTATAACATTATTCCTATTAATAAAATAACCTAAGTCATCGCCCGGTTTAATGTGCTCATTTTCATACCTATCTCCACTCCATAAGGTCTACATTACATTGTTGGAACTCCGTTCTGTCTTACATCTCTAATTCATGTACTAAAACTTAATGATGAGAATGAAATACAAATAAACTATGTGAATAAACCATGTTTATAAATATTTTCTGACCCCGCACTAACATAAACAACGCAATCATTTTAATTTTATGGTAAATTTAAACATTGAACGACTTATTTGTCCTATTACATAATTATCAGTTTGAGAAACATTTGAATTACAAAGATATATAGCTAGTGAATATATATAAAGTTATACCTAGTTTATCTAGATAGATAAATCTCATATTCGCCTCATGTGTTTACTGCTGCCAAGTATTGTTCATAGACTTTTGTAACTAACATCGCTGCCTAAGATCCGCTGATAATAAGCCTGCCTGACGCCGCCAACATAATAATAAAACATCTGAAAAATTAAATAAGTTTGCAATAGTTAAATCTAGGTTCGTGTTCCTTCATATTGGTGTTAAATGTTCTAATTGGAGACGATACGTAACAGTGAGTTAGTAGAATAAGCTAACTAAGCATCTCCGATATTAAGACTGTGTATGTCCTCTACTTGGCTAACCAATAGATGACGGGTGATGGAGTTTGGACCATTTTAATTGATGGGCATTAATCATATTCTAACATGCTTTGTGTTTTGTAATAATGAGTGCTTATCATAATACTATTAGTGTGTGGATATTACGAATTGCTTCATTCGAATGATTATATCCTTAAATTCTGCTAATCATTTTACTGTCGAATGTAGTCGGTCAAGTACTTGTCACTTGTTTAAGAAAAACTATTAAATTCGTATTGGTCTTGCCATAAATACGTATGTAGACTACGACGCTTAAAATAATTTGAACGTTATAAAGTATCTAAAATTGTTTTCGACATTGTAAAAATTAGCAGAATCGGGCACCAAATAGCATTAAAACAAAGGGGACTCAAAAGTGCCCAATGACGTTAGTGAATTTCGCAAATAAATAAATGAAGAAAAATTATAAAAAAAAAAAACTATATTAATACCTTGAATTTTAATTATTTTTGTTCTAAATTACGAAGGTGTTATTAATACTGGTGAATATCTAGGGTCCATCCTGCGTCGTCCACGTTAACGAGTCGGTAAATTGATGAAACTATGTGTCTATAGTTTTGTAGATGGGACAGGCGGCCATGTTGTAAACGACGGAACCTTACGGGGTCTGCAGGAAAAGCGGTGACATTAAATACGTGAACAGTTAATTTTAGCTCCTGAAATAATATTAAACAACAAAATATATTACATAATTATTTAAAAAGTTAATCTCATCGAGCAGTGTAAATATATATTGAATTTGTGTCTAAACCGATCCCTCCAACTGTGGTGTGTACTAGATGGATGTTCGTGTCATTTTATATTTGCATTTAAAAGCGTGGAGGCACTAAACATCCCAATGCATAATATGAACAATAAATATTTAATTAATTAGATACTTGAAAATGTAAATTAGTAACAATAAGCGTACTTTTTAGAGGAATATGTACAGCTTGACATCAACCCCATAAAGCAAAACAAGGTAAAGATTTCACGCCAGCACTGGACAAAGACGGAATTAACCAAACCCACATTTCAGAACCGCAAGAAAAAACAATATCTTTACAGAATTTAACATGCTATATTTGGACAAATTGAAGCACATACAGAAACTAATTTCCATCCATTTAATGAAAAACAAATAATTAATGTAGGTAACGAATATACTTTTCATGCTGTTGGTTGCGTAAAAAGAAATCGGGCAAATGAGGAATTACTTTTCCACGTTCACGTAGATTGCATTAATTGCAATAATTCAGTGCATTTAGAGGAACAATGATTAGGATGTGCCGGATCTACCACGATTTTTTCAACAAATAGTATGTGTGCGTTCGTCTACGAGTTTTCGTAAAATGTATGTAAAATTTAAGTGTTGGTTTTCCTAACCTACAAGCGTGAGAATTTTAAATAAATCTATTACTAAGAAATATAGGTACCTAGTACTTATCAATGTCCCTACTTGCATTTGTTAATGCTCAATAAATTCTTAGAAACAAATTCGGTAAATATATTCATATATATACGTATTTTTCCTATCGTATATTAATATATATCGTATATTTCCCACCTAAATTAAATAACCTTACGTATATAGAATACCTAAATCCTACATTTTGTACTCCTCTACTTAAATAATAATTTTAAACATCGTCTTAATTTTCATGTTGTCAACTGTAAATTGCTGAAAAATAAATGTCCCTACATTCATTCATAAGAAGTAGTGGAGAATACCTTTTCTTTCAATTATTTTTACCTTCGAAGTAAATTTTAAAATTTCAATGTATACCTAATAGTTTCAGAAACCTGACTGTTTCAAAGGGCTTTATCTAGAAAAAATATAGTTGTTCTAAAGTGCATTAACAACTTCCTATTCTGTTAACATAATCGTAGTACTTCAATTTGAATTCCTATATATTTTCCATCTGTTCGTAATAGCTTTTCTATATTTCAATTGCTTATCATTCTTCTTTCATGTAACTTTTCATTTGTTTTTCCAAGTTGTTTGTTTGTCAAACCTTTTTATTGAATTAATTAATTGAATGTACCTAAATTAAAATACCTTCTATTATCTGATTCATTCTTAATCGTGAATGTGATTTAATACATCTATATTATCTGATTGTGCCTTATGTTTTCCTAGAATGTCTTGTTATCCATAATTGATAATTAAATATGTAAAATCTATTTAAATAATGTTAATTGAATCTTTGATGTATTTTTCTTAGCATCAGTACCTAGCCTTAATTATGTAGGTACATACACTAATATAATATAAGTATTTCGATTTCATAGCCTACCTATTATTATTCATATATCCTAAATTTTCACGTTTCTATCTAATAATTATTTAGTAATTTAATATGTAATAATTAACGTTCCTGCCTAACTAATAAATAATAGATATGTTCCTATGTGCCCGTAATTTCCTCAAATCTAACTCCTACCTAGATGTGGTTGATTTTACTTGGTGTTTTATATTTCTATGCTATACGCTTATTTGACCTTCTTTTTTATATAAAATCATAATCACATTGTGGTGTTAATATATCTATATATTCTTATTCAAATGTAGATACAATGATGTATAGTATAAATTATGTTTTATTTCTTAGATGTCATTACGTAAATTTTGTTATAACTTATCTTAAAGTTAGAAGAGTATATAAAAAATATATTTTATACAATAGTAGGTAGGTATGCGTTTCTTTATGAGCTTAGAAACTCGTAAATCGATACGTAAATAAGAAGTATATACTTAGTAATCGATATCGTACGTTTATCGAGTCATTGAATGATAACTAATTAATCGTTATTGATAATACTCGTATAAGTAAATAAAGTTCATAACCCAATTTCAAAATAGCGGATAAATTATAGAAATTAAAATGTATTTACTTCGTCGGTGTGATAATTTCTATTTAAATATATATAACAGTTATATTATTCGTTTTTAATATTGATTTATATCTACCAGTTTTTGTTTATATATATTTCGCCAGTTTGTACCGTGTAATATTATTCTGCTTTGTGCAAAATAACACATAATTGAATTATATAAAAATCCTTAGTCACTTGAATATACAAGGTGTTGTTTTGCATTTGTGCCATAGTTCAGGAGGAGGACATACAATACGTAAATAATCGATTGGAATTACAGTAGATGGGAAATAACTAATATGCACTGCTTTTTTTGTCATTGTAATGTCGTGGTATTTCCGAAGTAATCCAATTTTATGAATGAAATTTATGAGTGATCGTTGCGTATGCTTTGTGTTTGCGTTTGTGTGAGGGTGCAGCACGGTTTTAACGCCAGTAACATACGCGTCAAGTTTAAATAAGGCTAGATGACATTTACGGAATTCCGAAAAAAAACTAAAGAAAAAAAATTACGTACCAATTTTTTTATTGATTTGGGTCGAGAATCATTAGCATAATTACCTCCTTGAATATGGCACGGATGCAAATCAACAGCTTGTATAATATATACATATTTTTGAAAAGATAACGAACCAATTAAATTGTATTTCTGTTATTTTAAATAAATCATAATGAAGGCCAATCTAATGTAAAATATATGTATAGTTACGAAGATAGTTATGATTATAAAAAAATAAATAGATCGAAAACTTTACTAACTGTATGTCTGACACCTAACTATGCAAATTATTCACATTAAAATAATATCATTTAAATATAAATACTGGCGTTATAAAATATACAGCTATTTAATATTATATTATTCGCATAATATAAATAAATTAACCGTCAAAAAAAGTAACTTCACATTTGAATAATAATTATTTTAATTTAAATAATGACCCGTCATTAATAATTAATTTTAAATGAATACCATGATAATAATTCTAGCTCATCATCAATGTGTAAATGAAAAACCATAGAGAAAAAGAATATTGTAATGATTAATTTTCATTGTAAAATATTTGAAGGAAAAAACATATATCATTAGTCACAAATATTCTTATATTATTGAAATGTTTTTACAGTGTACACTCCGTATAAAATAATGTAAAATATCAATGGCGAAGTTAAATCACAGTAAAAATATTAGTGGATTTGTAAATAATTTCATTATTTGTAGTTTAAAGAAAACGTGAAAAAAAACGCATGTAATAAATAGAATATGTATTAAAAAATAGATAAGTTGCTATACTATTTCCAAATATAATTTGAATGTTATTAATTATCCTAATGCATTCTTAGATATTTCGTCCGTAAGAAATCAATGGCAGTTTCCTTTAAAAAAAAAACTTGTAAGACTTATTATTAGATAGTTTTCAAAACATTTTCATATATTTTTTTTAATTTTAAACAAGATGAAAAACCGTACCAACTTAAGTAACTTGACATAAACTTTTGTACATGTACGAATTATATAAAATGTTTCATTATAAGACGCCCGCAATAATTATAGGTACCTACTTACATTATTACCTCTATATTGTTTTAATAACATTGTACGCCCTTACATATATTTTTGCCGTACGTAAATACCATTCTCATTTGGTAAAAACCTAATTAATGTTTTATCGTTCTCATAATCATCATCAATAATCGCCTTAAAAATACTAATCCAATAAACATCGGATTTCCCTAACCGCTAGAATATCAATACTTTGATTGAAAGCATTTTATCAATTTTACCCTAATTAAAAAATCATTGCCTAAAGCAGAAACTTATGAACGATTGCTTCACTTTGTCCTTTGCGTAATTTTATGCATATTTGTTAATTTTCAGTTTCCGTAAATATGTGCTTTATCCATATACATGAATTTTTGTAATACATTAAAACTGTGAATATCGAAAATATATATTATTATTTATATATTATATAAGAAATGGTATTGAGACTATAAAAATAACAACCTATGGGTAAGATTGAACATGGTAAAAATCAGTCAACAAATAGAGATAATAAATAAGCGTTTACTAAAATTATGATTTTTTCAATTTGGTATACCTAAAGATAAATATTTAAACGTTCACTTAGTTTTTCAAGTTTCAACCTTTAAAAACAAATAGATATACAAATACGTCTCTTTCTCATATCATTAAAAACATTGTATTTAAATAAATCACTGACAAACGCCTTAAAATATAACATCCCTGTAGTCAGCCTTAAACCTAAAGTTAATGTAATATATTTATTTCCTTCAGTATAAACGATCATAGTATTTCAGAACCTTTAATCAAAAACGTCAAAAAATAATTGGTAGGTAATCAATAATAAAAAAGTCATGTCTTAAACCTTATACAAAAAGAGGTGCCGAACTTGACATTATGACAATAACGTCGATCGATTATAAAATAAAATTAAAGTTATTGAATAAAAAAAGAACTTAAAATAATAAAACCTACTGATTATACATCAAATAAACTTTAAAAACCTGACATTAAAATCGATCAACTTAGTTTATTCCTTGTGCCGTCTTCTCTGAATTATTTGGCATGAAATAAACTTTAAAACCTAACATTCAAATTGAAGAACTTAGTTTATTTCTTGTGCCATTACTTCTCTGAATTATTTGGCATGAAATAAACTGAACATTCAAATTGAAGAACTTAGTTTATTTCTTGTGCCATTACTTCTCTGAATTATTTGGCATGAAATAAACTGAACATTCAAATTGAATAACTTAGTTTATTTTTTGTGCCGTCTTCTCTGAATAATTTGGCATGAAATAAACTTAAAAAAAGATTGAAGAAATTCGTTTATTTCTTGTGCCGTCTTCTCTGAATTATTTGGCATGAAATAAACTGAACATTCAAATTGTATAACTTAGTTTATTTTTTGTGCCGTCTTCTCTGAATAATTTGGCATGAAATAAACTTAAAAACCTAACATTCAAATTGAAGAACTTAGTTTATTTATTGTGCCATTAATACTCCTTCCTTACCGGAAAAATCCGAATTCACACCGTGCTAACAAATAATTGAGAAAATGAGAGCGCTTTAGAGGTATAAAAAAAATACTTAATCCTAACGTAATCCTAATATCCTACGTGGTAAAATTGCTTTTTCGTATAATAATTTTCAATAATAGATGTTCAGTCTCGAAAACCTTACCTGAGTTAAATGCTCCTTATAGAGGTATAGTGTATTATAATAAAACGAGATGAATTCTTTGAAGAGTGAGATAAAATCACGGTAAAATATATTTTCATTATTATTTAGCAAAATTCTAATTTTCAGTCTCAAAAACCTTAATCGAGGTTTCTTATTGGTCCAAATAAAATATGTAACTATAATTTCTTTTTCTTTCGTCATACTTGTTGATTAACTTCGTCAACTTTCGATATCCATATTTGTAAGATTTTCAAACTTCTTTCATGCTTAATTTATTTCATTTTTAGGATAGTTCCTGAGCGCTTTTTTATTGCTTGTAATTGCATTTTTGTAATCTGTGTGGAAACATTAAGTGGATCCCTATTGGGTACCCAAAAAGGTAAAATAATGATTTACGATATCTTCGGACTTCAGAATCAATCATAAAGTATTCACAGGACTTTCCCTTTTACCTGAACGACGTAATATATCTTCTTTAATAAAATATTACCGAATCAAACGTAAGCATTCCCTAATGATCGATAGCTAGGTACTTATAAGCATTAAAGCTCTCATCTTGTAATACTTCTTTGTAGCCTTCAATATAGTTTTCATAGCTATATAGGGTTTTTCAAATAATTTTTCAAAGACGTAAACTTTTCTTTTTAATAATACTTCCTCCTCATCTTATTTTAATTTCTTGCCTTTTACAAAAGGCATGTAAAAATCCGTCTGTAGACTTTAACAAGTTCCTATAACCTGAGTGAGGTTAAATATAAATTCTTTGCCGTTTTCTCAAAATTGAAAATTTCAGTTTCAAAAACCTTAGGCCGTTCCAAATAAAATACGTACAACTTCTCTTCGTCTTCTTTCTAGTATTATTTTATATAAAATGTCGAGGTATGTAAATTACATATATAACATACGTTACAGGCTTTTCATACTTTGGTACCGACTTAATTTTTATAACAAATCATGTCTACGCCTACGTTTTTCATGGTTTTATGTAATTTTTCTAGTTAAGGATGTTTCTTTGTTGCTTATGTATGCATTTTTAAAATTCCTCTTACACCATTAATAATAGGGTCTCTATTACCTAATTGAGGTAAAATAAAGAGATTTGCAATATCTTCAAACACTTGAAAGTCAGTCTTAATACCTTTACAGGACCTTTCAATGTTTTCTGAGCAAGGTAATAGGTATATTTTTATAATTGATTCGAAAGTATGTTTTAACCTAAAAGATTTTTATTACATATTCCAAAATGTGATTTCTTCAAATGGAAAATCATTCCAATTATCATTTCTTGGCATTTTTCCTGCCTACTATGTATTTTATAAAAATTTTGAACGTGGTTATCTAATTGATTCGAAAATCAAAAAGTATGTTTTAAAACCCTGAGAGGTTTTTATTACATATTCCAAAATATAATTTCTTCAAATGGCCAACCATTGCAATTACAATAATTCAATGGGCTTTTCTTGCCTTTGCGATCTATTAAAATTCAGTCTTAAAATCTTTACAGGTCTTCTATTACCTGAACAAGATAAAATAACAGATTTGCGATATCTTCAAACATTTTAAAATCAGTCTTAAAACCTTTAGAAGACTTTTCCTTCTACCTGAACGAGATAATTTTATGATTCCTTTGAAAATTAAAAAAGTCAGTCTTGCTTGTTATAATTATAAGCATCATTATACGGTTTTCAAGATTTTCAATTCTTATTTCTTAGCACTATTGCTTTGTTTGCGTTTGTATTTTTTCTTAATTCAGTCCCAAAACCTTAAGAGGTTCTTACTACCATCTGAGGTGGAATAAAACTATTTGCGATATTTTGCAAAATTATGAAACTGTTATGGGATCTTCCTCTTTACCTAGGTACATGTTCATATTTGTTCATAAAAAAAATATCATTCTACGATGTCAAAATTTTCAATGTTAATGAGTTTTTTCGCATTTATCTCCTGGTTGAGTTTGCATTTTGCAAGAAATCAGTCTCAAAAACCTTAAAAGAGGTTAAGTATATTTTTTTTTGTGATATTTCCACTCAGTCGGTCTCAAATCCTATACTGAAGTTTCCTTTTTTACCCGAACAAGGTAATAATTTCGTTAGAAAATTTAAAAGTCAGTCTTAAAACCTTAAAAGGTTGCTTAGTATTCCAAAATAAAATTTCTTCAAACGTTCTTCAAATTATGTCTATCATTATATGGGTTTCAAGATTTTCAATTCTTATTTTTTGGCACTATTCTTTTACTTATTTTGTAATTTATGAAATTCAGTCTCAAAACCTTGAGAGGTTGTCTACTAGCATGACTGAGGTAGAATAAAACTATTTGCGATATTTTGCAAAATTATGAAACTATAGGTAATGTGATCTTCCTTTTTACATGCATGTAAATATGTATTAATTTCATAAAGGAAAATACCATTCTACGATATCAACATTTTCAATGTTTCTGAGTTTTTTCACAATTATCTCCTGGTTGCCTTTGCATTTTGCAAGAAATCAGTCTCAAAAACGTAAAAAGAGGTTAAGTGTAGTATATTTTTTTGGTATTTCCAATGCATACGTCGACTACGTATGAGTATAGACTGGACTTTCCTTTTTTACCTGAACAAGGTAATATTTTCCATAGAAAATTTAAAAAAGTCAGTATTGAACCTTAAAGGGTTCTAAAGTATTCAAAATATATTTTCTTCAAATGAGATCATTATACGGTTTTCAAGATTTTTAATTTCTTGGCTCTATACTTTTGCTTGTCTTCATAATCTATGAAATTCAGTCTCAAAACCTTAAGAGGTTCTCTATTACCTAATTGAGGGAGAATAGAACTATTTTTGATCTTTGCAAAATTACTAAAGTATAATAGGATCTTCTTCCTACCTAGGTACATGTTCATATTTTTCATAAAGAAAATGTCATTCTACGATGTCAACATTTTCATTTTTATGAGTTTTTTTGCATTTATCTCCAGGTTGTCTTTGCATTTTGCAAGAAATCAGTCTCAAAAACCTAAAAAAGAGGTTAAGTATATTTTTTGTGATACTTCCAATCAGTCTGACTTAGATTCTATACTGGACTTTCCTTTTTCGCCTGAACAAGGTAATATTTTCGTTAGAAAATTTTAAAAAGTCAGTTTTAAAACCTTAAAATCTTCAATTGAGTTTTTTTTCATTTCTTGGCACTATACTAAAGCTCGCCTTTGTTCTTTATAAAATATTACGTCTTAAAATCTCAATCTCGATCTCAGTGGCGTGCACTTGGAGAGGCCTATGTCCAGCAGTGGACTGCGATAGGCTGATGATGATGATGATGATGATGAAAATCTCAAGAGGTTTTCTATAACCTAAAGTTTGAATAAAGTTATTGCGATATTTTGCACCATAAGCCTATTCCTGTGTAAATATTCTTTCCAAAATTACACAGTCAGTTTTAAAACCTTTACGGCAAATTGCTACCTGTTCGAGGTAATATTTTTGCGATTCTTTTGAAAAAAAATAGTCTTTAACCTTAAAAGGTTGTTCAATATTCCAAAATAGAATTTCTCCAAATTAAACATCATTAGATTGTTTGCATTCTTGGCATCTTTCTCGTGATTAACCTTTTGTGTCTGTGTTGAAACTTTTAGAGATTCTTTATCGCCTAAATAAGGTGAAATAAAATGTAAGTGAGTTTATAAAAACCTTATCAGGATCTCACTTTTTTCCCTTCTATTTTCTTAAGAACTTGTGGTTAACATTCTGGCATGCCTGATAAAAAAGCTATTTTCTTTTCAGCAGTTTGGATACCAATATAAGTAATTTTGTTTTCAAATTATGTCTAATATATGCTTCAGAGTTTGCCTGTCACTTCTCACAAATGTGTATTTTCTAATACTTGCTTTTAAGCCGACAAATAATTTCGTTGTAAAATTATTTTTCCGCATCCAATGTTTTCGTCATTTTTTGTAATTTTGTCTATTCATAGGTGATTTTAAAGTGTTTCCTGTTCTTGACACTAATATCTATATGTCCGCACTGCATTAAAAACGTTGGTACGTAAGCCTTGCATTTGTTCTGAGATTCATCTACCGTCATCTCGTACTGTTCGTTCCTCAATATCAAGCTCATAGCCTTACACAACCATCAACGCCTCAACTTATAAAACAGTATCTTCCACTGTATCATCAAAACTAATGTTACCAGTTCTACCTGCCCACACTCACGCCTCATCACTACAAAATCTCTACTGCTTTAAAGCAAAAGTCAAATCGCATAATTTCTCTACACCACTGTAACCTTTTCTGATCAGCACCGATTAAGCTCAAACTATAACTGCGGATCTTCTCGCAAGCCTCTACTTCATTTCTAACTGCTAAGTCAGCCATTGCATCAGTATATCCTTATTCTCGCCAATTAGCCTCAATCTAGCACAGGCAATGTTTGTGATTATTCATTAGAAGTCACACTCAACTCTTAAATACCTAAACTTCCACGTCTTTTCTCCTCACTGTCTACACTACTAAGGCAATATCCCACATCGCTCCACTTACTAAGCTACATCAGTCTAGCTTGCAAGCATATGAATTTCAATTCGGCCTTCTAACTCAAAAATCTTCTTCTCCAAAATCATCGCATGATACCTCAAATGCATCAAACGTTTTTGCCTAGCAAGTTCTTCTAATAGCCTAATAGCTCAATAACACCTTCACTTTCACCTAGTACATTTATTAAACCTATTTGTTGCCAAAATTCTCTTCGCTAGTTAAACCAACCCACACTATGTCAACCTATTTATTATCCTATATATGTACCTCTATTATCTCTCTTGATATTTCCCAAATTCCTATTCCTGTTTCCGTCATTCCTTACCTAAAAACAAACCCTTATCTCACGCACAGATCACCCACAACGAGAACCGCACCGCACTTTTAACGCTTCTTAGAAACTTACTAATTCTTTATATGTATATTCGTAACAACAATCCGTATCACTAAAGCACCTTTAAATAACTGGGAAAAAAATAGAAGCTCCAAGTATTTCTCCTACCTAATGTAGAAACTTGATCACTACACACAAACTAGTCCTAACAAACTCCACTTGCGGTACTTTCCTAATTTGAAAAAATCTCTACTAATACTGCACTTCACAACGTCACATAGCTTTAAACTTTGCTTTGCTTTATCTCCTAATCTTCTAATTGCTCAAACGTCTGTCAATAAACTACGTGCTACGTATAGATAATTTGCCAAAAATCATTTAGCCATCAAAATCACTTCACCCAATTTATCTCTTGATATTCCTCAAATTAGTTGAAACTGATTTTAATAACACTTTTCCTTCGTTTCTCTTTATTATCTACGTTTATTAATACAAATACCTACTACTAAAAATCTTATGAACCTAAAAGCCACTTATATACTTTACTTATTTTGTCAAAATCAATATAAACACTGCACTTCACACTTCACTAGCTTTGGCCCTACCTACTGGTTTTCTCAATCTTCTATTAGTGCAACATCAAAGATAACTTGCCAAAATCACTTCGCCACTTCACTCTCTCTTGATATTTATCAAATCGATTTTATTTACACTTTTCCCTTCTTCTCTGTTAACCTATATTATCGTTACCTACATATACAAAGATGTTATATTAAAAACCTTCTGTTTAAATATTCCCTACAAACACTACACTTCACCACTTCACAAAGCTTATTAAATTACACCTCATTGTCCTAACCTGCTCTAACATAATAGTATACGAACATAATTGATCTACAATTTGTCGAATAAGTATCACTTCTCCTCCTCAACCACTATATTTTGTTTCTACTCTATCTTCTTAATATTTCTCAAATTAATTCAAACTGAAATCAATTTAACTCTTTCTTCTATTTGGCTAACACCTACCTAAACATTAACAAAAAAAAACCTAATAAGGCACTTGTGGTATGTCACTTCTTATTTTAGAGAACTCCCTACGGATGTATTTTTGCACTACACTTTCCACTTTTCTCATATTTAATCCGATAACTACACAAAACTAATTTTCACTCCACTGAACTAAAAATCATCATCTAATCTATTAATTAAAATCATCTTGCTTCACTTCTTCTAAGTGTTAAAAAAGAACTTGTATCGCACAAACCCTACTTAATCTGTATCCCTTTTCACAAATGAAACCCTAACAAAATACTTTCTTAGAAAACAAAAACAACTACGCTTTAGCACTGCACTAGGTATGCTACAAAACACTCGCTGATATTTAATAGAATTACTAAAAGAAACTTTTCTCTTCTCTGAACTCTAATTCTCTTCTCTTCGAAAAACTTCATTCATCTATCTTCAAAAATATACCGTTAAAAATACAGATATTGATCTAAAATTATTTGTACTCGTCCTACGATAACACCAAATCGCTAGCTTTTATATTCTTCAATTGTTTTAATCTTCAGACTTTCTTTAAAATGCACTACACTTCACTTCACACCGAAAAAAAAAACCTTTAAAAAGCTAGTTTAACTTCACAAAACTCCTAGAGAAATAAAAACTATATTCGTTCTTAGCCTGCCACAAACAAAAATAAGACATACACTCCGAATTAAGAATTAACGAAGAACAAAAGAAAATGCCTGCCTAACTAAAAACTTATTCTATAACAATTGTCTACTAACCAATGATTTACCAATGGACCACCTATCCTACGGAATAACTACATACTAACTAAATTCACGACCTGCTTCTATGTACTAATTAAAAAGTTAGCGAATGCTGTTTTAATCAAATATTGTTATCAGTAGTTAACCTCATGACCAGCTCTAAATCTGAGACATGACACACAAAACCAATTTCTTTAGCGCAATATCTACGAATTTAGTTGAAAATTATTTATCAAACGTTGCCCTAACAATAATTATTGAGAACGTTTGTGTTTTCACATAAATCTACCAACCGAAACACTTGATCACTAATGGTTTGCCGAACCAACTTCTTAATATTATGAGCCGCACCTAAAACGCTTATTTTAATGTTGACCCTAGTAATCCGTTTTCCTTCGTCTACGCTACTAGAATATTAGCTTCAGCTGTTTTGTCATTAAGGATTAAACATCGCCATCATTTATCGTGTTAGTCATCATGACTAGTCCTAAAACATTTCTTACACTGTCTATAATTTTGGTTTCATCACATGATACGTCACATACTTCTTCATGTTTGCAAACATATTTATCGTCATTTTATATTATTAACTAAAGTTCCGTTTTGAATAATTATTTTAAACTAAACCGTACCTAAAATGCTCATCTCTTCAATGTTTATCCTAGCAAATATTAGCTTCAGCATTGTCGTCATTAAAATTAATCTTATTTATAACATCGTCCATCATTTATTGCGTTAGCCACCATGACTAGTCCTAAAATATTTCTTACACTGTCTATAATTTTGGTTTCATCATCATATGAGACCTCAATTAGTTCAATGTTTTCAATTTGTATATTTCCTACTAACCCATGCAAATTCACCTCCACGTAGTCATTTCATCATATTATTTTAAATTACATGTATGAGTAATCGTCTAACTCTCCATACACACCCCCCAAAATAGTACGTTCATCGTTGATAGTTTTCGTATTCGCTTTCATATTTATATTAAACGTAACAAGTTTGTAAATCTCAAAAACTCTTATATACAGAAAATCTTATCCAATTCCTCACGTTTTCAAATCGTTTATAATATTTCATCATTTACCACCATATTTCATCATTTACTCCTTATTTTTTATATAATTCTCGGAACTTATCATCGCATAAAACCCTATAGAAGGTACTTTCTCGTCATCATTAATCGTAACATATCTTCCTTAAGCATCTGCATAACTATATTGTCCGTTTGGTATATCTAACCATGATCTTATTTGAAGTATTGCAAAACCGTGATGATTCCCTAATATCATCTACTCGTAAGCTCTTGAACGCATCGGTTACTTTACCGTTGTATACATCTTGCACCATAATGTTCAATACACTGTAAATAGCTTGTTTCTTATTAACGGACAATTAAAATCAATTTTTGTTTAATTCCTATGCATGATACACAATTTGTGATATCATTTCCTGAATTTGTCTTAACGTCGCTCGTTACCTTGAGTGCTCTTACGTCTTTTAATTTGCCTAAGTGAGCAAGCATTTTTGCAAATGACACGTCGTCATTCCAGACATAATATCATCTACATATCTTTGCGATTGTGTTCCTCGAAGTTTATTAAAAATATTCGTCGTAATTATTATTATATGTTCGTGTATCTTTAAATCTAAACGCATTTTTACTATTTTAAGTAAGTTAAGTACCTAACGACGTCATTACTTAAAATAATACTGTAATTAAACCTATTTAAAATTAATATTTTTACAATTACGTACCTATTTCATAACTTAAATTCATAATTTCAATTTCATAATGTTGTGTAAAAATCTTAAATCTTTTGTCATACGATATTCGTCATATTCCGTTTTTCTCATTTCACAGCCGAACCTAAAAGGTCCTTCGTATAAAGTTGTCCGAACCTTGTTTGTTATTGCTGATATTTGTGAAATACTTTCATGTCCTACATGTAATGCTATATTTACTTCGTAATTTATTACTATTGATTGCATAATGTTACGCAAGTAACCTTGTCCTTCATTTTGAGTATATGAGTCACTGTCATTTGTATGGCTTTTAATTCATTCGGATTCATACATTGAATCTTTAACTGTTGTATAGGAAACGCTTCGTATTAAAGATAAACATCTCCGATTTAAACTTATTTTAAAACACAAACTCTTGCCACTTCTACACTTCATGTTTTCTTAACTTGATCTTCAATTTCAAATTCATCTTCTAATCATCAGTTTTCTTGCTTTTAATAGTACTTTTCCAAATTATCTGTTTTTCAACGACAAGCTTTCTTAGAAATAGAGCGTAGTTATAATGTATTTATGCTGTGCTTCGGTAAAATAAATGCATCAAGTTACAATACTGTTTGACTTGCATCATGTTTTGCAATGGCTGATTGTATACCAGTTCTTATGCGCACTGAATCTAAATTTACTTAATGTTTTGTAACTTTTTTGCTATCTACAAACAGCAATACGTCGCGAGCAGGGAATTGTCTTGCAATATTTTAACTTTTATTTCGATTTAGAATAGCTTCATGGTCTATATCTTTCGTTACGGTTTTAATGTTAACTTTTTATGTATTTCTTCTTTCTTCTATTACTAATTTGATTATAACAATATTTTATTTAGGTTTCTAACTTGCCTCTTCACTCTTGACACCAAAATTTATCACTCAGGCACAAAACTGAACTATATTTTTACATTATTTGAAATGTTCATCATGTATCTTCTGTTTTCATAAGCTAATGCTTCTTTTAAATATGATAAAAAAATAATCAGAATCTCCTTCTCCGTAGAACTATCAGTAAACCTAAGGATTTTTAAGCTTCAAAATTTAATACTTCGCATTGGACCTGCTACTGTCCTTGCTTTTTAAAATAGTATTTTGGAAATAGGAACTCTGTGCCAGTTTAATCAAGGCCATATCGGCAAACTTGTTCGATTATGTTATATGATTTATTTTCATTTGGTTACTAAGCCGTAGTTTATGATTAATACGTAGGTATAATATATTATCGATCTTCCAGATAGTTTAATCCTTGCTCAAAGTTAAAATTATTTTTATAAGTACTCATTCGTCCTGTATATCCGTATAAACGTTACAGTCTTTCATCATTAGAACCTATTCTCCGTGTTTAGACATACACATCTCCTAAGAAACTCATCAATTGTTTTCTAGCACATTAATTTGAAAATAGCTCAGTTGATTAACTCAAATCTCCCATAAAGCCTCAAGTGCAGCTGCGAGGTATATTTTTATATTTAGCTATATTTTTCCATTGATAGCTCATCATTAAAAAATACGTAAAACAAAAAAAAAATCGGCATTTTTTCTTTCATAGTTTTGCAAATCCAGTACATGTATTGACAGTACTATCCGTAGTATCCTTTATGTCCAAATACACCTAAGACTCGGTGGCATTGTCATAACACTCGTTGGTAATTAAGTATTCCATTAACACAACTGTTTCGCTATTATTATCATATTTAACTTCTCTATCTGAATAATAAATATCTTCATTTATAAATAAGACACGGCTAGCATTAGTCCAAGTATTGAAAACTTTACAGCGTCGCTAATTTGCAATTCGTGCAAAACGCAATATTCTTTTTTAATTACAATCTTCACGCAACACTATTTAGAATCATACAATCTGGTAAACCGTTTTTATAAACTATAAAACATGGCTGGTCACTAGGTTTTCAAGGTTTATGGCTTATCTCGTTATATAAAATCATCGTCTTTGTTTCAATTTAGCAGAAAAAACGTTTTTTGCGTTTTAAATACTTCTGTTTCCTTATTATGGCCTCTATATTTAAACTGTGTTATGGCCTAGTGGCTGTCATTATACCTATGTTATCTTAATATTGAGCTAGTCGTGTTATATATTTCATGTCTTTGCTTTTCAACATCTCCTGCTATTAACAGGGTTTCTCCAGGAATTAAAATGACTGGAATTTCCAAAATACACGTCTGCAAAATTGTTTTTTACGTTAATTATCCATAGTTCTGAAGATTTCTAGGCTTCAAGATAATTATTCACACAAGAAATAAATCATTAATAAAAGAATTCTATCAATTATTTAGATTAAATTCTGATGGATTTAAGCTTTATTTGTTGAATAAAGTAAGTTTCTATCTGTGTTAATTTGTCTATTATTACTTCCATTTGCAAGACTAGATTCAGTCTAATAGCAAATTGCCTTCTCTCAAACAGTCTCAATGTCGTTGTTATGAAATCGAAGCTGTCTAGAAATAATATGATTTTCACTAAAATGTTAGTACATTTTAGTATGCAACTCGATTTCTATATACAATTCGTGCAGAATATAATTGGTTACATTCTTCATTTGAACGTGTAAATTACCTTCAATCTTTCAGGCTATCAATCTTCAAAATAATTATTCGTTAGGTAAACTTTACGAGTATCAAAGCAAACTTTAATACTGTTATAAACTTAATTATCCATTAATTAAATCCGTATTGCATTTTTCTTTTGGTAACTTAATACTCTCTTGCGTTATCCAAGTACATCATTGTTCTACGGAAACAATACTTTGTTGATAAAACTTTTCATTGTTGTTACTATAATGGCCGTTTAATATCTGCTTGTCTATGACAAGACTATTGTTCTTGGTCTCTTTGCTTGTTGACTTATCGACAATCACTTATGGTATTCATTTGTTTTTTGTTCTTGAGAACTTATTTAACGATTCTGGAAATAACTGCTCGATTAGTCTTTAAAATGGCAAATGGTAATACGATTTTCCGTAACCTATTTTATCCGGTGCCCTAAACTTAAAATCTAAGGTGCCTACGGGTACACTATCCATTCAACCCAATAAGGTTAATTTTACGACATGCAAATTTCCAAAATTTAGGCACGTACGATAAGAAATAATCTAGCGAATGGTTACTAGCCCATGCAATCACAAATTGAAAGAAGCCTAAACCGTCATAACCTGAGTGTCGATGAAAAGCAAGCTCCGTGGTAAACTTTATTTACTTGTTGTTAAGTACATAATAAAATGACAAGACATCACTACACATCACCCACATGCACTTCACATTGAGATACGAGGAAACATGGATAGATTTACAATTTAAAAATCATCGGTCACAATTTCTATTCTGAAATTTCACTCCACATAACTTCACTATGGGAAATCTCACAACACTTGGGAAGCTAAGCAGAAACTACTGCACTTTGATAGAAAGATTGTACGCCTACAGGTTGTAGTTAATAAAAATAGATATCACATAAACCAACCACAAAAACTAAAAGCAATCACGAAATAAAACTCAACATTCACTGAATTTCAGCTCTGAAATGCAAAATTAGCTTTGTCTTTGGTGTCGTTTATCGATTAACCATTTTATTCGATTGTGTTAAAATCGATTAATAACTTAGTCATCTCGTTTTATTTTAAATGATTTCGCATTTAAAATGCCAAGGATGTTACCGTCACCACGTGAATCTATCACAAATCTTATCATCTAACGTGCTCTCGTGCTTTTATTTACGTTTAAAATCTATTTCACACATATTTACATCATCAAGTTTGTCTCGAAAACTTGTGAGCCTATTACATTTGCAGTAATTCACAATTTTATTACTATTATAACATACATGTCTGTCTTACACTGCGGTTGTCAAAGTGGAGGTCACCAAACCAGTTCACTTGTTAAAAAACAGAAAATTATCTTTAAAAGCTATTTTAGTGCCAAACCTTTTCTTAGTATTTTTAATTTAACGACTTCTTGTTATACCATTTAGCATTATCACATATATAACCAGGATCAATTTGGTTTTAGAACATTACATGGCAAAATTAGAAACCAGTAAAACGAGATCCATTTTTAAGTGAAAATAAAACCGTATAAAATGCAAAAGCTTCAAGTATAAAAGCTAAAACATGGATATTGTTAAACAAAATGTGGTAATCGACCTCAAGCTTACAATGAAATCAAGACAAGAATCAAATGAAGTGCTCGAAGGCTCATCTAGAAACTTTACGACACACAACACAGAAACGTGATCAGCGATCCCTAGCATTCAGTGGGTGATTGTGAATTGTTCGTATTATTATATAGCTCAAAGTAACTCGATGTGGCTACTGTAAATAGTGAGCCAAAGATAGCTAACATACATCTGTCAGTGCGCACGGTGCAACATACCCAAGCAACGAATCTATGTATCTCTCTATTCGCAGTCACAACCCCAAAACGTATGTCAAATGCAGGAGAACCGAAAGCGTGTCTTTGTTAAAAATAATGTTATATTGTCAAGCAATCATCTCAAAAACAAAACGAACCTAAAAGTAGGCTAGTAAACGATATTTTTTAACATAAATTGAGCACCTAACGAAATGAACCAATTAATATCGATTATGGAATAAATAAGGATCAATGTATAGAAGTCGGTCAAAATGAAAAATAATAAAATCCTTAAAAATGGTTAGGATCTTAAATATTAAAGTGTATGTACGTTGAAGTTTTAATAAGCTTTAATAGCTATGCACAAGACGATGATGCTTAAATGACCAATTTAAATCAATCTGCAAACATTGTAATGCTATGGAATTTAACGGAGGAAAATACTCATTACTGCGCAATTAATTAAATAAGGTTACCACATCCTTGTATGTTAATAACAAACAGAAACATTGATTATATATAAATATATACAAGTATATATTGTTTTTAAATCTTATACCTTGAATTCCAGATTATAAAATGTAGGTATGTACAATAGTAAAAACTAAATATTTTGAATAAATAATTATCATTATTAAACATTTTAGAATTAAAATCAGAATTTCACAGTCATTTTCCCATGTTGATGAAAAGAATACGTTGTTAATTACCTATGTTATAGATTACTCGATTTTCTTTTAAAAGTAATGTAATGCCGAAAAAAAAAAACAACCTATCCTAAATGATTTGAAAAAAAAAAAACAATAAAACTTGCTCTAAAACTTGACGTATCGTAGGTAAAATCAGTGTTGCTACTTCATAAGACTAAATTCGCCCTATTTATACTTGTCCCTTTTTACTAATATGGGTAAAAATAATTATGTTCCTAAAAATGTACAGGGTCTACTACGTACTAATACTATTACACGTTATCCGTTTTTTAACAACACTCGTCATCATTTACCGTTCAATTCTTTGCTATTTCAGGTTATAGCTTTTTACCATATTATTAAAATTATAAGGACTTAAATGTTCATAAATGCGAACCACGGGCCCTCTCAACTCAGGAGTCCATTAAATAAAAATAATTTATGAGATTTCATCTAAAAGTTCCCTTTCCTTTGACCTACCTAACTAGATACTAAAATACTGAAGTATCCACCCACCTATCTGTATAAAACTTAGAAAATAACTGGGCGTGCCGTTTTACATTGCTAAAATGTACCAACTCTACTTGTAGTTCAAAGCGTCGCCATTTTGGGTCTATAACGGGAATCTGCAAAACACCTTTCTAATCGTAACAATACCTTTGTTCCAGGTAAGTTTCTACGGAATATACCGGCGTAGATATAATATACGTAAATGTATGTGTGTTCAGCTGTTACCGACCTACAGCAACGTTTATAACAAAGACCACGACAGCTGTTCCCTATTTTGTTGACGTCATTGTTCGTTCCCTATCCGAATACACACAGCTGTCAAAATTATATGTTTGAAAAAAAAATTGTAGTCTCGTGGTGGATTTGTATTAGGTATTTTAGGTATGTGCGAATAATATAGGTACCTCTGTAAGCATATTTTTTTACGATATGCAAAAATATATACTAGGTACTTCGGTTAAAAAAATGTTTTTTGCCTCGTGAACCAAAGATTAATGATCCATAATGGACTTAAAAACGTGATAAGATTTAGGCCGTGGTTATTATTTCCTAAGGTTAATGATACCTTAATTTAACGTTTTAGATCCTAAGTTTCAGAAAATACATTTACGTCGATGATTTCTCTCTTGGAATTATCTACCTACTTAGTAAATTTTGGGAGTATCATCCTATACCGTAAAGTATTATCCTAACATTAAAATTATAAAAAACAATATTTTCGTTGCAAAATATCAGCAATAATCAAACAAGGTTTTTAATTTCAGAAACAAATTGAACACTAGGTATTGAAATTGTAAATATTGCTTTGGTATGAAAAATTCCATTGTTTTATCTAAACAGCTGGTATATACGATAAGCGATTAAATAACATTCACAACAAACAAACGAAGAGAAGGTCAAATAAGACGCCATTTTGGGTGCGTATATCGGCAAATATAAAACACCGGTTTTATACTGATCCTACAGAAAAATATCCATAGAAACACATAGATTAATCATCAAATACGTCCGAAATACTATCAAAGCTACAAAAAACACCAATTTGGATCGTAAATGAAAAGAAAAATATTCTAACACAACCACATCATGGCGTCTAGTGACGCAATTTCAAATAAAAACAATTTCTGCCAATTTTATGCAAAATTTTACCGAATAAAAACAAAAATATAATAAAATAATACCTTACCTTACATCTTATCCTTAAAAAAACGTCTTCCCCTGCTTTATACAATCAAAAATAAGAGGATCTACGCAGTACTCGTCAACCGGGCGATGACTCCGCCATTTTATGCGCTAACGGGACTTGCCACCTCTTTAGCTATACTCCGTACTTTAATATACATTTTTAAAACTATTTTGTTACTCGGTATGTGCCTACATTTTAAAGGGCCTGACTGGTCCTACCACTACTCAATCCTAAAATACATGGTATAAACCGAACCTCACCACTAGACTTGGAAAAGGTATCTCGAAGAAACCCCCCCGCGTTTCAGTTTATATAGCCATTGCGTCAGATGCAGGCCCCCTCAGCCCACTTTATTACACGACCGAATTGGAATGCCCCGATAATACCACGCTCGTTTTAGGATACAAACAAACCATTCATAATGGTAGACCTACCATTCTAGAATGTTCTTTGCCGCATTGTGAGAGACGAAGTTATAAGAAAGAAAGGGATGGCGTTATGTATTGAATTTATTTTCTAGAATGATCGTCTGCAAAGCCGTGGAGGGTGAAAGAGATGGAAGACAGATTGTGTGAGATAGCAATATACTTTAGAATGTTCTGGAATCAATAACGATTAAAAGTGTTGCCAGGGTTTCCAACAACTTACCCTAGTGGAAAAAAAATCCAGTCATGCCTACTAAATATTTGAAGGGATCATATAATTAATTGCACAATATGTATCATCAGTTACCTGGTCTTTTCCCAACTATGTTGGGGTCGGCATCTTGTCCAAACTTAACTTAACTTTAACTTAACCACGAGCATTGACTTGCACAATATGTATGTTGAGTATTAAACATGAAAAACCTAACCCTTATTCATAGTTCGTTCGTGTAGTTTTAATCAACTTGCTATTGTTTAATTATGTAGGTAATTTTCTTGTTCAAAAAAACTTTCACATTTTTATGGTCACCAGTTTCCCGTTAAACCTTATCAGCGTTTACATCCCATGCATTCTATGGAAATTATTTATTTTATAACGAAATAAAATACTAGGAATTTAATGTACTTAAAACAATGCCTATTTTAATCATCCAACCAACACCCATAAACGTTCAATATAATCAACACATTTGTTGTCTTCAGACAATCATATACTATTTTTTATAGCGTGATATAATTTTATAAATGTTATATCGAAATAAATAACAAACACATTATGATGAGTTGAAGTAGCTATACACAGTTTGATTGTAATGGAATTCATAAGAGAATACAGGAATAACTAAAAAACTTACCCGTACCTAATATAAGAGGACTAGAAAATTTAATCAATCTTGTGCCACTTTACTGTGTTAAATACACGAACGCAGTCATATGACGTATATTAATTATATATATATTAACTAAAGAACTTATAATTTAACTTTATAATTTATATTAAATCTCATTTATAACATAACAATTTACCACTGTAACGGGGAATTTTTCTACCGCGGTATCACCCATTATTGCTTTCTCACTCTTCGGGTCATAATTCTGTCTCTTTCTCGAGCTCTGATTGGTCGGTAAAAATAAAACTTCGAGAAAATTCTTGATTGAACGACCGTGATTGGTGCATCCAGTAGTTTCTAGATTGTTCTGACACGCTATTGGCGCAGTATATAAGCGGGCGGCTAGCGCGGCAAGGCATTCAGTATTTGAAAACACAAACAAGCGAAGAGAAGTGAAGAAGCGGTAATACTACCGAACAAGTTAACCCAAAGCGATTTGCAATCAAGTGGAATATTCAAGCATATTTTGAAGAAAGTCAAGAAGAAGTATAAGAAAAATGCCAGCCATCGGAATTGATCTTGGTACCACCTACTCCTGCGTCGGAGTATGGCAGCATGGAAACGTGGAGATCATCGCCAACGACCAGGGCAACCGTACCACACCATCATACGTCGCCTTCACAGACTCCGAGCGACTCATCGGAGATGCTGCGAAGAACCAGGTCGCCCTCAACCCTAACAACACAGTTTTCGACGCAAAACGACTCATTGGCCGCAAGTTTGACGACCCGAAGATTCAACAGGACATGCAACACTGGCCCTTCAAAGTTATCAACGACTGTGGAAAGCCTAAAATTCAAGTTGAATTCAAAGGAGAAACGAAACGATTCGCGCCTGAAGAAATCAGCAGCATGGTACTGACAAAGATGAAGGAAACAGCTGAAGCATACCTCGGTACCTCAGTGCGCGATGCAGTAATCACAGTCCCGGCTTACTTCAACGACTCACAGCGACAGGCCACTAAAGACGCCGGTGCCATTGCCGGGCTGAATGTACTGCGCATCATCAACGAGCCCACCGCCGCCGCCCTCGCCTACGGACTCGACAAGAACCTCAAAGGCGAACGCAACGTACTAATATTCGACCTCGGCGGTGGTACATTTGATGTATCAATCCTTACCATCGATGAGGGCTCTCTGTTTGAAGTAAGGTCGACCGCTGGTGACACACATCTCGGCGGTGAAGACTTCGACAACAGGCTCGTCAACTTCCTCGCCGACGAGTTCAAACGCAAGTTCAAGAAGGATATAAAGAACAACTCACGTGCCCTTCGTCGACTACGAACCGCCGCGGAAAGAGCTAAACGTACATTGTCATCAAGCACTGAAGCTTCCATCGAAATCGACGCGTTGCATGAGGGCATCGACTTCTACACCCGAGTGTCACGCGCACGATTCGAGGAGCTGAATGCAGACCTATTCCGCGGTACTTTGGAACCAGTCGAGAAGGCTCTTAAGGACGCGAAGCTAGATAAGAGCTCTATCCATGACGTTGTACTCGTCGGTGGCTCTACTCGCATCCCGAAGATCCAGAACATGCTGCAGAACTTCTTCTGTGGCAAGAAGCTGAACCTTTCCATCAACCCAGATGAAGCCGTCGCATACGGAGCTGCAGTACAGGCAGCTATTCTGAGCGGCGAGCAGCACTCAAAGATCCAAGACGTGCTGCTAGTGGACGTCGCTCCTCTATCGCTCGGCATTGAAACAGCCGGCGGAGTTATGACAAAGATCGTCGAGCGTAACGCTAAGATTCCCTGCAAACAAAGTCAAACATTCACCACCTACTCTGATAATCAACCGGCTGTCACTATCCAAGTGTACGAAGGTGAGAGAGCTATGACCAAGGACAACAACCTGCTTGGCAGATTCGACTTGACTGGTATCCCACCGGCACCACGCGGAGTTCCTAAGATCGACGTTACATTCGATCTCGACGCAAACGGCATCTTGAACGTATCGGCCAAAGAAAACAGCACAGGCCGCAGCAAAAACATTGTCATCAAGAACGACAAGGGCCGTTTGTCGCAGGCTGAGATTGACCGCATGTTGTCGGAGGCCGAGAGGTACAAGGAGGAGGACGAGCGCCAACGAGAGAGGGTAACGGCTCGCAACCAGCTTGAGTCGTACATCTTCAGCGTGAAACAAGCGCTGGACGATGCTGGCGACAAGTTGAGCGAGCAAGACAAGACATCTGCGAAGAACGAGTGCGACGAGGCGCTGCGGTGGCTCGACAACAACACGCTCGCTGAGAAGGATGAGTACGAACACAAGCTGAAGGAGCTGCAGCGCACGTGCTCGCCTATCATGAGTAAGATGCACGGAGCGGGCGCGGCCGACGCGGGCGCCGGACAGCAGTACCGACAGCAAGCACACAGCGGACCCACCGTCGAAGAGGTCGACTAAACTTCACGAACTCATTAGAAAATAGAAACACGATATTAGTGATCTGATCTCTAGTCCCACCAGAACTGTATTTCCAAGTGAGAACTTTAGCTTGTAAGTTAATTTATTGTAATGTTAAGGATGAATGCAAAAGATCATGTGCTGACAAATAAATAAATAGATTTAAGTTTTAAACATTTTTCTTTTTCTTAATTTCCCAGTCGCCCACCTAATTTCCCATTGCTAATGGTTGCAAAAATAGTACATAAGTGCTTACATCCCTCAGTCTAAACAGTAAACACACACCCACACAACTATTTTAAATTTAAATTATTACATAAACACAACACACTATGTATAGACTTGGCTCAAGCAAAACGATCAAGAGCACGTTGAATGAATCATAATGACAAAATAGTTTCATACCTTAGCTCAAAAATATGTGTATATGATAACAACCCACTTACCTAGCGTCTATTTTTAAAGTAGACACCACCCATGGCCATAAGCTACCATGCCTAAGTCCAATATAGTAAACATTTAGTATTGTATACATGAGGGGAAATTATTTAGGTACGCAATGACTGTCCTATCGTTAACTTAGGACATAATCATCTCCCGAGCCTTTTCGCAACTAGAGGTATCTTAGGGACGGCTTTCTGCAACCGGTTAGACTGGAAGCCGACCCCAATATAGTTAGGAAAAAGGCTCGGAGGATGAGGATGTTAGGAACGGCTTTGTCGTTAAATTAGGACGAGAATCATAAGTACCTACTGCTAAATCATTGACTTGACGAAAACTTATGGATGGCAAAGATCACCGACGACATAAACATCAGTTTTCGACAACTATATACTTATTATGAATTTTTATTAGCAATTTCAAAAGTAGACGTTTTTAAATTGTCGGTGAACTTAATCTCAGTGGTTGAACACTCAGTTGCCGTGCTGCGCGAAGCAGGTTCAATTCCTTAGTTAGGGTACCTAGTTCTGAGTTTGGGTGCAATGGGGTGAAGAACAAGAACATGGTCTAAGATACCAGCGCTCAGAGCCCCATAAAGAGAAACCTCCTGACGATGCGTACCATGTCGAGTCTTATTATGTGTATAGCCATTATTTCTATAATAAACATAAGAAAAGAAGATAAAGATAAGAAACAAAACTCCATAGAAAATTTTTAATACAGCACCATCTAGCTTCGCTTTATGAGGTATAACTATTCATATCTATTCTAGTAATTGAAAATAGATGGCGCTAAAGTATTTTTGCATCTTTTCTGGAGCAAGGTCTTGTGTAGTTAGCCTCATTTGCTGGAAGAGCATACTATATACTTTTGTAACTAAAATATCAAAATTAATTATACTAATTATTTTAAAGCTAGTTTAGAACATGTTTTGAAGCAATATCATTACCCATCACTATGAACATGGATGACAGCAATCTGACATTGACAGTTGACACTTGATGGTCGACTTTTCGTTCCAATCGCCTCACATTCTTGCACCCAGTTTAATTTATTTTATCGCGTTAATCTGACTGAGGGAGTGCTATGGGTGTTTGGTGCTCGTGATCGTGGAAATATTTCGCGTGTGTCCATTCAAAATAAATGGTGATTTAGACTTAAATCGTACGGCATAAACAATGGCGCCGAATTTTAGTAAAATTACTTCACGGACTGATGTGAAAATTGCATTAGCAGCTTCTGCAGCACTTAGTGCCTGGGTAATCAGGAATTCACTAAAGTCAAGGTTAGTTGCGAAAAACTATATAGTCACTATTAATTAATAAACTAAGTTTGTGGTGGTCTTTTAAATATTCCCCTGTGATCTCAGATTCTGTATTTTAGATAGATTTTTAAATACTTTAACAATTCCAAGTTTTTTTTACTACTACAAACAAGTTTATAAAAGGAAAATATATATAAATAAAATACTCTCCATATAATAATAACTTTTTATTTCAGCAAACACAAAAATGCCAAGCCCGGCCGGCTATCACCTGAAGAACAGATACAATACATGATAAAGGAGCGAGATAAAAAAGGTCCAAAAGCCCAGGTTGATGCTCGGTTCATCGCTGAACTGAAAACACTATGGAAGATCATGATGCCTTCAATGTGGTCCAAGGAGAGCGGCTTTATGGTCCTGATTGCAATCTCCTTGATCTCACGCTCTATGTGTGATCTATGGCTTATTCAACATAGTACATTAATTGAAGGGTAAGTGTTGAACTATAGTTTATTTCTACATTCTTCATGTTACGCATACGAAACAGGCTTTGTTTATGTAGCTTTCTACTTTTTGCAATTTATCTAATTAATTAGACAGTTCCAGAGATTTTATACTATTTTATTTACTAACTATTTATTTCATACAAAACTCAGTACCAAATTAAATACACATGCCATCAATTGTTTTTATACTGAATAGCAACATAAAATAAATTTAAATAAGTGATTTTTATGCAGATTTATCATGAAAAACCCATTCTGTATATTCATAATGGTTGTTACAAAAGATAACAGAAAATTATTATAAAAATGAATTATAGGCCTTACATAAATTAGTATGCTAATGATAGTAAAGTACTAGAACACAAAATGAAACTAGCAATGATAAAACTATTTATTATTTTATTCCTTTCAGTTTCTGTTACCAACAATAATACAATTTTTCCATTCTTAAAATATAATAGTTGGTCAAACAAGTTCCGAGTAATAAATATGAATGGAAAAAAGAAGAACAGAGCTCTTTAATTAATTAAGTCTCTTTGTTATTCTACACTTGTCATACTATAGTTCGGCCATTCAGAGAATGCGTTCCTGACACGTCGCGATTGAACGATACTAACAGCGATTTACTTGCGTTGCAGTTACGATAAAAATATTTTTGCTGGTTGTTTACCGTTTTAACAATTGAGGAGCATTAAAACAACATTATTATATCAATAATCAATGAATGTAGTTACGTCGTCAGTTCAATCGCGACGTGTCAGGAACGCATTCTCTGAATGGCCGAACTATAACTTAAGTTCAGTTACAAAGATTAATTAAGAATTTATAAGAAAAAATAGACATGACAGCTCCTAATGTACGCTGATGTTGACACATTGATGGAATGTACAGAAGAGTGATTGTCACTCTCTGTTGTCACAACAAAGGGTCAAGGAAGTACTATATCTACTACAATATACATACTTATACATATATGGTGTTAGTCAGAGTATGTAAAATAAATGATGTGTGAACTGAGAATTTATAGTAGATGTTGTAAATGGCAACAAAGAATGCGATAATGCTGCCTTACAGTGCACATTTGTGATTACAAGTATTTTGTTAGATATCATAAAATGATAATATAAAAGTTGTTTTTACAAGTTCTACTAAAGCTTCACTTGCACGGAAACATCAAATTCTAAACTGGATCAGACTTTCAGGAAAGGTTTAGTCCCAATATAATTTGTATGTAATAAGAAACATTTAATCTTTATTTTTTTTTTTAATTTATTTATTCACAATATATTTACATTAATTGAAAATAAAATAAAATAAACTTATATATATATATACAACTTAAAACTAATACAGTGCATCAAAAAATTGCTCCTCATCGCTGTCACTGGGTAATGTACCCAAAAGACTGGCAGCATTGCCACGTTGGATGGCAATGCTCATCCTCTGTGCGAAATAAAAGCCAGCCTTTGGGTCCCGGGAAGTGTCAACCAGGCGCTGGGAAATATCCCTGGCAAGAAGGTGCGCCCTCGGACCCCACGGCCCCAGAGTTTCAACCCCAAACGGCTCAAACATGTAATTGCCTATAAGGTTACTATATTTGCGCCGCTTGAGGTTCTCTGCTTGTGCAGCGGCGGAGCCAGCACAACATGCAGTTCCGGGAAGGTGAGATGGCGCAAGATAAGAAACATACCTAAAAATAAAAATTCTTGGCTTTTTGTACATAAAAAGGCTTCCAAGGCTGCAGTAGATTATGCAGATACTTATGCAGACGAAATATGGCTCAAAAAATTACTACCTATCTGGTCCAAATCTTTCATCTACTCAAGTTCTGCTACCTAACGTTTTAACACTTTCCCCTACAACTAAATATTATCATACAAGTTTAAACGATTCCAGTTGATGCATACACGTTCAAGTATTGTATGCAAACCAATCGATTTTATAACAGCTTTGCCAGTGACATTACTACATTCGTTTCACCTTTTCAGACGTATTTGTAAATCAAATTGCTACATTTAGAGGTTTAATGTACTTAGAATTACAATAATGGTATTTGGAAATCATTAAGTGGCAGAAAAATATTACGTTTTGTAGAAATTTTTGTATTTTAATGTTTCAATTACCTATGTCAGAAACTCTGAAACAAAGTGTTTGAAAAATCTGGTCCTTTGGCAAAACTGAATCTATACTAATATTATAAAGCTGAAGAGTTTGTTTGTTTATTTGTTTGAACGCGCTAATCTCAGGAACTACTGGTCCGATTTGAAAATAGCCCATTTATCGAGGAAGGCTATAGGCTACTTTTTATCCCGGTACGGGAAGTAGTTCCCACGGGATGCGGGTGAAACCGCTGGCAGAAGGTAGTAATATATATATACTTTTTTGCAGTAAAAAAATAGTTTTATTTAATCCAGTCTGAATATTTGAAAGCGATAAATCCAGTTCATAAATGCCATTGTTTTTATGCAGATTAGTGATACATATTAGACTTTTATCATGATTTTAGCTACGTATCTTTTTCATACCTACTAAATGGCGAATCTATAAAAAAATTGGATAGATACGGTCGATTTTATTTTAGAACCTAGTAACAAATAAACGAGGTAGTCTTATCAAAATTACAGGTAGATATGCAAAGATGATTCATATTAATCATTGACCTATGATTAATATGAATGAGATATTTAAAAACATAGGTATTGTTCTTGTCTTTGGAACTAGAAATCCTGAACTATATTGGTCCTAATACTGGTCCTTTGAACTCGTGAATGCAACAAACATTTAATTCATGTATTGTAGATCCAACCTAAATGTTACATGACATAGGAATCAGCCAGGTACCTAATGACAAAGGTCTTTTACTTTACCTACTGACTATAGAGGTTCTAATCTACATGTTAATTCGTTTAAATTAAGAACATACAAAAGACTTCTTCTATACATTATTAACTTGTCTTTTTCTTCTTGGTCTTATCCTCATGACTGAGGGACGTGACTATGGCAAATCACTATTGTTCTCTAGGCCACCCGATCCATTGCCAGTCTATAGGGCAGTCTCTCTCGCTACTAACATAACTTTTATCTACAACATCTCTACGTCTATCTTCCGGGCTTTGCGACCCCTGATATTTTATAATGCATTAATACACGGACTTTATATTTTTACCCGGCTGCCAAGAACGGTTTTATTTTTACTCCTTTTTAACGAGAATCAAATCCGAAAGTTTCCTCTTACGATTATTACAATTAACTCGCTCTTTGTATCATACGATGATATCGTGACGTGTTATACCGTTTATATAAAACCGGATTTCGAAGTTACGATTGTATCGACTCTAGCCGGTAGTACAAACCACTTTAATGTATGCTGTTTATCCTGCAAATAAGAATAGAAAACACACCACATAAGGTGTTCTGTAAACAAAAAAGTTGACCATGGAGTTTCATATCGTTTCTTCTCCATAAAACATGTTTCTTAGTTCTTACGTTTATTATGTTACTGGCCTACATTAACTTAAAATACATTGCAATAGGTCCTTTCATTTTGCGTTCAGCTGGCTTTTGGACTTTGTTTCATTACCCATTGCTGTCTGTCTTTCAATAAAAATCGCACTAACAGTGGTGAAAGTAAACATTCACTGTTGAAGTTGGAAACAAAATATACGTATTATGATGATCTTGTCGTTAAATTGTAAAATAGCCGTATGAGGAGTCATATTTTATTTATACACCATACCTATGAAGTTCTTCGTGTGATAAATCAAAAGTAAAGGTTAATTTCGATATTGACTGTGAAAATCCTTCAAAGTATAATCTAAACCAGGGACCGTACAACCCCGAATATAAGTTAATTCTTTCGAAAGTGTTACAGGTTATATGGCTGCAGTCAATAAAAGTGTTATCTCTTGGTAGTGTTAACCTTTTCAAAACCCTAACGTTAGGGTAACCCTTTCAATAAGTTAACTAGTACAAGATGTTACCGGCTCATGTATGATATCCAATTGAAGTAGATAACCCTTTGAAAGGGTTTTTCAGGGTTTTCAAAGGGTTTTAAATCAAATTATTTTAAACTACATAGGAGAAGGGGAATAGATTTTGACCTTGAAAGCTTGGAATCATTTACAATTTTTCATAACTGTTTCTTACTCGTCTATAATATTGTCTTGAGCGCAGTCGGTTACAAAAGTTTTCGTTGTTACTGTTGTTGAGTTTTATTAGTATTGTTTAGTTTTTTATTTAGTGCTTATGATTGTTTTGTGTATAAATACATGGGTTAATTGAAAAATGAAAATAACAGTTTTTTTCACGATTGTAAATGCGCTAAAGTTTTTTATTTTTTTATTAATAAAACCTTACCGCAGACTTGGGGGTCCGCGCTTTTATTTACATTTTTTACTTAATTATAATTTTCGCCGTCTTGGCCTCACAAAAACTTATGTCTACTGACTTCTAGTCTTAAGACTATGTGAGTCCACCACGTATTTATGTATTTATTTTAAATATTTATATATATATATATATATATAAATATATATATATATATATATATATATATATATATATATATATATATATATATATATATATATATATATATATATATATATATATATATATATATATATATATATACGTGGTGGTATTGTGTAATAATAATATATATATATATATATATATTATTATTACACAATACTTAACACTATACGCATGGACTTAGTTTCACAAGATTATGGGACAGGAACGGATTGGGGATTGGTCTCATTTCCCGCTAGCGACTAGGGACTACCGCGTGAGAGACACGGTCATGAATTTGGAGCCTCCTGGACTTAGTGTTTATGATGACGACGTTGTCGTATGTCAGTCCCTGAGCCTCGTAAATGGTTAAGGTACGCGACCCTTCACCGGACCCGTATCCCTGGCTAATAAAAGAAGATTTCTCTTCTTGCGTATGAGCCAGGAATAGGGTGTTTTGGGCAGTGATCGATACTTGCGCTCCTGTTAAACCCTTCAAGCTCAGGGAATGAACATGAGACAGCGACGTTTTGGAGTGGACGACGCTGAGTGCGAAGGCCACATCCACTGGGTTACGGTGGATGCAGAGCAGCTCCTGTGTGATGCCAGCCACCAGATATGGACGGGTATACTTTAATGGGAAAAGATTTTCCCTGTCCAAATATGGTAGCTGATTCACGTCTCCGATGAGGACCACCTCGCTTGCACCAGACAACTTTACTGCCATGACTATGGCCCCAAAGTGGTTCATGAGAGCTTCGTCTACCCTCAAACGGTGACATTTCTCATTTGGATTGAACCCGATGGCTAAAATTGAGGCCATAGTGCGCACCTTTGTCTTCGCTCTATCGCCCAATTGGTGCGCAAGCTTTCCTCTTAGATCTTTGGCCGCTTCAGTTGTCGTGGTGGCTACGACATCCCTCCTCTCGTCGCTACCCAGGTAGTTTTGCCGCACCCCGGCACCCCATTTACCCATCTGATATTGGGTACCGCCCAAGCTTCCATCGATGCTGAGGTGTCTAAGGTCCCAGAAACGGTCTGTGCCATTTCAAGGATACTATCCTCCAGCATGATTTTGGTACATTTGGCGGTAACCACTATCGGGTCATCGTGTGGCGTCAGGAATTTTATTTTGCCGGTTCGCTCCGTTGCCTCTTCGTCCAGGGCCACGAAACCGCTCTTTGCGCTGTAGGCGGCCATGTACGACCCCGTCATTTCCCCTGCAATGACTTGGGAGTTGGCGTTGTCGTCTACCGCCGCCTCTGCGTCCTTCAGTAATACCCGGAGCAGACCCTCATTTTCTCGACGGAAGGTCAGCATGATCTTGTTGCAATTTCTAAGGTTTACCTCCTTTGTGGCCCTTACAAGTGCAACGTATTCCAGGAAAGCGTTTTTGACATGGTCCGTGATGCCAAACACATCGCGAGAGTCGGTGGGCGACCTGCCCCTTGTCCGCTCTTGTAGGCTTAGGCTTCGGCGACTCGGGCTCTTTGGGCTTTTTTCGGAAAAACCACTCCACTGCTGATTCCTGTTTCGCTGTTGGTGATTTGCGACTGACCTATGAGAATGGTGCTCAGGAAAGAACCGATAGCTTTAAGGCGATTCCGCGCACGAGCGTGCTCCTCTTTGCTGGTGGTATTCCTTTGCTCCTTTGCGGTTTTTGCTGGGCTCTCTCCAGCCCCGGATCTTCATTTTTTTTTAGGCGGGGCAAATACTGAAAAATGCTGCCCCGCCTGCCTACCTAATTATGTTTATTTTCACCAAAGAAAGTCACTTTTTTGGTAGGTAAAGGACTTAAAAAAAATGTCCAAATCATTGTAGGCTCAAACAGTAGGCCAGATTAATTTATGAAAGTCGAGACAGATTAATGTAGGTACACAAAAAGTTAATAAGTTTTAAAAAGCGCTATAATAAAGTAACAAGCAATCGGAAGCGCAAACTTTTTTGTTTTTGAGGACTCCATAAATATCTTTTTGCTACATTTGACTTATAAAAGGTAATACAGCGTGGATTTGATTTATGGAGTCAACAAGGTAAACCGGTAATGATTATGTAATATTGCGCGAGCGAAGCGAGCGCCAAATTTTTTGAGTTTACGACACAAAAGTACCTACATTGTCAAGGAACAAGTAGCCGCGTGCGTAGCGAGCGCGAACTTTTTTAAGTTATTTGTTTGAAGACTCACAAAATGAAACAAGGAATTATGTACAAATAAAAAGAAACCGTGATTAGAGCGAGTGCCATTTGCGTTCGTTGATTCGGTGCGTCAATAAAAATAAAAAACCATCTGAAAAACAGTACATAAATAGCCATTTAGCCGCGAGCGTAGCGAGCGAGAATTTTTTCACTTAGTTGGAGGATGTTAAAAGTGAAAAATAATCAAAATGATCAATTAAACAAAGCGAAGGCGACTTTTTTTGAAACTACGGGTGTAATTTCATCGAAATTTCCTGGTGGTGGGGTGGGGCGTCCAGCGGCGCCCCTGAGACCGAGGCGCCCGGGTTATTCGCACACGCTGCACCATAGGTTAAGACAGCCCGTAGGTAACTATTATGGTTAAAATCAGGCAGCCGCCTGATTTTGCCGCCCCCTGAATTTGCCGCCCGGGGCATGAGCCCCGGCTTGCCCCCCCCCCCCCCCCTAGATCCGGGGCTGGCTCTCTCAGACCTGCTTTGCGCAGTTGGACGCCGGCTGTTTTTTTTTTTTTTAACGACGTCAAAAATCATCAAATGCTGTGGGTTAGCAGCGGCGAGGGAGTGTCAGACTCTTACTGACTAAAAACCGTCGTGTTCCGTCGTAGGCCTTTCATGTGCCAGGGCCGCGGTATCTCTTTCGAACAACCCGCAGCGCTGTAGGGTTTCCGCGGACTTAAAGGAAATTCAAGGTTTCCCCTCTGTCCTCGTATACTACCACCTCATGGTGTTCCGAGGCTTTTAAACAGCCGAAGCGGTCTGCGACGTCACCCCTTTTCTATTCAACTGCCATCGCGTCGACGCTTATGGTGCGAGCCGTGGCTGGCGCTTCTTCTTCTTCTGCCTCTGCGATCTTTTGCAGAAGTGAGCACACCTGCATGAATAGAGTCTCCTCTCTCCACTCGAGTATTGCGATCGTCTTGCATTTGAATCGCAATAGTCGGCATCGGTGAGAGGCTACTTTCAATTGAGGCAGTGCATGGTACTTGCTGCCTTTTTTGGTTGTCTTGGTGGTGCAACCGTTGAACAGGGCGGCGAGGCCTGGTGCAATGGTTATTCGAGCTCCAGCTCGACTCGAGCCCATGCAGAAGCTTATGCCTATTTTTTCCGCTTCCCTGTTCATAAACAAGGCGACTCCACGCAGTCTTATGCCTGGCACTCCGTCTCTTCCGAATGCCAGAAGCTGTGCGATGGGCATGGTACTTGGAGCTGACTGTTGACTGGTGGGTGATTTCTGTGTTTGCGCTGGTTGTGAGTTGGTGTTAGTAGGTCCTTTGTGTGGTTGTTAATTCTGTGTGTGTTGATTGTATGATAGTCGTTTGTCTGGTTGTCAGTTCTGTAGGTGTCTGTTCTGTAGATGTTTCGTGTATGGTTGTAGTTTGTGTGGTTATCGATTGAGTGGTTGTTGTTAGTGTTGTTGTCGATTGTGTTGTGGTTGTCGGTTGAGTGGTTCTTGTCTGTGTTGTTGTTGACGTTAAATGTGGTTGTATGGTGGTGGTGTGTATGGTTGTAGGTGTGGTGGTCGTAGCGAGTGTAGTGACTGCGCTGGTTTCAGTCCGTTTTGTTGGCCGTAGCTGCGACTATGGCTAGTTTGCTCGCGAAAGCAAGAAATGGTTTCCTAGTAGCCGGTTTCCCCATGATCGTGTGGACTGTGGACTGACTCGGTTTCGATCGTGTATTCCAGTTCCATTCTGTCGTGGCAGAACCTTGGACACTCGAAAAGCAGGTGCCAGACTGTTTCATCGCAGCTGGGGTCACAGACGCACGAGGGACTGTTTTTGAGTTGGAATCTGTGGAGATACGCTGAGAATCCTCCATGCCCGCTTAGGATCTGGATGTGTGTCGGTGTAAAGACAGCTTCTTAAGTCTTCTTTTTGCCGCAAGGACATTTGGAAAGAACACTTTTGTGACCGCTCCTGTGCTGCAGGATTCATATCGCGCTTGCCACTTTCTGATACGATACGAGAACTTTGAAAATACAGCGGAGTACATTGTAATCCGCTGTATTTTCTGTCCTCCTTGGCCAGCTGGTCCGCTCTTTCATTCCCTGGAGATCCCACGTGGGCCCTCAGCCAGAAGAATTTCACGTCTCTGCCCTCCTCTCTGATGTCTCGGACGTATCTCTTTATCTTTAGTGCCAGGTGATGTGTGACAGACGGACTCCTCAGCAGCTCAAGCGACGATCTGATGCGCTAAAGTTCGCAGAGCCTATGTTCAGACTCGCCAAGACACAACGGCCGTATTGTAGTTTAGAACTTTAAAGTAAAGGCACGAGATATAAAATTACAATATTTGTAGTCCCAATGGGTTACTGTGTTACAGTCGTTGAAGGGGTAACCCGTTCAAAACGTCTTACGACAAAAAAGTGTAACCCATTAAGAATGGGTTTTTGAATACACAGGTATCAAATCGAAAGGGTTTGAAAGAGGTTATCCATTGATAAGGGTTTTCGTAAAAAAGTGTAACAAATATGAAATTGGTTCTAAAACAACACTTTGTCAAAACCCTATCAAAAACCCTTTCAATGGGTAACCAAAATGGTCCCTGATCTAAACACAAAAGTTTACGCTATAAATGTTAGTGTGTGAGCAGTAAATAAAATACCATTGGGCTTCTAGCAGTTATAAGTTATGTAAAAAATACATTTTGAAATTGGGCTCGCGAGCGAGTCATTATGCAAGATAAAGATATGTATGACATAATAATAATGTAGTAAGATTGGAAAAATAATAATTTGCTTCGCTATTGCGGCTGACTGCGTATTTAGGAATGGCATTCGAAATACGAGTTGGTCTTAGAATTTCTATTTGAATGCCTTTGCGTGTTTACTTACCTTAATGAAGACCATGGTTGGGGTATGCGAGAGTATTCTGAACTTTCCCTGCACTATGCCAGATATTGCTTCTAAAACATCTCAAGCTTTTCTGAGAAATGTAGCGTTTCGATTGATAAATATTGGAAAGTTTCTATGAACGTATTGATGCTTAGAACCATTAGGACCGATTAAATGGTTTTTGCTTTCAAGGTATCGCACATCTTTTTAGAAAAAAACTTTTTGGTTCAGGATAATATTTTATTATAGGTACAGTTAGCACCAAAAGTCGATGAACAGAATCAATATGACAAAACACCTGTTCACAATAAAATGCCATAAGTTATAGTCGCAACCAGGAAACAAAATAGACTGTACACCAGAAACTTACAAAAGTCGTTAAACACGAGTATTTCAAAAGTATCTGTGCACTAGTATTCCTAAAGTCGCTGTACACCATCAATCCAAATGTCGCTGAACATCATTGTATCAAAAGTCACTAAACAGCAGTAAATACAAAATTAGTAAATAAAATAATTTTAATAATTATTTTGGAAATACACTCTTTTGCAAAAAAAGCACCTATGCGAAATCTTAGTTTTAAGGACTTTACGTGTATTTCAAAGGGTTTTAATGATTGTAGTATGTTTCTAGCATCAAAAGGGTTAGCCAAGCATGCGTGAGAGTGTATTCTAAATTTGAATTTTGTCCAATTGCTAAGAAATTGGTTAAACCTTGTTTTGGACTAATTGCTGGCAGAAAGTTCGTCGGTGTTTTGAAAAGTTTTTGAAGTGATTTTCAGAAAACTGATAATGCAGTCTTAATTAATGTCAAAATTGCTTTTCTCACACGATTGCTAAATGAACCTTGATCCCAGATCACTTATGACATGACTGTGGAATCAAAGTCCACTGGATCTTATCGATTTCTCACGTAATAGCCGGAATCACCTCAAAGTGACCCATCTGGTTTATTGAAATGTTTGCAAACCTCTTTTCAATTAAATAGTAGAGGCTAAAGTCCATCTCATATTTTTTTATGTGTCGAAACTTTGTATACCTGTTTGGCAATCGATTTTTGCATGTTAAATTGAATTTGTAAAATGTTATGCGAATTATTTTTATTAATTACTTTAGCTCTTTTGATTTATTCAGAATTCTTCTTCAATTCACTTCAATCAGATTTTATTACTTGCTAAAAGCTTCCTGAAGGTAGAAAATCTGATGATGTTAGGCACCAAAATGTATTAAATCGGATAAAAATTAATTTGTTAGGTATATTTCCCAACAGTTAGGTAGTTCGTATAAGAAAGTGTATCCTTTGTTTTATTAGTACGTTAAGTACAAGTGGTACAAGATTGTTGAGATTACAAGCACTACTTCCACTTTATCTTCGAAACACAATAACTCTAATCTTTGTTCTGTTTATAACATCTTATGTCGTATGTACATATGTAGGTAGATATCAAGATCAAATTCCAATTTATTACACATAATATTACGAATGCGAATAAATTATCTTATCCATGAGCCAAACACGTGTTTATGCTTATAGATATGCAGTTTGTAAGATAATAAGAAATACCTAAATGCTGAACACTATGTTGAATGTGCATGTATAAGTATAAATTCTAGGACCCACCCATTGTTTTTATATGCATAAGCACCTATGCATGAGTTTTTGGGTTCAATTCCCAAGTAGAACAGTAACATGATAAATTCCACCCTTACTGCATAAGACTTGAGATATAATTCCCAACCCATTGTTACCTATGTCCTAATCATTATATTTTGTTTCAGATCTATAATAACAATGGATCACAAGGAGTTTAGAAGGTTATTAACACAATTCTTCATTTCCATGCCAATCGTTAGTATGATTTTATGATTTCTCACATTATTATCCAAACGAACATTAGAAAAAATAATCTGCAAACAACGTACCTAATAATAATAATATGAAAAAAATCGTTAAAAGATTTCCTTAAATTACATTTTAAAATTATAATAAGTCTCTGGTACATACTTTGTGTATTTGAAATAACATTAAAACATAATTTATTGCCTAAAGTTTAAATTAAAGAACCCATACCACTTATACACATCGTTTTTCAATCATTTGCTCGAATCATCTCATTTTCCTTCAATGTTTTCGTTTAATCCACCATAAAATTTAGTATAATTACGAGTAAGATAAGCTGAATCAAATCATATTATCATAATCGCATTTATAATTTTGATAATTTCTGATAATAATGTTTTCCGTTTCAGATATCGTTAGTAAATAATGTACTAAAATGGAGTATAGGAGAACTGAAGTTACGACTTAGGACCAATTTGACGATGCACTTGTATCAGCAGTATCTGAAGTAAGTATTTTTAATAGTAGTCATAAGCATGACTACTATTAGCCATAAAGATTAATATTAATTGTTCCTGAAAGCATAGGGAAAAATATGAAAGCTTTTTGGTCCTTCAAGCCACCTGCTTGTAAGGACCAAAAACCACATAACTGTCACATAGATTGAGTATTCCTTTAAAAATGCCACAGAAATGGCAACAAATGACAGATTGCAGCCTTCATAATGACCTTGATATGCGTATCAATTATGTAGATAGTAACAATATAATGCGATATATGCCGCCAGCTCAGTGAATATTTCTGACTGATAAACCAACTAATTATAAAATGTGATATATTTTCGATTGCCACCTGTTATATAGAATATCAGTAGAATGGACGGTGAAGATAGTGATACTAGATAATTCGTTGACTGCATGGTAATAAGTCATCTTCCACATAGAATTTACAAAATGTTTTATCACATATGTAAATCTAGCCAAAAATAACCGTCCTTGACCGAGGTTCTACAAACTTCTTTGATGAGTCAGCAAATTAAGTGTATGCAAATCTATGCGGATGTGTCGAAGTTTCTTTATGACATCCTAAATAAAGGTAGATAGCCTGACCTATAGTGATCCTCTTTTTATATCCAAATGGTACTTAGCATAATCCACTTGACTATTGTCTTTGACCGATTTTTATGTTAAACTTTTAAGTACAAAGTTGATGCCTTTCTTTCCTGAAGAATGTTAGAAGATTAAGGTACATCATCCTGAACCTCGAGAGCCTCCTATACCTCAAAGATATCGAGAATCTAGTCGTCTCTGTCTACTCATCTTAATAGTTAGATCGGACAGCCAAAATTATTACGAGACTTGCTGACGTCATACCGACCGCAAAAGGATAGTATTATGCTATTATTGTTTTTTGAATGTTAGCTCTATCATCATTAGCTTTATTAACAGTTATCATGTAATGGTCACTGTCCGTGGCAAGGAATTATTATTTGCCGTGTTCTGTTCACAATTCATTCGCGTATACATGTTTCTACTAACATCTCGAAATTACAAAGTTACAACGTCCAAATTAATGTAATAAGCCAGTGTAGCTCGGAGCCCAATGAAAGTATGTATCACTGATACAAAATTTGTTCAAGGATGAAGAAACAATTGATGAAGTATTCTATTACTATGGCTCCTCTGAAATGAATCTAAAAATCTACGGTCTATGATTGAATCTAGCATAGGTAAATAGCAAAATAAAACGATTTATTAAATCTGCTACTTTAATCAAAAAAATATATATGGGTACTTATATAGTACGTACACATATATAAAAACAATTCTATCTTCTGTAAACAATATAATCAGGCCCCAGTTGCATAATTCAACATAAATATTTACAAAAGAAAAAAAAAACTCTAAAATACAAGACTCGTTACTCATTCTTGATATCGACATAAGTGGCTCTGTCGTCACCGATGGCCACGAAATGGCGTGATGTGATAGACTTTGAACATCACTTTAGACTTTGTACCTTTGAAATCACGCAAGTCATTGCCCGATGACGATTTAAGTTTCCTCCGCACCCATGTGTGTTTTTATGCGTAAACCTTTTATGTAACTGTACATATTTCTTAAAAGCATGTTTGGTAATTTAATAAATAGTAATTCACATAAATAGTTGTAAATGTAAGCGGTGTATTGTTTACATATTTTTTACAGAATGAGTGTTAATTTAATATTTTTTAATCGACCAAATTGAGACCAAGACATCTGGATGATTTTTAGTCCGTGCGAGCAGAGTGAAAGGCTACACTGTATTATTACATTTTAAAAATAATTTTATAAAATTCACGCCGTTTATTAAGATATGTACAAGTTTAATACTATAATAGGATTAAGTAAATAAAACTATGTTCGAATTGTAATCTCACAGACTTAACGCGTGTTTTGTATAAATTAATTTGTATTGGGCAATGTTAGTGACCTCTGTTCTGTTAACATCACCCATCATGCAAACGAGGAAGCACCAAATAATATAAAGACAATGACCTTTTGAAATAAATATAAAAAACAAATACAGTATAATGCATGTATTGCTGTAATATACTTAGTGAAAGTACTATGTTTCATGGTCATTAGATTTCAATTTTTAAATGACAAGTACATTTTCATGTGCTTCAAGCTATTTCCCGCGTCCCGTGGCTAATTCTCGTAGGCGGATCAAATGTATTGCTTATGCCAGCATGTATCCCATGCTGGCATAAGCAATACATTTAAGCATACATTTGTGTAGCTTCCCAACAGTGGATTTTGAGTAAAAATAACCAAAAATAATATTCCTCTTTAGTGTATAATTATGTAGTCTGGTAGTCAGAAGCCAGTAAGTCTGACACCAGTCTAACCAAGGGGTATCGGGTTGCCCGGGTAACTGTGTTGAGGAGGTCAGATAGGTAGTCGCTTCTTGTAAAGCACTGGTACTCAGCTGAATCCGGTTAGACTGGAAGCCGACCCCAAGATAATTGGGAAAAAGGCTCGGAGGATGATGAGTGTATAATTATGTAGATGTGTGCTAAAACGGTTCCTAGGAAACTTAACTAACTAATTACTAGTATGCACTATTCTTCATTTTCCATCCGAACAAGGACAGCTGGTTTCTAGTTATCTAGTGTACATGAAAATCAATATTGAATGTTAGCTATCGGACGATCGATACTAAGATAACCCTTATCCTTTTCTAACTACTTTGTATTTGTTCTGCAATTTACTTGGAAAATTATATGACGGTACCAATTTCGTAGACTTGGGTCAATTAGATACATTTACAGTATTTTTTCTTCAAGTTAAATGTAGTTTAGAATGTGTAATCACAATGATACAGCAATATGTATTGTTAAGGTTTTTGAATTCAGAAAATCGGCTCTAATGTTGAAACTTAACCAATTTTAATATTTTGTTGCACATCTATCTTTGTTAAACAGTCTTGATACTTGACATAGGATCCAAAAAAATACTAATTAAAAGCCTTATGCAAACAGGAGGAAGGAAAATGATTTCTTATCAACATATATACTAGTTTTTATATAATTTTCAGGTGTTGTAAGTAAAAGTATGCCAAGATTGTCAATGATCGGTGATTATTTCAGTCTAAAGTTCAAATATGTTATGATTCAGCCTTATGTAATAATTTCAGATAAGCTCTGAAATCGTTATGACTGTTCGTGTAATACTATCGTCTCATAGGCTGATAATACAAAAAAATGTTAAAATGACATTTTATTTTTGATGCTGTATAATCGAATGAGGAGAAAATCTAAGGCCCAAGAATTTTAATATAACCGGCTCAGTTTCTTAAATGTAAAACAATAGTTCTCACCTGAATCCGGGACTGGGAGCTTACCGAACATAGTTGAGAAACGGCTAGCCCGATGATGTTACAACGGGAACTTATTTGTCTTTTATCTATAACAACATGACATTATGTAATTAAAACTGAGCCTAGGGACTTTAATGCGACTCATCACGTACCTAGCTTTTTCCCAACTATGTTGTGGTCGGCTTCTAGCCTAATAAGATGCAGCTGAATACCATTTACAAATAGCGACTGCCTATCTGAGCCGGGCAACCCAATACCCCTAGGTAAAACTGGTGGTCGCAATCGCATATCACTAAAAAGGGACTTTAACTTTATCCTCTTGAATGCTGCTAATTAGAGAGCAATAGAAAATTCATTGTGTCTCACGTAGATCTGCAAACTGGCATACAAGGGGTTAATGCAGCTTCAAGGACCAAACTACAACTACAAATTGTTACAGGGGCTTCACTTACTATCAAGTTTCAAACCTCGACAATCGGATATCAAACGCTGACCAGTTGCTGACCACAGATATAGAGAAGTTCTGCGATACTGTTGTAGACTTGTACAGTAATATAAGCAAGCCTATGCTTGATATCAGCATATATCTGTACAGACTCACTGTTAATTTGGGAGCTTCGGTGAGTATTGACAAAAGATAAAGAAAATCACAGTTAAAGAATTGGCCCTTTCTGAAGACAATAACTTAATTTTTGGTGTTGATCCCATTTTAGTAGGCCCATAACTAAAATTGAACAATCTTACATGTTCAATGAATTTTTACACAAATGCATTTTAAACCAATAACAAACTATTGTTTAAAACAATGATTCGATTGATAAAGTTATTGTTATTATTTTATTTACATGGATTTACGGCCGCATTCTATTTTGGACAAGTTTTTGAAATAAAAGGTCATACAAAGATTGACTTTCACATTCACTATTAGATACCTGCCTACTAAAGTGGAATATAGGTTTAAATTCTTATATTTTTTATGATTTCAGACCCCTGGTATAATGATGGCATATTTACTCTTATCTGGAGTATTCTTAACATACCTCAGAAGACCAACAGGTAAATACTGTCACTACAATAAAATTTATTTAAAGCTGGGAATTTGCAACGATTACAGTAGATAGGCGTTAATTAACCTCAATAAATTTTGCAGGAGGCGTTTATAAATAAATCTTGCAGGAAAAATAAATAATTTTACCTTTCACAAAATCACGTTTTAACGTTATGAGATTAGTTCTTTTCATAGTTCTATGTAATTTTCTTTCATGATTCGATCGAACTCCGTAGGTTACGTGTATGGTCCTGTGCGGTATTCACACAGGGTGTTAATAAATGCGGAAGTTTCTAAAACATTGGTTAGAAGTTGTAGTTATACCTTCATAATTTTATTACAGCTAAGATGACGGTCCAAGAACAGAAACTGGAGGGTGAGTTCAGATACGTGAACTCCAGACTTATCACATACTCGGAAGAAATCGCTTTCTATCAGGTGAGTTAAGAATTGCATTCATTTGAAACAAACAGATTAAGAGAGAAGGATACATAATATGAAGTTGGGAATTACATTAATTTTAAAGAAACAAAAGGTAAGGATACAAAAGTACATGACATTCGGGAACTTCATACAGGTCCAGAGAAAAGACATGGAGAAAATCCAAGCATCTGCCTACCATTTTGCAATTTATGTTGAGGTCTGCTTCCAGTCTAACCGTTTTACATGGAACGACTGCCTATCTCACCTCCTCAACCCAGTTACCTGGTCAAACTGATACCCCTTAGTAAGACTGGTTGTTCTGGTTTATACAGCTAACTAGCGACCCGCCCCGCTTTCGCACGGGATAACAGTATTTCCCCACTATATAATGTATGTGTTTAAGTAATGTATTTAAGCATACACAAGACAGAAAACCGGCCAAGTGCGAGTCGGACTCGTGCACGAAGGGTTCCGTAAATTACAGTTAAATCAACCTATCTCAAAAACTATAAGAGATACTTTGATCAAACCAAAAATCGTTGAAAGAGTTAATTAGCATGCATCACCTCTATTTTTTTTAGAATTTTATACCCCGTAGTTATAAAAATAGAGGGGGGGGGACATACTTTTTACGACTTTGAGAGCTGATATCTCAAAAACCGTTCACTTTAAGAAAAATGTTTTTTAGAAAACTTTATATCATTTTAAAAGACCTTTCCATTGATACCCCACACGGGTATGTACATCGAAAAAAAAAATGTCATCCCTCAGTTACATGTATGGGGGGCCCCACCCCCAATTCTTTTTTTTACTATTTAGTGTCATATTTTTGTAGCGGTTCATACAACACATATTCCCATCAAATTTCATCACTGTAGTACTTATAGTTTCCGAGTAAAACGGCTGTGACAGACGGACAGACGGACAGACGGACATGACGAAACTATAAGGGTTCCGTTTTTGCCATTTTGGCTACGGAACCCTAAAAAGCGACTTTGTTTCATACTATGTAGTGATAAATATTTTGTTTACTCCGTTTCCAGGGCAACCACCGAGAGCAACTGACGCTGCTGGCCAGCTTCTACAAGCTGACGAGACATTTGCGCAACTTCCTCAACTTTAGAGTCGGCATGGGCTTTATAGATAACATTATTGCTAAATGTATGTTTTCTTTTTCAATATTTAGTATAAATAAAATTTATTATTTCAGGAATTTAAACCATATGATCCATATTTTTTGGTTCCCTAAACATTAGGTAAAATTTCTGTTACCTACGTGTCGTTTGACATTCCATATTGAAGTACAGCTTCCTAACAAATAATACTTTTATGTTATAGACATAGCCATCACGGTTGGTTTCTACGCGGTGTCCAGGCCATTCTTCGCTATGGACCACAATCTTCTCACAACTGGAACTGAAAATGATAGGTTCAAGGTAAGATTATCATCAAGTAGTGCCATCACGCTACTTTGTCCACCTTTCAGAAGAACTGTTTTGGGATCCAGCTCACCTTATGCAAGAATGTCTAAGGCAGTGAATGGCTATAGTGATGTTGTTGATTTACACTTTGACTCTCTTTATAAACTGAAATCTACACTCAGTCGTTTACCAAGTGTCTGCTAGGTGTTGTTTAGGTTTAATTTTTAGATTAGGTCTGTTGTACTTTAAGCATGAGGTGTTCACCTATAAGTAATTGTTACACTGCAATACTACAGTTAAGCATGTGTTTTATTTTATAATTGAAATTGTGTAAACAATTGTTGGGGACCCTATTATATGTATTACATAAATAAAAAAAAAGTAAGCCTTTATGAATGTTATTATAAAAAAAATTTTTTTTTTTTAACAGTGGATACTGACATTAACGAGTTTAAACAACAGCAACAAATATAGTCTTTTGATTTATGCTTATTTATTTAAACTTTATGCAATATATCGGGTGTGTCGTTCGTAATCACATTAAATGAAATGCGTTAATATACTGGTTAATATATGTCGATTAACATAAAGGAAAAATAAACATAAACAAAAATAAAAAAAAGGATTTTTCGAACAAAGTAAATAGAATAAAAATGTGCGAAAATTAGAACACCATATACATGTCAGTCATTACAAACAACTGAAATTCTCCCTTGAAAACTGACAGATGTCAACTGATCAAAACAGCCGATACTCCTAACTTTATCTCTGCTTTACACATGATGTTGTAAATTATGAAAACGAAAAATGACTCCTGTGGCTAAACCACTGAATGGATTAGGTTATTTTTTTTACAATTCGCCATAGAATATCATAAAGTATATGTGATAGGATTTAATGTGATAAGGTACGACAAACTCTGTATATAGGTATGTTACAAAAGCAGACTTACCTACCTAATGCCTTAGGCATTCTCTCCAGTCAACCTTAGGGTGATACAGAACTCATATATTTTATTTTCTGGATTTTCTAATCTCATTTATTTTTCACAATACCCAAGAATATCCAATTTATAATATACCTAAACCAAATTTTCTCGGTTTCTCCCAACAGCACTACTACACATACGGTCGTATGTTAGTGAAAATGGCGGAAGGCATCGGGCGGCTGGTGCTGTCAGGCCGCGAGCTCAGCAAGCTGGCGGGGCTGACGTCCCGCGTCACGCAGCTGCGGACCGTGCTCGACGACGTCAACAGGGGCAACTACACCAGGACCATGGTCGATAGGAACGTGCAGAATGGCAGCGGTGAGTCACGTCATACTACATGTTACACAAGGCGGAAGGCATCGGGTGGCTGGTACTAAGGTATATCATAGTATATTGTGATGAATTTATATTATGAGGGACATGTATGTACTGTATTCGATTTCAAAATCCTTATTCTGGGAGTTTGACGTAATATTAAATTCTTGTTCTTTTGGCTTCTTAGCACTTGTTATTCTTCTCAGATATGCAAATCGGTAACTGTGGATATTTTTTTCCTAGCAAACCATTTGAATCCAGATTATTTATTATGTATTCTTTTTTCTAAAAAAAATACATAACATATTGTATGTAAAATTATTTTTTGATGGCAAAAAAAAACATTAGGCAGCCTATAATGCAAACTTATACTCAAGATTAATTAATAATATTTTTTCCCCATTATAGCGGAGTTACCAGCTCTGCTAGCGCCGGGCGCGGGCCGCATCATCTACCAGGACAAGATCATTCGCTTCGACAAGGTGCCGCTCGTCACGCCCAACGGAGACGTGCTCATTAAAGAACTTACTTTTGAAGTGAGGTATGTATCGTTTACAACATCAGCAATCACATGTTTTTAATAATTCAATTAAATCATTGCCTTGATCTAAAGCTATTATTAATCTAATGCGATTAATTCGTTAGTATGTTTTCATAAATACTATACTTACAAAACTTAGATAAAATATAGATTGAAAGAAGTTGTGATGAAAACGTCTAAGCTGTTTTTTTAGCTATGCTTTAAAAGTAAACGGAGCAAAACTTCAGACTTTAAAAAATAAACAATAAACGCGGTATTTTATTGGTGACTTTTATTAATTTACATCCAAAATATAAATTAAGAGAAAAAAAACATACCGTCCTTATTGAGAAGTCAGTTGAAAATACACCTAAATCTTGCTCCTTTTGGAAAAAAATACTAATTTATATTCCCATTTCTTCATCTCCAGGTCCGGCATAAACGTACTAGTTTGCGGTCCGAACGGTTGCGGCAAATCCTCCATGTTCCGGCAGCTGGGCGAGCTGTGGCCCATATTCGGCGGAACGCTCACCAAGCCGCCTAAAGGGAAACTGTTCTATGTACCACAGAGACCGTATATGACGCTCGGTACTTTGAGGGATCAGGTATGTGGTGAATACTACTATATGAATATGGATGAAAGAAAAGTAGCCTATGTCCCTTTCTCAAGCTGGGCCCAGTAATTAAAGGACAATGCTATTCTTTGTATGGAAGTTGGGCTCAAGAGTTGCCCACAGTAACTGCATAGTGTATTATGTTCCATAGGCTTATAATAGGTCCCAGACCGAAATATTTCGAAATCTATCCCAGGAGTGCTGAGAAAAACTGGTTTGACTCTTATTCAATACTACGAAAAATATGCTTACGAACTCTTAACTATTCCACTTTTATTACCTTAATTGAAATGCATTATAATATTAATCGACAAATACGAGGTATTGAACGAGATTTTTTTTTACCGACTTCAAAAAATGGAGGAGTTTCTCAGTTCATTTGTATTCTTTTTACGTAAGTACGTGCATAACTCCGTCGTTTACCAACCGATTTAAACAATCATTTTATTGTTTAAAAGGATTTACTTTCCAAATAGTTCCAGGGTCCAGGGTCTGGTAATAGAAACCTTAAAACATTATGGAACTCTCGGAAATTGTAAGCACATATCGAATAAAAACTTGTCATTCGGGTATATGTCTCCGACACCACAAAACTGTGGAGGTTAAGACCTGACCTGACGATGGAGACGACAGTGAGACGAGGGAACTCCTCAACGGTATCTATTTACTACCTCGTGTTTGAGCTTATTTTATTCGTCTTGATAAGATTTTTCCATTGCCATTAAGGATATTAATTGCATGACGCTACTCGAACTTAGGACTGATTGTGGTAGATAGAGACTGAAAAGCAAGAGAAACAACAATTACCTTTAAACGTCTATTTCTGTTTTTTTTTTTATCCTGTTAACAGTGAAACCACTATCTATGTGAATGTTATTTCAAGAAAAGAGGTTGTTAGGTTTGTGGCTGCTTAAAATGGCTTGCTAACAATGGCTGGCTAACATTAAAACTAGGTTTTTCTCGGGACCTCTGGGACCGATTTCAAAAATATTTGGATTCCGTCTTAAGAGTGAAGTAAAAAACCTATTTTAACCATTCCCACTTCTGGGCAAATGGCTTGGGCTTCATAAACTGACTGTTCAAGTTGGACATTAGAACCGGGTTTTCTCGGGACCTCTAGGACCGATTTCAAAAATATTTGGATTCCGTCTTAAGAGTGAAGTAAAGAACCTATTCTAACCATTCCCACTACTGGGCAAATGGCTTGGGCTTTATAAAGTAACTGTTCAAGTTTAACATTTGAACCGGTTTTTCTCGGGACCTCTGGGACCGATTTCCAAAATATTTGGATTTCGTGACAACAGTGAAGTAAAAAACCTATTCTAACCATTCCCACTACTGGGCAAATGGCTTGGGCTTTATAAAGTGACTGTTCAAGTTTAACATTTGAACCGGTTTTTCTCGGGACCTCTGGGACCGACTTCAAAAATATTTGGATTTCGTGTTTAGAGTGTACTATGGAACTTATTTTAACAATTTCCACTACTGGGCAAATGGCTTGGGCTTTATTAATTGACTGTCCAAGTTTGACATTAGAACCAGTTTTTCTCGGGACTTCTGGGACCGATTTCCAAAATATTTGGATTTCGTGATAACAGTGAAGTAAAGAACCTATTCTAACCATTCCCACGACTGGGCAAATGGCTTGGGCTTTATAAAGTGACTGTTCAAGTTTAACATTTGAACCGGTTTTTCTCGGGACCTCTGGGACCTATTTCAAAAATATTTGTATTCCGTCTTAAGAGTGAAGTAAAGAACCTATTCTAACCATTCCCACTACTGGGCAAATGGCTTGGACTTTATAAAGTGACTGATCAAGTTTAACATTTGAACCGGTTTTTCTCGGGACCTCTGGGACCGATTTCCAAAATATTTGGATTTCGTGATAACAGTGAAGTAAAGAACCTATTCTAACCATTCCCACTACTGGGCAAATGGCTCAGGCTTTGTTAAGTGACTATCTATGGAGACCATTTGAACCGGTTTTTCTCGGGACCTCTGGGACCGATTTCAAAAATATTTGGAGTTCGTGTTCAGAGTGCACTATGGAACCAGCTGAAACTACTCCCACTGCTGGGCAAACTTTGAGCCCACACCCTGGCATTGTCCTTTGTACACAATTTTGTGTGGACTAGCTGTCTACAAAATTAAATTGCTTCTGTAGTTTCGACATAAAAGGGAAGGAGAGAGAGAGTTCGATTTTTTATGTAGTGCAAATTCGTAAATTTTTGTCCTTAGTCTATTTTTTTAACTTTATATTTTATTATTTGTTTTGCTATTTATTTTTTTTGCAACATGCACTTTTCGGCTTAATTATACTAATTAAATTCTTCAAAGTATATCTTCTTTATATAAATTCTTCTTTTAAATAAATTCTTTACTCCAGAAATGCTTAGACAACAATTTCCAAGCTATTTCTCTACTATTTTCTTCCTCAGATAATCTACCCGCAAACCCGCGACGAGATGTTCCGCCGTGGCCGCGCAGACGAGCAACTGCATCGTTTCCTCGACATCGTGCAGCTATCCTACCTCACCAACCGCGAGGGCGGACTTGATGCTGTGGAAGACTGGATGGATGTACTTTCCGGGGGAGAGAAGCAGAGGATAGCTGTAAGATTATAATATTTGATTTTGTGGTACATAGGTTGCAAGTAGAGCTACAGAAATAAAATTTGTATAACATAAAGCTATTCAGTTAGAATTGAGGACTATAGTTTTGTATAATGAACGAATAGAAAGAAACAGTTTAGTAAGAATTATTACCTTTTTCCATATCTCACCCTGATTTGGAAAAAGGTGTGGAGAGCCCTAATAATTTGCTAAAATTAACTTCATTTGCTCCTCCATTGATTGAGCCAGGCAGGCCTAAATAAGACCAATACGTGCACTTGGGATTTTAAAAAATCTAATATGTGTATGTGATGTACCCAGATGGCGCGTCTGTTCTACCACGAGCCGCAGTTCGCCATCTTGGACGAGTGCACCAGCGCCGTCTCCGTCGACGTCGAGGGACAGATGTACCAGTACTGCAGAGAGGTGTGTACTTATTTTTCGAATGGTGATGGTGAAACGACCAGCTTTCATCTAAACCACGGGCAGACACAAATAGAGGTCAAACTTATAAAACTCCACTGTTTGATAAAAAACTTTCTTCTTGCTGGTTTCTTAAAACTTTTTTTTAAGTAACCAGGCTTACCGGACTGTATGCCTAAATATGAAGGCAAGTTTTTGCGTGTTAATAATTTCCTTTTATTTTGCTGTAAATCTTCACCATGTCAAAATAAATTAAGTTATTCTATCAAGCCCAAATGAGTACATTAATGAAACTTGCAATTATCATCCACAGGTGGGCATCTCCCTATTCACGGTATCACACCGCAAGTCCCTATGGAAGCACCACGACCACTACTTACAAATGGACGGCCGAGGAGGTTACGTCTTCGAAGAGATTGACAACGAAACGCAAGAGTTCGGCTCGTGATCCTCCCCCCTGCTAGACACCTTCATACAGATCGCTGTTGACGCGTTCCTTGATCTAATGCACTTGGAGCGTTGGGATCGTGTCGCCAATTTTACTATCGTGTAATATTTAAGATAATTGTCTATTTGATAAGGCTAACATGAAAATAATGTTTAGTGTAAGCAAGAAAAATTTATATGGCATCACTTTTGGATGTCAGTGTCTTCTGCAATCTGTCTGTATAGACAAAGTCGCAAGTATAACCGGTCAGCTATGAACGGTAACAGTATCTGTGTAAAATAAGTTTCAATTCAAAAGAGTTTTTGTGCAATATCTGCATAAGTATTTAGTTGTTCCTTTTTGGAATTAAAAAAGACAACGCTTCCTGTGCATTAGTCGTGTAAAATAAAAAAAGAAATTGAAGAATTCAACTTTTGTTGATCTACACTATTATATAAACAGTTGTAAAAATATCTAAGATTAATGTGAAAAACTTGTACTCATATGACAACTTATATTCTACGATTTTTACCTTACTATCTTATAAAATCTTCGTCGAAAAATTTATATACCATGGGCTCAACTATACAAACTAAACTAAATACATGAAATCACACTACTTATATTAGATGTAAAACTAATTTCATTATAACTAGAGTCCGAATTAGTTTAGTGAACCTATAAAATCAATATACAGTAAAATAAGCAAGTCCTATCTACTCAAACTCAATTTTTTTTATTTCAAATAGGCCTATGAAGGCTCTTTCGAAACGTCAAAGTTAGGTGCACGGTTCCAAAGACTTACATTATAATTCCATACTTCAATCCATTCTCTTCTAAAACGATATTTTTAATAAACCAGTAAAATCGATGCACTTTTAGCAAAGTTTTTAACATTTATATATTCAAGGGGTTCAGCTATTCAAAATGTACATGTTATTTAATTTTATCTTTTAACAAATTCAATAGAAATATGAAATATAATTATTTATAATTGATGTATTTTAAATGTGCTAAATCATAATATACTCGTCAATGTACAATTCTCAAATACTTATTGTATGTTCAAAAATGTAATCATTTTGTACTGTATAACAACACTAATAGATGATAGAATGAATTACCATAATTATAGCCTCAGACTATTGTTATCAGAACATTTTAACTAACTAATATAATTACCAGAAATATCTTTTTACTCCGTAAAGTGTCTAAATATTAGTAATAAGGTTCTATTCTATCAGATCAGAGGCATACGATTCTCTTAGCCTTTCCTTCGTTTTAATAATACAAGTACGTAGGTACGCAAATTTATATACTTGTCTAATTTTCGTGTTTAGAGTAGCTATATACGAGTTACCACTGAGGAAAGTTATACAATGTAAGAAATATAATTATTATTCTGTATATAGAGACAGTTATTTATTAATGTTATGTGATAGTCAACAATTTCAATGACATAAAACTTTTATTCAATAGAAGATGATGTAATTATCTTTCGATCAATCAATTTTCTAAGATGTGAAAAATAAAGTAGAAAACTATCAGGATTTCTATTATGCTCAGCAATTAGTATTTATCTTGAGGCTCCTTGTCATAGAAAAGTTCGTCGTAGTACGTCTATTACTTTACGCGTCTATGAACACGCCATGACAAATAAAGCGGTTCACACACGAGAGACCACGCGTCCATGAAACAAACGCGCAACCGCCTCACTGGTCACATTTTTACTCAAAACAAACTGACAATGAAATGGCCTTGATATCAACAATACTTATTTGCCTTCTATCAACACGTAATAAACGAATTCTGCATAAAATTAACAAGGCCATCGTATCGCGCCTTCGTTTTACTTGAGGCCATGGCCCATTATTTGTATAATTTACTGTGAAAATGTTGTTCGATGTGACATTGCTGTGATAGATGTTAAGTTTTGTTGTTCTTAACGTGTCGGTGGGTGCTGGGTCAATAAAGAGGGTTCAGGAATATTATTTTGATTTTTATTCCATTTTCATCCCAATTTTAGCGAGTTTAATTTTCTTCGGGATGTACACTGCAATTGCAGTTTTAACTTCATAAAACTCCAATGTCAGTTTGTGTTACCGTATGTTAAACCTTTTTTTTTTCTTTTTTTTCCGACGTCAAAAATCATCAAATGACCCCTCCCGCTGTGGGTTAGCAGCAGTGAGGGAGTGTCAGACTCTTACTGACTAAAAACCGTCGTGTTCCGTCATAGGCCGTTTATGTACCAGTCGTTGGATTTGAAGACAAAGGACCATGGGCAAAAATGTATGAAGCCTGGGCTCACCCACCAACAGAGATATGACCACTTTGAATATACTTGTAAAGCACTAAATATAAAGATTTCAACTCATTTTTGCTAAGAATCCATGGGGTTATTTTGCTATAAATATTTTTCTCCGACCATAAATAAACTAATATTCTGCAAAAAGTAGTGCTGTTATGGCAGTGTTGGTTTTGTTATTGAACACCTTTAACTAGTTTTAATTCCAGGTTTAATGTATACATAAAAAATAAAACAGCTGCTAACAGTTAAAATTATTTTTGTTAACATTTCAATCAATATCAATAATAATGTCGTCTAAATATCCTGCCGGTGGATTAAATTGTGAGTGCTTGCCTCACCCTAGATACCATATTATTGAAATGATATGAGCACAACTTCCTACTGAGCGTCTACCTGTTAGACACGAGCAGTAATACTGAGCGATGGCATCTCGACCCATTTCGTTTCTGTTAACCAGAATGTATACCTACGTAATATGTAAACCTATTTAGGTGCATATCTTTTTTTTGCCATGGAATTGAAGGTGGTGCCCATAGTAACAATTTTAGTACAAACAAAAACCTTCACAACGGCATATGCTATAACTCTGTTGGACAATGAGCCCAATTTGACTCATGGTCCTTTGGTCAGCAAATTAGTGGTAATAAAACAGGTAAGTTCTACCAATTTCACGTTATAGCCCTGACCTCCCACAAGACTTGATGACGTAGACTTGTTATACGTAAATAAAATATAGTGTAAGTATTAAAACATCGCAGTAAATAAATGTATTTAGCACTATAAAAAATGCTTGATCAATTTATGACGCTGGGAGACTGGATAGGCTTCTAAATTATGTCATTTTAATCAATTTGATCAACTATCTAATAAACTAGGCTACGTAAGAACATAAAAATTAAGATTCGCTAATTTAATTTTACCGCTAAATTGACCAGCATGAGCAAGCGTTGTATGACGTCATGTGACGTTATCTTTTTTTGACGTTCGTATTTCGCAACCATCATGGTGCGTCATTATTTTATACCCCAACAAATCATTTACCTCAAATTAAACGAAAATAAATTTTAGAAAACAAAATATACTATGCAGATGCTTACTTATATCAAGTTGATTCCTGAAACACCTAGAACCATTTTCTTCATGACAAGAAAATAAACTTTGTCTCTATAAATACGTGAAACAAAACGCATAATAGTAAGCGCTTCGCATCAGCTGTTGTAAAAAAAAATTAACGGGATATCGCGAATGAAAACTGGTCACACCGACGGCCACATCAAAAAACTGGGGGTCTGGCGTGACCCTGTTATTTCTATCCTGCAATAAAATAGCTGTGTAATTTAAGATAGTTCGTGTGTGCTTCGAACAGTGTTATATAGCAAATTCTAGTGTAATTTATGAAGAAATTATGGAACGCGCGACGGGAACAGAGGTGTACGGGTGTGGCTCGCCCCAAACCTCGGACATAACGCTGAATATACAAACTACTACGGGTGGTAATTTCTCCATCAGTTTGAACGGTAAAAATACAGTGGAGCACCTCAAGAAGTTGGTTTCGAAGAAACTTAAGGTGTCTAAAGATAGAATATGCTTGCTGCATCGCGAAAGGTGAGCGTTTTATGTCGAGACGCCAAGCTTCTATTGTCAAACATATCACGGAAATATGTCGATACGATGACGCATCAGTGTTATTTGAGTCGCGTATTGAAGTTGCGTTTTGTGTTCGCAGACAACTGAGGGACGGCACGCTCGAGGAGAACGGTCTGCTGGACGGATCGCGCGTGATCCTGCTGCCGAGCGTGGAGACAGGCCTACTGGTGAGTGTCGACACCCTACTACCTACTGATATCACGTGTTTCACAACTACCACCACCTAATAATCAATATACATTTATCTCTAGTGCCATTGTTCTCTATTGACTAATTAATTGTTTCATTAATATTATCACTTTGTCCTTTACAGAGCCACCGGCCCGAAAACTCTGTCATGCAAGCATTAGAATCCCTCAATGACACTCAGGTTAATGACTTTTTAAGTGGTAAATCTCCACTGAACTTGACAATGAGGTTAGGTGACCACATGATGCTGATCCAGCTGCAGCTGTCCACCCTCAACTCGGCCACAACTAGCTGCAGGTCCTTGAGAACTTCCACACCTACCAAAAGCTCTGCTACATCAATACGGACTACTAAATGTGACGCCAGGGAATCACCCAGCCCTCAGACTGCCACTCCTCCTACCTGTACACCTGCGCCCGTGGACCACTCCTACATCTGCAGTGAAGCCCCCAAACCTGAACAAGCAGCAGCACACGCTCTACAGAAGCAAGACTTTGAAATACTACAGAACTGTTTCAACTTATACCGGTCAATGGCTGAAGAAAAATATAGTGACAAAACTGATACTTGTGATGACAAAGAAGAGACTATGGACTCATCCAACTGCACACTGTCAGATATCTCTGAGACCTCTATAGAAAATGAACAGTCCCCTATAAAATCCTTGTCCAATTTAGTGTCTAGTCCAATAGATGCTTCCACCTCTGAAAGCAGAGATGCAGCCCTTGTGAACACTGTAAAAAATAACCTGATAGATTTTTTATCACAAAATAAGATAAGCAATGATGTGATACCTTCAACAAGTGCCATCTGTGACAAGCAATGCCCCTCCACATCTTCACACACTCCCGACAGCTCACTCAGTGATGACAGTGATAATTTTACTGACCAAAGTTCATTCCTTGCTGAAAGTACTATAGATGAATATCCCATGGAAAACCTATTCAACAGTGCAGTAGACAAGGGATTGTTTGAAGATCAAGATGAATCTATGATGGATAGAGAAATATCTAATTTGGCTACAACTAGTCACGGCAGTCAGGAAGCCAACTCAGGCACACTTCCATCTTTCCAAAGTATAAATGAGCCTTTGAAGAATAAGAGATTCCAATATTTACTTCATAAGACTTCAAAATTCAAGCACCCAATTGGGCAGAGTAAGCAGAAGGCCTTTATGCAATCTGTTGTGAATAAACACAAGAAGAGGATGCAGAGCCGACAAGACACAAACCTATCCCAGCCCTCTACCTCTAGAACTGAGCCTTATATTACAAATTCTAGGAAACTAATTCTGCAGCCTAGCAATGGTCAGACTGAAGACAATGCTACACCTTCCACATCCAAGCAGGCTGTGTTTAAGGCTCCAGATGCTCCTAAGAAGCCTCAGAGAGCATCACCTACACCCCCCGTGGACACCAAGGCTCTCATTGAAGCATCAAAGAACTTAACACAGAAATTAAAGAAGCTGTCTAAAGAGGTCCTCACTAATAAGATAGACTTGAGGGCAGCCGAGGAGACTGTGTGCAAGAAAATTGGTCCCGGAGCTGTGATAGAGTCCATGAAGCATCATGGCAAAGGAATTTATTCTGGGACATTCTCAGGCACACTCAACCCTGCTCTTCAAGACAGGTGAGAATTTATTTATTTTATTCAGTTTTTTGTTATTTTTAACAAAGACTTTGTCCAGTGAAGTAACTTTGAAATTTCAAAGCCTAAACAAAATGTATGTCATGTCAGCACCTACATATTTGCACATGTGCCGACACATTTTTTAATCAAAGATGGCGGCCATATTTCATGGTAATTTGAAAGTTGAGGAACTTTATTTAATGAATGTTTCATAAAGTAAACAAAAGATTTCTCCTAATGGATATAGCAAACAAAGTTATGATAAAAATATATTTAGTTGTGCAATGTGTACTTATGTGAAAATTGTGTGTTTACTGTTGTAAAGTTATCTCTTGTGCTGTTGCTTAGATTGCTATTTATGTTAATGTTTCAGATATGGCCGACCAAAGCGTGATATCTCCACAATAATTCACATACTGAATGACCTGCTATGTGCTGCTCCTCCCATAGCTTTAGCAACGGTATGTTAACATAAATATTACAGTTAAAGATAATTTTTACTAACTAGATAACTCCTAGACTGACTGTTATTTCTTACTTATCTTTTACAATGTAATGTTTTATCTCGTGTAGTACAGTACGCAATAGTTATCGTGACGTGTCGTACACATTGTGAGTATTTGTCTGTGATTGCAGAAGGAAGCGGCGGCGGCTGCGGCGGCGGCGGCCGAGGCCCGCGCGGGCGGCTGCGGCTGCGCGGCGGCCTGCACGTGCCGCCTGGAGCCCAAGCCCTGCGCCGCCTGCGTCGCCAACGCCGGCGAAATGTGCAAGAAATGTGATACCGCCAAGACTTTAGCCATGGAGAACTCCAAAACTAAATGCAAACTCGAGCAGCTCAGACTCGTCATGCAACAGAAGAAGCAACGGCGCGAGGCTCGTAAGCTCAAGACGTTGCCTTACACCAACTCGCCGTCGAAAACGATATCGTCTCCCGAGCAGCCGCCCGTCATACAGGAGGAAATAGAAACGCTTGCCTAACATCTAATTCAATTCGCGTAAATTATTAACTCGCGCTTCTAGATTTGTAACGGTACTCCGCCATCTTGTCTTGCTTTTGTATGGAAATTACTAATTATTTCAGTTGTCTCATTAAAGGTATCATATAATTTAATTTATGCACGGGATGTATTCCGACTGCAGGCATTGGAGACATGATAACTAACAAATAGTGACACTGTGTTATCTCTGTGTAGTTAGTATCGAGCGAGCATTCACAGCTTTGTTAACGCGTGCGGACAATAAAGTGTTTCCAGATTTGTGTTACGCGTGTGCATTTCAAATGTGGACTGATGCTTTCAGAATATACTAAATGCGAATTTATGCTAATAGTTTATTGTCTTACGGTGAGTCTCGAATGGGTTGCGAAATATTCATTCATTACACTCGCAACGGTGTTCTGGGGAAAAATAACGTTTTTCTGAGAATTTCACATATTAACAAAGCTGAGGAATGCGCGTCGACTCAAAGGCATGAGGCGAGTGCATAAAATATTCTAAATTACCATTTTAACTAAGTTTGGATATAGTATACCCAATAACTTTAAGTGCTATTATACGCATGTACAAATGATAAAGATTGATTAGCAAAATCACTAGTTCGTAGATAAAGTAACCAGTTAAGGTCCACGATACACTTGCCTGGCGCGGCTTCAAATTGATTTTTGTTGTTATATTTTAGATTATATTTTATTGGTTCGAAGTTTTAGACACTTGTGTACCTAGTTTAATTTTTTTGAAAATCACTATTGATTGATATTCGACATTACGGGGTTTAGTAACTAACGCATTTCATTATTTCATACTCGATTGCTGGGGCGGCCCTGACGCCAGTCTTCTGTATCAGTCGGTGTCACCGTCGCTAGCTTGACGCGCGAGTCAGGCTTTTATTCTATCCACATAGTCAAATTAGAGCTCAGCGTATTGCAATTTGATAATAATAATGTATCATATCTTTTGCTAATCACCTTAGCAGTATCTTCGATTTTCATCTTAATGGATAATGCCTTGAAAAAGACAACAAATGCTACTCAATGTCGCATTAATAGAGTTCCGCGGGAGCGGCTCCAGCATAAGAAAATTGTATAAATTTAGGACAAGTGATCTTATATCCCACTTTTTTAAGTTAATAATTGGCACTGTTATTCTTATAGTTATTTTTTCTTTGTTTTCCTTTTCTCCTTTCACGGATATGTTGTTAAAGATAATAAAAATGTTTTCTGGATTACACATTTTCGTTTAGTTTTGTTGATTTTTTTATGTCATTATTGATTTACACGAACTATTATACTGATACGAGCTGAGGTACGGATAAATAAATTTAAACTAATATTATTTTCATGGGACATTAAATGTAAATAGCTCGTTGAAAATAAGCGCAACTACAGTTCAAACAACAGAAAGCAAGTTTTATGACGTGTGAAGTCTTGTTCAACGAAAGAAGAGGCGTCAGTCCGAACAACTAGTACGAAGGATTGATGATCGATGCCTGCTGATAGACGGACGATTCTAAGAGGATGACTAGTCGCGCATTTAATCCAGAAACTCTGAGAGCAGGTGTTACACACGCAGCATTACATATTTTTGAAAAGAGCAACTGTTGCGAATAGTGCAAGAACACAAGCACATGAGGCTTGTGAACGATGCTGCTATTTGGTTTAAATTGACTTATCCGAACCCTAACTCGTAATAATACTTTATTATGTAAAGGATCCAATCCATGTCAAATGCAATACGGACGATAGCAAGATGACGATCATAGATACACTAGAACTAGCTTTGTACATACATATTATGCAAAAGATTTCGTAGCGGTAAAGTGCTTCTTTGAGTATATTCATCAATTAAAAAAAAAAGTTTTATCATTCAATTGCCTAGACATATATTAGGGGTTTATTGTGAAATATCTCTGTGAATACTAATTAGTAGGAAAACTAGTGACCCACTATACTAAACAAAGGCAGGATGGAAATTATTAGTGTATAAAGTATGAAGATCAACATATTATGCTATTTATTTAAGTTAACGTTGAGAATTACCCAATTCAGTTTCTCTTCTTGGGGGATGTGGTGTGAGAAAAAGTAGGAAGTAAATTACGAAAAAGTTAACATCACTAGTCTCGCGTATAAAAAGACTAATAAATGATGGGAATGTAATGGGTAGTGAACTGACCAGTCTTCCAAAAGAAGTCCAGAATCAAATAAATAAGGTTTTCCTCAATCTAATGATGGTAAGGGACCAAAATCCAGGCCATTGTTACTTGTCTTCAAATTATCGAAAGCAATAAATGAAATCCTTACATGTCGGTACTACCCAGGCCAGGTTGTGGTCATGACTGAACAGCGCCTTCTGGATAATATCTAGTTTAGGAAGAGGAAAGCCAAGGAAATGTCATGTCTGTAAATCCCTATTATTATATAATTTATTAATTATTCGAGGCTTCTAGTACACTTTTATTTCATTGTACTGTTCCTCATAGTATGATAGAATATCAAGCTATATATATGAGACGTTATTACTTTTATAGCTGAAGAACTTTATTATGTTGTCTTCCACTTTGTTTTATGCAAAATAATAAAAGCAATAGTCGTTCCCTGAGGCCAGCTACCTAAGCTTCAATTGAGTTCATTCGCTCTTCAGTCGTGACAAAATCTTTCCTTCCAAAGTGCCTCTAACTGTAAGGGTACATAATGTATTTAGTGTTGTGCCATACGTGTATATTTAAGTTCCATAATTTGAATGTTTATGGCACTATTCCAAGTTCGAATATTCTGTTCGATCTCTTACCAATCATGTTCCTAAGATCTCAATTATTTTCCGACAACTTGTAATGTTTTGGCGGCAAACTTATTCGGTCTATTGTTTTTGTAAATACATTTTGTTACCGTATAATTTAGTTGTGATGAGTTTTTGTTATAAGGTTTTGAGGGAAAATCGTAAATTGTTTTTTTGTCCTTGTATTTGCATGTCTAGTGAGGAGAATAAAGTTACATAATAAAAGTATTTCGTTGTTTTATGAACCTCCTCCTCGAACACGGTCTACCACGGTCCAAGCTTTGTCGAGCGATTGAAAGTGCAAACAAATAAAAAAAATAATTTGATCCAAAACAATATAAATGAATTTATTAGAATAATAACTACTGAGTCTGAGAGGATATAATGAGGAAACTTAATCACATATTATTTCTGATAATTGGACGACAGAATCAATACGTGAATAATTCGCGAATCAACAGTGACATAAAATATACATATGTATTACAAACGATCCAACGCCAACTTAATAAACATAAGTTTTGTAAGTTAATCTTAACAAAGTTGGATTCATATAATATTTTACAATAACTGTCATTTTTCACTTATATTTGTAAGAAACTGATAATTAACAAAAACAGTAGAGTTAATATGAGAAATTGTCTAATTTCACATCCTTTGTTCAGTCTTTATATCTAGACAATGTTGCAGCTTAGAGTGAATATATAATAACTTGCAATTATAATTGACTTTAATGAGTGCTACTCGTGACGGGTCTATAGCTATTGTGTACAATGTTAACAGTAAACTAATACAATATTGGTAGGTTTGTTTTCTTCTTGTCTCGATGGGCGATGAGTTCGTGAACACATGAACCTGCTTAGGGTCTACAAAAACAAAGTCTGTACTTGTAAATTATTTTATTATAAAGTTCATTTATATAAATTAGCACATAACCCACACACGCGTTGCCACGCACACTACAAGGGCGTCGTAGAGAGCGCTACGGACCGCGAAATAAAAACTGTGAACACAGCGCTGTCTGCGGCGACGACTATTATGATTTTAGAAGAGTAATGTACTCATGCCGCCCATCTCGGCTTGCTCCTTGACGAAGATCTCGAAGTACTGGTAGATGATGGTGACGGCGAGCAGGATACCAGTGCCCGAGCCGATGGCGCCGAGGAAGTCGGCCAACACTGAGAGTGCGCCGATGCACAGACCGCCGAACGCGGCCGCCGTGGGGATGTACCTGTTCAGCTCGTGGATCATCGAGTTGTCTCGGTGACCGCGCATCACCATCTGTTGTTCCTTCAGTTGCTTGGCGACCTGCGGACGGACATAGCGTTAGTACTTACAAAATCAATAGACAACTGCATCTAGTCTTGTAATACCTAACTCACTATACAGTACACAGTACATACAAATGACGATAAAATTTCAAATCAAATATTGCTTCAGTACTGAAATAATGGCCTAAAACGGTTGCGCTAATTCTACGGCACAATTTAGTAACACACTAAACTTTCACTAATTGGAAAGTCAGATGGCGGCCGTTCATTTTAGCGGTATCACGTCCAAAGGCTTAGATTAGAAGTTCAAGAGTTCATTCACCTCTACCGGTTTTATGATGATAAATTAGATCTTAAAAAATACAGTTTGAATATTTTGTTTAAAATTCTGCTACTTGTATTGCATAGTAATGACTTAAATACGTTTTAGTTATAGTAAGCATGAATCGAATGAATAATTTCTAGGTCAAGTAACTTCGATTGAAATATCGAATATTTCTTAGAACTGCTGACATGTTCATTTCAATGGAAATGCCATAATAAGCAGTTTGATTGAGTAGGCTATCAATTTGCGACGAATATCTTCATTTTTAATTCATAAATGATGTTCTATCATTTTCTGGACTATATCTATATGGTCTTAATTTTTCTCTCGAAAACTAACAGTACTAAACAAAGTTCCTGTGATCAAAAAATGTATGTACAAAAATATTTCTTTATAACTTACATCCTTAGCGGAAGATCCAGAAACATCGATCCAGGTCTTTGAGAAGAAAGCGCAGGAGCCCAGCATGAAGATGATGTACAGTACAGCATGTACCGGGTCGTGGGCTATGTGCGCGAGCGACTCCGGGGGACTGAAGTAGTAGCACAGGCCGCCGACGGGGTAGGCGCGGGCGGGGCCGCCGCCGCCCACGTCAGCCCACACTCCGAGGAGGTTCACTAGGAAATTGCCGCTGAATTTTACAGCCAACATCTGTTGGGAGGAAGGAAGGTTTTATGTGGTCAACATTATGATTGGAGACTCAAAACGCAAAATAATATCAAGTTATAATAAAATTTTGCCTAGTAGGCAAAATTTAATCAGAAACATTAATTTAATGCAACAGTAAGAGAAAAAAACTTCATTAAATTGAGCAATACAAATAAACAGTGAACAAACCTGTGAGATAACGTAGAGGTTAGAAACGAGCGCAGATTGCAGAATGATAGGTATGTTGGAAGTGTAGAAAAGTTTGATTGGGTACGAAGAGTACTGTCCGCGGTAACGCGCAGACTTGATGGGTAGGTCCACGCGGAAGCCCTGTGAGGAATAAAAAAACATTATAGAACTTATAGGTACAAGAAAAGGAGATATATTGGCAATCGAGTGATTTTAGTGAAGCCAAAACATCAATTGAGAGGCATTTTTATGTGTGAGCAAATAATATGCTGCTTTCCTTAACTTCAATATCGGTATCTGTGTTTCTTAATTTTGATAGTAGAATATTTTTCATAATATCGCAGATTTTGATATAAAAAATTATCGCACAAGGCCACTAAAGGCCATTAGTATTCGTATTTTGGACTCATACAACACATCACGCATTGTCAATCTATAAAACAGTAATGGGATCCTAAATCTATGATAGAAACATAAGTAATTACAAAAATATGGAGATGTGTTACAAAAATAGACGAGCCTTCGTATGTCGGAGGTCAAGCTATCGATCGGTTTGCGTTGCACTGTGAGCCCAGAGACGCGCGTGTAATATAATTACATGCTACAGTAGGGAAAGAGCTATACTCCACTTGAGAAGGCAATTGCCTGAGGCAAACAATCTTAATAGAACTTGGAATAGAGTATAAAATGTAGCTATTGCAAAATGAGAACTTAGATGGTGACATTTATTTTTCAAATATAAAATGTATATCTCTACAATTATTTTGTTTTCAATTCGGAAATCTCAGGCACTGCTGGTCCGATTCGAAAAATTATTTCAGTATTAGATATTCCTTTTATCGAAGAACGCTACAGACTCCTATTTATCCGAGTGCGCTAAGTGGTTCCTCCAGGAAACATATAAAACTGGCCTAAGCTAGTCACCGGCCATATATCATTTTGATTTATTTTTTACTTTCATCCAAGATTTTGAAGGCCTAAGTCAAATAAATTATCATACTTTGACTCTAAAAACCCAATCTTACCTGGAAGTATATGACGATAGCAAACACGAGGACTGTGGCGAGCAGGTTCATCAAGTTGGGCAGGTTCTGACGGTAGAAGGCTTCCCTCAGAGCGCGAACCTTGTCCGGTCGGGTGGCCAGCAGGTGGAACAGCGCTATCACTGCACCTTCGAACTCAGTGCCGCGACCTAAAACGAGGTAGAGTTTAAGCAAGGAGGTTTTAAGTCACGAAACTGGAATGAAGTTTTGGCGTCTATTTTTTTGTGTCAGTTCTTTTTTCTGTTTAAAAATAGAATGTGTTGCAATTTTTTTTATTGCTTATGACTTGATTTCATCTATGGAATTGAATTGTGTAAATACTTGAGAAAATATGAAGTTATAGAATGTTTTATGTAAACAATACAATTATTTCCTGATCTAGATTGAGTTAGGCAAGATTCACGTAATGTTTGGCGAATTTTTTATACCTATTTTATTCAAGTTCCTATAAAAAAATAGGACATCATTACTGAAACATTAAAAAATCGATTCTCTAATGCAGCGGTTCCCAAATGGGGTTCCGCGGAACCCTGAGGTTCCGTGACAGGCCCTCAGGGGTTCCGTGGAAAATTCAAGATTTCCATATGGTAAATCGTTTCACTTTTGGCAATAAATTATAAATTATTTATTTATTTAAATTATTATTCATTTTCAATTAAATTGATTTAAATATTGCATTCCAAAATTCCATTTTGGCACCTTGTAGGTGGGTACCACTCGGGAGTGTAAGTCTCGTACTTTCGCGACAAGTGGCGGGGAAAGCCACGGCAGCAGATAATTTAATTCCGATTTTTACAAATTGTGGATTAACTTAATACCTCCAGGTCTTCGGCAATCGGCAAAAGTAGGTAGCGAGTCGGCCAAAAATCACCGCATTTTTTGGGCTTATTTCATCGCCAGGATTATACGTTTTCATATATTTGACAGGACGTGAAATGAAACGGCATACGAGTATTTCCAGTGGCTATTTTTACCATGAAACAAAGTGTGACATTATTTCTAATTTTTGCACCTCCGCGGATCCGAAAATTTCGCGCTCGCTTCGCTCGCGATGCCATGTTACGTGTGATGCTTTGATGTTCGTTTAATTACTCAAGTATCCAACACCGAAAAAATTTCGCGCTCTTCCGTCGAGGTTTCCTTTGATGTTTATTTTTTATTCCTCTGGTTCAGAAAAAGCCCTTTCTTCGCTAGCTGCTGCTTATTCGTTTGCATTTGCTTTTTTGTTTTGATATTGTACTTTTTGAGACCTTATTAATTTACAGTGGTTTTGTTTATTTTGTGTAGGTACTTAAACTAAAAAAAATTCGCGCTCGCTTCGCTCGCGATACCGGCTACCACTGAATGTCTTTCAATGCTAGCGGGTGCTTGGAACTTCTTCTTTTAATTAAAAAAAATCGCGCTCGCTCGCGTCGCACCTGTACAAACCCAATCTATTTCTTTTTGCGTTTACTTTGTCAGTCTTCAAACCGAAAACTATACACATAGTACACAAAGTCAAGGGCGGCTCAATTGTTTTCTGGCCCGTGTGGCAGATAGCCATGCTGCGCCTGAGTATAATGAATATGTCTCTAACCATATAACCATTTGGTGCGCTACCACACGCCACGAGCCGTACCTAAGTGTATTTACGTCTTTAGTTTACTTCTTACTTAAGCTAAGGTTCCGCCGAAAAATGGTGAACCGAAAAGGGTTCCGAAGCCAAAAGAATTCGGGAACCGCTGCTCTAATGTACTCATAAATTAAACTGTCATTAAGTACAAATTAGTTTCATTGACCATAATAACAAAGAAAAAATTAATTAATGAAACCTAATTAGTTTGCCATAAGAAATAAAGACAAAAGACTTAATTTCCTACATTACCTAAACCATAATTGCCGTAAATTACTAACTAGCAATTATCATAAAAAGTACTTATTGTAATTGTATTGATTTGTATACTATTTATATTTATAGTAGACTTACCAGTGTTAACGGTTGCAGGAGAGAATGCCTTCCAGACGATAGTCTCGCAAATGTTTGTGGCAATGAACAGGGAGATACCAGAGCCAAGGCCATATCCTGAAAAACATAGACTTATTAGTATAACAAACTTTTTGGAAATCTATACAATCCATATTTTTTTTTAGATTAATTTTTAGTTTTGAAAAGTGTACTAAATTTTTTGTGTATAGATTGCAATGGATTTAGTGAATCACAAGTCTAATTATAATCAACAAATGATTTCTTCATAAAAATAGAACAGTTATTAAGTAACATTTGCACTAATTATTGCATTTTACTGCAATTTTCATTAATTAAAATTGTACTGAAGAATTTCTAACATTGCTACTCTGTACATTAAAAACCTCTACGAATACCAACCTTTTTGTAAAAGTTCATCGAGCAGCAACACAATAAGTCCAGCAACAAACAGTTGGATGATGATGAGCAGACAGACTCCGGCACCAATCTCACTTGGTTCACCGTACATGCCCGTCATTACGTACACGATGGCCTGACCCACTGTGATCACCATACCGAATACTGCAGACAAAGGAGATTGGTCAAGATTTGATTGTTTATTTTATAGGTTTATGCTAAAACATCATACTTATAGTGTTTTTTTTTTCTTTATTGAAATACAGAGTTGATTGGTTTTCAATAGAAACAATATTTGTGAAAGGAGTTTTCATTGATATCTTAATTCTTTGATGATGATGTGCAAAATTTAAGGTACCATTGAAGACTTTTAAATTGTACATATTTTTTTATGATATAATACATTCTAATTGTGTTCTTTAATTGCACTCTATTGGGATTTTACAATAATTACTATTGAAACTAAAAGCATGAATTACCAGCATGATAAAATACTAAATTCAGTTTATCAGTAGATACCATCTACAAATCTACACAATAATATTTGTTATCTGAAAGATTTCAGTAGCACATGTACATAACTGTTTTAGTAGTAAAATCAATAATAATATTAGTAACACTTTCATTATTTGAAGTTAGAAAGTACTTCCTCCTTTCAGTTATTATTAAAATAAATTGGCAGAATGCCTGACAATTCTGTGTTTAGCTCAAATTGGCATTCTGCCCCTAAATACAAGGTTTAGGGGACATTTAGTAAATATAAACAGGTTTATTATGAAGAAAATATTTCTATATTGTTGGAGTCTATGATTGTTCATTCAAGTATTTGCAATTAAAGGTTGATGCTTTATGTTAAAATACAAATGAATGGTCTTCCATATGTATAGCAGAATTTTAATAATTATAAACTCAAGAGTAATTAAGAAAGGTGACACACTGGGTTTCTTGTAGATAACCTTTTATATTAAACTAATTGATTGTGTTAGTCTGCCTGTATGTGAGTAGAGACCAGTCTGCCATCTTATTGAATGAAACCTAAAAGAGAAAGTAAACAAAATGCTTCACTTACATTTCTGTGCACCGTTAAACAATGCTCTGTCCTTGGGTGTGTCACCGACTTCTATGATTTTTGCTCCGGCTAACAGTTGCATGATCAGGCCTGAAGTGACGATGGGAGATATACCGAGTTCCATAAGTGTTCCTCTATTTGACGCAAGGATCACACGGATCCAGTAGAATGGATCCGCACTGTCTGACGACATTATACCGAATAGTGGGATCTGAAATGTTATTTTGAGGTTAGAAGTAGAACTGATAATAGACTTAGAAGATTTCTGTGATAATTCACCTATTTTTTAGTTTCCATATGTTATATTTTATGATAAAAATGGTTTGCTTTTGAAAATAAGTCCTGTTACTGTTCAAATAAGAATACAATTAGTATGAGTTCTATTATTTGCATAGGTTTTACCCTGTTGAAGTTGTAGTTTAAGTACTTTTCTGAATTAGAATTTTAAATAAGCTTAACAGTAACATAGACTTTGTTATTATTATTTATATATTACAATCATGAATTCAAAGATAATAATATAGCAGTGGAGACTAAGTTTATCTCAAGTAGCATATGGCCACATCACAATGAATTATTGAAATTATACCACTCACCTGACAACATACTAAGAAAATAAATAGTGTGATTGCAGTCCATAATACTTTCTCACGGAATTGGATCTGAAACACAAACAGTTTAGTTAGAAATACGACGAAATATCAACTCCAAAATGTTGAACAATCAAGTACAGTTATATAGCCAGCCTACATACACCAACATTAGGGTTAGGCATGCACTTTCACTTGCAATTTAACACGTAGGTAAGCCCTAAATCACTCCAACACGTCAACAACTACTTAAACAAGCTATTTCAAACATAAATAATACCAAAAGAACACACAATCATGCAAAATATAGCCATGGCTTACCTTTCTTTCTGGTTTTGCTATTTCTGGCAATATACTGCAAAACGGCTTTATAACTTCGAGGAATTTGACTGCAAGCAGAACAATAACATTAATATATTGCACCTTTAACACACGATACACAATTTTACAACAAAATCATATGAAAATGTGGAAATACGTGTCCGAGATTTAACACTATTTATAATTGATAATATGAACGATACTCACTTCCCATTTTGATTTATTGCGAATTAACTACCCTAACTAATATATTAACTGATCAATTCGGCCAAAACCATTCAACTTTTGTTCATTAGTAACACTCCAATAGGACTTTTCGCGAGAAAGAGCCTGCGCAACGCCGCCAACGAGCCGTCCGCGAATGACACGTCCACAACGTCACGTCACGTGACCTGTGATGTTGGCGTGTATAATGTTGCCCTCAATAAATCCATATCAAATACAAAAAGTGTAATGTTGTATCTTTTTTTTTGGTTCACCATTAAAATGTAACTGTTCAACCATTTATACAAATAGTGATAGTGAAAAATTCTTCCAAAATATTCCTTCCGTTCTCCGGACAAACTAAGGTGACATCGTTATTTGGTCCAGTTCTTGCTTGAATTAGGTATACAACGCCAACATTCTTTTCCTTTTATCAAACCTCTGTTAGGAATTTATAGTCTATGACATTTAAAAAATGTAGGGTTGTTAGTCTATGAAAAAGAATGACAGTGGTGTGAATTGTCATGATGTAAAAACTAGTGAGAACAATGTTATAATTCCTAACAAAATGTGATTGTATTTCTTTAACTATTAATAAAGGCTTTCAAGAATACCAGAAGTTTGAATACCTACAATAGGTTATGGGCCCAGAACGCCCGAGAAGAAAAAATTAAAAACCGGGATTGGGTAATGAAAAACCCAACATAAAAAACAAGTGAAAAAAAAAAAACTAAAAAACAGTAATAACAAGGAAGAAAATAAAAAACGGTGAAAAACTAAAAAATGGAAAAACCTGAGATAATACAGATAGAAAAATTAAAAGATGCGGAAACATTTTTATTGTGGAAATTTGAATTCAATATACACTTAAAAGCGGCAAATCTTGCAAAAACAATTGCACAAACAAAAGAAGATGACAAGAAAAGTGACTTCAGTATCAAAGATGCTCAGGTGCAAAGAATTATCATAAGCAGTATTGATAAGAAACTAAAAGGTCACATAATTAATTGTAACAGTGCACGTGAAATGTACGTAAAATTATGTGAAATATTCGAAGGTTCTGAGCAAAGAAACAAAGATGCATTATTACAAGAGTTTTTCACATATAAGAAACAAGAGAGTCAATCGCTTTCCCAATTAATAAGTGAAATAGAAAATTTACAATTTCGTATAAGTCAGCTAGGAACAAAAATAGATGATGAAATGGTCATATCCAAAATACTAAGCTGTTTACCAAATAATTTAAACTATTTTATAACTTCTTGGGAATGCATGGCAGACGATAAGAAAACCCTTCAAAATTTAACAAACAGACTTCTGGCTGAAGAAAATCGAATGTTGAAAGCAAAAGAAAGTGACAAGCAGCTAGCATTTCAAGCTACATCTTCATCTACATCAAAGAAAAAGTTTAATGCAATAAAATGTTTCAAATGTAACAAAACAGGGCACATGAAGAAAGACTGTAGAGCCTGTAGTATCTGCAAAAGGGACAACCATGAAGATAAAGACTGTAAGTTTAAAAATAAACAGTGCTCAATCTGTAAAAAAATTAATCACAGAGAAGAAAATTGTTTTTTCAAAAATAAGAATAAGAATGAGAATGAAGAAAAAAGTAACAAAAGAATAGAAAAGGCATTTTTTACAAACGGTGAAATTCAAGAACCAAAACTGAAAGAATTTGTTGTAGACTCTGGGTGTACTGCACACATGACCAAAAATGTAGACATACTAAAATTTTTTGAATGCAAACCATCATCTGTTTTGACTGCAAATGAAGAAACAATAGAGGTGAAAGGGACTGGTAAAGTCATTGGCAATAAATGTACTCTTAATAATACCCTGCTTGTTCCTGACTTATCACAAAATTTATTATCGGTTAATGCAGTTACAAACAATCAAGGAGTGGTTATATTTACCAAAGATAATGTAAAAATATATAAGGAGTCAGAATTAATATTAACAGGAAAAAAAGAAAACGGTTTATATAAAATTAATTTGGATGATAATAATATGCAAGAAAAAACACTGTTAATGAAAGAAAATGGCACTGCCTTAGAATGGCATCAAAGACTTGGACATCCAGGAAAGAAAATACTAGATATATTACCAGATGTGGCAGATGGAATAAAAATAAATGGATTAAGGCAAATAGACGAATGTGAAATCTGTACACAAGCTAAACAAACAAGACTTCCATTTAACACAGTAAGAAACAGAGCCAGTAGACCACTTCAATTATTACATACTGATGTATGTGGACCGTTCGAAAACAAAACGTATGATGGCTATAGTTATGTTTTAACCGTCATGGATGATTATACTCATTTTACAAAAATATACTTGCTTAAATATAAAAATGAAGTTAAAGAAAATTTAAAACATTATATAGAAGAAACAGAAAGAGAGAGAACAGAAAAGGTATCTACCATAAGATGCGATAATGGAGGTGAATACACAAGCAATGATTTTAAAAAAATGGTGTACTGAAAAGGGAATAAAACTAGATTATACAGTACCATACTCACCACAACTAAATGGTAAAGCAGAAAGACTAAATCGAACATTATTAGATAAAACCAGAGCATTACTATTTGATTCAGGGTTAGATAAAGAAATGTGGGGTGAAGCTGTATACTGTTCTACTTATATTATAAATAGATTACCAAGTGAATCTTTGAAGAATAAGACACCTTATGAGATGTGGCATGGTAAAAGGCCTAATATATCTAATATATGCAAGTTTGGTTCAATAGTATATGCTAAACAATTACATTCGAATATTAAGAAACTAGATCCAAGAAGCAAAAAGTTAATCATGATTGGATATACTAATAATGGATATAGATTGTGGAATAAAGAAGAAAGAAGAATTGAAATAGCAAGGGATATTGTTATAATTAATAATAATAAGAAAATTGGAGAAAAATATGAAGAAACAGGAAGTTCGGTGATAACAGAAATAATACCAGGTAATAATGAAGAAGAAATAAATCAAGAAGAAGAAAGTGATGACAGTTATTATGAAATAGAAGAGTTAGAACAACAAAGTAATGTAATAGAAGATAACATCCCAGATATTATTGATGAAGTAGAAAATGATGAAAATAAAGAAAGTAATACTGCAGAGATAGAAACTATAGAAACTATAAATACAAAACGACAACGGAAAAAACCAGATTACCTGCAAGATTATGTATTACTTACGTATGATGAAGTCATGAAGTCTGCTGAAAAGAATAATTGGGAGAAGGCCATAAATTCGGAGAAGGAATCATTGGAAAGTAACAATACATGGGAAATAGTTGATGTAGGAAGAGCAAAAGGACACAAGATATTGTCAAGTAAATGGGTATTTTGTATAAAAGAAAATGGTACTTACAAAGCAAGACTTGTAGCAAGAGGCTTCGAACAGCAAAGCATTGACTATCAAGAAATATATAGTCCAGTAGTAAGTCAATCAGCAATAAAATCATTAATAGCAATTGCTGCTTCAAAGGAATATGAAATGATAACTTTTGATGTGAAAACAGCATTTTTGTATGGCGAGTTAAAGGAAGACATATTTATGTATATTCCTGAAGGATATGAAAGACAGCCTAATAAAATTTGTCATTTAAAGAAAGGACTATATGGGCTAAAACAGGCACCAATGACATGGAATAAAAGATTTACAGAAACTTTAAGGAAACTTGGACTGAGAGCTTCAAAGTCGGATCAGTGTGTGTTTTTTAATGAAGACAAAACTATAATATTGGCTATATATGTTGATGACGGTTTGGCCATATCAAAAGACAAGGAAAAGTTATTACAGATCTTGCATCAATTGGAAAAAGAATTTATCTTAAAAACATATGAACAACCTCAAAACTATATAGGTTTTGAAATAAAAAGATCAGAACAAGGCATTTTGTTGCATCAGCAGAATTATACAGAAAAATTACTTAGAAAATATAATATGTATGATTCCAAAGCTGCAGATACTCCATGCATTGTGGGAAAGGAAAATGAATCTAAGGTGGCTACGTCAAATTTCCCATACAGAGAACTAGTTGGTGGATTATTGTATTTGTCAACCAGGTCAAGACCAGATATCAGTCAAGCTGTGAATGAAGCAAGTAAAAAGGTAGAAAATCCATCAAGGCAAGACATATTAGCAGTAAAGAAGGTGTTGAAGTACTTGAATGGAACGAGAGATAAAGGGATTTTGTATAATGCTGGGAAAGATATTACAAGATTGCATGCATATTGTGACTCAGATTATGCAGGTTGTACAGAGACCAGACGAAGTACAACAGGGTTCATAATAATGTTGGCAGGTGGACCTATAGCTTGGTGCTCCAAAAGACAGCCGATAGTAAGTCTATCGTCAACTGAAGCGGAATATATAGCAGCAGCAGATTGCGTTAAAGAGTGTTTATACTTAAAGACTTTTATAAGTGAATTAATTGGTAGCAGTATTAAGATTAGTTTGAATATTGATAACCAGAGTGCTATCCAATTGATTAAAACAGGTTCATTCAGCAAGAGATCTAAACATATAGATGTGAGATTTTATTTTATACACGAAAATTATAAGAAAGGATATTTAGATGTTATATATTGTCCTACAAATTATCAGATAGCGGATATGTTGACGAAACCACTATATAAAGAAAAATTTAAATTTCATTGCGATAAAGTTGTTGTGTAAATTGAGAGTTATAATTAGAAGTGTTTAAGTTAATGTTTTGAAAACTTGTTTAAGTTAATGTTTTGAAAACTGATGTGTTTCTGAAGTAATTATAAGGTATTTTTAATTTATGTTCATATATTAAAAATAGGAGAAGGTGTTAGGAATTTATAGTCTATGACATTTAAAAAATGTAGGGTTGTTAGTCTATGAAAAAGAATGACAGTGGTGTGAATTGTCATGATGTAAAAACTAGTGAGAACAATGTTATAATTCCTAACAAAATGTGATTGTATTTCTTTAACTATTAATAAAGGCTTTCAAGAATACCAGAAGTTTGAATACCTACAATAACCTCTTCTTCTAGATTCTTTTGCTGATTGTTTCTATGAATAGTTCAAGCCCTTTGAAAGCTTTCTATATTTTCACACTAGCAATTTGCTTTCGTAAATTCTCACATTGTATTCTCATAATCGTAAAGATTTTCAAACTTTGAGTCGTGAATATCAGCGTATTCTAATAGCCTGTAGTTTTTTTTTGTCAAATATCAAACTCGTCACTGTCAAGTGTCAAGGCTCAAACGTCAAGTTTCATGCCGACTACCATGTGCTTGTATTATATAGTAAATAATTTAAGTTTTCTGCGTTTTTAATTACCAAAAATGCAGCAGGCCCATCGTGCAGGTAATCTGAAGCAGAGCAACAAGGCTCATAAGTCTCGCCATCGTTCTAAACGTGGTATTTCCGCGGCAGTGAAAGGTTAGTACAGCACTAGCAGAGACCAGTTAACAACCCACAGAATCCTATTTAATACATAACAATCTTATTAATATGTTTTACAGGCAAGGTAAATGTAAAGGAATTTGTGCGACGCAATCGTCACATATTAAAGAAAGATGAGCGTCGTCACCAAGCCTTGCAGATTCGCAAAAACAAACGTGAGGAGGTTTTGTCGAAGAAACGTGCATTAGGTGGCACTAGAAACCCGCCATTCTTGGTCTGCGTGGTGCCATTGAACGCGCAGCTGGATGTGCAATCTGCTCTTGTTATCCTGAAGACTTGTTCTGAAGGAGCTATTGTTTCTCAGTCTTCTAATGGCATCCTTCATCTTGGGTATGGTGTTTACATTAATCAATATTCACTGAAAGTAAATATTTTAGTAAAAATTCTTATTAAAATATCAAACATTACATTACAGTTTACCCAACTTCAAACAAAGGTTCTCTTTTGTTTGCCCAGAAGTGGACAATGACTTTGCCCTGCTGGATGCACTTAAAGTGGCAGACACTGCTCTCTTTGTTACCTCAGCACTTGACGAGCCTGTGGACGAATGGGGTGAGAAAGTTCTAGCACTATCCATGGCCCAAGGTATGCCCACTCCAATAGTTGCCACAATGGACATAGAAGGAGTTCATCCAAAAAAGCGGACAACTGAAAAACAAAACGTACAGAAGCTGGTATCAAAATGGCTGCCCGAAGAAAAAGTGGTACAGCTAGACAAAAGTTCTGATGGACTCAACCTGTTACGTAGAATCGGTAACCAGAAGCGTAACATCATCCATCATAGAGAAAAGAGACCTTATATGTTGGCAGAGGAGGTTGAATATGTGCCTGACGGTGAAGGCGAGAGTGGTACTCTGAAGATAAGTGGCTACTTACGTGGTATGCCACTGAATGTCAATGGTTTAGTTCATATCACTGGGTTGGGTGACTTCCAAATGTCCAAGATCGATGGGCTTGAAGACCCACATCCATTGAACCTGGGCAAAGAGAATGCAAAGTCAGATGATACTATGGATGCTGAGGTAACAAAGGTTTCGGTACTGCAGGTTGCTGACCCAGCTAAACAGGAGAGTCTTGTGTCAGAGAATGTACCTGATCCAATGGAAGCTGAACAGACATGGCCTACTGAGGAAGAAATTCAACAATCTAATTTGGAGGTACAGTGTTCTTGTATACTTTTCATAATAACTTATGCTGTATGTAGAAAACACTTAACAAATAATAAGCATGTCTATTTTCTAACCCTGGATTTTACAATATTTTAATTATGAATCTTACCATTATTCTTGCAATGATGTTACCTTTCTTATATTTCCATACAGACTAAGACAAAAAAAGTCAAAAAGGTACCCAAAGGCTGGTCAGACTACCAAGCAGCCTGGATTGTTGAATCGGACGCTGAAGGAGAAGGATCAGACGACGGCAGTGACAGTGAGGATGATGACGAAGATGATGAATTCATGTCATGTGAGGAAGACAAGTCTGACCAAGAAGAGAATGCAGGAGACAATGACTTTGAATCCGTGACTGAGTCAGAAGTAGGACCAACCGATGAGAAGTACGATGCAACTATAGATGCAGCTGAAGAACATGAGATGCTACAGAAACTTGCTGCTGCTAAAGAAGACCAGCAGTTCCCTGATGAAGTGGACACTCCTCAAGACGTGCCAGCAAGGGAACGGTTCATGCGGTACAGAGGGTTGGAGTCATTCCGAACGTCGCCGTGGGACCCTAAAGAGAATCTTCCGGAAGATTTTGCTAGGATATTCCAGTTTGAGAATTATGATAGAACAAGGAGGAGGGTGTTCAAGGAGCTGGAGGATAGTTTGATTAATATGGTGAGGGAAATATCTTTTGGACTATGTACTTAGTATTTCTTAATGAGTGTATTATGGACATTACAATTTTGTATTTATTCATATTATATCTTTTTGTAACATTTCACTTCTACTAAACAGTCACAGCCTTACTACAAAAACTTAAACATCTGTTGAACACTTGTCAAAAAAAGTGTGGCTGCAAAACGGACTTTATTTCAACGTCATAATCATAATTATTTTAGACATGTGTTCAACAGATGATTAAAAGTTTTCGTGTTATGACAGATAATATTTTTAAAACATTCATGCTGACTTTTCCTTTTTTTTTCAGTATGGCTTCTACATCACAATCCACGTCAAGGACATTCGCCAAGACCTATGGAAGGCCTTCCATTCAGCAAATGCAAAGGCTCCTCTATCAGTCTTCGGTCTTCTCCCTCATGAACAGAAGATGTCAGTAATGAACGTAGCCCTCAAACGTACTGGAGCTAGTGATGAACCGATTAAGAGTAAAGAGAGGTTGATCTTCCAAGTTGGGTATAGGCGGTTTATTGTCAATCCCATATTCAGTCAGCATACTAATGGTAGTAAGCATAAGGTTTGTATTTTTTCAAATACATATCTAATCATTTATTTGGTCCATATTTCTTTCGACATTCAAAGTCTTCAAATGCGTATTTTCACGCAGCTATTAGTTATTTTAAAACTACCTACAATTTTAATTTATTTTCAGCAACATTGAAATATACATGATTTTTTTTCAGTATGAGAGATTCTTCCAACCTGGATCGACGTGTGTAGCGTCGTTCTTCGCACCTATACAATTCAGTCCTTCTTCAGTGCTATGTTTTAAGGTAAACGAGTGACAAGAACACTATTTTGATAAACTTATTGTGTGACAGTTTTTTTCGAAATGAAATTGAAGGTAAGACGATAACATAAGAAACGTTTTTATTTTACAGGAAAAGAAGAATACTAAGCTTCAATTATTAGCAACAGGAGTATTATTGTCGTGCAACCCAGACAGATTGATCATTAAGAGGATTGTACTTTCTGGTCATCCTTACAAGGTAAAAAAAATCCAAATATGAGATATTTACTTAGTTGTCAAAATAAAAAATATCTCGAAAGGTTTATGATGAGACAGACATACACACATAAAATGAATATATAAATAGATTGATTAATATATCGAACCCAAGTCTCATTCGAATGATGATAACTCTTGATTGTAAATCACATTGTTATGTTTCCAGGTGCACAAGAAATCTGCAGTCATTAGGTTTATGTTCTTCAATAGAGATGACGTCATATACTTCAAGCCATGCAAACTTAGGACAAAGTATGGCCGCACTGGACACATAAAAGAAGCTTTAGGTATGATAATTGTTTTCTTATAAAGTAGCCTTTTTATGTCGTAATTGTATTTTAAAAGCTTTAGCATTTTTCCTGTAATGGTGAAGTTAATAACATTTGCACAGCCCTTCCAAAGATAAAACAACTATACAGACACGAAGTCACGATACGCGAATTAATTCCTTGAATATTATTTGACCATAAACTGTCTATTTATTTTATCCAAGTTATTAAAATAATGTTATTCATTCACAGGTACCCACGGCCACATGAAGTGCGTATTCGACGGCCAGCTGAAATCTCAAGACACAGTACTCCTCAACTTATACAAACGAATGTTCCCCAAGTGGACCTACGAAAATTGTATTGTAACTGATAGAGATACGAAGGATACAGACATGATGGAGTAATTATGTAGATTTTAGGAACAAATAAAGGCTTATGTTACAGCTATATTTTGATGTTTTCAAAGTAGTAGGAATATAATTCTCCTAAAGGCAATTTCAGCAGTAGTTGAAAATGAAACATGTGTACTTTTGGAGCTGACTGGATTGTACTTAATGGCGTCCATGCCGATTTTCCCAGAACGTTTTATAGCACACAGTCGTTTGCGGACTTTATTCTTTCTCTCTCTTAGTCTTTAGATACGACAACCCGTCATCACCAGAGAGAGACCTGGTGCAGTGCCTTTTAAGTGGTCTCCAAGGCAACAGACAGATGATACAACTAGTTGACCGTTAATCCAAGGTTCTTTTGTGAAGGCCAAGGGTCATAAAGGGTGACAATAAAATCCACAGTACGTTTCCACATCTTTATTGACACATGAAGCGCGAAGGCCTACTCAGTGAACATCAGGGTAGCAATCTCCTCGCCACTAGCCTAACATTTACCGTAATCTCTTATGAGGCAGTGAAACAAGTGAAATACTGCGATCTAAGTTATTGTAAGTCGATACTTTATTTGTGTATTATTTGTGATGTTTTTTGAAACGAAAATTTCGGTCTTCGTGTCTCGTTAAATAGTGACAACTCGTGGGCACTTTGTGTATAATAACAAAAAATACAAATTGTGTGTCAAATATACTGCACGGATCATACATAAGACCCCACAATAAATTGAACATTGGACAGGAAAAGGGACCTTGGGTAACAAAAATAGCAGAAATTACGTTACACAATTTAAATGAGTGGCTTACTGAATGCTATGAAATAATCAAATACTGAAATCTTTTATTATCGACTTACAATAACTTGAAATCTAAAAAAAAAGTTTGCAGAGAACGTCACAAATAATATTATTTTAATAGTACAAAAATTAGTGAGTTATCGATACGAAAAAAAAAACTCAATTTACTGCATTCTCTGCAATCGTGCGTACACAACACGAGCTTTACCTTTATAATAAAGATTATTAATAATAATAACTATTAATAATGTATGAATGCAAACAAATTGTACTATTCGGTGTGATTAGTGATAAGTGGAAAAAAATATTACTTAAATAACGTACATTAAATTTTTTAAAGAGTATTTTCACGCAGTTCCTGCTGCTTTGTCAAATTGAACCTTATATTCATAGCACTAAAACACATAATGTTATGTAGAAAGATGTTTAAATGGAAACTAGTAATAAAATAAAACGTTCAGATATCGATATATTCCTTAAAATATGTATTATTGTTTGTTGAATCAATATGGGAATTTGCATTTGGCAGTTTATTTAGCAGTAGAGACTACATAAAAAGCGATGCGACCTCTCATATTGAAATACTGGCAGCATTATACGTCAAATTAATTTTTAAGTTTCTTTTACATCAAGAAAAAACCTGCGTTTTAGCTCCCTTCTATCTTCAATAGTCGATATAGGCTGCCATCACTACATAATGTAGCCTCAACGGTATTCGAGTATGGATGTAGCAAATAATATAGCAATATCTGAACGCGTCATTGATCTCAAGTAAAATCGTCAAACGTCAATTTATTCATAAAAAATGTTCATGCAATGAAAGAAGACACGAAAACAGATTTATTTCTAATGACTCGAGTTATTTCATTCGACATAGGTCTAACAGAAATCGGCAGGTAAAATGTCAATAGGTAAGCCAATTTTCAACTTGCCGGTTTCTGAATCAGAACCAAGGAAATCTATATAATCGTAACTTCAAAATCTCATGTATCACAAAATCAAGCAAATTAAGAATGATAGAAACTAATGTTAAATAGCAAAGACTTTTAATTTTCTCATTGAAATCGTTAAAGTATCTAACCTAAGTAGGTACGTCAGCGACATCTCATACACATAGTTATTTAACGCTTACACAATCTATCCTTCAAGCGCCATCTTAGCCACACAATATTTTTTTTTATTTAGAAATTATTATATAGAACAGTATTTAGGTTTAATTTGGGTTTTAATTTATATTTCTCTATTTTAAAAGGCAAGTGTTTCACAGTTGGGTACGGCAGGCGTGACCAGCTCATGTCAGGTCAAATGCGTTCGATATTTGAATTGCGCGCGAATTCACGTCCATCTATTTTGACAGCTCGGTTTTTTAATAGTTTTTTTTCGGGGGCGTTTTGTTTATGCTTTAGGTTTTTTGTTGCGTCGCTTTTTAGCGTCCGCGGTGTCGGGGGGCGACTGCTTGGCGCTTGTGGTGTTGGGGGACACGCCGGACTTGCTGTACAGGTTGTTGAGGAACTCCTCCAGGTTGGGATCGTGACTGTAACATGCAAATCATCACATTAAACAAACATATATTTTCAACTAGTTGTCATCTGTCTTAATTTCTACGGTGTTAAGGATAGTTACCCGGTGGAAGGTCTCTGGTTGAGGTCGGAGGCGGCGGCCGCCTTGTTGCCGAGCACGATCCGGTACTGTACCACGTGGCAGTCCGGCCTCAGTTGCTTCAGGTTCTTTTTCTGTTAACATTGCAATAAAAACACGTGATATCAAAATACTGAATATTCATTGGTAATCGGATATTGATTATTGATTGGCATATTGCTAAAATTACTATCAGAATAGTTTTTGTCTTAGAAGGTGTAGCAGAAACAGAACGTTTTGACAACACCAAAAATCAAAATAATATCACCCAGAAGCCCAGAACCACCCAATATAATTTAATTTTTATATGATTTATTTAGTTTACACACAAACAGAAGACATAAAATTAAAAGAAATTTATGTTTGTTACCTGGCAACTGGCCCACTGCGTGATCTGGTAGACGGCGCCGTCCATGCACGCGTAGTACATCACGAGCAGCCCCATCATACTCGACTCGGCCCAGATGTCGCCCTGCACACCACGGAAACAAACGTTACAATAATTTTCATTACAGGAGAGTAAAATGAAGAACACAAAAAATATTTTTTTAGCAGTTTTTTTGTGGATTAATACGACTTACGCCACTACCGCGTCCACAGTTGTGCACTAGGCACATACAGTAGTGCAGCTCACCTCTTTAGCGGAGTGTCGTATCTTGCACTGCACGCAGTAGCGCGCGGCGTAGCACGGCCGCTCCGTCAGCACGCGCTTGTGCCGCCGCCCGCAGTTCGTACATCTACATCAACATATTACAACTTATTAGGAACAAAAACCTGTTAAAATTGTTCATTATAAACACTGGAATATGTTTCAGCTATTTTCAATTCAAGCAGAAATTGACTAATATTTTTTTTAAAGTAGCTTAAGACAGTATTCAGGCTACATCTTAACTGTTACATGGCTAATCACGATTATTATTTTAAATGTATGTCTCTTCCAGACCACGGGACTACCTGCCTGGGCTGCAGGTTGTTCGAAAGAGATACCGCGGCCCTGGTACATAAAAGGCCTACGACCGAACACGACGGTGTTTAGTCAATAAGAGTCTGACACTCCCTCACCGCTGCTAACCCACAGCGGGAGGGGTCATTTGATGATGTTTGACGTCGATAAAAAAAAAGACTACGGGACTATAGAGTCCCGGATTTTTGGGAGGCGAACGCTGCCGCCGAAGCCAACACGCTGAAGCCCTTTTGAGACAAGTTTAATGAAATGATGTATCACTTAGTACGATGGTGTTACCTGATAGTGTTGGCTGCGAACTCCATCTTGTCGTGTAGCTGTGCGAGCAGCTGACTGAGCTCGCTCCACGCCGCCTCCACGTGCCGCGACTCTAGAGCGCGACGCTCGTACGCTTCTCTGCGCTCCTGAGATACGACATTATATTTTATTATTAAAAAAAAAAAAAAAAAAAACTGTTGGCAAGCCGGGATATCGATATTTGTATGCCATGACGAAAAAATGGTACAACGATGGCATATGCTGTGACGAAAACTGGTTCAATGCTGGTTTGTGCCGTGAAAAAAAAAAGACATATTGCTGATGTATGCCGTTTTACTTTCTTTCATTGATCTCTCCGTATTTATTCTAGTGAAGAAATGTTTTTTTTTTACTGTGAGAAACTTTTTTGAACCTATGAAATATGTTGCAGTTAAGCGCTAACAATTTCAGCTCAAACTATTTCAAAGGAAACTGAATCTACCGGCTCGCCGATAAGATCTAAAGCGTGCTGCAGTATCTTGGAGGCCTCCTCGACGACCGGCTGTTAGTACTCATCGCATTAAAGTACCTTCCATCTATACCAACAAACTATGCCAAAGTAAACTGAACCTACCGGCTCGCCGATAAGGTCGAAAGCGTGCTGCAGTATCTTGAACGCCTCCTCAGCGCCCGGCTGCTGGTTCTTGTCGGGATGCACAAGGAACGCTTGTCGTCTGTAGTAACGCTTTATCTCCTCGTCTGTACATGATACGCTCACTCCAAGTATACTGTGAACAAATAGATTTTATTACTATTAGAAAAAAAAGGCTTTTTTTATCCACATAAAAGAGTATTAATAGCCTTCCTTGAGACTTTAAAGCCTTTTTTCTTGCTTAGAGGGGCGGGCGAGATTGTTTAAGAAAGCGATCCCTGTTACATAAAGGGTTTTGTGTTTGAAGGACCATAGATGTTTTTTTTAACGACGTCAAGAATCATCAAATGAACCCTCCCGCTGTGGGTTAGCAGCGGTGAGGGAGTGTCAGACTCTTACTGACTAAAAACCGTCGTGTTCCGTCCTTGGGCCTTTTATGTACCAGGGCCGCGGTAACTCTTTCGAACAATCTCACAGCCCCGGCAGGTCTTGGCTCTGCTGGGCCCCAACAAAGATAGGTCATCTAAAAATCTTTGCGCTCCACAGCAAAATTTCCCAGTCATAAAATACGGGCTGTATTTGAACCTGTCTATATTTCCCTAAGATGACTATTTGAATTACAAGATACCTATTACAATCATAACCACATTAACAATAAAGTTAAGATTACACACACAAACAGATAAGCATATACAAATATAGTAACGCCCATTTATCCCTATATAATATAGCATGCGTTACACAAATAGCTGATAATGTACAATGGCCACGTTATGTCACGCCCATATTGGCGCAACAAGGACAGCACGGTTCGACGCCCTTATAGATAATGTTGGTTCATGATTGTGGTAAAAAGAATCAGTTTCTTTTAGTAAATACGTCTATTAGTAAATCGGCATCGGCTTAGCTTAGTCTGATGCCCATTTTCATCAACAAATACCTAAATTTAGGGATCCCCTAAGAGCATTTAGGGAACACTTAATACGAATTTCGTTTTCACCAAAGTTTAAGTGTCCCTTATCACCTTTAAGTATTGGGGGAGCCCTTATTCAAGTGACACTTAGTTAGGTAAACCTTAAGAGATTGTCGGTAAAAACGGGCAGTTCAGTGGTTTAGACGCGAAAGACAGACAGACAGAGTTACTTTCGCATTTATAATATTAGTAGGGATGTATTAAATTGGGAGAGCTCTGTAATATCCGGTATAAAGAGCCCTTTCTCTCTTCAATATAGTCTCTAAATCAGTCATAGTATTTTCATATAACAACCACTTCAAGATTCAGACGGCGTAAACGAAAAAAGCTTAAAAGTTTACAATCTCAAAATGGTATGAATGACTTGCAGTTTTTTATCAAGGCGAGGTCAGTAGCTTTTGTTGACCCAAGCTAAATATGGATATGATATGGTTGCCATTACGCATCAAAGGACGTGCTTACATAGGACCAACGTTCTCTTGAAGCAAGATAATGTTTAGCTGACCTCTGAATTTTGTGGACTACTTTATCCAAATGCTTTATTAGTCTTTTGGTACAAAGAAGAGTATGGGCTTCCAAGATGAAGTTTGTGGGAAAATCTATGTGGACGGGGTGTCACGGTATGAGCATACAATGTGAAAGAATGTTGAACATGTGTAATTGTCTGAGTGAAAGACGATATAGCTAGGAGGATAAATGAACTGTAATGTTGACCTCAGACGGAAAATATGGTAAAAAAACTTCTTGGGAAGTAATCTATAGCTATAGAGAAAAAAAAAATTCTTGTTTGTATCCTAAAGGCTTCGAAATTACTGAACCAATTTGAAAAATTCGTTCTCTGTTGGGAAGCTGTTCTGTCTCACTATATTTTATCGGAGTACGTGAAGTACGTTTCAGAAGTAGCTTTAACTTCAAAGGAAAAAAAAATAAGTCACTTCAATTCAAGTGAGGAATGTATTCTTCTAATGTACAAATGGTATAAAAGAGGTGTGTACCACAAAGGTCTGGTACTTTATCTCAACAGTATAATTGCCTTGTTGTTTCCAAAGAGTTCGTATTGTCAAGCTTATGACACAATTAGATTACACCTCACATGATAACAATGACGGTATAATTAAGTTATTCATGTTTGTACAGTAATCAATGTGGGAGGAATAAACAAGATAGATGCTTATACTTGTTCTACCTATAACTTCTTTACATGATGAAATTGCCAATACGCCTTGAAAGTATGGTAATCAATGCCATGATAGGCTTATGTCCAAAAATGGTATAGTATAGACCAGTGGTTCTTAACCGGTGGTCCGCGGACCACTTGTGGTCCCTGGAGACATTCCAAGTGGTCCGCGAAGCTTTGCTTCGCGTCGTTGCTATACGTTATCTAACTTTATTTTTACCGACTTCTCTATGTGAGCAGGGTTTTTCGCATGGACGTATATAAGTTAAGTTTCGGGGTCCGAACCACCCGCCCATCCCATTCATATCCATCTTACTTGTCCAACAGAAAAAAATGTATGTTTGGGCTAAATTTTACGTAATTTTAATTTTGAGTCTTAAAAAAAAATTCACGCTCGCTCGCGTATTCTGAAGCTATATGTGCTTCTTCTTGCATTTGTCAACAAACAAAAAGTTAAGTACGTTTGGGCTACATTTTACGTAATGATTATTTAAGTCTGAAAAAAATTCGCGCTCCCTTCGCTCGCGCATTTGAAAACTACAGAAGCGTGTGTTTGTCTTTCTTTACATTTGCTTACCTACAAAAGAATAGAGAAGAATTCTGAAGATAGTAAAGAGAATGCAGTCACAAAAATCTCATTAAAATAAATTCTGTAACTTTTAGTTTTTTTGCTCAATAATAAAGAAATGAGTGCTAATTATAAAGTGTGCTTGTATTCTTTATCAAAGAACCCTCAATTTAGGTAAACCAATGAGGTGGTCCGCGGCATGATAAACTTTTGGTGAAGTGGTCCCTCATGACAAAAAGGTTAAGAACCACTGGTATAGACCATCTCGCCATATTAGGTAAAGTTAAAGTGAAGATTGTATGCATACATGTCACAACTCTAGCTAAAAGTATTTTGTACCCTTATTGTTAATGTGAAAATGATTTATTTGTATCCTATGATTTCACGGTAGAACTGATGAGATGAAGTTACTGATACAGATGTTTTGGAGCTACGAAGGACTCTGGCCATGGGCCGCGTGATCATCGAAAGAATTATTGAGGCCCTGGTACACAAGGAGCTTCAAAAGATAGCAGAGGTGGGTTCTAATAAAAGTCTGACACTTCCTCCCACAGAGGGTTTAAAAAAACGGATGTTTAAAGAACGAGGGTTTAAAGAAACTAAAATTTAGTCCATATTTACAGGCTTCTTTTAACTATCACTCTTTTGAGGCTTGTCATTTCGCGAAAACACTGCGTATTGTATTCATTTAAAAACATACCTATATGGATCTTTCCCTTTACAAGCGAGCAGCCTCTTCATAGCTTCCTCGCCGGTAGCCGGCAGTGGTATATTCGCGTTCAGCTTCGTCGAATCGTTGCCATTATCCGCTTCTATTTCAGCTGTAATCAAAGGAATTACATTAAACATACAAAAATTAAGTATATTACAAAAATTTAAGAAAATAATCCGATCCGATTTGAAAAAAACTGTACCTACTAGGTACTAGGTAGCCCATTTATATAGTAGGTTTCAGGCTTATAGGGTACTTTACTTTTTATCTAGGTGGGCGAAGTCGTTCCCTTTGGACAAGGGTGAAACTGCAGGAAAGAACTTGTTAAGATTATTATATGCTAAATAACACCATTACCATTTAATCAGGTGTGCAGTATTGTTTATTCTATACATATAAGCTTACCAAACATAAGTTATGCATGATTAGCTGTAACATCTGTTGGTAAACCATAAATAAATAAATTACAAATCTAACATGATTTAGATAAAATACCACCCCTTGAGATGGAATACACCGAGAAAAACAGTTAGTATGCAAATATAATTTGTATTTCACTGAATAAAACTTTCTAGTAAATGTAGTGTCAAGCCTTAGAAAGTTATGATAATATTATTGTATGTGTATGCTAATTGCAACTAAGTAAAACGGTTTATATAGTGCGTGACTACTATAAAATTATATTGTAACTGTATTATGTTTCTTTCACTGTATGGAATTCCCCTCAATCTTATAAAGAAGCCTAGATATAAATATATCTATTTACTATTGTACGGTAGACTGCACGTCAGTGGTAACTGTCATGCACCTTAACCCCATAGTAATAAGTACGATTTTCCTATAAAACTGTTACCACTGACCTGAAGTTGACTGTACATTGTATTGGTATTTACAGATGTTTTTGTTTCAGTTATTTTCTATTGCAGCCTGTTTAATATTCAACCATTTTCGGAAAGTAAAAACTTTGGAATACAATAATACATACATTCTCAATATTCCAGATTTGGCCAAAACCAGGAATTATTCTTGTTTCAATACTGAAGAAATTTTGCCGCATTACAAATACGAATATAGATAACTGCTTTGATTTTTTCAAAATCCAATAGTCATTAGTGTGTCTGGCATAAATATACTAGTTTAAAAATTATGTTTCACAGAAAACTTGTTTGGCAAGTTTTGTTTAGGAATTTAAATATTGAAGAATAATTTATATCTCTACAAGACTATTTTATGTTTTTAGGGTACTTTTGGATTTCAAAGTATGTGGGGCACTCATTCCAGGCGTCAATTACCTTACTTCAGAGAAACAAAGTTATTTGATAGGAACTGATCTTTAGGAGCTATATATCATCTATTAGTTTGATTACTTAATTTAATATTACTTATACATAACTAAAGTCAAAATTAGCAAACCAAACAACGTATGGGTCTGTAATCTGCAGATAAATTACTTATTAAATTTAAAACAAACATACCTTTTTTAAACCACTTAAGTTTCCTCCAGAAGCCGAACCTGGTGTGCCCAAACTTCCTATCGATGTACAACATGTACTTGTTGTCACGGAGCTTGCCGACCCAGTCCTTAGTGCTGCGCCAGACCGCTTGAGAACTCACATATGTTTGTGTGAACACTGACGTGCATCTGGGAAGGGCTATATGTATAAATAGGTGCGATATGTATGATGGAATTTATAAGATAGAAGAATGTAGCATGGAATGAACATTTTGCTAAGTTTTTGTAAAGAATATTATTACATAAATTGCTGTACAATATTGTTTTTTGAAATCAGATTTCAATAGTCATCAAATAGTCCAATGCTTTATGAAGGTAGGCAGAAGGGGTATTTTCATGATCAAAATTAGGTGATCAGAAATCTATTGCAAAATAATATTGCAAGATTACTCAATAAATGTATTTTTTTTTATTTATTATTAGTCAATGTATCTACATTGACTAATTATTGTGCAATATAAGAAATGGGCCTGAGCCTAAATATGATTTTTGAATATTGGCCATGCATTAAGAGTATGATACTAATAATATCAAAGAATGAACAGTTTTAGTAATAAAAATCTTTTATCCTTTACATTTTCCTCCAATGACTTGTCTACCTAAGGAAGCAAACAGGTTTAACACAAATATTATCATAGGTGATTTTGGCTTACTGAATGATAACAAATTAACTATAAATACTGTTAAGACTTCTTAATTAAGTTTATAGGTGATGTCAGTAAATAAATATGAGTAAATAAAACTTACAAGTCAAACGACAAATGAAAACTCATGCGGCATATATCCGAGAGCAGATACATGAACCACACAAGTGCCTTCCACGTCGCTCCACCCCAGTGCTCCAAATAGTTCTGAGCTAACCCCAAGTAGCCCGGCTTGTTCCTTCTAAATTTGCACAGATTCTTCTTCTTATCCTGCACAGGTTTAGGAACTTTGTGATAATTACGTCCATCCTTCTTCTTTTTGGCCTTTGCGTTATCACTCTGCCCCTCCTGAATGACAAACGGTGACTGATCATCTTCCTCATCCAGCTTAAACTCATCCTCTGTAGCAGCACTCTTGTCTGAAATCTTTGATTTATTGTCCAACTTCTTCTCCTTTTTAGATGGTTTCTCTGGATTCTCAATGAAGACAAACTGGCTTTCATTGTCATGTGTGTAGCTAGACTCTTCCTCATTGGTTATATCATCCAGAGATGACCATTTACGAGAGATGTTGTTACGTTTGTTCTTGGACTTCTTATTGGGTTTCTGACGCTTCTCATTGTCATCAGTATTGATGTCACCAGACTCACTGCCTGAAGATATTGTGTTTGTGTTTTGTTTCTTCTCACTTTTATGTTTATTGTCATCCTGTTTGATGTTGGTAGGTTTCTCTGGCTTAGAATTGGCTTTGTTATTCATTGGCTTAGTTTCAATGTTCTGTGGTCTGACTTTACGGGTTGTTTCAGACTGAGGAGTATTCTTAGTGTTCTTGGCCAGTACATCAGAGTATGTGGGCCGCATTGGCTTCACTTCAGCCACTATGCGTTTCTTGTTACTTGTATCAGCAAGAGGGCTGTTCTCATTTCTTTTTGGTGAGTTTTCAACCTTAATAGGTTGAGTTTTAGGGGGTTCAATAACAGGGTTATTAGCCAGAAGATTCAAATTGGAAGCATCTGGATGATTCAGAGGATAGTTCTGTCCAAAAGGGGAATATGTACCAGTTGAATTAGGTTCTAAATTCCCTAGTAGATCCTTTAAGAAATTAGATGTGGGGGACTGGTTATTCACATTTTCAGGATAAGTTGTCTGATTGACATTAGTTGATGGTATGTGAACATTGTTGTTGTTCATAGAGAAGTCCTGGTTGAGTGTGAACAGATGCGACGGCTGGGGCATCTGCAGGGGTATGTCGCGCACGCCCTGGTTGTGATTGAACAGTTCATACTGACCCGACATCGGGAAGATCAGTTGCTGGTTGTTCTCGTCGTAATAAACACGTACTAACTGGCCGTTGCTCAGCTTGAGCATAGCGTTGCCGTAATTCTGGTTGGCGCGAGGAACATTAGGCATGTTGTTGAAAGGTATCTTCTCGTCTTTATTGGCAGCGGTATCGCCTGTCTGCACGTTGTAAGCGTGTTTGTTCAAATAAACATCGTTACCGAAACTCGGATTGACGTAAATACTATTATCGTTCATGACACTCGGGTTTGGCGAGATCTGCGGCGGTTTTCTCTCATTCAGAGCACCAGGTGCACAGTTTTCAGCGGTTTCCGCATGATAGTTCCATGTATTGTGCTTCATATCGTTGTATATCGGATCATCCTTTGGCGACCTTGCCATTTTTGGTTACTTTTCAATGAACACAATTAACATGAACACTATTTTAGTGCACTCAAAACTGCGATATATAACTCAAGGATTTAACATTTTAATATTTTATAGATAAAATTGGAGAATATGTTGTTAAAACGTGGATTATAATTTTATTGACGATTTGACGCTTTTCGCATTTTTAAGCACAGACTATAAATTTTTTATTTGACATTTACCATGGGCTTGTATTCTCGTGATGCTGACTGACAGCTAATGCAGGTAAAAATAAGGAAAGTTTCTTACTGAAAGTGTGTAGCAAAGTTTGATATTTTATATTTGAGAAAATGAGTGGATAAAATTAGCATTTTTTTATGTGGAGACAAAAATGATGACCGCGCTACTACTTACTGAGGTTTGAACTGCTATTAAATAGATGGCGTTAAAAACAATTTACCGATGGATTCTATTCCTACATTTTAATTCCTACTCTATGCTCTAGAGGGAGCTGTTTTTGTTAAGAATAATAGTTATCAATGACATAAAAAAGTTTACCTGAAAAATATTATAACTTTATTAATGTGAGTATTTATGTTTCCTATACATTTTAAAATAGCTCGATAACAAAGCTGTGCTGGATTAAAGGTGCGATATGTTATTTTATGAACGCAACCCACGACGATGCCTCTAACGGGGATTCCCGAGTCTAATTCCTTTTCTTTCCTCCCTTTATTTAAACCTTCGCTCACTATGTAATAACCTACCTTATATTGTGGGCTACCCCTATGTTTTTCCTTATAATTATGTACTTCATATTTACCTAATCAATCCACTTATGTACTACACTTATCTACTATCCTACGTAGGTACTTTTCTTATATCTACCTATGTATAACCCCCTACTAACTTTTGCCGCATAAAATTGATACGTTGTTTTGTTTCTGTAAGTACATGTCAAATTTCAGATATCCAACGTGGTTTCTTTTGTCATCTGGTAGAACGAATCATGGTCGCTTGGGCTTAGAAGTCTTCTTATTCTTCCTCCTACCCTGTTCCCAATTTTATTTGAGGTCGCTGCAATATGTCTTCCGCTTCCATTTTTTTTTTCTATCACTCGTCATACTGACACTCACTCCCTATTCATGTCAAATCTTCAGGCAATCCATACATCTTTTCTGAGGTCTTCCTCTTCCTCTCCATCCATCTACATTCATACTTAGCACACACTTTGTGGCAACCTTCTACTTTTCATCTTTTCTGTAACTGGCGCTACAGTAGGTACCTATATTAGTATAAACCTAATATAAAACCTAATTGATTTATTCGGCCGTGGCGGTGTGGTCCACTTTTTATTAAATTACCTTAACAAACCTTGAAGGAGATACCTACCTATATCCAATTTAGTGATTTCGTGGTAAATTAAGTCCAAGATAAAATCTTAAGTTTTATGATAAATATATTCGTCATACACCTTGAGATTACTTCACATTGAAAAGGGTTAACTTTTTCCTTAAAAGTTTCAGTTGAGAGTTGATTTCCACTGATCTAAAACATAAACGACTCACGAAGGGATAAAAAAGGTTTTAGTCAGTCCCAGCCTTAAACTTTTTTCCGCTCCACTTACATCCGTAAGAGTCATTCTCACACTAACTTATTTCCCATGCAAATAGTCGCTCGTCATAAAAAAATAGAAGCTAAGTTGACAATGAAATTACCTTGATCTGCTATCAACATTAACTTGAACTTTACCATTACCGAAAACCACCAAAAACAGTAGGCCGAATGAACTACTTACATTGCGTTTTTGCGTCCTCAACCGCCCAATATGAAAGCGCTACAGTTTGTCATTGAAGTTTCATAATTACTTAGAATGGAAATTGCATATTCTAATGTTGCATGTTAGGTGAATATCTGCGGTAAAAAGTATAGTAACCTTCAAGTACCTAAGTTATTTAGAAAATAGGAATTACTTTAGTCTCGTTTCTTTAGTCGGGGTCGGGAACAATAAAATTGGAAGGATGAGAGCGGATACACTACTAAAAAAACTTCATTAGTAAGTAAATAGGATAAAGGAATCAAATAGATTTAAAAATATTAATACATTGAGAATAAGAATATTTTATTTAAAAAAGCCTAGCTACGTAAGTACCTATAGCTAAACGTACACGAGCGTATCCTAGATACGGTAGAATAAAACAATAAATAAAAAATCTACAATAGTGTATCCAGCGTAACAATGGTCGTTATCTCATACCTAGAATAAAGACAAAAAATAGGTGTAATATTTAGTTAATAACAAATGAACATCCAATGACAATACTCTTCGTAACTCTTAAGAACGTTCCAAGTTTAAACGGCAATGGAAGTAAAACTGCAGTAACTTGACAATTCTGAATTAGACCAATTTTATTACACCTGTTAGGCCAGAGTATTGAATAATTGAGCTGCATAGCATAAGAAAACGATGATTGCACCACTGTTTATTTCATAATCACTAGACTGTGACGGAGGTCGCAAGAAAAGTTCGCGTTTTGCCGCCATCAACTTCAATATGGTTCTTAGCTGTGTCCGTAGGAAGTCGTCGATTAGTTTTTGAATTTGGAAGGATACTTTTCATTTTAAATTTATTTTTTTTATTAATCAAAAAGTGTTGGGCGTGAAGTACAAAAATACAAAATAGGTATGTGATCTAAATAATTTTGGTGAAATTTATTTAAAAGTGTCGTGTTTGTGTTTTTCGTTAATAGGGGAAATTGGAACATTTTTTATATATAATTATAGTATTTTAGGGCTGGTAATTAGCAGATTTATTTATTTCTAAACGATATAATGGGCTAGAAATCATAATGCTTATTGAATTCGATAATCATAGAAACATCTTTAAATTAGGTAATTAATACAGGCAGGCCTACCTATGCGTAAGCGCCTACCAATTTTTTTGCTATCTAGGCTTCTGCCGGTAAATGGAAGGCGTAGGCTTTAAGTTAATTGTTGCTATTCTGTTGAATCTTAAACTGAATCATTAGGAGGAGTAAGCTTTTCACTCAAGGTAATAGGTAACGTTGGCATCTATCTAGAAATTAGTGCCTACCTACTAACTCATCATTGTCTCCCTAATAACCGGCGCTGTTGGAAATAAAGGGAGGCGTTATGTTTAGCGGCCGTCTGAATCATGATGACCACATCGACGAAACCGGATTGTCATCAAAAAATCCGTTTTTCGAAACGAGAATAAGCAAATAAAGACCTATTCTGTTCTAAATATCCCTTTCATAGTAGTTCCGTTTGGTATGTTTTTTATGAAGATATTGGCAAGTGTTTTATGACAACTTCCTTTTTTCACACGAAAGTTTCAGTGCCAGATAGGGGATAATATGCACGGAAAATGCCAAAAAGCAAGCACTGTATTCCTGAATACTGCTTAGGGCCTTTCCCTTCTTTGAAAGAACTCAAGAGAGCTCTTAAAATTTTATTTAACCTGTTGTATGCTGGAGCGTAGATATCCGCGAGACACAATTGATATTCCATTGTTCTATAATTAGCGACTTTATATTTCCTTAAATATTTTTGCAACTGACTGAGAAAGTTAAAAGTCATTACACTTTTTTATATTTCTATTTTTATGTATGCAGTGCTAATTCATAAGTAGGTACATACTTACCTACCTACTATCTAGGCTTCTTTTAACGTAGTGAATTGAAACTGAAAAAAAAGTTTAATTTTATGTGCTGCTTCTCTTTGTGCTGAGGAATTCAATTCGCATACCTTTTTCAATTTCTAATCATCAATCATTTTTTAACAAGATAATTGGGTATACATTTTATAGTTTAACATACACATACACTGAAAATTAGTTTAACATAATTTATTAGACTACTTAGTAAGAATTCAACCTCAAACATCAATTAATTACCTATTTAGATTCGCTTATTTGATACCACCGGTAATTGAGTAGATTATAAAAAAAAACTAATGCTTTTTAAATATAAACTTGTAGGCAAAATAGATTAGGGGGGCCCGATTCTGCTAAGTTAATAATGTCAAAATTGAATAGAAATTGAATCGCAATAGCAACCTTAGCGGGCATTCTGCTATTAATATAAGACCAATCGTATTCCAATGACATTCGATTGGTCTGCCTTTTGGTCTTACGGTAGTTTGCTCTAAAATCATATTGCAATCGTAAATAATTTGCAGACAATATGATTCATTTTTGAATCACAGAAACGGATGAAAACGTTTATTTAAAAGAAAAAATAGCGGAATGCCACATACGCTTCTATCGTAGGTAATTGAGTCGTGATTGGATCTCAGTCGGATGTGAATCGTATGTCGCTTAAGTAAAATTAGTAGAATCGCGCCTCAATTAATATTCCAAACTGCATACATAACTTGTAAATAGTTCGATTTTTTTAATGCATTTTTTTTTCTAGAAATGAAATTCTATAAGTACCTTTTTTTGACACGTGACATTTTAATTAATCGTGGAATGTGGGTTAGGTACCTAGCCATTATACGCAATTTTAAAAATAAAACCTTTTTCTTTTCAGGCTATCTCTAATGGAATAATTACTATGTCAACACACGACTAAGGACATTTGAAGTAATTAATTGACGTAGAATAAAGAAACAAAATGATTAGAAAAATGTTTCGATTGGTGGTTTTGGTGACAATTGCAGTAGTGACAGCCAAAGTGCAAGATGATCCGGCGGCAAACCAAATCCTTAATTTTAAAGAAAAAACTAAGGTGAGTTTTTATACCTGGCAATACTAATATTACGGAACTGTTTATTTGCTTAAAGGAATAATCTGCACTAATGTCAACCCCTACTGGTTCAATAAAAAAAATAAAAAACTATTAGATTGTTAATTTATCATCGCTATTTTTTATCCGGGTGCGCAGGAAAACCGCTGGCAACTACCTTGACTTTTTATAAGAACTTGGAAGAGGTCTTTAAAAATAAAAATACTTTGACTTTGATAACATTACCTAATGTCATTAGACATCTTTCTTAGGGAATGTGAGACTGAATTTATAAATTGCTCGAATAGCTCAATTCAAAAATGTTTAATTAATTTGGCATGTAACTTTTAATTTATGTTAAGGATGCTCGTGTACCGCTTATTCTGAGGTATTTTCGGCCGTGGGTACCTACACTTGCATTCTTAATTATATAGGATATATTTTACATAGATACCTATTCACGATCATAATGGATATTCTATGGATCCCAAGGATCCTTTTTCACAGGAAATTCAAAATTCATAGAGGTTGACTTCTTTTCACAATTCTAATTTCTGTGTAATTTCAATGTTGTAAAGACATTAGTGTTAATCATCATCTCCCAAGCCTCTCCCCATATACGTTCGGTTGGCTTCCAATCTAACCGGATGTAGCTGAGTTCCAGTAATTAATTGTAGTGTTGTTTAATTTTTTATTGTTGAAGTCGTTAAAAATATAATCATATGATTATTAATTAGTTAATACCTACGCCGGAAATGGTAAAATAATTGGTATAGATATCGAATGCATTTGCGTTGATTTGCATTTCAACGCAAGACAATTAAAAAATATGATAGCAGTCAATTAACCAAAAAACTCGATTAAACTTTTCATATTAATTAACGTTTTCTTGCAAAAAAGGTGTTATTTTTTTAATGGATGTTCTTCGATATCAAATACCTATATGATAAAACTAATTAGTGTATAAAACTGTCAAATTCTGTGCCACATTATTCATAGCAACTTGCAATGAGTATTGATGTTTGTCGTCTATTCCAGGGTCCTATTGCCATAATGACAACAGCTGCAGGTGCACCCATAGAATATAAAGAAGCTACAGTCACTCTGAACGAGAGGCTGATATTCAATGAATACTTCATGGACGCTATGACACACTTGGTCCGAGAAAGGATTCCTGAACGATTAGTGCACGCCAAGGCGGGAGGTGCCTTCGGTTACTTCGAACTCACCCATGACATTTCTGATATCTGCAAAGCGAAATTATTCAGTAAAGTTGGACAACGTACTCCCATAGCAGCTAGATTCTCACCTGTCGTCGTTGAACGAGGTGGTATCGACACATCCAGAGATGCTCGAGGCTTCGCCCTCAAATTCTACACTGAGGATGGAAACTTCGACATAGTCGGCTTCAACACCCCTATGTATGTCTACAAAGATCCTCTCCTTTTCCCCACTTTCGTAAGAGCGCAAAAAAGGAACCCAGCAACGAATGTGCTTGATCCAAACATGCTTTGGGACTTCCTAACTCTACAGCCGGAAAGTTTGCACATGTTTTTACTAGTGTTCGGGGATAGAGGCGTTCCTGATGGTTATCGTCATATGCCAGGTTTTGGTATTCACACTTACCAAGTTGTAAATGAACATGGAGAAAGCCACTTCATTAGATTCCATTTCAGGCCCGATGCTGGCATTAAGAATCTGCGTTCCAAAGAAGCTATGAGGCTTGCAGCCTTTGACCCAGATTATGCAACCAGGGATTTGTACAGAGCAATAGGCAATGGAGATTTCCCGAGCTGGACTGCAAGTATTCAGGTTCTTACTGAGAGTGACGTGAAGAATGCTGGATTTGATGTCTTTGACGTAACTAGAGTGCTTCCTATCAAGAAGTATCCATTAAGACCCTTCGGTCGATTTGTTTTGAACAAGAATGCCGTCAATTATTTCGCTGAAATTGAACAGTTGGCTTTCAGTCCAGCTAATCTTGTGCCAGGCATCCTTGGAGGGCCAGATAAGGTGTTCGAAGCTCGACGGTTAGCCTACAGAGATGCTCAGTATCATCGTTTGGGAGCTAACTTTTTCAATATACCTGTGAACTGTCCTATTCAACACAAGGCTTTCCCATATAATCGTGATGGTCCACCTCCCGTTAAAGACAACCAGAGAGACATACCAAACTATTATCCTAACTCATTTAATGGTCCCGTTCCTTATAAAGAAGCAGATAAGGTGGAATTGATTGAGGTTTACCAGGATCAGCCAGACAACTACGAACAAGCTCGTGACTTGTACGAGAATGAGATGACTCCGGATGAAAGGAAGAGATTGATTGAAAACATTTTGTACAGTTTGGGCCCAGCGACTAAGTTCTTGCAAGACCGTGCCGTTAAAATGTTTGGAAGAATACATTCGGACTTGAGTGAGAGATTATGGCAAGGCTTGCAGGCGAATAGAACTAAATCTCCATATGACTGGGACGACCTATGAAGACTAGGTTGTTGTTAATCTTTAAGCTATTTACTTCTCAATTTCTATTTATAGTGTGGTTTGTTTTTTATATTTTTTATTGATAATCACGTTACGATTTTATATTAATTAAATAAGTGCAATGTGTGTACATTTAGGAATGTCTTTAATTTAACTCTTTCGAATAAATACCTGCTTTCATTATTAAAATAAAACAATTGCCGTTTTTGGAAAACATGCTTATAACTGAATGTTATGATAATTCTGAAATATTTTCAATGCAGATATAATTAGATCGAAAACCTATCTAACACTATCTTTATTTTAAAAACAATGATTACCAAGGATTTTAGCTGCAGTAAAATAAAACACCTAATGTACCTACAAGCATAATTTAAAATGGTGAAACGACAGAGTATCCGCACACTGCAGACTTTTAGTTCGTATAATTGTATTTTTTAGAGTCCTTTCACTGTTGAATGGTGCTATGGTGCTTGTTGAACCAGTACGGAGATATATGGGCTCGGAGTGCGCACATTGAAACAGACAAGGCATTTTAGTAGATATGATTCAATACATGTTTCTTCATACAAAATTACATAATTAGTCTTAAAAATTATGTAAATCAATTTATGATTAGCTGAGCATAGAATACCTATTCCGTGTTGATTTGAAATTGTTGACCGTGACCACTAATTTTAAGTATTCTAAGACAAAGATGTTTAATATTCTTAGATCATAGATACTATTGTTGCATTTTTGTCGGGAAATATCTGCAGCTTGGTAATTGCAGTTTTTTTAAATTAATTATAATAATATTTCTGAATCGCTTGGAGGAATTGAATGTGATGGTCAAGTCATTATTATAATTAGGTATTCAAGAAAAATCAAATCTGCACATTAGATAATATTTTTCAAGTTCAGTTTAATTACTTTATTCAGTTTGAATATAATCGTTAGACAATTGCATTTCTTCATTTAGGTTATTAATACAACTATTTTTAGATACGTTTTCGTTGTATGTATTCGTTTATCAAATTTAGACGAATTTTAAGAAGTCACCGTTGTGTAATTAACACAATTAAGAACATACCTACTGCTGATTTCTTTCAAGGTCCAATTGGTGCGTAGTGAAATGACATTAATTTTATTACAAGCTTTTATTTAATAAAATTTTAAGGCACTTGCCCTCAACAGCTGAAATTTTGCATATACAGTCATGGTCAACTAATTAAAGACACCCCCCGACTCGAAGTGAAATAAATAGTTATGGTACTGACATGAGCTAAAGCACGGTATAAAATGTAATGTTATTATTATTAAAACAAACCTTACATTATGTTCTTTAAATTGAGGACAAAAAATATTTACTTTCTTTAATATTTTAGACATAACGCTCTATGGGAACTGAACACTAACTTTTGTAGCGGATACTTGGCTGGTCAGCTAATTAAAGACAGTAAAAGCTAAGTTAAGGAAAAAAAACGACAGATAAAAATAGTCGCCATACTTTTTTTTTAAAGTGAGTAAAATATTTATGAGAACTCAAATTAGGTAATAATTTAGGTTTCCTCCATTAAAATTTTTCATTTTAGTCCAATCAATACGACTAAAACAAATATTTTGGTAAGTAAAATGTTTCAGGCTTTTTTGAATAAAGTTTTATCATGCGGATTCATTCATACCACTTGAACTGTAATAAGGACATGGTAATAAATTTATTATTAAAGATGCCTTGTTAATGGCACTAAAAAAGTAAAGGTTTGAGAACAACTGAAAACCGACGCCAAGGAAAACTTGTCCGCAAACAGCTTTACTGTGGTGTTATAATAAAATAGTGAATCATTTACATGATTCGGTACTGGTTTTTTTGGAAGCCTTCTGATGCTAAAAGGACAACAAACGTGTCTGCAGAACTTTTAGACTACAACCGGATCGGGAAAAGCTGTAGGGCATGGGCATATGAAGATCTTACTTTTGGGAAAGCACCGCGTATCCATACAGTAGTTGGCGTTTTCTATCAAAGGTGAAAGTTGCTCTGAACAAGTATTAAAAAAATATTTTTTTATCTGATAAAACAAAGCAATTTGATAAATTCTAAAAAAAAATGATTTTAGTCACCTCCAAAACATGCGATGGAACCAAAGTACACCAAGAAAGTTCTCAAACGTAGGAGGCGAAAATGTTATAGTGTTTGGCTGCTCGCCACTGTTTGTGTAAGACCTTTCAGAGAGGTATTATTAAAAATAGGCGAATTCAAGTACTATAATAGTTCAGAAATAAGCATATTGTTATAAGCTAAGCATAATTTACCGGTCATTAGGACTTTCCAAATTAGAAAAGTTCTGAAAAACACTGCAAGAGTAGTAAAAATGATTCTTTGATCGGGCAACTTATGACGTTTTGGTTTGGCCTATTGCAAATCCAATGAAACTAAAACTGGTAATAGGCGAAAAATACCATGGCAATAAGTCGTACATGGAACATCGATCAATTTTACACAGAATTTAATTAAACATGGAAGAAAATTCCCTTAGCGACTTCTACAAAACTGACCGCTTGCTCGTTCAGGGATGTTGTACTGTTATTGAGGTAAAAGGAAATAAACCAAATATTAATACTTATTGGAATGTTTAATTATAGAGTAGGGTAATGGAATGTTTAATTATAGTGTAGTTGTAGAAAGGTAACTCCAATAATATTAATAATTTGTATTTCTTCCTCTGAGCAAATGGAGTGTCTTTAATTAGATGGCCAGGCTTCGTTATGGATCATACCGCCCGGGATTCGGATAAAGCGAAAAAAAAACTAGGGGCGGGGATTATTAAATATAGTCATTAGTTTTAACATTTCACAATGCCTTCTTAAATATTTTAAAATAGAAAAGAAAGTTCCCACGGCAATGTAAAAAAAGAAATACAGATTAAATGCCCCGGTAAGTTAAGATTCCAACAGTGTCTTTAATTACGTGTCCATGACTGTATGTTTAGTTTGGATGACAATGCATGTTAAGTTATGTGATTTGAACTGTACACAATTTATATTAAGAGCGTCATTTTAAACTAAGAAAGTAAAAAGGGAACGAGTACTTAAATCTCGCGACAAGCTTTTAAAACATAAATTGTGTCAAATATGTTAAAGGAGATTGGGCAAGAATGTATGAAGTTTGGTCCAAATGTCCACCACGAACGAGACCTATTTAATTAAATAGTCCACTTAATTTAGAGCAACTTTTACTAAGAAAGTAAAAAAAAAACAATGCCAAAAAAAAGTTATAGCCAAAAATGTATTCTTAATTTTCGGTAGTTTTTGTATGTTATCATTATTTTTTTTTTATTTTATTCCACTTCCATTTCCGCACTTTATCTAAAACTAAGATGAGTAAGACACATTTGCATATTTTTTTGCCCGATGGACGAATCACTAAACCAATTGAGGCGCCAGAAGTGCTTGAATATACTCAGCGGTGCCTGGATCTAAGAAAGTTCGATGTAACTGGCGATGTCTTCTATCTAATAATGAACAATTCTATTTTGTCAGAAAGTACGAAAATCGAACATCACGAAAAGTAATTGAAAAAATGAAATTGATAAAATCTATGCAATGAGTTTTTTGATTTTGCTATAACTTTTTTCTGGCATTATATTTTTTTTTACTTTCATAACATAAAATGCTCTATATTTAACGGGCTATCTAGCCATATAGGTCTCGTTCGTGGTGGACATTTGGACCGGAATCGCCCATTGTCCTTTGAAATGTCGTTATAAGTTGATAGTAAAGTATAGTAAAAGTTTACTTTTTCTTTTTAGCGCATTTAAATAAAAGCTTGTTTTTAATTTTTAAATTTTAATACCTTAATTTTTAACTAATACACTCTTTATATCTTAAACGTATTTCTAGAACGTTAAGTATGTTCTTCATACTTATTTTCCAGATTTCGTCAGTTATAGGTATGCTTGTAGGCTTAGATAAAGAAATACAAATAATAATAGAGATCAGCCAGCTACGCAGTAAATTATGTAATATAGTGTATAAGCGTACGCACAGACACAGGTGCACTCCCTATTCCGTCACTGACGTAGCCCGATGGGACGGCCAACTGACACGAACGGAGAAATAATAAATGCATAGGACCGACATGGTAAGGACTCAACGTAGTTACTGTGGAAGTCAAGACCGTCACATTCCACATAAAGTTTTGACTTCCATCAACTTTGAAACTCCACAACCGACTCGAAAATCGAACACAAGAAAAAAGGAATTCAGTACTGAGATACTTTTATATCGATAACGTTTCAATCTCTTCATTCCATCACCAGCAAATGTATGCGGATAACCAGCATAGTTTTCTAGTGTTTAGGTAATATTGAATCATCTAGGGCATGCGCAAGGGCGTAATGGTTGGCTAGTGGCTATAAAAGCTGCAGTTTTTTAGAGAATGTTCATTGTAATTCGTGAAATGAAGACTGAATGGTGTTTCTTGGTTTTCTATATTAGAATAGTGGCGGGACATGATGATGATCCAGCAGCCAATCAGATTGTGGATTTCAGAGATCGAACTTCGGTAAGTCCATCAATTCAATTGATTAATTTATTATTTATTTCTCATCATCAAATACATGAATTTTGTAGTTACATGTGTCATTAAACATAGAGACTGGTGTCTGAAGTAGGTTAATCCTGTATTGATGTCCCTGATTATTGGTAATTTACTTAATATTCAAATTGTTTAGTCTTATTCCAGTTTTATGATTTGGTTGGTACAGTGAACTTCTATGTGCGTATTGACTAAATATTTTATCAATGGACCATGCCCAACCTAACAATGTGTAACCATAAAGGCTCTAAAACTTCTGATCCGATAAAAAAAAATCAGGGTTGGTAAGCTATACTCTTCCCAATTAATAAAGGTTATATTTTTCCCCGGCACGGGAATAATTCCCAGTCTAACCAGATGAACCAGTGTTTTTAACCCCCGACGCAAAAACGACGGGGTGTTATAAGTTTGACGTGTCTGTGTGTGTGTGTATGTGGCATCGTAGCTCCCAAACGGATGATACGATTGTAATGCGGTTTTTTTTTTTGTTTAAAAGGAATGTCAGTCGAGAGTGTTCTTAGCTATGTTTGGTGGAAATCGGTTCAGGTCTTCAAGGTCATCAGCTCGTTTGTTAGGTGTGATAGGAATGTTACACGCTCAGTTACTTGCAAACATATGTGGGATCTGAAATTTGAAACACTAATGTCTTCTGGAACCACTGAGCTGGTCTGCTGTTTGGGCACGAAGATAGGAGACGTAACCCTGAACTGCCTTTTAGTTAACACATCGAATTTGGGCTCGTTGAATTCGAGACGAGAACCTGATGCTGGAAATGGGATGTGGCGGATGAAACCCTGGAATGCCGGAATGAAACGGATAAACCGATTTATATTTTTGCTGAAAATCTAGAATGACCAAAGGTTAATCTTTATTGTTTCTCAATCTGTGCAATTCTCCCAGAGCCAGTTTGTCATGAGGATTATTAAACAGCTTCCTTTGGCCGAGATCGCATATAGCGACCCCATCTTAAAATAAAAGAAATTAAATGAAAGAAGAAAACAATTAAGGAGCCAATCCAAAAAGCATGAAATAAAATTTAAAAAAAACCCCCGACCCAAAAAAGTACGCAATTATTATGACAAAAGGTTAAAACGCTAAACCCTATAAAAAGCAAAAAATAACTTTTAACACTACGTAAGTACCAACTAAAGCATGTCAGACTAAACTAAATTTTGACGTGTCGGGGGACCGCTTTTTACCTTCAAAAATACTTACATAAATCAAATGATAACTACCTAATTACAACATTCGTATAAAAAAACACGTATCTAAACAAAATTATATACAAAGTTATGAGCAGTATACATACATAATGTAGTAGTATATAATTACTTCTAACGTTAGGCTAATAAATTAGAGCGGTCCCCCGACACGACAAAATTTAGTTTAGTCTGAAATAACCTATAATCGATTGATCAACGCGGCTCTGCCCTAGCCACGAGCTCTTCTTTTTTTAATTAGTGACAGGAAGATAAAGTAATAAAAATTAAACATGCAGCTTCAAATAAAAAAGATATCGGCTTTCCGTGCATAACAATAATAATTAAATTACTGCAGTTAATGTTGGATAAGCCGATAAGTATTTAGTTTAATAATAAATAGGCAGTATAAAATGTTTGACCGCGTAACAGAACTATAGCTAGGTAGGTACTATAATTTTGCTTGCTCACATTGAAAGAGAGATAGAGCTACTACTTTCGATTTTATAATATGCAGATAAGTATATTACAGAAACAGATGAAGATCTCTATATTGTATATTAACCTCATGCTCTATTCTTTCCAGGGCCCAATAGGCATCATGACGACATCGCTCGGTGCGCCCGTCAACCACAAACAAGCAAGTACCACGTTAAACAAACGCCTCATATTCCACGAATTCTTTATGGACTACATTCTACATTTCAACCGTGAACAAATCCCTCCAAGAGTGGTCCACACCAAAGGAGGCGGGGCTTTCGGCTACTTCGAAGTAACACATGATATGAAAGATATTTGCAAAGCTAAAGTCTTTAGCAAAGTGGGTAAGAAGACACCAGTTGCAGTCAGATTCTCTCCTCAAGTCCAACTATTCGGCGGCGTTGATACATCGAGAGATGACCGAGGGTTCGCAGTTAAATTCTACACTGAAGACGGTAATTTTGATATAGTAGGATTAAACACGCCCATGTTCGTAATAAAAGATCCTCTATTTTTTCCTACTTTTGTTCACTCAAGAAAAAAGAACCCGCAAACATTTCTGTACGACTCAAATATGTTTTGGAATTTTTTAGTATTATTTCCAGAGGGAATGCATATTCAAATGCGCCTTTTCACTGATTTGGGCACTCCTGATGGCTATAGACATATGCCTGGATTTGGGATTCATACATTTCAAGTTGTGAATGAGGAGAAAGAAAACTATTTCATCAGATTCCATTTTGCTCCTGACGCTGGTGTGAAGAATTTGAGTTCTTCTGAAGCTCAGAAAATAGCAGGCCTTGATCCCGATTACGCTAACAGGGATTTATTCAATGCCATAGATACTAAAAACTTTCCAAGTTGGACAGTCAGTATTCAAGTTCTAAGTGTCAGTGATGTTAAACATGCGGACTTCGATGTTTTTGACGTGACCAGAGTTTTGCCTGAAGATAAGTACCCATTGAGGCCTGTGGGAAAATTAATTTTAAACAAGAACCCTTTGAATTACTTTGCTGATATAGAACAATTAGCTTTTTGTCCTTGTAACCTTGTACCTGGTATACTTGGATCACCGGACAAGTTGTTTGAATCACGTTGTTTGTCGTACAGGGACGCCCAGCATTATCGTTTAGGTGGAAACTTCATGAATATAGGTGTAAACAAACCTATACACGAGCCATTGACATACAACAGAGATGGCAGACCTCCTATTGGTGGAAATAAACAAAACATACCAAACTACTATCCTAATTCTTATAACGGACCTGTTCCTTACTTAGAGGAAAATGAAGTCGAATTGATTGAAATATATGAGAGTAAAGCTGATAATTTAGACCAGACACGTGAGTTGTATGAGAATATGAGGTTTGATGAAAAGGCTAGACTAATAGAGAATATTGTGTCCAGCTTGGGTTCCGTGACAGACCCGTTGTTGAAGAAACAGAGTGTAAATTTGCTAAGAGCTATCAATCCCTACCTAGGAAGTAGTGTTTTAGAAGGTTTATTAGCTAATAGAACTAAATATTATTGGGATAAAGATTTTTAAGTAAAATAGATGAATAACCAAAGGCCAAAACATATTATTTACACAAGTACATTTCACAAGTCTAACAATATATTCTAACTCTAATTTCTTACAACAAAACAAAAGCTTATTAAAGCAATTCTTATATATATATAAGAATATAAGAATAAGTTATAAGCTATTCTTGCTTTCGGAAATATCTGAGCAACGAGTCTCAACACAGCGTCGCAGCGCAATAATAACCTAAGGTGATTGTGAGTTGCACAAGTGCCAGGAAGATGTCGGCATTGGTGTTAGTATTTTTATAAAATAAACTAGCTTCTGCCAGCGGTTTCACCCGCATCCCGTGGAAACCTCTGCACGAACCCAGATAAAAAGTAGCCTATAGCCTTCCTCGATAAATGGGCTATCTAACACCGAAAGATATGTTCAAATCGGACTAGTAGTTCCTGAGATTAGCGCGTTCAAACAAACAAACTCTTCAGCTTTATAATATTAGTATAGATTATAGTTTCGGGTAGTTTTTTATTTTTTGATTTCTCAGGTACCCTGGATACTTATGTGTCGAAAGAATATATGTCTATTTAAACAGATACAAAGATTGCAATCGTTTTGTTTCTAAAAATGAATATGGAAGTAAGTATTGAAGAAACCGAGACATTAAAATATTTCTTTGAAAACAGAGTTTTTAAGAAACTACCTAACAACCTAAAACCAATTTGCTTTAAGAATTTCTAAACAATCGCACCTAACTCACCGATTGCTCATTGTAACTCATACCTGTTGTGACGTACTCCCAGCCTTTGACCATTCAACATTTTAAAAACTGTACACAGTCTAACAAATTGCTAACAAACACAAGCAGATTCTAACAAGGTGTAACAGCTTGTCGAAGGATTTGTTTATACTGTGGTTGTTTATGAAACTGCTGGTGAAATGGTTGGAGTAACCTGAGTAAGCTTTGAAATGCCCTTTCAATTCTCGTCGTGGGAAAGTGTTCGTGTTATGTTTTTGTTCAGTACTAAGTGACCCGACGAGGAATGCTGGCTAATTTAACAATTGGTTCTGTGCGAAACTTTATGAGAAATTCTTTGCTGCTTTCAGCTGAAAAATGAGCTATTGGCAAAAGAAAGTAGATATAAAGCTCTAAGGTTTGCTGTTAGAGAACCCAGTTCTGGGTTAAGCTCGCCTTTGTACATGTCTTCTCTGTGTTGTGTGTGTCTTTTAAATGTTTTTGTGTACAATAAAGAATAATAATAATAATAATGAGCCCCGCAGGGCATCTGAGGCGGATGACGGGGAGTAGCGACCCCGCGGGGCTATATATCCGAGTGCTCCAGGGAGAGTATACTGTCCCCCACCTCCGGCTTGCCGGAGTGAAGCATGACGGGGGATAGGTCTCCCGCCTCTTGGCTTGCCTTCATCGGCCGGTCAGAGTGGAGTCGCTAGAGCAAGGTTAGTCCTGCTCGGAGGGTAGGTGCCTCGTGGTAAGTGGCGAGTGGGCCGGTGATGCTGGACCCACAGGGAGCGCGTGATCTGCGTTTAAAGTCCGCCGAGGTATCCTCACCCTTCTCAGCCGCTCATGTCCCTGTTGCCCTCTTGTTGCTTTTCAGTGACTGATTCCCGGGGGCCCAGTAAGTGAGTTGGCGAGTCTCCACCTGCCATTTTAACATGTATTTAATACATTGTCATCGGCAGGTGCCATAGTTCCCGTAGTTTCCCCATTCCTAGTCCATTAGCATCCCATCACAATAGCCTAAGTAGTTTTCATCCATAGTTAGCAATAGTTTAGCACAGAACCGGGGATTGTCCTTGGGTACATTTCTATAGTGTATACAGGGAAAATCGTCGGTTTTGTGTCACCATTTCATTAAAGTTGTCTCAAAAGGGCTTCAGCGTGTTGGCTTCGGCCCCACGTTCGCCTCCCAAAAATCCGGGACTCTATAGTCCCGAGGTCTGGAAGAGACATACATTATAATAATGATAAAGTTATGTTAATGAAAAGAACATTATTTATTTGCTTAATTAAAGTTCATTAAAATCATGTAACACTGGTACCTCACTGGTACTCAATCGCATGCAATTATACTATAAATAGACCTAAAGATAGTCGAGAAAAGGCTAAACAAATTATTGAAATTCATCAGAAAACTTGGAGGCAACTATGTACTTAATCTTTGATTTCATTATATAGGTATACCACTATACATTTGATAGGGCAATCCAAAGTATGATGCTAAATATTTTCCTAAGAACTTTACTGAGCCACTTCGTTTGTAATACAAAAACAGTAGGAAGTATTGCAAAGCTCAAGCACCTTAAACTATCCACCGATTCGAATTCAGTCACACGCTGCAACAAATCGTTCAAGCAGTAACAACCGTCTATTTCTACATCTATACCATTTCCTACTTACGTGCAAACAGTATTATCAGCAAAGCTATTTTATTACTCAGCAAAATAACTTATAAATAAAGAGGAATGATTTGATCGTTTGTGGGCTAGGCACGGTAAGAAGTTTTCTAAGTTATACATAGTCAAAAACTAAGCTACAGAATGCAAAAAATCCGAAAAGTAAAGTACCAGGATAGCTTCAGTCACTTGAGTATTGTTCCTACCTATACTGACGGAATGTCGATCCACCAACTAACCATGTAACAGGACAGCACAACATACATGAGCATACAAATTACCTACCAAGTGTTGACGCTTTTGCTCACCAAGTACCAGGACAGCATAAAATACGTAGAGCAAATCTCTCGGGGCACGGCTGAAACCGGGTGCAACAGCTAGTTACTAAGTAAAATAAGTAAATGCGGCTTCGCTTTGAAATATTATGCGTAACCACGTTTAAGTCTGTACTCATTAGAAGAAAGCTCTGATCATATTTCATGGAGAACAAACAATAAACACCATTAGCGCAGATCTTAACATCATAGATTATGAAGCAAATTAACCGAAACACTACCTAGTGGATGGGATGGATACACCATTATATAGTACAATACATTGTCGTTCGACTGCAGGGCTGTCGAAATAAACAATTGAAAATCTTCATCATTCTTCCTTCAAATCCTGTATCGGATATCGGATTTTTAGGAAACATGATTTAGTGTTAAACAAATCATCATCATCATCATCATCATCAGCCTATAGCAGTCCACTGCTGGACATAGGCCTCTCCAAGTGCACGTCACTGAGATCGATTTTCGGCTGCTCGCATCCAGCTCCTGCCAGCCGTCTTGCGCAAGTCATCACTCCACCGTGCCTGAGGACGGTGGAGTGATGAGTTAAACAAATGACGATCTAAAATGTGGTTGTCATTGTGTGAGGGAACATTATCTATATTATTAGAGGGGTATAGGTATTATATTGTCTTGCAACCTTTGACATACTCTAACATCTAAAGTACTTAAAATTGGTGAGTAGTATTTAAGTAGGAAATGTTGCGCTTAAAAAGACCTTTCGAATGATATACGAAACATTACTAGAGGGAGAGAATAGTAGTAGTCCTTAAAATGCGAGTTGAATGTTAGTCACATCGATGTCCCGAGAGGATGGCAACGCCCGTCTGCATGTCAAAAAGCTCAGGATATGCAGACATTAATACTTGAAATACCCTGTATATTCACGATGCCGAAAGCAAATTGTAAGGATAATCGCCATCCCTATAAAACTACATTAGCGATACAAATCGTAAAATCTACAAGGTATTGTTGGTTAGCGCTAGCAAAGACACCACAATGTGGGTCCACACTCCATTCCTGTGTCAATCAGAGCGACGCGAGAACGATATTCGATACCATGTATACGATACCAACTTTCTCGATTGTACATCGCATCTCTCATTCACTAACTTTTTAATTCAACTGGACCGTTGATTTTTCCCACGATATTATCTTTATTTATTTTTTGCAGCGTTACATGTTAGGTTCGTATCGCTGATTTTTATACGGTTATGTAACCGATCTAGAAATCGTAAAACGGTAATGTCATAATAAAGTGTAATGATCTCGTATCATACGGAATGGTTGAGTTTGCAATTAAAAAGAAATGTTGGCGAAGATTTTATATAATAAAATTCTAATCTGGATGATTTTAATTGCTTGCAAACGATGTTGGTATTCTATACTTTTTACCATTGATGATCCTAGCCAACCAATTTTAAGAAAAAGTTAGGTAATTAGGTACTGAAGCATTTTTATCAATGGATATCCAAATCCGACTAATTATAGCATAAGTGATCTTGATAACGACAAGGAATATTAACGGTATGAGATCTGAGGGTATGAGGTCAAAGAACCTATAATTTCGTCAGGATAACAGTACAAACGCCCAAAAGTCCCGTTCCTTTATACCATGTCATACAGCATACCATTTAACCAGGTTCTGTCACCACAAAATTATATGTATAAGTAAGTAAACAATTCTAGGTAAGTATATCAATGTGGGACAGCGAAATGTCTTTTAAACTGAACAATTTATACCGCGTGGGAAAGACCTGGTATATTTCTGTTTCTCGCTCAAGAAGGATACATACTGACTTAATAATGTGAGTGTAATAATGACCACCTCATTACGTTACATCATGACCACTCGATTTATTATTGTATTTTGATTTGACGAGAGATATAACAGGTTGTTTTAATTGTGTGTTTATTTGTTTTGGCATATATGTATGTAAGTTAGTACGAGTGTGTTTGTTGGTTGAGTCTTCGAGTATAAAGCGGATTAAGCATATTTTTCCTTTGAAATAAACTGCGGCTACTGTAAGAATGTTGCGGGATTTTTCAAGAGTAACCTTGGCCCTGGCCCTTAACTAAAGGGTTCCAAAGGAACAAACGTAGATTTGAGTCATTAAAAGACTGACACCCTTTTAACTATACCTCAAGCGTCTAGGTTAGTGAAAAGTTCTAAAATATATTTTTATCTGGAGCCTACACAAAGAGCGTGAAATAACGCAACTCACAGCTTTAGCATTTACATTACATATAAGGACGTACATACATATATAAAACACGAGCGAACCCACGCTCAAAACGAAGCTAAGTACGATAGCAATCAATAAACGCAAGGAAGTGCATACGATCGAACTAATTTGTTAAACCGCGAACAGCTTACAAGGCGCTATGTGCACCCGACTGAAGTAAATAGGTAACGACACATGGGTAATGTGTTGCTACCAAATTAGAAACTATTACATGTATTTAAGGCTCATTAATACATACCTATACATTCTGATCTATACTCTGCCTACTGTACTAATTTCTGGACTCTGCCTCCGAATCAGTCTTTCGGTGAAAGGTCGCCCATGTAAAAGGTTGCCTATAACCTTTATAAGATAAAGGTTATAGGCAACCTTTTATATATGTATATTATGAATTGATACATAGGACAACTTTAAAAAAGCTGAGGGGATTTTTGATTTGGTTGAACGACGTAATCTCTAGAATTCTATATTCCATTTGGGAGAAATCTTTTAACATACCAACCTATGTTTTGTAAACATATACCCATGTTTTAACAAAATAAATTATCTTTTACCAAGGAAGATGAAGGATTTGTTTTCAATAAAGTTAAGCCAAAGGCGAGAGACCCGTCCTCTGTCATGACAGAGGACATTTTACTCCGGTCGGTCATAGGAGAGGGACACTCTCCATGGAGCACTCAGTACCCACGGGGTCGCTGCTGTGGGCTTATTATTAAAATAAAGATCTTAAAACCTCAAAGTAAATGCTACCGCCTACTGCTCATTCAGTATTCATTGATATGACATAATTGATTTCACTACGGTCCCATTCAAGTGCCCGCTAATGTAAGATTGTAATCAATGTATGCAAATGTGTTGTACCTGTAACGGAACGTATCCGTTTAACTTACTGATGGACGTAATATTGTGCTTGAAATGACCTGGTTTTGTCTGAGCTGATGAATCAACCTTTGGTCTCTTTAAGGATGAAAACTTCTATGTTCAAGTTCCCACAAACAATTTTGCTTATTAACCGTTTTTGACGTGTCTCGTAAAATAAATCCGAAAGCAATAAGGATCGTTTCTTGTTTATGGGAACCGTTTGCCTTCTAGGGTTGTTTGTGTAGTAACAATTCTTTAGCAGTCTTTCGGGTATATAAATTTTGACAACCTTGCGAGGTGCCTTATTAAAAGTAGGCTCTATAAATTACTCAGATAAAGAAAGCCTACGAAGGATCGGACTAAGAATATTTTCATATATAAGTCAAATACTTATTAAGATTTGGGTCAGTAGACTAAACGCTTTAATAGCATTAAAGTTTTATCGAGTGCCATAATCATTGTTATCAAAGTTTCTAATAAATTTTTAATGTCCAAGGGCTAAATATTGGAATGTTACACACGCTTACATAATTGTCCGATTATTACACAACATATGGATTCCATTACATAAATTCAAATCGTACATTTAAATTATCAGCAATCACCTTTACGGTATTGTAATAAAAGCCATTTAAAACAAACATATTGTAGGTTAGGTTTCAACAAACTTACTTTTACAGCTGACAATGGCGCTAGTGTAGCAACACTTTCACTTCGAATGTTCGGAGAAGCTTTTAGTATATAATTTGGCCACTAGCAAAGTTAAGTTGGTAAATAGCAAGGAAGTCGATTGCTTACAGATAGTTTAGCATTATCAAAAAATAGATCTGTAATTATTCATTGTCTAGTGCCTCGCCCGATTTTATTACGAATGTAATTACTGTAATTTTGGTAATTAGATTAAGATATCGATTTGTGATTGGTAAATACTATGATTATTGATTTATTGGCTCATTTGTCTGCAAGCTCGGTATTTTGGAGAGTTTAATTGCATGATTTACGTTATCTTTGACGCCTTAAGCGGCTATTTTTGAAAAGCACTTTGTCTTTGTCCAATTGAGTGAATACTTGAAAGCATCTTTAAGAAAGAAAGAAAGAAACATTTATTTGTCGGAATATGGGTTTTATTTAGAACCATTTCATCTTACATAATAAATACAGTCACATAATACAAAGGTACTTACAAAATAAATACATTCAGAAATAAGGGATGGCCTGTAGCCGTAGGTAATGCTTAAACATGAAGTCCGTGGTTAACGTTCAAAAGCTCTGCAGACGCTAAGAGTGACCTACTTGTGATACTATCATATTATGGAAATAGGAAGCTCTTTTCTTTTCCGGTTTTTATTTAAATTGTCCATACATACCTACCAATTTCATCATAATCGGATTATCGCTTGGTCAAGGTGTGACACACAAATCGCATAATTATTTTAGTAAGGAAATGAGGATTTCCTTTCAATCACCACAGCATACTTAATACTTACCTACTGTACATAGGTAGAGGTACATTATTTTCTTAACAATGCTTGGGTACATGTGAGATGACTGTGAGACTGACTCTATGACCAGCGATCCATGTCAAATAACCCAATTCACTAATGCGTAAGTGCTCATTGACTTTTTATTTGTAGCTGTTGGTTTCATTAGGCCTCGTGCACACTGCAAAATTTTCGTTGGCCGATAGTTTGAACGGGCTCTTAAATCAGTATGAAGATTTAGTGGTAGTAGGTATAGTTGGCTACCCAATTTCGGACATGGACAATCTGTACGAACAAATGCGCAAGGAGAAGGGCTATCTTCTGAATTGCATATATAAGCGTCCATCTCAATCATCATCATTATCCTCCTGTCCTTATCCCAATTTTATTTGGGGTCGGTGATTTTCTTCTTGCATACACGTCCATACCTTTAATGAAAAAACACTATGAAGTACCAAAGAAAGCAACACTCCTATTGACACAACCAACAAAAAAAAAACAACTTAATCAAACTAACAAACATTTCCGAGACACCACCATTGTATACCGATTCCCAGATGCTTTCCACGTTACGTCACAAAGTCCCAGATACTTCTATCAGCCAGATTGCAATTAGCAAGGCAATTATCATACTTCCGTTCGTTAGTATAACATAACAGTTTAATATTGACAGGATTGAGAGCTGGTGATTGTTATTGAGGATATCGGTTATGGCTGACAGGTTATAACGCTATTTTAAGCTTAGAGTGAAATGGTGTAAGTGATGGGATTTTGTAAGCTGTCGCCAGTGGAAGGTTAGTAATGAGGTCTAGACTATGATTGTGAAATTCATAAAGAAACTTAGTTCTGGATTTTACCTACAAAATTTTCTTGTTTGTGACATCTAAGTTTACTCAGTATTAGCAGGAGTAATGTGAATCATCTGCCTTACCTTTTATAAACTATTTAAGAAATGGCTTCCGATCTAACCAGACCAGCCAGTTTTTTACATTTTGCGTCTGCTTAACTGACTACCTCAACCTATTAGGTACTAACTAATATCTAAGTTTTATATTCAAGTCCTGTTAGAACCTTTAAAAAATATGTGAGCACAAGTAGACTAGTAATATAAATGACGGTATATTAACCTCTCCGACACTTTCCTGCAGTTCCGTCTGATTGGTCGTAACTTTCATTAGAAGACATTAGAGGTAGTGTAGGGTTGAAGATAATCCTATCGTCTAGTGTTACACATATCGCGGCTTTCTAGAGAAAACACTACGTTTGCGGTATGTTGTGCAACGCACCGGAAGGTTCAAATACCGTTAGCAAATCCAATTGTATCTTGGTGGTAAAAAAGCTGCTCAAACAATGATAATTATTTTTCGAAGTGTATGATATTTTTTTTAGAAGTATTCCACTTACAGCATCAAAATCTTTAGCACCAATCGTTTCAGCACCGGTGGGTATTTAGCATTGGTGCTGAAAAAGGGTCTAAAAAGTAGGTACTTAATACATTTCATTTACAGCACCAATTAAACCAATGGATGTATAATAGAAGGACCAATTTTTTCCTATACTTTATTCAGTAACGACTTCAAAACATTCTGTATACAAAATACATACGAAAACACCATTTTGTGTTATCGGACTTCATGATCTTCAATTAGTAATCAATTTCTTTTCTTCGGCGAACTTTTCTTGCTCGAGCTTATATTATACAGGCACAACAACAGTTTTCAATACCATATCATTTGTGCAAATGCTACTGGACCCTAGCACTAATACTTTTTGCAATGATAACTGAAGAATGTTACCCGATATGTTCGTTGACAGCTTCTTGAAGGTTTGTTTTTGTTAACTGTTCGCTACGTGTTTTTGTTCTAAGAGGTTTTTATTTGAGTTGTGTTAATGAACTTTGAGTTTAGGTTGTTGTGTTACCTGTCATTGATAGAGATGGGTTTGTTAAAGGTACATTCATAAGTATCTATATTTTTATACTTATATTATACCGCTAAAGAATTTGTTTGTTTCTTATTATTTGAAAAGGTTTAGATAGCCTATTTGTGGAGAACTTTTACCGTTTTTACAGGTGCGCGGAGTTATGCTCGTTGCTTAGTTGTTTTATAATTATAATATATGCCTAAATTACACCATTTTAAGAATCGTAACATCTACAAACTAAAAAATGTATAGGTAATCTCGAGCTATTGCACCCATTAAATATTTCAATTAAAAAAATGGTCTTTGACAGCATTTGCTAACGCTACCAAAAGCGTCTACTATTGTAACATTTTGACGACAGAGTATTTACGAGTACACCTCCTCCGACGAGATGAAGTGATATACCGCCATTGTTGTACATACCTGCCTTATGTAGGTACTGTGTAATTAAAACTAAACTATACCTAATAGATAAAGTACCATCCATAGGACGGAGCGGGAAGATGAAGCTTTAAGGTTTTGTTTGCAAAAGAATTACTTTTGTTAATTTTGATTAAATAGTGAGACAATTGAAAATTGTGTTCAGATAACTATTTTGTTAACTATTTCAAAATGTAAGTTTTTTTAGGAATAGTAATATTTAGATGTCTCACATAGTCATCTTACTAGAAGTCACTGAATGAGGATAAAATCTTATTGCAATTCATAGAGTTGGGACAAAACAGTAAGTTTAACCATCGGTTTAACCAGGCCAATTAAGTAGTTTATTGTATTACAAACAGTTAAGAGTGTAAAGGACGTGGCACATTACAGCAGCACGGCAACAGCACGGCTCCACACCAGCATTTAAGTTGTCATTCAATTTAGAGCATTAAATCGTGTATATTATAATATATTTCGTAATGTCAATATGAAAAAGCCAACGGCGAGCAGTCAGCGTGCTTGCCGCTTCCACACAACTCGACTCGCCGCCCGCGTGCTGCAAGCGAGCGGTCCTCATGCGTACAGCGCGCCGACGGCGTGCTAATTGCGCGCCGACTCCGAGCCGGCAGCGAAACAATGTCATTACGTCGTGTTCAATCATAACATCAATCATAATCGTCTTAAAATAATATTGAGTTTGCGGTGACAGCAAGCTTACACCCCGCCGCCGGCGCGCGGCCGGCGCGCCGACGGCGAGCGGACAGCGCGTGGTTGGCGCGCTGGCAGCTAGCCGTAGTCTTAATTCGAGGCGACGCCGTGCTGCAGCCGTGCTGTTGCGGTGCTGCTATAATGTGCCACAAGCTTAAAGCTAAACAAGCATATACATTAAAAGCTATCAAATTACATTAGTGCAACTCTTAAAACACTCCATAAAGATAGCGACAGAAATTATGCGCTAAAGGCTTCTTATCGCAGAAAGTAACGACTAATCGCACTTGAATGGCGATCTTTAGTTGCACGTATCTGTGATTGGGGCGTTTCATAGGCGGAGTTTGTAACGACGCACGTAAATCTTATTGTGAATAGACAAAGAAAGTGCTTTTGTTTGGTTGTACAATACTATTATCCTGGGCCTGCGATTTTGATTGGACTTTAGTATTGTGTGGACTTCATCTTCAGCATTTTCCTAGGATCTTGAGGGTGGATACGACTTCTATTGGCTTATATGAATGTTGTTATATCAGATCCCCACAACCTATAGTCACTTGATAGTACAGTGAGACAAATAACTTTGAAAATTGCCTTCAGACATGGCGATTCAGTATTCAGTATTTTCAAACTATGTCTTTTCTGCGTTTATTTAGATTTCCAAAACACGGAGGAACTCATCTTGACAAAACCACCCCTTATGCTTTATCGACTCGTGTGGCTGTAACTTAGCCGCGATGTCCTCAAAAATCTGTTTAAATTCTTCCCAAATTATCTTCCCAAATAAAGTCTAACATACCTACTTCCCAAATGATCTCTCTCATCGTTAAAACGTAACAACACCATGATCCGGGGTCGGCAATTAAGTGCGGCTAATTTGTTCTAGCATAAGGAAATAGCCTGCAATGGCTTCGTGAGGATCAAATGCAGGTGCTTGCTGCTAAGCTGAGGTGAAAGGGCCAGATGTTGACCCTTTTTTTTTTTTTTTTTTTTTTTTTTTTTTTTTTTTTTTTTTGTTTCAGCTGAGGAAAATGCCTGACGCATACACACACCGCCCGGGGAGACGGTGAGGTTATGTGGGGCTTGCACCCACTAAAAACCTCAGCGTTTGTGCCGTCTTCTGCCTTTTAGAGAGGGGCCACGAGGACCAAAGACGACTTTCGTGACCTCTCGGCAGTGGCTGGTCGCCTCCATCTACTGGCGATCCATCTCAGCAGCAGCTCGTGCAATGCAGGTAGCAGGAGTTCCCCGGTCTGCTACCCACTGGCTGCTGCTAGGGCGGCATCTGGGCGGCGTAACGCGTCCGACGCCTGCCTACCCTCCGGCGACGAATTGGGTCCGCATGAGCGTCTGCCTCACGGACCCGCTCCGCCGCCTCCTTCTGCGATATTACTTGTTCGCAGAAGGTATCTATGGCTTTCCAGCCGGCCTCGCTGCCGATCATCACCCTCACCAAATTCGGCAGCGTGAAGTCCTGTCCGGTATTTGCCGCCAACGCATTGCGCTGCTCGTCCCAGGCGGGACACAGCTCAATGGTGTGCTGCGCTGTATCTGGGCTACTACCGCACTGGTGGCACACGGGGGTAGGTTCCCGTCTAGCCACCTTATGCAGGTAGTAGCCGAAGCAACCATGGTTGGTCAAAATTTGGGTGATACGGAAGGACAGCACTCCGTGCCTTCTTCCCACCCACTCTTCGAGAATTGGCCCTATTGCCGCCGCAGTCCAATGACCAGCAGTAGGCGCCGCCAGTCTATCCTTCCACTGGGACAGGACATCCTCCTGCGCCTGCTCGCGCCATCTTCTCACAAGCTCGGGCGGAGGACGGTCGCCGCTCGAGCGAGCATTAGCTCTCCGGGAATAAATCTCCGCGAGCACTTGTGCCTCTAGATCCCACGGGGGGGTTCCAGCCAGGGCGCATGCGGCCTCCGCAGAAACGGTCTTATATCCACGGATGACCCTGTTCGCCATGATCCTCTGTGGCTTACGCAGTAAAGCCCTATTTGAGGGACTCCTCAAAGAATCTGCCCACACCGGTGCTCCATAGAGCGCCATCGATCTAACCACCCCCGTGTATAGCCGCCGACATATCGCGCTTGGTCCGCCCGAGTTCGGCAACAATCGACCAAGGGAGGACGCAGCATTGATTAGCTTTGGCTGAAGCTGCAAGAAGTGCTCGCGGAAGTTCCACAATCGATCTATTACCAGGCCCAAGTATTTCATCTTGGTTTGAACTCTTACCCTTGTAGTCCCAAGGGCAAGGTGGGCCCCGGCAGGTGGACGACGCCGGGGTCCATGAAATACTAGGGCCTCCGTCTTCTCCAGAGCAACGCGCAGTCCGAGCGCTTCAATACGGCTGATGACCAGGGACACGCACTGGATTGCCGATTGAGCTGCTTCGTCAAAAGTCTCACCCCGAGCGGTAACGAGGGTGTCATCTGCATAGCAAATTGCACCCTGCCCGGCGGTAAAGCCGCCACGCAGGGCCCAATCGTATCCGATGTTCCACAGGAGTGGTCCCAGGACTGACCCCTGCGGAACACCGCACGTAACAGAGCTCCGTACCATGCGCCCGTCGCGTCTCTGGTAGCAGACGCTCCGTCCTCTCAGGTAGTCTGCCACTAGCTGCCTCAGGTACGTAGGCACTCCGTGGAATTGGAGCGCTTCACCTATGCAGCTGAATGGCAGACTGTTAAATGCATTGGCGATGTCCAGTGACACCGCCAACAGCACGTTCCCTCCGGCGACCGCTTCCCTCGCCTCTGCTTTCAAGCGCAATATGGCATCCACAGTCGATCGTTCGGCCCGAAAGCCATACTGGGCATCCGACAGGTTGGGGCCGGTCGTATTAAGGTGTCGAGTTATGCGGCTGGCCAGAATCCCCTCCAGCATCTTACCCGCTTCGTCTAACAGGACAATGGGTCTGTAAGCCGAAGGTGAATCTGGCGGCCGACCCGGCTTTTGCAGAAGCACTAAGCGTCCTTCCTTCCAAGGCTCAGGGAACTGTCTCGACGTTAAACACGCGTCGAACAGTTCCTTCAGCTGATCCTTCATCGCATCGCTTAGTGCCATGGCTAGTACCTTGGAGGGTACGCCATCCGGGCCGGGAGCTTTATTCTTGGAGCGCGCCTTCAAAATCACAGTATTCATCTCCGCCTCAGTGATTGGCAGGATCTCCTCTTCATCGTGCTGTTCCTCCTCAGGCGGAGCCATAACTGGAGGTACATGTTCTGCCCGATTGGGAAATAGGGCTTCCACTACTTGGCTAAGGAACTGAGGTTCGAGGGCCTCCGTAAGTGGGGAGCCCTGAGCACGAAGTTTGTTCCTTGCTGAGAGATACGGGCGTCCCCAGGGATCGCGGTTAAGGCCATCCAGCATCTCGCTTCTGCTTTGATCTTTCGCCCGGATTATCGCCACCCGCAGAGTTTCTCGTGCAGCCTGATACGTCTCATAAAGCTCAGCCTCTAAGATGTTAAGGCTGTCGCTGCGCTGGCGTCGCCTGCGGACGCTAGAGTAGCACCTCCGCGCATGAATACAGGCCTGCCGGAGGCCCGCCATTTCCTGAGACCACCAGTAGACCTCCTTCTTAGAAGGTCGCCGGCGCACACGAGGCATGGCCGCATCACAGATCGCCGTCATGGCGCTCCGGAAACGATGGGCCCCGACGTTGACGTCGGCCGCTTCTGAGCGTGTTGGTGGCAATAGCCACGCCTGAACAATGGCGGCCTCTTCCAGTAATTCTCTATCAAGCTGCTTTTGTGCCCATCGTGGAAACTTTTGGGCATTCGAATGTCGAGCAGCAGCGTCATTGTATGAAGACACAGATACATCCAGACGAATGTATCTGTGGTCGGATAAGGTTTCAGTATCCTGCACAACCCGCCAATCTAGTACGCGCGCGGAAAGAGCCGGCGTAGCGAAAGTGAGATCCACTATTGAACCCCCGTTCCACCGCACGCACGTGTTAACTGACCCCCTATTCAAAAGAACGAGTCCAGTTACCGCCGCCCATTCTTCGACAACACGTCCTCGTATGTCAGGTCGGGAGGAGCCCCATGCAGTAGACTTCGCATTGAAGTCCCCCATAATCAAAACCTGGCTTGGTGCCATCCGAAGAACAGAGGCCCCAAGTCTGTCAAGGAAGTCTTCAAACTCGGGAAGGGTCCTATTCGGAGAAAAGTATACGCCGAAGATGATGACCTCACCCCACTTAGCTGCAACGTATCCCGAGCCCCTTTCCTTGAGTGTAGGAGGAGTGCAGTTGGGATCCGCTGAGCCGATTATAGCTACAGACGAGTCCACGTCACCCACCCAGTTAGGGCGAGGAGAGACAAAATATGGTTCTGCAGCTACGGCCACGCCTATCGACCACTCTGCCATGGTTTGCAGAAACAAGTCCTGTGCACCGGCACAGTGATTTAGGTTCGCCTGGAGTATTTTGTGATTACGGACTTGGTCCATTAGAGTCCTCGATAATCATTTCTATCTCCTGTTGCCTTTGGTCTGGCAATACTTCGCTATGGGGCCTGATGGCCTGGATGTTAGCGGCCGTCTTCCCCCTCTTTGGCTTGGCTGGGGCCTTACAGCCCTTTCCTCCTACTGCGTGATTTGCGGGCAGCTTTGCTGCCTCGCAACTCAGGCAATGGGGATCGTCAGTGCAGGTATTTGCCTTATGACCTGGTTTTCCACAACGGTAACAAAGTCCGGCGTAGTCCACGGTAGAAGTGCATAGAGGAAAGGTATGTCCTAACCCCATGCACTTATAGCACCGTATAGGTCTTGTCTCCAGAACCTGAACCTTTGCGGAGCTCCAGCCAACGAGAAGTCGATTGGCTTCGCCTAACATCTTGGCAGAGGCTACGGGGCACCGAATTCTGGCAGAACCGGCTCCTCCAGGACCAACACGAATTGCGCTGACGCGCACCGCCTCCTGGGAGCAGCCCGTCCTGCGCGCAACCGCCTCACATATGTCATCTTCGGTGACAGAATCGTCAAGGCCGACAATGCGCAGTTCGGCACACTTTGTTGGCCTTGAGATCCGGATGCCCTCCGGAAAGATCTGGCGCAGCTGTTCAGCTACACGATCCGCTTCTGCAGCGCCATTGGCTCCCGTGAACTCAAAAAGTCGAGCCCCCGTTGCAGCTCGACGGTATCTGATGTCGGTGATACCGTTGTCTTCATGATTGGCCGCTTGTCTGGCCTTTGTCAGGACATCTTTGTAAGTAAGCCCCTTTTCTGCTGCCTCAGGTTGAAGCGTCAAAACGAGGGCAGCTGACTTCGGTTCGCGAAGCTTTCTGCGTCGATTCCGTGACTTTTTATTTTTCTTCCGTCCTTTGGCTTGTGACGACGAGGGCTTAGCACCGCCTAAGATGGTGGCAGCGGCCTCTTTCGACGTAACAGCTTTCTTTTTATTCTTCCTGTCTTTCTTCCTATTAGAGGCAGTTTGCCACTCCTGCTGTGGTTGCGCAGACGACGGTGCCTCTGAGACTGAGGCTTGAGTTGCCGCGATGACAGTTGCGGTTGCGGACGCCTGGCTTGTACCAGCCGCAGCACTCTGCCGCTGTTTCTGGGCTGCCGTCTTTCGATCGGCTGCTAATGGAGGGCGAAGATTCACCTGTGGTAGAAGGCGATCTTCAATCCCCGCCATACGAGCATCCAACATTTTGCCTACGCGGTCAATAACGCCACGCAGCAGCTCGTCGTCTACTGTGGACTTTTCCGGGGTGGAAGATATCGACGGCTGCGGTTGCTGACGTGGCAAGTTAACTGAGTGGAGACGCAACGAGAGCATCTCCTCTTTGAGAGCTTCAATCTCCTTGTCCTGGGATCCAACCTGCTGCCTCAGGCGCTGGATTTCCAGCTGGAGGCGGTTAGTCTCCTCTGTGGTACTCCTGGCAGCGAGCATCTCGACGCAGCAGCGCACCTGCTCCGCCGCTTCTCTCATGGTACGTTGACTCGTACCTTTAAGGTTCTTTGATTTCCGGATGGACTCCAGAAGAACCTCCACATTCTGGATGCCTGTCCGCTCCAGTCCTGCCACCGAGCTGTCGGTGCCCGTAGGTGGCAGTAAGGAGCATGCGGCTTCCACGTCCATCGCTTCAGAGACTCGTCTGATCCTTGGTTCAATCGAGGCCTGAGACGTGTCCGTATCGCTTTCGTCACTTAAGCGTGACGTACTTGGCCGCCAAAAGCGTCCCCTTCCATGACGGCCAGGCTTTTCCTTGGCCTTCGTCGGCACCTTGGGAGGCGGCAGCAACTTATCGTCACTGGACGCCGCCTCATACTGCCGCTTCTCAATTTTCCTCAGCCTGGAGGACCAAGGTTCCAGTGATGCGGATGTGCCGGGCATAGAACCCAGCGACTCTACATCACAAGGAGTATTTCCATCCTTCTTTTTACAAACATCATCCAATCGGTCAGTATCAATAATCGGTATCCGGTTTTCGCGCGTTTGGTCGTTGGTAGAATTGTGGCAAATGTTGTCCCCCCCAGAATACGCGGGACAGACAGAGCCGTTAGACGGGTCTGTGGAGGATTCTCCCATTTGGGTACCTCCCTGGGGTACGCTATCTGTTACATGTGCCATTTCCATAAGGTTCCTTTTAAGGGTGAGGTCCCTATCTCCCACATTCTTGTCTCAATATATACATACAGATATATACAGTAATATATTTATCATAATTCTAATATTAATACTATATGTTATATGTACACTATAAAATATAATATATACTCGTATAAATATAACCCTGACCCGCACCATCCGATGACCATAGCTATGGCCCACAAACGGTGCATTCCCTTCCAAAAATTCCAGCCTGCTTACAGGAGCAGGGCAGATCGTATGTATCACCAAAGGTGTAGGCTAAAACCCCTCAACATTCACAGCCTGATTAGATCAAGGAGCGAATCCCATACCACCTGAGCGGCCAACCAAGGCAGGAGAGACAGGATTGTACAACTTAGTGATTTTTTATAGAGGTTTTCTTCCTCGCGACCCTGTAGTCAGAGCCCCCGTTCCGCTCAATGAGGCTTACGGGTTGTCCGACAGTAACCGAAGTCGACGTCTAGCCAGCAGAAGTAGCACTGACTGACCGAACCTGCCGCACGCGATCGCTTTCTCTACTGAGGAGCAATCCCATCACCTGGTTTTGGTCCGCGCCGAGTAAACCCGGTACCGCACATATCTGTGCGGTATTCCCCTATCCGCCACCTGGGGACGCGCCCGGTTGGAGACCAGAAACTCCACCGGGGCCAGATGTTGACCCTGCCGCCTTATTCTGTTGAGAGAGCCTGGTTTATTTAGTGTGGTGTCGTCGGTTTTGTGCTATGGTTACTTACCCTTTTCTCATTGGTTTGTTGAAGAGTGTTTGAAAAAGTAGTGGAAAGAAATTGCTCATATTCTAATTATTTGGTAAACAATAATTTAGAAACTTTATCGAAATAATTTTCCTGAAACTGAAAACAGAGATGGTTAGAAATTTTAGTATCTTTTGTTATTGAATCAATATGTTACTGGTATGTATTGAGAATTTAACAGAATTGTAGAACTTCATATATTGTTTGAGGATGCCATATATGTAGATACCACTTCAGGATGTCAGAATATACTCATCTAGCTGTTCCCCGTGCTTCCATATATTATCGAGGTAACTAGTTCCCACACCCAGATAAAAAAATGTCTTTTCTCAGGCAATAAACTGAGTTCATTTCATTATCGTAGTTTTTCAGTTTAAGCGCGATAGACAGACAGGACAACTTTGTATTGTATGAATGAAATATGGAAGTACATAGTTACAGTTTAAATCTTAATGAAATACCTCACACACCAGAATAAAGGCATTCTGAATAAAAACAGCTCGTGCGTGCTTTAATGCTTTTGTCGCTTGTAAGTGATTACACGCCGAGTAGCATGCACTCACTGCTTCGTGTGGAATGCACACTATAAGAGAAACCACAGGCTGCAAACTTTCAGTCGGCCGACAGTTTTTCGGGCTCATAAATCAGTATGGAAATTAATGAGAGCGCGTACATAACAACAATGAAGAAAGCAAGAAAGAAAAATCGTTTATTTACAACCCAAGACTTACACATAGAATAAAAAGTACAAAACAATAATAGGTTGAGCTAAATAGATCCAGTTTAGACAGACAGTTAGTGCTTGACGCTGGCTTTCAACTGCACTTATGTCGAGTTGCGGGTGTCAATTGGTATGAAATAATTTATGCTTTATCAGGTATTTTACCGGCATCAGATGAATAATAACTCTGAATAAATTCATGATATTCTTAAAAAAATTAGCCTCTTCGAGCCACTGCGGTGGCCGACTTTTTAGTCTGCAGTATGCGGGTACTAAGTGCATAATACTATGCACCTTTATACATATATATGTATAGTGTAATATGTAATGTGTAAGTTGCAGGCAATTTGTGAAACTAGAGATTCTTGCAGGAATTTATTGTTGGTATTTGATACTAGGTTTTACCGCGGTTTTACTCTCGTACAGGGAGAAATGCTTCATGCCTTTTTTATGCTCTGGACTACCAAGTTTCATTAACATCGGTTTAGTAATTTTGGCGTGAAAGTTATTTATCGGTAGACAGAGTTTGGGAGTGTTAAAGTATTTCAGGACAGGTGACCAACCCCGAAAACTCTGAAAAGATAATGATGCTATTTCATGATCAAGTTATTGTATTCTGTTAATCAATTTTCAATATTATTATGAAGTAAAAATTCAGCTCAACGGGAAAAAAGAGCTTATAATTTGTTCTCGCTTGGTTTACAACTGAAAGTTTATTTAGATTGTTTCGACTATAATCGTTGCAATACTGATAAATTTACAGCAAGCTAATTCTATTTATCAGGACTGTAAATATTAGTAAATCAAAGACGTGAATTTAAGACTCTTTTGATCAGTTCTATAACAGTGAATCTTTATTCATACTCAAACTTGACCTCTAAAGGTCACTTCATTATTTGCATATCACGGTATTGTGAAAGATGAAAGAACTCTTGTATACCTATGTATCTTGTCTTTCGAATCTTTACCAAAAGATTTCATTGTTATCATTTCATTTGCAATTGTTTTATTTGCAATGAATTTTAAACCTTATTTGTGAAAAGAGAAGAATTAATTTTGTTTGTTATATGCATGTCTTCATATTTTCATCACCGCGGGCTATGATTGGGATTAGAATATGAGTGAAGAGCGGATTGTTACCAACTGGGTAGAAGGTGCTTCTTGAAATAAAATAAACTTCTGTAAGTAACTAACAAACCGCTCCTGCCTCTCTTGAGTATGATTGTTTAAATTGTGCTCATAAAACTTCCTCATCAATTGCTCTATCTGCACGACAATCCGTTCAATAAATTTTGACTTTCTGGCGAGCATACAAACAGACGCATTGAAGGACTTTGTTTAAAACTATGTAGTGATAAAGCCTATTATTATTATGTTAATATTTATAGCTTTATTTATGGGATCTAAGCAGTTACCAAGTTCTCGTAACAAATGCTCAAGTAATTTAATTATACCGACCACCCACTACCCATTTGCATGGTCATTGTGAAGCAAATACTTAGACATTTGATTACACAAGCCTTTAGATTAGTGCTCAAAGAGAAAAAAAAAACAAAATATTGCAATTTATTTTCCATTTTTAATTATAGAATCAATACATGCGTGTGGCACCTATTATTTAGGTACTATATGTTTGTATAGGTATTGATAAGCTTACTATTTTCCTCCCTTCACACATTGTCCGAAATAAGAGCGGATTTAAGTTTGCTTGATTATTTTCAATCTGTGTGTGTAGTTTGTTATCACTGACAGTCAATAGTTTGCAGGATTTATTTAAAACTACTAATTCGGCTATAAGAGAGTATTTGTTGTACTTAAAAAACTCAATAAACTTCACGTTTCGCTTATTGTAATTTGGCAGTGACATAAATTCCCGCCCCTGCTTTTAACTTATACCATACACCAATTGACATGCATCGACAACGGAATGTTGCCCTTTCTGGAGGTCAAGTTGAGGGTCCCACCAGACCACCAACCCATTTTCCCATTGACAATCATATCGATATTTTACGGTTTGCACACCAATCGATTAAAATCGGTTATCGCAATATTGATTGGAAGTTTCTAGCTTTTATACTTCGTGAAAAGCGTTTTGTATTTAATGAATTATATGCTTTCCATGTGTGAATTAAATGGTTTTCAATTTCTTGTCTTCGGATTCAAATTGAAGATTGATTGCTGCAGTAATGGATTTGTATAAACACGATATTTATTCGATCGATATTTAATAATCGAGCATGGCTGTCATAGAGATTTCGTACGTTTCGTCTCTGTTGAGGAGTTTTGCAAGTGGGTACATTATTTATAAAAAAAGTGTCCATGCTTCTAAGTAAGTTACAATAATTAACATTGCGTATTAAGTGTGAATATGTTTGCACGCCACGTTATGGCAGAATATACTGAAACAATCTTCTGTGACACCTTATTTATGAACTGTATTCTAGCAAATAAATATTTGATTTAATTTATTTAATAGTTCCATAGGTACAGATTAAATTATCATCCTCAATTTGCTTGCAAATAATCTCAAATAGTATTCATAAGTTTAGATCGCCGTCAACTTATAGATATAAATAATAACGAATGGAGTGTTAATTGACTAAAGCTCTATTCATAATAATCCGATACAAATTATTGGCAATACAAACTACAACACTTTTACTTGGAAAGTATATTTACGGCAGCTATAGAAAACAATTATACACTGGATCAGTAAAACAAACAACTTTCCAAGCGAATATCTAAGTAATTCGCTGTCACAATCATGTTGCATTCCTTGAATAAAAACATTACGCTTGAGGCTTCGCTACAGTCGGGTAAAATTTTAGATTACAAAGTAAGAAGTCTTGCTAGAAAATAAAACGTGGCTGCGAACAATACAGGAGTGGACCGACTTCACCTTCAACAAGCTGGTATTCCGGCTAGCTGTGGACAGAGAGGAAACCAAGAAGTGGAAAAGATGTGCTTCAGGAATGAAGAGTCATCAAAAGATTAAGAAGTAGAATAACGTAACTATTTATCATTGAATTTATAAGATTCCGTATAGGTGTTGAGGAGACTTATGCGACCTATCGATCTATGCCAGTATCTCCTATCTGAGTTGGTCATTCTTTTTCCAAACTCACTCGCTTTTTTGGAGTGTTTTAGCCAGTAAGTATACAAAATTTCACTTTCGTCTTCACTGCAAGAATTAACAATTATTATACCTAATTTCAAGCATATTCAGTATCTTCAAGCTTAGTAACGCGTTTGTTTGGATACTTCCATTTTCTCGGAAAATTTCACACATGAAAGCCAGAACAGTATTGTCCGGTTAGATAAGGTTTAAGTATCGCTTTTACTTCACAAGGTGTTTTCACTCGGTGAACCAAACTTTCTTACTAGTAGTAGTAGGTAGTGTGTATTGTCGATCACGTGTATGCATATCTTAATTTAATGTTACTCAGTTATAAGTAAAACTAAAGAATACATCAAAATTGAAAATCAAATATAAAAATTCTATGGGTTTGTGTACAAAATACGAGTAATAAATCGTAGCAGAAGTTTTTTGCACTTTCGTAAAATAATTCCTGAAGGTTGCTGAAAAGCCGCAAAGGTTTTAAAGTGAGCTTTTGCAGCTAAAGGATTTAATTTGAAAATAGACCATAAGTAGGGACCATTTTGACTGCTAACACAGTTGTTGTGGGGTAATCCAATATCCTACTGACATGTTTAGAAGACACAAGAAAAACACATACCAACCTTTGTTGTTAAACAACTTCTATCTCGTCGATATTTCAAATGGCTCGTCTCATCTTCGTTGTCTGTCAGTCTGTCACGGAACTTATTTGTGTAGATTGCGCACGCGTCCATTTGTGGACCACACAGATTAATTACACGATTGTCTGACACAATGCGTGTTGTATAACACACGACAAGTGAGGGTATATGTACACTGGGTGTTAATGGAGGTGGGAATCGAGAGTTGCCGTAGGTTATGCTTCCGACGCTGTCACTTGCAGATAGACACACCTCTATAGGCATACCTCTATCTATGGTCCACAATTCGGCCCCTTCAGAATATTCACCAAAATAATTATTATTACCCTACTGCAAGGCACAGCTACTCATATAGAAAAGGAATGAGCGTCAATAAAAACAGAATTTAAAAAAAAGTTACAGATGCCCAAAAATACTCTTATTATAGTTCGGCCATTCAGAGAATGCGTTCCTGACACGTCGCGATTGAACTGACGACGTAACTTTGCAATGGCGTTGCAGTTACGATAAAAATATTTTTGCTGGTTGTTTACCGTTTTAACAATTGAGGAGCATTAAAACAACATTAGTATATCAATAATCAATGAATGTAGTTACGTCGTCAGTTCAATCGCGACGTGTCAGGAACGCATTCTCTGAATGGCCGAACTATAATCATTGCTCATTTTGTTTCTACATAAGAGGTAATTTTTTACTGCCCTGTAGTTAATTGTTGTGTGCCTTGGGCTTACGAACCAGACATCTGCATTACGGAAAACAATACACTAAACCTATGGCCATTGACTTGCATGAAACATAGCCTAGAATATAACACCTCATTATGTCCAAGTTATAGTCTTCTTTTATGACATCTAAATGAATACCAAGCCGTTCTCAATATAAACCCAGTCATAAATTAATAAAGCAATGTGCAGAAGTTTGCTTCGATTTTAAATGCGTATTTACAGTATATACATGGCTAGTACGCAAGCGTGTGAAACTAGTCGCGAATAGATTGGAATTCACTTTTTATACAAAGTCTTCCGATGTATACAGCCGCAGTACGCAAATACTCGCATATATTTTGTAGTGGCCAAAGTATCTTGCTTTGTTCCATAATATACAGTGCTAGTCCGCATGCAAATTAATCGTGTATACATTGGAATAGGCGCGAAAAACTTTACGATTCCAATCTATTCGCGAGCAGTTGCATGCTCGCCATTTTGATTAAAACACGACCTAGCATTTAATGTTAATTTAAATATTAATAATGCTCGTTTAATTAAAAAACATTGTATTAAAAATTGAAGTTAGTGACGAAAACGAATCGCTGCAAAACCGACTCCACGTAGTCTTGTCTGCCCTACCCCTAGAGTGCAATTCAAAACCGCGTAGGCGCGGAGGTGCGAGGCGGCCTGCGAGCTGAAGCGCAGGTAGTTTTAGCCGGCTCTGCCGGCCAGCCTCAGCCGCAAGCCGAAGCTGCGGTGGTGAGCGTGAACACCATCTGCGACGATAAGCTCGCATGGGACCGCCGGAGCCCCGCAGCACCGGAGCCGTGACAGAAGCTATGCTTGCTGCATGTTGCTTGCTTACATTTTAAACGTACTGAGTTAAAAAATTAGAAGCTAATTAAATATATTTTATGATGTCATTTAGTAGTATTTTAGAAGTTTACTGTTAGAATGCCTGCTACAAAAGATGCTAAAAAATAACCATCATGCTGAGTTGTATTTAGAGTGGTTTACTTAGAAGATAACTATAGTGGCTAAGATAGTATTATTTAGATGCTCGTTAATTGTGGCTGACTTAATAAATTAGAAGGCAACATACATTTTTGTTTAATTAGCATTTTTATTAAACAAACTCAGATTCAAAGCCATTTTTATTTAATGCTTTACCTAATATAAATTTTGTATAGTTAAATTTGACCGTGTATAAATTGGAATGATGCATGTGCACGTCTAAGCTACGAATTATACGCGAGCAGTACGCAAAATTCGTGTATACTTTGAAATCACAAATTAAAAAACAGCATTACAAAATATCAGCGAGCAGTTTCCTATCGATGCGTTTTGGCTATGTACACTCTGTAAATACGCGATTTTAAATAGTCTACACAATTGATATAGCGGGTTCAGAGCTAGATTGAACAAAATTGGATGCCCTGGTTTCTTTCATTGTATACTTACAGTTTACAAGTACTATAGTTCGGCCATTCAGAGAATGCGTTCCTGACACGTCGCGATTGAACTGACGACGTAACTACATTCATTGATTATTGATATAATAATGTTGTTTTAATGCTCCTCAATTGTTAAAACGGTAAACAACCAGCAAAAATATTTTTATCGTAACTGCAACGCCATTGCAAAGTTACGTCGTCAGTTCAATCGCGACGTGTCAGGAACGCATTCTCTGAATGGCCGAACTATAATAGTTATGTGTGGAACACAAAGAATATATTGGACAAACGGTAAAACAAAAGATGAGCTTTTTGATAACGCGTGCAAGGTCATTTATTTTGTCCGTTAGTGTAAGATTTGTAATTTCTCTTTATATATATTTCGATTTGTGTTAAGCTTTAATTGTTTTCAGTAGGGTTATCTTGGTATCAGTTTATAAACACCGTTTGGTAATGTTCTTTTGTAAGCCAAATTCCAGTCTAGGTTATTCTTTGCTTTATAAGGAACAATGGTAAAATTGGCTATAAAATCTTCTTAAATGGTAATATGGAACCAAATAGAAAATTTTGGTAAAATAACCAATGTGATGACCTTACCCTAGAGCTGATCAAGGAAAAAGTTACTCAAGGACGCGGAGAACAGCCATTTAATTTATAAAAAACAATTATTACTACTCTCAGTGTGCACCTCTCCTTTCTCCATTGTTGAGCCTGACTCACGATCTTTGACACGTCCAATAGCGGTCCCACTGTCATCAATACTCTTCAGACAATATTTGTTCAGTTAAAACTACATTTTAATAACTCTATCGTTCAATTTTGAACGAATGATTTATCCGTGGGAACGAATGGTTATGACACTTTCGGTCATAACGTATGAGAAGATGGCTAATGATTGTTATGTCGGGGATACTCAACATTTTATAGCTTTTGTTCTCACAGCAGACTTGGATCTTCAACAGTTATTGAGTATAGATCACGGAGGAAAGAAAGCTAGCGGAGATGCCATAAGAAAGGTAGGTCAATTTAACGTACGGTAGGCGTGATTAGATAACTAATGAGCATAAGAACTAATTTGGGCTCCTTGACAAATAAAAACAAATCTGTGAAATATAAGTTTCAGTATATTTGGTGATTTTCTCGTGGTTTCACCCGAGTCCCGTAGGAACTATTGCCCATACCGTGATAAAATATAGTCTATAGTGGAAGAATTTTGTAAATCCGCCCAGCAGTTCCAAAGATTACTCGCTACATACAAAGTTACAAATAACTCTTTATAATAACGCGAAAAAGGTTGAAGGCGTGTAAGGGCGGAGTGGTAACGTTCCTCGTTTCCCGAACACTCGCATTTTGCCGTGCTACTTTGTGTTATGACAGCTCCGCTAGTCATTTTTTTCTCCTTGGTAAAGCTTTACAGTGCTTCCAAGTAATCTTTCTTAATGAAGATGTAAATGTTTGGCTATAAATCAAATTGTTCGTGACTTCGAAGCTCAAATGTAGCATTATTGATGTGTTAACCTCATAATTATCATAAGATTGGCTCCTTTGGTGGCATAATCTGTACCTAGTAATATGTGCCACATACGTCAAGAACGCCTGTTTTTAGATCGATGGAACATTCATAAAAGCTTACGAATAAAAATAATTAGGTTTAAAAGCCTGCTTATCCTAAATGCCAATTACCATTCGACAGCGATGGGGACGAGTTTTGTCACTTTTTAATTTTAGATTTTTACTTATTTATTTATTTTACAGTTTATGTGCACAGTTACACAGGCAAAATACAGACAAGAAGAAAAATAGAACAGATAGTAAAAAGGCACAGCTTGTTTCATAACAAATCTGTTCCAGAAAATTTTATTGTTAATATTTGTAGTTCATTATTATAAAAAACATCGTATTAATATCGAAAAGTTACGTATACTAGTATGTATAGTAGTTACGTACTATAAAAAACACCACGGGTTTACGAACAATGCCTTACCTACACAAATAAGTACGAAAGCTTTTTTCGCAACGGGTCAACTATGGTCATGTTTGACAAGACCCCTTGGTATGTGGTCTCATGTTTCATTGTTTAAATATAAATAGAATGCAAAACCATTAAAAATACCATAGTAAATAACTTCCTTGTAAATAGTAACGATCAGGTTCCACAATAAATCTTATATACTACGGCTTTTTGATGGAAATTGTGTTAACATTTACACGTAACGACTAATACAATTCGGATTTAAATTACCCGGAAAATTACCTGGAATGTTGGATACTAACCCATTCACATTATTATTTGTGATAGAAACAGAAACACAATCTTACCAGCTGGTTCTTTGCAAAGATCTTAATTTAGGAGTTATTCGACAAGAAGAAATGAAAAAGAAATACATTTTAAAAAGCGTTTCAGTATCTATTTATAAGTCATATCTTCTATATTCTCAATAACATGACATGTTTTTACAATAACATGTTTTTTCGGCATCAACTTTTCCGCTCCCCTTTCTACAAGACATAACTCACGTAACAATTTTCAAACCAGAGGTGGTTACGATGCAATTAGAGGTAATTGCATCGTCTACCAACAAAAACAAGAAGTAAAAAAAACTAACTAAACAGAGTAATTGATAATCGTAATGACTTAATCGTGTTAGTTGCAAATATCGTGACATAACCTCGTTATCTCGGGAGATCAGATCTCAGCTCGTATTAAGTTTCATTCACATTTCCTCTCGTCTGATGCAATGTTCCCATACTGTTAATTGTTAGAGCTATAAGAAAAAAGAGGTGCGGTTTTTACTTTTTAGTTTTTATTTTGTTTTTAGTAAGTAATAAGGTTTTATTGTGATTGTTGGATGTGTGTATTTGTTTGGTTGATTGAGGATAAACTGAATCGTTAAACTAACGTGCCTTTCGCTGGTTTAAAAGTAAATAAGTACGGTGCAAGATAAAACAGATTTTTGAAGACTTCGTTTCGATCTTCTATATCTTTTAAATCTATTTGATAAAAAGAGAGTTTAGACCAGTTATGAAAAAATTTTTTTTTTTGGGAAAAGTCTTGATTTTAGCTTTAAACAACTCTCTCTTCTATTATTATGCTTATTTTTTACATTTTACAAAGCTCTTTGAACCCTCTTTTTGTAATTTACTAAACCTTTCTCAAAGACATCGATATCAATTCATACAGCAGATGTTACAGCACATCTTTAACCTCACTTTACGACGCTCAACCATGCAGGTCGAATGTAAAAAGTTCTTAAGTTTCAAAGCCAACCGTCTTTAATTCCGCTCCGGATTCTAACGAGACTTCACAACCCTATTGTATATCAATCATGTCGCAACAAATATACAAGAACTCTTCACGATGTTGTCAACTGATTAGCAAATGAAGAACTAGTTTTTTGATTTCGATAAGTAGTTTTAATTTGAATGTTCCGGTGTTTTTTTTAAGTTATGGTCGAAGGAATAAGGATGTTTAGATGATAGAGTTGATTTATATATAACGAAGCTTGTTAAACGAGGGTGTGTTAATATTATTAATATGAAAGTAACTGTCTGTTCGTTTGCTTTAATGCTAAAACTACTGAACCGATTTAATTGTGTATACAGCTGTAAGCCTGAAAAACGACACAGGTGAGTGAGTGAGAAAAGTAGGTCCCACGGGACGCGGTTTACCTACCCTGCGGGGAACAGCTAGTCAATTATAACATGTTGAGATTCTTTGTTTCAATCAAATCAAACCAATCCTCAATATTTTGCTTTCAGTACCACACCTCGGGTAACGCAATTTTCTCTTCAATAGGTAGTAAAAATGTCATAAAGTCACAAGTATCTATCGCAACTCCAAACATTTGAAGCGGCACTGAGAGCTATTGAGTATAAAAGTGTTAGAGAGCTGCACTTAACCCGAGACTATATGCACTTACCTACCTATCGTAGGTACTTAATGTTTGCTATACTCGACATATGTATGTATAGGCTATTGCTAAATGTTCACGCATGATCAAAACTCACTTGTTTTTGGTTAAAGTAGAGGTTATTCGCACTTCTTTTGTTTATTTATTTATTTATTTATTTATTTGTGATAGGTAACTTCACAGCTTACCATTACATTAAATCATCATACAATTATGGAAAAATCTAAAAGAGTGTGAAGGACGATGGTGCAGGATAACATTTTTTAATGGATCTATGATCGAAGTGACACGAGTAACTAGTAATAAAATACATCTGACTTTGATTTTTGTTTAAATCTATTTTGAATAAGAAAACTTTTTTTGTCCTACCAGATTTATAGTCAACGAAAAGGTTTAGAATTTTATTGTTATAGTTCGGCCATTCAGAGAATGCGTTCCTGACACGTCGCGATTGAACTGACGACGTAACTACATTCATTGATTATTGATATAATAATGTTGTTTTAATGCTCCTCAATTGTTAAAACGGTAAACAACCAGCAAAAATATTTTTATCGTAACTGCAACGCCATTGCAAAGTTACGTCGTCAGTTCAATCGCGACGTGTCAGGAACGCATTCTCTGAATGGCCGAACTATAGTTGTTACTACTTAGAAGTTGCAACTTCTTCTTTACCAGAATTCTACAACAGAAGACTGAGCTAAAGTAGGTCTAAGTACTTACATCGTTTGGGCGTGTTTTCCCATTACACGGACAAGCTTTCACACATCAAAGTAAGGTGTCAGATGCTATTGAAAGCTGACCATTGCAATATACAGGTGTGGCATAAGTCATGGCCTCACTGATTGCCAATCTACTACATCCTTCATAGACTTTATCACGACAATCCAAGATGGCCACTGATATGTCTTAACACATATTATATAACAACTAATCTATCAATACATTGTTGAAGCCCAATCGGAAATTAAATACAGGATCTGATATTTGTTTTAACAAAAAATGTATTCAATCAAATCTTGATTGGTATTTCAGAGGATATTTTATAATCCTAACATAGAATTTAACGTTACGTTAACATTGATTATTAAGGAATGCAAACTTCCGATTACACTATAAAATTGTGAACAACGAAAGTCGATTTCATAATCGAATTACGATAAATCACAGTGAAAGAAAGAACATCATGGAACCCATAAAAGAACGATTCAATTAGTACAAAAATACATTTTCACCTATTCCGTTGAATAACGTGATATCTGCGTAAATGTATGGCTACATAAAAAATACAGTTTTGGAAAAGTAAAAGTGAATCAGATGTATACACATTCGATACAGTAAGAGTACCCGCACACTGGAAACTAAACAGTTGGCTAATAGTTGACACGACACTAGGAAAAAAAAGAAAAAAAAAATTGATTGATTCCAATAAAAGTTTTCAGTCTGTCAGATACTGGTTAAATACTTGATCTTTGTATAGTTATCGGCACGGATATTGAGCTCTCGGTGGAAGAGTGGGGATCGCTTTGCGCACTGTACACATAAGGCAATAAACCAATAAATCGCTTCTGCGCAGGTGAAGGTCATAGCCCAATATCCGTGCCGATAACTTTAATGTACTACGATGCATATCCGTACTGATTTATGAGCCCAAACAAACTATCGGTCGACTAAAAGTTTCCAGTGTGTGAGTACTCTAAATTGATCTATAGTTATGTGTACAAATTATAATGATCGATTGAACGGATGCTCAATATGTAGATAGGTAACTATAATAATTGGGCGGTACTTGTGTAAGTGAAAACTGTAACTGCCGACGCTCCCTAAGTAGGAGTGCCGTAATTGGAATAGATATGGGTTTGTAAGAAAGTCTAGCTTGATAGATAAGTAATTTACATTGTTAGCGTCGAACTATGATAGATAAGAGATCCTGGAGCTATTGATTCTTGAAAAATTATGTTATGTTGTGTCATGTTACCCTTCCAGGGTTATAAAAAAACGAACAAGCTAGATTAAAACAATATTTTCGTTAAATGCAATATATTTTATAAACGACGTTATAGTTCGGCCATTCAGAGAATGCGTTCCTGACACGTCGCGATTGAACTGACGACGTAATAACATTCATTGATTATTGATATAATAATGTTGTTTTAATGCTCCTCAATTGTTAAAACGGTAAACAACCAGCAAAAATATTTTTATCGTAACTGCAACGCCATTGCAAAGTTACGTCGTCAGTTCAATCGCGACGTGTCAGGAACGCATTCTCTGAATGGCCGAACTTTAGACTACATATTATATTCAATCAATGTAAAAAATACTATATAACTCTTTATTAAGTAGTTACGGTTAACGCAAAATTAAGTAAGGAGTGTTTAAAAGCTTACCAGAAAGTCCTATATTTCATTTCCTTCAAATTAAGGGACCAAGTAGGATATAACCCTTTAGTACTATTAACTCCTTATCAAAGTCGATGGCAGGATATTTCTCCACCTGTGTTATCCACTTGTGTCACACAATTTAAGGTCGTATTAGACATTCCTTTATCTTAGAAACACCGCCAAAATGATGCTGCCGGCAGCGCGAGCGGTTGTCCAGTTTCTACCAATTACTGAACCATTATCGAATTATGTTCTTCTATGTAATAGCGGTCAGAAAAAGTGCTGTCATAGACTAGGTAGAGTGAAGATGCTACTGTTGGTTTCTTGTATAAATGGCATATTTTTTTATTTTTAAGTGGCGTTCAGTATTGTCATGCTCATGCATTGACATTTATTTTATAGGCCAAACTTGCATAACGATTTATAAGCTCACCATTGTCGCCACTACCGTGTCAATAATTTAATTTATTCAGGATTTCAATTTTAAAATACTAACTTATGTCAGTTATATTATTAAACTGCGTCTTTTGACGGCATCTGCTATATGATACATGATTTGCGTAGGCCTCAACGAGTCAACATGCAATACTCTCTGTTTCTCATCATGATCTTTGCCCCAAGGTTGTTCACAGCTCGAATTGATTTCCTATACCGAAGACAGATGACGATTGTTTATAGAATTTATCGTCCAGCGAAAGTAACTACTTCACTTCCCACGTATGGACAAGAAAAACAAAGTAAAAGTATTTTTTATATCAATCAGTTGCTTCACGAATGTTAAGAGCCCGTTGAATAAGATTTATGTTCTTAGGAAGGAAGTGGACTGATGTTTAAACGTATCGAATTGATTTTTTTCAAATACGTAACTTGTTAGAGTAACTGCATACTTCAAACTTTGAGTCGGCCGATAGTTTGTTTGGGCTCGTAAATCAGCATGAAGATGAATGGTACTACGCATATTAAATTATTTATGTAGTTAGTTATTTATGTAGTTGTTAGTTTTTGTTTTTTAGCTGTAAGTCCTCCATAGTGTATTAAATAAATAAACAAAAAGATCAGGAATTTAGCCGGGACCGACTAAAACTTTGATCGAAACCCAGATATTTGTTAAAAAAAATGACAATCGTCTGTCAACTGTCGGCCAACTATTTAGTCCGCAGTCTGCGGATACTCTTACTTGATAATCTAATATTGTATCGTTGAGGGGCTAGTTGAAACATTTCCTGAAGTTAATTGGGATCATGTTTGGATTGGTCAGGTATTTGGGCTATGTACATAGTGTACCTATGTCTTATGTAATGGTAAGAATGACTTGAAGTAGGTTGTTTCAAGTCATCAGTGATAGTGAGTTAGTATGCAAAGTTGTTAGTGCTTCGTCATTGCGCTAAATATAAATACTTATTAATAGTAATATGTAATGCTATGTTCCGCCAGCTGTTTCAATCGCAAGAGGCTATAGGCTACTTTTTATTGAGGTGAACCCATCAGGTAGCAGTCGTTGTTAAAGATACCACATCAGAAGCTGTCAAGTGGATTTGAGAAACCTTTGACATTGTTAGCTGATTAAAACTGCAGCTCACTCGATAGGAAGAAGTTCCCATAGGACGTGAGTGCAAGCTAGATTGCTCCATCGAAATTGATATTGAACACATTACTAAATTGTTGACTAACCTCGATCCGTCTAAATCTGCTGGCCCTGATAATTTGTCTCCCAAAGGACAATGGGCACTTTGTATGGGATTTGGTACCCGCTCCAACAGTAACGTATGATATATCATTAGAAAGGTATTTACGTGAAGAATAATAAAAACTATGGGGCTTGCCTCAATAAGCTGTCCGATCCGAGTGACGATAAAAATTGAATCGACATAGAAACAAGTATGTCATCCATATATGCAAAATCATTAAGAGGCATATGTCGTCAGTGTAATAATTTTAAACTAAGTTAATATACATCTTACATTGTTTGAGATACACTCTATTATAATCTAAAGATTGTAATAGTCTATGGAGTCTTACTACGGAAACACAATCGTCATCTGATTTGACGAAAGTTCAAAACATTTCTATTCATCTTTTTTTAAGAAGAAATTCATCATTTTCTCAGCACCTCTTGAGGAGCAAGATTGAGTCGTAATATGTACTATGTAAACATCGTCTTCTGACTTTTCAACTTTAATTGATTGTAGATACTGAAAGACTTTCATCAAATACATAAGCTAGTTCTGCGTGAACTGCAAAGGTTTTGCACAGTCTTTATTTAAAGCAGTGGGCAGGCAAACATTCTAAGAAGGCCAAATTCCTGTTTTTTTGTTACTTTACCAGTTTTTATTCAATACAGTTGGATTCAAGAACTACATCTACATTGATGATTTTTGAACATTACACAGTCTATTAGTCGATGCCACGCGAAATGGACAAGGATTTGGGACTAGTCGTCATAGTAAACATTTTTTGCCTTGCCAAGACCTACGCAATGGTACTAAAATCAACACTGTTGGACAGGGTACCAAAACGCCCATCGTCCTTTACAATAAGAACTGCTAAATCTATTGCTCTGCCGATATCACTACTGTTCAAGAAATCAATTTCCACATCTACCGTTCCCCAAATCTGGAAGTCGGCTTATATCAGTCCCGTACATAAAAAAGGCTCGAAAAATGAAATTATTAACTATAGACCAATATCTAAACTGTGCACTGTGGCTAAGGTCTTTGAGAAGGTAGTATATGATCAGGTCTACGCAGCACTCAAGTGTACTTTCAGTTCCTCGCAACATGGTTTCCTGAAAGGTCGTTCGACAGTGTCGAATTTGGCCTTGTTGAATGATTACGTAACAGCGGGAATGGATGGTGGAGCACAAGTCGATGTCGTTTACACTGATTACAGCAAAGCCTTCGACAGAATAGACCACAACATCCTCAAAATGAAGCTTTGTAGTAATGGCATAAGAGGTGACCTGCTACGGTGGTTTTCTTCTTATTTAGAAAATAGATCTCAATCTGTTGTTATCGCTAACTACACATCCAGCTGGATTTTGATCCCTAGCGGTGTGCCTCAAGGCTCCCTTATGGCCCCATTGCTCTTCATCATCTATGTAAGCGACATCGACTCTTGCTTCCGCCATTCTAATCTTCTCTGCTTTGCAGACGATATGAAAATCTATTCGTCCATATCGTCAATAAAGGACGCTGAAGCACTTCAATCTGACTTATCAAGACTTGACACTTACTGTCAAACTAATAAACTGGACCTTAACCCTTCTAAATGCTCTATAGTCACCTTTAGTAGGAAACGCGCACCAATATTAGCCAACTACGAACTCAAAGGTCAAATACTGCCAAGATGTGATGGGGTGCGTGACCTTGGTGTCTATCACGATTCTAAGCTTTTATTTGACAGTCACATTGAACAAGTAGTTGCTAAAGCGTCAAAAGCCTTAGGATTTGTGATGAGAATATCCAAGTGCTTTAAAAAAGGTAAAACACTTAAAATTCTTTATTGTGCATTTGTAAGAAGTCATCTTGAGTATGCATCACAAATTTGGAACCCACGCTATGACAAATATATTGATCGCTTAGAGAGCATTCAGAAACGTTTTATAAGATTTTTATGTTATCGGCTCAATATACCATACAGGTCAGAGAATTATATAAATCAATGCAAAAAATTCCACCTTCAGTCACTTGTAAACCGACGCCGTTTAGCCGACTGTTCATTTCTACTCAAACTGCTGTCAAATGAAATTGACTGCCCTAATTTATTGCAAAAACTTAATTTCGCAGTTCCTCAAAAATCTGTTCGGTTTAACCCACCTATATCAGTCCCATTGTCATCTTCGAACTATAGGCAGAATACATATATGTTGCGAGCGAGCAAGGATTTTAACAAATTGTGTAAAGAGTACTCTTTTGACCCATTCAATACCAGGAGTGCTGTGGTTCGTAGGCAACTAAATCACGATTTTTTCAAAATTTAACCTTGTATTATGTAACTATAATTTTAATACCTCATAGACCAGCTGATTACCTAGCTTTAAGCGTGTTATTCCATTATTATCCGTGAAAACCTATAATTGGCTTTCTGTTTCTATATATGTTTACAACATTGTCTTGTATAGCCGTTGGTTTTCCAATAAGTAAATAAATAAATAGATTATTAAATAAAACCAAAAGACAGAACTATTAGGTATGTAAACCTACCTACAATTAAAAAAATACTTATCACTCAAACAAGGACGGTCTCCTGACATAATCAGAGGAACACGGAACAGCTAAACCTAGGAAACATGTCCACTGTACAATTACTCTAAGAGCTAATTCTTAAGTAGAGTACTCACTGTGTTATTAAGTGTCGTTGACGGTCTGCCAGCCGGTGTGTCCTCAGGCCAATAAAACATGTACTTTAGTGTGGACTCGCTTGTTATATTGTCAGCACTTTCAATTTTCTTTTCTGCTTCTCTCGAGTTGGTAAATTGTGTTTAATTTTTGTTAATAAGTGTTGAGATATAATTTATGTCACATCGTGTGTCCCAAATAGTCTGAAGTTAGCAGTTTTGCTGTGACGTAGCCTCCTCAAACTTTTACCGCGAAGCCAAACAGCTAACTTTACCTGAAATTATAACTTTGCTATCAGGCCAGATTCGGTTTCTATTGGAAACCATGCTAGCGAAACCGCTGAAAAAAGCTACATAGTTTCAACCAAAATTAATTAATACTAATGATATAATTTTACGAGTAACATACCATGAAACGATTGTTTTACACAAGCATAGCCGCGGGCTGAACCTACCTCACGATTCAATTTAGTATTTACAAGCAATATTAACATAATTTTATGTAAGTTTAATTAATTGTCTACTGGAGATAAATATATACATACTTAGGACAGATTTTCTGTTTATTTTATTTATTTATTTATTTATTTGAATCAGGCATCTAAGGCCCATAGAAAAATACAATACACGAATATTACAACATTAAAACATACACTAATACATATTTTATTTATGTAACTTAAAAAACTAATGCACACGAAGTGTCGGCGTCGTGTTACGCAGCGAGGTGTCGCGTAGCCATCCTCGGAACCTCCGATAAACGACACCTTTCGGCCAAAACTCTTCCTTCAGGAATGTCTCGATGTGATGAGTTGGAACTCGCACCATGAACGAATTGAAGTTCGTATTGTGGCGCGACTCCAACTTCGCCACCCTCAAGGTCCAGTTTGTCTTGGATCGGACATACTCCACGATCTGCTCCACCGTCGTGGTGTGATGTAGACGGGACACGTACAACTGCGTCGTTGGTACTGCAGGACGCAGCAGGATGTTGGGTCCAGTTTGTGCGGTACCGCACTGATTCCTACAAGGTGGCCTCTTCTTTCTCCTTTCAACCTTTATGAAGCCATCCTTGTCGCACATGTCCTTCTTAGAACCAGTCTGTGGCTGTGAGGTGCCACGGGTTTGTTTACCCCCTTTTGCTTTGGCCCGCTTTGTTTGCGTCACAACGGGCTTGTTGGTGGCTGCTACTGCCGCGTAGGCGCGTTTGGGGGTTAATGTTCCTACGCATGTCTCGGCCGCAGGTGTTGACACAGCAGCGGCGGCGGCGGCGGGGCGGGGTGCGTCGTCAGCAACATCGGCGATCGGTGACGCACTCGAATTCGCCGACTCGAAACTGATGACCGACGCATTTTGCGCCCCGCGACGTGTATTCACATTGATTATATCTAATGACCCACTTATGGAAACAGCGTTGCGCAACAACGCCACTTCACCACGCAGGTCACTGATGGTAACCTGTGAAGCTTCCATCTTCGACTTCATATCCTCCAGGCTTGCCTTCAGACACGTTATGTCTTTCAGCAGCCTGGTGACGTCGACGTGATCGAACGTGACGGGAGGCAGCTTATGCAAGTCCTTCGCTACGAATTCAGGCACGTCGTCAGGATCCGTCCTTTTCAGCAGGGAGATGATGTCCTGCAGGCTCTTGTCGCCACCGTCCCTTCGGCGGGATGGCATCTGCTCGAGTTGTCCGAGCGACTTGTAGAGCAGCAGCTTTGCACTGCAAACCTCGTCCTCGTCGTCGTGTCGTGATTAACGTTAATTTATTGAAAAGTTTAAAACTTCGTATTGTGTTTAAATCTTCTAATAGTGAAGCACTAAACAAAATGTTCAGTTTCGAATAGTATCTACCTAAAATCTAAGCATTGAATGGATTTCTTAAACTGAAATCGCAGAAAAACATGATCAAAGAATACCTGAAGAATGCTAAAATGTCAGTCCGTTCTTCAAGTTGTCAGTACATTTTCAAGCTTTTCCCAAAAAGAAAACAGAATATTTTCCTCCCATAATAATTCCAAGAAATTGCCACTATTGGTATTTCAACAATCCGATTGATAACCATCTTAACCTTACGTTACATAACAATCAAATGAACACTATTTACACTACACACTGGACTAATTAAATACGTTATTGTAGTACAAGAAGCTAATTATATTGCATTCGCTGATCTCAGTTATGTCATAGCGTACGGTCAGTATGTTGGGAGATTTAGACTTAGATAATAAAGCCAACTGGAGACGCCTTTCTTTGCTTCTGCTAAAGGCGTGATAGAAAGTGCTGCTCATCGTCTTGTATGCGTCTTTAAACTTTGGCAAATATGTCATGTAAGTGCGTAATGATGCGATTGAAACAGTATCAGCCTTTTCACACTGGTGGATTTTCCGCTTAGTTTTTAACGTCATTTTTGTGCTGGCAGTTGTCAATTGTTTGCTGTCACGCTTATACGCACTACACCACCCGGGCGATGTCGCTTGGTTTTTCCGCTCAGAAAATCCGCATATGTCCAAATGTGAAAAGTCTGTTAAAGTAAGCTATCACTATGTGTTGCATTGCCTCGCCTCCTGAAGTTACCAGACTTTTGCATAGAGAAAACTATGACAAGGCACCTCCGGTTGGCTAAATGCTCTAAGTTTTAATGGTGTTTCGTGCTATTGTAGATGTTTTATCGCGGATTTCCGGACTTAATAGTAAATAGTACATCTGGTTATTACTTTTCTTGTAATCGGTTAATGAGCAATAAGTTAAACCTACTTTTGGATGCACTAGACTTTTGAATCCGTCTATTATAACCCGCATGTTTCCGTCCGTTCTAAATCATTATCAAAGTCAAAATTTTAATTCCGACATTTCTATTCGATCACCTTATGATCAAAATCTTTGGGAAGTTTTGTATCCGCATTTTTACTTTATTTCCCTATAAAATTATTTTAATGCAAACAGATCTAGAACATTTTTTAGTTTATCTTTAAAAAAAAATAGAAGGGTGGGGCTAGAAGGAGCATTACCTCGTTTGCTTTAAATGCAACCTTCTATACAGTTGCTACCTACAGCAATTACCTCCAAAAGGCATTTTTAAAAGCAAAGCAATACACGATCCATCCAATCACTTCTTTGAACAAAAATCGACTTTTAAAGCTTAAAAATTAAATACCAATAAAGGACAATGGGCACTTTGTATGGGATTTGGTACCCGCTCCAACAGTAACGTATGATATATCATTAGAAAGGTATTTACGTGAAGAATAACAAAAACTAGGGGGCTTGCCTCAATTAGCTGTCCGATCCGAGTAATGATAAAAATGGAATCGACATAGAAACAAGTATGTCATCCATATATGCGAATTCATTAAGAGGCATACGTCGTCAGTGTAATAATTTTAAACTCAGTTAATAGACATCATACATTGTTTGAGATACACTCTATTATAATGTAAAGGTTGTAATAGTCTATGGAGTCATACTACGGAAACACAATCGTCATCTGATTTGACAAAAGTTCAAAACATTTCTATTCATCTTTTTTTAAGAAGAAATTCATCATTATCTCAGCACCTCTTAAGGAGCAAGATTAATATAATATATAATTATTATATAATTTGGATTAACATCGTCTCCTGACTTTTCAACCTTAATTGATTGTAAATACTGAAAGACTTTCATCAAATATTTAAGCTAGTTCTGCGTGAACTGCAAAGGTTTCCACAGTCTTTTTTTAAAGCAGTGGGCAGGCAAACTTTCTATGAAGGCCAAATTCTGTTTTTTTTTTTGTAACTTTACCAGTTTGTATTCAATACAGTTAGATTTATGAACTACATCTACGTTGATGATTTATGAACATTACACATTCTATTAGTCGATGTCACGCGAAATGGACAAGGATTTGGGACTGGTCGTCATAGTAAACATTTTTTGCCTTGCCAAGACCTACGCAATGGTACTAGAATCAACACTGTTGGACAGGGTACCAAAACGCCCATCGTCCTTTGTAACATTACAAAAAAACTAACAAGTAGCCACCGCAATCGGATGTTTGTTAACAATTAGGTCATACCTATAATCTTCTAGTTAACTACCAACTAATAAAAGACTGCCGTAACCCGCAAATACATTCAGCATCCGTTCAATACAAGACTTTACATAATACATATAAAACCTTATGTTTAATCCTTATGTAATGTATTAAGGCTTATGTATTATGTACACAAAAAAGGCGGTGAACGACTGTACATATGTGAGCAAAACGGTAATTGTACTGTACATAACAATATTTGTGATAAATTAGTAATGGTTAAAGTGTGGTTGCGTATGAATGTGATATAGAGCTAGAGCGATAGGTGACAGCAAGCTTATGACCTGCACAGGAACTTTATACATAAAGAGTATAAAACAAGATATGATGTATAAAATGATGCCCTATGTGTATGAATGAATATGTGGATGTTATTCTTCCCCGAAAAAAATACTGAATGCATTTTTATTGATATTTGATTTGCAAATAAATGATTTCTATTAGCTACTATTCCGATGAGACATTGCAGCACTATATTTAACTTACATACACATATTACAACATAACATACAAATTACTTTTTATGCGGTTGCAGGAAGTAGTTTCCTTGAAAAGCACTACTATGCTGTTAATATTCAAGAATTATGCATACTGTTGGAAATTATCATTTTCACCATTCTGTTTAAACAGAAGCCTGATTTAACGCTAACCATATCGCCCGTTTCATAATACATTGTCCGATTCATACTCCAAACAACAGAAGCTAAGTACTTACAGTTAACTATTAACCACAGTAAGTAAAAGCTACCAAAGGTACTGCGCGTAGGCAATTTGTACCGGGCGTGTACTAATATGTTAGCCAAACATTCTAATTAAATTAAAATGGATTAATAGATTAAGAAGACAAGTGGACGGCCATAAGGAAAGACAGACTCTACTAGGAAAGTGCGTTTTATGTAACATAGTGGAATTAAAGTTTGGAATTGCTCGTAGCTAAGTCAAAGCCGAGCGAAGGTTAAGCAACGCGTGGCGCAGTCGGTCATCAGATGGGTGACCATTTTGTCACGACGAGTTGTTCCGTGTTTTGGAAGACACGATCAATTGTTGGGTCCCGGCGCTCGAATGTCTTATGTTCCAGAAGTCAGAAGCCAGAAAGTTTCTCGACCAATCCTGCCAAAGGGTATCGGGTTCATCGGGTAATTGGGCTAAGGTATAGCAGATAGACAGTCGCTCCATGTAAAATACAGGTACTAGGCTACATCCAGTTAGACTAAAACCCGACCCCAAAATAGTAGGGAAAATACTAGACTAGACTAGAAAGTATGTCTTATGAAAATTGGGTTGCGGAACTCAGGAAGGTACTTTGAAAATAAAAAAGAGCAATGAATATTTAGTCGCCACAATCCCGATGTTCTTGAAATCCAATTTAATATTTTTTGTAGTTTCATTTTCACGAGTTAATGTGATTAACGAAAACAAGGAAATTAACTACGATGAAAATTAAGGAAACTCGAGTGGTTAATGATGCATAAACTTTCAGGCCGAGCTATTTAGCTAAAGATTTATAGATTAATTACGTACATTTTTTTTTAAATAATGAAGAACTAATTTAAATAGGTGACATACTGGCGTTTTATCGCTTGATCTCTGTCATCAGATTTTTTATGAGATATCAGATCTTTTCAGACAACCTTTTCATCGATCTTTTAACCAACTTTCTGTAAGACAAAATAGGATGTTCAACTCAAAACACAGAACTAACGAAAATATATCTAAATTCCCACGAAATGACAGCCAATATTGCTGAAACCATAACATTCGAACGTAATAATAAAACGTTTTACTTAGGTCAATAGTCCGAACTTTTGACATTTCGTACTAGAGTGCCGTAACCTATCATAAAGTTCTAGTAATCAGATTTAGCTGCGTTTGATACAGAAAATGTCAAATAAGATCCGTTCCCATTGCTGTTGATATAGTACACTTAGAGGCTCAAAATTTGGGCCACAGACAAAATTCATATTTCTTCTTCTTTCTTTGGTGGTGAACCTTCTTTCTTTGAGAAATTTTGGCGGGGCGGGCATTTTGGACGCTGTTTTTTGTAAATTTGACCTTCACAAAGTGCTGATTTTTAGCCTATTTTGAATAAGTGATTTTTTATCTTCTTTTTTTTCAACTTCAAATTATACTTCGCATAATAGATATATTTTTGCAGCTAACTGATTAAAGTAGCCGATCAATCAAAAAAGCCCTATGGCTGAACAACGTCATTTAATGACTCATTTAGCTTTTTAATTTAATAACAGAAGCGCTTCAATCATTTAACATTACAGTTGATTCAAAAGCTGTCCGATCATTTATACAAAAAAACCTATTTAAATATAGGTACCTACCTATTTAAATCGATACATTCCCCGTACAGCTCATTTACAATTACATAATTGAAACTCGTATAAGATATCACTCTTTTTGTGACGAAACTTTTCTAAAGGATATTATATGTACTTTTCGTAAAGAAACTAAACTGACTCAAAATTATTGCAACCGAGTGTAAAACTAAATGTTAGAGGAATGAGAGGACTCTTGAATTACTCGGCATTTGGATCGAGGACGAGCGAGGGATTAAAAATTGTACGATCACGTGGAACGTTTGAATGACCTACTCCACTTTTGTTTACATGTACTATTACCGAGGTGTTGAATATAAAAATAGTCTGTAATATTAGTTTTAAGAATTACTTTTTACACTTTAATTCAAAAAGACGTGTTCTTTGTGATGAGAATACTCGTAGTATTGTTTCCATTGTTTTTAAGATATATGTTTTATCATTGTTATGTAGTGCTCACATTGTTATTTTATATTACTGTACCCGTTTCTTGTGCGATATATTGCATTTATGCTTCTTTTCTCGCAATTTCATATCCATATTCCGTTTGCGCTTGTCTTGCGAAGTTGTAGCAATGCCGCCTCGAACTGCATTTGTATTTATGTTATCTTTGGAAAATGAAATAGGTTGTTGTGATGACTAGAAAAAATAAATGTTTAAAGTTAGGATTTCTCAACGCAGGTTCGCTTGGCACTGGACATGATGACTTAATTGCAGCTTTTGAGAACTACCATTTCGATATCATGGCCATTAATGAGACGTGGTTGCGTGCGGGCGAGGAAGGGCGCGCTCCGCGAGTGCCGGGCTATCGTCTGCGTCACGCGCCGCGACCAGCGAGCGTGCGCTCGGGCCGTGGTGGGGGTGTTGGCTTTTATTTACGTCGGGGACTGAGCGCGCGAACGTGGACTAACGCTGTCGATCCCCGGTTCGAATCGGTGGAACAGATGTGGCTGACACTCTCCATCAACGGGATGAAAATCGCTATAGGTACAGCATACCGACCACCTTGGCTCGACCTTGATCTTTTCATAGATGCCGTTACGGATACTATAAGTACGTTGGGGGGTTGTGATCATTTTATTTTGCTTGGTGATTTTAATGTTAATATGTTAGTTCCAAATGAAAGCAAATCGAAAAAAATTGTCGAGTTTCTAAAGTGCTTTGATCTCACTCAGTTGGTCACCTCCCCTACTCACTTTACAGGCAACAGCGAAACGCTCATAGACTTATTGTGTACTGACTTAAAGGCCACTCGCACATCTGTGGAAGCATTTGGTGCGTTTAACGGCCATTCCATTATAGTTAGCGAGTTTAACATAAGGAGCAGCAAACCTAAGCCATACGTTTGTAAATATCGACCGTTTAAAAGTATATGCGTGGATCCCTTCAATGCTGATCTTAATAACTTTAACACTGAAAGTATATCTACGTTAGCCAGCGTTAATGAAATGGTTTATACTTTTAATCAATTAATTATTACGCTATTTGATAAACATGCACCGGTCAAGACATGCGTAATCAAGGAAGTCTCATACCCCTGGATTACAGATAATATTAAATTAATGATGAGACTGCGGGACCAAGCTTTAGCCAACTATAGAGTCAATAAGTCACAAACAAAAAAGGATTACTACAAACAGCTTAAGTCTTTGGTAGTAAGTTCTTTGTGGAGCGAAAAGGTGGCATATTTTAAATATAATATAAATAATAAAATTAATAATCCAACTTTATTGTGGAAGAATCTAAAATCTACAGTTTCGACGGCTAAAGAGAGACAAGACCTTCCATCTCATTTAAATAACCCAGACAGTATAAATCGTCATTTTTTAAATGTTCCTGGTGATCCAGTGGCTAGTGCTCAAAAACTTGTATTTTATAGAACTAATATGTACAGTGAAGCAATTTTTACCTTGTGTCCGGTTTCAGAGCTTGAAATCTCATATATAATACGTAAGCTAAAGTCGAACGCTGTAGGTCATGATAATATAACCTTAACGATGTTGAATTTAACGCTTCCACAAACATTATCAACCATAACCCACATCATAAACTCTTCCATCTCATCTTCCACCTTCCCTGATCTATGGAAAATTGCCCTCGTTAAGCCTCTACCCAAGAATACAAACCCAGTTGATGTTAAAGATTTACGGCCCATCAGTATATTGCCCTGTTTGTCTAAAGTTCTGGAAAAAGTAGTTTGTCGGCAACTAACAAATTTTTTGGAAGCCAGTCACATTTTACCTGATTTACAGTCCGGTTTTCGTAAACAACGCGGTACAGCAACAGCTTTATTGGATGTAACGGACAATATTCTAGCCGCTCAAGATAAGGGTATGTGTACAGTATTGGTTCTATTGGACTTCTCCCGGGCATTTGATTCAATAAACGTTTCGCTGCTTCTCTCAAAACTAAAATTCTACGGGTTCGATGACGCTGCCACAAAATGGTTTGAAAGCTACCTCACCAACAGGAGGCAGCAAGTACAACTTAGCAAAAGCGACGGAAGCACTGTGACATCAGCCCTTACTTTGGTCGATAAAGGGGTGCCACAGGGATCTATATTGGGTCCTGTTCTTTTCATACTGTACTGTGCCGATATTGTAAACTGCCTCCGAAAATGTAAATACCACATATATGCTGACGATGTACAGTTATACTTGTCTTTTGAACCAGATGACTATAAAATATCTATAACTGACCTAAATGAAGACCTTCACAGAATAGCCGTCTGGTCAAAGGAAAATTGTTTGGCTCTTAATCCGGCCAAAACAAAATATATGGTATTTGGCACAAAGCAGCAGTTGAAAAGACTTCCACCAACACTCAATCTTCAACTGATGGGTGAACCCATTGAGCGAGTAGACGAGGCGCGTAATCTTGGTTTAAATATGGACAGTAGTTTGCGATTCGAAAAGCACGTGGCTACTTCGGTACAGAACTGCTTCTATCGTCTGAAAATTCTTTATAAAATCAGACCTTTTCTGTCAGAGACGATTCGCGAACAACTCGTCGAATCGCTTGTTCTGTCTAAATTAAACTACGTCGACACAGTCTACGGGCCGCGTCTATTAGCTCGCACCGAGCGACTCATACAGAGAGTGCAAAATGCCTGTGCGCGCTTCTGTTACAAGATTCCCCCAAGAGGTCATGTCACGCCATTCCTCAACAAAAACGCCATGCTCAAAATGAAATCAAGACGTAAGCTGCATTTAGCATGTCTTCTCTTTGGTGTCATTAAGTACCAACAGCCAACTTACTTATTTGGTAAGCTGAGTTGGATTAATGACAGCCGTACATGCGCTAGAAGACAATGCTCGAAACAACTTTGTATCCAGCCACATAGAACCACGGCGTTTAGAGGAAGTTTCCGATATGCAGCAGCGAAAGTGTGGAACAATATTCCACCACCTATTAGGGTTATGAACACACTCGATAGCTTTAAGAGACGTTTACGGCAGTACCTGGTAGATGCGCAACGGAAGCTTGATATGACGAAGGCAAATATTTCTATTATCTAAATTTTAAATTATATCAATAAGAAATGGATTTAAATCTTATTTATATCGCCCACTTAGCATACTATTGTAGTTTTATGACAATGCGTGAGGCTAATGTGTATGTAATGTGGGTAGTGTATTCTCACAGCTTAAATTGAGTACTCCTGGTCTCTCTCGGGTCACCGGCCATGATGCGTTATGGGTGCGCCATGTCTGGAGGCCTGAAAGTAACAAATACCCGTCACAATATTGAAAATTGCAGCACATGTGCTTTATGCGTATAGCAGCGATACGTACCTTGTGGGTATGGCCTTCTGGAAATAGGTGCACCCTACGGCGTGTACGTGGTGCACGGTGATCATTTCTGTACAGGGAAGTAGACTTTGCACTTGCAAATATCTTATGTACCTTCGCCTGAATGCTATTATTACCAAATATACTTTTTTTTCTCTCAAGAACGTAGGGTAGGTACCTAAAATGTAAAATCAATATTTAATAAAACAAATTGTATGCAAGTATTAGGAAAAAAACATAACTAAAATATACTCACCCAATGTGGACTGCTGGCAACTAACAAAAAAAAACTGTTTTATGATTTTGCACAATTTCACAATTTATAATTGCTTGTCTGTGTTCTTCATTAATATATGTCGGCAATGATCGGTGGCACGCTGAGCAATGATAACAGAGGTTGCAACCAGTTACGGCTCTTTGAATGTGTGCACACTGTAACATTTCATCTGTGTGAAATAAAATCGTCACTGAGCGATGCTTCCTCAGGATTGCGATTAGTCACGGTATGAATTTATTTACGTTTACCTCCACTTTTTATTTTTATTTAATTTTTGTGACTAATCCTTCTGATTATGATTTACGTTTCTTTTTTTTTCTTTTTTAAATAGTACATAGTTTAGTAGTTTTATTATTTTTTTCTATAGAGCATAAATCAGTTCATACCGATGGACATCCGCAACTCCGCATAGGTCCAGTTGAAAACCAGCGTCAGACACTAGCTGTCTGGCATAATGCTGAACTGGACCTATTTGACGCAACCTTTTGTTCTTTTATTTTGTTTTTTTTGTTGTTTCTATGTGTATGTATGGTTTGTGTCAATAAATAAGTTTTCTTTCTTTCTTCTTTCTTTACCTATTAATTCACCGAATGTATTATTTGTTTAAAGTTAATTATAGCAATCAAGAGAATCATGCATCAGGTAGGTAGAGCAATGGGTAAAATTCTAACTGTAAAAACCGGCCAAGTGCACAAATATTTATTTTATTCTAGTTTTCAGTATTTGTTGTTATAGTGGCAACAGAAATGCATTATCTGTGAAAATTTCAACTTTCTAACTATCACGGTTCATGAGATACAGCCTGGTGACAGACGGACGGACGGACGGACGGACGGATGGCCGGACGGATGGCCGGACGGATAGAGGAGCGAAAATAATAGGGTCCCGTTTGACCCTTTGGGTACGGAACCCTAAAAATGTATCACATTAGTTCTATCGTATGTCAGAACTTAAGATAAATCAATGCCTCAATGGTCTTATGAATGATCAGTGTAAGGGAAAGTATATGTAGTCTCTTCCTGGAAAATATTTAAAAAATAGCCAGACGACCAATGCTCTAATATCAATTATCATCCATCTAGTGTCTTAAAATTATCAAACAACCTTATGTCGTTATGCAGAAAATATGCATCATTGTACTCTCGCTCCATAAACTAAGATTTCCAATAGACAAGGATGTCAAAGGCCAGCTTGTGAGAAACAAGACCATATTCCTAGATAAAAAACGAAAGTGTGGTCACAATATTACAATGGTGTACAAAGTTTTGACATAAGTCAGACACCCACGGCGCGGCGGATTGTAATAACCATATAATCTTATCTACTTATGACAAATTCAAACTTCTTGGATTGGTTAAGATGAAGTTTTTACTTGAGAACATTTGACAAAAATAAATGTCGTTGTTACGCGTACTGAAAAGTCAGAAAGTCTGACAGTCTAGGGGTATCGTGTTGTCAAATAGGCAGTCGCTCCTTAAAAAAAAAGAAAAAGAGTGCAAAAGGCTCGGCAGATGATGATTTTATTTATTTATTACTTCAAAAAACGGGGGTAAAGCGTCTAGCATAGGTATAGAATTAACAATTGTATAGGTACAAAAGACCAAGAAATAGGTACATATATTTTTTTAACTGGTAAGTATAATTTAGTCTGTAAGTGGAAAATTGAATTTCCTAGCTTTAAGATTAAAGTACTTAATAGTTAATGAGCGCCAACCCACAATGCGGGTGGTCCGATTACTGGCCGCCATATTGGGTGCATATAGCACGTGACACTGCGCATTAATATTAGGTAATCCATATAAACTATGGGACAACGGTACCTTACATATTTGGGATATTTTACCGTAAAGTGGTTCCGTTTATAGTATCGAGGTTTGTCTAGTGCTATGAATTTTGGGCTTGAAACCTGATGCAAAGTTGAGCACGATCTTGTAACATGACTTTGAGACATTAGGTACTTAACATTTAAATGTTTAGATTAACTTTCAGCCAAGGTAGCTGTTCTCGAAGGAGTACATATTGAAGAGCATAAGCGTACACCTGGGTACACTCTTTATTCCCTCACTCTTATTGCACTTTGATGGGATGGCAATCTGATACTACCGGAGAGAGATCAGGCGTGCGCGACAGCACTCAGAATCTATATCTTTGAAAGAGGTACCTGTTTATTGTAATAATTCCAATAAAATACCAAATAAATAATACAAATAGTCTTCCCCTTAAACTAAACAAATATCAATCACTTATGTCCGTAATATGTAGATAAATCGTAATGGCCATTTATCGAGCTCGTCATTAATACAGAATGCTTTCGATATGTTCTCAATGGCACGGCGGTTACGTCGCAGTACGGATAAGATTATATGTTTGATTGATTATACCCGACTTTGCATAATAGGGGAGGGATTGCGTAAAATTGTTTTATGTAAGGTTAGTTGCTAATTAATTTTTAAGGCTATCCTAGTTAGCAGGTAGCTGAAAGTTTTAGAATTTAGGAAGTTATGGCACAGATAACTATAATAGTTACTACGGTTATGGCATCTGTGAGTATGTGTATGAATTGAGGATTAAATTAAATAATTTGTTCCAAATATATGAATAAATATGTAAAGCTTATTTGTGTCATCGTTAATTATTCTCTTAAGATTTATTCATGGATCACAGAAATTAGTCATTGTCACATGGATTCGTGAACCATTACTTGACATTAAATATGTAGCGTCAGTTTAGTAAAGTAATTTACTCCATAGGCTAAATAGATGAAGAATAAGAGATTAATTCATCAGTTGGCTTTTCAACACATGCATATTTTTCCGATATACCCATAGACATATCGACAACACATTACGCTGAGCCTGCAACACCATATGAAGTCATCAACATTCACAAGTCAAGAGGCGCTACACAAGATGTCGCGTGTATAATACCAAATACGTATAATCATGATATATTGCTTACAAACTTATTATATTGATATAAACGTGAGTGAGCTGTCTTCTCAGATTGTCGAAGCGTGCCGATGCAGTTAAGGTGTACGTCGACTGAGTTGTAGCATGAAACGCGAAACGGATTTGTTAAACAGATATTTTTAGCGTTAAATGTTCAATAATATAATACAGCTCTTGTCAAATAAAATTTCACCTTGTTATTATAATTGTAAATGTTAGCGAAGTAGCTGCGCAAACATTAAAAATGATTGAACAAAACTCGATTTGCTGTCACGAGACATCCGATATTTGACTTCAGAGTGACAAAGTATATCATCTATTATTTTCTGAACATGATCTCATTGAAGACATATCTAAAACTTAAGGTACTTCTTTTGTTTAGATAAATGGTCACACATCCACAACACAACCTTGATCGATGAATCTGTGCGGCTGCTAAGTAGTAATCCTAATTATATTGTCACGTGAAAAAATGCACCTACGGGATAAGTATTATTTCGACGATTCTATATTGCCCACGCAGACGAAGTCGCGGGCAACAGCTAGTTCATTAATAATTTTTCAAATAAAGGTGAAGGAGAGAATTGCAAGTTTACTATTCTATCAATACTGTTTAATGTTACAAGTGGTGATATGCTCTGCAGATCGGCAGTTGATGCGTACCCTAATGTTAGTTTACCAGTTTTGAACATAAAGATGGATTGCTATATCATACATTATAGTGTTTAAGGTAAACGTGTGTTGTTGGCTTATAATTTAACGTGTAAGATGTTATGTACTGATTAGTTTAATTCTCTGTAGTTATAAGTTTATAACATGTTCATATCATTTAGTTTAGACTGCAGGTTAACTAACAAGACCTAGAGTAAGGATTTTCTCAAATCTAGATAGACATGTACATGAGGAGCGTCTGCTCCTGTACACACCGGAGATGATAGTTGAATATTCCCTTTCTTAGTGTCCTTTTCCTCAACTCCTTAACTTTTTAGTATGAAATTGTCTTGTGTAAAACATGGTGCTCAGCTGTATTCAGTGTGACTAAAGCTGATCCCAACAAAGTTGGGAAAAGAGACAGATGATTGTCTTGTATCATCATCTCCCAAATTTTTTACCTTTTTTCTTTTGAAAAGAACTCGTTTTATTTGTCATGTATATAGCACCTTCAATCCAAAGCTCGATTAAACCAAAACCAAGATTAACCAGCATTCTAAACACCCATTCAAATACCAATCACGGAACAAAAGTTCAATATCTACTTGAACCCAGTAAACAGGTATCCATTACTGCAATCCGTCTAGTTAGTGCTAAATATCTTATTAAGTCTTTATAATTCGGTCAGCACAATAGTTGAGCGAAAGGCGGACTCAATGATCTGTCAAATGTCATATTGCACCGATTACAACCAGTGTTCGATGACCTCCGAGGTTTGTGGGAATATCAGTGAACGTGGTTTAAAAAAAAATGACATGGAAAATAAATATATTGCTTGAAAGATGACGTGAATGAAAAACCTGAAGAAAGTTAGAAAGAAAGGAAGAAGAATTAATTGGGAGCTAGGACTAACATACAATCATCAGAAAGACACTCAGGTGATCTTCACACTGCCCCGCATCACGCTGCATCTTGCGTGTCGACGCACCTACGCGCGTCCCTGCGGGAGTGCAGATCTGCATCATCGTGCGGGTTTTTCACGCACTCACGCGCGTAGGTGCGTTTTGTAAATTCACGCACAGCGAGTTCCATTTTCAAATATACACGTCACGCCCATTCAAAATCACGCGCGGCATTGCGGGATTCAGTGTGCCATACCTTGCGTCTCGCCCCGCACCTACGCGCGGGGGTGCTTGTTTCTCCGCATGTATGTGCGTGATCCGCATGAACGCGCGTGGATGCATTTTCAGTGTGTTGGACTATGCGTGTTTTCCATACAAACGGAGATATTTCCATACAACGGAAAAAAACGCATCCACGCACTACGCTGCATCATGCGGGGCAGTGTGATAATCGCCTTAAGCAAAGTTGTGTTTTAAATAATGTTTAAATAATTTCTTTATATTTCCTCCAATCTAGCTAGAAGAATTAGTTCTACCAGCTGTTGCCAGATAACCATGCCTTGGTTATCACAGACTTTATCACTGATTGAAAGATGGGCATGCAATATTCAAAAATATTGTATGAAAAGTTCCCAATGTAATTGTCAATCTTTACCATAAGTAGATTCTGTTGTTGTTTGGTAAAATATTACCTACAGCTGTAACCTTTTTCAATTTTCTTTCTATCGCACTGTTCGATTTTCTCGTTCGTAAGCTTAGAGAGATCATTTTAAACTGGTTTGAAGCACTACAAGTGATCAATAGGGTGTCGATAGATGTCATAACGTAAGTGGCTATCTAAATTGCTCAATGCTATTCTAAGTAGGTAATGTCTTTGATCAAAACATAAACTGTGATTAGGTTAACAAGTTGATTGCACGTTGAGAGAAGTATTCTGCAATACCGTAGTGTAACTTTATTCAATGGAAAGACATCACCTTTCAGTAGATACAAAATTAATGGCAGCTTTACTGGTTCTTAAATTATTAATTTTATGGTATTTTATACCTTAGCATGATTTCTAATTTTAACGTTGTAATTAAAAAAAACCCTGATTGGTGGGAGGACTCGAAGATCGAGAGGTGTGGAGGCAAAATGGGGAGGGCTTTGCCCAGCAGTGGGACAGTACAGGCTAAGAAAATAAAAATAAAAAACTTGCAAACGTGAAATGAATGAATCAGTGAAACAAAACTTTAACGTTGATGTAAATATTGTATCTGTATCTAAGCCAAGCTTATAAGAGCGAGATCAAATAAGTGAGTATTCTATTTTAAAAATATATTTAAAGCAGGTCAAAGATTATGTCAAGTAAATTCACTAACATCCTTCCACTCTTCTATTTTATCATAACTATTAAACCGAAGAGCGGATTCTCACAGGCTACACTTACGGGGTGTCCTGCGTGAGCGACGAACGCGACGCGACGCGATGCAACACGACGCGACGTAATGCGACGCGATGCTATGCGCGACAAATGTCCTACGTGATTTTGGTCATTACTTCTCAAATCATGGAGAAGTACAGTACAATTTTGCTTGAAAGTTCATATTTAAAGTACACACAGCAACATTCTTTCAGTTCTTTGTACTAATAAACGATTTCTATAATGTTTATGTTTTTTGTCCCACAACGCTTCTGAATAGTTCGTGGTATCGCATCTGGTCGCCCTCAAATCAAGAGCGCGTTACGTCGCGTCTCACCGCAGACACTCACATAGGCCACATGTAGGGCATGCGGTTGAGTTGATCGCGTTCGTCGCGTTCGCAGCGTCGCGTCGCGTCGCGTTCGTCGCTCACGCAGGACACCGCGTTAATATTATCTAAGAGGAAATGTCTCATTACAAAGTATTCACTGTCCGTAATACATAATGTTTAAAGTATCAATTACGTTCATGATATAAGTAAATATTACAAATTGATTGATGAGTGCTCTTTAAATGAAAAGTAGTGATTAATTGCTTGTATCTAGGTATGTGTTTGTATGCTATGTGCGATATTTGACTTTAATTTACTAAATGAGTGTTTGAGGCTCTAGTCCTGCCAGTATTTTTTTCCCTTCTACAATTACTAATAGGTAACTCTATTTTTGAAAAAAAAATGGTTTATGTTCTTAGGTCATTTTAAGGGATTGTTCGAAAGAGTGAGATTGCGGCCCTGGAACGGACAGGGCTCTAGAAGGAACATAGTGTAGATTTGATTACTTAAATTTTCTAATTGCATCGATCTTACTAGCTTTGCAAGATCATACGAAAAACAAATTACTTACCTAATAAAAATCCTCCCAACTCTCACTGCGTAAATAAATGTAATGCTAACTATTGAAGAAACAGGAAAAAAAATCTCACAAGCATTAAGCTATGTCGTAAACATCAGCAAATATTTCAAGTGCGTATAAAAATAAATATTTATTTACGACAATACGTAAGTACACTTGCTTACATACATTTGGTAATAATTTTTATTATCTTTTTATAATTATGATGAAATGTACTCGCTGTCATCAATGAGACGTTTAAGTTATTTATATTTTTTTGAAATTGTCAAGAATTTTATTTTGCTGTTGAGAAAGTGCGTAAAGTTGCGTGCTTACATTTTTATGTACCTGTTAACCTGATGATAAATTAAATATTGAATGGAGCAACGCAAAACAAAAAGTATATTATGTCTTTCATGGTTTTAAAATACCTTTAATAAGAAACATTACATAGGTTCAAAGTTCTAATCTCTTTTCAAGCAAGTTTAATAAGAATCATCTTATACATAAGCTTGCTAGCTTATTTCAAGAAATATTGTTTGTCGCTCTATCATGAGAACTATTTAATTTCGTTATTACGATTTGACATAAAATGGGAACCTTGTAATGACATTTTTATAAAAGCCTAATATTAGCATCTACTTGTACCTATTTATTAGCATCTACTTACTCGCATCCTACATGGGTAAGTAAAACTCTATTAACTACACTCGTAGGATGCAAGTTACTGTGGGAAAAAGCTATATAATTGAGAAAGTTACATGGAAAATTGGAAAACCATTCCATAGTATTTTGTCACAAAACAGGTCAACGTTTGTTAGGTCATGACTGTCATGTAAATTTTAATTACCCGCAATAAAATAGCATTAGAGCTGCACACTGCAAACTTGTAATCGGACGGCAGTCTGATCAAGTTTAAAAAAAAGGAAAGGAAAGCTTAAAAGGAATATCAGGGCGTAGCTAACAACGATCAGGTAATCTGCTGCTATCTGAAAGACTAAAAAGACTACTTACAGCATTTGGTGCTGTAATCTATCCCTACTATCCCTACTAATATTATATGTAAATGCGAAAGTAACATTGTCTGTCTGTCTGCCTGTCTGTCTGTTTGTTACGCTTTCACGTCTAAACCACTGAACTGATTTTAATAAAATTTGGTACAGAGATAGAGTTGACCTTGAGAAAGAACATAGGATAGTTTTTATACCGGACTTTTGAAGAGTTCTCTTGGAAACACGATATAACCGAACTTGACGCGGGCGAAGCCGCGGGCGGAAGCTAGTATTATTATATAGAAAACATATTTCCGAAACTACTAAACCGAAAAACTTGAAAAATTCTTCCACTGTTGTAAAGCTACCCTCTTCCCAAGTAACATAGGCTTTACATATTTTATCACGGTAGAGGTAGTGGCTACCACAGGACACGGGTGAAACCGCAGGGAAACGGCTAGTGTTAAAATATACCGGTCGGTGCTTGAAATGGAATAACATTGGTGCTGTGTAAAGATTGGTGCTAAAAGATTTTGGTGCTGTAAGTGGAATGCATCGGATTAAAAACAAAATCAACTGTCAACCAACTATCGGCCGACAATTTAGTCTGCACTATGCTCGGGCTCTGACTGAATCTATAGGCTAGCCGCACACACTCAATAATATTGTCAATAAAGTACGTATTGTCAATAATATTGTGTGTGTGCGGCCTGTATTGCGGTATTGTTCAATAATATTGTAGATTATCCAGAAATTCAGATTTTTTCACGTCAATATCGGGGGGAGGCAGGGGTATTGTCAATCATATTGACGTGTGCGGGCGCGCGGCAATATTTTAGTTGAGGAAAAGATTTCAAGGCAGGCGGACGTTCGTGTTATTTGTTCAAAATGGAAGAAGAAAACAGTATCCAAAGCGAAAATAGTATTGATACTGTTGATGATAGTACCCTTACTAAAAAACATTATTTGTCAGTGTTTATTAAAACATGGGAAACTTATCCAGAATTATGGAATACATCCTGCAAAGCATATCGTGATTCAGTTAAGAAAAATTTCCTTTCTCTTCTCTCTTATCTATAATCCCCTCTCACCAAGATATCTTCGGGAACGTTTTGAGTTTCTTGTCCCGAGAGGCAAACCTTGTCGCACTTCCTCATCTCTCCTTCGTGTCCCTTCCCACACTACGAGCCGCTATGATGGATCGTTCACTGTTCGTGCTGTGAGACTGTGGAATTCCCTTCCACACTCGATTCGCGAAAGCCCATCGTTGGGTGCATTCAAGAGACGAGTAAAGGAATACTATTTTTCGACATGAATGATGAATGAATGAAAAAAACATTTTTTTATTTTTACGTATTTTTCTTTTATCTTTGTGTTAATCGACATATATTAACCAGTATATTGTGATTATGAACGACACACCCGATATATATACATACGAATCATATATATATATATCAATATAACTCATGAATATTTATATATTGATATATTGATAATATACATAAAAATGCATTAATATACTGGTTAATATATGTCGATTAACACAAAGATAAAAGAAAAATACGTAAAAATAAAAAAATGTTTTTGTCAAACAAAGTAAATGGAATAAAAATGTGCAAAAATTAGAAACACCATATAAAAGTCAGTCATTACAAACAACTGAAATTCTCCCTTGAAAACTGACAGCTGTCAACTGATCAAAACATACGATACTCCTAACTTTATCTCTGCTTTACACATGATGTTGTAAATTATAAAAACGAAAAATGACTCCTGTGACTAAACCACTGAATGGATTAGGTTATTTTTTTACAATTCGCCATAGAATATCATAAAGTATATGTGATATGATTTAATGTGATTGTGAATTTTCGGAAAGAGTTAAAGAAGATTCACAAATCGAAATCATCGGGAAAGGGTACCGATGAGGTTTACGTCCCGTCTGCCTGGACGTATTATGAATTGCTGTTTTTATCAAATGATGAACATCGTTTCTTTCTTGATTGCCTTTTTTTAGTTAGTAAAATTAATGCAATACTCAATGCAACGACTTTTTTCTTTCTTTCCATTATGTTCAACGTGCGCACATGAATCTAGCTGCGGAGCGACTGAGTCAGATTGTACCATGGAAAATTGACAATAATATTGTGTAGTGTGCGGGGATCATTTTATTGATGAAGATATTGACAATCTTGCATTGACAATATTATTGAGTGTGTGCGGCTAGCCTAACTAAGAATTAATTACTGGTATTCAAGTCTGCTAATTAGTAGTTAATGCGATTTCCTCTAACGTAATGTATTGCACTGTTTGCATATTACTTGTGGAACCATATATTAATCTTATGTAATGTAGTCTTCTTACTAACGTGGTTCTCAGGGAAGGTTTGTAAGGAATACGTCTTGAATAAGATTGTTTATTTTATTTTAGAGGTAAGAAGCAGATAGAAATATATGCTCAATAAGAAGTCCAGGCTTTGATAACAGTTATCATACACATACCAGAATCAATTCCACAAAAGTTGACAAAAGTTGTAAAAATTGAACGGATAAAGTTTTAAGTAGCTTAGAAATAAATAGCCTTTTAAAATTACGTTATTGTAGTTATAGAAAAATACTTAAACGAATAAATAGTGTAAATGTTCAATCAAACATCTCACTTTATCACATTTATATTGAGAGTTGTAAATAATTCCTCCTACTCGCCGCTAGATGGCGCTGTAATAAACTTTCAACACTCAATTGGCGCTCCTTTTATAGAATTCTCTCTCAATGCGCCGTAAAGACTTACGAACACGATAACTCTTGTTAACCCATCAATTTGCCCCCATGTTATGTGATATAATGACACGTCAGTGTATGTCCGTCTAGTGAAAAATGTCCCGCGATAAAACTCTTAATTTCAAGCCCCTGCAGCAATTTAGTATAGCAATTTAACTTTCTGATGATTGTATGTAATTTCTTGAAATTTATTGAACTCATTTTGGCACGGGAGTGAAAAGCCGAGACGTTTGAACGATCACGATTATGTGGCAAGGGGCAAAGTGGCATCCTAGTTGAACTATAATTAGATCTGTATGAGTAAATGTTACGTTCAAATAAGGTTGCGATTTATGATAATGTTTTTGGTATGTTTTATTTTGGAGATGCAAGTAGGTATGTTAAAACAAATAGTACTTACACTAAGCTGATGACTGATAAAGGATGAGATTTCAACAGTCTTGGATAATAATATAAAATATATTATTATCCGAAGCCAAGACTGTTACTAGATAGCACGCATTCCAACACAGAGGTAAAATATACGTATATACCAGACATAAAGACGTCAGAACCAATAAATTACACTCGTCAGATATAAATCTATACGTCTATTAATGTCTTTGATCTAATGGTATCTAATGATACTGTCCTCCTGAGTTATACAATAAAATAAATTAATTCTGTCCACTTAACATCACACTACCTTTAAATACATTTCCCCTAACCTATACCGAAGTCTTTAATATTTTGATTAAAGGCTTCATTCACACCCCCGCGGCTTTCTTATACAACTCTTGGATCTACCACAAAGTTATCTTTACCATCCAAAAAGCGCCCTCCAATCCAAAAAACAATCTTGATACTTTATGATAAGATGGAATTCGAATTGAAATTAGAATCTCGGACTGCAAATCAAAGTTTGTAATTGATAGATATAATAAAACATTAGTTTGCGCGTGCTCAAGCATTCAGCATCATCTATCATCATAATGGTGGTCATTTGGCGTTATGTCATTGGCTAAGACGTTTTGGCAAATATTTTTAAGCACAAGACAAATTGTTTTGTTCACTAATGTCCATTACGTGGACTGTTATATGGTACATACGTTAAGGCAATAAGGTTTTTTGTAGTGCGAAGTGTCGTTTATTTTTAATCTTCTAGAGAAAGGTTTGACTTAATCTTATATGGAGTTTTATGGATAGTCATTATTTGAGTAATTACTGAAGTTCCTTTTACATAGCTCTATCAGTTGGGTGTCGCTTGGTTAAAGTTAAAATTATCATTATCATGGCATAATAATTAAGTTAGAGAGTAAGTATATTGTTTGAATACGTATGAATATATATTTAAGCTTCAACAGACTTTGACATCTACGTAGCTATGTTATTTTGAGGTACCTATTGTTAAAGACAAATACTAAACGGTTAACGGTTGTACTTTGCCGTTTCTAAGTGACCAATATTTTCATTCATATGAAAAAGTAAACAACTATTAAGAGACCTAAACCGGTTGCTATTGTTTGGTATTCAACCTTTGGTCAGTTAAGCGACTATGAATGGGCTTACCCTCAACATGACTGACCAGATTTGAGGTATTTGTTTAACAGTAATTCATTTCTTTGACATCGATTAGCTCTCGTTGAAAACCAGCGTAAAAAGTTCACGTGTGTACTGTACGGCCCATTTTCCATAATTAGCTTCCACTTTCACGGGAACACAAACATTGACCCAGTCAACCCATCTCACCTAGAACAGCTTGGAAACCACTACCTCGAACCTGTCACAAAAAACTCGACAGTACTAGAAGACTGATTGACTCGTCCCTCAAGTTCAACCAAACCAGTAACGAAGCCACTGCAGCAATAAATCTCTATTCAAAGAAAGCCTAATCAATGCGTTATCTTTACCGTAACGAGAGACAGTAGTGACGTTTATTTTTAAATAGTTTTCTAAATGAGGTATCGAAAGTATTGGTTTAATGAGCGGTTGCTTTGGTGACGACATGTGACTTGGACTGATACATAAGGGCAGTGTGTTTGCGAACGGCCCGACCCACTAAACCTGTTGAGCTGCATGTCATGTGTGGTGACTATGACTTTGTTTACTGTGGTTCACCCACATGTCTTAAAGATTGATAAGTTCTCTGGTTTTAGGAAATCGTTATTTACATATTAAAATTTATACCTCATAGTCATTAAATCTATGGCTGTAGAAGATTCCTATGTGGGTTTTATTTTATTCATCACTATAATTTGGAATGCTATCGTTCCCCTGATGTCTATCACCGTATTTTACACAATATTTTTTTTTGTGCGATTATAATCACATATTACGAAGCTGGTCAGGTAGAAGGTGATCTCACTATGATATCATTGGATCCTAAAGTCTTTCAATCCTGTTATTTGAGTGATTTAATCGCCTTACTCGTTTGCCATACATAAATACGTGGGTAAGCTTATTTCCTGATGACTCATTGGAATTCCTCTTAATCTTTCAGTAATTGAACCTATTCTTCTTGGCCAGGTTCAATGTAATAGTTCATTAGGTTTAGTTATTATATTTGAATAGCCATAGCCAGATCTAACCAGACTTTTGTAGAGACATTGTCTTCTTATTTCAACTCCAAATGGTCAGATCGATCGATTTTCAGCCTTCCTGCAATGTGTACATTTCCTTCAGTTTCGGCAACAATCATTTCCTATCCTGATTATCCCATCATCTCTTTTGTAGCTATGGTTATATATTTGTACTGTTGTAAGTATTTTCCATCAGCCGTAATCCATGTCCACCCTACAATGGAACAAGTGCAGGCGGTTCGCCTTGCACGGACGTTTCACTGCGCTTACGCACACACGCACAAAACCTACGCACACTATCAAACATCATCTCGTGAGCACACGCCGCTACATTTGCAACTTATATCCGATTGATATTGATTTCTCTCCATAATAAACATCGGTTATTACTACATTTATGATAACTGATATAATTTGCATTAACTAGGTTTTTGTATAACTTGTTTCTATTAAATGAACATGTGTAGTTGGATTAGTATTTACACGTTTATGGTTGATATTTATGGCTTGTGCTGATATGTCAATGTGTGTTTTTTGACTGCGGTCTCGAGTCTCGACTATGATTGAGAACAATTCACAGCACAGTCTCTCTCTTGGGTTCTAAAGTGTTAATTTGTCTTATTACCATCAATATTTATTTTCTGATACTCCTTACTGGAAGAAGCTCATATATCTGGTAACTATAGGACTAGAGTAGGTAATGCTTTTAAGTCAAGAATGAAGCAGGTACATTAAATACAAAATAATAACTTGTTCACTTTATTATAAAATTCCTGCATATCTAGACCTAACATAAAATCTCTTGGTAAACAGATAAATAAAATATGAGCTCCTTAGCCTTGAAAGTAAGTAAGAGTCAAAGGTTCCAATGCATCACGATTCAGATCTTAAACGATAGACTGGTCTATCTATATAAATTGTTCGTGATTGCTGTAATTTTGTATTAAGTTTTATTTAGAGTAATAAATTGTAATGGCTACTTGTCAGTCCAAAAGAAGTCGTGTGAACTAATCAAATGTATGCAGTTGCTTAAGTTGCCTTTAAATGGGGAGCGGTTTGACAGTAAAGTATTGAAGGCGAAAGATATAAGGAAAAATTAATAGAATATTAAAATTAATAAGCTTATAAAATAAGGTAAAGGAAGGTATAAATAGGAGACAATATACGTAGATTACCGTTTCCATAAAAGACTTAATTGTCGACGCTGTACCGTATAAAGAAAGGTAATAGATTATAACATAGAGGAAGAGGTATGACGAAAGATTATAAAACAAATACTATCAAATCCAATCTAACTACAGAAATTGTTGCTGTCCCTACAAAAGAAACTAGAGCAGCTAATAAAATGGGATATAAACAGAATGCCTTTACAAATAAGGCTAAAAACAATAACAATGAATTTGACGCCTACCGGCGGGAACATTACAGAAACACCGTGTTACAAGTATTTCGCAATAGGGCACGGACTGAGGATTTATATCGAAATGTAAAGCATGCCCGGTATCGCTTGTTATAATTTGAACAAAGATTATGAATATTTATGAGGATTTTGTGAAAGAGAGTGCGAATGGATATTATGAAAACTAGTAATTTTTCTGAACAAGGTATAGATGTACTTAGAGATGATAAATATGACTGATATAAACGAAGTGTTGTTCCTGCAGAGTTGGAACACAAGCTAAGTAATAGATAGGTGAGGGAGTTGAAAGTGTCACTGAAGTTTGAGTTTAGCATACATACCTTTTTTCCCCGGGATACATACCAATTTTGCCATTTTGTACGTGTAAAATTTTGTGTAGTTGATTGACATAAATCCATTTAAGGTAAAACTTATTCATGAAGAAGAAAATCGAACGCTCCAACGAGAACGAAAGTTTGGAAAACCGGAGAAATCACGTCATCCCAGTAAACGCCCTAGAAGGCATAAACTTGGGCGTTGAGTCACGCATCACGAATGAATCACAAAAACTCTACTTGACTGAAATCCTGACTCAGACCAGTCTCGGAATACTAACACATTTTGAATTTAGACGGCTTACTAATAAACTAAATGATGTCTGGACCGAGACATGCCTGTATAAAGATGGGATAATTCTGTGTGATTTTGGGTGGATCAGATTTCTTTCTGCGTATTTTTTTGGATCATTGATATTTATATACCTAATTTAAGGAACACTGTTAAAAACTCCCCAGCATTTAGTCTTCTTTTTAGCATTGATTTGCAATTATTGGCATTTCGCAGCTTTATAGGTATATTAAAAGCAGACCTCTGGTTATGATTTTTTAAATTGTCCTTTAATTTTAATAGCAATGTATCAGTATTATTTTCTTCAGTGCACAATCTAAGATCATCAATTCAATTTCAAATCCCTAAAGGCCACTATTAAATCTCTCCTACACCGAAAACAAAACACTACACACACAACCCGTTTGTCATAATCCGTCTCCTTCGCATGTTTACAAGCAGTCTGCTATCTGGCTGCTCTGTGGCAGTTGACAAAGGTCAGCGCGGCGCCGTCACGACTTGAACCTAGGCCGACAGCCCATGGGAACAGGACCTGGGCGACCATACCATTTGTCTGGTCATTATTGCCCGCTTTTATAGGTGACGTGTTATGTATTGTTGTTGGGTAGAGGATTATTATGATGTTCAATTATTTTTGATCCTTTAAGATTTTTTACGTTGGTCCGATATTTCTACTGTATTATTTTGGTATTTGATTCTGTATTACCTAATTATAGAAATAGTTCTGCCATCTGTAAATCAATCAATGAGTTTCATTTGGTGTAGAGTTTGGAAGCAATATAGGTATTTCAATTTTGTTGTTTGAATTGGCATTTGCAATTTTGTATGTCTTGTAACCCGTAAGGCAACCAATTTTATGTATTGCTTTTACATATTTTATGAGTAAATAGTTGTCTACTTTCTAACAAGAAAATTATGTAATTGCAAACATATGTATCAGACTTTATATCCTGCGTTTCAGGATCTTACGTTTATTCAGTTTTCACAAAGGAACACTGTCCTTTGGAATTATTATATTTTTTGGCACCACTCATCAGAAGTTTATTTACCAATGAAAGTAAAATGTCCAGTGTTATTCAAAACTTTATTGTAGACGTCTCTTACTATTTGTCTGGTTATCATAAACGCATAAACGCATTTGCATAAGCGTAATATAATCTGTAAACTGGAAACATATTACGTTTGCGTAAGATATAATTACTTGCCCGAGGGCATTGTGCGATTCAATTGTGCTCAGCCTATCTATTAGATTGTACAATATCTTACATTGATATTTTCTTTATTTGATAATATAGCGAACCTGAGATTGTAAGAAGGAAAAAGTTTGAAAGAAGGTAGGTTGGTCTGTGTCAGAATGTTGGTGATTTTTTTTATCATGAGAAGACACATAATGCTCCGAGATATTTTGTCCTTCATGAGCAATGTTTGACCATTTCAAACGAAACAGACGCACATGCGAAAAATAAAAGGTTCACACTTAAGTAAATGTACTTACGTATTAACAAAACAACTGAAAATATAATTGGACTGTCATAAATCACAATTAGAAGCGATATATCAGTACAAGTGAGTGATTCCAACTAGCGAGACGTCGTCCTTGTTACCCATTCCTTATGCATTAATATTAAATATCTTATCGTGCGTTTTCAGTGAAAATGCACCGATGGTAGGGCGTGAGGCGAGGCGCGGCGCCGACCACTCGAGATAACTGCCTTACTAATGTACCAGATACTATTGAATTATGATGTCTACCAATGATATTGTTCTACGTGAAATTTAGCGAAAGTTTGTATATCTGGCTGTTTGTTTGATGTGTTTATTTGTGTTTGATATCCTGGTGTTGCACGGTGGTCTGAGTTGAAGTTCTTTATTAGATCCGTGCCTGCTCTGGTATTTAGATAAAGTATGGCGAGCTTAGTTGTAAAGGTATTTGACTACTTCACTGCGATGTAAAGAAATTGTCTGGTCTTTGGACTGATAAATATGACTCAGAGATAGGTGTAATCGAGTTTTTCCACGTGGGTTTTTTCACTGAGTTAGAAACGAATGTTATGCAGATGCGCCTCCTATGTATATTCCTTTCACGATAATGGTTCCTCGTGAGAATTTTTTTATAATGGCTCAATAGATTGCAAATAAAATGTAATAAAGTAGGTACAATCGCACGTAAAAAGGGATACTACAGAACCACATGACTAAGTGCGATCTAAAAGCTAGATTTTATCTTCAAGGCTGCTTTGCCTTCTAGCTTATAAAGTGTCAGAAGTCCTAATAAGACTTGTACAGCGGACGGCGATAGGTCAACTTAATTAACGTTTCACCTATTGATTAAGTAAACGCTTGTTAACTGCTAATGTCAACACCTCTGTAATTATCTTGTGACTTCGGGAAAGGCTAGAAGGCAAAAACGTTATATTATGTACAAATACCTACACTCTATATCAGTGTCGGTACATATGTACATGAAATATGTATAGAATTGTCATATAATAACTGCTGAGAAATGGAAGACCATGAGTTGAACGTCAAGCAACATCTTTGGCAGTAGTTAGGGGTGCCTACCTGCTTAGGCAAAAGAATCTGACAACCAGCCCTACCAAGGGGTATCAGGTTGCTCGGGTAGCTGGGTTGTGTATGTGAGATAGGCAGTCGCTTAATGTGAAAAACTGGTACTCAGCTGTATTCGGTTAGACTGGAAACGGACCCTAAAATAGTCGGGAAAAACGCAACTTTAGATCTTTACAAAACATAAAATTAAAGTGACAAAATAATGCTGTCGGAATAGGTATGGCTACCTTGCCAAACCAAGACAAAGAATTGTTACGTAAAGTATACACATTTTAAATAAAATACAAAACACTCGCACACATTGTTATCGGAAGTAAAAACAATGGCAAAAGTTGTCGGTTTGAATAAAGAATTCGGTGTGAATGATCGTGTCCCACATACGTGCGCGTGAGTGGATGCATTCGTTACGGTCCGGCTTGTTGTAGCTACTGAGAGACGATTTCCTTACACGGTTTTACGTGAGAATTTTTGAGTGAATATTTTGGGTAATTTATGAAGTCTGTTTGGGTACGGATTACTAAATAGTCAGTAGCTTGGGTGTGATTTGGACCATTTTGGTTAAAGTTAAGGTTTACATAGATCTCCAACTATGCAATTTCAATAAAGATGGGGAGATAATAAAACATCAATCGCAACGCAAATGGCTGTGCGGATTTTGGTGAAACTGGGCAGTAATATATGTAGGTACAACAAATAAACAGATATTCAACTTTTTATCCAGGGCCGGGAAGGAAGATTGTGAAACAGCTAGTAGAAACTAGTGAACAGTAAATCACAGAGCAATCGTGCGCTCAAATTTTGTAAATAAACTCAACTTAAACTCAAGAATGTAACTCCATTCACGACGCTGTCACTTCTAACCCACTTCACGATTTCACGGAACTCCAAAGATCCCGTATACCTAATATAAATCAAAAAGATGAAACAATTACATAAGACTCGAACACTCTTACATCGGGAATTGGATCAGAATCGTGCGCGCATCATACGCCACGCTCAACTATCGCTGTCTTTGCCATGAGGAACTTCACTTAATTGCCACGGATAACCTCGGGGCAATTAGCTTGTTTTTAGTCTTTGTGACATACGGTAGATAGGTGATAGAACTAGTTGGGAGGTAATGAAAATGATTTTCTATTTTGACTCTTTTTGCTGAACATGAAAAGTAGGACAACCATTGAAGGATCTCGTGAATACCTGAATATTTATTTTAGTGAAGGTTGACTTGAATAATTGAAGTGAATTGTTAGCATTTTTACGAAACATAAATTTTTGGAAAATCGAATTGACAGGTTGGCTTCTTATCGCCTCTTTCAAAGATGAATTCATTTCTATGACGAAAAAGCGAGTCAGTAATACCTGTGTCATTATATTAAGTCAAGTAAATTAATTGTAGGTACATGAAGTATTCAATTTTCAACAACCGTGTGTCTCAGCGCATGCTTTCAACAATTAACACAAGAACGATTGTCTGGGAACGGACTAACAATCGTTTGGCAACCAAACTTTACGGATGCGTTGTTTTTGCACAACGCTCGACGCACGGAGCTCCCGTATGACGCAATGTGTTAGGCCCATGTTAACCGATAACATAAGCGTAAGTTTTTATTTTTGAAACAATTATTGAAACAATTGCTTTAAGAAAAACGGACGGTAGTTAAAAAAGCCAGAAAGTCTGATAACAAGTTTTGCACAGGCGTATTGGGGTGTCCAGTAACTAGGTTGAGGGGCTCTGATTGGCATTAGCTCCTTGTAAAACACCGGTACCTACTCAGCTGCACGTGGTTAGACTGGAAGCCGACCTATACGTTGTCGGGAAAAGGCTAGACAGATGATGTTACTTTAAAAATTTGAACGTGAAAATTCATAGTAAACAATTGTTTTAAGAAAACTGAAGTATATGTTTTCGGTGGACTTAGGACCTAAGCTAAATGAAAATTATATTTTACACAAATAACATGGTTATTGTTATTTGTTAAATACTTGAGGACACGGTTAGCTAATGTGGTTGTCGGCTCGCGTTTGTGGTGTTAATTTCTTACGTAAGGCACCGTACGAGTTTATTTTCCTGTAATGAAAGATACTTCGCTAATATTTTATGGTTTATTGGTCGATTGCAAGTTTATTTTGAATTTAATACTTAAGTCACTTTACTTATCTTCTAAATATAATAATTTGTTGTAACTAGTTATTATTAAGTAAATGCTGTGGTTTCCTGTAATTGGGGGAACACAGCAATCAGTTCACGAACACAGTAATGTAAGTACATTAAACACAAATACATACACATAATACAATACAATACATACACAGATCACTTGACCTGTGTATCCTCTGTTGGAAATCCAAATAAATAAATTTGGAGATAAAGAAAAAAAAAACTACACACAGAAATTAATAAGTATTTTTTTCAGTCAGTATTAACTGAACTGATTGAGGATTTAGCTACTGATAGGATTAGAGACTGACCAAAATAAATTGACAAGTTAAGATTAATTTCACTTTCAAACATCTACGTCCATTTTATCATGTTTAAAGAGCTTACAGGTTATAACGTAGCTTTAAAATATTATTGATATGACCTAGTTCTACATTCCTAGGTTTACGATACTGGATGAAAAATGCGACATAATGCAGGAAAACTTGAGATGGCAGAGACGGATGATCTTTACTTTCACAGCGTGAAGGAGAATTTATTGAGAACATTTATGGCAGGAGAAATTGTTTACTGTATCACAGAAGGTGCTAATATTTTGTTTGAATTGAGTTATAAGGTGTCTAATTCCATCCACATAAGGTTTCAAAGAAATGAAGTATGGGGTTGAAGTTAAGGTTTGCCTTAACTTAAAGTATTTTCATTGCTAGGAATAGAATCATCGTAAAAAAAAACAAAGATGAAATGTCTAAAAGGACAGGCGGCGACCGAGTCATTTAAATATCCCCAGATCGGATCCAAGAATTATTCAAAACATTTGTGTTTCTAAGAAACTGATCCTTAAAATTATATCATTAACATCCTATCTTGCCAGCTTAGCCCTCGAGTCTTATTGGACCTAGACCTAAACTGATCTAATAGTTACAAAACCCTTTACACCTTCAGCCTAACATCCTGTTGAGCCATCAAAACAAAACCAGTGCGAAGGTAATAACCCACTGGCCGCTCGCCATAATAATCTGAAGCTAGCAGGCGCTACTTTAGATAACCCTGTTGTGGTCGCGGCCAAGGAGAACAAAATGACTAGCGGAGATGCCACAACGAAAAATCTCCCAAGTCCCAATAATAAAATGCGGGTGTGCGGGGGACGAGGAACGTAAGTATCTTTTTGTAACCGCCCTTTGGTATTAGAATACCAACTTTAACAAGCAAGCGTTAACATATGTTTCAAAAACCCGAACTCCTCGTTAGTTCACTTGTAACTGACCATTTTGATCATGCCCACCGTATGCGTTTGACCTAGAAGAAGGCACCTGACCTACCTGCATTAGAGCATCTCCGCTTATCTTTCTTTACTCCGGGGTCGCGACCCACTTGTGCGCTTTCCTATCAACTAACTAGACTATTGTTAGCAGGTGAAATATTTTACTTTGGTATGTTTCTTGACGGGTTAGGTGATAGTCAAAGTTGAATATTTTAATTTGGTCCTACATCCCGTGCAAGGGTTTTCTTATGATTTGACGTAGATCGCTTGTGCTTGGTTTTAAAATAGCCTATAAGTTATTTTGATCTACAAGTTATATTTCTGATAAGGTTCAGCCAGTTGCGCGTAAAAAAGTAATCAACAGAGCATGTAAAAAAAATCGTCTCTACAATATTATTTAGCAGACGTGTGATGTGATAGCCCTTTGCAGGAATAATTAAACCGAATGCTACAAAAAAAAAATTGCAATTAGAAATAAAAATTTTGCAAATCGGCCGAGACGAGTTTGAGTAATTGGTGAATCTAAATAAAATAAAAACAAAGATCCCGACGAATTGAGAACCTCCTTTTTGGGAAGTCGGTTAAAAAGTAGGTCTCATGAAGATGAAGTAAAGACAAGAAAGTCAATTGAAAAAGAAAAGTGATAACAATGCAGATATCGGTGATACTAAGTAGCATGTTTTCAAATTATTAGCATACTCTACATACGTTTATACGCTTGTGTTAGAATTGTTTGTGCTGAGAAAACTGTGTATTTGCATGAAGACATTTTTTGTGTGGCATGTTAGTTGCAGTTGTTGAGATACATATTTGCATTGGTTGAAGAGAGCTGTATCATAGACGAATATACATACTCGTAAAACAAATGATTTTCAGATTTGAAGCATTATACGTTCAGTTAGACTTTGTGTTATGAACCCAGTTGTTTTTATAGAAATATGTTAAGTATTTTTTTATGACAAGCATTTTTCTATGATCCTCCTCTCTCGTAAGCACGGAAGCGAGAATATATACAATCATCATCATCCTCCTTAAATATCCCAATATTTAATTGGTCATGTCTTCTTCTTTCATATTTCTTTGACGGCATCGTAGAAGTAACATTTTTCCTGCCATATCGTTTGTTACACAATCTATCCATCTCGTCTTTCGTCCGCTTCTTTCTCTACATATATTCATCCAGATTTATGCTTAGGACCTACTTTGTATAACCCCATACCTTCTCATACTATCTGAAGCAATAACAAAAAGTCAGATGGCAAGGGTCATTGACTTCTTTATCTAAGATGGCAATATTGAAGCAACATAAATAGTGAAGTGGCACCAGCAATAGATTTCAATCTCATTGTTTAAGTACCATCGATAACCCAATTTCTTCAATTGGTATTCAATTTGGGTTGAATTGATTTGTGCATCGCTGAATCATTTCTATGGAGAGTTCATAAAGAAAACTGTAGGTTGGTATATGGTCTATTTATTGTCAATAGATGAATTTATGTTTGAGTTTATCATAACCTAATTTAGTCAATACATATTTTTCCAAGACACCTATTGTCATCAAATTGAGAACACTTTTACAATGTGTGTAACGCTGATTTCTACTAATTTGTTAAATATGTGGCTTTTATTGTAGCCTGTGTCGAGAATGCTAGTGTAGTCAGTGTTGCCACATTATATCAGATTAAAATCTAATTTTCTTAGATCCTTTGTCATCGTCACTACTAGTATAATTATTGCGTTTTGTTTTCTATGTGCTATTAATCAAGAAAACATCAAGAAGCACATTATTTCTGGTCGAAACGTGGAAACAGACGAATCTCAGTATCTTAAGATAATAATCAGTAACTATTGTCAAAACAAAAAACAAGTAGGACAAGTGTACCGCTACTGTTTTCCTCCGGGCAAGTGTACCGCCAAACAATTCACAAACGCCGCATAATCTACCATTGTAGTGTAATCTGTTAATTCAAATTGTTTTGTATATCCCCCTAATTATGCGAATTTGCGGAGAAGGGACCGTGCGAATGCTGAAGTGGAACATTTCGTCACGGCTCGGAATGGGCCCGCGGTACCAAGTGAAGGGGCCCACAAAATTTTTTTGTACATAAAACTAAAGAATGATTGAGTACCACATTCGATTCTGTACCAAAATAACGGACTAATAATGAAGATTTGTGCACACAATGGACGAGATTTAATCATATACTGTTAGGCAAATTGATGAAAGGCATAATTATGTTTTTTTTTATTTTGCTGAGGAATAAATTATGAAGTGTCAAGTGATTTTGTGGTTGATTTAGTTTTGTGTATTAAAATGATTACCGTTGCAATAGTAGTTTCCTGTCTGCCACGCGCCATTAGGTATTTGATGAAGCAATTACAGGCAGGAAAAACAGCAGTTTTTTTTTCATTTGCTATGAAATTAATTGAAAAATATAAGATTTTTTTTTTTTTTTAAAGTTTAATTATTTATTTACAAATAACTTTTTACAATATCTTAATAATAAATATACATATACAACATACAACTAACTTATACTACTTATCTTTGTACAAAACTAAAAATAAAATACTATATACAAAATATATATAAACATAAAACATAAAATATAAAAGAGCATCGATCAGGCGTCGAAGTATTCCTCCGCATCACTGTCCTCCGGAAACGTGCCCAGAAGACTGGCTGCATTGCCACGTTGAATGGCAATGCTAATTCTTTGTCCGAAGAATAAGCCAGCCCTCTGGTCACGCGAAGCGTCGACAAGCCTTTTCGCGATGTCCTTATAAAGTAACCGCGAACTCGGGCCCCACGGTCCGAGCGTTTCGACCCCAAACGGCTCAAAAGTATAGTTCCCAATAAGGTTACTATACTTGCGCCGCTTGGTGGTCTCTGCAGAAGCAGCAGCCGCACCAGCATGACCTGCCGTGCAGGGAAGATGCGATGGCGCCAGGGTGTCGACGCACGTTGCATCCCACACCAAGGGCCCACCCAACTTCCATGGCAACAACGTCATACCATCTGGCCTCTTTCCATCGTCACGTACCAGTCCATTAGGCTCTAACACGGCTGGCACGCCGGCGGTGGAAAGAGCACGACGGATAATGTCGTTAATGCTGGCATGCCGTGCAATACGACCAGCGCTTCTGCAGCACGACAGACCATGATGCCCGAGGCTGTCGACGGCTTCACCGCAATGGCAGCGATGCGGAGCAACACAGGGAGCGCCTAACCGTAAGCATGTAGCGATGCGGAACGTTGTGTCATCCAGCATAGTGCCTATGCTAGATGACGGGATCGCCTGTAACCAGAGGCCCGACTCCCACTCTCCCACAGCCAACAAACGGGCACGCTCAGCAGCACTATTACACGTATTTAATAGATTATTCCGTATAGTGCTACAGAGCGGCCCGTCCCATTGTCTCTGAGAGCAGCGGTTGCCGGGCAAATCCATATTGGGAGTAGCCATTTTCCAGGCATCCAGCGCATCGGTCAAACACGGTACTTCAACATCAACCAGTGCAGAAGACGACAATATCTTTCTGGTTAATGTATCAGTACCGTGAACCGAGGAGAGGAATGCCGGTAAACTAACACTTGAAATTTTGCGGACGCCGAGACCTCCCATGCGTATTGGGAGTGCAGCTTGCTGCCAGGCTCGATCGTCCAAGGCCACATTGAGGATGGAGGTGAGGGTGCTTCTGATAATTTGGTCAACTTTGTCCAAAACTTGTGGGTGCTTCCATATATGTGAGGAGCGAAGAATATAAGTAAATTTTGGTCCAAAACAACAGTACCGAATCAAAGTGAAGGCCGAATGTATACTGATTTTGTATAATCTCTCTGAAACATCATTAAAATTTTGAATTTTCTCGTTAATATAACTTGTGAAGGACTCATCGAGAATAGGTGATCCCAGGAGGCGAAGGGAACTTTTTTCTAGTACTGTCAAATTTGGAGCTATGGATTGGAATTTCGAAAAGACTTGTTGGTTGTTATCAGGGATGAAGATTTCACATTTTGATAAATTTAGTTGTAAGCCAATCGAGTCAAATTTTTGTATTAATAATCTAAAGTCGTCAGCTACAGTATCTGCGTCGCCTCCTAGGATCCCATCATCGAGGTACTACACATTAAATTTAGAATTTAGCTGTCGAATAATAGGGTTAATAGCCAAGCTGAAAATGGCAGGCCCCAGAGGATCACCTTGTTGACATCCGACGGCCGAATCTAGAACTTTGTCTTTATAGAGTAATTTAGTTGAATGTCTATAACACTGCCAAAGAAATTTATATAATTTTGGAATTTCATTTTTAACTTCCGTCAACAAGGTATCTCTATTTACGGAGTTAAAGGCGTTCCTAATGTCAACCTTAAGGATGACCTCGCCTTTCCCGCTATTTACATACGTGGAAAGGGCGTGTACCGCAGCCTCACAACCCCCCTTCGAGCCAAAACCTAGCTGTAAGGGCTGAAATTTGGCGGCCAGGGTTTCTTTGTAGTAGGCACAGCCAAACTTGGCTGCGATACGGCGATATGTGCATCCCACGGCAATGGGACGGATGCCGCCATCTTTTTTACGCAGGGCACATAAATTGGCGCCATACAAAACGTCGATAACGGCTCCGTTCACATTGCCGGAGAGCATTAGGTTAATAAGGGCTGTCAGCTCCTTCAAAAGCGACTCACCAGCTTCCCCGGCGCTTGAGCACGTCAGATCCTTAAGGTGCTGCGGCGTCAAGCCGTCGAGGCCACCGGCAGAGCCGCTCCGGAAGGAGCCGACAGCAGCGCACAATTGGTTGGCTGTAATTGATAGATTATCTGAGTCTGGGGCAGGAGGGTCGGGGAAGGAGAGGTCATCCGATGCTGCCGGGTGTTTACTCTCCAGAGAGTAAGATTTTTTTCACCTACGCTTTTTATGAGAAAGCCAAAAGAGCTTTGGTTTGGCACATATGGGAAAAATGTTTTTCCTGACAAATTGCATATTCCAAATCTGGGAATATGACGTTGAAATGGTTAAGTTGCAATTGCAACTACGTCAGGCAAACAACTCGAAGAAGACAGATTTACCAAGTTAAACGATAAATCCAAGTATCTAGGCGATAGTTAAGCAATCTAAGTATAATGTTTGGCTTAAGGCTTAAGTGCAACAAGGGACTGTCCGCTTGAACCAATATTCAGTAAATGTTAAAATAAATCAGGCTAAAGCCCGGCCCACAATATCAATATGAAATTCCTGTTTATTTTATTATTCATAGGTTAGGTTTAATTTGGAGCGTGGGATAGTTGAAACATTTGTGGGTAAGTTGAAACAGATGTTTTGTGATCACGCCTAGTGTCGCCCGGTAAGGTAACCTATTATGTTTTAAATGTTTTCCTTGTGCGAATTTCGCTCTTACGCAAAATTAAGTAGGAAACTTTGTTATGTAGGTGGACGTGTGTTTTGGGTTTATGTTTAAGTAATGGCTTTGTGACGTCAAAATGTAGGTTTCTTGCGAAATTTTGTGTTGGACATTAGGTAGTTGGGTTTGAAGTCCTGTGCGTAATAGCTTTGCTTAATACGTCCACCGTTAAAATAATTACTGTATAATTTATTTTATCGACTCCTGCGCTGGATACCTAGTTTTAATATAATTTTAACATGTTTCAATTATCACCAAGATTTAACAGTCGCACATAGGGGTATTTGACTAAAAAACGCGGACAATATTCGACAAGATCAAAGTACAGTATCTTCGCAAATTGGATGTACTTGAGGGTACCTAGATAAATTAAGAACCTAAAACTACCCACATTAAAAACTTTAAAAAATGTTGTGTATCATTATTTCGCCTATCAATTGAACGGTTGCAAACGGTCACGTAACAATCATTGAGTTAACGATTTTTTATCGCGCAATTTTGGTTGTTATTAACTAAACAAAGTCTTGTGAAGTGATATTCATGATGGATAATAATGAAGCAGGTATTCATTATTCGTTTTATTTTATTTGTTTTGATGTAGTATTAGTTAGCTCATAGATATGAACAATTCTTTAGACTGCATAAAAACGTAGTAAGATTTTACAACAAACATATACATAATAGTGTTTTTGTTATGTCTCAGGACGTTTCAGGGCAATTTTTGTTTTTTTAATAACAAGATTAACTATTCTACTATTGAAAACATAGAAATTTAGGTGCCTAAATCTGCCTATCATATTTTTTTCGTATTATTTCGTTAATACTATTTTTACAAAACAAACTTATATTATTCACTTGATATTGAAAACTTGACAATACAGGAGTTTTTCTTTAGCAGGTAGTTCTGGAAACAATGTTATTACGCGGGAATACTTATTTAAACTGATGAAAAAAAGTACAGAAAGAGAATTTGTAAAGAAGTTGGACTCTGTGGAGAAAGATATTGTAAGTAAGCCGACTTTCCCCGAGGAACAAAAACAACAGTTTCTGCACAAATTTTCTGCCATTAAGTCAGAAATGAAGACCAGATGGGTTGCTGCGAGTAGGACAGAAAAGGTTTTCTTGAAAAAAAATCACAGTTGGCTTCAAGGTACTGTAGAAATACCTATGGGATCAAGTAGAAATTCAGGTCGTCCATCTAAAGCATTTAGTGATTTATGTGATCGCAGTAAAAGGCGAAGAGTTAAGAGCCTTAAAGATTAGGGTGACTCTCAACAACTCTTATATGCGAGTCAAATGAAGCTCCGAGAATGTGGTTATCCACAGGCTGCAAAAGTGGTCAAAGATATCAGTAAAAGTCCAACCCGAGGATCAACGTACTTAAAAAACTACAAAAGCAGCGGTTCATCATTAAGATCACAATTAACACCCAATCAAGCATTATCAATCTTTGTGGAAGCGTCTTTAACGAGGAATCAGTATGAAATTATTAGGACTAGTGATAACAAATTATATCCATGTTATAGTGTTATACAAAGAGCAAAAAAAGACTGTTACCCAGATAAAGAATCAGTTTTGGTAACTGCCATCTGCGCCGAAGTAAAACTTCAAAATTTATTGAATCACACGTCTCAACGACTACTGTTATACTTGGATGATGTACTAAAAAGTCTACCAACAGAAGAAATAGCTTTATTGGAGTTAATTTGTAAGTGGGGCTGTGATGGATCGAACCAGACAGAGTACAAACAAAGATTTGAAAATACGGCCGATTCCGATGCTTTCATCTTTCAATCATCTGTGGTGCCCCTTCAAATTATTTGTACCAAGAGCAAAAGGGTTATTTGGCAAAATGCGACACCATCCTCACCTCGCTTTTGCCGCCCCATGAGAATAAGATTTGTTCATGAAACATTTGATTATTACAAACGAGGAAATACAATATTACAATGATCAGATCAATAATTTACAGGATTTGAAGATCTACAGAGAAAACGGAGATGTGACCATAAAATATACCATGCTTTTTACAATGGTTGATGGTAAAGTGTGCAATTCTGCAACGGACACTAAGTCAACAATGCGATGTTATATTTGCAAAGCAACTTCTAAAGACTTTAATAATTTACAATCATCAAAAGAAGTGAACTTAGGAAACCTTAAATTCGGATTATCTATTTTACATGCAAGGATTAGATTTTTCGAAACTTTGCTCCATCTTTCTTACAAAATAACCATAAAAAAATGGCAAATAAGAGCGCAGTCCGAAAAAGATATTGTGAAGGATAGAAAGAAAGATATCCTAGAAGAGTTTAGATCTCGGCTTGGTCTTATTGTTGACGTTCCCAAAGCCGGGTACGGCAACAGTAACGATGGCAATACAAGTCGTAGATTCTTTGAAAAACCGCAAGTGTCTTCAGAAATCACTGGAATTGATGTAAGATTGATTGAGAGATTTTCTGTTATATTAGAAGTAATATCAAGTGGCCTTAAAATCAATATTGAAAAATTCTCATGTTTTTGTAACGAGACAGCAAAGCTGTACGTTGAGTTATATCCTTGGCATCCGATGTCACCCACGGTGCATAAAATACTTGCACACGGGCCACTTGTTGTTCAACATGCGCTATTACCTATTGGAAGTCTTTCGGAAGAAGCAGCTGAAGCAAGAAATAAACACTTTCGCCAATATCGACTCAATTATGCACGAAAGTTTTCTCGAGAGCAGTGCAACCAAGACGTTCTGAATAGGTTACTTCTTACATCTGACCCGTTTATAAGCAGTATTAGGCCAAAACGCCCAAAGAAGTCGAAACCCTTTAGTACCGCGGCTAGGGAAATGCTAATGCCAAGTGAAGTTGAAGTCTCAACTGAAGACGAAAGTTCGATGGATTCTGGCGATGAAACTGAAGCAAGTAGTGATTTTTTCAGTTAGGATTAATTGATTGATTCATTCATGTCACAAAAGCTAATAATTATTATGTTTAATTTTTTTTCACGACTTTTTTTTAACTAAAATAATATCATAAAATAAGTAATAATACATTCTACATAGTGATTTTTGACCAATAAACAGGATAAGAGCATAAAATAATATTGTCCGCTTTTTTTGGTCCAATACCCCTATGTGAGTCGTGTAGCTAAGGGTTCAGTTGTACAATAAACAGAGGTTTTAATACATTTAAGTTAATAACAAATTCATTTTGTATAAGCAAATAAGTTAAATGGTAGACGTTAATGAAAAAATAATTCTGAAAAAATACTGCTACAAAAGACAAAATAAAAATAAACGATGCCCCATCTCCACACAAGATGTCGCCACTGTGTTCTGTGTAAATTAAAGTTGACTTTTAATTCAGAACTATTTATAAAGAAATGAAAGGCGATTTCAATGAAGATATAAATAAATAAGGAACCGACGAAGATTGCCTTATTGAGTTAAAAATAGCAATGGCGCTTAGAACCATATTTAAGATACATAGTATTATCTGTATAGATACACTAGATATAAGAAAATCCGTTATTCATTAAATATTTTACGCCATAAATGTGTGTAATTAGTACTGTGATGAGTGTAGTGTGTGTATGAGTTTCTTAGGACAGGTTATCACCTTGTGAGTCAACTGCCGGCTTATTAGCAATATTGATTATTATAACTTCTCAAGTAGATATATACCTACTTAAACCCTTCATCAGTGGACAGTTAAATCTTCGTTCAAGAATCTTGATCATAAATTCCTCTACCATCACCATTGTTCTCCGGCCCTTATTGCAATTTCGGGTCGAAGTAACATGTCTTCTTCTTCCATACTTCTTTGTCGGAAGTCATCTCATAATTACGTGAGATTCTCATCAATTTCTCTTTGTATTGGTAAAAACCAATTGAGAATCCGTTCAGCAGTTTTTGAGTTTTGGTTAAGGACTTTCTTGTATAGTATGACAGTGCAGATAATGAGGCCTTTCATTAAGTCTTCCAGTGCAGTACAGTCTCTTCCAATCTTACAAGAAACAGTTCAGAGAGTCTAGCTAATCTATCACTCTCGATTTTATACCGTTGTTGTTAGCATAATCAAATTCGCTGTTTATGTTTCGAAGTGGGCGTCAACACAACTAGCGACCTTGAAGGTCTTTGTTTGGATTAAGGGCGAATAATTTTCAATATTTATTTGGAATGTTGAGGAATATTGGAATTTCGGATTCCATGTCGAAGTTACTTTTGGGCTACAACGATTTAGAAAAAAGTGACCTTATCTTGGTATTTGTGGAGTTATTGGTTTAATTTGTATCCACGTGAATTACTTCTTAAATCATCTAGTCATAGCCATTTATCGTTAATGTTTAAATTAATTAACAAAATTACTTTTCCAATTAACTGCAGCGCAATGCGCTATCGATGTTTAACGATACTTACGTTAAATTAAAACCTGTTAATGAAAATACGAGCAAAGTTCAGCGGCCGGTGAGCCTAATGCGTCTTTACGACACAGCCCAGAGGGACCTGCCAGCCAGACGGTACGAACAAAAAGCCAATTTCATAAAACTATGCACCCGACTGCAGCCCATAACAATAAATGAGCAAACCTCCAGAACCTGATACCTCGCCCGGATATACTTTTCACATGTCCTATGTCAACGCGCACGGAAAATTCATCTACCATTCCCGGAACTTCAGAAAAGTGGGATGAAGGAACGCTTACTGAAGCAGCGATGGATGAACGTCGGAGCTTAGGAACGCATCGCGCGAGTACAGTGGTAGAGGAATCTGCAAGTCTCCGCACACACGTGCGTCCGCGTCGCGACGAGGAGGCTTCGACTGCACACTGCCGCAATTTTACATCGCGCGCCAGTCTGCACCGTGCTACCGCCCGCGACGCTCGTGTCGTGAGGCGCGACGACGCCGAACCTCCGACATCGCGAAAAAAGTTTTCGTCCGACACACGAAACTTTCCTAGACTTTCCTTTCAACCCGCACATTGTTGAATTGGAATAGTCTGTTTTGAACCCGGCTAACGCGAAAAGTGACCTTCTCAAACCGGAATTCGGTATCCTCCGGAACGGGTTTAGTCTCGGACCCCGCCGTGCCAGGACTTTCGTGAAGTGCTAACTTGATTTTCATAGTGGTGTGTTCAGTGTGAGTGACTGGATTCTACGCTTAACACGGAAGGCCGGACGTTGTCCCGACGAATTTAAGGTCGGCTTCCAAGTAAAAGTGCTGTTAAATTTTCAGTAAGTATTGTTTTTTTTGCTGGATGCGAGAAGCCGAAAATAGATCTCAGTGGCGTGCACTTGGAGAGGCCTATGTCCAGCAGTGGACTGCGATAGGCTGATGATGATGATGATGATGATGATGATCGTTTTATGTTACAGTTCAAAGACCTGAAACTGGTGACAAAAACAAACTTCATTTGAAACATGCGTAACGGGCAAAAAGTAACAAATTAGAGCATAATGGAAATATAAGACAGAATGTTGTAATAGTCCTTGCCCTTGTCAAAACAAAAAGTGAACTAATATTTCCATCAGACGACTCAATTCTACCAATAGACAGCAAAAAATAAGTCGGTCACTGAGTAAACAATAGTCTTTTATCTATTTGAGGTAATCAGCAAAATCAATGATTGTAGACTCGCTTTTAATCTTGGGCAAACAATGAAGGAAATTACGATATCCGATTAACACATTCACGCTGCAATTAACTGTTAATACTTTCCGTATTGTTAGGCGCCGCAGGTTCAAATACGATATTCGGAAACAAATAATCATCTTAAATTAAAAGTAATTGTAACAAGAGAAAAACGTTTGGAGTCACTGTACCTTTACCGGATCTGTAATTCGATCAATTTGTGCAGCTTTTTCTGCAGTTTTGCATATTGAGAAGACTCACTCGACCCCGGAATGTTTTGTATCAATCGAAAGTGCCATGTGTCTGCAGTCTATTTTGGACTGAACAGATGTGCAAAAACTGGACCAAAAAACGACTATTGAGCTCTTTGTATAGTAAAAAAAAACGTTGCAGCGTTAACTTTATTATTTTTTACTTCGATGGCAAATTCGCTCTCGACACAGCGTAAGTAATGTGCTCTTATTCTATTTCTGATCGCAGTGAAATTATTTCTGACATCTTCAGTGTTTTGAACTTTGAAGACCTTTGACTCTCGTTCAGTTGCCGTTCTAATAGCGATTTTTATCGTTTATTAGAATTAAAATTAGTTATGAAATATTAATACAAGTACGTTTAATCGTTTCGCAAGGTTACATTTTCACAGGTCATAATGCCAAGGCCGAACCTAACAGCGGCTGACTTTAGAAATTCTGCCGCACCTATTACGATACTTAGGTACTCGACTTTTAATTGAAATTTTGCAACGGTATCCAATTGCTTTTCAGTCCATTTATTAGTAGAAGAACTATCTTTGGAATAATTAGTTTTTAATATGGCTCGTTTGTTTGACTCGGTGAAATTATTTTCAATAACATATTGGGAGATAAATATTTCTTAATTTGATCTATGTATATAGGTATTTATTATTTCATCATTTCTAACCCCAAGTTCATTGTATTGTCCTAACGCAAAATTTTAACTAAGACGTTAATGCTTGTGAATTAGCTCTACTTTTTCAATTTCGTTTTTATCTTGAACCAATTCACGTTTATCAACAAATAATCTTCACATAGTGTTACGTGTTTTGAAAAAATGGTGACCGTAGGCCAAGCCAGTCGTGCGTTTCCTTCACCCAGATGGTTGAATTATAGAAAACAAAAAACAACTCGTTATTTACCTTAGCTGTGCGGTCATCTTTAGATATTTCGTCTTATTTATCTACACAATCTTTTTCTTTCTTAACGTGGTCAATAGATTCGATCTTTCCATGTAATAGGTAGTAATCTGTTGAGCATTTAGAAGTCATCGCACTCCGCGGATTGTTCTCCTAATCGTTGGCGCAGACTTTATAGATTTTTTAACGAGCCATAAAAAATCTACATTGCTTTCAATAATTGAAATTCTATTAGTTAAAACATGTTTGTAACGTCTAACATTTAATTTTAGTATAAGGAATAATTCCATCGAGCCATTCAAGACGTGTCCATCAAAACATTGGTCTCATTGACGTTATTCTTTTGTTTTAAACAAATATTGACTTTTTATGCGCATGGCAGGCGCAAAACAAAAAAGTAAGCAATCATTGACTTCTTCGTGATGTGTTGATTGAATATTGACCCCAAATGTTTAAACATCAATTTTACAAACACTTTCACAGTTCGTCGATAGAGAGATCGTTTGCATAAGTTCATTGACAATGTATTCTGCGTTCTTGTCAATACAATGTAGACGCTAGTTATCTTCGTTCAGTAAGTAGTACTAAAGTCTTCCTAGAAACTTTCTATTGATAATCTTGATATGAATTGGATCAGCCGCAGTATCCGTTATGTTGGCAAAAACTGATAAAAGCTTGCATTGACCACAGGCTATGAACCCATCAGGTTGTATATTCATTCAGCTTGAACTTCGATTTTTTCTAATGAATCAAAATGGTGCCGCGATGCAATTTGCTCGTCATTGAATATTTCTTGCTTATCATGTCACAAGGAGTTGTTATTAGAACTTCTGCTACTGCTTATTTATTTTTCTAATTCTTCAATCCCGGAATAACTTTTAAGATCAGTCATCGCGAAACAAAATAACAGTATCGTAAGTCAATATTTTTCTATTGTACATACACGTTTGACCACTACTCCGCATGTGAGGTAAGCGACGATGTGGTCATCATCTATGTTCACCTTCAATATTCTTAGATCATCACCAAATTCATCAATATCGTGTTTGTTTGTCAAACGAACAAGTCTTCCTGATACGTTACCCATTTGTATAGCCATGTCAATATGTTTACCTTAATATTTACATTCATTAGTATCATCGAAGGCCGTCCTTATAAACAGCTTGTTTCACTAAACGTGATTAGACTCAGTAACCAGATACTTTGTAACGTTAGTAAGTTATTTTTTTACATCTGTTGCTTAGGAAGAGGCAAAAAGTTGCAATTTCAAAGAGGCTGCCTTTGCCTTTGAGTCTGTTTTTAGGGTATTAAGTTTAATATTGCTGTGTGGTCTGTTCCTAACGATATTACCTCATCTTTTCTTGCTTGGATTCTGCGAAGTCGGTCGAGATTCATATCTGTAGAACAAACAAGAGAAGCTACTTGAATCTTAGCATTACGTTGACGATATTAGAGGTAGAGCTTTGCGTAAAAAGGTCAGTTGTGCAAGTCGATCTTTAAAATTCAATAGAAGTCACCTTGATGAGAAACAACGATAGAAGACAGCAGACACCCGTTAGAAAATCGGTAAAAGTTCCGATAATTATTAAAAACTTTATAAATTTCTATTAGGACCGTTATCAATTTCACAATAGCGTTAATAAATGGAAGATTACTACGCTAAAATTTTATTCAAACGGACTAGACAAAGTTGGCGAATTAATGCCGAAGCTACCACTTTTTTTTGAAGATCCCAATCAGGTTTTGTTAGCTGTTGTACTTCTGAATGACTAAACTGGCCTTAATTTACAATAACACATAATAATGATAAACAAAAAAACATCGGCATTTATTCTTTCAAGCAATTACTAAGCATAACCCGTGATTATGGTGTTCTATGGTGTAAAAGTCACGTCATAATAATGACATTATGGGACGTAAAAAATTATGCATAATACAACGGTATTTTGGACGCAATCGTTAGAGGTGACAGAAAGAAATATGGCGTGAGAAATGCACTCGCTTTTTTAATGTTAAAAATAACTGTGTTTTCCAATCAAATTATAAAAAAATATTTCAGCAAGTAAGTAAATTCTTTTAATTTAATAAAACTCATATCTGTATCAAAATCAAATCTGCGTCAAATGTTCAGTCGTTCTCGTCATATGACAGCACATGGAAAGTTTAATACATTTTTATTCGCCATCGCACATTTTAATTAAATTAAAACATTCACACATGAAATATTAACCTCATTACTTTCACACACAAATCAAATAGACACATATTGCACTCGGTATTGCAAATTTAATTAACATTTGCAAGTTTCAAATACTTTCTTATACATTTATTTCCATCTACGTTTTTAAATTCAGTTCCTTTACATTTGATTTGAAGATAACTATCGTCTTGTATGTCATTCTGACAAGATTATCTACTAGTGATGCAACGATAGCGTTCGTAACAGGTGTCTAGATTTATCGATAAATTCATACTTGGTACTTGAACGTGAAATTTCACAGCTCGTTCTGTATATTTCTATAATTAAGATCGACTATATAACTTGGCATTAAATAACGCCTGGTGATACGATGCTGTTTGAAGTACTAATGACAGCTTGTCAAGAGTATTAAGATGATAGATTTCATTCAGGTTCTATAGAAAGCTAGATCTAAACCTAACACTGACCAGTAAGAATCTTAGCATGGCTGGAGGTCAAAACATCATGAGCTACAACCTGTCGATCAATTCGATTTTGCTCCGATGTATTATCGTGACCTGTGGCTAGCAATACCTCTCACCATATCTCACGAGTAGTATCAATAACACTCAAGATTTCAGTACAATTCACGTTGCTTTTATATTTGAACACCGTTACGTACTCATCAATTACAGACACAGTTAGGCACGGGTCACGGACATGGGAACTACAAACAATGCTTCAGTTACAGATGCAACCATTTACGGAATATCAGCTCTTAAACATTACAAAATCAATGTCGTAACTAGACAAATCGTTTGTCTAATAAACGATTATTAAGGACATATCAAACAACACGCGGCCTTGTGTTTAGACCTGCCTATAGACGCACGTTGTGTAACATGACTTGTCAACTTTATTACGGCTTATTACTTCGTCATAGAGATCATGTATCGTCAAATTGTCCAAAACACCTTGACACATAGGTAACTGTCAACCTTCAGAACTAGCGTTAGCTTTGCCATAAATTACAAATCACACGTAATCATTAATATCTGCCAATCGTGCTCTAACTGATAATTCATCGAGTTCTCACAATTATTCAGTTCGTGTACAATCTCTTGTAATAACTTCATCGCATTTGTTAAATGTACAAAGATTGGCAATTTCAAAATTGAATTCAAGTAATAAATCATTAGCTTTATTAAGTCTATGTGCAGTTTCAAAAGCACTTTTCTTATTGCAAGGTTCTTGCGGATTAATGAGTATTTGTATTAGGCGTGCATTCATTACCAGAGAGTTTAGCATTAAGTTTGTATTCAGTATGTGTGGCCTTCGCTGCATCGTTTGTGGTCCTATTTGAATAGCTAGTAAATATTTGAATTGACCGGCAGACATCTGTTTACGGACTATTGAAGTGGATTGAGTATTATTATGATTTTGAAGAATTATGTCGAGGTCTCCATTGTACAAGGTGATCGATGGTTCCGTCGGCAGCTGTAATGTGAGTTTCTGCTATTTTCAATCTTATCGGCGAAAGTGTTAAATCGATTTATTTGATAATGCTTGAATGTATGTTTGATGTCAGTTATGGCTAATACAAAACACTTAACACTATTAGTATCTTTGTTTAATTAACCTGTATTGAAATTAACTTTTACATTTATGTCAATGGTATTAAACAATTGCTTGTTGACCTATAGCCGGCTAATCGATAGAATCTCACACCTTTTCATTCAATTAAGATCACGGTAATGATAATGATTTGCGGGCTTTAATTAAAGGCCCTGCAAGCGCTAATTGTGAATGCACTTCTGTGCCATTGTTCCAATTGTATGGACGTACAATTATTCAGATTTCCGTTCTTTACGTTTAACACCTCGCTGACCGAGATATAGAAGAAGGTCGTGTAAGGGCCGCCATAATTCAAAATGTACACATTCGGTCAAGTTTTTGTTGTACTTAAAAGGCATTCGGAATAGAAATGTTACAATGAAATTAAAATGTAGGCCTACGCCGTACTTTTTCTCACAGATGCAGCCTCTAAGTGATGGTGAAGTGTAAATTAGTATTGTTTGCGAGCACTGCAACAACGCATTTAGAATATTAACGATGTACAACTTTTAAGGCAGCTTTGATTTCACAAAATTTAACTTGCAATTAGGTATCTTTTATCTCACAGAGGTGTGAGAATCGAGGTTTATGAAGCGTAGGCGATCGCTAATGGTATATAATTATGAGCTTTTAATCCAACACTTTGTTTCACCTGCTTGAAGCAATAAAATAATAACAATATATCATTTGAAGTCGCAAGTTCAAGGAAACAGAAATGGATGCACTTAAAAATGGACGGTAATGATAGCTGTAGACGAAATTATATTTGGGCAACTGTAATTATGGTGACGACGAGGTTACCAAATTTGTAAAATCTAGGCAAGTAGAGCAAAAGAACTGCGAGAAACCAAATATGGCACTTTTTATGTACTTTTAATGTTTTATGAAAAAGGAGATGACTTCTAAGAATGGATCTTACTTTTATTTCTTTTGCAGTGTTCGAGCAAGAATCGATTTCGGTAAAGATATTTATGGTACGGAAACCTTCTCTATCATTATTATCGAAAATAAAAAGAAAGCCAGTGTAGATAAAACATAACTAAATGATAATTTTAGAATCTAGTATCAAAAAGAAAATGAAACAAACGCCAATCACGTGCGACCTTCATCAAAAATTGTACAAGGAGCGTGTTTTAATTACAAATTACAATATCGTTACGTTTGAAAATTGACCTAATAAGGCCTTAAGTCAATGAGCTAACAAGGTCACATCAATAATGAAAGCTAGTGCATTCAGCACAATGGTTATTGTTTTCACTTAGTTTGCAGGTACTAGCAACAATAGCACTCATCTGACAGACAATGTTGATTGGCTATCGCTGAATTAATATGATTCTGATTCATTATTCACTACTATCTTTGATCTTAATACAGTTATATCGTGACTTTGACTGTGACCAAGTTCTGGTGTATTTGGAAAGTATTCGTTAGGAACTCTCTTTTCAATCATGAATCTGATAAAGCCATCTTTGTAGTCTTCATTGATTTGAATAAACTGGTCAATGAAAATAATTTCGATACGAATGATAAAGAAAGGCGAAATGTTATTTGAGAAATCGAAAGACAAAAATGCATTTGTGATATATTGAGGTTAAAACTAAATAGCGGAAGCGTCGAAAACTATTCGATTACTAATTCAACATGTGTTTTATACACAAATACAATTAGAAGTTTACGGTGTTGATGTATAGCTCCTACCGTTCCGACTATTTATACCGAACCACTTCGAACAAGTTTTTAAGCTCAATGCACGCATTTGGTAGCTGCACTTACTATTTTTAGGTTACCCAAACATACTTACTTTCAAACGAAGCTGTTTACAACTGGCACTTAGGACAGTGAACCAAACTCTGTTTAAACTGATGATTCGATAACTCCAATCGATACCTCTCCACAAAGGATTAATTCGATTATGAAATCCAAACGTGATACACAATTGATTCGACATCTTTTGTTCATAATTAAAAAAAGAACATTAATATTATTGTTATGAGCTATCGAATATTTCGTAACGTCTGATATAAAATCTTTGAAGTAGAAAATCGTTCTATTAAGCCGAAATTCGATTACTTTTAAGTAAAATGCCTCAGTCGGAATTAGATGGCATTAGTTAAGTCATCAGACTCGTAACCGTTAAAAGAGAAAACAAATCTGCTTCACTTTCATTTTTGGCTTGTCGCGTTTTCAATATCAAGGTCGTTGCATGGTTAGTGTTTGTTCTCGTGTCAGGTGCAGTGTTACTTGCGTCAACATTGTTTACTTTAATATCCTCGTCTTCAAAGCATACTCTTGTATGTTTTGTTTTCCATGCTTTCTATTCAAGTTTCTGTACCTCTAAACTTGCTACATTATTAGCAAATTTAACAACATTATCCACATTATGTTCTGCGTTTATTTCGTCTGAGGCGTAATTGTCTAAAATTGTTCTGCAGTAACAACTATCCAAGGAACTAGTAACTTGTTCGTAAATAATATAAGTAGAAAGAGAAAACGTGTCATTACGTCTCATGGTTATTAATCTCATTGTTTATAAATAGGTGCATGAGAAAACAGAAGATTAATTATTTTCGTTATTTATAAACAATGAATTCTCTAAGTGATTTGTGGAAAAATCTTATCTTGCATAACTTGATGAATGAAATAGAAACAAATTACTCAACTAATTAGGTTCAAATGAAATAAATTGCCTATTCAGTAACTGATATCTGCAGCCGATAAGCATATTTCCTAAGCGCAACGGTGGAAACATTAAATTTTGTTCCTGCTGTCCTAAAACAATATCTCTACCATCAAGAACATATAGCTGTCTCAATAAGTTATGTTCTGATTAAATCTCCCAGAGCAATAACGACGCATTGTATCGAAATATCACTATTAGTTCCGCTCGGATTTGCTGCGGGCGACACTACCATTGCCCTTTCCCTTTCTCCGATTGTTAACACTTCTCTAATGTCCATTGCTTCTTTTACACCATCTCCCGTATCTACATCATCATCAATGTCGTAATGTACTTTAAATGATCGATCGTCTGGTCGTATCTCGGTGGTCGTTGTAACTGGTACGTCATTATGACCCGTCATTAGAGGGCAGATCAGTGTGTATTTGTAATTGAATGTTGCGGATTCGTAATAGAAAAGTATGTACTTTCGATTGTCAAGTTGGTCTGTTTTTGCATTAGATCTATTTATCTGAGAACCAGTTGTGAATGAGCATTTGTTAGTACTATCTATTGTTACATCACGGTGTTTATGTGAAGGTTGTGATTTCGTATCATTGAATTGCGGAGAAATGTTGATTGAGATATTGATAGTGCCTACTTGTGTTCCGTTTGGAATCTCGTTGGCGAATGTTTTATGTGTTAGAGTATTTCTGGTTGATCTTTACGATACTAATCTGGTATTAAACGTCACTTTATCTTGAAATCTGATTCACTTTTGATGGGCATATTTTATTTGAGATGAGGTTTCACTTTTTGACCACTCCTTTAGTAATGATAATCCGTTGCAGTAAAAAATCTAACCAAGCGTGAAGTATGATGACATTCATATTCCGTTTAGAGCAACTAATTTTGCATCAAGACCGTTGTAACCTTCGGTGTTGTATTTATAAATAAGATTTTATTAATCGCTTAGCTAGTTAGCTGATGTATCGTAATAAATATCGACCTATTTGAGCAAGGTCGCTCTGTACTGTCACTGACGATTCAGATCACCATTTCTGTGATAAGATAAAAAGTCTTGAAAAATGAATGTATAGTCTTGATGATGACACAAAAGAGATTTAACAGTTCAAGAAACTACGCTCAATTTAACCAAAGCTTTTGTTCGAATAATTATTTTTCGCGTTCTTTTGTCCGAAGTTTTTTTTTAATTACTCTTTAGTGAAGTCTGTGAGGGTTGAAAATTCCAATTTGCATACAGAGGGTGGGGATATTAAAGTCGTTGCATATTTTACGAAAAGTTATGGGCACGAGGTATTAGTTTTATTATGTGTTGAATGTAAATTATAATTTAGTTGAAGTTTCTCTATTTATGTGTGAAATGGTTGGAGACGAAACTTAATAAACAGATTTTTTTGTTTTGAAACATTGTTGGAATACATAATATTATAAATTCAAGTTTTCAGTTGAAGAGTAGTATAAAGTACCAATACAGCAATTAATGGCCTTTCAATTGTTCTTCCAAATCAGTAAAAATACATGTAAGGAATTACTCCTTAATACTATTAGATTTCGATACAAATGTATTTTGGGCACAGAAACGTCAGATATCTACGTATTTGGACATTCGCAAATTGGTGGTGATCTCTCGTTTCCACAGTCTATAAAGATTTAGGCTATTATCCCCAACAAGGGTTGGCTCAAATGGTTCGGAGCGATATGACACTGCAATGTAGCTATATGTAGGTTTCAGTTCAGTGAGAGTAGATATTATGGTGCCTGAAATAGAAAGAACTAAATTGGAAATCTAGATTTATCCCCACTGCATAGTTTATAAAAAAAATCTCACTTTTACCAGAATGAAAAAAGGTAGGTAAGGTCATTCCTTGGTCCAGACAGGCCAGGCTTAAGGAATAATTTATGGATAACATTTTCTTAGTTCATGTTTTGGAGAAGACTAGAATAGGAGTTTAGGAGTAATACTGAAGAAAATTATGGTAGTTTACTTTTAAATAACGCAGCTGTTGCATATTTTGGAGCTTCCTCAGACATTCTTCTCAAGGATAGCAAAACTTATTTATGGACGATAACCTCGTTTTTTGAAGTCAGTTAAAAATATTGGTACTGACGGAGGTTATCGTTTGACCTGTGTGTGCTTATGTATGCGTGGGTGCCTATGTATGTTAGTGCGCGATTATCTCACGTTAAGCTGATTCTGATGCGGTTTTCAGCATAGCATATATCACACCTATAAGTCGGTTTACCAAACCCTAAAGACTTTCTTTATTGTCATTCCAATCCACACCGGATAGACTTCCACACAGGTTTTCTAGCACTAAACCTCATTACTGGAAGCCACTAAACGCCAGCTTCACAGCTCATTGAAATAAAATGAAAGTGTTCGCAATGAAGGCGGCTCATTCGTCTTGCAGTGTGTCGGAAATTAAACTATTGATGGACGAGAGTAGACAGTTTACTACAGGGATAGTCAACCTTTGAACGTGCTATTTGTAGTATAAATATAAAAGTAAGCCCGTTTACGGTAATGGCTGAAATCCATTTGGATCTTCTTTCGTATGGGTAGGGCTTGAAATCTAGGGAAGGGCTTAGGAGTTTTATCAATGCATAGGTAAGGTTAATTAAATAAAGCTAAATGAAGGAAATTAGTTTGTTTATACATACGGTTAAATTGTTAAAGAAGATGCAGCAAGCTGTTTTAGAAGCAAGATACTTTCGATTTTGTCCTAGGCTCAAATTATATTTTTGATAATAAACTGAATGATCAGTTCCTCACTTTAAAAATAACGTGTAAATATTAATAATACAGTGTTGTTATATGTAGGCGTATTATTAAATATTAAGTAAGTGGTTGGTGCTTACTATATTCGGTGGCCATATTGTTTTGGTCCATACCACCAACAGCGCGCGTGCCCGAGGTTTGCCACCCCTGCTCTAATTGGTTTAGCTGACGGTTTTTTTGGCCGGCAAGGAGAATCGGAGGAAAGTCTTATATTTGTTGTATGTATAGTGTTTAGTTTTTTTGGTTTCTGGTAAAACATACTATTTAAAGTATGTTCTTGTGATTCCTTGTGACAATTTCATCTTTTGAGGTTCTTGATCTAGTACAGTTTAAAAATCTACCTCTATACTTATCTGAATTTATGAGGTAATCATGAGTAACATCAACATCATGAATGGATTAATCCAAAACTCTGGTTCTACCCAAGGTAAGATCAATGATAAAATTTGAAGAGTCCTACGTATATTGACATGAAGAATTTTGTCATGAATCATAAATAGAACGAGTTGCGGGAAGATTAAACTTATCAGACACGTAATAGGTACCTACTTATAGCTTCTTATAATCGGATCATTCCAATTTATTTAAGAAAGTGAGTTGATACTCATCACATTAACATAAAACAACCGTGATTTATATACGATGAGTTATTAACGGCCTTTTAAATATTTCATTAACTATTTAATACCAGATTAAAAAATTGCAGAGCAACAAACAAAAAAGGTATTTTGACTTGACATATCTGCAACCTTTATACTTTATACTTCTTAAAACGGTACAAATATTTTAACAGAAGGTACTGGCTTTACATGAAAATGGCAAGTATTTAAATAAGGCGTAATTATAATCTCACAAACAAAACCTACATAAAACTAATGAAGGTCAATCAGAATCAGATATTAAAACAGAACAGTCGGTCAAGACTACCTAGTTACTGCCTACTAGGCTGACACATAAATACCTGATAGATACAGACTCGACACTTTTTGAGATAAGGAGTTATCAGGAACTTGATATAAGACCTACATAATAACGGTTAGTTGGAACTGTTGATGGTGATATTCGATAGGTTGATGATGATGCTGAATTTCTTCGCCAGTGTGGTCTGAAAGTGGGATGTGGTAGACATTTTTCGATACTGAGAAACAAATGAAGCAGAAATAAGTGCCTATCTAATTGCTTTATCAATGCTTACATACCTATACAATATTTGTTTGTAATCTGATGCAACAGTAGTTTTTACTTTTGCGGGAATTATTAAGAAATATCAGTTGCTGAGAATGAAAATAAATAAATATACGTCTGTATCGTAAATATTGGACCTTAGTCTCAGGAGTCCCACTCTTAGAAAAACAGATTTTCTCATCAAAATATTTAAACACAATCTCTCTCTTGGGACGCTTGAAACTTCTCTATAATAGGATTTCCATTTTACTTATACATTCTAGTGAAATATTGTTGCCACTTTGTAAGTGGCTACTAGTGACTTAACGGAAGTCAAAATATGCATAAAAGAAAAGACTATAACTCTTAGCTATTCTGAAGTCATGACGCCTCGCGTATACGCAATGATCACAAATTTTGACCGTTTCATAGTCACCAATCAACTGCACAGTTCTAATGGCAGATAGTAATGCCTTCAGCCTTACCCAAGCAAACATTTATTTGATCCATTTCCCTACAGACAAAGTCACGGGTCTCACTATAACTTCTCTTTATAAAGCAGCGAGCGATGGCGCCAGCTTTCGCTCCTTGTACGCGCTTATTCGTTTGTTAGACCGATTTGTTTCCCGATTGCTGTGGAGATTAGAGATTACCATCTAATTGAAGTTTTGCTACTAACTGGTTAGTAGTTGGTTGGTTTTTAATGACCAGCTTAAGGTGACAGGTTAGCTTCTACATGTTTCTATAAAGGAGTTATGAAAAGGTTTAAAAAGTTTGGGCTACGGGAGTGTGAGATTCTTTACAGTCAAATCTTTTTTCTTTGCGCTCCAGAGCAGCATTAACCATTTATTTGAACACTTCAGAAAACGATAGAACAAACCTTTACTATATTTCCTGCTGTTTCACCCGAAATCAAAAAGTCTGTAACCCACATGGTTACAGACTTTTTGGAGGGTACGTACCACCCATGACCATATCAATATACATCTCGATCAGCCCAACCGTTTCTCAAATAAATAAACTCTCACTAGCACAACATATTAGTCAGGTTAATATCACAGATTTTTTAAGCCAAATACTATATGGCCGAGGCTAACTTCTTTACAAGTTTCGCATATAAAAGTGAGGCTAAAATTAAATAACTTCTATGGCACGTGTATGTTAGCGGAACGAAAGGTGCTTCGTCAAACCCGTAAGCGTGTGTAATTATAACCAAGGCTGCACCGATAGACATGGTGGAAATGGATTCACTATGTAATAATAATTTTAAGTAACAATATTACTTATATTGTGATAGTACTAGAATGTGCTAAGCAGAATACTATGTAATGTGTGGTCTCCAAAACTATGATAATTCGATTAATGACATCAGTAACGGAGCTACAGCGTAATGCAGAAAATAAAAACTACGTTATTGTGTATTTTACTTATTACATAAGTCTGTTATTGCAAGAAAATATCAATGCACTTGTAAAGATATACTTGAATGACCTACACATTTATTTGCTCAATAGAACGAAAAACAACTGAATCAACATTGATGACTAAACGCTAGTGTTTCTTTTTTCAAAATCAAATTCATATCTTATCCAAAAATGTTACAAGAAGTTTTACAATTGGTCCTAAGCTAGGCATGCTTGGAAATTAGGTATTTTAAGACGCAATTTCATGAAAATAAAAAAAGAATTACTGTAAACACCAAGTAAATTATGAGGTAACTTTAAAACTGTGCCTCCTGAATCTAGTAACAAATATTGACACAGCAACACTACAATTTTACAAGCCGTCAGAGTAGTGACGATTTATTAGGTAAGCTTGACCGGTCTACGCCGGTGTTGCCCAATGTTTGAAATTACACATTGCCAGTATTATTTCTGTTCAAGCGAATAGTAGCTAACACTTAAGGCTGTACAAATATTATTATTTTTTTTTTGTGATGAAACTCCTTGGTGCAAGGTCTTATTTTATGGGATGTTGGCACAAATGTTTTGGTGTGAGAGATTTTTATTATAAAAGTAATGTTTAAAGGACTTATTGTTTATCTGCAGAAAATACTATTGTTTTAATGACTTGTCGTAAGTAAGTAAATAATAAATGTGTAATGTAAGTACACCCTGTAGTAAGTTATTTAAACCAGAGTGCAAAAAAACTACAGTTAGGTATCCGACCTTATTTATCATACCAAATACCTTTTACATAATAACTAAGTTGCCAATATTGCAAACAATTCAACTGAATTTCGGCAAATCTTCGTCGTGTCCAATTAAAACCCTTGCATTTGACTATTGTCCAAATATTCCCAAGATCAGTACCAAGTACCTACAATTCTATAGAATTGGCACCATTTGCATTCCCACGTGAATCACGTTAATAAGTGCCATAGTCGATAGTGAAAAACGAAGGCTATTTACCAATTCCAGTCGCATACACAATATCTTACTGGAATGAGGTTCGTGGCTTTTCTTAGGGAAACGAATCTTTGAATTGTGTGGTATGAGGCATAAGCGGCAAGCGGTTTAAAAAGGTTTGATTTTAAATCGCTCGAAGAGTACCTATATTTTTTTTGTAAGACTGTGTAAAAAGATCCTTGAGGTCCATAGTTTAAAAGATATTTATTCGTAAATAACCTACTGCCCCATGATACTAATGCCACTAAATTGTATTGTATGTGCCAAAAAGTAGTTTTATAAAACAAAATACTCAGTAAAAAGTTAAGGCAATTTGTGATAAAGCTACAGATAATTGCAACCTTGTCACAATAATAAATGATATTGCACTGCTCGAAATTATATTGAAACCAGCTCACATTAAACTGTTTAAATTCAACAACATTACATTTACGATATTAACATTAAATTCATATTCGCAATTAATGACACAGAAAGATAAATGCTATGTACATTTGCAGTTACCAGCAGTTTATGATATATGATTTAAATAAATCATATCTATGTAAGCTACTATAATTTAAACAAGTGCAAACGCAGTGCAAATAACTTATGCAATAAATATCGTTTCAATGAGATTTTAATTTATGTAATGTAATACCACTTACTAAGCATCTTATTAATTATTTCTTATGTAAGTTGGTATCGTTTACAAGTATATTCGAGGACTGAAGTTTTTAGATTGTATTACAAATTAGGAACTGATGTTTAGTGGTTTTTGAAAGTTTGATAGTTATTGTAAATTGAGTCATTGTGACAGGTGTAGAAATTAAGGTGTCGGCTTACGAATCAGTCAGTCGAAAACTACTGGGAGTTACAGTGGTTTTATTACAAAAGCATTATAAGTTTAACGCAAACATCCCGCAAAAAGTTGGTCAAAAAAAATTGTGATATTAATCGGCATAAAAACGTTACTGAGAAAATGTCTCAGAAATCTTATTAGTCTGTCGTGAAACCTTCTTGTTTTGACTGTCTGATCTCTCAACATAAAGCGTAAGGTGGAATCTTGATATTTTTTTAAATAAAAAAATAATTACAAAATCTTCAGTATTACCCATAATCAATTTCTCACAATGCGCAATTTAATTGATCGTCTAAGCTGGATTAAGAAATAAGGACCACAAACTTCAAGTAGTAACAAATGATTCTGTTAGATCTTAGCACCGGGGGCTTGATTCTGCTAATATTTACTCAAGCGACATACGATTGATCACGCAAATGTTTGTTTCAAATAAACGTTTTTATCCCTTTCTGTGATTTAATAATGAATCATTTGTCGATGCAAATGATTTAGTATTGCAATACGATTGTAGACTAGACACCCTACATTATTAAATTAGCGAAATAAGCCCCAAGTTATACGTTTCCTTAGGCATCGAATCAAATCACTTTTAACTTCCTGACTTAAAATTTAAGAACATTTGTGTAATCATCGTTCCTAGATGTATATTCTGTCTTCGTTAACTTAGACCATACCTGGGCCCCTAGGCAGAGTTGATGTGGTGTCCTCTCACTTTCACCACTAGCTCGGTATCACTCAAATCTGCCATCTCATTAGAATAACCCTTGAAGGGACAGAAACATGGTGTTTTAATCTGTTCCGATACTATCCAATGGTTTATAGCACAAATATTAGCTTTTAATAGGGAAACCAATGTGCTGTGCTTCAGCTTTCTCGGGTTAACGATAATGGGTTATTCTAGAAGGTTTTGTTTATTAAAATGGATATTGTTAAATGGATATTGTGTGCTTGATTTTAATTTGCTATTGTTTCCAAAATCTTCAGTTACGACGAAATAACAGGAAGCAAAAAATAGAGAAAAGAAATCATATAGAAAACGGATTATAAGAGCCTTTTTTTATATAAGCTGACTGTTTAATCTAGGTTTACATTGAGGTCAATACTTGCAGTGATACAGTAACTTTCCTACTTACTGCCAGCCAGAATAAACAAAATTACTATTGCATTGTTTACTAACCGCCTGTTCATTTCACGTGCATCTGTCTGTAAGGGCGTATCTACACAGTGCAATGTCAGTCACTGATGACTTGATGACAGTGAGCGAGACTCCGTATCGCTTTCCATACATTAACGTAATGGCCCATCGTCCATTGTAGGGGGAGCTCAAATGTATGGAAACTTGGAAACTCAGCCGCCAGTGCAATCTACGGACTAGGTTATCTAGCAAAAACATTAGTTTGCACGTAAACACATTTTGATGACTCAAATGATGTAATGGTTCAGTGACATCTTCGTTTTGTATTTTTTTGGTGTTATTTGCATTTCGCTCGTAAGAGGTAAAGGAGTAAAAACTGTATGCAAATGTAGTGTTGTTTTGTATGGTGTGGTTTTATACAATCCCAATTATCTTAATGATTTTTTTTCAATCAAGAAGGGGGTCTAATATAAAAAATCATTAAACTCAATTATATTGAGTATTATGCCACAAATAGTGCTTACTGAAATTAATCGTTGCAAGATAATAATATAATTTTATTACTTTAACAAAATTGTTATAAAACCAGACTTTTCTTCACCGAACCTCACAAAACCTTGACAAAACCAATTAGCAATGTCAACCTTCTAATTTTTCTACGACAACCCGTTGACGGCCGAAACCATTATGTCTGTGTCGAAACTCTTTAGATGAATATCTCTTTATGGACGAAAAAATAACGTCATACTCGTATGACGTTTACGGGGGCCATCTTGCCGCTGACGGACTGTCACGTCTTTTACGTAAAGACGAAATGTTAGTTGTATCTTATCTCCAAGTTACGTGTTTGTAATTGCCGAAATGGCCGTCGGAATGTCAATTTCATAGTGACTTACAAGTACGAATTAGGTACGGTTTGACGAACATAGAGTACTTACAAATATTTTTATTTATAAAAACTTTATTTAGAATCTCCCTGTTGATCTTCAGTGCTTCTAAATAAATTTAAAAAAGGATATAAAGACGATTAGGTTAAAAACTCTCTACAATACACTTACCCCAGGTCATGAGGGACTCAGAAGTTTGTATGTAAATAAAGTAGCGGAAAGCAGCCAGACTTTTTGAATATCGTTTAAGGCGGTCGTATTTTGTATTTGTCTTCTAACTAAAATATAGATATAATCAAGTTTACTTTATTTTAAATCCTTTTAGAATTATAAAAATAATAACGAATTTAGAGTTACGCGGAAAATTATAACTTATAAATGCATATTTATAGTCTGATACAATAGTTTTTCCTCAACTTCACGATGATTATATGTAATGGCTATTTTATTCCTCCATTATTTCTGTAATTATTATTTTATTATGTCATTTATTGCCGTTTTTTTGTCACTTTATAATGACATTCAATTTTGACGGGTTGTCATCGTAAGGTCATGAAGATTTACTAAAGAAGCGATAAGTAGATATTAAACTAGGAAGTTTAAACTGAAATTATGTTATTTTGATACGGAAATCTTTGCAAACTATGTTATTTAAGTAATGGTAGACTGGTGGTATAAAAATAGAAGAAGGAAGTTAACTTCGCAAACTTTCATAGCCCAAAAGTTTTCATTGTAAAGTAAGTATGTAAGATACAGGGCCCCGAGAAAAAATGTGGCGAATAAAAATCGTGTTACTTTTCTTGCCAATAATGTGCCCTTGATACAATTATTTACAAAAGCTTTGGCCAATCCAATTAACAGCTAATAATTAAAACAATATATCTAACAAGATATGATCAGACCTAATTAACAAGTCTGTTAGATTCTAGGATAAAATAATAAATTAAAATAGTAACCTATAATATGACCTTAACAGAGATTATAACACCAAGGGTCTGACGTGACCTTGTCAGAGTCTCTGACAGTGACGTCATCGGAATGACACTTCACGCATGTCAGGTTGTCATTCTTAATTCAACCTTGGTCATAATTTATGATTAATTTATTGAAGTTTTTGTATGAAGATGGCAAATTGATTGGTTAAGCTCTTGTGTTAAGTGTTTTTCTTATGTTCTTATGTATTTAGTTTTATTTAAGGTCGTGTTATTGTAAATGTGTTTCTTTTCATGTGTTGTTTATTTAATACTGTGTTGAATGAGGTGTTGTGGATTTTATGTCATAGTAAGAGCCATTTGTGCAAACACATCTTCACTTGTATATATATGTCGAGTATGTAGATGACCTTTAGTAACATATTTATGAAAATAAAATTAATTTTGTGATTGCCGAAAAACATGAATCCATGAAATAACTAGTGCGTACTTTATCACAAAAAATATTAATATAATACTTACCTGACTTATAATATTTACCTAAGAGGTAGTCACGTATTACAGTAACCAAACAATGAAAATAAATTAACCAGTGGCGGATTTACCAATAGGCCAAGTAGGCCAGTGCCTAGGGCGGCAGATTTAGAGGGGCGGCAAATTTAATTTTTTTTGTAATTATACGAGTACACAATCCATATATAAATAAACGATTAATAAACGCACTGTTATATATACTTAGGTATTATGTGATCATGAATTTAAAAATATTCCAATAGCATTTCAATAAAAATTAAATAAAAAACTCGTAACACAGGATCTTCCTGTGTTATCTGCACGACCAGGATGGCACGGGCAGAAGGAACAAGTCACTGAGGGTGCCATTCTACTATGCAAAGCCTAAGTTCAATACCAGTCACTGCACGCTATTCAAATTTTAAACAAAACTACAACAGTGCATGCGCAGTCCGGCTGTCACCCCTCTCCTTCTTGTTTATTTTTGATTACTTAATTTAATTCCTCAAAGTTATACAAAAAAATTTCTTGTTTATTAATTTCTTGCGCTCTTAGAGTCCTCAATCTAACAAAAAGTTAAAGCTCCGAAGTAGCAAAAACAACTGACGCTCTACGCTGATGATTTCTATAATGTTGAAGAGGTGGAGGACTTTTGTGTCCCAAACCTCAAAAAATTTCTCGCTCGCTGCGCTCGCAACTTTTTTACTTTACACTGGTTTTTTTTCAAACTTGTTTGAGTATTTTTGTGTTCCAAGACTCAAAAATTTCGCCTTTTTTCTAATTTCTTTAGGTATCATTGCGTCCCAAAAATCAAAAATTTCGCGCTCGCTACGCTCGCGGCTTCTTCTCTTTACAGTAGTTTTTTTCACACTTGTTTGGGTACTTTTGTGTCCCAAAACTAAAAAATTTCGCGCTCGCTGCGCTCGCGGCTTTTTCAATTGACACTGATTTTTGTAAAACTTGCTAGCGCTTTATAAGTTTGCAGTGATCTGACTCCGGTTTCTTTAGGTCAAACCTAGCAAAAAGCACCATGAATGAATTCTACTCGATTTTTAAGTACTTCAATTACAATTTTAGTCCGTAATTATATTTTGTCGTTTTTTTGGGGGGTGCTCAATAGGTAGTCCGCCCCGGGTGCCACCCGATGTTACGCCGCCACTGATTATAGGACCCGAACGAATGAACCGATTTCAATATAGTTTTTTGTTGTATTACGGGTGTTTTACGGGCGAGTGTTCTCAGACATGTTTGATGAAAATCAATTGAGCCGTTTAAAAGTTACAGAGGTTTTACGCTTTAAAGTCGCTCTCAAATAAACTTGTTAGGTCAACATTAAACTCTTCAGTATATAGCGGGTTGCAAAAATAATCTAGTAACTGACAGAAATATCATTAAGTTCACAATCATTAGGGGCGGCAAAAATTGAATGGCCTACTAGCGGCAAATTTGTAAATCCGCCACTGAAATTAACTATGTGTATTGTACAATAACTTAGTACCCAAATAATACCTTTTTTACATGATTTTATTAGAAATAAATCGCAGTATAAAACAAATTACGATAGATATAAAGTCTAACACAGACTTACTAATCGTTTAGACGTTTCGAGAACACCCAAGCGCAGACCATAGCAAATAAATTCCTCGACCACAGGTCTTTGCCATCTCGTTACACCAAAGGCTATACCATAAAAGGTTATTTTACTACGATAGTACGACCTTGAAAGCAGACGCCCTCGAGTCGACAACCCCATAACGCGCCTTGGGATTACTGCACCATGGGACTTTTATGGCTCACGATACGATTACGATGCGACCTTTTATTTTTTTTGGAAAAGTGATTTTGTAAAGTTAGCGTTTAGTGAAATTAATCTATGTTTTACTTGGTGTGTTTTTTATACTTAGCTCCTTAAAGTTATTTGCCTAAGTATTTTTTTAGTTAAGGCGTAAAAAAATAAGAGAAAATTAGATAAGCATTAAGTTTTTCAATACTCAAATTGCACTCAACAAAGAAATCACACAAAAAATACAAAGCTTACAACTGTATTTATCATATAGATGACTATAAACTGTACCTACCTATATCATATGACTCAGGTAACTCTCACGAATATTATTGACAGTCACAACAAACTGTTCTAAGTAGGTATAAACAGTGTAACTTGACATTGACATTTAGTTAACAAAATGGTTTCCGAATTAAGTAACAGACTGACTTGCATCACGTGCAAACGTGCGTGACTGCAAAGAAATACTATTTTGATACTTACAAACTGTAAAAGACACGTATTTAGCACTCTTTAGTTCAAACTTCATTCTCACTGGCACACATACACATAAAAAAGAATTTATTACTTTTAAATAAAGCGTCGATTGACAGTTCAAAATGGCTGTTGTATTCTCTTTTTAAAATTTAGCTTTTTCGCAAATAGAGCAAAAGTCCGTGCTTAACAAAAATATAATGGTAATTACTTATTAAAATACTTTAGAGAATAATTTTAACGCTCTTGATTTTATTTCACTTCATAATGATGTAGACAAACTTTGTGAAAACCTGCATTTTATAATGAAAATCTATAAATAACAAATGATTGACAGCTGTTCAGATGCAAAAAATTTAATGGGCGACAAAACTGGTTTTTGAGTATGTTTGATAATAGAAATGTACGTGCTTGATAGATTAGGCAAGTATATCTTTTTTGCAGCATAAATTTTATAATGCGGCGTGGTTTGAAATATTGATTTTAAATTAACTGAAAAAACTTACGTACTTGTGTTGGTAAAGAATATTCAATTGGTATTTATTTTGTTTTACCTTGCAATTAATACTTACAAAAAGTAAACACAAAGTAAAGTTAGATCGTAAAAGTCGCGCCGTAATCGCACGCTATAAAGTGCGTTACAGACGGGGTGGCTTACAGACGTGCGGGATGCGATCGATACGCCCGTCTGCAGCCCCGCACTGCGGCCTGACCTTGCAACCGCCTACAATCGCACGTTTGCGTAAACTGCAGTTACCGTCTGAGGGGGGTTTTACAAATATACGGGGGAATATCGTAAATGGAATGAAAGGACGAAAATAAATTCGATGTTTAAATGTTTTTCAATGCATTTCTAAAAGTTTGTTATTTGCATTTCTGAAGCTTTTTTAGTATAAAGTATTTGTTTTATTAAGTAAGGTTCAATAAACTACTAAGTAAACAATTTGTATCTTACTACTTTTGGCTTGAACATTGGTCCTTCGTAAGCTAAAATATATTATAGTTCGGCCATTCAGAGAATGCGTTCCTGACACGTCGCGATTGAACTGACGACGTAATAACATTCATTGATTATTGATATAATAATGTTGTTTTAATGCTCCTCAATTGTTAAAACGGTAAACAACCAGCAAAAATATTTTTATCGTAACTGCAACGCCATTGCAAAGTTACGTCGTCAGTTCAATCGCGACGTGTCAGGAACGCATTCTCTGAATGGCCGAACTATACCAGACCGCACAGAATTTTGGCACTAACTCCAGGCAGGTTAAATTATATGTACATAGATTAAATGTCTAATATAAATTGATAAACAAGGAAACATTTACAGTCAGCAAAAATAAACTTAAACAAATACTTAAAAATAGAAAAAAAAGAACAATGCTCAATGACAGGGAAAAAATCCCATCCAATTTTTTTTATCTGACAAAAACAAAACACAAACTTCTCATTAAGCATTAAAATCCGTGTCTATGGTAACTGAAACCAGCTTCGTCTGTTTGCCTCGAACTTTCGAGAACGGCACACTTAGCATGCCGTCGCAGTGCCATCGCGGACACCGTAAAACTAATTACCATGGGAAATCGCACAAATTATACACCAACATTCGAAAACTAAGAAATGGGTTGACTGAGATATCTCTTTTCTTTGCTAGTAGATTACTAAGTAAGGTTCGTCTTAGAAACATCCATATTTATTTAGAAGCTACCTATGATTTTAGCTATTCAAATTTTTTTTTCAGGCTTTTTACTAACTGAATCCTTGCGATTTTCAGCATTAATAAACTTCAATGAAAAATACGCTCCAAATAATTTGAAAAGAATCGCTTTTGTATACGTATGGGGACTGGTAGCATAGAAATTGTATGAAACCAAAATTCAACTCGAAGCTTTAATTCTGCTAGATATACCCAAAATGCTTGTTTACTTCTGTTATCTAAACAAAATCATAATTTGTATGTCAATGACAATCAATCCTTAAACGGCCACATCTCCTCTCATTAAAACCAAGTTTCGCAATTCAACCATTCTGAGGTATTAAAAGAATAGGAATATAGAGTAAAAAAAACTGCGATTGTCCTGCTAAAACAATGGTTGGTCGCGCGTCGCTGGATGCGATTATGCGACCTTGGCCGTCGACGTTTCCGCACAATGAGTCATGTCGCGCGACTTTTTTGTAGTGAAATTGACGTGCGGTGTCGATTACTCGAAAAGCGATTTTTTATAGGATTCGAGATCGGATTTCCTTTGCGTCTATGAGTATGTGTCTAAAGAACTTTGTGTGTTCCATTGTGCACGTATCTACTGATGGCTTCAACATTCAATTGTTTTTATTATTCTTTTTTTTACTGTTTTATACTTAAATTGTGGAAAGTATTGTTTAATAACAAGGAACATGCTGTCGTTACCTTACCTTCTAATGTACGCACGAGTAGTTTTAAGCAAACCTTGGCCACTTGGCACAGAGCCGGGAAAATGTCGAGATGAAAAATTACTTGAAATTGAAGTTGTAATTTGTGTAAAGCTTGGAATAACTGGTAATAAACCAGATCCGTAGCATAATAAGTCACATTTATTCCGCTTTTAAAATATATGTTTTCTGTAGAAAAGGTAGGTAGGAAAACATTAAAAAATACAATTTCATTATATATCTCTAAAGGTGCTTTGTTACTGCTTGAATAGAAAATTTTATCCAGACTGTCTGTGGCTTTTCATTAGTCGACATTCAATGGATGCAATCTAATTAAGTTACCCATTATTTTGAATTCCAGTGTATTGTTTTCATTAAAAAACACCAACAGTTAATTTAGGCGAGGAATTTGCTGTATAGATGCGTAATCTTCATTGTTAGATTAAAACAATTTTGCTATCAATTAACACTTTTGAGTTCCTCGTGAACTTTACAATTAAAGCTTTTGAGCTGACATTTTTCCTAATTCAAATATAGACGAACAATACAACTCTTAGAAGGCTCAAGCAATTAATAATTTTACCTAATGATGACATGAAATTAAATGTCAGCTATGTAGTAAAATTAACTAAGTAATAATATTATTAAGCAACGTTTAACGATCTCCCATGTTTGGCATAACTAGAAATGAAATACCATTGTTTACTCTTGCCATTATTTCAAAATTCCTACTTAATTTTATGATCACTAAGTCAAAGCCTTTTCAGAAACAATAAGATTTTGCAAGGAGGACTTATCACGAACTTAACATGTTTATAAAACACCTGATGGCTAGCCAGTTTATTATCCTTTACAATAAGTAATTTACACTTCAGTGTGTAATAAGAAAATACTACGTATTTACTTATACAATTGGCTATTGTATTTAGCTAACCCGCTTATCGGTTAATTATTAACTTTAAAACTCTATTTTGAATTATCTTTAAACAAACGGATAGCATTTAAAATATTATCACTGGAGATAAAATACGTTATTAATTATTCTTGTCAAAATAAGACACTACATTTAAGACTGAACAATAATCTGTGTTAATATGTACAGAATTCATAATCGTCTAGAGTAGTACAAAATTTTTAACGTCCTTAATTTATGTTTGTCCGTTGACACTGCAACAAAAAACTTGCACAGTTACACACATAATATGAAGACATAAAAAATCGTAAAATCCTCAATCCCTGCCAAGACTGAACTAGTCTATTTAATCCGTCAAGTTACATGCCAAGTCTAGACTTATATCAAGCAATAAACTTGGTCCTTTTATTAAGTTAGTATGGCATGAAATGTTCGCTTCTGCCAAGTTAAATTGCAGACATGTCACTTTGAAACTTTATTACTGTTTTTTTATTCTGTGGTGCACTGGCGTCTGAGCGAGACAGAATGATCGATATCGATGGCACAGCCCAGATAGGAGCGATTAGTTGTACAGCATTTAAGCTCGAAGTTTACTTTTTGCTAATTGAAAGAGATACTGGGCCTTACTACAAAAACTTTAAACCCTGTTTTACACTTGTCTAATAAAATTTTGGCTGCAAAATGAACCATATGTCAACGTCATAATTTGACATTTTTTTAGACAAGGCATAAACTGACGTTTAAAAGTTTTTGTGGTAAGACGGTTTATGTTCTAGTTTGCTTGACAAGCTTTGACATCGCTCGGATTGCAGTGGCTAAAGAAAAAAATGAAGATTGCATTTTAGTTTAAGTTATTAAAACATGATTTAATATTATTTAGGAAACACAAATGATATGCCAACTTCTTACATCACTACGCAAAATTGAAAACACAGAAATCTTTCGCAACTAAACAGGCGTACAGTCAACCTAACAGCCAGTGAATGAACTCCTAAAATTTCGACCATAAACACTGAGAGTGAGTAAAACTTCCGCGGTAGGGTGTACGCTGATTATTAAATTCCTTTCAGCTGCGAGGGAATGTTTTTATAGTCGTGAAAATAGTTCGCTTTATACGACAGTTTTTATATTAAAATTATTATTTTAGTCTGGGAAATAAAGAATGTTGAGCTAGGTCCACTATATTAATTTTAAAGTAAAAAGCTGGTCCAATTTTACAGTGGTTTTTTTCAACTAAGCCTCTGAATATTTTCAAAATTTCCATACCTGGGTTAACCTCACAGATACGTAACTGCAAAATTATAGCATCTAAAGTTTTGGCATAGCAGGTTACATTTAAACTCTTAAAGTTCATTACAATGTGGCACAAACAGATGCATATATCATATTTTCTCACAATCTTGGCTCACAAAAATATTATAAATCTCACTTGCAAAAATGGAGATAGTAGTTACAGTGGTGATTTATTTAAAAACCTTATTTAAGTCAATATTCTAGAAACGTTATTACAGTATGAAATAAAGTAAAATAGTGTTAATTCAATTCAGATAGGAAAAGACTGTCAAAAGAAAATTAATATTCGGAAATATTGTCTTGATCTCCTGTAGCTATTAAATCATAATATTATAATGTTTACATAATACTTATTATGTATAAGTATGTATTTGCGTCGTGCGTAAAAGTTTTCTTACAAAAACCAACGTTAACCCTAGTTTATTGAAATCTAAATAGCAGATTTTAAAATAATGTATTCAAGCAATGAATGTTTTAACATAAAATATCATCAATATGTCTTTTACACTAACATAATAAAGACAAAACATTTGTTTGTTTGTGTACTCTAAATTATCCAAAACCACTGAACGATTTGAAAATTTCTCTCACTGGTGGATAGCTATTATTCCCGAGTACGTTATATTTTATGCCGCCACGGGCAATAGTTACCACATGACGAGAGGAGAACCGCGGAAAAACAGCTAGTACGAAAATAAAATCATTAAGTAAGAACTCGTAGAATATTTCGTGATAGGTAAAAAGGTAAAAGTGTGAATGACCTGTGAGATTCATCTCAATCCGTAGTAAGTATGTTATTACTATTCAGATCGTAACATCAAGAGGTTATGAATACCAATGACATGTAAAAAGAAAACTAGGAGGTAATTTAAAAACATTTAGTTAAGTTGTATAAGTTTTTACATAAACAAAGTAAAAACCTACGTATGTTTTTTTAGAATTCCTTATGATGTAATACGCATGAATTTTTCAAAAACGGCGTATTTAAAAGATTATTTCATAAGAACAAAACTAGGTTACAATTAATAGAACAGACAATCAATGTTCGTTTGCTTAGAATTCACATACGTATCTAAACCCTATCTTAATTACTTCTTGCTAAAACAACATTAAAACTGCCTTTAGTACAATCGATTAGAACAATTAATGATACCTACTTAACACGTAGAGGAAAAAAAAACAATAGAATAGAGTTGTCAAAATGATGCCAATGTCACCGACTTATCAATTGAGATCGCACGCGCATTATATCGAATAAATTCCTTATCGATATTTCGCATTACATTGTTCGACTTTCCCTGTCGTATTAGGTGATATGATAGTTCTGATAATGTCAGAATATCAATGTTGTGTGAAATGATTAGTTATGAACATACTTTCTTTCTTTCTTTATAATATTTCTTTCTTTCTTTTGACATATGCGCGTGAACGTGACCTGTTACGTCGCGTTTGTTTTGAAAAAATGTAATTGAAATTTTAATAATGCTGTTGCTGCATTTGATATGAATAGCACGCATGAATGTGTGACGATAATACGCATTTCTTTATTACATTTCAATTCTAGGAAAAAGAAAAATATGTGCTGCTCTTATAAGAGGCAATAATGCAGTTTTCATTATGAGTGTCATAAGATAAAACATGAAAATTATGATTGATATACTATGCGCTAGGGACGAATAACTCCCTGTGTTGTGGCCACACATCTTGTTTCAATAAGCCTAAAATAATCAGAAATCACAAACAAACATTTGCCTATCACAACATACAAAGACGCTCAAAAACAACCTCACTTCTGGTTCTAACACCGCTCTAAAACAACACAAACACATACAAAACCAAACGAGTTTATAAAAACGAGGTGCCAACAATTTGATCTCCAATCGCCAACAACTTTTTCTGGCAATTAATTAAAATATTCACGGCGCTAGTGTGCGCTAGTAGATCAAGTCAAGTCCTTGTGGTAACATTGACATTCAAAGCGCCGTCGTCGGATGTAGCGGTTTTGTGTCCGGTTGCACACACACAGACACACACTAATGATCAGCACACATGTGCAGGTTAAGTGTATTTAATGTATTTTTGCCTTTTATGGGGTATTTTGTTGATATTTTGCTCACATTGGTCAAGTGCACATGACTAGATATGCAATGTGGTACTGTAAAGAGTTAATTAAAAAAGCAATTTAGATGAAATAAAATAGAAGAAATTAGTATTGTAGATAACTATGAAAAACATACTCTACATACAACTATTCTATAATTATTGTTTTCCCTAATAATAAAATAAAAAAATAAAATAAAAAACTATGAATATTTATATGGATATCATGTATAAATAATCAAGGAAGATGGGGAAATAAAATATAAGCCAGTAAGTCTGACACCAGTCTAACCAAGGGGTATCGGGTTGCCCGGGTAAATGGGTCGAGGAGGTCAGATAGGCAGTCGCTTCTTGTAAAGCACTGGTACTCAGCTGAATCCGGTTAGACTGGAAGCCGACCCCAACATGATTGGGAAAAAGGCTCGGAGGATGAGGATGATGGGGAAATAAAATATAGTACACAAAATATTTGTAAAAACGGCAGTTTATTCCTATGTAACATATAACAAAAAAAAACTATCTTAAAGGCATTAAATTAACTTAAACTTTCACGTACACGTACCCTAACAATATGTTTTAACTAAGGATATTATGTTAATCGTTCTAACGGTAACTGCTAACTACGGATTAGTATTCTAGACTAAAGCTAGTGCTCATTTAATATCCGTCCTTAACTATCACACGTGAATACGTAAGGTTAGGTTATAAACTTTATATGGATGTTATATTCGTAAATCGTGAGACGAATTATTTAAAGTGGTAATTACTGAAATTAATTACTTGGGTAAAATGTTAATAATTTTCGTGGCAATGTTCTATGAATCATCATTATCTTGCTAGTCTTTTTCCAACTATGTTGGGGTCGGCTTCCAGTCTAGCCGGATGCAGCTGAGTAGGTACCTACCAGAGTTTTATATGGAGCGACTACCGATAGGCTATATACCTAACATATACGAGTGTACTTTTTAATATACACTTTTGAAACCTACTTTTATTACATTAAAAAAATTCTACAAAGTACTTCGTAATGAGTACAAAGTAGTCCGTTAAATACATTACAATCAAGAAATGATTGTTAAGCTGACCTTGGTATCAAATGAAGTATAACATTTAATAAAGCCGTTATTCACACAAAACATCTTTTATAGCAATATTCAATAAATGATAACTTTCTTTATTACGAGGCAAAAATTGTACAACAGTCACAAAAAGTTACATGACCACTATAACATGACCTCTGAATACATATAACATGTTTTTTTCCAGAGGTCTTGATAAACTGGTTGTTTTTTTCCTGTGAAGAAAAAGTTAGCAAGACAAATGACTGCGAATACAGTAAATTGACACGATTATATTCATTGTTTATGAATGGGTACACCCACGAGGTTCATTCACATACACTGATGGGCCTGAGTTGGTGATCGTGCGCATGGTCTCGTACGACACGGGTTTACACTTTCACTTGGTACTAGATCAAATAATGGGAAGAAGTCGATCATTCATAAAATAATGGACGTAAGTCTTTTTAATTACAAATAGACCTCATACATATAGGGTCTTATAAAAGGTCAGACTAGTAGCAAGGTCCCAAAGAGTTAGTCTCACGAAGAATAATCCGGCGAGAAACTCCAGGAACATTCTTGTGATCAAAGATGACGATCTATTGCTTGACAGGCCATGGATCCAAAGCCCCACCATGGTCTTGCGCAGCCTTCATCTGACGTTTTTTTTTAAGAACCGTAGTTTTTCTCTCTTAAGACATTATTTTTTAAAAGCAATTGAATTCCATGTAGATTAAGGAGATATAGAAAAGAGGAAAAGTAAAGCACTTTTCCAGATACGTATATACTGTCCAAGCAGGCAAAGACGCATGAAACAACTAGCCGTATAACCAATGGAAACAGTACCAAGTACTTAATAAACAGACCGATATCTTTCGCCCACAACGTAGTTGATTTACTGCGGACTCTGATCTAGTTGAAAACGATTCTACTATACCGGTCACACTAGTTGTAGAAGTTTGTGAGTGTGTGCGTGTGTGTTTGTAGATATGTTGGTACTGTCACTTCGCGGAATAGGTATATCTTTGTTTTTTGACATACATACAGAGGAGTGTGATTTGGGAGGCAAATCAGGTGTTATAATCTCGTCAAATAATGTAGCCGATGACGACCCTCTGAGGATTGGTGCTAGAGACTATGGAATAATATTGCGCATATACGAAGTATAGTTATTATATGAGTGAATCATGGGAGTGAATTCATATTTCAATGTGGACAAAGTGAGGTGTTATCTCGGGCTGCGGGATTGTTCGAAAGAGTTAGTACTTCGGCCCTGGTACATAAAAGGCCTACGACGGAACACGAAGGTTTTTAGTCAGTAAGAGTCTGACAGTCCCTCACCGCTGCTAACCCACAGCGGGAGGGGTCATTTGATGATTTTTGACGTTGTTAAAAAAAAGGTGTCATCTCAAGTTTTACTTGAATTCTGGCATTGGTTAGGAGAATCTTCTAACTTAAATGCTTTCGAAAACAATACATTTGTCAGACAAACCTACATACGAACACTAAGGCAAGAAGCACAACCTACCAGTAGCTTGTTATTCTTCACTTATCTTTTCGCAGAATCCTAGACCATATCATTAGCATCTTGCAACTCGAGATTCTGTACCACTTTTACGTGAAGGTCAGATGTACCTCGTGTTTTTGTGGGAAAATATGAATTGGTCAAGAACCTCGTACATGGTACTACAATATGTCTTTCTTACAGTAGATTTCGACTTTATCACTAAGGCATAAGGTTCGATGTTGATTGGGAAAATTTTGCAGATTTGAGTAGCTGGATGGGCTGGCCAAGATGTAGATATAAGACAAAGTATAGATAAGACAAAGATTTGTCAGTGTTTTGTTTAAAACGGTACTGTTTTGTTCGCCATTGTTTTTGTATGGTGAAATAGTTCGCGAATTTATATGGTAAATGGAAGTATGTCATAGGTAACTAATTTGGTGAGGTCCAAAATTATTTCGATTACAGTATTTTGACATAGTGAGTAAACCATTTTGCTGAATAAACTTCAGTATGTAAGGAACCGTTTTTAACTGTCTATTTTTTATTGAACCTAGATATTTTGTAGATAATTTGGAAAACCGAAATTCAAAAGTTTCCAATAAATATTCCAAATGCGTACCTAATAGCTACAAGTAGCAAGTCGTGAGCCTACCATTGTAATCATTATCAAGTAACCTGATTCTATCACCCAACTCCGCTTGGCAGATAACCTGACATCAGAAATTCTACTTCCATTCCCACGGACTAAGAAAACATCACCGTTATTCGCAAATCGTTAAAAACCGAATAATCTCCATACATAATATGCTGGTAGGTAAATAGTTTTTCTATATACGGGTAGGTCAATGACTTCGTTTCTTGATATTTAAAACAATTGAATAACTGTTTGTGTGACCCTAGAGGGTATGGCTGTGTGTTTGAAACATGGTGTGTGCCTGAGGCATCGTCCGATATATTGTATGAAATATTAGGTAAAGCACTCTCTGGGGTAATATAGCAATGTTTGTAATCGATTTTGTATTGCCTATTAGTAAGCATAGGAACTAAGTTTGAGTCCTATTATCAAACAGGCATAGCTATGACATCCAAGTGTGTGGCGGGACAGCCAACATGCTAAATTGCACCGGTGATTTTTATATCACCAACATCAACCTTTATTTGTGGTGCACAAGGCTTATCTCACACAGAGAAGTAAATACTTTTGCCTTGAACAGGCCAGACTACTTTTCATCAGCTGAAAGCATATCGTGTCCATCAGTAGCAAATACAAGAACCCATGAACTCAAACTCAACAGCCATTTACGACTAGACCAACTACTTCACAAACGAGATACAATTCGGCAGTACCATATGGAAATGAAAGTGCATACAACCATCTATTTTATGGTATAACGTTAAACATATTCATGGAGAAAGTTATCTCAATGAAAGCTCTGAGATTTATGAGTTGATGTCTGCGTTTGATGGGCGATAGAACTGGAGTGATGTGGGACCGTGTGGGAAGGGAGATCTATTGGGAACTAGAATTGGTTTCAGTCAAAACATTGTTGATATAAACTTGGTGCAAGCTATTTAATAGTGCAAGACGTTTGCAGTGCAGGGAACGAAACTGAATTACGGGATGATTTTCGAAAAAAATATGAAGTGTTCTGGAGATCATTGTTTGAAAATAAATAATATTGAATAGTATGAGAGGACGTTTACATGTTGGTTTAAGTGTTTCAATTTATAGGATGTTGCTTAGAAGCCAGCATAGTTTTCTAAGTTTTTAACTTGTCTAATTAGCACAGATATTAGTTCGTTTTCAATTGACACTTGACCCACAAATGACTAGGTATTTATGTCATTCACACTATAAAATATAAATAAATACTCAATAATAAAGTCGTCAAATCAAGTTGTCAATTGCACTGACACCGTGACACTTATTGAATTCGAAGAAATTACATTCTAGTCATATTCGCAGTAGCTTATCTTTGATGAAAGAAAATATTAGTGTAATGTCTGACGTAGCATCATTTTATTTGGTAGCTACTTACATAGATTCTGAAAAGTGACTGGCCTACAATTCCATGTTTTAACATACTTAACCAGTGATAATATTTTAGGGCTTTTCGAACTTTTGTATTTAATAAAGCTACATTTAGCCTACATTTTCCATTAAACCTGAAAATACACCTTTGTGAAACTACTCTTTAGTAGGTAGTCAATAGGTACAATTTTAGAAGAATATTTTAGTGTTACATATATCCGATGGACATACGGGGTTTATCGGTGACTTACCTACATACGTAATCATTCACCCTTCAAAACAGAAGCATTTACTAAATTCTGTTACTACTAATATTTATACTGTATCAGATGGATGACTAATGTACCGCTTAGATCAATGCTATGTTTACTAAATAGCTTATATAACAGGAAAATAAGAGCAGGTGAATTTTATATAATGTAGCAAAATACGGATTTATACCTTTTACGGATAAAACCAATTCTGCCGCCCACTGCGAGGAAAATGTTGCAATTTTTCATAGCTTGCTCATTTCTTATATTGTTACACTTCCTACATTTGTCGTTGTGAAATTATCTGTTAGTAAACGGGAAGTGTTGCTATATTAATGCATAATATCCTCCTTTTTTTCTTTTATTTTTTTCTTATGGCAACACTGGTCTTATCGACATACAAAGAGGAATGTTTATATAGTGAGAACCTCCTTTCATCGCGCCGCCAGTCGATACTAAAGTTATGTAAAAGGTTAATTAATACAATTAACCACGCATCAAACATAATAACAATTAAATAACAGAAACTCTCACAATAATATCAGCATTACATGGAAGTGCTTTGTTTCTATTTTTCTAAACAACTTTTAAAGATACAAAGAATAGGTGAATATCATTTTCATCCCGTTTTTTTTAATCTATGGAATCAAATTTAAAAAAATATGTCTTTTCAATACATTTATATAAGTCCCAATTTTTGAAAGTTTCTAATGATAACCTAGGGAAACATTTCACTTCCACTTCTGTCCACTTCTGGGCAAAGTCCTCCCGCAAGCTTGGGTGAGCGAAACAGTTCATATTAACATAATCACCCAGTTTCACACAAAACAACAAATTCTTTATACATTTATTCCCCAACAATTCAAGACGAACAAACGTCGTCACGTGCAATACATTCGTAATAGTAGTAAGTTACACAACTCTCAAATTGGCGGTAATGCCGTTATAATGGCTCCAATCGACAGTGTGGCACGGCCTTAATATTTGTCGGTTAAAAATGAAGCCGCGATTCGTTCGGTATGTAACACGCAATTGTTTTTCTAAGGAAATTGATAATTTTATGGTAAACTTTTTAAAGAAACTAGGTCTTCAAAGTGAATATCTGAAATTAATTTTTCAATTTTTTCAAATAAACCATCTTACAAGATCAAAATAAACAAATTAAAGTTGTCACTTGAATTGTCACATTTGCAAGAATATATAGAGAAATTACAAGAGAGACTACGCTTTTTACGACGTCGGTTAAGGTAAAGTTAAGCAACTTTGAATAAAGAGCCTTTAGTATTGATAGACCATTAACTCCTCGACACCAGATTGAACTGTTTCAATCAAGCAAAAGTACACGGGAACCAATAAACATCGTCTATTTCAGGAAATCGAACCGCTTTTCCAGTACATATTTACGTACGACCAATAACTCAAAGTTATTTACAGCGAATCAACTAAAAACACTTAAATTATATCTCTTCCCGACGTGCTAAATCATTTACACAATATGATGTAAACGTATTGTACTTACTTCTGCGTTTATCATACACTTAACTTTATACAAGTTTAAACAGTACTCTGAACCAAGCAAATATAACCCCTATTCCCTATACCTAAGGTTCACTGAAACTGCATGTTGTGTTTGGCAGCAAGTGAATAGATATGGTAATGTTCTGGCTAAAAGCTGTTAGTTTAGAGTTGGGAATTGCTTTTGCTTATATAATTACTCCAGTTGTTGTTAGTGACAATTTCAGGACATAACTCTATGGGTTTATTTAGCGATCGTTTTTAAATACGTGGGTATTAAATTTTAATGATATAGGGATTAGAATATATTGGAATTAACAAGAAAAGTAAGCGTTAGGAAATGGTATAATGTTATAGTTTTCTGTTTAAAACATACAATAGTTTTACTATTTTTAAGTTAAAGGTGTGCTCATTGTTAATAAAGTAGGTGTATTTTGAAATGGCTTATGTTTAACTGATCACCAGAAATAGTAACAAATAGCAGACAAAAATAGTAAATGATCACCAAAATGAAACTCGCATTTTAATGTAAAATGATAACCAAAGTTTTAACACTTTGCTATCCTATTTAAGTGAAATTACTCCAAAATAAATCATGCGCAAGCCAAAAATAGTAAATGATCACCAAATTTAAACCACCATTTTAAAGTAAAATGATAACCAAAGTTTTTACATTCTGCTATCCTATTTATGCAAAATGAGTCCAAATAAATCATTGTTACCCCAAAAGTAGTAAATGATCACCAAAAGTAGTGAATGATCATCAAAATTATACCAGCGTTTTAATATAAAATGATAACCAAAGTTTTTACATCTTGCTATCTTGTTTAAGTAAATTGACTCCAAAAAAATCAGTTCGGCCTGATACAATAAATGTAATAACATTATGGGGACCTTTTTCCTGCTCTAAGGTGGAAAATTGTCTATTGCGTTGCATGCCTCTAAACAGTGCGATAAGAGTGTGTTTTCGAGGGAGTGTATTGAGAAACACATTCTTCTTCTTTCTCCTGCCCTGTTCCCAATTTTACTTGGGGTCGGCGCAATATGTCATTTTCTTCCATTTTCCCCTGTCACTCGTCATACTGACACTCACGCATGCATTGCAAGCCGGACACAAAACTTAATATGGCATCATAATACTTTATTTGGTAATAAGCCTACATTTTATGGCTATCACAGTGACTTATTTAGGCAAAAATAATACATTAATTTGGTCGTCAAGAGTTGGTGATCATTTACTAAATTTGGTGGTCGAATACAATTTAAAGTGAAGTCGTGACTAAAATAGCTGGTACTATTACATTTTTAGACTTTATTTTTCTGGTGTTCAGTAGATTTTTCTGGTTGCAAAACTAAGGGTATCAAAGCATTTTATGGTGGTCATTATATTTGTTCCCTTTTGAAATTAATTCAACACACGTACAAATTACATTAAATATTGACTTAGACAAACAAAAAATATTTGACCAGATAATATTGGCGAGTAACTTCCAATGTAAATAAATCGTATTGGTACCTATTTGTTTAAAAAGCAAAAACTGTTCTCACGTTTAAAATTGCTGTCTCTTTGACAAAACTAAAATCTGCATCCACATTTTACAGATAATCTACGATTGTAATAGATTAATACCACTAATTTCCCGGTAAATATCAAGACTATGTTAACTTTACTAATTCGATTATCGTGAACTCGTAACCACAATTCTTCTCAAATTACGTGACAGTATAATTCTAATTTTATTCACTGGTATTTCGCGCTAAAGCTCATTCACACAGTATTTACCCGATACCCTATTACGTATCCGGTACAAAAGTATCCTCAAACTGCAGACTAAATAGTTGGCCGACAGTCGGCCCGATGCTTAGCTGCTTATAAAAATATAATAATGCTTGCTTATAAAAATATTTTCTTAGAAAATCGAGAATTCAATCAAAGTTTTTATTCCGTCTGATACCTGACCGGTCAATACCAGCCAAATACCTGATCATTGTAAATTGCCCACTCCCATTATACATCTCCGTACTTATCAAGCGTCCGAACAAACTGTCGGCCGACTGAAAAGTCTCCAGTTTGCGAGTACTAAGGCAACCGCAAACGCTATTAAAGGACAATGTAAACAATACCTAATGTCACCTTGTTCTCAAACTGTCGTGTCAAGGGTCTCGACGATTAGCGCTCTATTATAAGAACACAGGACATTTCGATACGCCATTTTAAAACACAAATAACCAGGATTTGGACAATTCAAATACCATTTTTATGTTAATTCTCACTTGTTTGTACAATTTCGGTGACTAATGCGTCCTTAATTTTCGTCATTGATCTGTCATGTCGATAACTATTCAAAACAAGTTTGGGCTTAGATGTAATCGGCACGAATTTATTTTTAGACCCAAGATAATCCTGTGTCATTTTATCTAAACTTTGATCGACTACCGGGATTTTCAATGTCAATAGCGGATCAATGACAGTATCTATTACGCGGTAAAAACTATTTGCACACGTTCGATATTCAAACGAAATTGACGAGTTTTTCTTTTTTTTTAACAAAGAGGTCGTATATTTTTGGTTCTTAGAACTTCTTGTTTGGTAAACTAAGACAATGTATGAGACTGTCTCTTTAGATGTCCAAATTAGAAAAGTAAACGGTTGAATGGAAATAAAAACAAACACGCTTAGGACATAAAGCTGTGGTAGGTCTGTAAGCGGAAACGCACTGTAAATAACTGTAATTTTTATACGTAACATTAATAGCGATTCGGTGGTAAAGTATAAAAATTACAGTTCCGATAAAAATACGTTTTGGTATATAAGATACAGGTTAACTGTTAAAGAGGTTTTGTTTTAATTGTTTTAACAATGCAATGATGTAACAACTTTTGTGTCGCGTAAAGAGGCATTCACAAAATTATTGATCTTTAACCCGTAAAATTTTATAGCAGTGACACAATAATTTTGTCATTTACTAGATACGTTTTTTTCCTCCTTTCTTTTTATTTTTATAAATTCTTGCAACTTCGTTCCAAAAAATCCAACGGCCTTTGTTAAAATATAGGTACAATTTGTAGGATCTAATTTACACAAAGGCAACCGAAATTATCTTGGGAATTCTTGCTCAGAACCAACTCAAAACCCAGACTATGAAGATGTATAAATTTATATTTGCAAACTTTAATATTATAACATTTGGCGACTCGTATCTTACTCCTGAGTACTGGTACGCGCTTATAATCCATTCCCGTCACTTAATACACAGATTATATAATAGTTACTACGTAACAGATAAACCACTCCATACAAAAAAGTCCATACCTACTGTTATAAGCACCTACAAGTTCCCCAACTACCTACAAATTCCTAGCTGCGTTATAAAATGAACCTTAAAAGCTCGAGCGCTTGATTGTTATTCCAATGCGATAGCGCACAGTTCAGTGACCGCAACCGTGCCGTGGCCGTGCTTAGGGTTGCTTCTTACAATTTATTAATATTTAAGTAGGAAAACAAAGTTACGCTTATTTTAAGATAGCCTTTTTTAAAACTGAGTTTTTAAATAAAAAGTAATATCAAGAATATTTTTCTTTAGTTAACTATTTTATTGCCTACTAAAATGGAGTATGGGTACATATTACTAAATATTACCTAATACGTAAGCATAGGTAAGTACTTAAGTAAAGCTTTCGTCAAAGTCAAAGGCGGTTTCCAACTATTTTTCGAGCACAAGTGCTATACCCCATATGGTACAACTCCGTCGAGTGTTGATGTCGACCTAAAATTGGTTTCTGCATAGCGAAACTCGTAATGTTCCGAGTCGTCATTAAGTTGGACCAGAACTATACCTACTTACACTCGAGATGTAAGTAGGTATAGAATGCAACAGCATAACATGCCACGAAATAAAAATAATAATATTGGAGCGCGCGCGGCGCGTGTGACTGTTGAAAGCCCTGAGCCGCGTGGGGCTACCGGTAACCCAGCGAGCGGTAGGCATTTATCGCGCACAAGTACGTCGAGTGACAGAGGCCTGCTTAATATAAGGACAAATAATACCAAACAGCAAACAAAAAATCTAAAATCCCTATTTCCCTCTCCCACAGAGCATGCCGCCGCCCGTGTAAGGCATGAGCGGTCGCGGAGCGGGCGGACAGCGCTGCCAGCTGATCCTGCAGCGCTGTCTCGCGATACAACTCACCAAGCCGGGCAACGCGCCCGATGACTTCTGGATGTACGAGTCCGGCTATCTGCTGTTTCAGGTATGTAAAACATATTTCCCTCTCCCACAGAGCAAGCTGCCGCCTACGCCGCATATGTAGATATGTGGAAATACTTATATTACTAGTAAAGCTTGGTGTATACCGGTGAACGCTTGTTTACTATCCACGTTTAACTAAGCAACGATTAGTTCATCGTGTTGAAAGTTTTCTTCTAAATATTTAAATGACATATTTGTATTTAAAAAGACGGAAAGTTCGATTATTTTATTATTCGGATTATTTCAAGTTCTAGGCATTCCATTTAACAGGAATAAAATAAATCATTCTCGCTCACAGGCGCACCTCCGCCTTACAATATCCTAACACCAACAAAGCCGATGTTTACGTTTCGATCGCCGCACAGCTGATGCGTTAGAGGCCAATAACTCATGCACAGCCCGCCATGGATGTCTAATAAATGGCTACCGTGGTTTACCCACCGAGTGTAATCTGTTGTACGTGCTTGCGGGGCTGATCTGATAGTAAATGGTTAGATTTGTGACGTCACAATACACAAATGTAGTCGTATCGTATTATCAACATGTATTTCCAAATAAATATTTTTCTAAAAACTGCAAACAGTGCAGTAGATGGTAGAGGGCTAAGTGCAAAACTGAAATTACTGAATAAGTGATTTCCGAAACTATCCTCAGGATAGCGTGAACAAGAATTTTGTATTTTTTTGCCTTTAAATACATGTTGTGTCTTAATATGTTTATGAAGGCTTATGCTACCAATACAGAAGATGGTAGCGATTCCCTCAGAACCGCACATATTTATTAAACTGTGGTTTGCTTTCGATGCAACTTTGCACAGCCTGCAACTTGTACCCATAAACCCAGCATAAAACCACACATAAAATTCCAAAAATACACATAAAATGATAACCACACACACATAAAATTCCCTACTGCAAGTTTAAGGACTAATAAATTACCGTTAATTGAAACACAGTGGTTTGAATCGCTTCCTTATCTGTTTAGATCAAAGTACGGGCTGAAATACCGGACCATATTAGGGTAGAGTTTACAGACATTAATTTAGATCGAGTGAGCTAAATAACTAATTCACCTACAGTACTTTGATGTCAAGTTACGAGCACGAGCGGGGCCTTGAACAATGACCAATTTATGTCTGTGTTGGTAAAATTAAATGGCGGTCAACGGCCTCCGCTCGAATCGTCTTATTACTACTCCATATTTGGATATTGGAGTCAAAGCTTTGTTTGTAGTTAAGTTATGGCGCATTGGTTACTGGATCGATTGATCTTGTTATTTTATTAGCTCGTGTTTGGTTTTGAAGTTGCATTCATGCGAGTTCCTTTAAGTGAAATGTCAGACCATTTACCACAGTGTTGTTCTTGTCGGTTTTAAACTTATTTAGCTTTATTCTAACACGGGTTAACATTAGCATTGATCCTTTGTGCAAAAAGAGGTGCAAGTGTTGATAGGCCTTAAGAGCCTATCTTTCGTCAGTTAGTCTTTTAAAGTTATTTTACAAACACTGCTGATATAGAATTTCTTGCTTTATGCAAAACTCTCCTTAGCTAATTATTTAGGTACTATAATTTTTTTGATAAATCCTCGCAATCGCTAACCGCTCTCGCTACCTCCTATGCCTTACTAACACATGTAATCGAATGCAAAGCCGTAACGCGATACTGACCGGTCAGCTGCGACAAAGTTCACACAGTCGCACTTATCATTCCACATCCATTGCAATTTACACCATAACCCTTTACAAATATAGCCTATTTTCCATCAGCTGTAGGCATGATATCAAGTGATAGGATTACTAGCCTACATTCAGTGATAGTTTAATGACCCTCTGTTGCAGTTTTATTTCTTTTTCATCGTTTTTCTTCTTGAATAGGATGGATTAGCGAAAAAAGTTGTTGCGAACAATTGGTTTTGTGTTGCATTTTTTTTATGTAAGCCTTTTGAATGGTGAAGATGCTATCGTGTTACAATTTCCGTTAGAAGATTAAATAATGTTCGGATGATGTTCAAAAATATAGACGTGCATAATAAAAAGCTCATTTTATGGCACTCTTTTTGAAGATAAACAGCATATAATAATCTTAGAATATATAAAAAGAAACCATCAATTCAGCAGCATTGAAACAATGCATACTTTTAGAAGAAAATAAAAACACCAAAAAAGACAAGACCTCTTCAAAACCAGGCATATTTATAGAGAGTCAAACTACCAAACTTAGCTAGAACTGACATGAAGACACTAAAGAAAGTTGCACACACGCGTAGGACGTATCTAAACAATTTCACGTACACCCACACACAGGAGATAAGCATCAGGGTATGAGGCAGTAGTTTTTAATTTGACCCATAAATTATGGGCAAATACTCGTGACCTCACGTCGGTAGCAACTGCATAGAAAGTTCAACCTATGCGAGGGTCAGGCGGTATCTTTGTGACTCATAACGAGAGAGATATAGAGAAGTTCAGATTTGTTTTATGTGTTCGGAGGCCATTTCTAAGTGAAACATGTAGGTGAGTGAGTGGGCTGTTTTTTTGGTGGTTTGATGTATAATCAGCAGTTCTTGGGGTATAAAACAGCCAGAACGTTTCTAGCGGTTCTAAATTTCCGTATAAAAAGGTAAAGGGTTACCTTTGTAGGCGCCAGCTTTTTGCAATTTCAGTAACGATTTTCAGCCTTGCTCTTTTGGCCTTTTTTTGGTTGCAATTTGACTTTGAAAAGGCCCGATCCAAATGAATTACACGAGTAGAAAGACTGTATGCTTTTATCAAAGTTTTCCGCCAAATCCTCAAATAGACATTAACAGTCAATTGTTTGTAGTTAATAGTGACAGAGTATTTCTATTAAATATATAATAAATATTAAATATTAATAAAGCCTCTACTATTTTAAGTTATCAATGGGTTTAGCCTTAATATTGTTATGATATATTGTGATGGCGTAAGTAATTTTACAAGTGATTGAGGCCCAGATTTTAAAATTGCTCTCATTTTAAGATTCTGTTATGTGTCGATTATATCTCTTGTGAATTGAAAGTATTCTTTTGTTCGGTTTTTATCAGTATTTGACCTCGACCTATTTATAACAAAGTTATAGACTTACAAAGGCCTTTAGGCATCAGTATCGAAATGTTTGCAATATAAATATATCAGAGGCTTACAGTATATAAGTTGGATTACTTCCAATACAGAATCCATTTCGTTAAGCCGACATGAAGCTGCTCAATATTGAGTCAATACTTTCGTTATATAACAACAAAATTGAATTTATTTGCTTTCAGCTTTTCCTTGCAATTTACCATATATTTTAGCAGTAGGTACCTAATATCAAATTATCATCAGCATTTTACTGTATACTGCTGGGCATAAACCTCTTCTCATATTGAGAAGGAATGGGATTAATCACCAAGTTTGCTGGGTTTTAGCTATACTCCATTTTCAGTAGGCACGTAGGAAAATATATTGTAGCATTTTTTACAAAAATAAGTTTTAGAAAATAAAAGACTCTTAGAATGATGATTCAATTGATTAAGTAGTTGTACAAAACAATTTTACTGTAATGAAATTGTTATACTTCTGCATCAATCCTACATTACAGCAATATGGTTTATTATGATTTATTACGTATATTTTTCCATGTCTAAGAAGCTGTGCCGTCCTATTGCGTAAGGTATGATCACGGAAAATGAATACCTAAACCTTTTACATTTCATCGCGCATACATTGATGGATCTGTAGTCTTTTTTTTAATGAAAGCTTGTAAACATAAGACGAATGCCTAATATAAAATTGTTGAATGAATAGGTGCCTATATTTGTTTTTGTTTGATACTTTAGGTAAATCTTTTTTAACAAATACTTAGGTGTCGCAAAATTTTAATAGATAAATAATAATAGCTTTATAAATAGTCACACCAATCTTTGTGTACCTTGTTTCATAAGAAAAGGATGTGTAGGTAAGTATCTTGTAAATGTAATAAACAAGAATAATTTTTCATACATTTGTCTGTAAACGCATTCTTACATTTTTTTGTTATTTAATTGAAAAACTTACAAACATGAATTTAGTGTCCATCCACAAAAGTCCTGCAAAAGTGTATTGTAGAGAAACAATGGAAATAAATCTGTTAGCTACTCTTTGTTATGTGGTCGTCTCGTCGCCGCCTCGGGTCGTAATTTCCGTGGCAGACTTTACGCCGCAAATAAAACGCTGCGATCATTTTATGTGATCCGATCGAGACTGATGCTAGGTTATATGAGAATTGGTTTACGAGGTTAGACTATGTAAAATCTTGTTCTAAAGTTTTGCATCATTTAAAATTGCGGACCTTAAATAGTTTGATTAATTTTGGTAACTTTGATATGAATAGCGAAGCAGTTTGTTTTATGAGTTAGTTTAGTAGTAGTTTTTCTGACTCTTTTATTAATTGCGATTCAGAACAATAATTACGGTTCTTTTTAAGCATATAAAATCTCTTCATTTTCTCATAATCTGGTCCTTATTCGTAACGTGTCGCAACTCTGTGGATTCTAAGAAAATATTACCTACTGAAGAATAATTCAGAAAAATACACTTTCCTACAAAATTAATACCTGTCTAAAATTGAGATACCTACTTGTCTTTGATAGTCTGTTAGCCTGGAAGCCGACCCCAACATAGTTAGGAAAAGGCTCGGAGTATGATGATGTCTTTGATATACTCTCGTACTTGCAAAGCGACCTTCAAACCGCGACCCTCGCAGTGATTTTATCAAAACACGTGATTTTACAAAACTCTAGTGACGCGTTCCGAATCGAAGGACGCTACGAATTTCACTCCCAAATTACCAATTTTCCTCAGTAGGTAAACAATTAAATAATTTTACGTTAATCGGAACGTTGTTTACGGTTTTCGAGTTATATTTCGTCAATATTCGTGGGATTGTTAAGCCGGCATTGACATTGGTGTAAAGTGGAAATTGTAACTAATTTGATGTTAACTGATTTATTTAATTTCGTTAAAACTATTGATAATAGGGTTGTTTCCAATTTTCGAAAATCTATTTAAATAGCTTCCAAATAATTTAAAGATCACCCCTCCTATGATTTTGCGTCTTAAATCTCTTTACTTTTTATGTATTCGATTTTTTTTCTATTTTTCTTAAAACATTGCCCAGAAAACGCTCGATCACGTGACTGTGACGTCAGAGTATACTATGTGTTCCTTTACACTTTGCACATCTAAAGAGAAGAAACTAATTAGAAAGAAGTCATTGATTTTTAAATTCTAATAATGTATTCTTATGACATAGATACAAAAACAAACATTTTAAACATTTACATTATTCTTAAACATTGGGCACAAAAGAAAATACCTGTAATGTTTTGAGTTGTGTACGCGGTAAAATAAAACTGTGCAAAGGAACGTAAAGTTTGTGTTTGTTATTGAGGTTATATTTGTGTTATCTTGGTTATTAGCAAAGAATTGAGCCACAAAAAAACTATCATCTTTCATAAATCCTTTCTCCATAATTCTTTTCTAACTTTCTTTCGCTCAAATACAAATAAAAACTAAAGAAAACATCACATCAATTCTCAGTTTATACCTGTCATAGACTGTCACTGTCAAATACTTGTCATTGTCAATGTAAAGTGACGACATCGGACTCGATTCGCCGTTTTCAAGGGCATGACGTAATAGACGATAAATTTAAATTTCATAAATTATTTAAAAATTATGTGGTCAGTTATTATTAATATAATATAGCTTATCGTGTTTCTAGTTTTGTATACATTCGGTGCATATACAAATTTTTAATTGACTGAATACTAGGAAACAACCCTATTATGACGTTTATTTGATGATCTGACCTAATTTTTGCTATTTGTAATTTTGAATAAAGTTACTTGTTATTTTATAACTATCCAGTTTTATTATTTAGCCGAAAAAACGAATCATAAATCCATTCAAATATATCATGTAAACTACCTGTACCTGATATCATAAAAAAAACTTGATGCTTTCGTTATAATGCTCAAATACTCTTTTTTCGAAATACCAATTTGACCTTACAACGCAGTAGTAATAGACAATTATGTCATCAGTTACGAACAACGATAACCTCTTTCACTTTTATTCAAGCAAAGATGCTATCTTATTCAGCCTATTATTTAATCTGTGGCGACAATACCATCTTCAGTGTATTTAACCATTTACACTCTTTTGTAATCTGTGTATTTATGAAATATCGATTGTAATCTCGATCAAAGGTTAAAGTGGAGCTATTGTTAAAAAGTTACTGGCGATTAGTCATAGTTTCAGTTAAATTAACCATGGTTTAATGACGTATTGTGTGAATGTGGTAAGTCGCGCTTTCCAACACTTTATGCGTGAGAATCATTGCTTATTTCTGTAGGATGACAACTCTATTAGTGCTGTGACAGCAATATTTATGCGTTAAGTGATGTGTCAGATTTCAAAGCTAATTGGACTTCGATTTATAGCTCGATTATAGCTGAATAAAAATGATTAGCTATAGATTTTTATCATGCTTTGATACCGTGGTTAACTTGTGTACCCACTAACGTTACTAGGACGGGCTTAATGTAGGAAAAATCTATCATCAAAAGTACCCAATTCGTAGTAAGCAACATGCTTTCAACGTAGTATTTTTACAGAAAAGGAAAAACTTTCCACGAACGAGAACGACATGAAGATACATCTTGTTTGAAGTGTTAACTATGGGAAAATAACACTAATAGGCACCCAGAATGCAAACATACACGTATCAGTAATTCAGTATATTTTTAAATAATTTTAACGGCCATACCATCGACAATTTAAAGAAGTGTCCGCTTTTACCATAGACCGTAAACGGCAAGGCAAAGATAAGCTACGTACAGCCTCAACGAATACTTTTATGGTCGGTCACACTTTACAATCGATTAAAACTATCGCGTCGGCATCACTAGCGGTTTTACTTTCATTATACATTTTACTTTCGATATTTATATTAATAAAATCTTATGAGGTCGTATTTATAATTATGCAACTCGGATAATATCGATACAGATTTAATCGAGTCCATTAAAATCGATTATTTCTCGCCTTAAGCATTAATACCGGGGTTGTTAAGGGCATTTGATTACTCGTGATAAAATGTTATCGATATTACGTTTATTAGTTACACCCATCTTCCGGCGATGTGGGCTAGTTATTACAAACATGACTTACAATTGCTGAACGTTATTGCCACTCCAAATTGAACTTTATTACTTTAGAATAGGAATCATTAAGATAAGTTTTTCACTTTATATATTTTAGGAGTCCCGCCGAAACCTTTCATCGCAATCAATTTGTTTTCAATTACGTATTTGACGTTTAATAGCATTTCGTGTATTGAACAATAGGAATAACGGGAAGTTACGTAATTGAAAACCTTTTCTAATAACTTGTTTACTAATATTTCGGAAATACCTGGACTGAACGAAAGAAGATTTAATATGTTATTTCCGATGAAATGTTAATGTGTGTATATGTGTGTGTGTAGGTAGGTATGTGTGACTCCGAGATCGCTTTCCTTCCTTTTCGAGTAAATTAAAGAAAATACGACTTTTCACTTCTGTTCGACTGTTGATTGGTTTAAACTTGTTTTATTATCGCTTGGAAAGGAAACAGCTTGGATATGTATGTGTTTTTGTTTGTTTATTTTCTTGCAGTTTAAAATTGTTTGCTATTTGAAAAGTTATTTTACAAATTAACTGGTTGATTGACGCATAGTTTGAATTGGAACACTCATAGGATATGCTTGTGAAGTCTGATTTTTGTTATTAATGCAGCAAGATTGTTTCGACTTGGATTTCCTAGGGTGCAAGATAATTATTTAGTACAAATTCAATTTTATCTCAGGAAAATATACATATTCATTTAGCATCTAAGCTACTATTTCTTTCTGTAATTTAATTCGCCCCGTGCGTAATACCAATATATGTAGGTAAAATATGTTATAGTTTTCATTAGGCACGCGCACAAATCAGCGAGGCGATAACATATCGCGTGAGATTAAGTGTGTACTCAGCCTTAATGACCTACTTCTGTCCCGTATTCCTGTAAAATGTACTTAACGAACAATGTGGGTTAATGAGAGATTAATAATATTGAGCTCATGCGTGTTTGTTTTTTACTGATTTCCCATAAAGGAGCAGGTTCGTATTTCAGCGGTTTTAGCCTGAAAGTACAAACAGTTACAAACATACCTGAATACATTTATAAGCTGAAGAGATTGTTTGTTTCAAAAATTCAGTGTAGTGTAAATAGCTCATTTATCGAAGAAAGCTATAAGTTATTTCTCTCGGTACTCGAATGAAACTGTTAAGAGTAGCTAGTAGGTAAATCTTATGAAAACGACTAACGTCTAAAAACAATTTCTCGGTCCATTTATCGTTTTAGAAAAAGTGCCCACTTATAACATTAGAACATTAATAACAATTGATTGGTTGTACCGTAAAATTAAAACGCGCGCCGACAGCCCGAATACTGGTCATTAATAAATTTTAAGAATAGGGCTGCCTCCTGCTTTTAGATCATGCTTCGATGTTTGATATTATAATAACCTAAATGCTGTAGATAAATGGCAAAAAATATGCCAAAGTAAGGACTAGATTGCTTGTGTTTTTTTTTTTTATATATTTTAAGAATCTATTTTCTCATACAAAATTTGAATCATTTTTCATTGATTTATTTTCAGAATACTTTTCAATATTGACTCTGAATTAGTGACTTCATAAAACATAAGAAAATTTGAGAATCTATAGGTGGCTATTTCATAAACTACTGCTCGAACAGTGTGTTCCCTGCGTCAGTTTTAATTTCCAGCATACAAACTGAGAACTGACAGCCCTAACCTAATATCCTCTTATCTATCTCCGAAAGACAATTACAAGCGTTTACCGCAGTAATTAACAATGTTAAATAACTAATGCATAACTGAACTGAAGGAATATTAGACAATTATTGTCGGATTGAATAGAAAGCACTTGTAGTCACGAAATTAAACGTATTAAGTATAGGATGATGGTGTAATTATCAAATGTGGGATTGTTTTGGTTACGTTACATGATTTTTATGATGACGGTTTTTATGGTAGGTTAAATCTTTTCATTAGTTATATCACTAAAACCCTCAAATTAATAGATAAATAGAGCTCTTAGGCCAACTTAACGAGGAACTTCCTATGTATATTTGTACACTCATATAAGTATTTAAGTAATGTACCGACTTACTTTTAATGTCGTTAAACAAATTAAGCGTGTGTACCTATTTAATAAACTCATGTCCCGAGTTTCTATTTATTACCTTATAAATAGTTCATTGAGATAATCAAGCACCCAAAAACTTACTTCTGATAAGCTTTAACTCACTATCTTCGACAATGGATTTACGAGTGACATTGGTAAATATCTCAACAATATCAACTACAAATTATAACTTTCTTTCATTCCATCAATTTTCACATAACATATCAATCAGATTCCCATAGCCAACTGAATTATGTAACTCCAAAATATTGGTATCTTCACCATCTGACATTTCTGTCAGTTGACAAAACGTCAAAAACAGAAAATGTCAATTAATAGCACTTATATCGTTATGTCAGATTTTTAGAAACTACGCGTAAAGCTGGGTGTTGGAGTTTAATCAATTAATTTCTTGGGATTAATGTCACTTGCTACTGACGTTTTTGTAGAATTAAAAATTGAAGATTATTGATATGAGGCTCGGGGGCAGATTGACACAAAGGGCCGGTTGCATCATACCACTTTTACTTGTTATTGGTTATCAAAACAAACTGACATTTTATGCTGTGTTAAGTGCAATTTAACGACTTGTACTCATAGCTCTATATACTTCTTTGTTATAACACTTTTGTATGAAGGTAACATAAAAATCTATTAATCCATTTTTCATTGCTACCTTAAAAACACATCTAGGTACAATACTTACTAGGCACACTATAGATTAAACAGTCGGCCGAAAGCTGACCCGATAGTTGTACTTAATTCTTTTCTTTTAAGAAAATCTTGGTTCCAATCAAAGTTTTCAATCGGTCTGATATCGACCACCAGATCTTTGGAATGTGCGTCTTACCACATCTTCATCCATTAAACTGCAATATTTTCAACAATACACCAAAAATCAGTAACACTTTTCAAAAATTTCCCATCAATAAATGTCACTGTACATTGATCCCCTTTGGCACGAGCTAATAAAAAAAGAAAAAGAACCATAGATATTAATCACCGCGGTTAGGGGACCGATCACTTTCTCGAGAAAGGTATTACGTAACGGACGTGTGTCGGTAATTGCATACGTTTTCAATTGTATGGTCATAGGTCAGTTACAAGTTGGTTCTTTTTTGTTTGTGTTAATTTTGTTGGTTGTTTTAGTAGCTATAGTGTAGCTTTATTTTTGAGTTTGTATGTTATATTTTGGTAGTATATTAACTGATTTTATATGTAAGATTATGTATCGCAGAGCCCCAAAATTCCGAGTCGCATATAGTCTTACAATTAGGTGGAAGGTAGGTATAGGTTGGATTCACATATCTTACTATGAAACTATAGTTTGGATTTACAATTGTACACATTTGATTTGTTCTTTTGAGTGATTGACCAAATTTTCTTTAATCTCTCATTACTTCATTTCATTGATAATTGATTGAAGACCAATTAAGACAGCAGTTACTGCAATATGAAAAATTGTTAGCTAATGATAATATTAGCTAACAATTTCAATCTATAAAGATTGCCAAGAAAAAAACTATGGACTGCATAAATTAAAAACGAAATTGAATATTTCTACGCAACTGCCCACTCATATTTTAATGTGCAAGGCAATTTGTGTATGCAACTTAAGACTTAGGACATAACACAATGCAATGTATTGTTACTGTGTGAACTAGGCATAACATGTTATGTGCATTACGTTACTACGAAACAGACGACAGTTAATTAACGTTAATTTTGGTTAATTTAATGTTTGCAAGTCTAAGTGTGGTTTAATTGATCATAGTAATAACGTTAACTGAAAATTACAAAGAAAATAATTTTACGAATTATTTATTTATCAATTCTTCACTCCAATTTACTATTCTCATCAAAATGGTATGTAACCTTATTTCATCAATAACCACCTAATTTATTTTTAAACTATCATTGAACATTCAAAAATCGAATACTTCAAAAAAAGAACGAAATTCCTTCTAATTGACAACCGCGTCGGTCTGCGTCGTTGAAACCAAATGACCTTTGCACTTTGCGTTCCAAAAACGAAACAGTTTAAAAAGTAAAATATCTGATGATGGCCAGTACCAGACGCGGTTCGTAGACAACCAGGAAGTGTCTGGTATTTTTAGATATTTATTTTTAATTAAGAGAAAAATAGTAATTGTATTGGGAAAGTCGGGAAAATACCTATTGGTACTTTTTTGGTGAATGAGGGAAAGAATAATGCCGACGAAGTACGTTGTATCTAAGTAAATCTTATAAGTACCTATTAATATCTGGTTAAATATCAGAGTTCGGGTTTCAAAATAGAGTCGAGTTTTCCTTAATTTGATGATTTTGTTAAGCGCTATCCTTTGATCCACTAATTGGGTTACGTAATAAATATTCAATTCAATATTTACAATAAATACTGATTACCACTTAAATTGAATTCGGAGAATAATGAGTGACAATCTGTTGACAGCCATTTTACATAAAGGTGAAAAGAAAGTTTGAGCTTAAAAACACAATACCTCCTGCCCAAGGGCGACAACTTGATATGTTTATTTATTACTTAAAGGATTAAGAAATTATATAATACCTCTTTTTAAAGCGCAATACAGAAATATTTATCTAATCAAAACATTTTGTTATTCATTTTCAATTGGATAACTAATGGTAGAAATGGTAGCTTTTTTGTTAGTAGTAAGTATGATAAATGATTGATGACTGTTGATGTATGAACTATGAAGTCACACCTCTCGGCCAATTGCAAAAAAGTGTATGTGCGTATGTCAGATCTCTGGTTTTGCAGATGTAACTTATTGAAAATATAACCCTGAAGTCTTTTATTTATTTTTTCATAGTGGAAACATAATGAAAACCTACTTTAAATTATGAAAATAGCAAGCTCTCATGAAAAGTCTTACAATGGTAAAAAAAACGTTGGTCCCAAGGTCCCAACCTGCATGAAACTTTATAGAACATATCGATGATCTACACTATGGCCGATCAAATTAACCTTCGAGTAACCTACCAACAAATTACAAACTAGATATTGTTGGAAGTTAACTTTAATGGAGAGCCGCTACAAAGTTAAGGCTAAGTTTCGGCTTGTTCCTGTAATCTAAGTTAGGCGGCGATAGATAGTGAGGTAAGGCATTGATTTCATTAAGACTGTATCGATATATCGATAGCTTAAATTCATCGACAACACAACCGACATTAAACTTCTCTTTTTAACTGACTTCCTAAAAAAGGAGGAGGAATAAATTCGGATGTTTGTATTTTTAATGTTACTCGTAGAAGTCGGTGGCAAAATAAAAAAAAACTGCATCCTCTAGACACCGACTTCTAGACCGATGCACCCTAAACAGTAATTCTTCTCTTGCTTTTTGGTGTTTTAGGATTCGTTTTTTATTGTCATAGGTTTTTTCCTAAAGAAATTTTTTTTTAATTGAAAAAGATTACGACACGTAAACTACTGATGTTGGTAAAAAACTAATAATAACAACATGCATTTAATCGAAATAAATAAGTTAATTCCTAACAAATGACTTTGCAATAATTACCCTATTAACGATTAAAAGTGCAATTTGTTCACACATCTTCCTCAGTTTAATATCTTTATTTATTCTTGTATCCCTGAGAACATGTGATTGTGCATTATTAAAATGCAATGCAAGTTTATTTATTTCTCACATTGGTTATTTCCTTATTGATCATTCTTATGTTAATTTGAGAAGATGTAAAAACTTGTGTTTCCGTGAGTGCTGGGTAAGATTGGCAGTAAGTTTATTGTCTTGTTGATTTAAATAATAAGTCAATATGGTTAGAAGAAATGTGACTTGTGAGATGACGGTATAGGTAGAAGGTGTGGAAGAAAAAACTGGTGTATCGACCCCAAATCAAATTGGGATGGTGATGATGATGATGAATCACATACCTACTCGTCAGTAGAGCATGTTACTGCTATTTATCTATCTACTAATAACCACATTACCCTAGTATTTTTTACTCTAACCTTTTCCTATTTAAGTGTTTCTTCTGAAGTTATTTAAATTATGGTAAAGTATAATCTTAAACATTTAAGCTTTTTATTTTTAGTGCATGTGGGTAAATTCTACATAGGCACATTAATCAAGATTAATTACTTGGCCCTTCGGGGTACCTACCGTGGCCCAATTACACGTTTCATGCTAATTAAGCAAAAATATCAAATTATTTTCTTACTTTATAATATAATTTCGCGTAGATAACCTTGTGTTGGCTATGAGATTTTTTTTAAATGAATAATCTAGGCTAAGAATTATCATTATTATTAGCCTTACACAGCTTTAACGTTATTTAATAAATCCCATCAGTTAAGCACCACAAATAAGCTGTCTAACAGCAAAAATCTAAATGCTGTACTATTTCACACTATTAGTAACTCATATCTTTTCTCATCAGTACCAAGTAACTCCCGACACATCTCTATAGCTATAAGAACGAATGCATTTTTATGGAAACTACCATCAATCTATGTCGACTTTCGAGCTCCATTACACATGAGCTTTTCGAGGAAAGCGAACGTCTTTATATCGTGTTCGACAGGGTATTCGCTCAACATCACGTTGAACTTGGCGAATATTACACGCTATATAAGCTTATAATATGTTTGTCTTTCTATGTATAGATATATGTATAGATCGAGTGTTAGATTATTGGGATTTGAACATCTTTCATACAGCAAAGGATTTTGGTATTCATCATCTTCTTCCTGTCCTGTTCTCAAGTGGTTTGATTTCGGAGCAATATGTTTTGCACTTCCATTTTGCTCTGACAGCCGTCATACTAACATCCACTCCCTTCTTATACATGTTATAATAAAGCTACTCAAATTGTTTTGTTCAGGTCAAACTTATCAAAAAAAAAAAATAGTCTTAGACAAAGGCCAAATAGACAACGAATAAGCTAGTAGCAAGAAAATTACAAATAAACACAAATCCTATTAAGTTTAAAATAAAGTTTAACGAAGTCAAATGCAAAAAAGTTACATAAGACAGCATAAACTTTAGCACTTTACAAAGTAACCGACTACGAAATAACATCATATCGTTTTGTTCCTATCTAAATACTAGATCTATAATTCGATTACAACACTAGCAATTTTAATCATCACTTTGACTACTTTATTTGTTAGATACATACATGTAGGAACCTCATTGACATAGTCATAAATAAGAAATAGATGTATAGTACTTTCGATTTAATTATAATTGTGCCAAAGATTGCATCGTTTTTAATTGTCTGGTTACGAAAAACAAAACGTTCATATTTAGTGATCCAAATTAGTATTATCAAACTTACCCAATTATGTTACTAATTAAATTTACCTCCTATATTTAAATCATGCATCCTTACACCCGAAAAAGGTATATTCAAGAACTGGCTAACTCTTTCCCCCTGTAGCTATGAAGCAACAAATTAAACTTTTCTTTCAATAACACAACATTAATTTCAAAAAGAAAATGTGTAATTTACACCTCCATACTTATTGGCTATCCTACTAAACTTTCCGATAATCTGTAGGTAATGTACGATTACTAGAATCTCTACTAAGAGCATATAACCAACCGGAACCACCACGAACAAAAACAAAAATATTTATGCGAAAAAGTCTGCCAATTTTCACACAAAGTAGCGAGGATACGCAACGAATAGTGATAGCTTGCTTATGCATTTACGCGTTTTGGTTATCGTCAAATGACCTCCTGCTGTGAGTACAGCGTGAAGGAGTGTCAGACTCTTACTGATTAAAACCCACCATGTTCCGTCTGGAGTCCTTCTTGGAAGGCTCCGGCCCTAAGGGAACTATAACTGATGGGTTGGCTCTCTTGAAGATTTCCCTTGTGGCGTGTCCGGTTAGTCAAATTATCTAAGGGTGTAAGCAAAACTAGTTTAAGTTCAATGCATAATAAGGTATGTTGAAAAAGGTTAGTATGCTAATAAGAAAATACTGGCACCTCGCGATTTGTGTAATGGTAAATCTGTTTGTGAATAGGATTTCCAAACCTCTTACTAAATGATGATTGGGGCTTAAGAATATTGTAGTTAGAATGTATGTTAAAGAGAAGATGCCAATAACTCTTGATATTTTTCACTCTCAAGGGTTGTTTTACATTGGAAGAAACACGTTACAATTTGCAACATTTCCTACTTCGATTATAAACAGTGTTTATTATCTTGCACTAGTACACTAACATCATAGTTCATCATGTTTAGTAGAATGCATTAATCTCATAAACTACAGGCCAATTTGAATTTATTTCAGCATAACGTAGCCTGTTTATTGAGAAAGGCTACAGTCTCCTTCGTAACCAAGTAACTACTCTCAGAACTTCCCACGAAATGCCTATTTATGCGAAACCGCGGGCTTACATATAAATACAGATACCTCTCACACATGACTATACACACAATAAAAAATACATAACGCCATATAAACACACCACAAAGAAACAGTTCCTTCCGTTTTCCACAAAGAAGGTCGGCACAGAATAGATTCATTACCATAAATATTAATCACAGCTAAGGTCAGACCGCTGACTCACCGGTCAGTAGCCAGTCAGACGTTTGAATGGATCTCTCGTTTATTATACGCTGTTGTTTCAGTATGAATGCTGGCGCCGATACAGGCTGATTACTTCAGAAATGTTTCGTCTGAATCATCCTTTCAGACAATATTTTGGGTAGAATAATTTGTAATGGTTCGAATTGCCAATGGCTTGGGTATGAATTGTCACAAACAATTTTCAAAGTAAACTTGAGACTAAAAGTTCGAACCGTTGAGAAGTTTGTGTCAACTTTTAAGCCAGAAATATGTAGTCTCGCTGACTTAAATAATCACGAAAAACGTTTATCGTCAATCAAATTTTGAAGGCTACCTCAAAATTCGTACTAAATCGGAATCAACGTGATTGGAATGAATTGATATCACATTATCATAATTCGTTTTAAACGTGCCATCGCCTAAATATGTCCTAACATGCGATTGTTATCATTATGCTAAAAGATTTGACACGAAACGATCCATATTGATGTATTCGATTGTAATTCACGGAACTATGACCTTCAGAATTGCTAATTAGGCGTCTTTTAATCTGTTGGAGGAAAGAATCGAATCGTGATAGCTAAGTTAAAGAGACTACTCAAATGGGATAGGTAGATGATAGATCAGCTAATATTGAAATCAAAACTTTCATGTGACTGGATATTATCGAACAGCAACATAACTCTAGTATTTTTTTCGTGTCATACCTATGAACATTAGAATCGGGTCTTACCAAGTAATACATTTTTTATGAACTTATTGACTGCCTAATCTGACATCTACCATGATTTTTCGGTGGTAAATCATAAAACCCCCGGGCTGTGGGCTAGCATCTTGTACAAAATAAGAAATAAAAAGATAAACATATTAAACAGAATTAGAAGTGCCCACAGCCGTCAGTTTTACCGTAATGTTAATTTATTAATATCACTTAATCATAAGTCCAATTAAAATGTATTTATAACGACTGTGTTACTTCCTTTCTTGGGATTAATTGTTGCTAATGTAATTAACATTTTTATTTTATTTTATCGTTTGTGAAGTTCAGTGGCATTATTTTTTTCAGTATTTAATACTAAATATATTAAATGTTTGAAGAGAAAAACAACTTTTTAAAAATAAATTAGATATGAATAGAGTAAACAAATAGGTAAATAGAACACCTACTAGTAACAATTTCGATTACATTAAAATAATAAGGATGAGTTGCAGCCGTAGACTTGCCGCCAATTGCAAAATTCAAACAAATAGGTACCTTACTGAAGTAAAGGAAGTATATTTTTAAGTTAGCACGCACAATTCACGCATCCTTATGCTAATTTATAGTGCTAATATAAAGAATCTAACACCTGTGTAATATTACCGAAACCGCGAAAACTGACATCATTTAAATCGCACATACACATACAAAAAAGAGGTTTTTGCTAATGGATCAATAAAACGCATTCTACGTACTATATTGATAGGCATTTCAAAATTCCGTATTCGGTTTGAAATAGTAGATTTTTTGTGTCAGAATTAACACTTAATGATAAACTGTTAATAATTTACGGTTTATCATGCAATATCCAATAATATCGAAAAAACAATAACAATTATAATACACATAAATGTATAACGGTTCGCCCAAGTTTAAAGTTAGTGAGCAGAAAAAATTGCAAGAACCGGCTTAAATGTTCAGAGACCGTTAACTTATGAGTAAACAATTCGTATGTTTGTTTAAAGGCGTGTCAGACGGGCGAGGGATTAACGCGCGACTCGAAATACCCCAGACAGCTGGTGAAAATAAAATGTTGGAAAATTATTTATTATACCTTTTTTTATAGATGTCTAGGTAAATTGTTTAATAAACGTATCATCGTCTTAAAAGGTTTTCGAATGCTACATATTATTTATGTATCCGAACAATGAATAGTCACTGACAACGAATGTTAATGTTTTATATTACTTGTCTTATTAATATTATCTAAGCAATCATAATCGTGATTAGATTTTCAATAATATCGAGTGTGGAATGGGGGCTTGCTAACATTGTTACTTATATAAATTCAATACGGGCTGTTAAAATCTTTTGCACACCAGTAGGTAGCTTAGAGTTAAACACAATCTAATATAATTTATGTTAATAATCTAATTATAATGAACTTAACATGTATGAATAATGAACTTTTAATTCAATAATTTTAACTTTGAAAAATAACCCATCCAAATTATCTCATGAAAAATTTTTAAACGACGCGCCTGCAACCACCCAATCTGAAGCCCCTTAACATCTACTTGACTTTGAGATAATTACGATAATGCACATGTTACCCACGTTACGGCATACGGCACATTACGGCATAATGATGCCTTTCATTTGATGGCTCGCATGCCTCGAAAAGGTCATCACTCAATATTGTATTGTTCCTGGTGAGATGTGCGAAAGGCGATCACTTTATTTAGAGCAGTTTAGTTATGCGGAACTATTGTTGTGTTGTGTTCTTGTTTGTGGTAAGTGATTGATGTTTTGATTTTTAAGAGCTTTTTGAGCTCGCGTGTATGATTAGGTATATCCTAGGGCCACTCTAGATTTCAATTTGTCTTGATAAGACTTTCAATTTTATGATTTTTATCACAAAATCACATAAAAATCGTACAATCGTAGATCATCAGTCGCTGCAAATGCGGTCGGAGGCGTGCGACAGATAGTATTGAAAAAGCACCTTTACAGTAATTTGTAAAAGAGAAGTTCACAGTTATTTACCTTCTTATCAAAATGTAATATACTTAGAAGGCTGTCTACTTTACACGAAGTAAATAAGTATAAGGTTACATGTCATAGCCTTCAAACGTACAAAGTCACTGGCACATAAGTTTAAAGTAAGTAATAAAAACAATTGAGTTGAGTGAACCGCGGCCGACACTAAACTCAGGTAATAAAGATCCCGTTCTAGATATGAAATGTCTGAATTAATGATTTAGCTGAAAATATTATATACCTGAAACATTTTATATATTTTAATTTTTTGGCTAGCTGTTGCGATTTTAAATTATTTATTTTTCTGTTTTAAATTATTTATCTGTTCTGCGCCGTAGGTTAGGATAGGCAGAATACACATGTCGACTAGTTTTCGCTTCAGCGATAAAGGGAGCTCACCCTTCATAAGCGACTTCATGGACCAGTAGCTCTTCCAGGCGTTTTCGATCCGTCGATCGATTTCCTTGTCTTGCCTGTTTTCGAAGGACACTAACTGGCCCAAGTAGATGTATTCGTCGACATGTTGTATCTCTTGCCCATCTACCTCGACCCTACGTTTCGCGCTGTTAGTCATTACTTTAGTCTTTGACCGGTTCATCACAAGCCCGACTTTGAGGCTGGCGGAGCTCAGCTCTTGGAGCATCTGTTGCAGCTGTTCTGCCGACGGTGCGAATAGGACAATATCATCTGCAAAGCGAAGGTTAGTGAGTATTTTACTGCCGACTCGGATACCCTGCGATATCCAGGGGTCGGCCAGTTCCTTAAAAACCTCTTCGAGTGTGCTGGTAAAAAGTTTTGGTGAGAGCGGATCACCCTGCTTGACTCCTTTATGTATTAGAAATTTGGTGCCTGATGTGTCTAGTTTTATGTTGGCGGTGCTATTGCTGTATATGGCTTTCAGGAGGTCTATGTATGTTTTTTTTTTATTATTTATTTATTTTATCTCTTTTAATTACTACCTATTAATTTGTTTCTTATTTTTTTAATTAAGAAGAAGCTCTGTGAAAATACTTAAGTTGGTTATTTTATTAACTCATGAAATATAGTATGCATAAAATATATAAATAAGGCTTACCCTACGTAAGTTGACATCTTATAAACTCCTAAGAACGTGACTCAACTTGAAGGTTATTTTATTACACAGTATATTTTTAATATTCAAATACTAAGTTGCACGTTTGAACTACATACTACATTAAGCAATTATCCTGTTAAACGTATATTGAGATGGATATCAGAAATATTAAAGCTGAAAATCGGTATGAGAGCTGTAGCGTTTTTTTTTCATACATTTTGTAAATTTCAGGCGGTAAAACTATTTGAATATAACTGTAATCTAAAGAAGATTTTGCGAGAAAAACCTAACATCTTGAAATACAAATGATTAAAGATTAATATAAGCTAACATTATAATATTTATTAACGCTTGAGCTATTGTCGTGAGACAACAAGCCTTGGCATAAAATCTTGTAAACTTATCTGCTCTAATTGTCTAAAAATAGATTTAACAGACCTAGGTCAATCCATCTAATTATAACTGTATGTAATTCTAACTTAATAACTAGAACGTCACGTAAAAATAGGCTAATTTAAATTGAATTCATTTGAAAAAAAAAACTACGTACCAATATGCATTAAAGTCTATGCATACTTGATTTTCTGGTAACTATTTTGACATTCAAGCCTCCATATTATTATTATTCCCTAATTCGGATGCCACGAACCGAGAAATTCTACCCTAAACAGTTCGAATCCGACAAGGCCAACATATTTCCGACATGAGGTTCTCTGCAGCCGCAGCGGCAGAGGCGCATAGCACGCAGAACTTTGCATTTCTCAAACATTTTAAAAGTCTTTTCTAAGTATTTCATCATATTATAAATAACCCTGCCATATTATTAAGGATATAAATAGGCTATCCATAGGTCTCATAAAGGATGGTGTACATAACTGTGCGTATTGCAGAAACATCTTGCGAAATGAACGGGAAGTGAACTGAGGTTATCTTTTAATTAACATAACAAACTACCTCAGTGAAATAGCAATTACACTGCGAGAAACACGAGTGTACTTAAGGTGCGTCAATACTTATTATAATCACTTAACACAGTCGCATATTGGACACTGAGGTACCTACGTTTAGAGTTGCCTCAAACTTGACTTGCCCAATTTGGAATGGGTCTGCTTTTTTTTTTTTAGTTTTACTTTTTCAGATATCACACAAGTAATGTAGTTTTAAGCATGACCACGCCTTTGTTTTTAAAAATTCGCATTAATGAAAAGTCGTCTAAATAGATTGGTACGTCGGCGTCGTGCCATTGATGATTTATGCCGTTTTTGCCCGACTGCCAATACAATGTTATGTAATTGTCTCTAATTTGAAAGATCATCAATAAATTAATAATATCGTTCTTAATACGAATGTTAATTAATTACTATCAAGCGCTGTTCATTAGTTATAAGTTATTTTGAAGATTGTCAACCCTAACTGGTTGCCAATAGTGTGAAAATACATATTGGTACTCGACAACTAGTAGGTATATTAACCTAATCCTTACTAGTTTATCTTCAAAAGCGTCTGGCGGGGAAAAGACGTTCTTACATTGTTTTTAATTTATGCCAAACTTTTAGTTTAGTCTAGCACCCTCTTTGTTTAATATTAATTACTGCCAATAATAGTTTTCTGAAAAAAAAGGCATATGTAAATAATAATCAAAACCATATATAACTTCCGAAAATATGTTCATTTATTATGCTTATAATCGAGACGTGTCTTTATCGATACGCTGCATTTCTCACGTTTACTTTTGAAAAAAAATCGAGAATCGTTTTACGTGTTCAATCGATTACAATTAGGTTCTTTAATATTATTTAATAAGTGCAGTTTTCTGCATTTAATATTGTTTTAAGATTGTATCGATAAATGTATTGTATGTAGGTCGTTACGTAAACCGATAGTGTGTGAACTGTGCTGAAGATCAATATTGCTGCAGTGACATAATTTTGTTGCAATATTAAATTCACTGAACATAGTAATCTTTTTGAACCATGTTAAGAACTTTTTACAAAAGATAAAATCAACTTCGATTATTGAAAACTGCTGAAAACGGCATAAAAATCTTTTCGGAAACGTGACGTACATATAAATACAGCTCTAACGGAGAAAATCCTTTTTTGTAGTCGGTAAGATGTAATGCGATCGATCACGTATTGTACACTTACGGGCTTCAAAATGTTACTGAACAAAGTCCTAATGTATTCCACTTTTACTTTGAATTTAACCCGAATATTATGAGACTTGACAATACAAGTACGAGGTGGGTATAATACTTAAACAGTTTTTTTTTTATAATACAAGCTGTTGATTTGCATCCGTGCCATATTCAAGGACGTAATTATGCTAATGATTCTCGACCCAAATCAATAAAAAAATTGGTACGTAATTTTTTTTTCTTTAATTTTTTTTCCGAATTCCGTAAATGTCATCTAGCCTTATTTAAACTTGTCGCGTATGTTACTGGCGTTAAAACCGTGCTTCGCCCTCACACAAACGCAAACACAAAGCATACGCAACGATCACTCATAAATTTCATTCATAAAATTGGATTACTTCGAAAATACCACGACATTACAATGACAAAAAAAGCAGTGCATATTAGTTATTTCCCATCTACTGTAATTCCAATCGATTATTTACGTATTGTATGTCCTCCTCCTGAACTATGGCACAAATGCAAATCAACACCTTGTATAGTAGTATCATTATACATTTATTTATGTAATTGAACCATAAGAATGTGAAATTAAAAAGTAGGTTGCTAACAGTTTTTAAAAACGTGTGAAAAAAAAAACGTGAAGTGAATAAGACTTTTTAATTAACTTTGTGTTTTCGTTACAGGTACTTTAACTTAATATTTTAGCGGTAGTGACGTAATCAAGATTTTAATATGCAAATCGTAAGTAGAAACACAAAAACTGCATTCACGAATGCACGGAAAGGGGTAACAAATTGGAAAACATTTTCAAAAAACAAGACAAACTATTTTGTTTTTACATAGAACTTAACCTAACCATAAGTCACAAAAGACGACCTTACTGCACCAAAACCAACCTTATATTACGTCACATTAAAGTTCAAAATTCCTTGTTGGTGTTAGAAGATTTAAGCTGTTTCTGAGCTAAAGGTCTGACCGACCCGATTGTGCGGACTTAGCACGCAAATTCAGAAAGTCTGATTGATGAGCCTATGGTCGATTGCAGTATTACGTGAAGGAAATGGTTTGTGTGGGCGGAGAAGGTCGATTTTGAACTAACTATTAAGCTTTTGTAAGACAAAAAGCTAGATGGGAATTTTAAACTTTCTTTTGATTTGATTAGGTCTGAAGTTTTTGCTTAAATAATGTTAGTGGTCAAAGATAGTTAAGTATTTGGATGTGTTTATTTTTCAATTTAAAATAAAGCTTGGTTCAAACTGTGATCATTTGCATGTTTATAGCAGTTATTTTTTTTCAAATTACCATTTTTTACCAAAGACTCAAAAAAAAAAACTTAAGCTTTTTCAAAAAACTGCCGAGAAATTTTACCGTACCTTAAAATCATTATTAATAGTTAACTTTCTCACCTCATCATAGCGCTCTTAAAAGTTTGTACTCAAAACTGCTCCCCACTATATCTCGCACCTAAAACGCAAGGCACTTGAATTCAAATGCACAAACGCATATAATATGCCTTCACCGTTATCCACATTAGATTACAAAGCCTGCATATAACGCAAGTCCTAAAGTCCTGTTACACACACAATAGTTCCCACGGGGGGTTAGGCTCGCTACAAACGGCGAAACATTCCCAGCGTGCGAAACAATGAAATTGTTTTTTTATAAGTCTGCAACGATCCTTATCTGTTGGTGAGGTGTTATGCAGTTTCCTTATTGTTTGTTTTTTTTTTATATATATGGCTTTTAGAATCAAGTTTTTATGTAGGTGGAAATACAAACAAAAGAGTCTTAATATGCGTGTTGTCATGTAAGGAAAAAGATAGATCACGCGTCTTTTCTTTAGGTAAAATGGTTTTTGTTTGAATTAAGACTTGTTTATTTTTAACGACACAAATAAAGAGCTATTGCACAGGAAACTTACATTAGTGTTAGTTACTTAATGAATTAAGTATTTAATTATTTCCATTATTGAGGACGCTTAGGCCTTGATTAAATGGCAAGATCTAATGAGGTTTGTCAACATACTAAGTACTGGTGTTCCTGGTCTTTTATTACGTAAAATATAATTAATTTGTATTTCTTTCTTAATTGAAAGATGTAATAAATTAATAAGTTTTATTAAGTATTTTAATCAGGTGATTAAATAAATATTGTATTGATAAATTGAGAAATTAATTTATAGGTACTATGAAATGTTGCTTCATTTGATCTCGTTGTCAACTTTTGTCGTAAAAGTTACGTGTTAAGTCATGCCTTAAAAACAACTTTTTTTAATATTACATACGCTTAGTCAGATATATTTTTGCTTAGAGACTGAGATTTCCCCATTCGCAAAATTTTGACATCACGTGGTTATAAGTAATATCTACTAAGTCTATGTGCACCCCATCTATGCAACCCTTGCCACGCTCGTCTATTCATCATTACTTACAGACACAATACATATCCTAGAAATTAATTACCCACACTCAAACAAAATTAATCATCTCTTACTTCTACGTATACTAATTGACGATAAAGCAAAGAAATAATTAGTTAACGGCAATTAATCAGAGTTGTCCAGTCTTGCTTTCTACATCCTGCCTCACTTTATAGCTTGGTACTAATATTAATGAGTGCCAAGTTGACTACCAACGTCATTTGTTATTCATTAAGTTATGTTTGTAGGCTAGAATTCTATGTACCTTGTAGAAAATGCATTTTTAAAATTAAACTGCATATTTGCGGGGTTATAAAACATATAGGTACATAAAGTATTTAAAACAAAACTAAAAATTTGAAACTATGATACATACAGGTCTAAATGAACACATTTTTTTAAGTCAGTTAAAAAATGAAAAGTTTTTTCCCATCGCTATCGACTGGGATTTCCAGGAGAGCCACCAAAAAATGTTTTATGGACCGACTTAAAAAAGAAACATCTTTAGCAATTTTTTTTTATGTTACACAATAACGTAAGTTTATAGAACATTAATTTGTGAATTCTGAACTAGAATAGCAATTAATCTAGCAGCTTGTTTAACAACCAATCTATTACAGTTTCTCGTTTGACAATTTCCAAGGAGGTACCATTTAAAATCGAATCACAATAAAATAACATCGGAACGGAAACGGCGTCAATAAATCATAGACAAGTCGACTGTTTTTGCTTTAAATAATTTTACAAAACCAATACTCCACTTGTCTTGTTTGATTTATTATTCGAACTTCTCGATTTACTAGTTTAAGTTTAAGGTTTTTTATTGACAGTACAGAGCTCTTGTTGCCGCTCTGAACGTTTCTACTAGTAACTACAAAACATTTCATATTATCGTGAAGCTTCTTACAGCTCATTCCTAAGCGAAAAAGTTAATTGACGAGTGATTCTTTTGAACGAGAATTTATCCCGGAGGATTTTCATTCTATGAAAGACAAAGGAACATGTCATAGGTTTTAGTCAGTGAAAGATAAATATGACCATAGATTTTAGACGTTGTAAAACTAGCCAAACACTGCACAAATGGAGAGTCTCCCACAGATTACCACATCGTATATCCCTGTATGAAACCATGTTGTGTGGTTTTGGCCCCGTATAAAGCTGTTGTTGTGGCAACGTTTATAGAGTGAGCTCTATTTCGTGTATTATTTGCTTAAAGAGTATTTTAACCGGCAAAGTATGTGCAGTTTTCTACATAATATGTAAAATTATTAAATAACTTTTCCCGTTGATAAAGCACAATTAAAAGAACGAAACTCGTCTATGGTCCTATTGGTCCTTCTATATCCTAATGCCACCAGTCCAAACCAATCTAATGCGTTAGTATTCTTTCAATACATCTTACAGATTTTACCAATAGATGGAATCCGCCTATTTTTATGTGCTATAAGATACACAGTATTAGAAAATGACCTCTTATAAACATTACAATTCTCCATACACGTTAACATGAATCATCAATTCATCATCCATCGGTGTTCTAAAATGCAACAAATGTAGGGCTTTCAATCAAAACCCGCGTTGTACACAAGTCTCGTGCTTCGGTAGCTGACGGCATTGTAATAAGCATATCTTCATATGCAGTCTAGACGTAGTGGATGAAATGAATTATGGAAGTATTGAAATGTGGGTGTATTTATGTGGAATTTCATTTTTAGAGATGACGGGTATTATTTATGACTTTATAAAAATTACCATTCTGGAAATTATGTTATAAGTTTAATTATGTGGTTAATTGATAAAATGAACTCAAATATAAAACTAATTAAATTTAAACTTTTAAACAGGTGGACTTCAACTTATAAGTATACCGTTTATTTACACTTTTCGTATTCCCACGGTAGCCACGTCACATGATCTGCTACTACGTACCTACCTAATCAACAGCTAACTTAAGCAATTGTTTTACAGTTAATGTTCCAAACTCAAATAAAAACAAAACACCATCGGCCCTTATCTAAAACAATCAATGCCGTAATGAGTCCGCACCATGGAGAACAAAATGACTAGCGGAGGTGTTATAACGGAAAATCTCCTAAGAAATTAGCGCTCCAAAACGCGGGTGTGCGGGGGAAAAGGAACTTTACTATGTATCTCTATGTACCTTTAGAAGCCTCAAAAGATGTCTCAAAGAACCAGAACTCTTAGTTAGTTCACTTGTAACTGATCCCGATCGTACTTATTTGACCTAGGAGACGGCGCCTGACCTACCTGCATTATAGCATCTCTGCTTATACCTTACTCCGAGGTACAATATCGTCTATTATAATTACATTAAACCTGTCAATCACTGAGGTGTAACAATCATTATCGTTTAGTCACTATTACGTGTTTTAATAGCAATTATGTTATATTACGTGAATGTAATAGAGCTTTCAGTGGAATGTTTGTTATTTGTGTTGTGTTATAGGTGAAATATAATTGTGTGTTAGTGTGTAAGTGGAGATAAGTGTTATGTAAGTTAAGTAAATAGAAGATCCGTTTTCAATTGCTGTGATGTCAAAGTAAAAAATATGAAGAGCATTAGAATTATGAAAAGAAAAGTCAGCTGTGAAAACCTTTAAAATCATAAATAACAAGAACATTTTCTATAGTGTATCTAAATGTGACAACTTAAATATGGCATACAACCCTCATTATGACATAATAAATACGCACCTATATCCCCATCACTAAGCCCATTACCCACCCGGAAAAATTAACCCGCGTGAAGTTCGGCAAAAATGTATAATGTTCGCCACTTCATGCTCGCGGTCATTGACCTGCCTGCAGTGACTCAAGGACGAGGCTTTCTACACATCGTTACGGTACAAGAGACAGTGGGAGAGCACCTTTACACCCGTCTTGCGGTATTTTGCGATTAAATTTCGAGGAATTTTTCGGTCAAATTTGTCGAGTCATAAATGAAATGGTTTATGCTGTAGAATGTAGGTGCGGTCAGGATTCTTAATTTAAATATTTTTGACGTGTCTTATTTATACAGAGATAGTATATGAAAATGTTTCAGCAGTTTTACAGGCGTATTTTTCAGGTTTTTCCGGGGAACTGCGCACGGTTCCTACGGGCGGTTTGCACGGTTTTTTAAAACTTATTTCTATACGATTGTTTTTATTTGGTGGTACACGCGAAACATTCCGTACGACCAGGTGATGTCGCTCGGTGTTAAAGTGTTGTGAGAGATTGCTTTTTTCATTTTTTTTTCAAACCTATCTTCAAGCTATCTTTATGCCCTGTTGGTAGCAGCTTTCTACATCAGACTAAGCAAGGAATAAAATGTGGGTTACCCAAGATAATAATAGACAGATTACAATAGGATTAAGAAAAAACGTTACTAAGTATGTAAAATGCAGCCTAGATTTTGAAAAAAAATTAATAAATAACAAAAACAGCTAAAGGAGCACCCGTTATGTGCCGTGATTCCGGTACATTTACATAATATATTAGGAATTCTTTGTGTGTTCATTGTATATCTTCATTTACTGTTAGCTTAGGTTAGTGCCTATTCTTAAGAAGGTCAAGTATGCGAAATTAGCTACCAGATAGGAAAACAACAAATACGTATATCGATAGAAAAATATTTTTTGCCAATAACTTTTAGTAAGTATAATAAAAAGCTTTAGATTCCTACTGGAAATTAACTTTGCATGATTAAGGTTAATTAGGTAGGTATATTTTATTAATTAAGAATAGTTAACGACTTACCGCTGCTGTGTTCGTGGCCTTTAAAACTATCCCTTAGCTTATCTGTAAAAAAAAAACAAGATCCAACCCTTCTATTTGCCTGTGTCATATTACACAAGAATCGAAGCGTCCTATTTTCAACCCTATCACTTCAAAATAAGGTTCAAACTCCTAAGGTTCAGATTAGAACAGGACACCCAGCTTAGCCCTGACACAAACTCAAAGACTAAACTAGTTACATCACCTGTCGACTCCTGTCCATTCAGTCTGAAGTTGATCGATGACTGCAACTGTTTTTGAACAAGTTGTATTCAAGTATTGAACATATTGATCGATGTAATTGACTTGATATTATGTAGGTTTAGAAGTGTTGATGGGAAAATTGGACAGAATTATGTGATTGGGTGAATGTTTATGTGTTTGTAAGTGGTACCTACTGATTTGTGTTGATATTGGTTTGTTATTAAGATAGCTTGGTAACTTCAAATAGTTAGAAATGTAGTTTAGATAGAGTGTAAAGTTATAATGCTATATTTATTTACCGGACTATTCAAAATATTTTTCAATTAAGTATAGATTGCATTTACATGGATCACGTTGGATTTTGGATTCGATGAGTTAAATAGCGTTTTTAATATCACTTAATTTGGGGATTTAAACTACACACAACTATGTCTCGAGAACAATACAAATTATTTTAAAAAAGCTATTTGTATGCATTAAGTCGGTTTCTTGACACAATTTTTACGTAACTAAAATTGTTAACTTTAGTAAAATTACTTCCATAATGTTAAACTATTATCTGCCCCCTGATAGAAAGCACTCGGTCACGACGAACCACGGGAAAATGCACGAATAAATTGCACACTGTGCATAAATTGCACGGTTTGTATAATTGCACGAAACTGTGACATCATTAATGAGTGCAGTGTTATGATTTCAGTAGGTGAATGTGTACGTATAAGTTCAGAAATAAGGAAGTCAAAGTTCAGATGTAATTGGTACGAGAGCTTCTAGAAAAATCGGCTTGGCATTTTAAAGTGAATTGCATTCACCAGTCGTTGGATTGCATTGTATTATTTTGACTGTGGTATTATTTTGAACATATTTAGTATAATTTCCTGTTTTTTGTTCTTATTATAGTCTTAAAGGAGGCCAGTACCTGAATAAAACATTATTTTAAAATGAATGGACAGTTATTTTAAAATCAATGCAAAAATAAAATACGATGCATTAAAGGCTCAACAAGAACGCGTAAACTCCTATAAATAATTCTTACCAAACAATATATCAGATGAACATTTTATTTTATTTCGAATACTTTAATAATGAAGCTACTTTATAAACTGCGCCAATAAATTTTAAAACTCCAATACGCACGAACATTGGGCAGATTTTATCTTAACTTGCGTGTCCAGAGGAAAAAATGGCGGATAATAATGTAACGAGTTTTTATTGGTTGCGTATTGTTACAAAATAAAATTAACAGAAGTTATAGTGGTTACAACAAGACACGAACACGCATGCGCGAAGCTCACGCAACAAAACGAGTGTTGACACAAAATCGATTTTGATCGGTCTCGTTGATCATCGTCCGGACAGTTTTTAGACTACATACGTCATACCGTAGAGTAGATTATAAACTCTGAGGTTGACATGGGAGACGGTTAAAAGATATAGGACTTTACATACAAATTCCAGACACAAAAGTTAAAATAATTTGTCATTGTTTTTGAGCAGTTTTAAAATCGGACCAAAGTTTTTAGGCGATTCGCCAGAAAACTTTTTTCAATGCTGGACTTGACGGAGTGGAATTGCGAAGAATCGGATGCTTAGTGCCTAGATATTATAATATTAGGTTTTTGCGGATACCTTACATTACGTATACCTACAGCACGTGTCTGTCAATTAATTCTTTTGTAAACAAAACTGCTGTATTTTTCTGCGTAGTTGTCATATTAATGCTTGTTGTCGCCGTAAATGTAAGTCAAAGGAACTCATTAACACCGACCTCAAGTAGAGAATTATTTCAGTAGTAAGGAAGTTTGCTTATGGCCGGAAAATACACAAAAACACTGTAATTTTACACAGTTAAGTTTCCTGACACGTTGGATAACGAATAATGAGCTGTTTTTTAGATTTGCTGGTAGGTATTAACTTTGATTGAATAATAAGTGATAAAGTTTTAGATTATAATTAATTTTTGGCACGTTTTCATTAAATTTGTCTTAAAAGGGATTCAGAGTGTTGGCTTTGGCCCACGTTCGCTTTCCAAAAATCCTGGACTCTCATATAGTCCCATGGTCTGGTGAAGACATGCTATAATTAGACATACTTACCAACGTAACGTTGCTTAGTTTTTCGACCCAGTCACCTAGAGCTAAAATAAAAGCCTACCTTTAATACTAAATAGGGGTCAGTTAAGGCCTTGGCACTATTAAGCCTATGAGGCCTGAGGGTAGAATGACCTATTTGCTAATGACGCCATTCTTCCACGTAACGTGACGTATCTAAACATTTTCTTGGAGACACTAATTAGTTGTCAGTTTATACTTAGAACTTTATCGTTTATCGTGTGATTTTATTAGCTAAGGGTAAGTTTATTTTTTTTCTGATATTAATACTTAATCAGCGTCAGTGTTTTAAGCTGATATAAGGACAAAATCAATTAAATATACAGATAAAATATGGTGATAAATACACTTTACACATTTATTTAAAATTTTAGACAAACATCTCCTGGTTACATCAGATACCCAGACATGTCTGTTTTCACAAAACAAGAAAACATGTAACTATTACAACCCGTAACAGCACACAACTTCCATATTAATTGCACATCTGTCTACAATACTCTTATGCTACGGCCGCACTCATCGCGATAACCCGAATATTCACGTTATCGCGATATGTGTAGCCAAGTATTCGCGAACCCTTCGGCACTTCGGGCGAAGCTTCGGGCTTATCGCTTCGCTGTCGGTAAACTCTCGCAGATCAAAGGGTTTTATTGCGATGAACTTCGCGGTGCGCGGCCACACTTCAGTCGGCCCGTACGCATCGGCCAAGCGGACGTGTTTTCAACGCTAGTATTTTCTCTATAGTTTTCACTACAGTGCTGAACGAACATGGATTGGAGCAACGAAAAAATTTTAGAATTCATTGCGAATTATGAGACTGAGCCGATATTGTGGAACCCATTAGAAACTGGCCATAAAAGAAAAGATCTCTGCTATGACGCTTGGTTGAGGATTGTTGTTTTTGCGTTTGTACATCGCGATAACATTTGAGCGATAAACTTCGTCTATTATATGTGGCCACCAAGATTCGCCGTAGCCCGAAGACGAAGTTTATCGCCCGAATGTTATCGCGATGAGTGCGGCCCTAGCATTAGTAATATTACGCGAGCGAACTTAATTACACATAAGATTGGAATACAGAATAAACTGTTGTATATCCACTTGCAACATTACTTGAAAAACTTAGGGTGCGTCTACACGGTGCATGTAGCTGGAGCAAGTTAACATGCTTTGGTCATACTCGAGTCGCTAGATCCGCACGTGTTTAAAATGCATGTAACCTACGTAAAGACCCCTGTACACATTGGCCCAAGCGTGGCCAATACACGCTATCACCAATGTGTACACGGGGTATTGGTGCATGTTGGCGGACATTTGTCAAGGTTGGCGAGCATTCGGCGAGTTGTCGGTTTTTTGGGCACATATCAAAGGAATCGTGACCCAGCTTGGCGTGTGGTGTTTACACATTCGGCCAATGTTTAGTTCGTCACCGACCGTTGAGGATAGTACACTTTTGTGTTGCGTGTAAAAATGAATATAGTAGTAAATATAGTAGTCTAGTATAATATAAATATATATAGTAGTGTACAAATAAATAGCCGCAGCCTTAATTACTTCGACGTCCATCGCAAATGGTTTGTCAGGTAGCAATGAGCCATGCGCCAATGTGTAAACACCATTTGATCGTGGCCTACATTTGTGCATTGCAAAGCTTGGCCCAACACAGGCCAATGTGTACTGGGGGCTTAACGTATGTGCCCCAACATGCGCAAGCTTCTTGCACCATGTAGAAGCACTCTTAATTAATACAAATAAGACAGAGTAAAATGATGTATCTGTTACAAACGACATCTGAATACAGGCGTAAACGACATTGCGCAAACCGTTGTATGTAATTGTTGCATCATTGTAAATAGGCTAATATAATTTAAAATGTAGGTGACATCTGTCTTATTGCAGTCTTATTGCATTTGCATGAATTTGTTTGGTAAATTAGAATAGTTAGGCATGTAAATACTTTGACATGACTTCATTAAAATAATTGCAATGTTTTATATACCAGTATGTCAATAAACGACTATACCTCTAAGTCATCTGAAATTTAAGCAAGTTTGAATTTTGAAATATGCACTAGAGCAATTTTTTCTTAAGTTTATTATGAAACACTTTACTTAAAGCAGTATTCGGGCATTTTAGAAATTACCTTTTGGTAAGTCAAGCATTATAATTATTAATTAACTTTAATAAGAAGATAAACAGATCCCAAGCCTGACCACTTCGTTTGAACACTTATCTATTTTTACTCTAATTAAATTTCCCTTTTGATGAAGATAAGCAATTCAAGCGTAACTTTCTTAATTTCCTTTGAAAAAGTATGTCTAATCCTCGTTAAGAGTGCGCACACTATAAACTTTTAGTCGGCCGATAGTTGGTTTGGACTCATAAATTATTATGAAGATGAGTGGAAGTATACACCTAACAACGATCAGGTATTTGTACGGTATCAGACCGAATAAAAACTTTGATTAAATTCACGATACCTAATCTAAAAAAATATTAATTCCAACCTTCTTATCGAGTGAGCTGCTGGTTTAATCACCAAGTATCAGAGTTTTCTCAATTCCACTTGACGGAGTGGAATTGTAACAACCACTGCTACTGAGTAGCATTCGGGAACGCCGGCTTAATATGCCCTCCCAATCAGGGCGGTGTAAAACCTCCAATTTCCAGACTTCGGACTGCTTTGTAAAAGTTTCTAAAACCCACAAAGCTATTTCGGCCCGTCCCGGGAGTCGAACCCGATGAGGCCTCGTGCACAGAAGTCGCGCTATCGACGACTAGACCAACGAGGCAGTCATTTTCAGTTGGCCGACTGTTTAGTCTTCAGTGTGTGCATAGGCTGAATAAATGTGTGAATGCAAGATGGTTGATAGCTCTAAATGATTGACTGTGGGTAAGCACGCGATCCTCAACACTCGTAGTTACACGCTTTTAAAAGCATTTACTTGAGCCGTTTAATTAAAGGAGAAGCTTAATATGAATGGTCTTATAAGGTGTTTGGTTTATTTACTGGTTTGTTGATAAGCAAGGTGTAGTTCGGTTATTTTATCGTTGATTCTTTTTCTATAGAAAGATGGTGTTAATTGGCATAGTATTCTTTATTTTTATATAGATTAATTAAACTTAAAAGAATGCTTGCATTTTTATTCTATTTCGTTATAGAAAGGGTGACTTTTGGACGCAGCAAGATGCATCGTCGCACCTTCGAGCTTATTATTGACTGCAAAACTGTATCTACCATTTCTCCCCAAATAGCCAGAAAGAACATTTTTTCCCCCTCGCGTCAATTAAATCAGCACCCACTCTAATAATTAAATTATAACATAAATTATACCTACACCACAGTTTTACCATCAGCTACCCGCACGGCCAGTGGGCGTGGTTTCACGATATAAAGCACCATTAAATAGTCTGATGGCTCTATCTACCATACAATATACTAGTAGGTACCTATAAAAGTATGTACGAGTGTATGTTCATTGCAAAAATCGTTTTGTTTTTCGATCGATGCTGGTAGGTCGTAATGTTGGGAATTTCCACGTTTCATAGAATTTATAGGTTTGATTCCTGGTAGTTAGTTGGTATAAAGATCAGTGCTGTTGTTATGAAAAATACTTGACTACATGCTATGTTCTATGAGTATTGAAATTGATACATCTTCTGGTAATGTTCAAACATCAGCCCTTATTTCATTTTTCTAGAGATTAAATTGTAACCAAGAGACGCGATCATTATATTGAACTTTTAGGTACTATAAATACTGTAAAGAAACCTAACTATACAATACACCAATAACCACACACTTCACAGCTACACTCCGGGTCATTACAAAACAATAAGCACTATAAACTGTTCTAAAGACACAATTCATCATCGGAACTCCGCAACTCCGGAACTCCGTAACTCCGGATCCGTGATGTACCCACGTATGACAATGCGGAACTTTCATCGTTAACCTTTGCGGTGGCTGCAGGCGGAGTTGTAATGAGGCGACGCACGCAAACTGACTAAAAACTGACCAGTATTTTTTGAAACGCAGTGTAATGTAGATATCAGATCAGAAGTGATAGGTCACCTAAGAATATGTTCAAATATTGATCTAGAAAATATTATAATTTCATGTGAAAAACGTTATTTGTGCCGATCAAATTGTGGCTTTGCATGATAAAAGTCAGCACCAGTCACAACTTTTGAGTCTAACATCTTGTTTTTCAATTTGTGAATTACACAAAGATGTAGATTTTCTATACTTGCTCAACTGCGCAATATTATGTACAGCGTCAAAAAAGCAATTGAGTCAGTACCCACATTTAAATAACATTCTTTGAAAAGGGCTTAGCAGATCATTGGGTATCATTATCAAAAATCAAATACCTTTATTTTATTTTAATGATCATGTGGCTATTTAAGTCGTGTCCAAAGAGGGTTCATAACTAGCTCTTCATAGATGTCTATGTTACGAATGCAATCATATCTCAACGTATACTGGCTACATACGAAAATTAGATGTAATGTCACTTTACCGTAGTGAAATGATGAAGTAAAAATGTTTTCGGTAACTAGTAATGCGAGACTATGGTATTGTGTAATAATAATTGCTTCGAATTGACGTGTTCGTTAAAATAAGCGGGGTATATGGAAAAGTAGGTTAAGACTGCGTTGACTGCATACCTACTGGTATAATATCGTCAATTTTGTGACTTATGACTTTTCTACCGTTTTCTAAAGAAATAGGAGGTTACGACTACGATTATCTTTGTCTCTTAGGTAAGTAGGTATGTCTTCTATAGTCTGTCTTCTATGCAGAGTAAAACCAGTAACTTCCATGGAGCGAGTGTCTGTCCGACCTCTTCAACCAAGACGTCATCCGGGATACGATACCCCTTGGTAAGACTGAATGTCAATGATGTGCAAACGACAGCAGGGGCCTCTACCTAATTTAAAGCACTAACATCACGTTAAACTATAGAACGTAATTTTCAATGTAACAAAGTTAAATATAATCCGCAAACTAGAGGTGACCGCGATGGAAGTAAACCGGAGCGCGGCGTGACGAACGTAACATTCACGCGTTAAGTAATTAACGGCGTCACTCAAGTGTCTGTCAAATTATCGCCCTTTGTTGTACGCCGCGAGAGATAAGCGGGGAGCGGGAAGTTTGTATGTTAAACTTAATGTAATATAACATCTTTATTGAGGATAGATTAATTTTGGTGAAAGAAAAAGTCATGATTTTATTTGTGAAAAAAAAAATACAGGGGTATCCTTGTGTTGAAAAGGTTAATTGTAGAATTAGATGCTGACTATAATTTTATGGTTGGTATGGATTGGCAAATCCACTAGGTGCGAGAGCAGATATTGTTCTAAGATCAATCTTTTATGACTTCGTAAACCACATCACAAAGTTTAACGAATTAGGTTGTCTAGAAAATAATCACATTAAGTTTTTTTTCGCTCCTGCCTTCTCCCACAGTGTCATCCTAAGACCCTTTCCTCCCCTAACTGCATAATGGCCGGCTGACTTGTCAGATTTTATAATGATTGCTCTTAAGCTCCGGGGGCAATACCCTGCATCATTACCGACCTATTCTGAGGGCTGGAACCGACAGATTTATTGGGACCCAGTCTATTGGAAGACGCGGGAAACTAACTGTATTATTTTCCCATTTGTTAAAATTTGTTGAGTGGAAAAACTGTTTTGGGAAATATGATCTTTGTTTTTTTCTAAATTGATGAAAATTAAAGCAACAATTCAAGCAATTTTTTTTAAACTACATAATGGCTCATATAATTTTAAAGTTGGTAACATTGAAGAGTTCCCAAACGCTTTTCAAAACAAAATTGAACCAAACACTCCTTCACTGCAAACTTTTATCCCAAAAATAACTAATTTCCACTTCAAGAAACTCTTACAAAAACAAAAAACGACTGAAACCATTTCTCTTGCATTGTCATTGGACGTAAACATTGCCATTTCTCTTGTGTCCACAAAAATGCGATTGAATCGTTGCCAACGATCGCCAGAGACGTACAATGTCAACGAGACTTGTCGCTTCATAAAAATACAGGAACAACTTGAATTATTGTCTGTTACATTTGCCGGGTAATGTTATTTAGAAGTTGGTCTTTGTTTTAAAATTTTAACGTACCTATTGAAAATAGCTACAAAATCGCGGAAAACAAAATTGTTGACAATAAACTCTCTTTGGTGACAAATAAGGATTTTCTAAGTATTTATTAATTTAAAAGTTGTATATGCATGTTTAATAATAGGTAATAAACACTATGACCAGATATTTATCCCATTAAAATAAAATACCGATAAATCTATGCAGCGTGCAGTGTTTCCGTAAAACACGTTACATGTGTACAGAACATAATTATAAAATGTCATCCGTTTTAACAAATTATGTGGTTACTTACACACTTCTTATGTAATCGTGTAACCTCCGCACTACATATTGCAAATTGGTACTAGTAGACTATAAAATGATTAGTTACTTACTACTACTTTAATATCCATTTTATGCAACAAAACTAATTTGTTAACATTTTCATAAAAAAAACGAATATTAAATGACGTCGAACGCCATCTTGTCAAAAATGACAACCATATATTTTGACAGCTGATTTCCCGCCTTTTTAAATGACCACAGATAAAATATTCGACTTTCCCAACTACATGCCTCCTTTACGCTGTTTTTCCTCAAAGTGATAGACGAGAGAATACAGAAATAAGATTCTCTTACATTTAGTTACACGGTAGCAACTTATTACAAACTTAGTTGCTTACATCACCGATTTTATTACAGAAAACACATCAGTTTTACGTAATACGTGTTTTGCAAGGAAGCTAGCGCATTATCAATAAACAAGAGCTTCTGTCGAACTGAACAACGAACAAGTGTGCACCTAGGAAAATGTGCACCTAGTAAAATGTGCACCTAGTAAAGTGTGCACCTAGTGAAGTGGGTGCATACTTCACAGTTGTTTATGTGTAGGCTAGTTTATTGCGTGTGGACACTGGACATCGATTAGGTGATAGAATAGTATGGATGTGACAATAAAAATAATGTTAAATAGTTGGTCTGCAATGGTGCAAAAGTCTTGTTAGCTGATGATGTAAGTGTAATGTTTGTGTATTCAGTTACAAAACAATATAATTCTTTTGAAGAAAAAAAAATGAGAATTGCATGCACATAAAATATGTCATTAATGAAACACATATACTACATATCAAAAATACTTACAAATTAAAAGTACATTACTAGGCATCTATTTTCACCCAACTGCCAGGAACGGTTGTTTTTTTACAAATATTTACTTAAAATTTTGACGAAATCGTGATACGCTTTTCTATGCTCAAGTCAATTTCAGCATCATTGTTTTAACACAAGTCTTTCAAATACAAAGCTGTCCAGATTCATTTATTCCCAACTTTTACGCCTAAAATAATAAATAATAAATAGTCTCCGTTTCGAACAAGTCGTTCAATCTACCCTATTTCCATAATCCGTAAAACGTTAGAGCTTCGAATCATGTCGCGATCGAGAGCTTCCTTCTTCGCTTTCCCGTCGTAAAGGCATTATCATACTTGCGTGTAACCGCTGTTGCGATTAGTCGCACGTTTGCGGACGTCTTTTGTCGAGCATTGTTGAAGTTGGGGTTTAGTTTGCTTATTTTTTCGCCTTTTACGGTTTTGGCTTATTTTTTTCAAATTTTGGGGATGATTTTTCAATGATTCGTGGTATTTTAAATTTGGAATTTAGGCATGCCTAAGCCAGCTAAGTTTACCATGTTTTCTTTATTGAATTCATAAATTCGTTAAATTCATTTAATTCCACGTCAATATTATTATAAACACACCGATATGCATCCCTTTTGCAATGTAATCCGTGTTGAAAAACGTTAGAGCTTCGAATCATGTCGCGATCGAGAGCTTCCTTCTTCGCTTTCCCGTAGTAAAGGCATTATCATTACTTGCGTGTAACTGTGATTGCGATTAGTCGCACGTTTGCGGACGTCTTTTGTCTGGCATTTTTGAAGTTGGGTTGTAGTTTACTTTTTATCCAGTTTGGGGGATGGCTTTCAAGAATTTTCGGAAGTTTGCAGTATCTGAAAATGTATTTTGTTCTATTGAGATTTATTTTAATTAATTTTGAAATAAAGATTATTTATAAATAAGCCATATTTTGTCGGTTTTGCATTGAAAACAGGAAATTACACTGTACATAAGTGCATGGAAAGGCCCTAATTTGATAAATGATTTAACTTTGACTGAGAAGCACTAATATCATTGCAAAATTCCTACCTATGTCAAACATTTTTTCATACTTTTTCACGGTGATATGAAAACACCATACCAAAACACTATAAAGCCTAATGATACAAAGAAAGTAAAACCTGAACACATTTGCATACGACTACATCTCAGTCGTAGGTAGCTGACATTGTACTTAATCTCGTACACTTGCTGGCAGTAAAAGTGGGCACACAATGAGGTCACAATATTTATTAACGAGTTTGAATATTAATGTTGACCTTCGTTTTTATAAATAATAGCCATATCTCGATGTGCAGATAAGGATAAAATATTTATTTCTAAAGGATAATTAAGCCGTTTCCTTATGTGTTAGTTATTAACTCAAAATGGTAACTTGGTGGTTGTTGTCGGTTATAAAATCGTAAAAACATACTTAATATGTACTATGGAAATCCAATTTATATTTTTTAGTATATTATACGTTTTCATAATTTACCGCATGTAATTAGGAAATAATAATGACGTGTAGTTATTTATTTGTGCTTAGAAACTGTAATTTCTATAAATAAACGCTCATTAACAAGGTGTCGTCTGCTTCGTAGTTGGGTGAGAATTAATTGAAATTGCAGTCATAAATAAACTAAGTTTTAATACTTCTTGCTGTTTATTGCTTATAATAAACTTACATAGTTATTATGTCTTTGATTTAGTTAAGTTGGTGGTTTATAGGTACTTACTAACCTACCTAGGTAAACATATTTCTACATGAATGACTTTATATGAATCGAACCTAGATTTTTTCGGTACTTGAAAACTTATCAAAATTAATATTTAACTTACACAGCACAAGCTGTTGTAAATAAGCTTAGCAAAAAGAGCCGACATGGCTTGTTTGAAAATGACTAATTAACCAAACATCAAGGTAAGGGCTACCTAATCGCTCCTCAAGTTTCTGACATCTTTGGACTAGTTCTGACACATTTCTGACAAGACCCTCACATCGGTAAATGACAGCTGCCAGCAGAACACTGAACTGCTACAATATTAATTTTAGCACTATTAAAACAATAAATATTTCAATTTTCTACTTTATTCCTCCTATAATAAGAGTGTAGAATACTGTATTTCATTTGCAAAGCAAAAGAATTTTGTTTGTAATTTTAACCGCATTTGGTGCGCGAAATTAATTGTTGAAGTGAGGTGTATACTTATTTTTGAAATGGAGTGTACATCGTCAGGTAGCGTGTCAGAAGTTGATGGATAATAGATTCCATTTTCTAATTGGGTACATTATATTTTATTATTCTTTAAGAGTTTTCTGCTGGCTACACTCGTAAATTATGGATTGAGAACTATGTATTAACGTTTTAAGCGGTACTAGCATCCTATCGTTTTCCAGAGTTTCCCTCACGAGTTTAATAAGTTCTATATAAGTCGCACAATAAATCATACGTTAAAATCGTTAAACCCCTTCACACCATATACTTCTCCAAAAATCTCACATTGTTCCCCCCGAATTAGGCACCGATCGATTCCAATCTCAAGCTTTACCTACACGTGAGACAAAAACCCGACAATATCAAGGGGTCCGCATGTATTAGTCACTTAGAACTTCTGTACTTGACAGATAGGGTGCACCCCTGATTGACACGACCAGAAAAGATTGACCTCCCATCTTTCCTTACCAATCCTTTTTTTCAACTACGGTTTCCTCTAGCGAGGGGGGAAGGGGGGTTCAGTTAAGCTGGTCGTTGATACTTGAGAGAAGTGGCGTTAGAAATATTTGATGAGGCGCTATTTTTAAATCTGTGCTCAGACGGGCGTTTATTGTTCGTGAATTATTCGGCGGCCGAAATTCATTGTAGTCGGTGATGTTTTATTTATAAATTGACTTTGTTGTGACTGACACTGAATTAATAACCCGTTTTATTTTCATTGACGTGGAGCTTTAATCGGATCGTATTTTTGCCCGACTGCTTAAAAGGGTTAGAATTTTTCCTTAAAAGTGAACCTTACCTTAAATAAAGAACAGACTTTTCTAAGTCACCATAAGTCACCATTCTAATCCCATTTTGCCTGCAGTTTTTTTTTTTTTTTAATGTTTTTTTTCTAAAAGCGCATTCGTATTAGTCCTTTCGTTTCTACAGCACTATCTCAGTATAAGGGTAGAGTAATAAAATTAGGTGCTCCTGTGGACAGCCCTGACTTATGTTATTAACTCGGCGATCCAATCAATACTGCTAACGACTAGGATAGTGGATTATCCTCGTCTATGGTAGGAATAAATACAATAGTGAAGGCAGGATGTTGGATAAATCCTTTTTAGGTATTTGGTTGACAGGCTTTTTCGAGATGACCTTAGGGCTAAACTGAATTACAGTATAACTAGTTATATATTAGTGACTAGCTTCTGCCAGCGGTTTCACCCGCACCCCGTGGGAACTACTTCTCGTACCGAGATAAAAAGTAGCCTATAGCCTTCCTCGATAAATGGACTATCTAACACTGAAAGAAATTTTCAAATCGGACCAGTAGTTCCTGAGATTAGCGCGTTCAAACAAACAAACAAACTCTTCAGTTTTATAATATTAGTATAGATGTTAGGTTCTATCGGTTTTTGGCCCATGTCCAAATCAGTTGCTTTAATATATCGATTTAACTGGAATCAGAAACATCACAACTTCATAATAATAGTATTTACCTGTCAAGATGCAGACTCATACCTATCTAATACATAAGCCTGAAATGCCAGTCTCATGACATTAAAGTTAACGATTCCGACGTCTGGAAAATGCTATGACCATCACAAACAAGAATATAACTGCTTAAAGAGTGCATAACTAACAAAAGTTTTTATTGAACGGTATTAAATGGGAGCAAAAATTTTATAGCTAATTCAAGTTTTGAACAATATTATGATTTGAATAATATTAGAGCCTTCTAAATCATAGCTCAATAAACCTTTATAATTACTTCCAATAATGTTGACACGTGTGTTAACAAATTAGTAAAAGAAGAAAAGAACGGATAATAAGCCAAAAATACTAAAGACCAAAAATAGCTCCAAAAAGATCAACTCTAATCAAACCAACAAACAAAAGCATTGAAAGGCATTAAAATTGCCATCAAAGTGCATTCGCTTGTGCACCAATAACACGTTATCAGGCAATCGTTGGTCGTTTCAGCCGATTGGACAAGCGTTACCGTTGGAACTCGATGAAGACTATAAAATAGCAGTGATAGCATTGTTGGAACTAGTTCCTGATATAGGAAGGTTAATAACGTGATTATGAAGGAAGTATGTAAAACATATAAATCTTGTTTGATTGAAGGACTTGTTGTTATGGGTGGTAATGTTGTAAGTTTAGTAGTAGATACTTAAAACATCTTTGAAAATCAACTTCAAAGTTGGATGGACTATATATTATGTTAATAAATAATTCTATAGGTCTATGATGTTTTTGGCAGTAAACACTGTAGGTAAAGAGAAAAACATGCAAATGTCTATATAACTTTTTGCATTGAAAAGGGTTAGATATAACTTTATTTGCCTCCTAAAAGTCACATTCATCCAAAACTTGCCCAAAAGACGTATTTTCTCGCCAGATTAGACCAGTTCCCGAACTCGTAAAGCTGACTTCTTCTATTTCCCGTAGTAATTTATCGGCAATAGACGAACCAATTGCCTTTTCGCCCACCGATACAGTTGCCTTCGAATTGGACGATTTATTGGCTACACTATCTGCTGTTTGTATGAGTCGTATCAATTTGAGAGGAATGTTTGCTGTTTTGGCTGGTGTAGAAGTCTGATTTATTCGGTTTCAATGCTGTTTTGGCAGACTTGCTTACATTATTAAGTCCGGTTGCTTTATCTTTGTCAAGCGGTTGCTTTGTTTTTTACGTCCAGTTATCAGAGAGCATCACTTTGCTTAGACAGTTATCAATATAAGTATTGAAGATATAAAACTAAGAAAAAAAAATGCTAGGCAACCATTTTTTTTTCAACAGATCAAGCACATGGTATTCAGAAATCTACATAGGACTTATATGGCTGGCATTAATCAAACCAACTATCTTATTGGCTCCACTCTATTCAAATGTACGTGACGCACGTAGGTTACCAGACTGAAAACTGAGAACAAATATGCAGCAGTTGCTACCCGCAATCAACGTTCAGGACTGCGTCCGACTAGAATTGCAACTGTCTCCTGTGTTAGTTTATCTTAGGGTTGCTAACTCTTGTCACCGATCACTAGCCAAGAATTTCAAAGAGGTATTAATGACGAACAACTTTTTATAACCTCACTGATGATTCTCACTAGGCATATTAAGAAAAATAAGGAATCGTAGAAATAATTAGCCCTAAAAGAAAGATAAATGAAGATTCAGATTTCAATTTGCCCAAATACTGGAGCTTTTTAATCTCGCATCAATTTCCTATCGTCTTAGACCAGTCAGCCAAGATGCATTAAGTAGATGAAGTCTCATTAAAGGATTTTTTTGACAACCCTACCAATAGTTTATAACAAGCTGATGATACAACAGAATGCAACTGGTGTAACTCATTGCGTCCGATGTCCCACTTTTTAGAATTAAGTTTTATTGACCACAAAGTATTTGCCGGCACAATTGTTACCATTGTTCAGAACCCAGAGATAGCTTTCAATACGATCTAGATTAAAATAAATAAGGTAGTAATGAAATCTTCGGTCACTGGACCAGTAACTGCTAAAGATGAGACAGAATTCTGCATTCTGCTTTTTCTCTGTAATGACTTTATTTCCGTCATCGATAAATAATGTTCGAGCAATGAAACCAATCCAATATTTAATCGTCAATAACATCGTAATGAAGCAATCATACAAATAATAGTAACGTAACGAATGAAACAAACAATCAATATTGTTACAATACCAATAATAACTACTGTAATATTATTATGAAACCGAAATTGTTTCAAATTCATGTTCACACCTAAGCTTTTATGTGCAAGCAAAAATGTCTTTACTTCAACATCAGTACATACAATTCGAAATTTAATTTACACTCAAGTGTGAATAGCAATGCACTGATAAATAGTGTACGTTGAACATAAATATTAGAAACAGTCTAATATTTTTTTGGACCAACAAAAGAGAAGAAACAAGACTAACACACTAGACCAAAAGCAACAATTAAGCTAAATCTAATCAACACCTAATTGAACAGACATGCAAATAATGAAGATAAAGATGAACTATGCTAATAAACAAAACATGTCAATCAAAATACAATAAATTATAAACAAATAAACCAACTAACAAAGTAGGCTAATGAACAAACATAACTGTACGTAACTGATCATTATGATCATCTTGATCATGTCATTAACATTTGAACCATTATTTGTGTCTAATAAGTCAAAGTTAGAGGTATACTTATTTCTGCTGTTTCAAATGTAACACAATCTAATAACAATTCATCATCTTCTTTCCTAACTAATAATATATAATAGAGTAATGTAAGTTGGTTGGTTTCACTTTTATGTTTTAAAAGAAGAGCCTATTCATTATGGAAGTCAGTATGATTTGTCATATACAATATACCACTGACTTATGTATATCTGGGTGTGTAAAATAACAACTTGGAGACATGACCAAAACCAAGAGAAGCAACTAGACCAAATACCATAGCATGTAACAAAAGACCAAAAAAAATAAGCTAACATTGTTTACAAGTCGATCACTTTCGAAAGCTCGTTATTCTAACAAGCCGTGTGTATCAAGAATAATCCATATTATATCAATTTGCTTGCATAACCTGACCTCTGAACCTGTCTGGGACTTCAGGTATCTATTATGATGGTACCTACTTTCATTGTGATCTTATTATGTCGATTTTTAGATTGATGCTGAGATAATAGAGACGTTAGGATGTGTGGCGTGCGTTTAGTGGCCTTTGACACTGTTTTCCACATGTTCAGATAATGATATGTTATGGTTGATTTGTTCGAGTGTTATGTTTTCATTGTAAAGTCTTATGTGATCTTTCTCTTCTGCTGTGTTTGATTTGTTTTAATACCTACGTCTGTTACAGTCGTGAATTCTTCAACAGTAATTATTTCTAAGGATCACAATAACTGCATATCTTCATCTATCTTATTATAGTCATCTCGATAAAAAACTTCTTTCAATGCATTCATTCCTCTTTCAGCTTAGATTTCCCGTTATCTCGTGGGAACTGAATGCGTTCTTTTGTTACAAAGATATCCAAGTTTTCAGACAAATCCATTATTACTTTATCCAGTTTGAACAGAAGATTTGCGATTTGCGATCTTATAAATTCTTTTTGAGATCCTGAAGAGAAAAACGATTATTACCTACTGCTTATGGAAAATACTTTGGGCCTTACTACAAAAACTTTAAACCCTGTTTTACACTTGTCTAATAAAATTTTGGCTGCAGAATGAACCATATGTCAACGTCATAATTTGACATTTTTTTAGACAAGGCATAAACTGACGTTTAAAAGTTTTTGTGGTAAGACGGTTTGATTCTTTATGGAGTGGTAAGAAGACGTAACATCCTGACATTTTTTCTGAAAAAAAAAAATTTATGGTTATGATTGATGTAGAAGATACGAAAAATTTGGCTTGCAGGAATCATTGCATAAATATATAAGGCATGATATTTATAACTGAAACTGTTCATAATACCTACTCGACCTTAAAATGAACAAGCTAATAAAAACAAAACAAGATCAATCAAATTTTACAACTACCAAAAGGCAATTTCAGTGATAAATCAGATCGAAAGTGTTGACCATGAACATTTGGAGTCAAAAATGATAAAATCAAAAACATTTTTAATACAACGTCTAATAATATTGTTGTAGATCAAACAATCAAATTCCAAGGCCAGTTTAGTAACATTTGTTGGTTTTTGTCAAGAAAATAATGGAATTATGTTAAAGGTTCTGATGATGTTTATTGAAAATTATAGCGGATCTAATGTCTTAATAACGTGCTACTCTACTCCGTCTTGCTTTTGTAACATTTCAATCTCAAGATGCTATTAAAATTACTTCAATAAAGATGCAGTGAAATATTTTCATTCAATTTGCAATGGGTATCAATTTCTTCTCATTTTCTATTTTTGCAGCTCAAATTGAAATATTATTGTTTGTTTCGAGTCCACATTTCATATTTCCTATTATTTCTCCAATTTAAATGTGTTTGTCAACCATTAGCATCCTAGCAACCCCATTGCAACCTACTCCAGCGAAAGTAAACCGCAACAAATTAACCCGGAACATGATATCTGACAGATAGGCAGTCCAGTTATCGATTTCAAGTAGACCACTTGACCTAGCCATATAAGTGGAGAAAACAATATTTCCTTTGAACTACGATTGTTGGAATGTAGCCCTTATAACATTTATGGCGTTGCAACCGTCTTTCCCTCTCCAGTGTCAGTTCATTCATATACCGTTGATAGATTCCATTGATTTATATTTGTTTTCTCTTCATTGATAAGTTTTACGTTGTTAAGGCCTTATTCAGGTGTTAATTTGAAGTAAAAGTCAGAACGAACAGGAAAGTGTCAATAGCTCAGTTTATACAGGCCTTTTCTGTTCGGCTATTAAACTCATTGATCTGAGAAACGGCTGTCTATTTTGATGCTTTACTTGTATCTCAAGTATGATTGCTATCTATTTTCTAAAATATATCACCGCTATCAGAAAATAGGAAGTCAGCGAAATGTGGTTTACAATCTTCATTCTTGACAGTGACAACTGCACTAACATAATCAAAAGGTTTGCAATCACGTTTGCTATTAAAGTCAGCTTTAATAACGCGGGTCAAGCAAGGTTAACTCGTTAAGCCAACAATGACCAAATTACGTTGCGTCACAAATCTAATAATAAAACAATAAATCATACAATCAAGGGTCATGTTTACTGACATAACTAATCACTATAAAGCTTATTTGGAGGCAAATTTAATAGTGGCCCGCGTCGCCCTGAAAGTGTCGTAACTTGATAGCGCAATGCATAAATCTCAATCAGAAGTATTGTAAAGCGGTGGAGCGCTGCATTTTATTGTCACGTTTAACAAGCGTATGATGTAAGCGCTGTTTTATTGGATTCAATGCATTTGGCCCAATTGTGAAGTATTATCTAATAAAATTATTGTAGAGATTGTCTACTTCGTTTTGGTTTGCGTTTATTGTTGATTTTGTTCTCACGCGTTGTTGGACTTTCGACCACAGAAAAGTTGGAAGTATTTCGTTTAAGAAACCGCTGAAATTTGCTGTGTGATACTTTTACTATTGTTTCTTTATATGTATGATTTACAAGTTCTTTCGTTTTCTTTACACAAAATTCTATAATTTGGGTTTTCATGAACGTTGGGGTTTTCGTGCACGTCAAAAATTTGAACGCGGTCCGACGTGTATATTGCCACTTGTCTGAACCACGAAGTGTAAAATGGCTGTCATAAACAGCCCAATAATTATAAAAGTTAACGATGAAATACTACAGAACTTCATTTTCATTATAGGGTGGCATTTTGGCTTATAGCTCATACATTAACAAACCGTATAGTTTTGTGCTTTAAGAGTATGTGTATTAAATTCCTATGTGTATTAAAAGACAAATTAATTATCTTTACTACTCACACCTCTGGGGTCCTTACAATGGTTTCAGTGAACAAATCTATTTATAAAGACATTTACAACTTCCTCCACATTTCGCGTTTACAGTACCAAGTGAATTAACATAAACATCGATTTCGATTTGTGATCGAATTTATGAAACATTCATGATTATAAACTAAGTGACATTTGAATAACAGAATCTTGATTGCGGACACTATTTCAGCATAGTGTTGGCACTTTTGTGTTAGGACATTTAACAAAATACAAAAGAAGAATTCTCCATTGATACCCAAATATTTAGAATAAAATATACAATTAATTTTAAATTCATTATCAACGCCTTCAAACCTAGGTGTTTGTACAACACAAGCTTTCCACTGTTTATTAATTTACGATCCTTTGAAATAGCAAACACACTTAAACTCAGAATTACACGTCAATAAACATCAACAACGCGGAAAAACTTGACTATTTGATTTCTTTGGCACGTTTCCTGTTTTTGACATTCCCTTTCAATAAAAGGAAACGCGTGTCGTTAATCCAAATAAGAACTATTAAAAGCACGCAGTATAATTTCGAAAAACATTTTAAAAATAAACTTAGGACTTCACTACTACAGGAGATTGCTTTTTAGCGGCGCGTGGCGTAATCGAGAACAGATTTTGGTAGTGGCTGAACGTGAATTCCTTTGCCAATTATAGACGAGCTTTTTTTACTATGGTGTGGCGGTTCTTTTTTCGAATTTAGAATTTTATAACATGACGCAACTTTTTTGTTTGCTCTTCTGCAGTTTTGACAGTTAGACATAGCTTGATAGTTTTAACACGTTTTTTGAATTATAGAATAATTATAACTTCTATAAAAATAGCTATTGGCTTAAGAAAAAATCAAACAAAGGCCGATAGAATTCCTGTTGGTTCAACCGTAAAAATGTAGGAAAGGGTTTTTACAACCTCATCCATTGTAAGCTGTGTTTTAGCGAAAAAAAAATTGCGCATAAATATTTAATGGGACGGTTATGTGCCTCACACGGGAACAGTCAGCGGACCATAACACAATGTACATTATCTGCGAGCCGATCCAAGATGGCGATTGCGAGTGCAATTTCTCAGTTTTCTCACACGTAACGTTGGAGCCAAAGGACCAAGATTGGTTGCAAAGTTGGTGGTTGCTACAACCTGTCGCTAAGAAAGTGAGATTATTGTAGTAGCTGCATATAACCATTAACCTTACATACTTAAGTTGTTGAAAAAGTACCCGTTGTAAGAAAGAAAAAAAATATGCCTTTTTGCAGTTTTTATTTTTGCATTTTTAAAATTTATTAATCTTATAATTTTGATATCATATAATATTAAGTGTTTATACCTATTCCATAATCTTTCAATTCGATAACTCACAGGAACAAACATTTTTAGATACACTTGCACGGCTCTTGCATCAGAGCTTTCGCCATAATCTCAACCAACGTTTGATCTAACGTTGGTACCAACATGTGAGGCCTTTGCTTCCGACTGCACTCTTAATTAAGAAGTTCCCATTGTTGTTAGATAAGTATGGAAACTTTTTGCGACATGTTTTTATTACGTATTTATGGAGCTGATGATCTGAGAATTATAGATAAAGTCTATTGAGTTTATATGGTGTTTATATCCCAGGGAATCTATTAGCTTCAGACTATGAGATCGGTATAGGTAAATGCATCGACTTTGATTAATTGAGGCAATTTGTTTTTTTTTCTGTTTTTTTAAGGCTGTATGTAGTACCTACCTAAGAGAATGTATACGTCTTTTGAAAATCGCCTTATGGGCTTACAGATTTTAAGAAATAAAATGATCTAACTGTAATGTTACCTACAATTTATTTCACGAGCCACAAAGTTCTCCCAATGATGAATGAAACTACAATAAAAACAAAACTAATTAGAACATCGAACAACTTAACTCTCTAAAAATACCTAAAAGAATCTTATTAGTCTCAGTATCCATCTACGAACATATCCTCCCATAAAATAATAATAAAATATTCAATGTAAAGCTAGCAATATTAATAGAATTCCCAAGCTGACATCATAGCGAGTTCAACACACAGTCAGATGTCAGGTTGTGGTTTGAACATGTCAAACGTGACTAGTCTTAAAGGATTTACATGTCGTTAAATACACTGACAAACAGACGTAAATGATCTTTTCATATTTATGTTGTAAAAACTTAACGAACCTGTGTGGTTTTTAGATAAAAACTTGTTAATGTAATTTTTAGTTTTAGTGGACGTTGAAATGATTTGAAAATGTATTAACAATTTAATTTCGGAAAGTAGGCTTTTACGCTAAAAGTAGAGGAATACCTACTGACAGTACCTACATCATAATTTAAGTCTTCCACAATTCACACCACAATGTTTCTACGTTGTCAATATTTTATGTACCTACCTACATCATTACGTCATTCTATGTAACATAGTCATAACTATGTAATATTAAAAATATTAAATATCTACAGTAACTTCCATTGCTTTTATAACACTAATCTGAACTCGCAAATTAGCTTCAAGACATCAATCAACAACAAATAGGTATTAAGTCAACTCAAATAATACAATGCGGCTTAATAAACACACAATAGGTACCAACCCGGAGGCTTTATACTATATATGTAATAATCAAAAGACCATAATTACAAAAGACTAAAACAATCTAAGATAATTCACTCACATGAAAGTTATTGTAACTTAATAAATTCTCATTTGCCGGCGATAAAATTTTATGAGACAATATAATAAGCACAGTATAATCGCAGTCGCCTAGCTTATAATGTATCCGAGATACCTAGTACCTCCGCTTTCACAAAGTACTTATTTAATTCACACCTAGGAAAATTCTAATCTACATAATGATAGGCTGGGTCTACATCGGTTTCGTGCTAGGAGACGCTAGGAATGTTGAGATAGAATGTCGCTATTCAACTGTTTATAGCTTAAGCGACATTCACCAATCAATGTAGTTCTCGATAAATTGCGCTATAGTGTGGCCTCGGGTTTTTGACAAATGATGTCATTGGGGTTTTTACAATATTGTCTATCTTTAAAGGTTGAGAAATATTTAAGTAACTTAATTTTAAAAGCATAATTATGTCAATGATAGGAGATAAAGTTAATTGCTAAGCGTTGATAGTATTGCTAATAAAACTGGATTGTATCGAAACTCCTACGAATCTATTTAGTAATAATTGTAGGAGCATTGCATCAGTGAGTACTAAGGCTAATATCATTATTGAAGGCAGCAATTTACTCTTTATACTTTAGACAAGTTTTCTCTTTAGACAATCCGTAGGGCTACATAGTACCAGCTACTGTCTATCAAAATGTTACAACGATAATCGTTTCAATTTTCACGGAATTGATATGAAATTACGCTCTTAAAAGAGATTTTATCAACCTTTTGGGCTCTGTCGTTTAAAAGAAATGAAGGTTGACACAAATGTTGTTGATACCATAAAATTATAATTTAAAGTATGCGAAATCAATTTGACATCATATTAAAATTCCTTGACAATGTATTTAGAAATTGATTGAAGTGAAGTAGTGGGCAATTTCACGATGATAATCTTCATACTTATTATTTTTTTATAGCTTAATTCGAAGCGCGGGTCTATTATCTTTATGGAAAAGTGAAAATATAATAATTCCAGTGATTATGTTTGATTATATAAAGAGTTATTAATGAACAGATGGCGCTTGTTTTGTAAGTAGCATTTTTATGCAGTTTGAGACAAACAAGTTTCCAAAGTGACAAAGGCTTTGGATTCATGATGTTCATGTAAAAGCATATTCATTTGTTATCAACAAAAGTTGGGGCTAATGAGATGTTATTTATATCGCAAGTACCTACACGCAACCCCAAGTAACAGTAAATCTCTTATTTCCAAATAAAACCTCGACAATCAATGACATCATCAAGCTGAACAAGCTTCTTCATTCAGCATTAATTTGATTTAAAATGTTAATTCAATTAATTCGCTGCATTCCATTAAACGCGGCGCATTGAAGTCGATCGGGCGTTGCCTACACAAATAACCTTATGGTACTTTCTTTGAGTGTGGAACAAAGTGGAGGCGAAATGCGATATTACAATGCGAAGAAGAATGCGAAGTTACCCAATTTTCGCTAGTTAACGCTGTGCTAACCAGCACATTTTCATCACATTTTTACGATGACAAAACTTTAAAGTACTAGTATCACGGAAAACTAAGTTACATGGACATAAATATGGATACGAACGGCGCTCCCGCCCCTTTTGCAGAGAGGAATGATTTCGTCTCCAGTTGTTTAAATTCTCAAAGTACATTTCACAACAACCAATGTAGTGCAGGATCCAAACAGTTGAGCAACCCACAAAATGCCAGGTCTTAAGTACCGGTCAAGGACTGAGTATGACGGAATTCGGCTTTTCGAAACATATCAAGTGAAGGATCTATAATTCGTTTATACTTTCGTTTCGTCAGCTATAGTGTTTAGACTAAATTGAATCGGCTAAACGCTTTATCTAAATCTTTGATCTACGGATTAGAGAGGTTTTTAATATTTGATAGGAAATTAAAAGGCGTTTCTGGTCTAGTAATTGGGTTGTTCTTGATTGATGTGCGAGAGATCCTGTGTTTAGTTAACTCAATTAGTGATTTGTTCATTATTATGAAGTTCATCTTTTTTACTTTCATTTGAGAACGAATTTGTTACGAACAATTAACATGTGTAAATTGACTTTACATTTCAAAATTACTTTTTAATATAACAGAAATAATGGACCTTTTCTACTAAATAATTTTCATACTCTAATCTCTCTCCGGTCGTGCTGTCCCATGCAATAAAGAAATACTGTGTATACATACCTATATGCTTGTACACTGTATGCCCCCAGGTAGCGCCCACATGTCCTGCGTAACTGGCCGTGACCGCCATTATCATCTACCCATCACCTAAAACATAAACTCTAACAATATCCCCTCTTGTTCCAGAGCTTTCTATCAGCGAACGCGAAATGCTGGTGGGCGGGAGCCCTAGCGGCAGCTACAGCGGAGCTCCGGTATGCCGGCTACGTGTCACCAGGGGTGCTGCTGGTGGCCGGAGCACCCAGGGCTCTGGAGATCGTCAGGGGTGCTTATGCACGGTCGGTCCTGAAGCCGCCGCCGACTTACCTCATTTGTGGGCTTGGTGAGTACTTATGTGGTTTTTTTTATGTGTGTTTGGTACTTATTTTGGTGGTTATAGTGGCGCCGATGATGTCCTTATAAACGTTTCCGTCATATACTTACAGCAGTTTGGTTTTGTTCTGGGGCTCTGGTCGCGAATTCGATTTTTGGTTATGAGTTGCAGGAGCAAATTGATGATGAATGGTAAATTTTTGGATGTTGTCAAATAGATAAGACTATTTTTGCACTTATATATTTTCCCGAAGTTCTGACGAAGTTTCATTTCTTCACAGTTGCCGGGCACTTAGACCTAAATCAATCTGCCTTTATTTTATAACTTGTAGATTAAAAGGTCAGGATGCTTTAGCGATATAACGATAACAAAAACATATTCTCAACTGTTACTATATTTTATGTATTCATGATGGCCACCCGCACCTAGGTATTACAAAAATAGATGCAATAAATATCCCAGCATTCTTCATATTCCGATTTACCTGCATATTTATGCAACATTAAATCGAGGATAACACAGTATATTTATAACTTCTTGGAAGTTTTGAAGTCACAGCGATGATGTCAGAACTTATAAAAAGTTGCGCCAACTATGAGACATCTAGCTGCAGGCCAAACGGCTATTGCAAGGCTATTGTGATGGTAATATAGTCATAGATTTATAGAATAAGGTGACAATCTTTTTTAACAGTTACAGGTGGCATTTAGGTTTGTTTTTTGGTTCTTTTAGAACTAATATGTAATAAGTGTATATAATTACATGTATATGGCCCAAATTTACCTTAAGCACACCGGTAAATGCCATTTAAATTTAAAGTAAAAAACTGTTCGATATTCTTTTAAAAGCATTATATGCATATTCTTTTAGGTTCACATAAAACATACCACATACCAGTGATGACAAACTCTCCATAACTCAAAAGAGCCTAGAAAACATGCAGTCATAACAAGTAAACAAAACAATAATAGGTTGAGATTTATCTGCACCAAATATGAGTCAAAACAGAGCCTATCTTAGCTTCAATCTGTCATAACCTTGCAACTAGTCTGACTCAGAAACCTAAGTCAGACTTCCTAGTTCCCAGCCTTAAAAATAAATCTCTTAAAGTTTATACTGCAAAAATAGTGTTGTACGATGACATTATCGATAAGGCAAATGAGAATTTAGTATTTTGAAAATAGAATTATGGTTTTGTGTAACGTCTAATCCGTGAATGATCAATCATTACCTACAGTTATTTAGGATTTATTATTCTGAGGAAGTAACTGAAATTTATTTTTGTTATTTAAATTGAATATATCGAAATAAAAAAAACGAGAATAACAGTCTTCAAGTCAGTAGCGAATCCCTGAAAAGTTTAAATTTTCTTTGTTACATTTAAGTTAACACTAGTAATCCGATCCGGCTTCCCTTCATACTTAACTTAAGCATTTCATTTTTGAAGACTATAAAAGTTGTCGTTCATAATAACATACTCTATGCGATGATTATTTTCTGAAAATCTTTTTTCAATAGTTATACACGGATACCTCCTACTCTGTAAATAATTTGTAATTATCACGATAAAGAAAAACTGCTTCCTTATAACAATCAAACTCAAAGTGCATGTCATCACTGCACCTTGCATCCTTTTCCCACGATTAGCTGTAACAAAGGCGTAATTACGTGCGCGCGCGCAGGCGGGCGGCGTTGTGCTTAACCGCTGTAGAAGATAATTGTAGAAGGTGCTGTTTGAACAATACTTGTTATCTTGAAGAACATAATTTGATATTTGTTTATACAACACTATTAATTAAATCAATAAAAAACTGAAGGTTTAGATGGTCTTGTTCTATTTACTATTTTCTAGTGTTTTCATCAGTCAGTGCTAAATATCAATACTAATATTACAAACAAACCTAATTACACTCCAAACACCTACCGACTTAACCTTCTCAGTTCACTTACACTACGGTATCTGCGCCCGCGCACCGACGGCCTTGCAAGGACGTCGCTTATGTAACGCTCGCTCCACGCTAAATGTCAAACGGTTCCGTAGCTGTTATGTCATATGAGTACCTAATCGTTTGTAGAGAGTGGGTGCATGGGTAATGGGTTTTGGTCTGTTTATTTTTTAGTGTTTTTTTTTTCTTCTTGCTGTGGGAAGGTGGTGGAATATTCACGATCTGAATGCACTTTTGTTAAAAAAATTCAGTATTTATTTCTTGAGGTTTACTATTCTCGTTGAGAATTAAAAAAAAATCTTAATACGTTATTAATTCTCAATGATTTAATTAAAAAGATTTTAGATTTAATTCTGAAAGGTATTTTGTAGGCAACTTTATTTTTTTTTTGAAATATTTTCAGGTGTTTTTTGTCCAATATAATTTTACTTCTGGTAGGACATCAGACAGAGAAACTGGTATCTTAGATGACAAGCTTCACCGATCCTTATCTGTCTGAGAATAATGACGATGATATTCGTCCTAGAAATAAACTTACGTAAATCTTTATTAAAAGCTATAAAATAAGGTCTTGGCTTCAATGGCGTATGTTCAAAGACCACACGCATGTTGATGCTATTGTGATAAATTTAATGTCTTGTCTGATGTTTAGATACAATTAACCTTCTGAGCCTTTTGCATAATTAAGCATTTCAATTTACATCGTAAGAAAACATTATTGCAATTGAGTCATTTGTTTTAATTCGCTTAAATTATTTTAAGTTCATCTTCCACTGATAGCAAGCAAAACTAATCGATATATTAAAGTAATATAATAGTTGAATTAACCTACAACAGCTAAGTAGATAAATTCCACAAGTAGGTATGTTAAAATTAGAAACCCATTAACAGCTACGATTTTTTGCTAAACTAGTTGCCATGGTTATTTATAAACAACCTTAGCATAGGCAAACGAAGTAACGTCATCTGTGAAGGGCGTTTGTAACTATGCCAGTCATTTAGTTCAAGAATCCTGCTTTAACGACTTTCCTAATTACCACTATAATTGCTGGAAAATTATACGGTAGGTTCAAAATTAAGAGGAATTTTAAACATGTGTTTTATTTGCTATTTTATTACTTGCGTGATTTTAACTACGTGATAATAGTATGTAATCGTATAACAAAATACTAGTTATTCTGTGTTTGTGGCCTATAGTATTAGTATATAAAAATACCTATTGCTGGGGCACTTTGAAAAATATTATTAACATCCAATTTTTTTATCACCGCAGATGTCATAACTTCCTAATATTTTTATCAATAAACAATTGACGACATAGGTAGTGCAGCACTATTGTTATCAAGTTGAATTATCAAAGGACTTTAGACTTACAACTTAGGAAGACACATGGAACCGGCATCTTTTAATATTATTCTAAAATCAATTTCCTGCCATTATATCAACCAATACAGATCAAAACAACTCCATTAGGGTTTCATAAATAAATATTATTACATACATGTAGGTCCTATTTAGTCGGTACTTAAGATCTTATAATTCCAAGGCCTGATCATAAAATTTTATGCAAAATATGCCCACAGTATGTATGCTAATTAGAATAGATGATGCCACTATTGTTGGTACTACGTGACTTCAGATTATACTGAAGTACAGTTTGACATTGACTGCCGGTGTTAAAAAGGACGTATGTGCCCATTAATTAGGACATAGGACCTTTTGTAGATGTCAAAATGTAGGTAGGTACATTTTTGTAGTTTTACTGTTATGTATATTTAGGACAAGACATTGTACATATTTGACTTTTTTGTATAAATCGTTTTGGCGACAGCTGTTTGAAATATTTAAACGATTGAAGAATCTAAATATTTTAGATGGTATAATTCTTAAGCTACGAGTAATACGAGTAATAATGATTTTCAAGACTAGCATAGAAAAGGGTCGCAAAATAACTCAATATTTTGCTACAAATAAAGGCATGCGTTAACTGCATACAAAATATCCGACTTTCACATACAATCTCTTTGTGAAATGAATAAACTAAGATAAATTGGATTGTTTTGTCTAAAAGGAAAGGGACACGGAAATTATTCTTTTGCTTTCCTACAAATGCCAGGTATGCAGAAATGTCTAACAATTCGAGCCGATTGCATAATTGTCTTGAACAAGAAGTTTCTTTGATTTGAATGCTGGACTGCTATTATGACAAATTAATAGGAAACATTGAAAAGGAAGTGTTATTCGATACTGGAGAAAATAATTGTGACGGCTTGAGGGCTGCTTGTGTTACGGAACATTTTTAGACTATCAAAATGGGACCCTAAAATATTGCAGGTTTCTTTTCAAGTTTCGAAAATTTTCGTTAGTTCAAAGGGCCTTTCAATCGTTTTGTAATCATACTTTTTGGTTGAGAAAAATCTTTTAGCACTAAGAAATATTTGAAATAAAATCTATTTTTTTATTTATTTATTGTCATTGACCTTTCAATGAACCGGTGCATTAGTGACTTTCCAAAGGACATTACTGCGTTTATTTTTGACCTTTTCAAAAATAAATGTAATGTGTTTTTGATAACGTTAAATAAAAACCTGTTGTCAATAAGTAATTTTCCCAAAATGGGCATAACATTGCTCTACATTATATGTACATAATGATGTAGTTATTACGAAATTCGCCTTAGTTATTTAAATATGTGCTTAGTCTAAAACCACTTCATTTGTGCAGATATTCTTATAGAGACAAAAATAAGGCTTCATTTTGTAAAGCATTTTTGTTCAGTAGTTACTTAAGTATACGACTCGCACTTGACCGGACTTAAATGTAGCTTAAAGTAAACCAAAACGTGTAAGTACTTTTACTTTCTTCCTACATCTGATGTCGAAATCGTACCAACTTGATACCTTAATGTGATCAAGTGATATTTAATTCAAGCACCTAAATGTATACCAAAATTATTCGGTTAATGCTAAAAGGTTATTAAGAATTTCGTAAAAGTGTATTTTTAATTTGCGGTCAATTGGCGGCGTTGCTGAGTAAGCTCGTATTGGAGTGTGTTAAGGTGATATGAATTTAATTGAGAGTATTAAGAGAATCATTTTACAGTGGAATCATTATTTGTTTACAAGAATAAGACTGTTAATTTAAGGAGATAACTTCTATGGAGGTTTCAGGTGTAAATAAAAATCGCTTCAAGAGTTCTCCTTCAAGAAAGTAATATCTAAGTATTTCTTTGTATTTTCTTGTAGACTAAAAATACTTATCTGAATCTTTTGCTTAGGTATAAGTTATTGACGCCGGGTGGCGTTAAGAATTAACGCGATACAAAAAACTGATAACAAATCTATCTTTTTGAAAAGCAATATTCAATTATGCTAACCTTTTTATAATAGAATAAAAGAATAATCGATAAAATCGATTTGTCAAGTAACGATCTCTCGCACAATGAACCACAGCGAAAGTAATGATAAAATAAAAACTAAATTCTACATTCAAGTTAGGCATTCTATTATGATGCCTAACTCATTATCGATTTTCGAATCGAATGGACCCTTAATCGATTACCACAGCTGTCAAGTGGAGAATCAAAACGAAATCCGAATTCTAATTGAGGAAAACTACGATTTTAAAAAAGTCGCAACTACTTACTTCAGAGATTTCTTTAAAATCGAAGCTTTAGTTGTAAACGTTTTCAAAAGGAATTCTGTTTCTGCGTATCGTTTTTTGTTTTGATGCAGTTGACTGTCCTGTCAGTCAGAACAAAAATGCAATTTTCCCTTAAATATTGACAGCTGTCAAATGCACAAACTATTCGGCACCACTCACAAAGCAAACTCGGCACGGCAAACACAAAGTAGGTATAGTAATACTTTACTTTTGCCGAACAACAAATATATCAAAAATAACCGTAAACGAAACAGTTAGAGAACGATATAAATATGCATGGTTCCCAAAGGAGTGAGCGTGGAGCTGCCATTATTTCACGTAAGTTTTGTGTTGCCAAGTCAAGCGTCTGGAAAGTTTGAAAGTGAGTCGTGCAAAAAAGGCCTAACTGCTAATCGCATGCCGTGAAGGCAACAGAGTATTAATTGTATATTAGGAATTCAATTTATAGTGACATCTGTGATCTAGGTAAATACCAAGGTAATTAAGTCTGATTTTGCTATACATATTTATATTAATACTCGAAACGTAAATCTATACAAATTGAGTAAATAGGAATCAATTTTTTGTTTGTTTAATTTCTAAAAAGTAACAAATAAAAGGTCTCAGTACAAAATTACTTAAACAATACCTTCAATTCAGAAAAGCCCACAGTAGTCATGTATTTACATAAATCATTCAAAACTTGTAGAATATTAGTTACAAAACGCTAAACTTTCTAGCTTCGAGACAACCGCATTTGACAAGTAACAATAAATTGATTGTCCTGATCATCGTTTCGATAATTTTAATCAATAAAACTCTGTTGAGTGTAAACACGACGTATCGTATATTCATCTTTTGTTTATTTGATCACTAGCTGTACCACGCGGTTTTACCCGCGTCCCTAGGTATTTACTTCATGTATTCTATGCTATCCTGGTATCTACACTAGGAGTACTTGCATCGACATCTCAAGTGCATGTAACTCAGGTTACATGCTGTCCTGGTTCTTTCCTTTTTTGTTTCGGCGGCATACCGGGGAAACTTCTACCCGTTCACTTATACAACACTAGCCGTTTTCCCGCGGTTTCACCCGCGTCCCGTGGTAACAACTGCCCGTACCGGGATAAAACATAGCCTATGTTACTCGTGGATAATGTAGCTTTCGAATATTGAAAGAATTTTTAAAAACGGTCCAGTAGTTTTTGAGCCTATTCATTACATCCAAACAAACAAAGTTTTCCTCTTTATAAAACATAATTTAGTATAGAGAGTGTAGCTTGCGAACAGTGAAAGAATTATTGAAATCGATTCCGTGGAGCCCATATGAGCCTTTTCGATTCAAGAAACAAACAATCAAATCTTTCCTGTCTATATATGTATTAGTAGGTATTGCTAATATTAATTTGTGTTCACCTGATCATATTCGTCTATTGTTAAGAGAATAGCCAGTGGCGTTCTGCTTGTTTGAATAGGCCGGTTATCTGTAGTCATCTAAATAGTTGTTCAATTTGAATTATGCATCCCGTGTGGTAGTTTGAATTATAGTTCCGGTAACAAATTGCATTTATCATTTATTTTGTTCATTGAATGCAATGTGAGCATGTAATTAAATACTTTCATTGTACTATACGTGGGTTCCACACTGAGAACAGTTTTATTCTGAGGTTTCCTTGTGTGGTGGGAATCTTTTGTAACATATAATATTCTAGTGAATCTGAGTCATATATTACCTACTGGCTATCACTCGCACCCTGAGCGGACTATTGCCTGCACCCGGGTGAAACTTAGGCTTGGTATTATTCTAATGTAAAATGCTTTTAATTGTCATTAAATACGTTGTGTATTTTTGCATGAAAGAGTAAAAAACTTCCACACATCCATCCGTCTACACTTACTCCTAAAATTACGCCTTTTTAGTAATTTTATTACCTGTACATCCATTGTTTAATCACTTACCACTCATATTAACCCCTACCTACACTTCACCAGCTACCAATTCATAAATTGGCCAACCTCCGAACCATGAAATCAGGTGCGTTCAAACGCAGACTATCAACAGAATCACTATACCTACTCGATATCAATTGCCTGTCTGTCTGCCTGAAAATTCAATTTTGCCTGCACAGAAGCGGCTGTGAGCGAATATTGACATGATTAACGGCCTTCGTACCTACGTGAATTGCACAAAATACCTCCTCCATTTCGTTTTTTTGTTTTTTGTCGTTCATCGAGCTGTTTGCTTTTGGGACGTGTGTTTTTTAAATGAATGTTGATTGAACTAGCGTGAAGTGTAGATTCGGTGAGTTATATTAAAGTAAAAGATTTTGTTATGTCAAAAAACCAATGGGGTTGAAACTATTGCCATGAGTTTAAAAAATATTTCAGTGTTATATAAGTGGCCTATTTATCGGGAAAAGCCTGTAGGATACATTTTATCTGGGTGCGCAGAGAACTTAGGTCCAACGGGACGCATGTAAAACCGCTGGTGGAAGCTACATTGTTTCAAATACAAAGACAGTTAATATTACACTCGGCTATGTAATAGAAACCTATTATTCATTATATTTTATCATGAATGCTTCTTCCCCCATTACCTAACAACAAAAACTCAATTATTTTCAGACATCAAACTTTTTTGACGTGAAACAATTTCTATAGTGATATATCATTCGCTCCTGTCAATGTATGACAAAGGAATTCCGCATAGAGCCGCCATATTATAGGTATGGCTAGTAAGAGTAGACGCACACTACAAACTTTTAGTTGGACGACAGTTTGTTCGAGCTCCAAGAATGATCAGCTATTTGGTCGGTATCATCATCATCTCGCGTGCCTTTTCCCAACTATGTTGGATCGGCTTCCAGTCTTATCGGATGCAGCTGAGTACCAGTGTTTTACAGGGAACGTCTGCCTATCTGACCTCCACAACCCAGTAACCCGGGCAACCCAATACCCCTTGTTAAGACTGTTTATCAGACTTACTGGCTTCTGACTACTTATAACGACTGCCGAAGATGTTCAATGACAGCCGGGACCTACTGTTTAACATGTATTTGGCCGGTATCAGACCGACTAAAAACGTTGATTGACGATATTCGGGCCAACTCTCGGCCGACTGTTTAGTCTGCAGTTTGAAGGTGCTGTTAAGGTTTTACATAGAATAGTTGCGGTCATGTAATATTGTGGGAAATGGCCGGATCGACTAACTGTATCCGCTGCGGATATGTAATCTGAGTGATAACTAGATATTGATTCGGTTGGTTTTATGCTTGTTATGGTTGTGGGTTTGCGGGATTTTGGTGTTTGTGTGTGTGTGTGTGTTTGAATAAAGTAGGTGATGGTTTGATTGTATATGTGTTAGAGTATTTGATTGTTGTGGAACTGAATGGTGGTAATGTGCTGATACCTGCTGATTTGTGTACTTAAAATATCCAGAAAACAACGCAATTTATATTATTCTGTTTTGTATGACGCCACATTTAATGTCATATTGAATCGTTATTCCTAAGCAGCACAACGACAATATAAAGTCTTTACAGTGGCAAAACTATGTATTTCAGACTTGAGTATTATGAAAAATGACACCTGATTTTATTTCCCAAACATTCGTCTTGCATTTCACCCATAGGCCCATAGCGCACTCTTCTCATATCGATAACTAATGCTACACATCCCTTTGGCCCGCAGTAAGTTTTCCCCTCACTTGAAGCTATTAGTATTAATTTATCGACAGATTTATTTATATAGCAAGCTTTCCAGTTTACATTAGATTTGCTAGTTAGTCGCGCTTTTCTGTATAGATTGTTTATGGTACGGCTTATTTTTCCGGGACAATAACGAACCAGACTGAACCGGATTTTGTTTACCACGAGTTTTCTTTTAAGAAAAGCTAGCTGTGATTTATTGTAAAGGTGAACCAAATATGTATTATTTTGTTTTGATTTACATACATAACTATAACTTAAAGGTTCTTTGGAAATTTTATGTACCTACAAATAATTTTATTTGGTAATGAAAATGTCGACATGAATGCAAAGCTTTTTTAAGTTTTTCAGAATCGATGTGTTACTTTTTGATATAAAACATGACAATACATAGATAGGTACCAATAGTATAAATAAAGCTAGAAATCGATCCTAGCCATTTCCGTAAAACACTATCTAGTAAAATCTTTCGAACAAAAAGCTTCTCTCCTGCTATAAAAACATTTTAAAGCCTAGACTGCATTTGTGGTTTCAACCTTCCTTCCTACTCCGTTGAGCACGGAAAAACGTCCCAATGTCTACCTTATACTACTCGTATTTTAACAGTAAAAACGAACCTTTTACTCTCTGTGGTTTTGAAAGGTTACAGTTAGTATTATGTAGATAGGTACGGTTTATTTAACTATTCACAAAGGTTCATGTCTCGCGTTTTTGTCACTTTAAATTCGTTGTGCCAGGAAACTGTGTCTGAGTGACAATTTGAAAAATGAAAATGGAAAATAAATAGCCTTTGCTACTCGGGAAGGGTGTAGCTTTCCAAGAGAAAAATATTTTTTCAAATCGGTTCAATAGTTCTTGAGCCTTCAGGGTACAAACAAACAAAAAAAAATATTTATGAGTTATAACTAGATTTTACAAATACTTTCGTGTTAGATAATATACATTTTTATGAAGAGCTCCAGGAGGTTAAGAATAATGTACCATTGTATTTCGTGAAGAATTTTCTGGAATCGCATCATAAGGTCCAGAGAATACCAATGCTTTAACAGCCTCGTATAAAAGAGCTATTTTGCAAGCAATAGAAATATAACTGGTATTTTATCATAAGCCTATAGTAAAACATTTGCATAAATGTTGTAACAAACAAACCTACACTTTGGACAGAACAATAGTCGTTATTATTTCTCTGTAAAGTCAATAACTTCACAAATATAATCTAATTGGGAATGTCATAAGCGCTTAACGAGACAGTAAGGGACTCTAAAGACTGTTAGAGATTCTGTCTGTATGTTTATGTACTTACTTTCATTAAATGTTTTGTTATAAAGTTCGTATTTCAGTGTTATAGTAATGACTTTGGATAGACGTAAATCTTTTGATTGTTGTGATGGCGGCGCAATCTAGGTAAATCGAAGTGAAGTTTCGAGTGCGTTTTCGAATTGCGATCGCTATTGAAAGCGCAGCGAATTTTAATCGAATGCGTACCAAAGTTATTTGAAAATGTATAAAGCTAACTTTGGCGCTCAATTGAATACGTTTTCAGTCGGCAACCAGAAAGCCAGTCTTACGAAAGGGTATTGGGTTACCCGGGTAACTGGAGGTCAGGTAGGTAACATAGGTAGTCGCTCCTTGTAAAACACAGCCAAACCAGATGCGCTGGACCAGCGCATCTGGTTGGGCTGGAAGGCTACCACAACATTTTTAGCTCGGGAGATGATAAGACTGGGAGCTGACCCCAACTTAACTGTGGAAAGGCTAGGCAGATGATGGCTCAAAGTTAACACAGCTTTATAAAGCCAAAGTGCTATTTTACATATGAACAACATTAAGCACAAAATTTGCAATTAAACGCGACGTACCATTTATCTCGTACATTAAAATGACCGTATGATTCATACAAACATAATTACGTAGTTTAAACAAATGAGGGCATTTATTTAAGAGCCGCTCACTTATGCCTACAACCTTCACGGCCCTTGCGCACGTTAGCACGCACCCGACAATGAGTTGACATCTTGGCGATTAGGCTGATTGTACAATGACGATTTGTCGGTACAATGATGCTGCGATTTTCAATGGTAATTTTTAATGGGCAATTTGTTTTTTCAATATCAGCGATTTGTATGGATGATTTTTTTACTAAGAAAGACTTCTTGAGAAATCAAAAGTGTCACGTGAATGATATGGCATCTTCAGTATCGTTAATAATTCAAAAACGATAAACAAGTTTTTTGTAAAACAGTTGTGCAACACTGCAACTTCAGCTATGTTTTTGTTTAACTTCACAGAAAACAAAATAGCATATTTTTTATTAAAAAATCTGTATCCTTTTTTGATTGTATCTCCCAAAATAGAGACGGAAAAGTGCTGTTACCTTGCTGGTATGTAACCAGCTTTATACTGAGAAGTACACTCGTAATGTTACGTAATTGTCATTCACTTGCGAAAATTGGTGTGTACGTGTTTTTTATTAGCGGATTTTATATTATTTTCACAAAATATTTGTATTGCGCACGTGATGTAGAATTGGGATGTTTTGTATTAAGCTTTGGGCAAATAAAGGCCATTTATTCGTCAAATATATATATAATATATAATCAAATTTGTGTATCTTTTTTGAAAAGGAACTTTTCTTACCACTGCCTTCTTATTATAAAAATCGTCCCCTCCGTCGAGGAATCTCTCAACACATGTAGCCCATAATACTAGAAATATCCAAATGGTTAACACAAGCGTCAGATGCATCTGAAACTTATTGAAATCATAATCGCTGGACGCATATTCGGGTGTCCGACACCCCTCGGCATATCCGACTGTCCGACACTTCGCAATGTCGGACGCTACCCGCAGTGTCCGGTATTGAGCGGGTGTCCGGCAAAAGATTCATAGTCCCATTATTTATGAACGGGCGTTGTTTTATGTAGACTGTTCATGTCTGGACTGAATATTATTTTTATATTTTGTTCATAAAATTGTGGTTCAGTTTTAAATCACTTTACAGGCAAATAATTCCTTTTCAAAAAGAATTATGTGTTCATTGGTAAATAAATTTTACAGTAAAGTAAAAATTATAATATAATATTTTTTATTATTTACATTTTATTCTATCTTATTTATTCCGAAAAAAAATAATAATTCAGATGGGATGAGGATGAAAACATCACTAAATTACACCATCTTCACTTCCATAGTTATATTTTTATTTCCTTTCTATAATAAAACCCCAGTATCGCAGTGCTTGTCTAGAAAACAGAAAGAAAACAGTACCTACTATCCAGTATTTCCACCAAAAGCACTAAAGGGTCTAACTTTTAACACCAAACAGGGTTAGACACGGGTACCAAGATTTCTATTATTATTTACCGATGGGAAAATGTTCAATTACAACTGTGTTGGACGTACATTATGTCAAAGCAATGGCCATGGGAGTGCTCGGACAAGAGTTCATTATCTATAAACCGTAGTTCCTTTAGATTTCCCGATGATTTACAAACAACGTTTTTCTTGATGTTTCAGTTAAGTTTTAATGAAAATGCATTCGGTAAATATAGCGTACTTAAATACTATCTGATTGTGCTATTAAGGTACACTAATGTTATTTTACTGAGAAGTTAGTTGGTTTTTGGCGCTAGTGCACTAAACGGAATTGTTGGTTTTATTTGAAGAAAAAGACAACAGTTTTAAGCGTGTGGCACATTATAGCAGCACCGCAACAGCACGGCTGCAGCACGGCGTCGCCTCGAATTAAGACTACGGCTAGCTGCCAGCGCGCCAACCACGCGCTGTCCGCTCGCCGTCGGCGCGCCGGCCGCGTGCCGGCCGCGAGGTGTAAGCTTGCTGTCACCGCAAACTCAATATTATTTTAAGACGATTATGATTGATGTTATGATTGAACACGACGTAATGATGTTGTTTTGCTGCCGGCTCGGAGTCGGCGCGCAATTAGCACGCCGTCGGCGCGCTGTACGCATGAGGACCGCTCGCTTGCAGCACGCGGGCGGCGAGTCGAGTTGTGTGGAAGCGGCAAGCACGCTGACTGCTCGCCGTTGGCATTTTCATATTGACATTACGAAATATATTATAATATACACGATTTAATGCTCTAAATTGAATGACAACTTAAATGCTGGTGTGGAGCCGTGCTGTTGCGGTGCCGCTATAATGTGCCATAACCTTTAAAAAGCCCATTCATTGAGGAAGACTATGGAGTAGTTTTTGCCGTTTGCACGAAGATTCCACGTGTGGAATTTCGGGTGGAAGCCAGTCTACAGACAATTTTCATCAATCTCATTCAGTACGTACATACATAGGCATGAAAATTCTATAGACAAACATACACAATAACTTTCACAATTTTATTAAGGAAAAGTTTCAATATAACATTACTCGAATTACATCGTCGCACACATTTGTACCGATTGAATCGATAAAATAAATTCTAATCGACATTAATCGGTACGTAGAGGAAGTGTCGAATAAACAGATTGCGATTAGGTATCGATTAATTTACATGATTGGGTTACGAGTTTACTATCGAGTGATTTGAATATATTATATTGGGCTTAAGACAAGCTATTGACGGAAAGTGTGAAAGATTTATTAGTTTTATTGATTGTTGATATTTTGATTTATGATGTAGAAAACTCGGAAATTAGTCAATGAAATGTCGACTCTCGTTAATTCGAAACTCGAGGGACTCTTAAAATATTACGAATTATCGAGTTTTTGAAATATTAAATGGTTCGAAATTTGTGAGAGAAAATAAATAAAATTTCGAATTATTAAGTGTTGATCAATTATTATTTGTTAACTGCTATTTTATAACAATATCAAAAGTTTAAAGACACATTTGTGTGCGTATATGTACTCATAATGTGAATTAATGAATCTTTCGAAACAACTCCGTCATACTGCTTCAAAACAGATTGCTGCTACTCAGACTGCTCACTGATTCTGACTTACAATCTTTCCGCCTCTTTCTCTCTGCAACTTTGAATTCTCGAGTGTTGGACGACTAAGAATTCGAATTAACGCGTCGTTTTGTTATAAAGCAATGCTTTTTTCGTTCGAATTATCAAGTGCATAAAAATGTATTGATTTAGTTCGAAATATAAAAAGATTTTGTAGGGAACTCGTGATAACTTTGAATTAACGAGAGGTTCGAAATATCGCAGGTTTGAATTAACAAGAGTCGACTGTAATAGAAGTTGTATTTATTAGTATGGTAAAAATATTAACTTTAGTTAGTTCTTGTCTTCATTAAATATAATTTATTACATTTTCTACGCAATCAAATTAAATTAGATTAAAATGAACAATATTATGACTAAGCTACTTATTATATTTCAGCAAAAGTCGATGAGGATATGTACTTGTGCTTTTAGTAATATGTTAACCGACTTCTCAAAAGAGAGGAGGTCCACCATTCAGATGTGTGTATAGTAACCATTTACCAACCGATTTAAACATTTCTTTTTCTCTTCTGTAACTTCGATATTTTCGCGAAAGTTCTCCCCGTACTTATCATCCCTTCACCCCTTAGTAACCCACTCAACACAAAAATTAGATGAACCTAGTTGAGAAATCAACAGTGTTTACTTCTTAGAACATCATGGCTGACAAATGAAGGCTCATCAGAGCCCAAGCTTGAACTAATAGCTATAGAAAGCCACCGTAATGTGTTGCTATCACTTTTTGTATTTCCATATAGTCATGTCAAAATGATATTGTTCACACGCCGCGAGAAAGCAACGTCCATTGCAATTTGAACTTTCGAACTATAAAGTTAAAGTTTATTATGGCAATTGTCGGCGTGTGCTGTTTGTGGTGGTGCTAATGAATCTAGATTAAAGTTTTGAGGTGATAAGGGTAAAAAAGTTGAGTTTAATCTGATGAAGTGTTTATAATAACTCTTGGTCCTTAAAATACGCAAAAACTTAAAAAAAAGTGGTGATTTATTGACCTTCATTTTATTTTAAAAAAGTTCGTGTAGGCGTAGAGGTTCAAGCGCGTTTAAAAACATGTCAAGAACTGAAAAATATATTTCCAAAATTCGACAAAAGTCCATTTCATTTTGCAGCATTTGATATCTGCCCTTCTCTCAAACTAAATATTAAAATATGCAACCATCATTCTCATCCCGTCTCATTATTCCAAACAAAAATTTTGAAACCTGAAATCAGTTAATAACTTCTCGAATTCCATGAAGGGAGTCAGAGTCTGTCAGATACGTCCTTCTGATAAGAGCACCGCGTGGAAAGGCATGTGGTAACGGCCTTGTCGACCAGTTACAATAGAACCGGTACATTTCTTACTTTCTTATAGCTATAGCTTGTTATGTGTAGGACGCAGCTTTTTTGTGTGTATTGCTAGGTTTTGTTGAGATTTTTGCACATGTATATTATAGGGGTACTATATTATGCTAATTATGTGATTACCAAAATTGCACTGTTTTGGCTTTGTAAGGCTAACAAAGATTACACGCTGTTTAAATAAAGTAATCCTGAAAATACTGTTTTAGAATTTTCATGATTACAAAATAATTAGGGCATAAGCTTATGTACACAAAGAATTCTTTCACTATTTAGATATTTTCCAATTGATTATTTTTAGGGTTCCGTACCTCAAAAGGAAAAAACGGAACCCTTATAGGATCACTTTGTTGTCCGTCTGTCTGTCTGTCTGTCTGTCTGTCTGTCTGTCTGTCTGTCTGTCAAGACCCTTTATCTCAAGAACGCGTGGACGTATCAAGATGAAATTCACATGAAATGCTCAGGTCTGTTGTCCCTTTAAGCTGTGAAAATATCAAGCTTCTAAGCCAAGCCAATCAAAAGATACAACCGATTATGTCGATATTTTCAACAAATTCTCGACACTCGCAAAGGAATCAAAACCTACAGGGTACTTCCCGTAAACTCAGAGTCTTGAAATTTGGCATGAAGTATTGTCATATAATGCAAATATAGGAAAAATTACGAAAATCTCATTTTTTTAGTTATATAATATAAAAAAAATATATTATAATAAAATGAAACTTACTACCTTATTTCTCACGAACGAATAAAGGTATCAAATTGAAATTTATACCAAATACCTAAGTCTATTGTCCCTTTAGGCAGTGAAAAAAACAAACTTCTAAGTTAACGCGATCAAAAGATACAGCAGTTATACCGACACCTTAAACGAATTTCTGTCACACGCTAGGGAATCAAAACCTACAAGGTACTTCCCGTGAACTCAGAATCTTGAAATTCGCCACGAAGCAGCGTTATATAGTACAGATAAAGGAAAAATTGCGAAAATGATAAATTTGAAGTTACATAAAATATTAAAATATTATTTTTGCTTACACGACATAAAATATTTTTTTAATAATTATAAACTTACTAACTACCCTTTTTTACATGAACGCGTAGAGATATTAAAGTTGAAATTCATATCAAACACTTCTTAAATATAATTGCCACTAAACTATGAAAAATTTTAAATCATTCAAAGGTCATTGGGCACCTTAGTATGAAAACCATACCCACGGCGGATACTAACGAAATATAGCACAGTATAATGATAAAGGCTCTGATTTACTATGGCATTAGTCGCATCTATGTGAACCGTGAGAATCTAGAGAAAATCAGGTGTAAACATCAAATATTTTCCTCATTTCAATGGGGAATTTAAACGACCAAATTTGACGGATTTGAGAAATCATTTCTTTGTAGTGAAAGAGTATACTCGCCGTTTATTTCCATTGTCATCAGGTCAGGATCTGATGATGGAAATCCTGAGAAATCGAGGGCAACTATAAAAAATTGTAGGCATGCATAGGATTAAAACTTGATTCTCAGATGTATGTCTGGTGATACTATCAAACAGTGAAAGTTTAGAGCTTACCTGATGATCGAGAAGTGAGAAAGTCGAGAGAACTCTATGCATGTTTAAAAAAATAATAGATCCCATTAGTAGTGAATTCTCATCACCTAAAATAAAATAAGCTCCAACACAAGGTTACGTTATAAATTGTAAAGGAGTTCCCATAACTATATCTGATCTTTGCTATCGATCCCACAATGGCAGTTAAACCTATCTATGTGGAAAGTCTTCGCCAATACGAATAAAATAAGCCCAAACACGTGGTAGTTGCAACATACCGTTCAGGAGTTCCCTCGACTCTCTGTAGTCTCCATAATCAAATCAGCTCCAAACCTTCACTGTTTACAAGTACCCTCAAAAATACACTCACATGTCTGGTTTTGACTCGATGCGTGACTACAATATTCAAGAGTTGCCCTCGATTACTCAGGGTTTCCAGATCCTTTCTTTATGAAAAGTCTTTAACAATAAAAACTAGCATTGCAACCTGTAAAATCCTCTGAAACTGCTTGTCTATTATATTTTTCAAACGATCCTGGACATTCAAAGAAACGTCATACCATTCTCCACGATTTAAAACTACTTTGATTCATGTCCGCCACTTTTTACAAAGCGGGTCAGATATGCCCAATGACCTTTAAGACATAATTAGTTATTTTCAATCAGATTTCTGAATGATGACTATAAAATTTTGTATATAAATAACTTTAATAAAATAACTTTTACAAGGTACTGGCCTACTATTTTAGTTATATTATAAAATAAAAAATATTAGCTATTTTGACTCTCACGAAATTACCATAACTATGATTGTTCTAAACTGAACGGTTGGCGCGAGACTCACTTTTTATCTAACCAGGATTTGTACGGAACCCTCGGTGCGCGAGTCCGACTCGCACTTGGCCGGTTTATTTTTAACCATTTCATCAATTAGAATATTTTTATTGTAAGCTATATTTTATGCCGCAAGTCAAACAGATAAGCCCCAAGTTCCCAATATAATAAACAGCTGATAATATTGTACCTTTCTTAACAAGTGTTGAATCTGGTAAATTAGCATTCCAGTGAAAAGGCAACAAGTTTTTAATATCCGTGAAAGTTTCAGAAACATTCCATTCTTTTTTGATAGTAGTTCGCTCGTTTATGCAAATGTTACTTTTAATTAATGAAGCCCTCTCATTGTTTCGGAATCATTATTTAAATTTTAACACTGCGGCGAGACTTTTATTTCGAGCACGGGTAGTTAACTCGAGATTTTAAACGAGTTAATCCTTTTTTGTGAAACTTCATTGTGTGCATTAAAACGAAATTATTGTGTTAAAGAGAGACATGAAGAGTAAAAAGTAAAACGGATGATCAATGATAAAACAAAGAAGGACACTAAGTTAATAAAGACTTAATTTACATAAAAGCATTCAATCAGTCATGTTGCTCTCTAAACTATTGAATGAATTATAAAACCTTTTAGGATCCTCTTTTACTCATGTATTTTTTAACAGTCATCTGCCCTGACTGCTTCGCCTAGCACGATAAAAATACCGTTATAAACAATGTAACACAGAAGACAATTTTGAATTTATGAATAAGGAAGAAAAGAACAGTCACAAACTTCACCTAATCACGATCAAACCCATAGAAAAAAGCGCCGTTACTTTGACAAGCACCATATTAGCAATAGATCAACTATTTACAAAGGCCAGGTAAGACAATATACCCCTTTCACAAAGCCCTATAAGGCACGGTGCTCCGTGTGAACAAATATGGGGAAATGGCTTAAAAAGTGAAAGCATACCTATGGCAAATGTAACACTAGTGCTTGGTACTGTGATGGCTTACATTTGTTAGTTGTGTACTGGTAAAGTGGGAATTTGTCTGCTATTAGATAAGTATCATTTAGATTCACAATGTAGTGTTAAACCATGCTTAAACATCATTTAAAGCTAAGATTCTGACGAGTTTGTTAGCCTAATTTCGAGTACTAAATATACTTTCTAGTCTCATTGCGGTTCGAAAACCAAATGCGAGTAGCTTTTCATCAAAATTCTGTGATTTGGTGTTCCAAATATCATGTCAAGCTGCGTAACGATCTGACGTCAATAAAACTCTGCCTCACACTTCAATTATTTAATATAACGCAACACTTTCGGTGAATCCACAATAATAGTCAAGTAAATCACCTCTCACCTTTAAGTTAACAGATCATATATTATAATGACACCTTACAACTGAACTTTCCCTAACGCAAGACCAAGAAGATGTTACTAAAATAACACTAAATCAAAATATTCATACAGCTGCAAATGGTTTAGAAGATCACCAGTCGCCACAAGCTTAACAAATAAAGATGTGTCTTCATAAAATATACACCCCTGTAATGATACACGATTCTAAGATAATGTTTTATGTAAACAATATATCAGAAAACGTCATTGCTTCGCTTTTGTATTTGTGTTTATTATTGGCGCCAAAGTTCTGATGCATAATCTTGAGGATACTAAATCTGGGTGCAAACTGAATCATGACGATACAAACGTACTTGAAATCCTCACATAATGGGAAGCAACGAACACAGATTATGATGCTAAAAACAATAAAGAATAGCTTAATGATATCAATAAAGATCATAAACGTCTCCACGAAATTTATATTCCCGTAATACACCACAATTCTGAAATAATATTCTATGCCACCGTACATCAGAGTATGTCAAATAAATAAAATAACAGCGAATAAAACAGCAATATCTGTGAAGAAGAAAATGCTGTTGATATTTATTGAAACATTAATCAAATTGAAGATGATTGGACGCTCAGTTCAAACGTGTAAGTGGATTAATATAATGACTGACAATTTATGATTATGATGTTTGACTATTACAAGAAATTACACTTGTAGAACGAAATATAAATCACGATGATGTAACTCAAGGAGACAACGAAAATAACCATTTTCTAAAACCAACATTTTTAAATAACACTCGTGATAGTGTCGTTAAGATTTGCGATGAAATACGTGAGACATGAACTAGGAGTACTGCATTTACAACTATTGCCATAACTGTACTAGTAGCTTTTTTGCGTTTCCAACACAACCGTTAAATAGAACTTCTAATTGAAACGTAATAGAAGGTTCCTTTTGAACTATTATTATAATAACCATACTCACATTAGTCATGTAATACTTCATCGCAAACAAATTTTATATCAGAAAGCACAGATGTACATCACTTGTCGTCATTTGTATTGCAAACTCATCGATCAACATCGACACTTACATACCGTCGTGCCAAATTACTTCTGCTGTCACTACACACCGAATTGCATTCTAATTTAAAGACATAGAGTTCGAATCTTGCGTCACAGGTGATTGTATCTTTGTTTTAAGAATCAATGCGGTAGATGATTGGACGTCAAATCTTACTTAGATAGTATCGTGTCGTGACTTCTGTGCGATTACAGCTTTGATCTTCGGAGGCCGACTGCGTATTTTATAATTCTGTATGCCACGGCTATTAAGAAAAAAATAGTAATTTGGCTCCAACGAGTTTATTGAACTCGGAACTATGGTTTAGACGTAATATGTTGATCTGGGTTTGATTGATTTTAAAGCCGTTCGTCAGAAGTCGTGTTTTGCGTATCCAACAAGATTCCATATTTGCAGCTACCTTTACTTTTCGTGCTGTCGTTATAAATAGTGTTATGCAATTCATTCATCACTGGTTTCAAAAGATTGTAAATCCGTGTTCCGACATCGGATATCTTGTTCACTGTGAAGTACTTTAATGTGGGAAATGTAGCATTGGTACTTCCTTTGCATAGGTGGTACATCTTGTCGTTAGCAATCAATCAACGAACTTGGTAATATTGGAAATCGATATCAGATTTGCAGTTTCGAAATATTAATTTGTGGACAGGAAATTACGGTTGAACGAATTCACTTCATGTGGACTGGTTTCCCAATCAGACTAAGATCTTAGATACAGAGATAGGTTGCGGTAATGATAAAAGAACGAGTAAAGCACGTCACGAGAACAGCGAAAGTATACTTAATGAGTTACACCTCCGGCTATCGACGGCATACACCAGCCTCAAACGGCAAATTGACTCTCATTTGACACACTCTTCCGACTAAAAGAAGCTCCATTCTAAAACATAAAGAAAAATAAAACGTATCATAACCAATCACGGTGCAAATTTGATTGCTACTAATTTGTTAGTCGGAAATGATGAAGACACTCTGATCAAAGCTCAAATAAATTTATACTGTCAGGCTGAGTGATAGAGTCTGAATTACGCTGCTGGCAAATAAGTTTATTGTTTGGCGCACGACGTTAGATCAATGTTGATTATTTTGTACTGACAAGCAAATTAGCTGATGCCTTTGTCTCGTTTAGACGTATTAGCTGTGATAGGTGATTGAAAGAGTCCAGATAAGGGTACGAGACGCGATGTTTAATTAATCAGTTCATTTAATACTGTATGAATGGAATTACATAGGCGATATGACCAGACTGTTACCCAATATGAGTTAACTAGTGAAACTTTCTTTAATCGACTATGCATTGTTATACGGAGCTTTGGTTTACGGTTACTTTCACATCAACGTGAGGAACAAAACAAATAAAGGTCATACACGACTAATTGCACATTATCTATAATAATTAAGTCATTTCCTCTTGCCTTACATCCTAGAGTCTTGAAGATTATAATATTATCAACTTGTTTATGATCTGTAATACTTTATAGAAAGTCAGTAATCATGTTTGCTACTATTTCTCTTTCTAATTTGGTGGAAGTATTGTGCTTCATTTTAGCAATTAAATCATTTAGTGTTTCGTTTCTTACAACACGTATTCTGAGAATACTTCAATAACAATACAATTCGCGGCCTCTTTTGCATTTAAATTCTCAGTTGAATCGTTAAAAGCCGGTAAAGCATTGTGTATGCATTTAGCCTGAATTCCGGCGATAGCTGTAAACAATAACCCGCTCTTAGGCCCGTAAATGTAAAAGAACGTCACGACATGATCACATATGACCCTGGCTTTTACTTGAGCACCATTGAAAGCGATCCCTGCACACTAGAAAGTTACAGTAATTGTATGGAATTCACTTACACCTATATTAAGATGCCAACAATCTGATAATTGTGTGAAAATGTCAACGGTGTAAACTTTAAATGAGTTCTTTTGTTTTAGACTCTGAACTGAGAGTATGTAATTAGTTATCTGCCTTTATGAGCGGAGAACCGGATACTTTAATTTTGGACTGGATCATATCAGAAGTCGCCGAACAAGTGCACTGGTTACTTGAATTGAATGTTACTTTATAGAACGCTTTCCCTTGATCTCATAGGCTTTTCCTGTCTCGCGGCTTGTGGGTATTTAAATGTTGTGGATGCAAATCGAGAAAACATGTTCTCATAGATTTTCACCAGTCAACGATTGTCACGACAACTAGACAGTGTTGTGACAGAACGGACATAAGCAGACACGTGTGTCGTACTCGACAAACTTAGCATTTGCCGACACAAATGTAAGTTTGATGAATAGAAACCTTATCACAATGGAATACAATACAACTGTAACTTCACAATGAATCCCAACTGCCTAGTCATTATTTTGGATGTGGTTGACGAGCGTCTAAATGATCTTGATGGTTATCAAGACGTAGACAAAGTTGTGATCGATATTGACGAAAGTGAATGTGAAATTTGAGAAGCAGCCCAAAAGAAAGCAAGAGTGAACAATCAAGGTGATTAACATGCACATCTGATATTAGTGTGGTCTGTAGACAAACGCAATTTGTTTCCTCTATCTCTAACATTATGTCTGGAACGCGGTGAAAAGTTGTCAATCATGCGAACTATCTGAGTTTCGGCGTCGGACTGCCGTTTGACACTATCTAAATGATTTGTATTGTCGCTGATGTCAAAATGTCAGTAGCTGGCGTAAGTTCTAGGAATTTCTTGGTCGTAATAAACAGTAACATATTATTATCCAGGTTTGTCATCGGAGTTTATTTTATGGTCGTAGCGGCTGTTCGCCGGACTCAAACTTGTTTCTTGAGGTTGACATCCGCGCACCGTTAGCTCGCTGAATCGTTGACCCATGCCTTTCTTTGTGTTACATACGTGAGGTTCAATTAGCATGACATTTCACATCAAACTGTTTATCTAAGACTCAAATTATTTCACTCTAGTCATGTTATCAATTAATTTCCGTCACTATATGATGTAATTAAACTGTAACGAGATAGAGGACGTAAAATTAAATTGCTGGTCTTGTAACGAGATGATGGTGATGGATTAACAGTTATTGTGGGTTACGTCGACAAATTGGTGGTAGTTGAACTATCTAGATTTGTGGTTAGCAACTAGGAATTAGAGTGACGCGTTTCGTAACTAATAAGAGTCTAGTTGGTGTGTGAACTTTTTGCTGAGCTCGGAAATTAAATCAGTGTATTTACATTTAATTATACGATGATCCCAAACTGTCCGCAGCACATGAAGTAGATTAATAGTATCTTTCGTTCATGTGTATGGATTTAGGTGGAGAAATGTATTAATGTTTTATGTATCAGTAAACTGGTTTCATTTAGGTTGTGTTTTACTTCAATTAACTACACATAATTTACCATTAATCTTTTCAGAGCTTTTTCTGGTTTCTGCAGTGAATTTACTAAGCACTCATAACATCCTATTGCATGCTGAGTATCTATTTCATGGCTGTCATTATCGTACGCAACCGTTTCCATTTCCTTACAATACATGAAGAGAATCCATACACCCATCATTCCTTTGTTATAGTTCACAATAGTTTTCTACCCATTTAAACCGGTTAACTACTGGACGTATTGTGATATCAAAAACCTTGGCAATGAATACATTCGTCACACATACCCAGTTCCCAAGTAATTTTGTAAGGCGGTACATCTAATTGAGCAAAACCGTTGCATTTCCTTTCTTTATCATATTAGTTGCGTTTAATTAGTGCTTTCGGAAGTGTACGAGCCCCATCAGAGTTAATAGTTGCTGCAAATTGCTCAATTATTTAGTCTACAGGTGGTCTAGATAAATGAAAACAAATTCTTATCGAGTTTGATCAAATTAATTTGTTGGCATATATGAAATTGTAATTAGGATCTTGTTTTTTAGAAAGGCGCTGATTGATTAACTTCAGTTTTTCTCTATTTAACTAGCCTTTAAATAACATTCAATCATGTTTGAGTTTCTCGTAGGTAACCATAAAAATTTCAATCACGCAAAACGATGCCAAACACAAAATTGCAAATGTTACTTTAAAAAAGACTGTGTTCCACTTAACAAAAGCGTTGTGGTCTACAACAATCACAAGCCAATGAATTACTCAAATAAACCAAATTACCTCTTCAATAACCTTATTTTTTCAATTCCTACTATCGAAACTGCCTTCGATCACTCGACCCAAAATAGTATTATCATTGAATTCGGTCTCATTGATACGTTGATATAGCTCCGTAGAAAGTAAGAGCAATGTGGTAAAAAATAGGAAGTTTCTATTAAGCTGAAAGAAGTGATAACGAACCTCTCGCTGCAACAATGGCGTCGACCAGCTCGTTCCAGTTCCCAGTGACAGCGATAGTTTCTAATCCTAAACCGTAATGAGCGAACCATATTCACACGTCTCATGCACAAGATGAAAAAACTCACGTTTTCCATTCCACGGTGTTCTCTTCAATCGCATTTTATACGCCAGTGAGTTTAATTTCGGCGTATTCTTTTGTTCTGCGATGTACTGATCCAACGGTCCGGCTGACCTTGTTAAAGAAAGTAAAGCAATTGTCCTAGCCGACCTGGGTCAAAGATCTGTCGCGGCCATATTTTAGTTCCCCAAACCGGAGAAGGCTCGTCACGAAACTCCATCACGATACAATTTCACGATGTTAACGTCACGCCGCGATTTTACCTATAGATATTGTCGCCGAGAATCGCATTCAAAACCGTTTGAATTATTAAATAGGTACCGGGGTTGCACCGTTCGAGCAATCGTTCGAACAATGTAAAGGTTATCAAGATTCAAGGACCTTACTCTATGGGATGTGCAATCGTTTCGCGGAAGCATTCACTTATGTAATATGAATTTCACTTTCGGATATCGTTGGCACATTTATAATTAAGTGCAACAAAGGTCACACTACATAATACACTATTTATAATAGGTTTAATGTGTTAACGAGACTAATATGAATCAATTTCTCTACCTAAGGCAATGTAACGCTTTTTGAGCATTACTGTTTAATGGGCTTCGACACTTTCTCAGGCTTTGGCACAAATATTACTGCTGCGGGCGTTATGATGTTCATAACAGTATTTAGAGTAAACTCGGTAAAAGTTCCTTTCCCTTTATGTGAGTTACGCTGATGATGATCATTCACACTTTTGTCTATTGTTTAATGATTGAACTTTTCGTACTTCATTTTATTTTTGCTTTCGTGAGCCTCGATTACATTCCGCACGAGAAGACATACATCTGAATCAGACTGACATCAGAAAAAGTATCGTCAGAGTTGCTTTAAGTTTACCATCCCTTAGAACTGCAGCCCCAACATAAAACTTACATAACAGCAATTAATCTTCAGCAAACATGTCCAGGTCTCCCTGCAACATCAAACAAGTCCGAGCACGGTTTGTTTAGCAACATTTGTCACCTCTGACCCGACGGTTACGGGCTCAGAAACAATGCCGTGACGTCCATTGTCCTAACGTTTGTAATAATACCTATGTACTGTCGACAAATACGTATAATGTACATTGCAGGGTTCTGTAGCGTGCGTCTAATAAACGTTGCTTCAGTTGTAATGGTGTTTGCATCATTTGAAATGTATCTGTCGTATGCTGACGAAGATAGTGTAATGAGACCTACCCAGCCCCGGATCTAGGGGGGCAAGCCGGGGCCCGTGCCCCGGGCGGCAAATTCGCCCCACCACCAGGAAATTTCGATGAAATTACACGCGTTTGATAAGCAAGTTCCACATTGTATCATGATACTGACAAGCAAAGTTTCTTAAAAAAGTCGCCTTCGCTTTGTTTAATTGATCATTTTGATTATTTTTCACTTTTAACATCCTCCAACTAAGTGAAAAAATTCTCGCTCGCTACGCTCGTGGCTAAATGACAATGTTTCGACTATTTTTCTGATGGTTTATTATTTTTATTGACGCACCGAATCAATGAACACAAATGACACTCGCTCTAATCACGGTTTCTTTTTATTTGTACATAATTCCCAATTTAATTTGTGAGTCTTCAAACAAATAACTTAAAATAGTGCGTGCTCGCTACGCTCGCGGCTACTTGTTGCTTGACAATGTACTTAATCAGGTACTTTTGTGTCGTAGGCTCAAAAAATTTCGCGCTCGCTTCGCTCGCGCAATATTATACAGACATTATGTTGTTAACTTCATAACTCAAATCCACGCTGTCTTACCTTTTATAAGTAAAATGTAGCAAAATAAAATATTTATGGAGTCCTCAAAAACAAAAAAGTTTGCGCTTCCGACTGCTTGTTACTTCACAGCGCTTTTTAAAACTAATTAACTTTTGTGTACATTAATCTGTCTCGACTTTTATTACTTAAACCTGGCCAACAGTTTGAGCCTACAATGATTTGGACACTTTTTTAAAAAGTACCTACCAAAAAAGTGACTTTCGTTTGTGAAAATAAACATAAGCTATTTTTCAGTTTTTGCCCCGCCTAAAAAAAATTGAAGATTCGGGGCTGGACCTACCTGTATAATATCTTTGCTGTCAGTGCAACATGATCTTCTTCCATACTTCTTTTCTATGTGATGTCATTTCACATGTAAGATACCTTCCAGCTTATCTTCCACACAATACATATCGTTTCATTGGTCACCCTCAATCCCCTTCCTGTAGGGTCTTCAATGAAATAAAAATATATTTTAGTCATAAAGTGATACTGTTAGTAATAAAAAATAACTTTACAAGACAGGTCATAAATTGTAATGCCATTGTTATTTCAGTGTAGTATTCAGAAATGTGATTTTAATCTTAGCCAATTTACTGGCAGCTTAAAAATAATGTCTTAATAAATCGTTTTCTTTTGTCAATAGTACTTTATAATCTAGCTATGTAATAGTTAATACGCCTCAGAGGTTAGAGGTGAAGGTAATTTTAGTGATTGCGTACATTTTAGCAGTTATTACTGCTTATTCAATATTTTGAGGTATTAATAGGCCTATTGTGTGGAGGAAATAGGAGTACTGTTTGATTGTGGTTAAGGTTAATAGGCGTCTTAAAGTTACGGTTAACGGTTGTGACAATGGAGAATGTTATGATGAGTAGTAACGTTAATCTATACATAATATAAATTGACACAATTATATTAATTGGGGCCCAAGTAAGTATAAGGTAAACATTAACTTCAGTTTTCTTAAAAGAACTGTTTACTTATTTTGAATTTGACGTTCAATTTTCAAAGTAAATAGTTGTTTTAAGAAATACAGAAGTTTTTGTTGTGTCTCAACATAAACGTCTGTTCTTACTCATAGCTACAACTTTCATCTGAAAATCCAATGATCGCCATTTGATCCAGAAAACTTTTTAAAGTGGTTAAGACATTTTAGTACACGACGATTTCTTTCAATTTCCCAAATTAAACTAACATAGTTTTTCCCATAATTCAACTACATACTTCATAAGCAGCGTTACACACACAAACACAACAGCATTTTCCTAAATTGTCGTATTTCATCGAGTTCTCACAGTAGTGAGAGTAGTCTATTAGCTTGCAGTTCCTCTGTGAAAAACTTGTGGAAGGCAAATCAAGTCAAATTGCCGGCGGCGAGTTGTGGGGAAACATTATGTGAGGTTTAGAGTGTTTGTGTAGCCAGGGCACTTGTACTCGTATATGCTAGTAAAGTGGGCACTGGGATGTTGTAGTTTTACTATGTAGTTGGTTAATTTAATGGCAATGTTGTTAAGGAATTTTCTGCGTTCAGGGTACTTAATGATTTTATTTAGTAGTTTAGTAGGAATTTAATTAATCTAAATATTAATCAAGACAATTCTGCTAAACGTAGTTACTAGAAGACTAATTACATATCATTTTATAGATAATTCATCGATTGAAGATAATATAGTCATCGTTATTTGAATTAAGAACTTAGTCTCATCACCGGCAAGCAATTTGCGAATTCTTTAAGCGTATCACACACTACCACATTTCAAGCTCCACGCGCATACCAAATGAATTCTGAACCAAATGAAGTACATACCTGAATAAGCAACGCCGTGCACCAGACATAAGCGTGGTAGTGTGTGACTCGCTTTATATAAATTATATAGGGTTATGTCAACTATAGTTGCGCAATGTTTTTATTTTCCTATCTTCTTACCCGTAATGACGTCACTAGGAAGTCCGATGAGACTTTCCTGTTATAAAAGCCACCGGATAATGTGTAGTGATTTATTTTAAGTAGCCTTATTATAAAATGTGATTATGAGAAGAATCCAATAAAATTAAAGATGTTTAAGAGGCTTTGTCTCGAATTTCGCATGCAAAGTTGGTTGGCTTACTTAATTGCCGGTTACTTTGGTGGAATATCTATGCCTTTTTTTTTTTTAGCGACGTAAAATCATCAAATGACCCCTCCCGCTGTGGGTTAGCAGCGGTGAGGGAGTGTCAGACTCTTACTGACTAAAATCGTCGTGTTCCGTCATAGGCCTTTTATGTACCAGGGCCGCGGTATCTCTTTCGAACAACCCGCAGCCCCGGCAGGCCTTGGCCCTGCTGGGCCCCGCTGGGGGGAATATCTATGCCTTGTTCTTACATTTAGACAGTTCTTTGGTCGATCCAAAAAACAATCGACAGTTTGTATATAAGCAGATATATGTAACGGTACCTACATAAATAAAAACGATCTAACCAAATGTATATTTGAATCCAAATAATCCAATTTAGCACATTTGCTCTGGAAATTGTGTAAAACGCCGTGAAATGATATAATTTCCCATATAAATTGGAATCACTGGTTTGTAACCAAACGCGGTTACGAGATAAAAGACATGGGAAACTGAATATTTATAGCATTATCATTGTTGAATGAACATCAATGAATAAAAGAAAATTAATTAAGCAGCTAAATTATCTCGTAGCTACTAACAGTGTATTTAAGTTTTTTTAGTAATGACTACAATTATTATAGAAACAGTGGTTGTCTGCGGTTCCATCCGGATCATTCATCATTTCCCAAAAGAACAATTTATTGTGCCCGGTTAGAAGCTGTGTACCTATTGGAATCGGTTGAATAGTTTCGGCGTAAAGTGCGATAGGTAGGCATTATTTTGCATTTATTAAACTTTTTAGTAAGGATAAAATAATATCTAAAAATGAGAGCTACCCAGTTTGTAATAAAATAGTGCGACAATCGCAAATAATCACCTATATTTAAAGTCATTCCTTATTTAGTGCCAGTCATCGGCAGATCAGATATCACGATTAAAAGATATTACGGTAGTCAAAATTGAATACAATTCGAATACCGTTTATGAATATTGATTTTACTTTACTTAAACCATGGAGCATTCCTTCGCGTAAATCAGTTTTGCGTAAAAACTTCACAAAAGAATATTCAACGCCTTAGCCATTATGATTCTACAGTTATTACCACAGATGTTTGAATAATAGAAGTGACATTGAAAATGTTTTTTTTTATTGTTAAGTTAAATAAGCTGAATGAATTGTTTCATAAGTCTTATAATTTTTTGAAGCAAAACATTAAAAGTTCGTATTGTTTTTATTTCTTTAATTGTTGGTATGTATACGAAACATGTAGGTATGTATACGAAATTATATTACTTACTTAAATAGAAATTGTGTAATACCCTATGTACCCTAATAACCTATCTTACTGTTTCCACTCAATAAAAATAAAATACAACAAGAAAAGTTGTTAAGATCATTTATATCGCATGTGACAAACACACAAACATTTTACTAAATGGCTCTTCTATTGTCCATTTAATCTATGTTACAAAACTGAATCACTATGGTAAGTAAAAATGACTATTCTATAGAAAATTATTCACGCACACCGCAGGGTGAAAACGTGGTGAGAAAAATATAGTTTACGTGACCATACAAATTTCAAATCATTTAGAACGAAGAGCTGAAGTTATTAAATCTTGCCCTAGTTATGTGACAAACGATCATCAATGAAAGATTATAAAATAATGTCAGTGATTTTCACGAAAATGGAACGGATAACAAGAAAGATTTGCTTCATTAATGGTTTACTCGCTGTTTTTATAGTTTCAAACACTTTCCTAGAGAACTACTTCACGCATTTTAGGTAAAAAGGGGCCCTTAGTCTTCCTCTACCAATGTGATATTCTACCATTGAAATGGTTTTCAAATTGAACCTTTAATTTCTGAGAATAGCACCTTTAAGCAAACACTTCTCACTCAATATATATATAATATATAATAAAACCCAGTACCTATAATAAAACCTAGTACAAATGAGTGTAAGAAATATAGTATATCCTAGCTGTGTTAGTTTTTAATGTAATTATAATAAACAAACCATTTAGGTAGGTATCTATTAAAACTCATCTACCACTTGCACAGAAAGCCTACACAAAATCGTGACATGTAGCGTATCTCACTCTCAATGTCACTTGCAGAAAATACTTACGTCTCAAGTTGAGATACGACTTCATAAAGAATACTCACGTATCGTTACTCACCCTATTTGACACGAGAGCTACACTCATACACACTAATTCTTATGCCAAATTAACTTGTATTGTTGTAAATGTGTAGCAAAATTAAGTGGGTTTAGAAATAAGCGAGATAAAATAAAAAGAAATGCCAATGACAGTTAAGAGTTACTCGTGCTTATAAACCCAAAATTGCCCACTTTTCCTGGTTATCAGCTCAAGAATACCCACTTCTACAAGATCCAAATGAGATAACAGAAGATAAGGTACTATATCTTATTACCTATCTATAGGCACTAACAGGATAGTTACACCTAATCAACAAATCTCCACAAAGTTTAAACTCTTTCACGAGCGTTCACATTGAACATTGGACAAACATTGAACCGTCGCTCCTTCGACATCAGCAAACAACCTCTACAACTAGCAGTTTTCCGTTACAAATGGAATCCTTGTTACTTCAACCTAGGGCTGCCTACCAAATGGGATTCCTGGGGGTTTTCCTGCTTTAGAATGTCGCAAAAATCTGTCTGGGTTAGTAGTTAGGGTGACAACAATTTACATCTTCTCAAATAAAATCTTTGTATTTATAGCAGCTCTATAGCTGTCGTCTCTGTGTCGGCTAGAGCAAAACATCACTTTCTTCTAGACTGACATCCACAGCATATCATGATACTTTTGTATTATACTGTAGAGCCCTTTGTGTATCAGAGCCGCGGCAACTCTTCTAACTCTGCAGCTTCTGCAGGCCGTACCAAAATGTTATAGGCACTGTAGGCCCGTTATATAAAATGTTCAGTGTCATCAAAGATATAAAGATATGTGTTACCAACCCTAGTCCCACGTAATATTGGCATAGTGCTACCGCTAGAAATCACTTAAGAGTTTTCCTATCGCGTTCTAAAACTTCAAAGTTTACACTACCAACTTTTACTAAAGTTGTCGTATTTGCTCGAACGCAATTGGTTTGGATTTACGGCTTATTATGAATATGTTTTAGCATCTAATTCGTTATTGAGATTACGTGGAAAGTTAAGACTACATTCCTCGTTTATTTTACTAATAATTTTCACTTACAAAATAATAATTTTCGCATTGACACAAGAAATCGGTGTGCAGGCAAGAAATTCCTGAGTTGAACTGCCGGCAGGGCCTCTCACGTAACGTTATTGAATAGGAATGAACGGTCTTAATCACAGTTACTATATGCTGTTAACTATCATAAACTATGACATAGATAGCAAATAAACACATCGCTTATAACAGCTTTGCCCTGCGGTTTCACCCGCATGTCGACCTGTACGGCTTATAAATTCGTTTTCACTTAGCGATCATAATTTTACTTACTTGCCTTATAGAGCTATACCTACCAAGTATAATTAAAATTATTTATATCATAACCATCTAAGTTATTTAATACAAATATAATTATGTAAAATGTTATAGTGAGTATTTTCTTAATTATTTTGGAATTCGCTGTATAAAAAGTGTTTTTCAGTGGCTAGTGTCCTTAAAATAAACAAACTATATTTAAGTTTTATTTAAAAGCTACATTTACACTAGTAAAGTACAAATTAATGATTGCATAATCAACTGATTAAATTGTATGAATAAGCGATCGAGTAGCGATGCGATCGGCCATGTAGAGAACATTAGGTATGTAAGTAATTTGTAAATGTGTGCGTAATTATATATGCTTCTATGTAATTACCAATTAGGGTTAATTTATATTTGCGCTACCTTATCACCTTTGACTTTAATATAACACCTTTTGCTGGTACAGAGGTTACCGATATTTTTTATGTGAATAATGAGTTACAGGTACAATAAGTTTAATACGTTTTTTTATTATTCTTTTTTGTTCATGAGTCAAATATATAGGTGCTTAGTTAATTTTCAAAATCATTATTAGTTAATTTTTCACACTAGGCTTTCCGCTCGCATCGTATGGGTGCTTTCATTGACTAAGTATAGGTTCAAAAACTGTTAACGTCTAGAATGCCGAATGTGTCAAGTATATACGATCGACAAATCCGCTAGTATGAAAAATCTCTTTTCATTCATTTTAAATCGCACTTTTTACGAAACAGAACAGAAAAAGACTGAAACCTATTTGAGAGGGCCAAATTGATTCAAAAATACACATTATTCTTTATACTACCTCGTTTGCCTTACCTATCAACCTGTCTAGTTATCCTAGGTATCAGAAAAACAAATATTTCGTGCACTATAATTAATAACACGCGCTCAGTTGCAGCAGTCTAGACTAATAAAGTACTTTGTGTATCACGCGATACAGTTTGCTTAACCTAGCCCTGCGACTTGGGACTTTGTTTTGACTTTAATCGCTTTTGTATCTTTATTGTATTTCTATTAAGTTGTTGATATAGAGAGGAGACAGGAGATCTTTGGTGTTTATTAATAAAGACTTGCGGCTAAGCATAGGATAAGTACAAATTATGATAATCGCCAATTGATCTCTCCCAGGTCAGTTAGCATAACCATCCTATCTGAACATAAAGAATTGAGAGTATGGAAGAGTAAAGGTACACATATATTGTCTCCAAATTATTTATTGTTAAAAATTCTATAAAGAAATCTCTTCTTTCTCTTATGATTGGATCGATATATGCGTTTCGGCAACATCACTGCCTCCACTGCATTATGACAAAAAATATATTAAAAAGCGATAAATTCTTATTACCTGTTAAAGCTGCTACATAAATTCCTTCCTTTTCATACCAATTACTATTGTCACCGATTCCGTTAGCACGAACAGCCGTACTGTAACTTTAATAATTACTTCTCGAACAAAACTTGCAGGAATGCAGATTTAATATAAGTTTAGACTTTATTACTACTTAGCGTGCAAAACGTTCTTGCATTTCACGATTTATAAGTTTCGTTGACGACTTTATTCGGGGTAATTAGGTATCGCTTTCAAAATTTCTTTGCAATTTCTAATGAGGCTATCAATCAAAGGAGTGAAATGTGACTGGTTGAGTTATTCCCAATTTGTCATTAGTACCGATTGGTCACCAACTATTTTTTCCATACACCAAATCCCGATTGGTCATTCGAGCAAAATAAATAATTTAATATTTAAATTTTGAGTTCCGATTCGTCACCCGCATAAAATTTCACGTATCAGAGTACCGTCAGAAATAAAAGTGTTAGAAGAAATTTTAAATGATAAACTTCAATGTAGGTAAAGGTTTTAATAGTTCTCATATACATATAATAAAGTTTACATTAAAACACAGGTGAAGACAACATGGGCATTTTATAAACCCGAAAATGTGACTCGATACTTTTTGTACCGGTAACAAAAGTACCAGGGGCCCATAACTAGCAAAGAGATTGTATACATAAAAATATTCATAAATATAAAATTTAATTAACAAAAATAATTTGAATGTAGTCAGCAGTTGTGTTGTACATACTGCAGTTTTTCTTTTAAATTGGTCCTTGTTCGGTTAAACAGAACGTTTCAGTTCAATTATCTTCTTAAACTTCTTGTTCAAACTATCCATAAACTTCTTCCTCCGAGCCTTTTTCCCAAAATGTGTTGGGGTCGGCTTCCAGTCTAACCGGATGTAGCTGAGTACCAGTGCTTTACTATCCATACACAATTGAGAAAATATATATATTTTATTTATGTATACCTACGTGCTTAAGTTTTGGTCATAAGTCACATACACTTCCAGGGCACTCAATAACCAACTAATAATGCATTTACACCACATGTTTTTTTGCTAATACCGATAATAGTAAATAGTTACTTACACAAAACAATAGAAACCGGACCATACTTTGCCCCTTCTATATATTGTCTCTTTCTAGAAAATAAAAGGCTTCTGTTTTATTACCTGATTTTATATATAAATAAGTTATACCGGGATTTTCAAAAAATTGGTTCACATACATAAAATACAATTCATCGACATGGTGTAAATTGGTATGTTTATCTACAATTAGGAAAAAAACGTAAAATCCTGACACTCTTGACTGCTATACTCCTGTAAGTTATGCGGTCCTAGTACATGGTAGGCAGTTCCATGGACACTCGTTGATTGGTATATTACTCATCTGATTTATACGATCCTGGTATTTTGGTTTTGGCCGTGCGTTGTGTGACGCCGTTGAAATCGCGATTTTATTAATAGCGTCTTGCCATAATCGGAAAAAACATAACCAACATAAATAAAAAAAAACGTAATACAATATTGTACAGCTTATCTTGTTGACAGTACTTTTTACAAAATAAAGTACGGATGACCAATTGGGACTAAGCAAAATAAAATATTTTATTGAATGACAAACTGGGACACGTTTTTTATGGATGCCAAATCACTAAAATGACGAATCGGGCATAACTCGACTGGTTGTGTGATGTTCTTGTGCTTGTGTGAATTTATGGTTATAAGTGAATGATAAACATATCATATTACTATAGGTTTATACCGGAGTAGCCTTTTTGTCATAAGGGCATTACTTCGGTAACAGGATAAAAAGTACATAACCTTTGCTCTGGCTAAACTATCGGTGTAACAAACTAATTTTAATTAGTTCAGTAGTTGCAACTGCCTTGTTCATATAATATTTGCATTACATAACCTTCATGATTATGATATAAATTATATAACGTAAGTAAAATGAAAATATTAGCGGGGGTAAATCGTTACTGTCGCCACTGCTTAGACGCGAACTTTCAAACAAAAACTTAATAATGCAAAGCAAGGATTTCTTCCCCTAACCTACCGATGTCGTAATAGCGACATTATAGCCAATTTTTGTACTAAACGACGTGAATGGATGTAATCACCTGGAAATTGATAATACTTTGAGGGATAGGCTGAAAGGGAAGAGTTTTCCGATAACGGTGAAGAAATCGGGGTTTATATTACAAAGTGCACGTTTCACTATTTTATAGTGGAAAGAATACTTTGATCGAGTTCTTTATTCAATTAGAGAACACCAAAAGTAGATATTCTCTTAAAAAATATCAAATTATTGTCTTGTACAAGAAACAAAGTTGACATTACAAGCTCAAAAAGCTCAGAAAGATTGAGAATTATATCCAAATAAATAATATGTACCTATTCTACAAAATTATTACCTTCTAAATCTTTACCCAAAGATTCACAATAAACATCTTCAATTAACAATTATCGTTTCTAATTTATCATTTAATTCATAACCTGTCAATGGTACATAAATACTCAAACGCCAATTTCTAGTCTCACGCCCACTTCGGTAAACCCATAATATTATGGTAATGTCGTCCTGACGCCATGGTGTACAGGTGTTAAACGCCAGGTTTCATGGTAAAACATCATTGTCTATGTTCCGTCGTTGGTTTTTAGAAGTATGGGTTTCGTAAAGTCTATGAGTAATTCGTACTTATGTAACGTTAAATAGAAAAAGGGGTCTTGTGTGCAATAAGTCTTAAATGGGTAGTGGATGATTAATTTTGATGAATTTTGGCAAAAAACATATCATATAAATCAACACAAAATAGATTTTGCGTACTATAGAAATGTTAAGTTCCTATAGAAATGTAAAGAGCTAATTAAAATTACATTTCAGCCGCCCTTTTCATGTCTTTATTAAAATAAAGTAAGGTATTCATTGTAAGAATATACAATCTAATGCACAGCTCTTACAGTTGCGATTGAAACAAAATACCTAAGTACACCTCGATAATTAGGTACGAATCTTTGATCGTGATTCAAAATAAATAAATAGGCAATATAACATTGTAATTACCTACATTAATATTCTAATTTCCTCCACCTTTCAATCTGAAACGATATTTTGGCTGTAATTTGCTTTATCTTGAATAAAATATCATTAATATCGATATAATTAAACCATCTTCTTGTTACGAAATATTTCAAAGGAACTAAGTATTGCAAAATTTCATCTCCAATCACTTTCAGTAGGTATGTAGATACAAATTGATTTTGCGATTAGAATGAATGATCATTGGAGCATCTCGATATTTGCTATCGAATTAATCATTATCGATTGCAAAACAAATCGACTTTGGTTGGTAAATCCTTGTAATGTAGATTTTATAATTTGTTGTTGATGTAGGTACAGTGTTTATAATATTTTTTTACATAAGTATTATTTATTTATATCTCTCATTAGTTTCAATAATATTTTGTTGCGTATTCGGTCTTCCATCATGTCAGGCTATTAGTTCAACCCAAGTTGGGCTTAAAAATTGAGTTTTGGAGCTTTGTAATATTTTTTCAAATCGATGCATCGCATGTTTTTTGGTGATTATCCTATCAATAGATCCCACAAAACATTACTCATAATCAAAAAACACCCTTGATATGTCAACAGCTTGAATCCGAATCTTTTCAGCAATCATTCTCAATTGCGTTAATAATATAACAATAAATGAATGAATCATTGTATCATTACTGGCACAAGCCAGCCTTGGCCGGACTTGGGCATTTCTTTATTTCCACTCGTAATGACATACATACAGTTTTGAATGGAACAAAATTAATTTTTAATGACTGGCAAATTGCTGGTGTCCGTCGAAATACACTTTTGCTTAAGATGGTTTGTCATTTATCGGGGATTATAGGCTGAAAGTTATTGATTGGATTTTATATTGGCAGGTTACATGTTTTTATAGTTTGTTTACCTTATATCCAATGGGTGGAATGCAAGGCCTTTGGTCCATTCATTTAATGCGGTGCTTCAAAGTGGAATGGCGGTGTCTTGTCGCTCGTTATTTTAATATCTGATCTTTTGATACGCGGGCTGGTCTACATGGAAAAGTTCTGCATAAAATTAGCTTTTATGATTATTGAACACTGTTATTTTAAAAATAATCTATAGGTACTAAATATATTAATATGTAAGGAGCAAAAGTTTTTTCAAATGTTTGTTTGTAGCCTCTGCTCCAATAAATCTTTCATTATTGGAAAGCCACACTTTCCCCAGAAGACATAGGCTATATTTTTTTCGTATATCCAAGGCGTGGATTACAATGGAAGCTGGTAAACTAGCAGAACAGCTAGAAAAACAGCTACTAATTACTAAAATATAAAGTCGCAAATCACCATACTTTCAAAATTAGAAATGCTTAAACTTAACATTATCTCGTCAAGCTCCACTGTAGGTACGCAGCCACAATACGCGCTATAAGGCTCAAGGCATAAACATTCCACTAGCGGCCACAGAAAAAGGGGCACAATAACATTTTTATATTTTTTTCGCAACGAGGCAAGCGATAAAGTGTGGTATTTACGAGGCATCGAAGACTACCCACGTGGTAGGAACGGGTTAAGTACGATCCAAATGTCCGAGTTCCGTACATTATTGACAGGTTAAATGAAGTAATAATTTTCTTATATTAAGGCAAGACTACTTTTGGCTAGTGAACAGTAAGCTGAAGTTGGCTCTTGATATAATCCAAATAAGTGTTCATGTAGCCATTGACTTGAAGTCTAGTCCTATTTTCAAACTTATTTATTTGTTTTTGAACTTGAATCTGAAAATATGTTCTAATAGAACCCAACAGTCGTCCTTCGCTTTTAGGTAAAGTACTGTATATTTGACTCTTGGGGTCGAAAACCTAAAACTTTACAGATACGGTAAAAAAAATCGAATCCAAATAACAATTTCGGACAACTGCTTTTAATTGATTCCTTAATTACGCACACGATTTATTATTCAAAAGGACCAAAAAGTTTTAAATGCACTTTCGTGATAATAATCAATTATGCAGGAAGAGATTGTGATACTGATCGATAAATACCCACAAAAGAAGTCTTACCAGTACGATTTTGATGCCTATATTAGTCATTTCGAGTTTAAAAATAGACCACTGCATACAAAGTAGTGATATTGTCATTGCAGCAAGTGTTAAAGTATTCCTCAGTCCTCTAAAGATTTTTATTGTAAAAACTTAAGAATAACTTGAAGCTTATCCACAAGTTTATACGAGAGATGCCATTTTGAAAAACAATGCGGTATCCTAAATTACTAATAATTATTATTCAGTGACAATACACGACACTAAGTTGATGGGGTTAAGCAATCTTTGTCAGACATTTTACATCTTTTAAAACATGTACTTTTTTGCAACAGGCTGTTATGTGATTTTTACACAATGCAATACAATTTTATATATTTTCTTAGATACCATTTTTTGACTTTCAGGTGGTTAGCCTTTTTGTCTTCACAGACTATTCTTCGCCTCTAAGGACCCAAAGCAAAAACCCCCAAAATGTGTCCGTCTCAAAATAATTCAACCATTAAAGGCCAAAAAAAGAATCATAAATTCAAGAAGTCGCCTTTGTAATGCACTTCTCAACCTTGGCCTCTACCCACGTGCGGGAACATGTAACTAATGGTATTCGACACAACGCCTACTTAGGACCATCTTTATCAATGTAGGTACAAACGTGTTAATTTGCACGCAAGTGTACCTACAATTTGTTCGTGGGTTTTGAAGGGAACTTTAATCGATACTCGATAGTTAGGAACTAATCGTTGGTAAAGTTATCGATTAACAAGTTGATACAGCTAGCTTTACACGCGTCTTGTGGTAACTATTTCGCGTATTTTTTTGACAAATGCCCATCTAAAACTGAAATACATGTAAATAAATGTATTTAAAAATTCAGGGGCAAACAAACAAATTACAATATAATAAAAAGTATAGGCTCTTCAGTTTGCGACATTCATCTCAATAAAACACCTTTATCCATCTTTAAATTAAAAAGCAATTAATTGAATAAACGCAATCAAAACTCATAAAACCATATTAACAGGGTAACCCCACTTGACATAATTCCGTGGACGACCGTGTCCTCGTAAAAGCAGAATTTAGGTTACCCTAGTGCTCTCAACGCTTTTGTTTTTCGTGTTATGCACTAACTGACTGGGAGAGCATAACTGCCCGCCTCATGTGAAATAACGAGGAGAGGGGAGATTGTAAAGAAATGTGCCGCGTGGTTGCGGAAGAATGGGTCACCCTTTTCTGTAGGTAGGAACTTGGCTAGGAACTTTAGTGGTAAATATAGTAGTAATTAACTAAAGAATATTGAATAATTTATGTTGCTACTTATCTGGCGAAACGTCATGACTACTGATAATATGCAAACTCACGTTCTTTTGAAGTAAGAAAACAAAGTAAAGCCACTAGAGAATTTAAAAGAAAAGCTCTGAGCTTTCAGCTTACCAAATATGGAAGACGAACCAATAACAATGGAATGTTATTAATCAGTCCAGTATTTCTACACACAACAATTGATATTAATGCAAATAAGCATAAAACCTCTTTAGTAAGGCCAGGACTAATTGATGCAGATAAGCAAACAAAACTTACACCCAATATCAACAACTAACATGCGTATAACAGAACGTAAGCTTCAGAACATACGTTAACTACACCTGTTTGGTAAACAATGCATTAACATACCACTAACAAGATAAACACTAAGATTAATGGCTGGATGCTACTAAAGGGCACGGAAATAAATATTTGTATGGATAATTGCTCATACGATGTTACAAAGAAAGGTTATACAATTAGGAGCTAGTGATTGAAACAAAAGAAAACGCTTTGGGAATACAAGTCTGTAAACAAAATGCGGATGGATGGGTTTTTGACTACTTTAAATATTTTGGAGATGTTGGAAATCCTTTTAATAATTTTGAAAAGAATCACCCTCACTCAAGGGCTCTAAAAATAGATCAGATGGATCATCAGAAACAATTCAAGCTTTACTAGTAAGCATAAGTGGTGATTAACGCTCAATCCTTCTCTGTGTGAGAGTAGGGCAGTACCCAGCAGTGGGACGATAACAAGGCTGATGATGATAGTGGCTCAAGTCAGAAAAATACAAAACATTTGAGGACCAATGAACAAACCAAAACTGGCGAAATGTTGGACCCAACGCTAAAAGATAAAATACGCGTCCAAAATAAAGCAGACTGTCAGCCGCCATTTTGCAAAACAGCAACTTCATGCTTCGAATAGCATCGTTATTATATTGTCAAACTAGCTGAATGTCAGCCAAATGCAACGCTTTTGGGTTTATACTGTAATTATCGTTAATTGCAACTAATTAGTAGTAGATTATGTTCAGCTATTATAGTTAATGCACTGATATGAATGAATTAGTAATTCGATAGCTGTTTACACTAATTTATAGTAACTACTTAATCCATTGTATCATCATCTGTTATGTTTAAGTCTATAGTGAGTAGAAGATGCTTTTCTCTACTATATGATCAAATACGTTTCTTCCATTTATATTCTTAGTAAAATCTTCACCCTCATAGACATTAGACTCTTAATCATCCATAGCCTTCCTTCTAGCTTTGGAATTTATAAAACCAGCGTCAATCTCCTACAAAAAAGCTCTATGCTCTAGTTTTACTATTGCAGTTTAACCTACATCTAAATCCCTATTCACATCAACTTCATTACCGTGAACATTTCTAAAGTCAAACAGAATGTAAAATAAACACTCTTCCACAATATGCTAGCCTGGTACCATCACTATTGTTTCAACCGAGCCACTGCCGAGTCTGTGAGCATAGATAAGCTCTTCAATCCACTGAATTCAGCTCAGTTTCATGAATTCAGCACTGAAATTGTGTTTGAGTGTCAATGGTGTGACGGTTGCGTGGTTTTGTGGTGTAATGCTGGTTTTAATCGTGATGTTACATAACTATTTTTGGGGATGCCAATGCCGTTTGTTTAGACCTCTGCTAACATGACATGTTTTAGTTTATTTTTGGGGATTAAGTCAAAATCCTTTTCCTTAAAAAAACATATGTAAGGCGTGTTTAAAAAGAATCCCCTTTTGAGATTTAAGAAGGCGAAAATAAACATTCTGTCATAAACAAATTGGCAGCCAAAACAGATCCACAGTCCCAATTATTGTTTCCGTGTCCAATCAAATAAAACACCCAATCTTCCCGAAGCTAATTTTATTTCCAACGGCAACATTAGCCCATATAAAATTTGCTTCCTGACACGAAATGGAAATAATAACGTCGTCTCACAATTTGTAGCTACCAAAAGATAATGTGACGGAACTTTATCCGCCGCAGTCCCGGTTTTAGCCAAACGTGACGTATAAATATCATCGCGGATATAAATGCGGTCCTATTGCGTATACTGCGGACATTTTTACTGAACTCTGGTTGGCGCATTCGTTCTACAAGACTTGTATTTGTAGCGTGGTTTTAAAGCTTGGAATTTTTAAGGTATCTTGGCAGACAAACCAACTAACTTACTAATGATAAGTTGTAGAAACTGAAACCTCTAAGGGTCCAGAAGTTTAAAAACTCGATATTTTATTAAGAAGTAGAATATGCGGACGGGAAAATGTCGCCCATGGAAAACTATTTTAATCTGGCAAAAAATTTCTACTACCTCTTTTCACTAGTCTCAAATTATTGCAAATGAGTACGTACAACCATAAAATGACCATACATAAACGCATATTCTCTATTCAAGTCTATTGAACCTTTGGTCCAGTCTTTACTTAACCCCTACCTACTGCTAATCCTCTTCAGTAGCAGCAAATATTTAGAAAACACAGCTATCAATACCCTCCCGCTTGACTCTTACAACGCTGGTGAATTTGGCCAGCCTCCAACAAACGTTCCCAGTGGACACCCCGGCGTGTGTCGACGCGATTTATGCGCTCTCTGATATCCTAGCTTTAATTGAGTATTGCAGCTGGTTTTGGAAAAGGATGGTTTTTAATTGGCATTTTGGACTGTGAGCTCCTCTACCTGTAAATGATACTTTGTTGATTCTTCAAGTTATGTCGTTCCATTCGTTCGTATCAATCGTTTTGAATATTCTTGGGATTACGAGTAAAAAAATACCTATACATATAAATATTATTATGAACTATAAATATGCACACTGCAAACTTTTAGTCCGCCGATAGTTTGTTTGGACTCATAAATTATTATGAAAATAATGGTACGCACATTACAAAAATCAGGTATTAGGCCGACTGAAAACTTTGACTGAAATTGCCAACCATGGGGTCAACTGTCGTCCGACTATTTCGTCTGCCGTCTGCATCTTGCGTGCTTCACAAATCATCAACATTTTCCAAAGCCCCTCTTTAAACAAATGAATCACAACCCAACTAATGAAATTTTTCTTTTGTTCCCAGGTGACATCGAGGACTGCATAGTAACGCCGGCGTACCAGGGCCAGTTCACACCTCTGCCGGAGGCGCTGTGCGACTGCATCATGGACTTAACGTCGCAGGTGTGTAATGAGCCTAAGTTGTGGAGTTGAATGAAGTTATGGATGTTTCAGTGTTGAGAGACTTGTATGTGAGCTTGGTAAAAAATATCTACTTTGAAAGTTAGAAGGTTGTAAGGTTAACTGACATCCGCATAAAATCATTGATGGGGATACAAACTGTGCGATGAAGATATTGCAACTAAAACATGAATCGAATGTTATACATTGATGTTTTCAACTATCAGAATTGCGGTTAGGAAATTGATTAAACATCTATTAAGAAAGGTTTATTGGAAGTTTAAATCCTGAAGAGCAGGTAAAGAGGTTTATCAATTAAATACAGTCACCACGATGGAAAATTCAATAACACTTTCCAACCAGGAAATCGAATAAACGACCTCATACCCAACTAGGTCTAGTTACTATAGGGCTATTGCGTGATAGTACCAATAAAGTTATGGCATATAAATAACAATTTGTATGTATGTCAGCTCAATGAGGTAATCATAGGGCGTGGAATTACCCAAATTGACGTAAACGATATAAATCATACTCTTTATTACTGAGCCCCAGATGGCTTTATAACTTTATAAGTGAAACACAATAATAACGTTTTTTACTGCCAATAAATGAATGTCGAATCGTTCTTCAATGTTATACAAGTTGACCGATATATCGACATTGTTATGACTTTAGATTTGCTGTTGTATGTCATATTTTCATCGCTTTTACATGAAAAAGTTGTAACACTCTTATAACTCGCAACCAAACTTTTCTTGTAAGTACCTTTCATTTATGTATTAGAACTGTAATAGAAACACAAACTTAAGTTCCACTTTACCTCATAAAACTCCACTTCTAAGCAAATTAAAAAACTTGTAAAACCAATATCAAATTACAAAAATGTCTATCTAAATAACCGCTCTACATATCACAATGAAACTTTAGCCTGTGATAGCCAAATATTTAGTATTTAATTAACAAAAGAACTTGAAACAATAGGCTTGTGAATCGGAACAGAGGATTACAATTACATTGATTCGGAATTAATTTTAGAGCACACTGCAAACTTTTAGTAGGCCGATAGTTTGTTTCAGCGCGTAAATCAATATGGAGATGAATGGTAGTACCTACGCACATAACAAAGTTATAAGAAAGACAGACATGTTGCTGGGGAGTTTGTTGCGCCACTTCTTCTTCCTAGGATAATAACACGTAGAAAAAAACCCTTTCTGTGCGTTTTTGGGGCTGTCTCATATAATACTGACGTTCAAAAAGTGCTGATTTTCAGCCTACTTTAAATAAATGATTTTAGATTTTAATTTTGAAAGATCAGTTAATTACTATTGGAGTCAAGATTTTCTTAAAATTTAAAAAAAAAACTTAAAATTAAAAAAAAAATGCCAACCGTCGCGTCGGGTCAACTGTCGGCCGACTGTTTAGTCTGTAGTTTGCAGCTACTTTTAATTACACTTTAGCTTACTGCTTTCACTGTAAGTATTATTGTTTTTTAGAGCACATTCACTTGTTTTTTTCGCTTCTTTTGTTGGCTTTTGGCAACAAAGACTTGAAGAGATATGAGAAAAAATATTTTGGGTATCGTGTGATGAGCTTTGCAATTAACATTTTGCAAAGGTGCCTCAGTAAATTATTTATCGCAGTACGCCAAATTGAACTGAACTGAATGACAGCTTTCATTACTTTATACCAGTTTCAAAACTTCAAGCTCACATCAAGGTGACTGACCCTCTATACTTTTAGATATTACTTAAAGTATCTGTTAATATTCTAGTCAATTTAATAAATCATAACAAACATCAAGTCTTACTCTTTTTATCGAAGTCGATTAGAAAATAAAATATATGTGATTTCTTCTAAACAGGAAAATACCTATGTATTTTTTCTAGGTTATAAATATGTACCTACATTTTATGTGTATCTTGGACACTAATGACTGACTAAAGTCTTCAATGAAAGACAAGATACAGGACTTCAAAGTTTGGAATCGTCGATCTACTTGAGGAAATGTGGCGATTAACGCATATTCATTCTTTGTATGAGAACAGGCCTGTGTCGGATAATACCTACACATTTTTAAGGTTTTCATTACGATCTCATTTATGAAGTTCTTATCTCCTCTATATTTTGCGCAGCTTCTTCCTAGCTTCTAAAAATAGCAATCCATCACGTTAGCAACAATTTAATCAAACAGCTGTTACACTAATGAAACGCCAATCAACCGAAGCAACATAGTAAAAGAAATAAATGATAATAATTAGTAAATTATTCAAATAAAGTTAATTTGCATACGGCACGGATAGATCGATGGAACTTGGCCGTGAAATGTAGCCAAAATAAAAATATAATACTGGTTTAGGAATGCAAACCTGTTTCGGTGTTTGTCTTCATGTGTGGTGTAAGTTGTGGTTTTAATAAATTGTTTTATTGACGAAATTTATTTTGTTTATGCTTGAAATATAATTATGTACTTTAAGATCATTGATATAAAAAAATTGTTACTTACCTACATTCTGATTCATGAAGTTCGAGTGCAAAAAATAATTTTCATCCGTATGTAGCCAAAATACATGAAAACATTTTTTTACATCGAGCAAAAGTTGGAAATTCCTGCACGTTACCGTTAAGGGTATATTGTGCTCGATAAAGGTATAACGAACTATATCCGCGCAATAGACTGATAGCTTGATATTTCTAAGAATTTGGCCTATATTCAAAATACCTTACGGTCGTATCTTAGTGCCTGAACTTTAAAACAGTCTTCCAATTCCCCACATACACATAAATATTAACTCCGCTGTCGCTTACACCTTGTACCACGTTGTCCAGTCATTCGAGGTTGCAAGGAATTCTGCCATCATGGTCTTTTTGCCGATACACTCCTAAAAATAACTGCGCCATGAGCTCATTGCAGAGTAATCGCCATATTAAATCACCATCAATTTGAATTTTCAATTTAATTAAAACCAATTTAACGATGCATTAAAAAGTAATTGAAAATGGCGCGGTTTTTTCTAGTAACCTTATGGCCTTTTGTGATCGGGTCATTGTCTGTCGTCTGTTCGTTACCAAACATCCAATTTCATAGTAAATCAGCGAACTTGTGTAAATTCTCACAATCTTATTTCTATAAACAATCTAGCTACTTGATATCACTTAAATTCCTTATCACTATTAATCACAACAAAATCAGATAAGATACAAGGGAAATTTATTGCGTTTCCATTAATTATATCGATACAAAGTTATAAACTTGGTTCTTGAAATTACAGGTATCTAAGTTTGCTCAATTAATTTGTCAGTTACGCAAGATTATGGCCTAATTCCACATCTTATTGGACAAGGAATGTGGCAGTCGACAGGTCTTGTTGACAATGCCACTCGGAATTTCAATCAGGATTGCATTAACATTGTAATATAGTGTTTGAAGTAGGACTTAGGTGAGGTAGCTGGCACGCTCCTGGGTAGGGCAGCCATCAGTTTTGCTTTCCCCGGATTTGTCCTAATTTAGAGAGTTTCCGAAGGGTATAGAAGCATGGACGCACAACAAGTCTCGGGGTCCAGATTTACATATATGTTGTGTCCAAAAAGGCAATAAAGCATCATCACTTCTGCCAGGACAAGCAAATCCATTGCTTGAAAAATAAGCAACAAAAGGAACCTTTACGTACCACAAAAAGCAAAGGTGCCAAAAAATAGCATTGCCTGGAGAAAAAAGACGAGTACTAAGACTATTCCCATTCTTTTCTGATATGGTAACCCTATCCTAGATAGGATTTAGACCGGACTGTCCAGGCGTCTGTTTTGAGTAGTTTCCGATAGTTATTATTGTTTTAAAGCCCTAGGCTTGGTATGCCTTACTGGTGTCTGATTTAAGACAAGCCATTACTACGTCAAATATTTTACTGAAACCAGTAAACTCTAATTTATTTACGTTGTTCATATTTTGATTACATTTTGATATAAGATCTCTTTGCATTCCTCAGAACATTAATAGCTACGTTGTTGTATATGAATTATTCACTAACTTTTACCTTCGTCTTAATAGTTTTAATTGCTTCAGTTTTTAGTTTGTTGCAAAAACGAGTTTTTTGTTTACTTTCCCATACGCATTTTTGAATGCCAAATGCGAAAAGGTATCGAATAACGTAATTTGGTGAATCTTTAGACACACAAGACTGACCTGATTGAGTAAACATCAATTGCTATTTGCATATTCACTCTATGGACTCTTACACATGTGTATTATGAACCAACCACATGTTTCTAACAAACACATGAACAAATCACTACTATATCAAATGACATTAATACCAAAGAACCGATCGATCCCATTCATCGACCTTTTAATGAAAGACCAAAACATAAAGATCATTCATGGCAATACACTTTATATGAGACATTGCAACACTCGCACTAAAACAGACGACAGTTACCATTGTGTCATACAGAGCATTCTTTGAACCACGCCTTTGCCAAATCGCTTAACATAAAGGTCTCAGATATCGTAACGTGCATTAATAGCCCAAACAGGTTTCATATATCACAACTTGTCTGACTTAAGCCCCAATTATTCAGCACTCGACTAACAGACTCTTTAAATGTGTCAACTGCTTTAATTGCCGAAGAAAACGGTAAACAAGAAGAAATAAGGGGAAATTACTCAATTAAATGTCGCAGTTTTCATTTTTTAAATAGCTCCAGGTTATGTTTAATGTGAGCGCGTTGGAAAGAATTTAATTACTTATGTCGGGAATGACGACCACCTCATACATGTTTTAAATGAAACCGAGGCAAAAGGTTGTGAAGATATGCTAGAAAAGTTTAACTTTAATGATGACAGTTATGTCAAAGCATTCGCAGAAGCAACTCGTGATATGCCAACCAAGAAACATGAAGTCATAGCCAACGTTAAAACGGTTGTATAATTTAACGTAATATCGATTACAAAAGACACTGCATTAATCTAAATCAATAAACGAACGCTCGATTATTTAAATCAGTTAATCGATAAACTGCGTACTACATTTTAAATTATATTTATGCACATTTCTCAATAGATGCTCATTAATATCTGCCACATTCCATGTCGCGAAGGCTGGCTTACCCAACAATGCTTAGATTGTCCGTTGATAATTGAACAAGATCAAATTTGCCTTGATTGAATTGATTTATTAGTCATAGTTAAATGAGGGAACGATGCTTTAACCACAGGTGAATGTTTGAAGATCTTTATTTCTGAATAAAATATTGAAGATATTAAAACTACCTATTGAAAGTATTGATAAAAATATCACCGAAGACAATATTATGATTGATGAAATGCTTAAACAAATGATCGATAATACTGATACGAGATAAAAAGTAAGTCTTAATCTAGATTTAGATACAAACAGGAATGTTATTACAATGTATATCACAGAACTGCCTGAGGCAGGTAAGGTAATAAATTATTTAGAGTTCAAAGACCTCAGTAATGTAGTTGCAGTGACAAGTTGCTGGCTTATCGCTTACGTACGCTATTGCTACTCGGTTTCATTTGCTGACTGCGAAATTTACGCGAACGATATGCGGTTGTACACGATTTATCGTTTTCGAATGCAGTATGGGTCTAATTTCAATTAGTTAGGATTTTAAACTTGATCATGTGGAATTTAAAGAAATTTTATAGTAAGCTACTGTTATAATCTAATTTAATGGTAAACTGAAATAGAAGATAGATGATTAAAATAACTTTACAGACAATATTTATAAACTCTACAATAATAGGTATATGTATTCTGTTTAAAAGCTAAGGTACCACAAAGGATAATAATTCTATGCCTGCTGTTAACACGATCAACGACCATGACGTGAAACGAAGAAGCTTGGACCAATAAATATTATCTGAATAGATAGACGATGATACCTTTTGTAAAAACTGGGTCAAGTCCATATCATATTCACAATAGGATTCCATTGCCTTAAATAGCAGAGGATTAAAGTGTTTGCGTGTACTTGTACGGTCAACTAAATAATCTGCCAAACATCGGGCGTGTTTTTTTCCATAGCATTCAATACAATACTTAGCAATTCAATACTTAAAATCTATTCATCTTTTATTTTGATGTTATTTATATCTTAATAGTGTTATAATCAAGCGTCAAAAAATTCTTAAGTACTGGAGTGGTTTTTCTTTCATACACTTCATGTTACACATTTTCGATTTCATATTAACAGTGCACACTTTTTTATCATACCGTAGATACACTATTGCTATAACGATTCCTATCTTGACCAAATACGAGATTCAATGGCAACTGTCCAAATAGCGAAGGTCACTACAGATGAAGACATTCTGCTAACTCAACCAGATCCAGATTGAAATTGATTGATAGACCAAGTTTGGGCTCGCTTGAGTAATCAAGCTACAGATGATAGATCACAGGTTGAATGGCAATATACTGTGTTTCTATGCAATTCTATTGTTGGACATCTAATCCATTTTATAGTATTGCTTCGTGAACATAATGCGTTTATAATTTTTGGTAGTCTTGCTGACAGGTTGTGAAAGATGTGTGATGAGATACAGTATTTGATCTGGTTTGTAAATGGGTCGGAAAAAATGCTAGCATACTGAGTATGATAATATTCTATCTGGAAAAATAGTTTTGGTTTCAAAAACCAATTCGAAGATTTGGATAAGGAGTTGTTATTCTAAACTTCTGCCTATACATTGTAATACTGTTGAAAAACCACCCATCAATGAATTAGTAACTCAATCACCATAACTTAAAGCTCATTTTTTGTTGCAGGGTCAATCAGCGACGCTAGAAAGTATACGGACTTCATTGTCCGCAAAATTCCCATCAATGCAGACTCCATCACAGGAGGTAGTCTACGACACACTAGCCCAACTGATGCAGGAGAGGAAAATATACCAAACGTCGAGGGGCTTCTTCATAGTCACGCCAGAGTAAGTTTTTTATTGCTTGACTATGAATTTGAAACTAGTTTCGATACAAACTTCATGGAGCCGGAATTTACTGCGAAAGTTGAGGTTATTGTAAAATTCATGGCGGTTTAGACTATAATTTTAGACTTGATTTTTACTGTCATCTATACTTTGAATCTAAAATGCATAAACAATTATATATATTTTATAACAGCACTAATAAAAAATGGTGTCAAATAAATTAAACAATTGGCAATGGAAATTAGAATAACTTTGCTGTTGTAACACAAAAAACTGGCAAAAAAACTCGTAACTAGATTTCACGGCAGATATCAGTTATAAAGATACTTTTTTATTAAAATTAAATTCACGGACAAAGTGTGATAAAATCTTGATTTAATTGATCAATTCAACAGCCGTTATGAATACAAATGAAATGTTGACGTCAGGCAGAAACATATTCCACATGTCGTTACCTAAGCCCAAAAGGGACCAGTGCACGGCTTAAATATTTATTAAAATGTCAAATAACATGAGTCACATCGCCATTTTAGTACGCAGTTAATCCCAAGTGGACATGTTTCACGAAATTGAACGCGCAATGCGTTCAGAGCACCAATTTTGGCGCCAAACTTGACACTGCACGGATTCAAAATGGCGCTTGGCGAGTCAATTTAGGAGCTGAATAATTGCTCGGATAATCTGATGTGCATCGTGATAAATCTAGCGAGTTTGTGACTATTGCTTTCGTTTTATTGATTTTTCAAGGTGGATAAAAATGATTTCAATAATGGATTGGATATGCTCCTTGTTTACGATATCCATACAAAATTCTGAAACTATTAGACTGTTATAAAAATAGTATCGCAATAAACTTAATCTAATTGAAATCATTCATGGAACTGTGGTCAATTCCATCAAATGTGGTGGATTAGATTTTGCGGTCGCCATTTTTGTTTCGAATCAACGTACGAATAATGTAGCGTTCATTATTTACGTTTATATCTCACTTATTAAATTGTAGGCGTATCTGAGAGCTTGACCTGACATCATTACGTCTGTTCGTCCTTCCAATGCCACAAAAAGCAATAATTCTTCCATTCGCTTATTAAGACTGTAACGTAGGTGTCATTTCATAATGTGTGAGGTCGATACATTATTTCACAAAGGCGATTGCTTATTATCTCAGCAATTCATACATTAACTACAGTGTGTGAATTTTTAATAAAAACAAGGTTGAGAATTATTTTTAGATTTTAGGAACTCAAGGTTAGCCGGGGTCCATTATTGCAATTTTGCAATAGCACTAATGGATATGCTATAGCCTACTGACTCATAATTCATTGCCAATATAGCTCATTCATTGACCAATCTGAAAAGATTTAGATTCGTAATTCATGTTCTTTATTTTTATTTCAAAATATGTATCTAAACTCTGGCGTGTAAACGTCATTTTTATCTCAAACAAGTTATTTTGTTCCTTTTGAGTCTAGATTTTATTATGCAAAAACCATTAACTGGTAGTTGATGAAATGGATATCTACTAAAGTGTCAAGTTTTATCTACTTTATGTCACATTATTTTATAACACCCACAGTAAAGAAATTGTTGCAAAGTTGGATAGCATTGCAAAAACCATAAATGGCTTGCAAAATTGTAATAGTGCTTTTAAAATTATTATTCCGGTTGTTCAAAGTAATACAAACAGAGTTGTTTACTCTGGTAATTTTCAAGATAAGAACATAGTAAAAATTATCATATAAATCTATACTTATAATAAATCTGTAGAGAGGTCAATTCTGTACATTAAATATATTTTCAAAATATCTATCGGGGGGTGATTAGTAATCGATACTGATACTAAAAATGCAACTAGTAAAATTTTTGTCTGTATGTCTGTCTGTCTATCTGTATGTTCGTTATGGAAACAAAAACTATTCGACAGATTTTAATGAAACTTAGCACGAATATTCTTCATACTCTTGGGCAGGTTATAGGATACTTTTCATTACACTACGATCAATAGGGGCAGCGCAGTGATGGGAAATGTTGGGAAAACGGGAGAAGTTACTCAATTTTTAGGCTTCCGTCGCATGTGCAGTCTTAGGGGTTAAAGCTAAGTACGCTTAGATTTAGATAATTGGATAGGCTGGTGATTATTATTTCATCCTCTCTTTGCACAAAGTCCGAATCTAACGCGGACGAAGTCGCTGGCAGAAGCTAGTCTTATAATAAACGATGAAACAACAAACGAAGGAACCTAATATATAAAAATTGACATTTATCACACCATATCTTGGACATTTGTCACAATTTAACCCCAGTATATGACATAAAGAGCAAAAATAAAGATAATCAATTTAAAGCAAAGTGTCGACATTCAATTGTCAATTACCTAATGGCAATGACGCAGCTGCAAAATGTTTCCGTTAACTGACAAATTGATATGACAAAAACACCATGATGTATTAATGAAGGCAAAAAATATCGCCAATGAATTATGGTGGCAGAATCCGGGTAACGATGACCGAACATCTCCACATCGGAATTTAAACCTTAAACTAAATGATGAAGGTATAAAATCAAATGACAAGAATCCCATAGGAGATATGATTAGAGAACATAAATAATTCCCAGCCAATCATTAAAATAAATAGTGTGTCTTATTAGTGGTTTTAAATTATGTTTTGTCGCTAGAAAAAAAACTTGATACGTAAGTGGCAAAATAAATATTAAAGGTTGACAAAAAGACGAATGAGCTAACGCATAAATTGGGACTCAGATGGCACCTGATGGAAATTAAAATAAAACTAACGAGCAAGCTGAAAATGACAATAAATAAATGAAATCGGAAACCAAACATTCAGATTTTAAATCTATTTTCAAACAGATTTCAACAGAAGACTTGATGCATTCATTTGCAATTCAGTCAAAGCATGTACTCAATGCGGCTCTTTCATCGATTGCATACCGACATACTATCCATCTGAACAGGGATCTTATCTAAAACTAGTTGCGACTGCGATCGACATCAACTAGTTCTTGTTATCAAAATGAGGCCAAACTTGTACATATCTTGAATAACTTAAACCAGATCCTGACTTGGTTCTGCAAAAAATCCAAAGCTTACTTCGGTTTAATTAGATTCATTTACATTTTCTTGTATTTGCTGTTTCTCTGTCGGAGCTTTTAGAATGAATTTATTTGCTGGTAGACTATTCCTAGCTATAATGTATTTCTTTTAAGTTTAAAATTTTACTGTATCTCTTACGTAATCCTGTTATCCATTGTATTTTCAACATCGCGTTGATCGCTTACCCTTCCTATTGAATCTAAGCTTCCATTGATTGCCACGATAGTTCTGGGTCAGTTGTATTCGACGCCGCTCAAATTACTATTTGGAAGCGTTTACCTTTTAAGGGTATTCTTGTTTGTAAGCAGTTTTCTTGTTAACTAGCAGTATTCTGAGAATATAACGGAAATAGTTTTTAGTGAATTTTCATGTTTCTTCTTAAGTGATAGTTCGTGTAGTTTGGTCAAAGTTTAACACAGTTTTTTTGTGCCAACTTTAAAAACTTCAACTAGGCTGCCAAGAACTCTAGGTTATAAAAAAGTATACTTATCTTTATAAGCTGCTCATAGTACTCTAGTTACTATATCATAATATACTACAGTATACAGTACCTTTAATGACTTAATCAATTTGTAATCTTCCACATCATAAACCATTTCTTTCAGACGCCGTAGATCCCGATCAAGATCGTCCTCGCGTCACCACGCGAACAGCATTGAGGATGACTGTCCTTCCCCCCGAACCATCCTCATGTCGGACCAAGAAGCATTGCACCAGCTCTATGGGGAGATCACGACCCTCAGGGATGGGGCGGTGACGCACCAGTGCGTGCAGACTAACCTTGCTGATGTTATTTGTGGTGGTAAGTAGAATTTTGACTTAATGTTCCCATTGGTGACGTAGATTTCATGTCAGTGTTGCATCATAGACCTAGAGATGAGGATTTTGAGTGTCTTCTGGATTTAGACGAGCTTTCATTACAATTTAAGCTTCACTTGGGATTTTGTCAACAGCTTAAATCATAGTCGTTAGATTAAATTAATGTTGTCTGCACAAAGTAATTCCTCAAACGCCACATTACACATAACTGCTACACCACCATTTTTACGAGAACAACATGTTGATAAATCACGTAATATTTCACGACTATGTTCCGAGAAATTGTGGTAGCTTTTGCCAAGTTATGCACATAATACACATCCATTAACTTTATACACTGAAGTACCAGTTCAATAAACTTATTCAGGTTACTAAGGTCATACAAATAAGTTTCTGAGAAGCTACTGCCTTAGTCCAGCAGTAACCGCATCAGGGAATATTTTTTGTACGCCAAAGACTTATATGGCATTAAGGGCTATATTCGCGTAATAAGTGGTGAAAAACAAAGCGTGGTGAAATGTGGGCCAGCCTGCAATGGCCTGATTTTACACTGCATTGCCAACACTGTTACTATGAAAATTCACGTTGATTTTCATTCTCTTTTGTATGTAGAATATTCCATTGGAATTGCAGCCTATATTTCCGACATCTGAGTCGTTTGCTAGGTTACAGATTAACATTTTTATGTATTTTTTTGGACTGTTTGCTGAAGTTAACAGAAATGACTTGTTAGGTTAATGGTTAAACGTTTGACGGTTTTGCTGTGTACACATTTCTTAGAATTATTAGAACATGTTAATACATCATTTCTGACTAGAACAACTTTAACTCGATGTCATTTTTTTAACACATAATCTTGAAGATTTTCGACTAAACATCAAAGATTTTTCGAAAACCCGTAGTTTGCAGATATGCTTTTCAGTTTTATTCTGTGGGAACTATTTTTGGTATCAAAGGAGCACCGGAATGAGCTATAAAACGGTCTCGGCTGAAAATAGCCTGAATAGTGGTATAACGGACTTTGATGCATTTACGGTCAGAAAACGGACGTTATACTTTCAAAGAAGATCATGTTAAAGTATAAAGAGTTATGCGCCCTTTAAAAAAATCTTGTAAAAAAGTATTTACGCTTTAGATTGACGCGCATAGATATCTCTTAAAAGCACTTGCTATTTTGTAAGCGGTTTTATATACACTTGATCCTTTTGTCCATTAATTTGCCATTAATATATATTTTTAATCTTTCAACGATAACAATATCCTAGTACTCTTAAACTCTGAAAGACCTGTAAGGTCACAACAATCACACGATATTTCGTGAGCCAATTTGTTTTAGACATAAAAGTAAAATATTATACGTCCGCTCGTCTGTCACGGACCAAATTTTATTAAAGAAACATTGCTATTGTTTGAAATAACTACAGTTCTACAAAGAAATGCAGACCGATTAGTCATGATCGATTGGTTGTAATCGATAACAATGTTACTCGAATGATAAATCGAATGAAACGATTTTGGGAATTCACACGTTTTTTTTGGTGAATGTAAATCGTAGTTACGTTTTATTGAAAGTCGATTTCAATGCGTAGGTAAATGATTTCAAGCTGAAATGCGTATATTGTTGAAATGATCGGTTTTTGGACACAAATGAAATGAGAGAGTTTTATCAATCATTGGGGAAATAGACTTTTGTAATTGAGATCATGAACATGCGATTAGTTTGCAATTTTATTATCCAACACTTTTAATACATACACTTTTGCTTTAATAGCTCTAATTAATTTTCTTGAATAATAGCTAATACAGTTATGTACGTTATGCTTGATTTCTATGCAAAGGTTTTTATATAAGATTTAAATAGTATTGATTTATTCGTTGTTCTTACCTACAATGTAAAGTTCTACGTAAAAATGTAAGCAATTAATGAACAACTATTACTTAGAACCAGCATGTAAGTAATGAGAACAGTGGAAAGTCAAATCCGCAAACACACAGGAAACTGCTTGCATCAGCTTTACACTTAAGAGTTAAGGTATCTTCCAGACAATCGTTGCGATTTTGCCGCGATTAATTCACTGGAACCTAGCTCGAACTTAGATGACTCCTTTTTAAGGATTCCTCAGTACCTAAACTTAATCCTATAAAATTCTCTGTTGACACTAATAAATACCTACTCCCCATTTTCATTATTGAACTTCACCGCTATTGGTAAGATATAACGTCTCGTTCACCAATCGCCTGTTCAGTGGTTTGATATATGTTTTAAAACAAACGCGCGTATACCAACAAAGACGTCTGTAGCTGCTTTAAATTAATTAATTGTCAACCTAAAAGCACTTTTAATTCTAAGACCATAAGACTCAATATCCCAGATTTCTAAGCTTTAATCTAAAGGATATATGGTGTGGTTAAGTAAAAAGTCTAATATATCAATGCAAGTATCTTTCGCGGAAGATGGCGGCTAGTTTTTAAACTTTCATTAGAAGTAGGTATCGATGGCTCCGTATTGACCAGGAAGTTAGGTGAAAAAGGTTAATATAGGATGTAAATATTGCGTACATAGAGCAAGTTTCTTTTTTACGTAAACGAAGATTATTTTATTAAGTACTGATGCTGTGGAATCTGCCAAATATTTCTACCAAAAATAAAGAAAACTAAAAAAGAGCGACTTGCAGGACAAAATTGTGAAAGATATTTATGCGTATTTATGGTTGAAAAAACATATCTGAACCTATATTTTTATATATATAAGACAGCACGTTCTCAGAGTCACATAAGCACACTTACAATTGAACGGGCACAATTACAGATCACCACAACAGCTAAACATCTATAAAATCCCCAGCAATTATAGTTCGGCCATTCAGAGAATGCGTTCCTGACACGTCGCGATTGAACTGACGACGTAACTACATTCATTGATTATTGATATAATAATGTTGTTTTAATGCTCCTCAATTGTTAAAACGGTAAACAACCAGCAAAAATATTTTTATCGTAACTGCAACGCCATTGCAAAGTTACGTCGTCAGTTCAATCGCGACGTGTCAGGAACGCATTCTCTGAATGGCCGAACTATAACAAGTTAATAACCACCACAGCAAAGCGGTAAATAACGACACAAAAACCGGATGACCTATCTCCCATCTCACGATAAACCAACAACTTCTATCTTCTATCATTAGAAAAGATTCAATATCGATATTCTGAAGAAAGCGACATCGCAGCTCTAGCTAATGATCTGTCATTACTGTCAAATTAAACGTCAAACTATGGAAAGTGTCATCTGACATGTTTTTCTCATAAAATGAATACTTTCCACGGATGGCAGGAAAATCTTTGAGATTGTAACCTGGGAAAGTGGTGTCACATGATCTTTTATGCTGTTTTACATTGTTGTTAGGATTGGCTGACTACCTATTAAATTACATGTCAACTTTTATATACTACGTAAGTTGGTGTCTGTGTGGGCAAGAATTTACGTGACTCTATGCAAAAGGGGATTTTTATAACGATTTTCTGAATGAGTTAATCTATGCCCGCTAGCTTTTGCAGTTCAAATACTTAAGTATATTTTTCGTGTAGTATATCAAAATATAGCATTGTATTAAAATACAGCAGGAAGTAAATTACGTGGGTGTTTAATCATAAAATAAAAACTAAAAGATAAACGTTAAACATTTATGACATAATAAATCATTAAGCAAATCAAATATCAATCTTGACCGTTACAACATTGTAATAAATAAAAAACCCGAGTTGTTTTTAAAAGATCCGAAACTCATTCAAGTTTTTTAATATCAAGGTCACAGTAGTGTTGTGACTCAACTGTCAAAAGGTCAAATGTCACTAAAATGTTTAATTTTTATGGGGAACATTAAGTGCATGACTCCTGTAAGAAAGGTTAAACAGAGGTGTAAGGTTATGCACCTAAAGATAATAAATTACATACTATCAGACTTTATGGGGTACGTGTAAGATTAAAGCTATAAAAGCTTGTTTTCAGGTGATTAATTATTCTGACTAAGTATATGACGTGAGCAAAATTGTTGCGTAGCGTAATCTTTTTTATTGCAAATTATTACAAATCGACACTAATATTATAAAGAGAAAATAATTGCATGAATGTGTCTACGTTTGTAATGAATGAGCTCAACCACTTATTTCACTGTTGTGAAGTTTTACTATCCCCGAGTGACTTACTTACTTAGGTTATTTTACCCGGGTACGCGGAATGCGGCTGAAACCGCGAGAAGCAAACAATAAAAAATATAACAAATAACATATTTGACACGACAAAAAAAAAACCAAATAGTTGTAGATCTAATCAGTTTAGACGTGGTATTTAAATGACTTGAAAGGAACTCCATAAATTGGAGACCGTGTGACATTTCTCAAGGCTACTCTATCAAGTTTTTTAGTACCTAACTTTATGTTAGTACTTCATAACTTCGCATATCGAAATTATCATGACAAACAAATCAGTTGGAACCTTGAAGAACCTTCAAGCAAATATAATGTAAATTATGAGATAGATCATTGATATATAGTTATACAAATTATTTCTATGAGGCTGATGGAATTTCAGAAACATCAAAAAACGCATTATTTGATATGCCATTGTTTTTAGCAGTTTCTCGTAAGTAAATCATACCTACGCCTCTTATTTACACACCTAGCTTTCACCAGGAGAAATTCCGACCAAATAAAAGTACTCTTTAGCCTTCCTCAATTAATGGACTACCTAATACTGAAACACATTTTCAAGTCAGTCAAACTCTTCATCTTTATACAGAATTGCTTATGGCCAAGCTAGTCTAAAATAATTATAAATTTTACTTACTATCTCTCATAATAGCTACCGGTTTCTTCACTATAGTTCGGCCATTCAGAGAATGCGTTCCTGACACGTCGCGATTGAACTGACGACGTAACTACATTCATTGATTATTGATATAATAATGTTGTTTTAATGCTCCTCAATTGTTAAAACGGTAAACAACCAGCAAAAATATTTTTATCGTAACTGCAACGCCATTGCAAAGTTACGTCGTCAGTTCAATCGCGACGTGTCAGGAACGCATTCTCTGAATGGCCGAACTATAGTTCAGTCTAAGTACAGCCTCTGCTCCACTTTAATCACCGTATTCCTTTCTGATGAGCTGTTAATTCACTTTCGTATTTATTATGACGATAAATACGATTTATCTATAGTAATAATCAATGGTAAAATGGCGGAGAAACTTGAAGTTATGGCGCTGAAAATTCTTTAGTGTTATGGTAAAGGTGATAATGTTAATAAGATTGTTTAGTGTTGTTGTAGAATAAGTGCTAACTAATATTATAATGATGTAAAGTTTGCTTGTTTGTGACGTTGAAAGGGGATTTTCTCTGACAAAGCTGAACCAATTTCGAAAATTATTTTAATCATACGATGCTTACGTTACTTGTGAGTGGCTATATTTATCCGGGTACAGGAAGTACACGGTTGAAACCGCGGAAATCAAATTGTCTGAAATTATAGGTATCAAATAAATATAATATTTCTTTCAGAAGGTATTCATATATAGCCAGTTTAGAAATAATTTTAATCACAATGGAGTTATCGCGATATTGCTAAAAGCTATGAAAAGCTCGTTGACGCTAAACTTATCAATATTTTGCATTAACAAAACCACAGCGTCCTGTTGTATTTAGTATTACAATAAAATACATTAAACACCAAACCGCATACTCGAATTCCGATATTTTCCTAATGGAAATACCCTGGGGTTTAGGTTTATCCACATCACTGAGACCTGGATTTTTGCCAGTAGGTAACTAGTGGCACACCACAATCAGTTTTCCCATTTAGTATATGAACAACAATTTAAAGTTTAGTTAAATTAAGAATCAATTCTAACACCACGTCTCTTCTTCTTCTTGCCCTGATCACAAGTTATTTGGGATCGGCGCAGTATGTTTTCCCCTTACTTAGTTCGTTTTTCGTTAGTACATTTTCCACTCAGTTTTTCCATGAAGCATTGCTTGGTTCGTTTGGTCCACAGCTACTGGCGTGAAATATGAGTCAAACCGCGCGACAGAATATCAGCCGTTCGGAATGTGTCGTGCATAGAAAACCCGAGCGGAAAATCCACTAGTGTTGAACCGCGGTCACTCCCTATCTCCACTCATACTTAACATGCTCATAGGTGTTTTACTCTAGTAAAACAACTGACATACCTAATGACAACTCTAGAATGCTTATATGTATAAAACTGCATTTTCTATAAAACAGGAAAATAAACTGCATTAAAAGTGAATTTATATGCAGTTATCTCATAGTCACTTCATCGAATCGCTTCACGGCAAACGGTAATGATATGTTAACTAAGTTTGTAGTCGGAGTGTTATCTTAATATTATTCGTATATTATATCAATCTTGGTGAGTAATGTTTATACCCATTCATTGTTTTGTAAGTGTGAAAGAAATTATATTCTTAAACTAATATTCATTTCATGAAAATAGCTATTACAATGCCAAATTATCGACAGTTTAAAGACTTCTATCGACAATACATACCTTAGAAAAGCTTAGGGAGAGACATTCAAGAATGTGACGCAAGGATTTCAAAAAAAAAACCGGATCTTTTGCAATTTTTCTGGTACTTAGGAATAGTCGTATCATCTAATGCTAGTTTTTCCACAATATAGTGATCATTTGTTAGATCAGAAAACACCTCATAACATCACGCTAATACACATTTGCAGTCGATAGTATCACGCAAACTCAATATTATTCCAACACTCGATAATATTAATACAATATGTTATTATTTATGTCTGACATATTGGAAGTGATAGACAAATAAGGTAAGTGCCACTTTACTTACCCATATTAACTCGATACTTTATAACGATAAAACACTGCAAACTTTTAGTCGGCCGATAGTTTTTTTGGGCCCATGAATCAGTATAAAGAAGAATGGCAGGACGCACAACATAAGGATCTAGTATTTATCTGGCATCAGTCCAACTGGAAATTTTGATTGGAATCAAGATTTTCTTAAAAAAAAAAATATCATCAGAGCAACAGACACTCGGCCAACTATTTAGTCTGCAGTGTACTACTCTTAGTGGATTATCGATGACTAGACTTATGAGGCTAAAGGTCGATGTCGGCTCCAATTTCTCACTCGAAACGATGCGATTAATCGAGTAGGCTCAACTGACCGATTAATATCGAAATATAGTCGATGTAGTACCGAGATAGAGTGATTATCCACAATTAATGGGTAGGTTGCGATGTGTGCAGTTTGAAGTTACTATACTTAAACTTAACTTTAATAACTTAAGCTAACATAACCGTAATTAAGTTGGATAAGTAATGACATAATGACTACATGTGCAGGTACCTACAACATGAAATTGCTTCAATTCGTTGCCACACACGGATTAACGCGAATAGTTCAACTAACCAAACTTTGATATAAAACAAATTAATAAACTTGATTATAAAGGAAGTATATTTCGGTCGATTTATCGATAAAATTGCATCGATTTGTGGTTTAGTGAATCGATTTAGCGTCATTATTGAACGATTGGGTATAGTTTTTATCGTGGCCGCAGGCTTCGGATTGTATGCTTTGTAACTTTGTAGGTACAGTAATTGGGAAATGTTGGAAATTAAAGAAGAAGAATAATTCTCATCTACAGAGACACGGTATTAAATGGTGAAATAACAGTCATTGTTTGGAATAGGGTCTTTTAATAACTATAAAAATGTAGTGCAATTCAATTGAGCACCATGCTTCAAACCTAGAATTATACCACGTTTTCAGACAGAGTCCTGATCTTTTTCCTGACCTTTCTTTTTCTTTACTTCCCTGCATTTCTATTCACAAAGATACGTCAGGACAGTCTCACATAAAAATACGCGATTGATTACATCACACTCTGCCTAGGCAGATTGCAGACACACCCCATCTTGCAAACCAATCCATCATAAAACCAGCTCCAATCTTACCTATACCTAATCTCAATACACGCCCACAATAAAATATGATACCACTTATGTAGGGCACAATTCACTTACGCCAAAGTTGTTGGCATCTAGGCTAATCATATTCAGGTTTTGGCGCAGAGATTACGTCACGTGAACGTCGCGTGATCGGAACGGTTCCGCACGGTATACGGTGGCACTAGTAGCCTAGTTGTTGAGATTTTGTGGGGTACAGATGGCAAATTGCTCTATTATCTGTAATGAAATGTCGAATGTTCTTGTGAGTATTTGCCGGAGAGACAATATACGTAAGTATGCGCAGTCAATTCGACAATACGTGGTAAACTTTTCTATGGCTTCGAATTTTGCAGTTCCTATATGTGGCCTGTGAAAAATGGAAGAAATACCTACCTATTACTGAACATTTAGGAGGTTGGGTATTCGAGATCATGTCTATTGAAGTTTAGGAATCCAAGTTGTCCATTGCATGTTTGCCATCTGCCTAAATAGTCACTACAAGCTCCTTAATGACAATCTCTTACCGTAATTTTAATTTAAATATTTATTTCATCATTCTTATAAAATGCTAAAGAGCAGGCGCCGTAATAAACTAGAGTTAATCCTCAAAGGTCATCAGTATGTAGGCAGTATGTTCGTGGACGTCTTTTATCCGCAAACGTACGGAGCCAGCAAATTAATGCGACGGCTCACGATAAAAGCTCCACCTAGGTATACTGTGAAGAAGAGTACAGAAGGATTAGTTGGAAGAATAAAGATTAGGTGGGGGAACAACTGGAATAATCACCGAATACCAAAATAGTTGAAAAGCGTGAGAGTTTTTTATCATAGGTCAATAGACTTGTAAAATCACTTGGCATGGAAACATTACCAACAAGTAAAATACGATTCTTATTTAGGAAATTTTTAGCACATATGTATGGTTTACTGTCCAAATTGATGCCAAAGATGTATGCAAACTCATTTCCTTTTGACAACTACATTCGTTTTCATACTTCAGTACATAACCTAAGTTAGTGCTTAACCAGAATGAGTTGTAGGTAATCATATTATGCAAGTTTAAATAAAAAAACACTTCAGCTACAGTGACTTTTAATTTAAACTTGCTATGTCAACCTCACTCACTTAACCTTCTGAGTTTTTCTCCAGTGTTAACGGCCGGTGGATAAAACCTAAACGGGCATAAAGCACTAGCCGTTCGCAACGACCGTTGACATTTACATGACCCACATCACAGACTAGCCTAGTTCTTTTTTTGAAAACCAGAGACACAGAAATTATGGTCATCGTGAAGTTGTCATTTGTTTTTTTAAGGACTCTATGGTCTTAGGAAATTGTTGTGACTTTTAACATGATTTCACAATTTATTTTTTTAGTAGCAACACCTTTCGCCCCTTTTAAATTAAGCGATAACGCCTTTTATAAATCTTACACTAAATATGTTTGTACAAAAACACAAGTGTCCAAAATGTTAAACAAAACAGTATTAATTCGTCATCGTCATCGTTATCTCACATAATCTTATGAAAATCAGTGCAAAGTTTCTCCATAAGAATTCATAATAAACTACCGTCGACCCGAAATACTTTTAAATATGTACCAAAGTAGGAAAGTGAAAAGAAATCGAAATCAACATTATTATTTTATAATTTGTTACAATGACTTGATGATTCTCGGATGTGCCCGACCAATTGCTTACTTCTTGGTAATAAAAACAACCTTATTTCAAAATAGGTAAAGTTGAACATAGTTTGGAGAAGTGAAGATGGTATATAACTATTTATTGGAGTGTATCACATTGGGACGGTAATGTTGCGTGCACATTTTGAGTGTACGAAGTCTTTTTCGTAATAAAATAATTTGAGGAAATGTCAATCAATGTTAATTCTGCAAATTAAGTAATTGAATAAAAGCAGAAAATATAATACATACACATAAGTACCTACCTAACATAGGTACCTATTTTTGTTCCGGAACACTAAACATACTTAAAGAGACAAATCGATTCGTTTATTTACACGATTACCATAATTTTCTACTAGTAAAAATTACCTCTAATACTCTAAAATTAACCACCCCAATAAAAAAAAACTCAACAAAAAAATTTACCGCGGAAATTACAGTCATATCAAATCATATCTCTAAACGACAATTTAAACATCCCGGCATTCATTGCCGCATTTTTCGGCGACACGAACCAAAGATTTCATAACAACCCAGCCAAGGACTAGTAAGCAATTTCACACATCACCGCTCTAAGATACTAGCTGTCAAATTGTTCAGTAACATTGTTGATTGACGATTTTTTGCTGAAAAACAATTATTTTTAAACATTTTGATGAGTCAACGTTAGGATCGCAACGATACTTTTTTGTGGTGGTAAAAATTTGGCGACTTTGCACAATTACTTGGCTGAAACTACTCTAGGCTTTCAATTATTATCTTAATTAATTAAATAGCATTTTTGTTTTGTTGTACATAATTATTATTGGCATAAGCAATAGCGGTATATGGATCCCTTTATGTCATTATTTGTATCCCGTGGAAATTACGTTCTCGGATAAAATAGAGCCTGTATTTCACCCGACAATAGTGTGGCTTCAAAATAGTGAAAGAATTAAGTACGTATTAAAACCTGTTCAATATTTTCGGAGCCTACGCTAAAGAAAAACAGAAAATCTATAGAACTATAGACTTAAGAGCTTATCATCTATGATAGTAATCATGAATACGTAAATTAACACAAATTCCGGAAGAAAAAATGAATTTAACTTTGATGATGATGTTTGATGACCAATGCCATGACAGTTTGACACTTCACGGTGACGAAATCAAGGTCAAAACAAATGAAGGTTTATTTCTAAAAACCACAAGTACCCATCAGTATCAAGGAAGTAATAATAAAATTAAAGGTCAGACAAAAACAGTCCAAATTTTGTAAATAGGCACCTACAAAAACGGAAAATGTCAGGTTTTGCATAAAGGATGATGGGTAAAATTGGCCGGTATATCCAATAAAAACGATTCGCATATCAAATGATAGCTTATACCCTAAGCTTCATTTTTTATTATGGGCAAAACATTGTAAACCACCGGAGAACGAAGATATGACACTTGATAGCATAGGACAGCTTAAGGACTTGAACCACTTCATTTTGTATGGGAGGGATGTTTAAGTACATTATTATTGTCAATAATTGTCAGAACGAGTCGCAGAAGGTGTCTGTGCCCATATTTTCCAAGTTTATTGAAAAAAAAAAGATTATTTAGCATTTAGTATTTACAACGTATGGTGTACGTATTCCGCCGTTCTGGTGAGTCTAACCGGCATAACCAATGAAAACCATTTGCATATCAAATGATAGCTCATATCCTAAGCTTCATTTTTTATTATGGGCAAAACATTGTGAACCACCGGAGAACGATGATATGACACTTGGTAGCGTAGGACAGCGTATGGACTTGAAACCCTTCATTTTGTATGGGAGAGATGTTTAAATGCCATTATTATTGTCCATATTAGTCAGGGCGTATCACACAAGGTGTCTGTGCCCATATTTTCCAAGGTTATAAAAAAGATTATTTAGCAGGTATTACCTATTTACAACGTATGGTGTACGTACTCCACCGTTCTGGTGGCTCTAACCGGCATAACCAATAAAAACAATTCGCATATCAAATGATAGCTGATACCCTAAGTTTTATTTTTTATTATGGGCAAAACATTGTAAACCACCGGAGAACGAAGATATGACACTTGATAGCATAGGACAGCCTAAGGACTTGAACCACTTCATTTTGTATGGGAGGGATGTTTAAGTGCATTATATTATTGTCAATAATTGTCAGAACGAGTCGCAGAAGGTGTCTGTGCCCATATTTTTCAAGTTTATTGAAAAAAAAAAGATTATATCAAATGATAGCTAAATGATAGCATATCCTAAGCTTCATTTTTTATTATGGGCAAAACATTGTGAACCACCGGAGAACGAAGATATGACACTTGGTAGCGTGGCACAGCGTATGGACTTGAAACACTTCATTTTGTATGGGAGAGATGTTTAAGTGCCATTATTATTGCCAATATCAGTCAGGACGTATCACAGAAGGTGCATGTGTCCATATTAAAAAAAATACAGGCAGCATTCACAACATAAGGTGTACGTATTCCGCCGTTTCAGTGAGTCTAACCGGCATAACCAATAATATCCATTTGCACATCAAATGATAGCTTATACCCTAAACTTCAATTTTTGTTATGGGTGGAACATTGTTAACCACTGGGGAAGGAATATATCAGTCCTGTAAGCCTACGACTGCCTATGGAATTAAACCACTTTGGCACGTATGGTATATAAAGAAAACCTACCTATCTTCTTATTATAAATAACGTAGCTTTTCCACCACTGAAAGATTTTTCAAATCAGTTCAGTCAAGTCCGTAGCCCATTTCATGCAAATACTTGTCGTGAGTACTTGCATGACATCATCTAATGGCCAGGATAATACATCTTGCTTTGAAATATAATCCTATGGAATTGGAGGTGTGCTGGCATCAAGCTATCATCATCAATGACTGTCGACTGTCCTGGCTAACAAGCCTGATGTGCCATATGATGAGAACTCTGTGAAAGCTGATAAACAACTTAAATAACTTTAGTCTAAGAATACTGATTAAAACCCTCATTTATCTTTGCGGACCTGACCACCCGTGCGGTTTTTTTAATATATTATTATATTCAAAGATAGAGTGATTGAAGAGGTAGGTTTGTATGTGTAATAACATCCGTTAAATAGTGAGTAAATTCTGTTTTCCCGTGCGAAGCTGGGGTGGGTCGCTACTTTTCTAATAACTCGACAACCCAAGGCCGACTATCCTGGTGCCGCAGAACGAGGAAATGCTATCTCCAATAATGGAAATAGTATACGGTGGTAGAAGTAAAAGTTTTTATGTTTTGTTTTGCTATTAAAACAAAAGCGTAGTTAAGACCGATTTTTATTGATAGTCTACCCTAGGCTTATTTAAAAAAGTGATAAGTTGACGAAAATACATCATACAATGAATTTTTCTAGTATGGATTTTATTTTAAACAAAAAAAAATCGGTGCAAAAAGTATAACTCTTTTGTGCCCGACTGTACTTATTTCCGGTAGATTCTTGACATGAACCGTTTTATTTCAGTAACTATAGGGTATAAGCAATAATATAATATTCATCATCATCCTCCGAGCCTTTTCCCAAACTATGTTGGGGTCGGCTTCCAGTCTAACCGGATTCAGCTGAGTACCAGTGCTTTACAAGAAGCGACTGCCTATCTGACCTCCTCAACCCAGTTACCCGGGCAACCCGATACCCCTTGGTTAGACTGGTGTCAGACTTACTGGCTTCTGACTACCCGTAACGACTGCCAAGGATGTTCAATGACAGCCGGGACCTACAGTTTAACGTGCCATCCGAAACACAGTCATTGGTGTCTAAGATATACTTAGAAAGTACATACAAACTTAGAAAAGTTGCATTGGTACTTGCCTGACCTGGAATCGAACCCGCGCCCTCATACTCGAGAGGTTGGTTCTTTGCCCACTAGGCCACCACGACTTATAATATAATAATATAATATTCATTAGAACTTTATTGGTTATCAGGCCAGGGTTCATACAAAATTGCCCATCATCCTTTATGGTTTTAATTTTTATAATTTTCTGTCTTCTAACCATCTATGGTCATTTAGACATTTGTTTAAATTCCTATTGCCATTTTATTTAATGTTGTTTACGAATATAATTTATTATATAGGCAGTTAATATTGATTTATTTATTTTTAAGCATGTGCTTAGCAAAGATATGAATAAAAATATGCTCGTCATCTTTATGTTGATGTAATTCTAATTTCTGAAGGATGTTATTCAATATCTCACATATTTATTTATTACATAATATATAAGTACCTCGTTTGAAATTGAAACATGTACAATACATAAGTGAAGTAGGTACTTAACTTACTAAGTTGTGCTACTAACTCAAGTTTGGAGTAAGTATCCCGAGAAATTTTCATTTACGTAAAACCAACGTTGTATATTCACAAGTATTCTGCTGATAACTTAACTAAACAGCTTTTAATCTAGGTAGATTTTGAACTTAGTCGATTTTATATGGATATTTAAAAGGATGATGATTTTTCTTACAATGCGAAAACATTATATTTACCATAAGCAGATATCTACCCTGTCCCACATATAATGCTTCCTTGGAGTACTTGGTGCTCCAATTTGAATATTAGGACCTCCGTGTGGACCTTTTGATAAGAGGCCTGAAGCCCAATTGGGGCAGATCATGATTATTGTGGCACGTACATAACGTGTTAACTTCAATCATTATGAACATCTTAAAAACTAATAGTCATATTAATAATACCCACCTTATCTTATTGTTAGGAAACAATATTAAGATCAAAGCGCAGGAACACTCTAATCCGATTTCCTGCGCCATAGTGTTCACATCCCATTTATCTACATTCTACTACTTAATAACACCCAACAAAATTAACCCTGACTTTTATCACCTTGCCATAAGGTTCAAATTTGTTTACACAACCTATTATTGGCAGCAAATAATATTTGTTATTCTGACACTAATTGATACCGACATTTGTTATAAAATAGTTTCGTAAATCAGGAAATACGCGTGCTTTGCTTTTGATCGGGTTAGAAATATCCTGCCTTAATAACATATATTTGGTTAATCTAATATAAAGCATATCCGATGTTTTGAAATTGGGTTATAATAACACTATACCTAATAGGAATACAATCTGGAACACCGTCTAGACAACGTTATAAAAAAAAGTGTTTTATTAATTTAAATTTTTAGGTACCCGAAATGAGTAAAAAAATATTAGGTACTTTTGTCGTCCATCTTGAATGTGATAACTTAAAACCAAAAAACACTGTCAATGCAAAAAATTACAACTTTACCAATAAAAAACATTTCAACATTCAAAATTAGAACGCTACTAATTACAGCGCGACTGAAAGAAATATGGCGGCAAAAAATGCGCGTGAGCAATAAATTGCACCTTCCTCTAATGTGCCGCGATCGCATCCTGTCATGCATTCCAAAATTAATTAAAAACATTGATATATTTGGGAAAATAACATTGACGCATTCAAAAAAAGTATTTTCAATAGATGACAAACAATTTTAGAGGATATAGGTAACTTAAATATCTACTTTTCCATCATAACTTTAATACTCAAGCCATTATTGAATCATTTCTAATAAAACGACAAATCTATTAGCCAAGCTATCCAAAAATTTAAACTACCGTTGCAAGAATCAAAATGAAATATAACACCCATCCCACACAACACTAAATTAGAAGAAAAAGTTACAAGCTGACCATCGTAGGCGAAAAGTAAACATAATCCTACCTACTTGAATTAATCTAATTTCGCAGTAACTTTCGAATAAAACTGCTTGTTGCTACTTACTGCTTGTTGAAATACTGCCAAATAAATCTTAAACTCAATTTACATAACATATGTAATCAACCTACACTTAACAGTTAATATTTACAAATAAATAAAAAAAAATACACCTATATATCAAAAAAATCATCCGCATCGCTGTCAGCAGGGATCGTGCCCAAAAGGCAGGCTGCATTCTAAAACTTCACATATTTCGACCTCCCAAGGATATAGTAAGCACGACACCGAACTTCGAATAAATTCTTTCGCGATGACGCGTGTTCCTGAACTCGAATGCATTTTTCTCATGTTACGTTTGTGCGAGTTTTTTTGCAGTTCATTCAACTGTTTTATTGGCATTTTTTGGAGCTTGATTTTGCAATATTATTATGCATGGATTTTGTTATTTATTACCTCATCTAAACGACAGGTAATAAATATTGGCACTCTTCTTTATATGCCAATATTGTTTAACGTTATCTTATAGTAATTTAAGTCCCGACTAGCTAAAAGTATTTTTTCAATAGTAGTATTGTCTAAGCAGTAACACACACTGCAAAGATTGATTAATTATTTCGGATCTATTCATGAATTCAACGGTATAGTTTTAACACAAAGTATTCCTAATTCCTAAAAAACAGAAAATCCTATGACCACGACATACTAATATCTTGTAAATAAAATATACCAAAAAGTGTGTTAATGAGATGTATCCTTGAAACTCAACAACATACCTACAAAGTACAGAACCATAGTGCTTCACGCTCCGCTAATTTTATGTCAAAACCATCGAATTCCAATAAAACTGCAACGGTAAACACGTTATTAAGAATAACGGTTATTTGAAGCCTTAAACATGCAAATACGTCCTTGTTAAACCGTTACATGCTAAGATATTCTACTATATGTCACGTCAAACCAATAAAAATAAGTCGCGATCATTTGATCTTCGTTTGGTATCTCAATTAATTAGACAGCTATATTGTATTGTTCTATATAAAGTAGTAGAAAAATCGTCGCTTCCATTCTTAACATTCCTACTTTGAATGATCAGTCAACAAATTTTACGTTATACTCACAGAAAAATACAGAAAAAATAGGAAACAACAGATCGCAAATAAACTGTAAACTTACAAAAATATTCGTGATAAAATTCAGAAGAAAATCCCAAACAACATTTCTTAACACAGTTTTTTTTGTAATTAAATGCTCTATTCAGAAACTCGTTAAGTGGTTGCTAAACTATTTCACAAGGCATAATGAGCGCAATTGAATCTGCAATGAAAGTTTAATAGAGCACTTCTTGTTAAATAGATTATACTTAAGAGTAGGTACACTACAGAATAAACAGTTGGCCGACAGCTGACCCGATGGTTTTTTGAAAGAAAATCTTGATTAAAATCCAAGTTTTCAGTAGATCTGACACCGGCTAAATACCTCATCTTTGTAATGTGCGTACTATCATTCATCTTCACACTGATTTATGAGCCCAAACTAATATCGGCCGACTAAAAGATTGTAGTGTAAACACTTAATCTGTGGTAGCTGTAGATAGAGAATGAAATGGGGTAATAGCAGAAATTCTAAACTAATTGAATTCAAGTGTTACTCATAACATTAACATAGCTATCTAAGATAAGCGCGATAGACACCGTCAGATCTTTTTAAGGCATCTTTGCAGATATTTCAATCTTCATACTATGTTATTTCTGACCTGCTACTATTTACTAATTTTTTCCTCTTCACTTGACTACACTTGTCAGGAAACTATACGAAGGCAGCAGAGGTTCAGTGCGCATCGAAGAGTGCATGTCTGATGAGTTTCGTTTCCAGAAAGGTGTGAGACAAGGTTGCATCCTATCGCCTATCCTATTCAACATATACGGGGAATATATCCTAAGGAAAGCTTTAGAAGGATGGGAAGGCGGAGTTAATATAGGCGGTGTTCGTGTAGCAAATCTGAGATATGCAGATGACACTACTTTACTAGCGGAATCAGCCGGCGAGATGGAGGAACTTTTGCGACGGGTAGAAAATATTAGTAGCGATTTAGGGCTGTCAATAAACCGCAGTAAAACCAAAGTTATGGTTGTAGATAGGTTTGGCAAACTCGACCTATCTAACGCGCTTTCCAACTTTGAAAAAGTCCAAGAGTTTAACTATCTGGGTTCGGTTATAACATCAAACGCCTCCAGTGAACAAGAAATCAGACGAAGAATCGCAATGTCGAAGAGCGCTATGACACAGCTAAGGAAGATATGGAAAGACAGCAACATACGGCGGCAAACAAAAGTATCTCTGGTCCGCACTTTGATATTTTCAATCTTTTTATATGGGTCGGAAACATGGACAATTAAAGCTGTGGACATGGACAGAATAAACGCATTCGAGATGTGGTGCTGGCGTCGAATGCTTCAAATTCCCTGGACCGCTTTCCGTACAAACGAATCCATCCTAAAACTACTGCACGTTAAAGAACGCTTATCTACGATAGTCCTAAAGCGATACCTGCGTTATTTCGGACACATAGCGCGGAAACCCCCTGACAATATTGAAAAATCAATATTATTAGGCAAAAGACAGGGGAAGAGACCACGGGGCCGCAGACCAACCCGATGGACGGATTTCCTCAGTAAGACCCTGCAGAAACCATTCCAGGAGGCATACAGGCTGGCACAGGACAGAGAACGCTGGCGACAGCTAATAGTCGGCGTAGGAGATGGGGTCACGATCCTCAACGAGTGAGGGACCGACTAAAGAAGAAGAAGACTATTTACTAAATATTTCCTATGAATAATTTCAATCTACACACACAGCCACAGACACACACAATACACACACACAACGCTAACACAGACATCGACACAGAGTTATACAGGTATAGTGACAGTTTAGCATGGTATAGTGACACTATGTTTATGAGCGAGATTCCTACTGACCCAATTTTTCTGCCATCTCGAATCTGCAACGTAATTAACTTCCACGTTCATTCATCAATTTCACGGAAGTCCATAGACGCCGGTAGAATCGCTCTGAAACGCTCAATGAACGTTTTCCAGTACAGAAAGCTCTTCAATATGTTAAAGATAACACTAAGTATAGAAGAACTAAAAGGGATATGTGATAACGTACTGTCAAGCTACTTAAACGTCAAAGAAACAATAGTTTATATAAATTGTTTTTACGAGACATGAATTCAAACAACAGAACAGCAAGATTCCAAGGCAATAACCAATACATTAGCGTTTACACCCACAGTCAAATCACAAAACACGAATTAAACAGCAGCCACATTAAACGAAACATGATCCGAAATAAAGCAACATTAATGAAGTCCAAACACAGGATTGCAATAATTTATATATGTATCGGATAACCGTTCGATAGTCATTGCTAAAATTAGGCGATCCAGTCGAAACGGGGAGCAATCCATTCATGTGTAATAAATTAATGTACACCTAAGTAGCTGATTTCGCGGTTTCGCTCGCGTCTGGTGTAAACTACAGTCCGTGCCAAGATAAAAAAATAGTCTGTTACGCATGGATAATGTAGCTTCCCAACAGTAAAATAATTATTTAAGTCAGTTCAGTAGTTTTGGAGCTTTTAGGGTGAAACAAACAAATGTTTCCTCTTTATTATTTTGAGTATAGACTAGACTAATCTAGTCTAGCCGTTTTCCGTACGGTTTCACCCGCGTCCCAAGGTAACTACTACTCGTCCCTGTATAAAATATAGCCTATGTTATGTTACTTGGAAAGAGTATGAGCCCTGCCTCACTAAGACGCCATGGCGACGTCGCCAGCGGTGAAGGCCTGGCTACTTTTGGCATCCAAAGGTCGCCAATTCGAGTAGCCATGGCGTCTCGGCAGTCAATTGTTTTCGTCGTCGCTGAAGAAATCGCACGCTGACTGGCGACCACACTGGCGACTGAGTGAGGGAGGTGCACGTTACCGTGTACATTTGAGTGGCAACCGTGGCAACGTCGCCAAGCTGCCAGAGTAGCCAGAAGCCACGTAGGGAACTGTAGCTCGTGGCCACGCTTCCAATTTGGCGACGTTGCCAAACCGTCGCCAAGTAAGTTAGGTTCCATACAGTTCAATACAACTGCTTGGATACGTAGCCGGCGACGTCGCCATTGGCGTCCTAATGAGGCAGGGCTCTAAAGCTTTCCATCTGTAAAATGTTAACTGTAAATTTTTCAAATCGGTTCAATTTCAGTGCCTTTGGAATTCAAACAAACAAAAAAAATATCTTTATTATACATATAAGTTTAGGCAGCCGTTCAATATCCAATGCTAATTTAAAGCGAGCCGACGCCAATCCATTCATAATTAATGAATGTTCACCTAATGAACGCCGGTTTATTTTTAATGATACGGATGCGACCGGTGATTTGGGTCGAGTATGCAGAAGACTGCAGCGGTGCATCGCTTAGATTTATTGACAGACACACTTTTATATACGTTAGAATTGCTTTGGATGCATCTGGTGATTTAGGCGTCTCTTGAGTTGTCTTAATTATTAGAGGGTTAGATGTAATTTTGTAATTCGTTTCAAGATATGTTGCGATAGCTTTTTCTTCCGGTTGTAATTGACTCTAGGTAGAACTATGTTTTCTCATATGCACCAACTATTTACCTATATATTTTGGAGTGATATTGGTGACATATCACCAAGCACTAGCCCTCCCAGGAAGAGGGTTGTAAACTCCGCCAAATTATTACCATAATCCAAGATAATTTATGTTTTTTTAAGCTTTCCCTAAAACTAGACAATGTTAAGTTAGAATGGAACTATGGGTCTTTTTTATCACAAATGGCCACAAGAATTAACCATTACAAAACATACAGAACCCAACAAACTCCGCAAACAAACCGTAACTCATAACAACAGCTCTCAGAGATTTGAGAAGCCGAAGCCCGAAGCTTGAGGTGAGTGCGCGCGCGCATACCGCTTGCATTATACGCCGTTAACAACTCGCACGTGTTATGAAGACTAGACCGTCAAATGCGACTGAAATAGTATCTATAGGTTGGGAGATGGGTGACCATAACCAAGTATGAATAGCTTCTGTGAAGAAAATATGGTAGGATTCAGAGAGTCTGTTTTATAACTTTTTTGTGACATATAAAATTCTAAACTCGAAATGGAAGTCTTGAAGTGACAGAATTGATGTGTGTTTTGACATTGACATTAAAATAACTAAAAATACTATGCTGAAAACCGCATCTAAATCGATTCAACCGAAAGTGAAATAATCGCGCACAAACACATACTTTACATAGAGACCAAATTGAGAACCCCCATTTTCAGTTAGTGAAAGAAATGACGACTTAAATTAGGTGAAAAGAGACTCCATTTTTAATTAGGCACACAACCTACACAAATAAATTAAAAATCTTAGTTCTTAGCTCTCTGACTATTCGTCTATGTCGTGAAAGTATACATTGTGATCAAATCTTATGCCGTAACTGGTATGCGGGGATTCTCTCAGATTAAGAAAGGAAGCGATTAAGCATAGATAATGAGCGTGGAAGATCATATATGGTGTTCGAAACATTTTCTTTACAGCTCTATATTAATACATCTAGTTTTTCTACTTTCCTTTAATAAGAATCAGCCTGAAATTAAAAAAAAAAAATTGGATGAAAAAGCTACATAATGATTAAGGAAACAATATCAAAAATATTCATCTGATGTAAGGCTGTAACCCGCAAATCAGGAAGTTCATGTAACAAACTAGCGAAAACAAGATAAATAATGTCAATTACAGTAAGAAAGATAAAATAAACACAACAATAGTTCCAAAAAATAAAACAAAAAACGAACGTAATAGATAATAACGTAACAAAAGACTTTTTCACTTTTAATTTGGTTAACGAACAATAACAATGACCGCGGCAAAAATGAAAGCGAAAGACCGACAGATTATAAGCGACAAAAATACAGATAGTTGTATCGTAATCTGTAGAATAATAACGCGAACCTAACATAACATAACCAAAGGAATTTGCTTACATATAGTCCTATCATTAAATTAAATCTAGCCACACATATTTTTACACTAACACAGTGTAAAACCAACCCTGTAAACCTAAAAATAAGGTGTATAATTGCATAACAGTAGCATAAAATCGCTGCAACAATAATACTGCAGATGGGGTACATCCAGAATACATAGTCGCTACCATGGAGAACAAAATAACTTGCGGAGGTGTCATAATGGAAAGTCGCCCACGAAAGTAGTGCGCCAAAATGCGGACGTGCAGGGCAAAAGGAACGTTACTGTTTTACGCCCTTATACACCTACTTTGGACCCGACTATTTTTTGTAATTCCCGAAATCCGTTGACTGATGTTGCAAAGAACCCGAACGCCTTTTTGTTGGTTCACCCGTAACTGATCGTTTTGGTCATGCGCACCGTACGAATTTGACCTAGAAGAAGGCGCCTCATCCTTCCTTACTCCGTGGTCGGTAAACTTGGTGGCATGCAAATGTGTACATTCCTCTCAACATAGTAGTCGGCCATCGCCGTCGGCTCGTGACTGCTTTTCTTTGGCAGGACGTGTATTTTAGTTAAAGATAAGAATGCACTTAGCAGATACGACGTCCAGAGTTATTATTGGAATACAGATGAAGATTGCAGGATCGTGGGGTATATCATAAAGCTTGGTGTACACTTTGCAAAATACGATGCAATTTTGATGCGTTGCTTTTATGTTGTAAAAATTTTATTGAAATACGTTGGTCAGATGGGTTGTTTAAATGCAATGGGAGAAATCCCGCAAACTAACTGAAGCCATGTTCTGCTTATTACTTTTCGTTTGCAATTGTACTTTATCAAGAAGTGACTTTATATAACTTAAAATAGCTACATATAAGGAACCAGCCCTGCCACATCTAAAGCTAACTCGTATATTCAGCTAATTTTGCAAACTCATTCATCTTGCCTGTAGTATGTCCCCCGCCTTAATTTAATCACATTGCAGCGTGCAAGTTTGTTGGGCTTATATTTCACTGCACGTTTTATATCATCTATAAAATGCTTCAGTTAATTACAAATGTTCATAAAATATTTCAAACCATAAATTGCACTAGCTACAATTCCTCCTAGTCTTAAAATTTGTCAAACTATTGGGTTGCTTTCACAATTTATGAATTCGTATAAAGATGTAGTTAAATTATATACGTTACAGTTATTGCGATTTCAAGTGTAGTTAATAATATATCGTCAATGTAATGGTGCTTCTTCTACAGTGGAATAGAAATTGCTCTGAACTTGAATAAACTAGGAAGCAATTCATTTGAGTCAGTTACAGAAATGGTAACATCATTATGCTACTTGATAATTCGAAATAAACTAGAGTAGGTACCTACAGACCATCAATGATAAATTAAATTGTGTTATGTAAAAAAACTACATTACCGTGCAAACATCACCAATTAGCTACTTAACATAAGACATTCATCAAACTGTTTTCTCCCAATCTAACGACAAGATTGTCCAAGCTATCCCAAAAATATTTACCTACTAAATTGTCATCATTGAATATTGCACTCGTCTATATGTTGCACCCTCCACTTCCTCACTAAAGCCCCATTTCGCCACAGATCTATCCCACCTGTCTCCACAAATGAATGACACAAACAGTTCTTTTTCTTAGAATATTAATACAAACATCCGCAAAGCTGTTTTTGAGATACGCACGTTCGTTGACACGTACAGATAAAATGTCGGAAGTTGGGCTTGCTTTTATAACAAACAAATGAACAACGCTACTTTTTAGAATTATGTGTGAAGCGGCAGTTATCAAGATAATACATATCAGACAAACGTACGGAGAGAAAATTTACCTATGTGTTTGTACCCATGTGTCTATAATGTTATGTAGGATTCAAGTGGTAGAGAAACTTTTCCCGATTTTGTACTAAACAGATGCATGACAATATAACTAGGTATAGATAACAAACTCTCAAGAAGAATTCTCAAGACAATTGTTAGACTTTATTATTTGCTGCAGATTGACGACGTAAATTACCTATGGGGACCTATAAATTGCAGGTCGATTATGGAAAACCAGGAAAATTTACAATTCCTGTCCACCTTTGCAATACCAATTTTCATATCTTTAGGTGCTATGTATGTAGATAGATATAGGTCCTATAATGTCATTGCTAGACGCTTTTGAGAGTCAAAATAGGATTACCACTAGAACAGTCACACTCTTACCTATCTAGGATAATCAAATTGCATCAAATCCAGCATTCCAAAACCGCGGAAACAGTCCAAAAGGTCACCAAAGATCACAGAACATTTTCGCTTGGCATTCCAGCTAAATATATCTAAACAGCATCGCATTACTACGGTTTCTGAGAAGCATCCAGTCATAAAGGTGCGCTAAAATTATTCGTACGCATGCCGTCCTATTTATGTTATGTACGAGTTTAGTAGTCGGCATTTCTTAGAGCACTTTACCAACTTGAACTGCCATGAGCAGCTAGCTGAATACGGTAATAAATAGTATGCCAATTATATGTGTTAGAGGCGAGGGAACGCAATAAATAGTCATTTAGTCATATAGCTTACCCATACATTTTAGATCACATCGTTTCCCACCCGACAAAATGATCAAACAAAAGGATTTGGACGCACAGGAGGTGTTGTTTATACAAGTGGCTCTTGCGTCTTTGGTATAGGGAAGGCACGGCAATGGCGTCTCTGGTTGGTGATGTGCTCTAAGTAGTCGGCATCTTAATGGGCGGGGATGCCGATGTTGGCGATTATGTTCATCGTTAGGACTTAGGATGACTTGTTTAGCTCTCGGATGAAGAAGGAAAATAGCCGCAAGGATTCTCTATCTAGGGGTAGTGAACTTGATGTGTTATTGAACTTCTACGCGATCTATTTGAAGATAATGCAAACAGGTGTTAAAGTTAAATAAAGTTATGTGTAGTTCTTTTATTGACTTTAGATCGTGTAATGAAAAAAGTATCAATCATTTTGAATGTGACCTCCTCTATTAAGTACTTAGGGCATCAGAATTGGTCCATAAGAATCGGAAAAGAAGGGACTAGATATTTTGTTCTACAGGAGTGGCAACAGCTGAAAACTTTGAGATTTCACAAGGGGTTTCCCTTAACTGACTATAGATACCTAACACCCTTGCATTAAACATTTAAATAATAACATGAAACAAAGGATTTCAACATCCAAATTTTATATCCACCAATCCAAAAAAGCCAGGCAAATGACTACTGAATCTCCAGGCATTCAATAAAGCGCTAAAATTACAACCTTGCACAAACATTTGGTAAATATAAACTCAATTAAATGCGGGTATTAATTACCGATGCTGGTGTTTGTAAAAGGATCATGTCAAGTACTGAATCAGCTGCATACGTCTCTGTATTTATCTTGAGTTGGAAATGTAAGGAGAAAAACAGTTTGTACCTAAATCGATAAACAGATTTCAGATATGAATGTACCTATTAGTAATTGAGTAAATAAGTACCTTTCATGGAATCCTTTTGAAAATTATAAATAGGTACATACTTGTTATAATGTGAACTACCAAAGGGCGTATCTACTGACTAAATTAATACGAGTCGCTTCGAGTCACTTGTCTAATTAGGTACATAGAAGCATTTTAATTAAGCAATATAGGTACTTAACTACCATCTTACGTAGACTTAGCTGAGTCTACACTACATCTCAGCTTAAGAACTAGAAATCAGACGATTTTGTCGCGAATAAAACAGACCGAAGCGTTAGGCATGTAAATAGGCTGGCAACCCATCATGTTCACACCTACATAGAATCCTAGTTACCATCTAGGGGAAAAGAGAGCGTCACACACACAGACGTAACTACCTACAAAACAAGGCGTACGTTAGTGCAACTTTTGTAAGTGTTTGCATGTGTGTGTTTATAAGATGTATGTGCTTACATTACGCACTCACGCATCTGTCAAGTTCACTCTTGATTTATGAAAGCAACTGTTCGCTTCGGTGTTTCTTTGTGAGTCAGATGCGCAAGCGCGTGTTCCAATGAATTACGAGCTTTTTCAGTTTTTAATGAGATTTCGGTGTCGTGTCAAAAGTTTGACGGTTTACAATCAAAATTTGGAGCGAAATTCGAAATTGGAACGTTCCAATTTTGAATTGAAGGTTTTTTTCTTTTAAGGTTCTTGTAACAAAGGAATAATGCACTCTGCGTAAGATCGCACTCCTTAATGCCTTCTTGAATTCTTAACTACTGTATAACCTTTAGGTTCTACATTATCTACCTACGCGGTTTTCTAGCTACTTAGTTATTAATTGCCTATGACTTTCGAAAAAATATCCCTTTATTACCTACAATCCACAATTTCAGTAAACTCGTGGTAAATAAGCTAAACACTGTCAATAGATGCAAAATTTAAATCATACCGTGTCACAGCCCATTAGCAAAATTTTAAAGCAAAATGAAACTGTTTGTTACGCTCACAAATCAACATGCAACGCAAATGTCCGTTAAATTTGAGTACGAACAAGCAAATACCTCGGAATTTATTTCCATGCGAAATGTGGTATTAAAACATTCGCTGAACGAGTACGATACTAAACAATGTAGTCAATGGGTTCAATTAAGTGTAGCTAACTATGTTCTGTCGCATTACTTGGGGAATAATGGAACAGGTGGATTAAAAGCGGTTTTAATCGCTTTATCTAGGTTTAATAAAAGCGGATATGAGTGAGAATGTTTTCACATTAAACGCTGAAATAAGCGTTTAATGTGTAAAAAATGGCTTTTGTATAAAAATAGGACTAATAAAGAGAACTTAGAGGAATGCCACACACACACTCGTATTTTTAAAAAGAATCTCAAATAATAAACCTAACTGCAAGATGGACGTGTTCCGTCTATCTTGCAGTTAGGTTTATTTATTTGAGATTCTTTCACACACTCAACAACACAATCAGTTAATGTCTTCCCGATTATAAATGGAATCAATATTAATGTTCCCTACTAGCATAAGATTCTCTTACTCCCGTACAATGTTCCTAATGTTCTTCTATTCTCAATTCCAGGCAATCCCAACGACAAAATCCTGTACGGTCGTCCGAACAAGAGACGGAGTGCTTCCTTCCCAGCGCCGCGGTCCCTGGACCGGAGGAACTCGCTGCGGATCTTCGGCTCTTCCAGCAAGTACCTGCAGAGGTGCGCTTCCACGCGGAGCTTGCATCACAAGAACGCTAACACCACTGACAGCTCGTCTTCCACCGATTACCCGCCGAGCGTCGAATCTGCGTCGCCTAGTAAGTACTTTTTGGACTAATGCCCAAGTTCACCAACTTTGCCACCTAAGTATTGTAAACTCCCTCTCCTTCTTAGCGGGTCTATGGCAAAAATAATCTTTTACGGAACGCGGAAAGATTAGTAACGTTTTTTAATAAAATCAAAATAGCAATTCCTTTTTTACTTAAGATACAAAGGACTAGTCAGTGTGGTTCTAGAATAATGCCAAAAGTAGCAGAATATATTTCTTAGCGTATCAATAGAAACTAAGACCTATTTAATCACCATAATTCCTTAAATCTCTATCAAAATTAAACCACAATTTAACGATTGAGATTAGACTTTCAGCAGATATAGCAGCATTAAATGCAGTATGTCGTCCTGACTTTGGGTTATGGACCTGCCTAGTAGTATAGAAGACATTAGAGGTACCAAATCCGGCAAGTATCATTCTGCCTTTCCCTGTATATTGGGTATGTACCTTCTTAGTATTGACTTAGAACGCCACTGCTTACTAAGTGAGATTCTTAAGTCATTTGCAATACTCAATTCTTTATACGAATCCCTTTCTCTTTTTCTGGGAGCACCTTGCAAAACTATGTATTCTGCATACAATTTACCTATACTGCTAGACCAGTCGACCCTACATTATTTTAAAACCGTTTTTAGACACATAAGTCTGTTCTTCTTTTGTTTCCTTTTTAGGGGTTTGACAAAAAACCTGTATCAAGCTAATTATTAATGATATTCTTCCACTACTTTCAGAGAAAGTGTCCCTGTTGTCCCGCTTATTCAGACGAAGCGGCCGCAGCAAGCAGACGCGCGCGATGAGCACCTTCTCTGCGCAGTTCCCGCCCACCGAGTGGTTCAACTCCAAAGCGGTGCATTTGCACTGCGTCGCTACGCAGACCAACTCAAAGGTAAATGCAAATTTTATGTACCTTCGTTCAGTCATGTTCACATCCTCGTCAGTAGACCAAGTACCTAGCCACAGAAAGTATTCTTATGAGCAATGTGTGACCAAGAAAATATATATAAACGCACTTGATATTTTGCTTTCAGGAGTCATTGCAGAGTCAAACATCTTTCGTCTCATCGTACTACGACGGTTCGGAGATCAGTAATCGGTCGTCGACGCTGCCGCGGCGGCACAAGCGGCATCTCTCTACGGAGTCGGGGCTGGCGGGCTCCGTGACCGGCCACTACGACCACTCGCCTGTCAGGCACTCCAGCCCCAGCTCCGGCAGCCTGCCTCGATCCACTCTCAGCAGGAGTTCCACCAACAAAACCATCCTCGACCACTTCGGATCGCCACAAAGACACAGCGACCCTAAACTACGGGACAGCCCCAGCGGAAGCCTCAGGAGGGTCGACTACTCCAATTCAGACCACATCATGTCCACCAGTGGCCCCTCCAGTTTAGAAAGTACGACCCCACTTCGCACTCCAAGAAAGGATGCCAAAAACGGTCAGTTAGACCAAAATTCACCAATGAAAAGGGGCTACCATACAAGCGGGAGTAGCGGCCATTCAAGTTTAGAGTCCCACATATCAGACCGCACGTTAAAGCCTTCGCCTAGTCATAGCAACCAGCACGGAGCGCCCGGCCTTAGCAGAGCACAGTCACTCGTCAAAGTACAGAGCTTACAGAGCTCGCCAAAGAGTCTGCACAAGTACAGAACGAAACCACCAATGGTCGGTGGTGAAACGGTAAAAAACGGTAACACGTCACCCAAAAGTTCGCCAAAAAACTGTCCAAACACACCCAAAAAAACCGCAACCCCGCTGCATAAAACCTTAGGGGCTAAAGTAGAAAACCCATCGACGACGATGTTGGCCAGCTCTAATTCTAACAACTCCATCACACTAAAAGTTACCACGAATACTATCTCTCAGAACGGTGGTGGTACTAACACCAAAGTATATGTACAAAATTCGCCAGTAAGATCCGTCATTACTTTTGAGAATGGCAAAGTCACCGAGACTTCAAACGGGAGTAATATTTACATTATAAACGACGACAGGCAAGTTGTGTCAGTATCCCAAAACGGAGTCCAAAACAAAACTGCAAAAAACCCCACTGAAACCTCATTCGATGTTTGTGTCGAAAAGAATAAGCAGATGTATCAGGAAGAACCGATTAAAGTTCAAGAAAACAAATTCAATAAGAACTCAATTAATGACACCGGTATGAACAATAATCGTAAGCTTTCATTGCAAATAGGTGGTGCAACTAATAATAATAGTTTTGTGTACAAAAACCAATTAAACAATACCAATGAAGTTGCATCTAATCCTGCCTCTCCGGCAATCCATAATAACATAAACAATTTGGAAACTACAGCGAATAGTATTCCGTCAACGCCAACTAAAAGTTACGATAACATTATAGGATCATTGGGAAGTCTGAGGTACCAGAAGAACTCTTTGTCGTCGGCCAACAGTGGGATACAAACGAACATTAATTCGAACAGTGAGCTCAAAAGTGTAGACTTGCTAAAAAAGGCAGCAGCGCTTCAAATGCTGAACGGACTCCCAAATGTAAATAACAGGGTGAGCTCGGATTCCATAGCCAATTTGTTAACGAAGGCTATCGACCAGAAACCCACAGTGCTGGGGTCCGAGCCGAACTTAGCGCTGAAGAATCAAGACCAGATAAAAGATATAAACACATCGGCTGAGAAAATAAACTGCTTGGAAAACAAACAGAAGAGGTACAGCCTGAGTCAGGAGAGCAAGAAGGAGAACCAGGATTTCTACAATTTTCCGAGTTTAAGCGATTTGAGCTTTAATTTCACTAGTTTAGCGGCGCAGAAGATACTGAAGGGCGTGAGCATCAACAGCGTGGACACGCTGGTCGAGCTCAACATGGCCGCCAACAACTCGGAGAAGCAGAACAACCGCGATGTCGCCGCCGTGTGCACAGACTTTGGCCTTGTATAGCAATTAACATATAATATTTTTTGTTGTAAAATGTACAATAGTAGACATAACACTGTATGATGTAAGGTAGTAGTATAACTTATTCGTAACTACATTGTAACACGCTTTAGATACGCAATACCTACGTACGTTAAGTTCGAAAACTTACTCGTTTAAGATTTTGTACTCCCTATTTACGGAATTTATCTCTTAAACGCATTGTATCCCCTATTATTAAAATTTTGTTTGTCTTTACTAACTTATTATCATCGAAAGTATCAATGTAGAAATTATTTAACACAGTATTCATAAATGTAATCGTTAATGAATAATCGGAAAATTCTTAGTTTGTAGCTCACTTTAAAAGTATCGAGACAATAAACTATGAACCTAATAACACCTGTGTGAACAAAAAGTGGCCTAAAAATATCTAATTACATGGAAATTTAGTGCCTAATTCGATCTAATAGAATCGTAATTCAATTGTAGCCATAAAGTAGTTTCACTATCCTTTAGTAAATACGCGGCTCTCACGCTACTAGCTAACTATTTAAATTGACCCTCTCCACAGCACTTCTGTTCGTGCCATCACAATATTTCCAGTGAAAAAGTCGAGTACAAACTAGAATACCTAACTCCAAACAGATTCCATCCAACAATGGGAATTTATAGGAATGATTTGTAAAATGTATGTCATGTATTAAGTGCCATAAAAACCATAGTATTACATAATGCGGGCGAAATATGGAATGGGAAGCGGTATTTGATTGAACATTACATGTCTAAGAATTTTGCTGTATTTGTGTATGAAAGCAATGGGAATTTATTCATTAGGGAACATAATCTGAAGTCATATCGCAATTAGTTTAATTCAGTAATAACGCCATTTGTAAAAATTTATTAACAATATAAGATGATGCTTTAAGTAATTTCGTTTTATTTACCTTGAATGCTACCTATTGGAACTGCCTACCCAACACCCAACTCCCCACATTATTGAACCACCACTATCAAGTAGTAAGCTTTACCTGAATCTAAAATTACAATCCTTCACTAACTCCTAAAGAAAAATGCTGATATCCACATTAGGCAGTACTATTTACCACCTGCAATCAAACTCAAGAATAAATCAGTGTACAATTTAGCTCAGTTAAAAGATTAGGGGCTTACAGGTTTGATTCTTGGAAATTCATGAGTACTTGATGCAATAATTGTAATAGATAAGCCAAGAATTAGTCATGAGTAAGACAAGTGGTAAAATTATTAGCTGATAAGTAATGAGAAGATGAGATCATTTTGAAAATAATAGAATAGTTTGTTACCTGATACTGTCTAACTACATATAGATACAGATCAAACATTAATAATTAATAAAACTAAATGTTATGCAAAATATAAAACTTTATTACAATATTATCTAATTGGTAAAATGTAAATTCATATCAATACTACTGCTACATTCTGCTATAAACAAGCTATTGTGCTGTGTTCCATTACATCAGTTACTTGTGACGGCTCAGTTTCAGTCTGACCTTTAATGGAGTTCAACCAATCATCTGTCGGATCAATTTTCTTAACATCAGGATCTGAACTGTCACTTTTGTCGTCTTCCGTTATAGTCTCTGGACAATCAACCTCATTGTTATCGAAACTACTGCGACTACTCTCGCATACTTTAACCGGTGACGCACTAATTTCTAAATCTCTAAACTTTTTGGATACCTCTTCGGATTTTATATTTACATAACATACACAGTTGTCTGTAGCTGTAATCTGCTTAAGGGCAGCCTCTTCAATAGCCTCTAAGTCATTATCTCCTTCTTCAACCTCCTTAGTTACCTCCTCAATAGTTTTATAAGAGTACATGTGGTCATCTTCGGGGCTAACGTAATCCTCCAGTGTAAACGTATTACTATCAAAGTTAAGCTTCTCAAAATCAATAACACCGAAATTACTTACATTTTCTAACAACGTGGACTCTTTCTCGAAACATATATGAATATTTTGAACACAATTCCTCTTCAAGTCTTTGTTATCTTGGCATTGTTTACGTATAGCATCTAATTGTCGTAAAGTTTTTAATTCCCTTGCTTTTAAAGTTGCATACACCCGCGCAAATGACGCTCTGACGTTGCTTTTCAACTGTGAACATAGAAACGTAACATGAATTTGTTATCATAACAAAATTAAAAAGTTTTTCTTTTCAAAATACTTACATTTTCAACATTTTTATCAAAATCGTCCGGATCACTCGCCATGTTTACGTTTATTTAGAAAGTTTGATTTGTGACGTCTATCGGTAGAAAGTTGCCGAAATACATTTTCAAAAAACTACCCACTTTTACCCCACCCTTCTGGCATGGAGAAACTAGGTCATTCATTTGCCAAGAATGGGTCCAAAATATGCAAGGATTATACATACATACTACATAGCTATTTCTTTCTTCTATAAGTAGGAAACATAGATAAAATCATAATTCAGTGTATTTATTTCTCAATTTCATTAACAAAGTTATTAATTTAGAAGTTAAAATTTAATGAACACTCATCAAGTACCTATTTGAAATATGAAAGTCTGTTGCAGTTGCGGTTACGTCGCGTCGTTCTAAACTACATGGTATTTAGATTTATTGTAAACCCTATTTAACTATTTACGAGATGAAAATGAAACGATAGTTACCTATGTGTATCGTAAATGCATAGTGATCTTTCAAAAAAAGAGGCAGTTGGTTATTAGAACTAATAAATAAATAAATAAAATCTACAAGGTAATAATGCATGTTTTTCAGGGTTCCATAAAGAACGTACCCAATACGTAGTACGGTATTATCCTATTACTAAAACTTTCCATCCGTCCGCGTCCGTCTGTCACCAGTCTGTACCCATCTCAAGAACCCTGAAAATTAGACAGTTTGTATTATTGTTGCCGCTACAACAAGAAATACTGAAAACTAAAAAAAATATAGCTAGTGTTCCTACACAATCAACGTGTTTTTTAGATTTAATGGTATGGACCTATCGTGCGTGAAGCCGACTCGTACTTGGCCCATTTTCTTAATTCGACAAAAACCAATTATAGACTATTTTTCTGCGTATTACAGTTTTTCAATATACTCTTCATAATGCGATACAAAATCTAATAGTAATTATTTTCTTCTATTGCTACGTTTAATTTCTACCATGTTGTACTCTCTGTGAATATGACAACACTGATTGCATTAAAAAAAAACATTATTGATTTTTCGTTTGACAAGTCGCTGGAAAACATTCTTGGATTCTTTATTTTTCTCGTCTAAATGGATTAAAATAAACTCGTTAGTGAAGTGTTTTTGTGTAAAATCTACTGTTTATTGTGTAAATTTTGTTTGATAACAAACTATAAGCATGAGTGAGTTGAGACATCGGCGCGGCGAAGGTGATGGAAACGACAAACTGGAAAACGCTGGCGAATCTGATCATGTACGTGATTATTTGATTGTTATTTCTTTATAAAAAAAACAGTTATTAATTTAAATGTTGTAAATCTGTAACTTTGCGTGTTTTGGGTAGGTTGATTCGGAGGAAGAGAAGAACATAGAGGAGAAATATGTGGATGAATTGGCGAAGTCTTTGCCTCAGGGAACGGATAAGACTCCGGAAATCCTTGACTCTGCGCTTTCGGGTCTATCATCAAGGTAATGTCTCTGATTTTTTTTCCATAGTGACGTTCTATTTATAAAATTGTTAGGAAGTTTTATTGTTGGTTGAAGTAAATGATGAATGATCATGGAATAGCCAGTTATTTACGTTACATTTTGTCATAATGATGTTCATTGTTTGGTCATAATTATATGCATCCTGATACTATGTGATCAATCTATAAATAGCATAGAAATGAAGCCACAATTTTTATCATTACCTCAATGAATGTTAAGTAAAACAATAAATAATATTACACTATAACCAAAATATTAGCTTTGTATTGTTAAAAAAATATATATTTTGTAATCCACTCTAATAATATTAGGTATTATTTACAAAAAATCCAAGGCATTCAGATGAAAAATTATTAAATAAAAATTGTTTCCTAAACCAGGCAAAACACACAAAAAAATTGTCATCAGAACTATTTTAACCAAACAGGTTTTTATGTTGTAACATACCATTAAAGCATAAGGTCAATTTACATGCCTCATAGATATTTTAATGTATCCAGCTTGTCAAACTGTTGATTTAATATAATACATCAGTATTATATTCAAGCCATAACTATCGGATATTTGCTATATTAAATTTTTATTTGGTAGTCACATTTTCTATATGGGACTTTATTGTAACCACCCGAAGTGTGGTCTCTAATAATTATGCCTCTTAAAAACTAAAACTGATCCTTTGTTTCTTGTACCGCTCAATAGATATCTACCAGGTCCAATTGCATTTTCAAACCATTAAAATACTCTAAAAAAGGGCAATGAAATCAGCCCATCCATTGAGGATTTGGGTGACTAACCATACTCAGGGCAACTACGATTATTTTTATAAAGATAGTCATTCACCACGGTTCCACCAGTCCCGAGGGCACTATTTAAAGTAGCCCATATCCTTTCTCAGGTGTGTAACAAGCATGGATAAAGAGAGTTACTTTATACTATTAGTATAGATTATCAGAGTATGATATAATATATTTAATACAGATGGAGGAATTGGGTCATCCGAGGCATCTTCACGTGGTTGATGATTGCAGCTTTCTGCTTGCTGATCTATGGTGGCCCACTGGCTCTCATGATAACGGTAAGTTCTGTTTATCATTGTTGTTCCATCTAAATAAATATTGTACTATATGTATAGGAAAACCAGCCATAAGTTTCACCCCATCTGTATCAATAAAGTGAAAAAAAATTAGGAAGAAGCAACATTTTTTTACTGTTCTGCTTAAATAACCACAAAAAGATAAGTTGTAATTTAAATAAAACTTTCAATCTGTTTAATTTTTAACCGACTTCCCAAAAAGGAGGAGGTTCTCAATTCGTCGGGATCTTTTTTTATTTTTTATTTTTTTATTTTTTTATTTTTTATGTATGTTCACCGATTACTCAGAGACGCTTCGACCGATTTGCAAAATTTTTTTTTTGTTTGATAGGGTTTACCTCCCAGGTGGTCCCATAGTCACCAGGTCAGGATCTGATGATGGAAACCCTGAGAAATCGAGGGCAACTTTCGAAAATCGTAGGCATACGTAGGGTAAAAACTTGACACTAAGGCGCATGTCTGATAACACTATGCAATGGTGAAGGCTTGGAGCTGACCTGATGATGAAGACCAGAGAAGGTCGAGGGAACTTGAACAATGAATGTGTAAAAAACTACCTCGTGTTTGGGCTTATTTTGTTCGTATTGACGAGACCTTTGCAACAGTGAAGGTTTGAAGCTGACCTGATGATGGAGACCAGCGAAGGTCGAGGGAACTCGACAATTGAATATGTAAACTACCTCGTGCTTGGGCTTATATTGTTCGTATTGATGAGAACTTTCCACTGCGGATATGACATGCGGATAGTGACAACTATGCTTGTCACTGAAAAGCTAAAAATAAAAAACTTTTTACAAAAAAATAAAACCGACTCCCAAAAACACTGAAAAGCAAAAAAAAACTATTCTTAGGTGCATCGGCCTAGAAGTCGGTGGCGTTATAAACTTAGTTACATCCATTAGACACCGACTTCTAGGCCGATGCACCTAAGAATAGTTTTTTTTTGCTTTTCAGTGTTTTTGGGAGTCGGTTTTATTTTTTTGTAAAAAGTTTTTTTTTAAAAACCAATCCGGTCCTTGTTCTATGCTAATAGCGTATTTTTTAGTTACTATGTGTGAATATTAGGTACACGTGCAACCAAATATCCCATACAGTTTTCCTGTTTCTAAATTCATATACAGATACATGAATATTATTAATGAGTTTTGTACTGGTATCTTAGATTCATTAAATATTTATAGTATGTTCATTCAATGAATATTTAGGTTACAAACCTTCATTGACATTTATTTATTTAAATGTTAATATTTATAAAGTTCTATACAAACTGAATGTTTGCTGAAAAGATTTTTAATTATTTTTGAAAAAATATACTGAATTCTGGGCCCGTTTGACGAGTGTCCAGAAGATTTGTATGCCCAAAAAAATTGGGCGTGGCTTCATACAGTTAACGCTTGTTGCTAATGCAAAAGAAAAAAAAAAGAACAAGAGTAATCTTTTAAAACGACTAGAACCCACGAAGAAGAAATTATTTTTTATTAATTATTAGTATTCTATGTAAAAAAAATATATTAAAGCAACGTTGTATGTTCTTTTGAAATAATAATTTTAGGTGTAAATGTAAAACCAACAGTGGTCAACCAACCGTGGTTTATGCCGCAACAAATAATAAGTATCCGCTCTATATCATGACCTCCAAAAAACGTTTGCGTAAAACTAAATGAATTTATTGATAAAATCTAAATTATTGTATACCATTTCAATGATTCACTTTCATGAGAAGTACCTTCTGTTAATTTCTAATTTCATGATGACTTATTACTTTTGGAAAAGTAATGAATGTGTTGCCAAATCTTTATAGATTAAAATGAGATCATCAATCATATCTTGCACTAAATGAGTAAGTGCAAGCACTTACTCCCTATTAGCGTTAAGTATACTCACGATATTTGGGTGGTATATAACCAATTATAAACGCACCCTAACTTTTCATAGAACAGAAATAAAACAACAGCAGACCTAACAAGTGGTCTACTTACGAATTGTCTACACCTTTAGTCTTCCATTGGGCCCATGTGGTCTATCTGAGATAGACTTTATACCTAATACTCTTATGATTATGATTAGCAAGCTTTCATTCACAAAAATAAATTACAAAGGCGTCCACAGAATAAAATAAAAAAATACCGCGCTGAGGTAGGTAATTAACAGCTAGTAACAGCATATTTCTCCCACAGGTACTCTGCGTCCAAGTGAAATGCTTCGAAGAGATCATCAACATTGGGTACGCGGTGTACCGGGTCCATGGTCTGCCATGGTTCCGCTCGCTCTCCTGGTACTTTCTACTGACCTCCAACTACTTCTTCTATGGAGAGAACCTCATTGATTACTTTGGAGTAGTCATCAATAGGACGGTGAGTGAGATTTATATTATTTTTTTGGATTTTTTTTTCATTATTTTGGCAATTTGATGTTGTATTCTGATGAGCAAGGGTCTTTTCGCGTAAGTACTGAGAAATTACGGTCACTGATCACTATGGCTTCTGCTTTGTCAGGCGCTTTATACTAACGAGGAATAAGTCATACCGCTGGGTGGGTAATTATAACCCACGAACTTATTCTGCAATATGGTTGAAATATTTTTGGAGACACCTTTTCTGCCCATCATAATTACCTTTCACAATACTTTTCCCGAACATTATCACAGTGAATAGTTTATTAACCGCACTATCTTCGCATTTTATTATTACTAATCATCGATCGTACGATCTACAGATAAGATACTTTTAGCATTCAATAATTCGTTAGCACTTTCCTAACGAAAGTAGATACGATCCTGATGGATTGTGGATCGAAAAGACCTAATTGTGACAAAATTCAAATTGAATTAATCATTTTGTTTAAATCATATTAAAGATAAAAAAATGAAATTTTGAAATTGCACGCATTTTAGGTTTTGCGACTATACAAATTTTCTTACAGAAGACCTAACATTACCTACTTAGAATTTTAGGCTTCCAACTTATAGAAACCCAATGTATTTAGGCTTTTCTGCCTAACTAATCTAATCTCATTATGTAATTAACGAAGTTATCCACTTAGGGATTCCTATAGATGATTAATAGTTCGATTCTAGACGAAGATAACGTTAATACCATATTCGTAATCACGATAAGCTTGTGACGTGATTTTAAATCAATTGTTATATAGCGACATAATTTATGACAGTATTGACAGTTATCATAATACTTCAACGTCAAAATTGTATCTATGGATCTCCGTCTTAAATCAATATATGTATATATATATTTTTAAAATTTATTTTCATTAAAAGCACTACTTGCTTCTCATCCCACTTGTCATTGGCAGAATCGTCGAATTGACATCGACACGGATTGCCATATACAAAAATAGAATAGAATAGTCTTGTATGTCTCCGCCATTTTTCGAAAGAGTTACCGCGACCCTGGTACACAAAGGGGTCGAGAAGGAACATGGCTGGGTTTTAGTCAATAAAAATCTGATACTTTTGTCCGCTTCACCCACAGCGGATTCATTTGATAGTTTACCACCTACGAAAAAAATATGTAGGTAGGTAAGTATTGTATGTTCGCTGAGGTGAAAACTACTTAAGGGACTCAGGGGATATAAATAGTCAAACCGATTAAGACACATAGGACTTTGAATCCTGATGCCTTAACAGCATATTAACCAAAACAAGTGTAGACAGAAATTTGCAAGCATAAATCCTGCAATTTTGCAGAACTACCTAATGGCAATCCGATTTAAAATATAAAAAAGATAATACGTAAAATAGTTTTGAGAGTTCCTGAACTATGTTCGAAGCATTCAATAATTATGTATGTGAACCCATAGCATTATCGGATTAAGCAAGCAATCAAATTAATTGGTTGACCTCATTGCAACGCTAAGTGTGCGGTCGTAAATTTCCACAAATGAAAACGTTTTGTAACGATTTGTTCACAAAGGAAATTTATGAAATATGCTGGAATATGTATAGCACCTGTTCTAGAAACAAAAGAACATATTGGTTAATCTAAATAAATAGTCGATAAACCTTTAGTTATAAGTCTGGTCTACCTTGCCTTTCCTCACAAATTATAGCATATTTTTTTTATGGACGCAACAATTATTGGGTAGTTGACTAGATATAAAAATAAATCTTTTATCATATTCCTCCTAAACCATCTTGGAGTAATGTAACTTTAATTTGTTGTTTTGATGATTTTGTTTTACAATAACATACAGCAATCTGTAACGTCATAATTCTCATTTTCATGAAAGAGAGTAAAAAAAATTGATAGAGCAGCAAAATATTGAGTTTGACTAACTGTCAACTCATCCATCACCAAAACTAACCCTACAAGTACATAACTTTTAGCCGACTTCAGAAAAGGAGGAAGTTCAACTATTTATATTTCCTTTTCTCAACAGGACTACCTCAAATTCCTGGTGACATACCACCGATTCATCTCCTTCAGTTTATACTGCGTGGGCTTCGTGTGGTTCGTCTTGTCTCTGGTCAAGAAGTACTATATGCGCCAGTTCAGTCTCTTTGCGTGGACTCATGTCGCTCTACTGATCGTGGTCACCCAGAGCTATCTCATCATTCAGAATATATTTGAAGGTAAGAGTTTTTTTTTCTTTTATGGCCCACCATTTGGCCAAAAACAGAGCGTGAAACAAAAGAGGAGTAGAAAATGTTTGTGGTGGTACGATGGCGATTGAAAATGCTGTCATGAATGTTCGAAGTTTTCAGATGGCCACATTTTGTTTTGATTTTTTTGTTTGCAAGAACCAAAGTTTTATCGCATAATAACAACTAATACAATGTATGCAAATAAACTTGGAAAGATTTAATTTAAAAAGGGCCTACATGACATGGTATACCCAGTTAAGTTAGCGGATACACTTATAAATCTTGAAACAAAAACTAATTGTGTTGACGATTGCCGCCTTCGTATTTCAATATAGACATAACGTAACTAAGTTATTTTTCTAATACTTAACTATTTTCATATACCTAGTTACTTTTGTTTAGAAAATATCTAACTAGCGGCCCTCAGCTAAAATATGTATAAACTGAACTGCCGTGTTCGAAACTATGTTATTTTTGTATGCGCACTCAAAATTACGTAATTTATTTAAGTACATGTTTGAAGGCCTGAATAATATTAAATTGTATAATTTTTAGTCAAGGTAAACGCTATATAATTTACTATTGGTTAAATTAATAAACATAAACAATATTGCCGTATGCTCATATACGTACGTTATTTTAAGTAGCTTCCAATTGGAATGAACAATATCTTCTTATTAATTCATTAATTCTAGTAGCCTATCATTACAGTCTTTTAATTACTAATTAGTAATAGTCAACTATAAAATAAATTATCTAAGCATTTTAAAGACATAAAAATGTTTTCCAGCGAATTACTTCAGACTATATAAAGACTGCGTATAATTTGCTCAATATTCATAATACTAAATTACCAAGAGTCCTTTTAACCCGAAAATCTTACTTCGTCCCTAATGACCCAAAAACGTCCTTTAGAATCTCACTAAATAAAAATATACCAACATCGATCGTGTCTGAAAGCAATCGCCTTCCCGTAGGGTTGTCAATTTTCCTCACTCGAACCTTTTTACGCGCATGAGTGGTTTAACGAACCGGCGACGTAAACAAATGGGAAATTATTACACCAGCTTAATTTAATACCCTATTTCATTGTCAACTTTAATAGGATCTTTAAAATTATGAATTAGAACAATGTGTGGAAAATACTAGAATGGTGGGAATCTTAATTTACGGTTTAATGTTGTCTCGTAATTAGATGTTTCCCGGTCGTCGCGAGGACCTTATTCCAGTAGGTATCTGGACAAAATACAGCCAATGTTTCTCGGGAAAAATTGTAAAATATGATCTAGCTTCCCAATAGTGAAACAATTTTTCAAATCGAATTAGTATTTTTGGAGCCTTTAGGGAACAAACAGGAGAGAATGAATTGGGGCACCGAAGCCAAAGACCTAAGAGCTATTTGCCTTTCACTAATGTGAGTTCAACAGTTTTATGGGAAAAACAATATCACATATTGGATTAATGAACCAACATTTTGTAACCCACGCGGCGTTGATTAGGCCTTCAATAAAACACAGCTCAGTAATAGTGTTCTTACTTTCAATAGAGCTCCTATGTAAACGGATTATACAGGCTTGGCCTCTTATTGACTTTGTAGAAGCCAATAATGTTTGCGCCATTTTGATATAAAACTTGGCATTGCCAAGTATTGAATGAGAATTCTTACTTGCTTTTTATTGAAGTTGGGATTTATTGGTACGGTTTGTTGATTGGTTTTAGTAGCCTTCTTTTAGGAAAATGGTTTAAGTTTTATATTGATGACAGAAATATGTAGCGATTGGGTTGTCGCAATTCCACATAGTAAATTTTTATAAAATAGTTTGCCAACCTGTTCTACTAAACCCCTTCCTAAAACTATGTCTTATAAGCAGTTACACATACGACATACCTATTCATAGAAAACTTTGCTTTTATTCAAGAGTAAAACAACATTGTTCGAGACTAACAGATGTGGAAATGAGTTTATGACCCACTTTCGAGCAGTGCATAATAATTCGCTCATTTGAATATTCTCGGAAGATTTAAGGTACACCTTACGTAAACTATTGTTTTTGACTAACTCACCGTTTACTCAGGTACCTCTGTATTTTAGATGCATGTACTGTGAAAATGTATTTTCATCCCTCGATGTATTTTCAATCGGATGAGAAAATATCCGTCCTCACCGCTCGTTGTGCTATCGAGATTAAAAACCTTTTTCAGTAGAAACGAATCGTTGCTATATTTAGACAACCAATATTCCCAACCAATCAGAAACTTCTTTTACGTTTTGTAATAATGTTCTTTATACAAATTTCTTCATTTGGAAGCAGTGCAGTTTTCGTTTAGAAACTCATGCCATACCAAGACATACCTCTTGGCTATCTCTTTGCTTGAAGTAATTTGGGTTATCCGCATTATCGCGATGTTGAATGGGCTTGCTTATCTGTAGAATCATTCACTATCATCATTAATCTTTTGAACGGGAATTCGGGCAAAGAGGGCAACGCTGCGATATCAATCAATCGCCGTAGTACTAAACGCGAGTTCACAAATAGAAGCTTTTCCTTGAGTGACGAACAGACGTCACTCTAGAGTCGATGTTGAGATTCTAAAATTCGACACTTTTATCGATAAACGAAAATATATACTGTGGTTACAACCGATAGAACAAAAACAAAAGACATACACTGGAAGAAAGCAACTACGGGTTGAATGAAAGTCGTATGGATTGCATCGCATCGGTCAATGGTATTGGGTATTTCCTAGGGGAATTTCCAAGCTCTGTGGTAGTTTGTGTCTAGTCGATAGTAACGTGTCTGTTTAGATGACGAGGAACTGAATAGGTACTAAAATGTTAACGTTTCCTCTACCTAAGCACATAGATATAATCTGGGGCTGTGGGGTCGTTCGAAAGAGTTATCGTGGCCCTAGTACATGAGGGGCTCCAGAAGCAACATAGTGGGTTTTAGTCAGTATGAGTTTGACACTCCCCTACTCTGCGCTCACAGCGGGAGGGGTCGTTTGATAATTCCCCTCAAAAAAGAACAGATATGATACACTCTTTGGGAAAAGCAGCCGGTTTTGATTATTTTGTACTAAGAAGATAGAAGCATACATACATTGAAGCTAACACTTACCGCGCAGTTTGCCCTTGATACGCCAAAGTTAACTATCACTGTCATACGTATAACTAACAATAATAAAAGACAATGGACATTTAAATGGTACGCGGTTATAATACATGGTGACAATAGCGCTATCATACAATTCTTGTGTCACTTGATGTCTTGTTAAGACCGTGCTACACTATTATAAGAGCCATTCTAACGTTGAATGGGTTATTTTATGACGTAGTAGGTTCGTTATTGCCTCTTCAAGTTTTTGATGCTGAAATAACAGTATAGTTTGCGCTACATAACTTTGCCATTCTAAGGTTAGTCATTTAACGCCTCTTGCATGTGAAGTGTTTTGTTCATATATTTTTTTACTACTAAGATAAACGCGCAAGGAGTCAAATGGCTAATTTCAGAATGCTAAAATTATCTGGCGCGCGAAATATACACGTATTGTTTTAAATAATAGCATGCAGAGAAATTACCAAGCAAAATGAGTTCGAAATACCCGCTAAATAGTATGTAAGCGATGTAAATATGCAAAACATTCCAAGAATTTGCTTGACCTGCGGTGAACTAACTAACTGATCGCTTTGCGTGCACCATTGTAGTTAGTTCTTACTTCTAGGTGTTGGTTTCCATGCTATGCATTGGTTTACGTAAGCCAGTTATCAGGGGAACAAAAAATATTTTCCATGATTGGCTGCTCTTTCTTTATCAAATATTTAAGGATTTGTCACTCAGTAACCTTTGACCCAGGGGAAAAAATATAGGTAAATGCATTCAATGAGTGACAGAATTAATGAGTTTTTAACCTCATCTAAGCTACCTTGTATAAGGCATAGTCGCAAAATGCTGCTAAAATCACATTGAAATCCTCACTAAACGATAAACACTCCATATCCCATACTCAAGTCTAATAAATGTTCGTAAATACACATCGCAATCTTATTAGAAGCCATTAATTTATAGCAAAACATTCAGATAGCAGTTTGTACGTAGCGTTTCATTTGTTTACATCATTCACACGTGTAGCCGGGATGTAGATAGCGTCTATTGTACGAACGTCTATTTATAAGCGACGGCACGACACGTCACGTCGACAGCGTTCAAAACGTATAACACGATAAGTGATGACGTGACGTTGACGTTCTCGTGACGTTGGGTGATTATTTCCTCCTAAGTTGGAACTCCTGAGTTTTCTGGATTGTTCTTTGCCTTAGATACTTTATAATAAATGCGATTGAAGAGCGAAGATAAAAAACCTGATTGAAAATGTTTTTTCTTGAAAAATTTCTACCGTAGTTCAAATCGAGATCGATAATTTTGATGGATTACTATTGTTGATACTTGCGACCGACTTTTCGAATTGCCTCGTGAACTGGTCGTTTCGTGAAGCATAAAAATACGGACAAACTACTCGAGACGATAATTTTGGAGATAATACTATCAGACATTGAGCTTGAACTGCAGTCTGACTGCTTGATAGCTACAGAATGCATGTTACGTCATTATGAGTACAGTCTACCGATAACAGACATGTTAAATGTCTCGGATTTTACTGACAATGCGTGTGAACTTGTGTTGCTGAGTGTACTATTGTAGGATGTGCAACATTGTGAAGATTTATTGGTCTAGTTACTCCATATTATGTTATCAAGTTTCTTACTTGTTTCATTGAATTGAGACTTGAAAATGGGATGCTATGTAGGTTTATTCATTGGCATTTTATTGGGTTTTTCATTTCCAGAATTAGGTCGATAGGTACGTTAATACGGTCTTCAATTTTTATTGACTTCAGACTGTCCATATTATATTAGGATAATAAGCGTAAGGAGGTTAGGTAGGTACGCTTCGGTATTTCTTCGTTCAGATACATAATGTAGTTCAATTCCATGTATACCTTTGTATCGTGTTCTACAACGTTTTACAATATTATTAAAGGTAATGAGCGAACATATAATACCTCTAAAACTATTGTAAAACTTCTGGGGACAATGAAAATTGATTCAATGAAGTCGGTGACTTATATTAATGTAATTAAACAGTCTGACGACCTCTTGCATGAATTGACAATCATTGTATTGTTTCCGCGTCGATATAGATTTTGTTTATAAATACTTTCTTTGGTTTTAAAACGTTTTAATAACTTATACGTATGTGACTCCAGAAAAAATAATGGTTTATCCTAAAAAGTAAAATGAAATTTAATAATAAATATTTTTTACTAACATAAGGCCAAAGTAGAGAAATATGTTACAAACTATAATTTACACTTCTGTGCCAAAAATTCGACACCTCAACTTTTGATTGAATATAATGCCTTGCGAAATATATCGGGTGTGTCGTTCATAATTACATTAAATGAAATGCGTTAATGTTAATATATGTCGATTAAAACAAAGAAAAAACAAAAATACGTAAAAATAAAAAAAAAAAAAATTTTCAAACAAAGTAAATAGAATAAAAATGTGCAAAATTTAGAACACCATATAAAAGTCAGTCATTACAAGCAACAAGAAATTCTCCCTTGAAAACTAATAGCTCTCAGCTGATCAAAACATTCGTTACTCCTAACTTTATCTTTGCTTTACACATGATGTTGTAATTTATAAAAACGAAAAATGACTCCTGTGGTTAAACCGCTGAATGGATTAGGTTATTTTTTTTACAATTCGCCATAGAATATCATAAAGTATATGCGATAGGATTTAATGTGATTGTGAACGACACACCCTGTAGACGTCACTACACAATTCCTGTCGTGTAATTCCGTTCACATAGATGAACACAAGCTTTGTGTTGTATATCGATATTGTCCCCTGTCCAACGGTGTCAAGTCAACATTGTCACGGACGGGGAAGCCTTTCAACTGGCTGTAACTAGGACGAGGTGTGAGCGCTGCGAATGGTAGGGGATGGAGATATTTTGCGTAGGCGAAGAATTATTGTGTTTAAAATATGATGAAATAGAAAAGGGAAACTGTTTCATTAAAAAATAAATATATGGATGGTTAGTTGATAAACAAGATGTAAAGAAAGAAGGATCTAAGAAAATTGTTAGTGGCGATAGAAATGACTGAGTAGGAACTTATTTACGTGCTAATTCGATCTAGAATCGTCGTTCAAGATTTTTTTATACTTAGGTACCATTAAATTCTGTGTAGGTACTTTAGTCTTATTGGTTTATAGAGACGAAGAGGATCAACAAATCGTAGCAGTTACAAAACGTGTAGAAACCTTTATCACCAATCATTAATTAGTACACTTGAACTTATGCGAGCAATATGTTATGATAGACTTTCACTTCATCACGCCATATTGTTTATATTTATAACTAATGATTAGCGATATAAATAATCGTACGATTTTAGTCATCTGCCTACGTAAGTCACCGTGCCAATGTATCTCGGTTACGTCAGAATAGATGAGAAGCATGTATCAATACGGTGCCAATGTGTTAATAGGCCAATTATAGAAAAATAGAATAGATAGAATATTATTTATTGTACACCAAAACAAACAGAGAAGGACATTACAAAAAAAATACGTGTGAGTACAATAGGCGGTCTTATCGCTCAAAAGCAATCTCTTACAGACAACCTTTGGATGGAGTCGATTTTAAATAGATATATTACGGGTACAATTATAATACATGACGGTGTATTGAGAGTAAAATTAAATAAGGTGGAGCCAACTTTATGTTAACACATGACAGGAAATCTTTGATACCCTGGATGGCTGATGAAAAATTCTTCATATTCGTACCTACGCACTATGTTATCGTATGTAGGTTGCTATCAGTGCATAATAATATTATATGAGTGTAAGTCATTGTAGTTAAATACGCAGTTAATAAGCAGTCCAGACTGACGACTGGTATGCAATAACAGGTTATGTTTTTTTTTGAAGTTTTGGTTTTAAATGAAGTATTTATACCTTTATGGAGTACCTAGACGATGGAACACCTTCAGAAACCACTCTTATACAAATAATATGTTCTCATTGAAACTGCAAGGTATAAACTAGATGAAAAGTAGGCCAATAAAGTAGAAAGAAAAACCGCTATTGCTTACACAATATATCCTCAACCCAACTAACCTGCAAGACACATTACGAGGGAAGCCATCGCTAAAATAGATTACGTTGGTTCGTGTCAGCGAAAAGCGCACTACAAAGTTGAAAGCAAAATTAAACTGTAACCAACCACTTATTAGGTTTATTTTACTATGCAGGTAATTTTGCAGTGTTTTGCAGCTTATTTTAATGTGTCACGCTATCCAAGTATACAGTTGGTAGCTGGGAATTCATGACAAAAATCTTAAAAATCTCAAAATAAATTTTTGATTTATAAAAAATCCTACACTGTACTAACTACCCTTTACTAGAAACGGTTTTTTATGTTCGTTACTTTCAGTTAGTTAAAAAATATACTTGTTAGATTGAAAAAAAATCAAACGCGATAGCAAAGTACAGCTTTATGATAAATTAGTCGTTCCCCGATTTCATTGGTCGTGAGTGTATTTGGCTCAGTCGTTTCGTCTATCGATCTGTATCGCATTATATGCATGAGTAACCCTGTGATTTATTTCGCATTTCAATACTGATTTAATGTATTTGTAGTGAGTCTGTTGGTTACACTTTCACGCGTTTAGTCTGCGATGCGTTTTTTGTACAATCAGCTTCAAAAGTAGCTGGATAAATCGAAATATTCAAAACTTGTAAACATCGTGTCATCATCTACTTTTTTTTGGAGTTTAGGGTCTGAAAGTATATCTCTTTACCTACGTTGTTAGGCACATTTGAAAATGTTGATTTATTCAGCTACTTTTGACGCTGACCGTACAGTCATTATATTCTTAGTTAATAGGTAAACGTCCTCGACCTGAGTGCGAACGCACTTGGACTAAATTGCCGAAATTAGTTTAAATGGTGCCTTAAATGTAAGAAGTTTTCTTTAGAAACATCTGGAATGGTTTAGTTTAATGGGTAAATGGGGAACTTTTGAATACTTTATTTGCGTAACTCTTTTAGTGTGGTTTGTCAACTTCTGTAGTCAAATAATTATTCACCTTTGTGCCAATCTTATATTTTGTAATACTTAGGTAAACCATAAGTTATGTGGGCCATACTTTAGTTCGCCACAAGCAAGCTTATACCTACTTTTAAGTTACTGTTACAGCCTTTTTATCGTCCCACTGCTGGGCACAGGCCTCCTTTCACACGGAGAAGGATTGAGGATTAATCACCTTGCTTGCTCAATGCTGGTTGGGAATTTCAGACTTTATAGTCCAGATTTCCTCAAGATGTTTTCCTTCACCTTTACCTACTTCTAAGTGTTAAAAGATATTCTAAAAGATTTCTAGATAGTCTAGAAGTAATTTACTGGTAGTTAAATTGGAACCCGTTGGCAACAAGCTTTACATTGAAGAATAATATCGTATACTCCACAACTTTATACACCAGACACCCGGATTTTGAACGGTTAACGAAAAACAGCGTTTTATTATTAGACTAGCTTCTGCCCGCGACTTCGTACGCGGATCCTGTCCCTTATGCCAGCGACTACGGGGTCAGCAAAATCAAAGATCTGAACCGTCTGATATTGAATTTTAAGGGCCCGTTGACTTGAAAACAACGGAATACGGATAAACATTAGAAACGTTCCATATATTTAATTAAATTGGACTAAACAAAACGCTGAGAACTGAACCGCAATAGGCGTGATCATAGGGATAAAAGTAGTGATTCTAATAAGTCTGCATTTAAGTTATGTGGCAAAAATGTTACACGTATTATTACGTAAAAAAACATTAAATAGATGACAAAGTCGTGGTGACTTAGTGGAAGTCGTGGTGGTTTAGTGGGTAGAGAACCAATCTCTCAAGTATGAGCGTGCGTCTTTGATTCCAGGTCTGGCAAGTGCCTGCCAATGCAACTTTTCTAAGTTCGTATGTACTTTCTACGTATATTTTGGATACCAATAACCGTTATTTGGAGGGGATGTTAAACTGTAGGTTCCGGCTGTCATTGAACATTCTTGGCAGTCGTTATGGGTAGTCAGAAGCCAGTAAGTCTTACCAAGGTATGTTGGGTTGAGCGGGTAACCAGGTTGTGGAGGTCAGATAGGCAGTCGCTCCTTGTAAAACACTGGTACTCAGTTGCATCGTGACTGGAAGTCGACCATAACATAATTGGGACAAAGGCTCTTGAGATAATAACGACAATAATAATGAGATATAGGCACCGCAGGACATCTGAGGCTGATGACGGGGAGTAGCAACCCCGCGGGGCTATACTATATGCTGAGTTCTCCAGGGAGAGTATCCCCCATCTCCGGCCGGTCGGAGTGAACCATGACGGGGGTAGGTCTCACGCCTCTGGCTTGGCTTGGCCGTCCAGAGTGGAGTCGCTAGAGCAGGATTAGTAGCCCTGCTCGGAGGGTAGGTGCCTCATGGTAAGCACAGGGAGCGCGTAATCTGTGTTTAAAGTCCGCCGAGGTATCCTCACGCTTCAGGTTCCCGGGGGCCCAGTAAGTGAGGTGGCGAGTCTCCACCTGCCATTTTTACATGTACCATTGACATCCACTAACATCCCATCACAAATAGCCCAAGTAGTTTCCCTCAATAGTTAGCAATAGTTTAGCACAGAACCGGGGATTGTCTTTTTTTTAACGACGTCCACCGGTGAATGTCCTTGGGTTCATTTCTATAGTGTATAAAGGGATAATCGACGGTATTGTGTCACCATTTCATTAAAGTTGTCTCAAAAGGGCTTCAGCGTGTTGGCTTCGGCCCCACGATTGCCTCCCAAAAATTCGGAACTCTGTAGTCCCGAGGTCTGGAAGAGACATACAAAATAATAATGAGATATAACGCAACAAAGTCGGAGAGTGAGGGCTCGTGACGCCACGTCTAAGTATGTAAAATTTGTACTAAGCAGTGACTTAACGAAGCGTTGTTGTATCTTCGTTATTATTTGTTTGTGAGAGAGAGAGAAAAGAAAAATACGTGTCCATTATTTTAGGATAGGATTCACCATACCTATTTCATAACATTCATTTCTATACATTTCAAGTGTAGTATTGCTCTTGAAGTTTCATATCAGGTGTTCCAGATCTTCGATGTTTATACATCAATAGAGAGTGCTTATCAGATTGAACCACTTTTGCTAAAACGTCATATCTTCATATGCTATAGTCTAGCTGGACTCCTGGAGTTCCACATCAGGTGTTTTACACCTTCAATTTGTATAAGTCAACAGAGAGTGCTTATCAGATTGAACAACTTTTGCTAAAACGTCATACCTCTATATGCTATAGTCTAGCTGGGCACCTGGAGTTCCACATCAGGTGTTTTAGATCTTCAATTTGTATAAGTCAATAGAAAGTGCTTATCAAATTGAACAACTTTTGCTAAAACGCCATACCTGTATATGGTACAGAGAAGCTGGGCTCTTGGGGTTCCACATCAGGTGTTCCAGATCTTCAAATTTATTATCTCAACTAAAAATGCTCATCACATGAAACAATTTTTGCCATGGCACCATTTTTATATCTCTTATAGTTTTGTTGGTCTGTTGGAGTTCTGCATCAGGTCTTCAAGTTTCGAAGATATATTATAGCCTATATGTTGACCAGGCTTAATACTGATACAACAAAGAAAAAATCATTGAAATCCGTTCAGTAGTTCCGAAGATTAGCGTGTACAAACAAACAGACATACAGACATACAGACATACAGACATACAGACAAACAGACAGAATTTTTTTTTTGGATTTGTGCTCCATTACTGTTTCTAAACCCCACCCAATTATTATTTTTTAAATATATTCAATGTACAGACACAGTTTTTTTACAGATTTATTATATGTATAGACGTTTTGATCTTCAACCTCGGCATTGTTACTACAGGTGGAACGTTTTGAAACTCTTCTACGTATGTATGTATGGATATACAGTTCACTTACATACAATTGAATAGATCATATATATAGAATAGAATCAATTTTGTGGAAATATTATCTAGGTGAGCAACGATTTTATAGAAATTTTATAGTGATGTTGATAAACCCAGAAGCTCAAGAAGTATTAGACAAAGTTTATTTCTAGTATTGACTTTGAAACTTGGCTTGAGAAATGAGAATTGAAGTTCGAAGATTATAGAGTTAAAAAGCCGATAGGATAGGTACGCTAGAAAAATGGGAAGAGTTTGAAATGAAGGAAAACTGATTGAATTGAACTGAACAGAAGACGGGTGTGTGCGAATTTTCTTGACACGGTATTCCGTGCACCGATACCATCTCGCATTTCCTTGCAAAGGGTTTGCAAGGGTTTCCTTAGCTTACTGGCAAAAACTCGGTGATAGATTACCGTGAACCACCACTGACGTAATGAGGTCACGTCGTTGTTTTAAGTTCTACTACATTTACTTACTTACTGTGACATTTCCGAACGAAATAGGTCTCGACTTTTACAAAAGACCTGAATAGTAGGTTGTTGCTTGGTGAATAGGGTTTCTAAGCTGCTGACATTATTCTAAGTATTGAGCGCTGCTTACTGAAACTAAGTTTTGATATCTGGATAAAACATTGTAGGTAAACAAACTTGTATACTTGTATTGTATTACAGCCATTCGTCACCCATCCATAGACAGCCCGCGCCAGGCGTTGATTACCGGCGTTGACCTTATGTTTGATCGACTCTTGCGACTGTTGCCTTAGCACGAGTTCCTTAAATACTTACCTATATGATTCCCTTCTTATATAGCTGTGGACGTTTTTCGTATCTCTTTCAGTATTTCGCCATCTTTATAAGGGTGTACTATGCCAAATCGAATAACAAATAATCGAATATCAATTGATCGACCACTATAAATCGAAATTCTAAATACTCGAACATTCATAATATCGAATGGTTATTAAATCGAACATTCAATACATCGCGCAGTCTATACATCGAGTGTTCAAAATATCGAATGTTCGTTTGATCGAGCGTTAAATGCAAAACATATTCATCCTATCGAAAAATCCTTATTTTTTATGAATACAAGAAAAACTCAAAATTTACTAATAAATCACATTTTAATCTTTAATTCTTATCTTTTAAAGGTACATTTTAAAATTTTGTGTGAATTGAAAAGGCAAACACGGGATTGGGAAGACCTACTTTACAAAAAAGAGGCAAAAGGGATGATAATGCGATAGAAAAAATGTTAAATAATAATAAAAACTACATTAAAATATGATTTATTCATAAATTTTGAGTTTTTCTTGTATTCATAAAAAATAAGGATTTTTCGATAGGATGAATATGTTTTGCATTTAACGCTCGTTCAAACGAACATTCGATATTTTGAACACTCGATGTATAGACTGCGCGATGTATTGAATGTTCGATTTAATAACCATTCGATATTATGAATGTTCGAGTATTTAGAATTTCGATTTATAGTGGTCGATCAATTGATATTCGATTATTTGTTATTCGATTTGGCATAGTACACCCTCTTTATAATGACCTGAAACTTTTACGTTAATTTTATGCAAAACGTATGTTAATATCAGTATGAGACGGCACAATGTTAAGGAATTAGGTACACTTTCAAATTCCCAAAGGCCGTGCGTGCGGGTCAAAAGCCATTAGGGCTTAATCAAATCCGAGTTTCATTACTGTTTACATACAAATACGTTGCTGGGGAGTTCGTTTTTTTTTCAGTTTATTGCTAATCCATTACGTTAAAAAGAAATTAATAAACCTATCATAGGTTAATTTAAAGACATCAATTTGAAACCTATAGCGCAATTGAAAATCTAACAAGTCTTTTGTGATCAGAATTTTCACAGATTCTTGGCTTATCTGGGAATCGATCCCGAGATCTGGGGCACTAATCAACTCATTAACATCTCAAAGTTTTTGAAGATAGTTTATAATGCGTGACGAGGTATTTCCACATCAGAGCAATATTGTAGATATTTTATCAGATTTTCACAGCATATTCACTGCTCTAAATTAATTCTCTAAAAAAATAGATTCTTGATTTCACCTAAAACTTGATTGGTTGTTACAAAACTAATGACCGTGCAGCAATAACGTGTATATTGAACGTAAATAGGTCACATTTGTAGGCACACAACGAGATCTGATTGGTCAGCCAATCGCATAGTTTTAGTGTAGGAATTATGATTTATCGTGGCTTCAACGACGCCGACGTGGACGCTAACTGCCGGATATGTTGTATGTAGATATGTAGGTATGCAGATTTTAGTAATTATTTGACTA